>NC_062232.1:41545763-42919935 GCF_902686445.1 Sciurus carolinensis
ACCCTCACTGACCCAATTTCTAAAAGGGAACTCCAAACTGGGTGCCCCACAATGCCCCCTTCCAGCTCAAAGAAGCCAGAGCGGTCATCGACCCCCTTTCCCAACAGCAAAGGAGTTCCTAAAATTAGAGGGGTGAATGAAGCCAGAATTGGGGACAGGCAGTTAGTGTAGAAATAGGGGATCAGTCAAATCACGGAAATGAAGTCCACGAAAACCATCTGCCTTTGGAGGTCTGGAAGGAGAATGGACTTTTTACATCTCACCTGCAAAACCAGCCCCAGTCACTTAGGCAGGAAGGGGAGAGAAGGCTTCAAAAAGAACTGGAGAACAAAAGATTTTCTTATAAAAACAGAAACGGGGGAATGTAATGTACAAAGCTGCTCCCCCGACCTTTCCAGTGCAGTCATATTCCCCGCCTCCCAACTATTGTCAATCTGTGAACATCCTAGCTAGCTATTGGTTCATCAGTCAACTTGCAAGTATCCTTCTCCATTATTGGTCCCCTGTTAGCCCGGCAGGATTCAACTAGTTCACTGTAGCTACCCCGCCATCTTTTCTCATCCTTCTGTCTCTCCTCCTCACTCTCTCTATCCTCCTCGCTTTCACACTCTTTCTTGTGTGCACCCTTTCTCATTCTCTTTCTTTTCCTCTCATTTTCTCTCTTACCCTGCAGGGAGACACTCTGTTTGATTAATAAACTCCCTTATGTGATTTTTCGTATTCGGTGTGGTTTCCATGGGATTCCTTAGAAACTCCAGATCATATATGCCCTGATTTAAAAATAAACTTTTGCCAAGTTTCTCAGCAAAAACCTACAGCTACTGTTTGTGCTCTGGGGCCCAGGTAGTAATCCAGGGTGTAACTGAAAGCTCCATCCTTGTCCCTGATGACAATTAATGCCAATTTCATAATGAGGACATGGTTTTGAGAAAAAGGAAAAAGTTATTTTATTGCTTTGCTAGCAAAGAAGAAACACAGGGGACTCCTGTCCATGAGGCTGTGATTCTGCCCATCAGGGACAACAGGGCTTTTTAAAAAAAAATACATTTTTTTAGATGTTGGTAGACCTTTATTTTATTCATTTGTTTATATGTGGTACTGAGGATCAAACCCAGTGCTTCACACAGGCTAGGCAAGCACTCCACCACTGAACCACAACCCCAGCCCCAGATAGAGGACTTTTAAAGGAGCTATTCAAAGGCCACATTCCAGGTGTGCCCTGACATGGAGTCCCAGGTTGCTCTTATCGTGTGTTAGGATTCACTTGTTAATTTGGGAGATATTCACTTCCTCAATCCTCTGGCAGATATCTCTTTCCTGTGGAGCACCAATAATCTTGTTCTCTGCCCCCAATTTAGGGAGAAAGAAGAGGAAAAGGAAAACATGTCCCTTTTAGAAATAAGCCTCAGAGCTATATTCAAAAGGTGAAGTGGACCACTGTTGCAAGGGGCCCACTTCCCTATCTGCCCAGGCTTATCTCTTACTCATGACTTCACAAATACTGTGTAACATTGAGGCTTTTGTCATGGCCTAACTTATGGTCTATTATGTAGAATATTCCATATGCACTTGAAACTAATGTGTATCTTGTATCCTTTCATTTCAGCCTGAAGGATTCCCTAAGGCATTTCTTGGAAGCAGGTATACTACGGAAGAATTCTCTCAGTTTTTGCTTATCTGAGAATGTCTTAATTTTTCCTTCATATTTGAAGAATAGTTTTGCAAGATACAGTACTCTTGTCTTTTTCTTTCTGCACTGAGTTTGTTACCCACTAAATTCTAGTTTCCATGGTTTTTGAGGCAAATTAATTGTTAAGAAAAGTATCACTTATCTCTTTGCTTTCAAGGTCATCTGTCTTCGGATTCTAATAGATTATTGTGTGCCTAGATGAGGATCTCTTGGATTTTTTTTATTTGACATTTGTTGAGCTTAGATGATTATTGTCAATCATCAAATTGGAAAATTTTTCAGTCATTATTTCTTCAAATATTCTTTCTGCCCCCTTTTCCTTTCCTTTGATACTTCCAGTATGCACATTGATATCTTACTGGTATCTAAGACTCTGCTGACTTCTTTTCTTTTTTCTTTCTGTTTATCAGAGTGAATAATCTGAATTGACATGTCTGCAAGTGATACCGCTGTTTACCTGTGAGTCCTGCTTCCTCTGGTGTTGAAGTATAATGCCAGAGAAGCACACTGAGGCAAGCACAGAGTAGAAAGTAAGCTTTATTAAAGAAAAGTAAACGCAGATTTCTCCCAGGTGGAAGAAGGGGACCCAAACGCAGAATCCATAGGATGAGCAAATCTTGTCCTTTTTATAGGTTTTATTCTCCAATTCTTTCCCCCTTATCTCTTTCCTTCCTGCCTATGGGATTAGGCTCAGTTTTGAGGTTTTGCAGGTGAGATGTAAAAAGTGAGAAGGGATGGGGGGGGCAAAGTGATTCAGCCAGGTAAGGACCCAGGGGGTATTAATTAGCATCTCCTTGTTTGCAGTCCCTGACAAGGGCAGGTAAATTTGGTTATCAATGGGCTCTGCAGGTCCTTGACATTCCATTCTCCTAGGGCGGTCTCCAACTTCCAGAGGCAGATGGCTTTCATGGCCTCCATCTTCTCCATCTGACCTGATTCCCTATTTCTACACTAACTGCCTGTCCCCAATTCTTCACAATTCACAAATTCATTGAAGTTTTTGTTCTACTGTGTATCCAAATCTGCTTTTGAGCCAATCTTAAGTGAATTTTATGTTACTCTTATTGTATTCCATAATTTCTGTTTTTATTATAATTTCTATCCCTACTGATGTTCTCTCTTTGATGAGACAAAAGTTTTCATACTTTGCTTCTTTAAGCATGGTGTTCTTTCGTTTTTAACATATTTTGAATAGTTGATTTAAATTCACCTTATGAATCATTTGTACTGACTGCATTTTTTCCTGTGTTTAGGTTAGACTTTCTTACTCAATTTGCATGCCTTATATTTCTGTTGAAAAAATGACATTTTAAATAATATGACAAATCTGGAAATCAGATTTTTTTCACAACTCCAGAGTTTGTTGTGGCCATTTGTTTTTTATTTAATAACGTTACGGAACTGTTTCTAAAAAGCCTATATTTTCTATCATGTGTGCCCCCTAAATTTTCTGCCCTATTAATTGTCAGCAAATATTTAGACAAGGATTTCCTTAACTTCTTAGAATCAACAAATTTCCAGTTTTTTCAAGTGGTTTCCTATGTATATTGGGGCATGCTTTAAGACTCAGGCAGTTTGTCTTCCTGATTTAACTGATTCTCAAGGTCAGTGGGAAATGAGAATTTAGGGTCATGTCAGGATTTATTAAGCATGTGAACAACTATGAGCTGCACGTGGACTTTTAGATTCCCAGAATATGTTAGAGGTTTTCAAAGTCAACCATGGGCACCTCAGTCCCCAAATTTTCTTTTCTAAGTTATTTGGTTAGTTTATTATTTCTCCCAACTGCCATCCAGTGCTTCAGGCAGCTTAATATTCAACAACTGCCTGGAACTTTTTTTTGATGAATACCCAATAGGAAAAGGTATTCATAGAACTCCCAATTATCATCCCCTCCTTCCTCTCCCTGTTCCTTTCTCTAATCAACTGGTATTTCATTTATTTATTTAAATTGGTGCTTTATAGATATAAATGAAGGTGGAATTCTATCCTATATTCATATATGTGTGTAGCATAATTTGGTCAATTTCAGGATGAAGTTCCTCCCCCTTTCCTTTCCTCCCCCCTCTCCCTTGAACCCCTTCCTCTATTCCATTGATGTCCCTTCTATTTTCATGAAATTCCCCCTTTTAAAAAATTATCTTATTTCTCTCTAGCTTCCACATGAAAAAACATTCAACCCTTAACTTTGAGTCTTATTTCACTTAGCATGATATTCTCCAGTTCTATCCATTTATCAGCAAAATGCCATTATTTCATTCTTTTTTATGGCTGAGAAAACCTCAAATGTGTATATATGCCAATTTTTTCTTTATCTATTCATCTTTTGATAGGCATCTTGACTGGTTCCATAACTTGGCTATTATGAATTGTGCTGCTATAAACATTGATAAGCCTGTGTCATTCTAGTATGATGATTTAAGTTCTTGGATATACACCAAGGAGTGGGGATATAGCTGGGTCATACAGTGGATCTATTGCTAAACTTCTTTCTAATTTGTTCTACATGACAGTAGAATGCATTTTGACATATCATACATAAATGAAGTATAAATTCTCATTCTTCTGGTTGCACATGATGTAGAGTTACACTGGTCATGTAATAATATGTGCACCTAAGGTAACAATGTTTGATTCATTTTACTATATTTCCTATCCCCATACCCCTCCCCTCCTTTCACTCCACTCTATCTAATCCAAAGTACATCTATTCTTCCCTAGCCACCCCCCTTATTGTGAATTAGCATCTGCATATCAGAGAAAACATTTGGCCTTTTGTTCTTTGAGATTGGCTTATTTTGCTTAGCATAATATTCTTCAGCTCCTTCCATTTATCAGTAAATGCCATAATGTCATTCTTCTTTAAGGCTGAGTAATATTCCATTGTTTTTATATGTCACCTGTTCTTCATCCATTCATCTGTTATGGGGCACCTAGTTTGGTTCCATAGTTTAGCTATTGTGAATTGAGTTGCTATAAACATTGATGTGGCTGCATCACTGTAGTTTGCTGATTTTAAGTCCTATGGGTATATGCTGAGGAATGGGATAACTGGGTCAAGTAATGATTCCATTCCATGTTTTCTGAGGAATTCTCCATACTGCTTTCCAGGGTGGTTGCACAAATTTGTAGCCCCACCAGCAATGTATGAGTATACCTTTTCCTGCATATCCTCACCAACATTTATTGTTGCTTGTATTCTTAATTTGTACCATTTCATCTCAATGTAGTATTGATTTGCATTTCACTAATTGCACTAATTTTTTTCATATATTTGTTGATTGAATGTATTTTTTCTTCTGTAAAGTGACTGTTCAGCTCCTTACCCATTTATTGATGGGTTATTTGAATTTTTGTTGTTAAGTTTTTTGAGTTCTTTATATATCCTGGATATTAATGCTCTATTTTTGGTTCATGTGGTAAAGATTTTCTCCCATTCTGTAGGCTCTCTCTTCACATTACTGATTGTTCCCTTTGCTGAGAAGATTTTTAGTTGAATTCCATCCTGATTATTGATTCTTGATTTTGTTTTTTTGTGCTTTAGGGGTCTTGTTAAAGAAGTCAGTTTCTAAGCTGCCATGGTGAAGATTTGGGCCCACTTTTTCATGTATTAGGTGCAGGTTCTCTGTTCTAGTGTCGAAGTCCTTGATCCACTTTGAGTTGAGTTTTTTGCAGGGTGAGAGATAGAGGTTTAATTTCACTTTGCTACATATGGGTTTCCAATTTTCCCAACACCATTTGTAGAAGAGGCTATATTTTCTCCAATTTATGTTTTTGAGACCTTTGTCTACTATAAGATAACTGTATTTATGTGGGTTTGTCTGTGTCCTCTATTCTGTACCATTGGTCTACATGTCTGTTTTGGTGCCAATACCACGCTGTTTTAGTTACTATGACTCTGTAGTACAATTTACATTTTGATATTGTAATGCCTCTTGCTTCACCCTTCTTGCTAAGAATTACTTTGGCTATTCTGGGTCTTTTAATGTTCCAAATGCATTCATGATTGTTTTTTCTATTTCTGTGAAGAATGTTATTGAGATTTTTGTAGGGATTCCATTAAATCTGTAAAACACTTTTGTTAGTATAACTGTTTTGACAATGTTCATTCTGCCTATCCAAGACTATGGGAGATCTTTCCATATTATAAGATCTTATTCTATTTCTTTCTTTAGTATTCTGTAGTTTTCACTGTAGAGGTCTTTCACCTCTTTTTTTAGATTGATTCCAAAATATTTTTATGGCTATTATGAATGGGATAGTTTTCCTACTGCATTCCAAAGTGGTTGTATTAATTTTCAGTCGGTCCCACCAATAATGTATAAGTGTATCTTTTCCCCCCACATCCTCTCCAGCACTTATTATTATTTGTATCACTCTATTCCAACTGGAGTGAGATAAAATCTCAATGTAATATTGATTTGTATTTCCCTTATTGCTAGTGATGTTGAACATTTTTTAATATATTCTATGTGTTCTCTTTTCAGCCAGAGAAACTCATCCTTATCACCAGACAGTGGTTTTTATACAGATTGTAACCCCATGTGCAAAACTAGCATTTGGCTCCAGTTGAACATGCCTTTCTCAGAGTTTAAGTGATCTCACAAAAAAGTAAAGCAAAACTTGAAATGTACCTAAAGACAATTAAAATTCCAAAACATTAACCCCCTTCCTTTCAAACATTCCTTTCACAGGAATTAAACTATCTTCCTTTGGAGAGTCAGCCTGATAATCGTCAGTGCTACACCTTCCTTATATTAAGAGAAGTTCTAATAAAAGACTTCCTTCTATATTCTCTAGGATGACATGTTTTCCTTTTTATCATTCCCAAGTCAAGTTCCCAGGTCCAGAGATTGTGGTAACACACACCTATAATCCCACAGACTCAGGAGGCTGAGGCAGGAGGAATGGACGTTTGAGGTCAGCCTCAGTGATTTAGTGAGACCCTCAGCAACTGAGTCAGACCTTGTCTCAAAAGAAAAAAAAAAAAAAAAAAAGAACTGGGTGTAATGTAAAAAGCTGCTCCCCCTGACCTTTCCAGTGCAGCCATTTTCCCTGCCTCCCAAATACTGTCAGTCTGTGAACATCCTAGCTAGCTATTGGTTCATCAGTCAGCTTGCAAGTATCCTTCTCCATTATTGGTCCCCTGTTAGCCCTGCGGGATTCAACTAGTTCACTGTAGCTACCCCGCCATCTTTTCTCATCCTTCTGTCTCTCCTCCTCCCTTTCTCTATCCTCCTTGCTTTCACACTCTTTCTTGCACATGCCCTTTCTCGTTCCCTTTCTTTTCCTCTCGTTTTCTCTCTTACCCTGCAGGGAGACACTCTGTTTGCTTAATAAACTCCCTTATGTGATTTCCCATGTCTGGTGTGGTTTCTGTGGATCCCTTACACTGGGGATGTAGCTCAGTGTAAAGCATAAAGCATCCCTGGATTTAATCACCAGAACAAAAAAGAACAACAAAAATTCCCATATGCAGCACTGAAATAATAATGATTTTCTAAAACAGAGCTTTCAAGTTATAGTAACTCAATTTTTATTCCTTCTGATATTGCCAAATTATGGTTCCACTGTGATTGTTGATTTTCAAGTCTACACTAGAGCTGAGATTGGGGTTATATAAAGAAACAGGGTAGGTTAAGACGCCATGAAGTTGCTATTCTCACTAACATTCAATAATTTGTACAAATGCTTTCAGATTGCTTCAAGCTTTTGTTTAATTTACAGAGTTCCAAAAAAGTTGATTCAGACAATTTTTTTTGCCATTATCTTCTTTTCTTCTATGAAGAGGAGAATTTTTGAAATCCTTTCAATACTTGTTGTTGACTTCACTCTTGACAAAGCTCCTAGCCTAATTAAAAGAACAACAAAAAACTAAAAAATCTGACTTTTGCTTCTGGAAATTTTTCTACAGATAGTCTAGTAAGATATTTGTTGCAAGAATGTTTGTTGTTAGTGAGAAGGGACAGGCAAATGTGAATGGTGGAAATATGAGTTTAGAGGAATAATTCTAGAAAATGAGCCTACTGTATTGACCCCCACATTCTTTCTTTTCCAAAAATCAATTTGTCTGGTTTACGTGGACATGATGTGCCAAGTTCTTCTGCAAACTACTTATTATCAGCAGGAGAAATGCAGGCTCAAAATAATGTTGATAAGAGGGTTACCAAAAGCTTGGTCCTTGTCCCCAATGCCAATTCAATAACAAGGACACAGTTTTGAGATAAAGAAAAAAATTGTTTTTGCTTTGCTAACAAAGGAGGAATACAGGGAATTCCTGTCCCAGAGGCTGTGATTGTGCCCATCAGGGAGAATGGAGGGTTTTACAGAGGTGATTGAAAGGTTACATTCCATGTATTCTATCCAGAGTTTTAATTCCCTTGTTAATTTGGGAGATAGTCATTTCTGAGTTCTTCTGGTACTATCCCCACAGTTTGAATTAACTCATTCCTGCAGTGACTGTGTATTCATGTTGCAGGATTCTTGCACAGAGAAACAGGACTCTGAAGCTTTCAGATAGGAAGCAGCATTTATTTTTGGGGTTTTTTTTTTTTTTTTTGGGTGCTGGGGATCGAACCCAGGGCCTTGTGCTTACAAGGCAAGCACTCTACCAGCTGAGCTATCTCCCCAGCCCCAGGAAGCAGCATTTATTAGTGTGGGCACTGACTCAGTCAATTTGCATCCAGAGGCTGAGGCCCAAGTGCAGTCAGGCATTGCCTTATATATCCTCTGTTAGTTTCCCTTTTACATGTTAGTCCCTTTGTTTCCCCTATATGTTAACATACATTACTATTGGGTATTCCATAGTATAGATTTGCAACAAAGTTGTGACAGTTACCATGTGCACATAGATACTGAATGTGCCATGTGGCCTTCCCTTTGTTCTGGGAGAGTCCTTTGTTCTACAAGGGCTCTTACCAAGCTCAAGGAAAAATATCTCTGCATAGGATAGGAAAGAGGTAATCCTGTTTCCCCTGAGATTAGGGAGGGGAATAGATTAGGGAAGAGAAGGGAGAGTGGAAGAGAAAGAAATGCTCTTTTTTAAAAGTAAGTTCCAGGGCTGGGGATGTGGCTCAGTGGTAGAGTGCTTGCTTAGCATGTGTGAGGCACTGGGTTCGATTCTGAGCACCACATAAAAAATGAAAAAAACAAAATAAAGGTATAGTGTCCATCTACAACTAAAAACATTTAAAAAAATAGGTTACATAAGAAAAAGATTTAGAGGACGATCCAAGATGGTGGACCAGAGGATGACTGCATCTCCTGTCACTCCAGAACCCAGGATTCAAGAAGGGGAGGCATTGAGAGACTCGGACTAAAATAGAAGCACAGGGTGAGTGAGTCTCCCCTACCGGGTGAAGCTCAGCCTGGGCAGCAGGCCCGGATAGGGGCAGCTTCTCAGAGCAGGGCAGGGCAGCTAGAATCTTCCCCAGGTAGCCCTGCCCCCTCGGGCGGTGGGCTCCTCCCACACAGCCAGCTTCTCGGAGCAGGCCCCCAGTGAGAGCCTTTCTGCACAGAACCAGCTCCAAGTCCCGGAGCCAGCGGCGAGCTCCGGCCCACAGGCAGCTTCAGGGACCAGGACAGGGCAGCCAGGGACATCCCCAAGCAGCCCTGATCCCTCCGGCAGCAGGCTCCTTACATGGCCAGCTTCTCGGAGCAGACCACCCAGTGAGAGCTTTACCGCACAGAGCCATCTCCAAGCCCTGGAACCAGTAGTGGACTAGGGGCAGCTTTCTTAAGAAGCACTGCATTATCCAGTTCCTCCAAGACTTCAGGCTACTGAAGGCTACGAGGTGATATACTGGAAATCTACAGGGACACTATAAGCCAATAGAGGAAATCTGCAATATCTCAGAGTCCCACTTATATCTGACCAATCTGAGAAAACAAGGGAAGAAAATGTCCCAAAAAAACCTAGATACTATATCAATAAAACCCAATGACAGCACAGCAGAAGAAATGTCAGAAAGGGAGTTCAGAATGTACATAATTAAAACAATCAGGGAAGCAAACGAGGAGATGAAAGAGCAAATGCAGGCATTGAAGGAGGAGATGAAAGAGCAAATGCAGGCATTAAATGATCACACCAATCAACAGTTAAAAGAGCAAATACGGGAAGTAAGAGATCATTTCAATAAAGAGTTGGAGATACTGAAAAAAAAAAAAAAAAACAGAAATCCTTGAAATGAAGGGAACAATAAACCAGTTAAAAACTCCATAGAAAGCATAAGCAATAGGATAGAACACCTGGAAGACAGAACCTCAGATACTGAAGACAAATTATTTAATCTTGAAAACAAAGTTTACCAAACAGAGAAGATGGTAAGAAATCATGAACAGAATCTACAAAAATTATGGGATATCATGAAAGGGCCAAATTTAAGAATTTGGGGGACTGAGGAAGGTTTAGAGAAACAAACCAAAGGAAGGAACGATCTATTCAATGAAATAATATCAGAAAATTTCCCAAATCTGAAGAATGAAATGGAAAAACAAGTTCAAGAGGCTTATAGAACTCCAAATACACAAAATTACAACAGACCCACACCAAGGCACATTATTATGAAAATACCTAACATACAAAATAAAGACAGAATTTTAAAGGCCGCAAGAGAAAAGAATCAAATTACATTCAGGGGGAAACCAATAAGAATATCAGCAGATTTTTCAATCCAGACCCTAAAAGCTAGAAGGGCCTGGAACAACATTTACCAAGCCCTGAAAGAAAACGGATGCCAACCAAGAATCTTATACCCAGCAAAACTTACTTTCAGATTTGACGATGAAATAAGATCCTTCCATGATAAACAAAAGCTAAAGGAATTTACAAAAAGAAAGCCGGCAGTACAGAACTTTCTCAGCAAAATATTTCATGAGGAAGAGATGAAAAACAATGATGCAAATCAGCAATGGGAGGAACTAGCCTAAAGGAATAGCCAAAAAAAGGAGAAACCAAATCATGTCAAAAAACAAAAATGAGTCAAATGACTGGGAATACAAATCATATCACAATAATAACCCTGAATGTTATGGCCTGAACTCATCAATCAAAAGACACAGACTGGCAGATTGGATTAAAAAGAAAAATCCAACAATATGCTGCCTGCAAGAGACTCATCTCAGAGAAAGAAATACCCACAGACTAAAGGTGAAAGAATGGGAAAAAACTTACCATGCACATGGACACAGCAAAAAAGCTGGAGTATCCATCCTCATTTCAGATTATGTGGACTTCAAGCCAAAATTAGTCAGAAGGGATAAAGAAGGACATTACATACTGCTTAAGGGAAGCATAAATCAGCAAGACATAACAATCATAAATATCTATGCCCCGAACATTGGCTCATCCATGTACGTCAAACAAATCCTTCTCAATTCCAGAAATCAAATAGACCACAACACAATAATACTACGTGATTTTAACACACCTCTCTCACCACTGGATAGATCTTCCAAACACAAATTGAATAAAGAAACCATAGATTTCCAAAACACAATCAACAATTTAGATTTAATGGACATATATAGAATATACCATCCAACAAAGAACGAATACACTTTTTTCTCAGCAGCACATGGATCCTTCTCTAAAACAGACCATATTTTATGCCACAAAGCTACTGTTAGCA
Source organism: Sciurus carolinensis (assembly GCF_902686445.1). Classification (NCBI taxonomy): domain Eukaryota; kingdom Metazoa; phylum Chordata; class Mammalia; order Rodentia; family Sciuridae; genus Sciurus; species Sciurus carolinensis. The sequence goes on from NC_062232.1 coordinate 41,557,083, forward strand.
AATACAAGAAGACAGAGATACTACCTTGTACTGTATCAGATCATAATGGATTGAAATTAGAAATAATTGACAGAATAAAAAACAGAAACTTCTCCAATACCTGGAGATTAAATAATACACTATTATATGATGAATGGATAACAGAAGACATCAGAAGGGAAATAAAAAAATTCTTAGACGTAAATGAGAACAAAGAAATATCATATCAAAATCTCTGGGACACTATGAAAGCAGTACTTAGAGGAAGATTTATTTCATGGAGCGCATTCAACAAAAGAAGTAGAAATCAACAAATAAACGAATTAACACTACGGCTCAAAGCCCTAGAAAAAGAAGAGCAGACCAACACCAAAAGTAGTAGAAGACAGGAAATAGTTAAAATCAGAGCCAAAATCAACAAAATTGAAACAAAAGAAACAATCGGAAAAATTAACAAACGAAAGAGTTGGTTCTTTGAAAAAATAAACAAAATTGATAAACCCTTAGCCACACTAACAAAGAGAAAGAGGGAGAAAACTCAAATTACTAAAATTCGGAATGAACAAGGAAATATCACAACAGACACGAGTGAAATACAAAACATAATTAGAAGGTACTTTGAAAATCTATACTCCAAAAAACCAGAAAACCTCGAAGACATCAACAGGTTTCTAAAGACATATGAATTACCTAAACTGAACGAGGAGGATATACACAACTTAAATAAATCAATTTCAAGCAATGAAATAGAAGACGTCATCAAAAGTCTACCAACAAAGAAAAGTCCAGGACCAGATGGGTTCTCAGCCAAGTTCTAAGCCGAGTTCTACAAAACCTTTAAGGAAGAGCTCATTCCCATACTCCTCAATGTATTCCATGAAATAGAAGAGGAGGGAACCCTCCCAAACTCATTCTATGAAGCCAATATCACCCTGATAACCTAAACCACACAGAGACACATCGAGGAAAGAAAATTTCAGACCAATATCCTTAATGAACATCGACGCAAAAATTCTCAACAAAATTTTAGCAAATCACATACAAAAACATATTAAAAAGATAGTGCACCACAATCAACTGGGTTTTATCCCAGGGATGCAAGGTTGGTTCAACATCTAGAAATCAATAAATGTCATTCACCATATCAACAGAATTAAAGTTAAGAATCCCATGACTATTTCAATAGATGCAGAAAAAGCATTTGATAAAATACAGCATCCCTTCATGCTCAAAACACTAGAAAAAATTGGGGTAGTGGGAACATTCCTTAACATTGTAAAGGTCATCTACACTAAGCCCATGGCCAATGTCATTCTAAATGGTGAAAAACTGAAAGCATTCCCTCTAAAAACTGGAACAAGGCAGGGATACCCTCTTTCACCACTTCTATTCAACATCATCCTTGAAACTGTAGCCAGAGCATTAGACAAACCAAAGAAATTAAAGTGATACTAATTGGAAAAGAAGAACTCAAACTATCCCTGTTCGCTGATGACATGATTATATATTTAGAGGAACCTGGAAATTCCACCAGAAAATCTTAGAACTCCTAAGTGAATTCAGTAAAGTAGTAGGTTACAAGATCAATGCTCACAAATCCAATGCATTTTTATACATAAGTGATGAATCTTCAGAAAGAGAAATTAGGAAAACTACCCCATTCACAATAGCATCGAAAAAAATAAAATACTTGGGAATCAATCTCACAAAAGAGGTGAAAGACCTCTACAATGAGAACTACAGAACACTAAAGAAAGAAATTCAAGAAAACCTTAGAAGATGGAAAGATCTCCCATGTTCTTGCATAGGCAGAATTAATATCGTCAAAATGGCCATACTACCTAAAGTGCTATACAGATTCAATGCAATTCCAATTAAAATCCCAATGATGTACCTTACAGAAATAGAGCAAGCAATTATGAAATTCATCTGGAAGAATGAAAAACCCAGAATAGCGAAAGCAATCCTCAGCAGAAAGAGCAAAGCAGGGGGTATCGCAATACCAGATCTTCAACTCTACTACAAAGCAATAGTAACAAAAACGGCATGGTATTGGTACCAAAATAGACAGGTAGATCAATGGTACAGAACAGAGGACGTGGACACAAACCCAAATAAATACAATTTTCTCATACTAGACAAAGGGGACAAAAATATGCAATGGTGAAAAGATAGCCTCTTCAACAAATGGTGCTGGGAAAATTGGAAAACCATATGCAACAGAATGAAATTAAACCCCTATCTCTCACCCTGCACAAAACTCAACTCAAAATGGATCAAGGACATCAGAATCAGACCAGTGACCCTGCATCTTATAGAAGAAAAAGTAGGTACAAATCTTCAACTTGTTGGCTTAGGATCAGACTTCCTTAACGGAACTCCCACAGCACAAGAAATAAAAGCAAGAATCAATAACTGGGATAGATTCAAACTAAAAAGCTTTCTCTCAGCAAAGGAAAATATCAGTATTGTGAAGAGAGATCCTACACAGTGGGAGAATATCTTTGCCACTCATACTTCAGATAGAGCGCTAATTTCCAGAATCTATAAAGAACTCAAAAAACTCTACACCAAGAATGCAAATAATCCAATCAACAAATGGGCTAAGGAAATGAACAGACACTTCACAGAAGAAGATGTACAAGCAATCAACAGATATATGAAAAATGTTCAACATCTCTAGTAATAAGAGAAATGCAAAGCAAAACTACCCTAAGATTCCATCTCACCCCAATTCGAATGGTGACTATCAAGAACACAAGCAACAATAGGTGTTGGCGAGGATGTGGGGAGAAAGGTACACTCATACATTGCTGGTGGGGCTGCAAATTAGTGCAGCCACTCTGGAAAGCAGTATGGAGACTCCTTAGAAAACTTGGAATGGAACCACCATTTGACCCAGCCATCCCACTCCTTGGTCTATACCCAAAGGATTTAAAATCAGCATATTACAGAGATACAGCCACATCAATGTTCATAGCTGCTCAGTTCACAATAGCCAGATTGTGGAACCAACCTAGATGTCGTTCGATTGATGAATGGATAAAGAAACTGTGGTATATATATACAATGGAATATTAGTCTGCCATAAAGAATGATAAAATTATGGCATTTGCAGGCAAATGGATGAAACTGGAGAATATCATGCTAAGTGAGATAAGCCAATCTCAAAAAACCAAAGGACAAATGATCTCGCTGATAAGCCGATGATGACACATAATGAGGGGGTGGGAGGGGTTAGTGTTAGGGTTAGGGTTAGGGAGGGGGGCAAGAATGGAGGAAGGAAGGACTGTATGGAGGGAAAAGAGGGGTGGGGGGAAGGGAAAAAATGGCAGAATGAATCAAACAACATTACCCTATGTAAATTTATGATTACACAAATGGTATGCCTTTACTCCATGTACAGAGAAATAACATGTATCACATTTGTTTACAATAAAAAAAAATAAATTTTTTAAAAAAGGCAAAACTATGAAGACAGTAAAAAGAACAGTGTTTGTCAGGGAATTTGATTGAAGGGAGAGAAGGAGGGATGAATAGATAAAACATGGGCAAACTATCCTGCATGATGTTGGTAGGAACATAACATTATTTGTCAAAGCTCATAGAATGTACAACACAGAATAAATCCTAATGTTAACTATGAACTTTAGTTAATAGTAATGTATCAATATTGGCTCATTAATTATAACAAATGTACCATGCTAATTCAAGAAGTTATAATAGGGAAAAATAGAGGGGGTATAGGAATATATAGGCACACTGTACCTTTTGCTCATTTTTCTATAAACCTAAAACTGTTATAAACAAAAAAGTTTATTACAAAAAATCAGGTGCAGTGGCACACACCTGTAATCCCAGATACCCGGGAGGCTGAGGCATGAGGATCACAAGTTCAAAGCCAGCCTCAACAATGTAGCAAGGCCTTGAGAAACTTAGTGAGACCCTGTCCCAAAAATAAAAAATAAAAAATAAATGGACTGGGGATGTGGTGGCTCAGTGATTAAGCACCCCTGGGTTCAAGCCCCAGTACCAAAAAGAAAAACAGTTTGTTAAAAAAGTTTTTATCAAAGGTCTTCTAGTAGATATGTGTATGGGTAGTCTCCTTCCTAAAATATATCTTTTCTTCAATTTATTCTGTCTCTCATGTGAAGCTCAAAAAAGAGTAGCATAACAAACAGGTAATTCAACATCTTCCAAAAATTAAGTCCATTATAATTACATATAATAGTGGAATTCATTATGATTTATTTATGCATGCACAGAATTTTATTGATTTCATTTCCCAGTACCTCCTTTCCCCTTCCTTCTTCCCTACCCTGACCTTCTTTCTCCAATTTAATTATATCCCTTCTATTTTCCTGAGATCTTGTTTTTCATTCCTTTTGTCTCTCTAACTTCCACACATGAGAGAAAACACATGACCCTTGACTTTCTGAGTCTGGATTATTTCACTTAGTATAATATTGTTCTCCAGTTCCATTAATTTACCTGCAAATGACAATTTTGTTTTTCTTCACAGCTGTGTAAGATGCCATTGTATATATGTGTTTGTGCATCACATTTTCTTTACCCATTGATCTGTTGATGGGTGCCTGATAACAAGATCTATTCATGAAAGATTTTGACAGAACCACAACCTTGCACAAAAACCACTGCAACCTTACACAGAATATGCTTCTATGAGGACATCTGTTCAATGACTGACTGTTCAGCCTCAGACTGATGCTACCATTGTCATCGGTCTTTGTAGTCAAGATTACAAAGTATCTTATGGAGTCCTGCTTATTTTGCCATAAGAACTTTCCCTTATCTTATCCTCCTTGACTGTACTCATATTTTCCTTTGACACATGTATTCCCATTTCAATGTTCTGCTATTCCTAAATAAACTTAATCATTTTTGGGGAAAAAAAATAAGCACAATGACACTAATCCCATTCTGATACATCATGTCAAAGACCATGAAAAGGCATTAGTCCCTTTCTAATATCTATCCAGTCAGCTCCTCTATATCATAGTGGGGCAGCTTCAGTAAGCATTGTGAGCAGCAAGGCTACAAGCAGAATGAGTGCAGGAGATATCCAAAGGAAGAGACAAAGATCCACACCTCTCTCTTCACATGAGACTTTCAAGAGATCAGGGTGGCCAGTCAAGCACATAGCTTCTCTTATTTATTCCTTAGAATATAAGGCTTTGCTAAAGATGTTTTGCCTTATATTAGAGCACTGTCAACTCCAAACAAGCATTGATAGTGTGCCAGCACAACTACTTTAAAATGACACATTTGGCTATTTTGAGTAGACCTTGAGTTGCAGTCACATGGTCCTTTGTGATGGTAAAGGAAGTGTCACCATGACTGTTTACTAAGTCCCACTCTATTTGTCTATGTTGTAGCCCTAGGTAGAGGCAGGGGAGATAGCAGCAGTGTTTTCCTCTACATCCTATGTCCTCCTATGGTCCAGAGCAAAATCTATTTAATGGAAATATAAAAGAAAATATTCAATGTACCCAAACATGCCACTGTTTTTTAGTAACTATAATTTTATAGAAAATAAACAACTCAATAAATGTTATGCTTCTTTATAATTCTCAAATTATTTTTGATTTTTTGCAGTGTATACATGTGAACATAATCAGAATGTTTCAACTTTAAAATAAGCAACCCTGAAATGTAAGAATTAGTAATTAGTCATTTTGCTCAGATATAAATTTTCAAATTATACAACAGCAAGTCACCCATCCACTAAAAAAATACCTAGCACTCTCTCCTTTTCCTTTTAACATTCTACTCATTGTTATATGGGTAGCACTCTTACTAAGTAAGAAAAAATAATCTGTGAAAAATGGTTATCAAGGAAACAATGAAATTGGAGAGGAATTAATTTGGGTCAGGAGACTAAGCATAGTAAGTGACTTGACCAGAAATAGACATCCATTAAAATTAACATTTTTATTTTTACAAATTTAAGATATTTACAATCTCTAAGGAGACCCCCTTCATAAATGCTAGAGTCACCTATGCAACTCTCCATTTATCAATTCAGTCCATAGACTTAATAAGTATGAGCTTGTGGCAAAATCTGATTTTCCTACTCCAACATCCATTCTTCCCTTGCTCCCTAATGACAAAATATTATTTTATTTGGGGAGGCCATGTACCTAACTAAAAGTTGACATTTTCAATTTCCCCTAGCCATGTGGGGAGATTCTAACCAATGAGATATGAATGAGAGTGTCATGCATGAATTTCAGGAAGTCTTCTAAAACATTATCTGCTTGAAATATGGATGTAATGGCTGAAGTTTAAATAGCTATCTTGGACCATGAGGTGACATTTTCAGGATAACAAAACAACAAGACTGGAGTCTCTGACTATTATGGAGGGAAAAAAAAGTCATATTTAAGTTGTCTTTTTGTGTTTTTCTGTTATCTGTAGTCAAACCTAATCCTAATATGATATCCTAATATGATATCATACTGTATCACATTAAGTTGCAGCATCAAATGAACATCTTTAATCAACTGTTAAGTATTTGAAATGTTTCCATTGTTTAGCATTATTTGTCGCACAGCATTAATCATTGAAAAAATTATTCCTGTACCTACAAACATGATTTGGTTATTTTAAAGGATATTTTTCCCCAAAAAAGTAATCGTCACCATACTGAAGGGCTAGAAATATTGTGTAATATTACTTTTTTTTTTATACTTCTTCCATTTTACTTGTCAGAAAGGACAAATTTGGGGCTTTCAGCAATATGCATGCATACAACAACTCTGTCATTTTTTTCTTTGAATTTTGAAAGATGCATAATGGGACCCTGAAATGTTTTTCTTTTCTTTTCTTTTTTTTTTTTTTTGGTACTAGGGATTGAACCCAGAGGTGCTCTACCAGTAAGCTACATCTCTAACCCTTTCTGTTTTGAGACAGGGTCTTGCTAAGTTGCCCAGACTAGCCTCGAACATGTGACCCTCTTGCCTCAGCCTCCCAAGTTGCTGGGATTACAGATATGCCCCACTACACTTGGCTTTAAAATGAATTTTTGACGATTTGATATGCAGTGCATTTTTCTATAAAATAATCTACTTTGTATATTGCCTCATGAATTTTCTCCCACTAGAAAAGAAGTTCCCTAATGGTGCAGAGCTAAGTCTACTATACCTTTGATTTCCCTAGTATATTCGTTATTTATTGCTGTATAAAAATTACAATAAAACTTAAGGGCTTAAAGCAATAAATATTTATTATTTCACAGTTTCTGCAGGTAAAGAAACTAGTTATGCCTTGGCTGAATATCTCTGCCTTCAGGTGTCTTGTAAGCTGGCAATCATGATGTTGACTGGGGCTGTAATTTCATTTGAAAGCTATGCTAAGAAAGGATTTCCTTTAAAGCTTACTCATGTGGTAGCTAGAAGGACTTGACAATTTTGTGAGGTCTCAGTTTCTTCCTAGCTGTTGACCATATGTCACCCTGAGTTCCTCAGTGTAAACATGTGAGAAAGAGAGCAAGGCAGAAGTTAGTTTTTGTATCTTAATCTCAGAAGTGACATCCCATCACTTTTGCCAAATTGTATTTGTTAAAAGTTTCTAGATCCATTCTAAACAGAAGGGGAAGAGGATATGCAAATGCCTAATAGGCCTGAAGTAAACATTGGTGGTTTAACCTAAATTTTGTGTGTATCATACATTGTACTTTTAGTTTTCAATTTTTTTCTATATACCAAAGATTATTTCAATATGTGCTTTGCCAAGAATGGCTGATATTCATACATTATGATTAGCCTGAACTTTTAATTTGTTGTAAAGTTATTTTGGGGTTTCAAGTTATAGACCTTATTTTATCTTATCAAACTGGAAAGCATACCATCCTTTTCTATATTTCAATAGTACAAGGTAAGATTAACCATATTTTATATAGTTGGAAAAATTCATCATGTGATGTAGTGATAAGGGGGTACCTTAGTAATATTTCTTATAATCTTCCTTTGTTAGTGATTTATAAATATTTTCAAGTCATACTGTCCAATATATTATTTACTTGTCACAAATGGCCATATGCATGTTTAAATTTAACGACAATCAGTTGCTTAATTTCAGTAGCCACGTTTCAAGTGTTCCATAGCCACATGCTGAGTGACTACCATATTGAAAATGAACAGATATAAAACATTTCCATCATCACAGGAAGTTCTATTGGACAGTGCAAGTTAAGCAAACCTGGTTTGAAATCAGTGGAATTGGGTGTGACTTCCAGCTACACTCTTCACTAGTTTTGTGACCTAGTATATATCACAACCTCTTTGTCTCTCATTGGTCTTATCTATAAATTTGTACTACTACCTTCCCTATCCATTTCACAAGACTGTTGAGAACAAAAATTATATTTGAAAATTATAAAGTACTCTACATTTACACAATTGTCATAAGTACATAGGGAATTTTGATTATAATGCAAATTACCCAGTTTTTTCATGCAAAATGGAGATAATAACATTATCCACTTCATAGGGCTGCTGTGACAGTTACAAGTTAGTATATATAAGTGACATTTAGATTGTGTGCCTGACACATGTTAACAGATCAGTAAATATTAGCTGTGATTATTGTTGTAGGCATTCAGCAATTAAAAACACATTTACTCTTATCTCAAAATAGTCTATTCTTCGGCAGTGATCGTTTTCAAAGAGTAAGTCTGATCACATCACTCCACTGCTTAAAACTCTATAGTGGTTTCCCCATCTTACAGGAAATGACATCAACATCTTTACAATTGGTTAAAGGGCCCCAATTTTTCCCTTCCACTCCTTCTTTACCTCATCCCTCCACCTTACCTCTTACTTCTCTCACTACTTTTGGTTGCAATCTAGTTATGCTGACCTTGCTGTTGCTCCTCAAATATTTAAAACTCTCCCAACTTAGAGCCTTGTAGTTGCTCTTTCCTCTACCTAGATTTTCCCTAAATATACACATGGCTCACTCTCATTTTTTCAGGTCTTTGCTCAAATTTGATCCCATCATGGAAGCTACCTCTGATCTCCCTAATTAAAGTTTCCATGGTGGTTAATTGTATGTTTCAATGTGGCTGGGTCACAGGTGCTCAGATATCTGCTCAAACATCATCTTAGGTGTGTCTGTGAGGGTGTGTTTGGATGATAATAACATTTGAATTGGTAGATTGAGTAAAGCAGATTGCCTTCCCTAATGTGGGTGGGTCTAATCCAAATAGCTGAAGACATGAATAGAATAGAAAGGCTGACCTTATTCGTAAGTAAGAGGGAACTCCTCCTGCCTGACTGCCCTAAGCTGGAACATTAGTGTTTCCCTGCCTTCAGATGTGAAATAAAAGACTGGCTCTTTTTGGGTCTTAAACCTACCAATATTTGGACTGGACTTATATCCTGTTTCCCTGCTTCTCTGGCCTTTAGACTCATACTGGTACACCACTGACTCCTGTGGATCCCCAGCGTCTCAAATGTAGACCTTGGGAATTCTCAGCCTCCAATCATGTGAGTCAAGTCCTTATAATAAATCTTTACGCACACTCAATCCTGTTGATTTTCTTTTTCTGGAAAACCCTAGTATACTTTCCTATTGGTACTCTAACAAATTACCAGAAATTTAGTGGTTTAAAACAAGCCTAATTTATTATCTTACAGTTCTGGAGGTTAGAAGCCTGATGTGAATTTCTTTTCTTTTTTTTTTTTTTTTGTGGTGCTGGGGATTGAACCCAGGGTCTTGTGCCTGCGAGGCAAGCACTCTACCAGCTGAGCTATCTCCCCAGCCCTTGATGTGAATTTCACTAAGACTAAAATGCAGGTGTCAGCAGGCTTGTTTCCCTTCTGAGCTAGAGAAGAGAATGGGTATTTCTTTGCCTTTTCCAGTTTCTAGTGACTGTTCACATTTGTTGGTTTATGGCCCTCTGCCTCCATCTTCAAAGCTAGGAACAAGGAGTTGAACCTTTCTCACAGAGTCACTTTGACACTGACACTCCTACCTCCCTTGCCCATATTTAAAGAACCCTTGTGATTATTTGGATAATCCAGGATTATTTTCTTATTTTAAGAACAGCTGATTAGTAGCCTTAATTCCATTTGCAACCTTTATTTCTCCTTGCTATGCAATATAACATGTTCACAGATTCCAGGAATTAGGATGTAGATTATACGGGTGGCTAGCTTACCCCAACACCTTCTTCCATCACTATTTTTATTTTCTTTATATTACTTACCTCTTCTAATGTATAGTATGTTTACTTAATTGGTTTTTGTCAGTCTCCTCTTACTAGAAAAGAGGCTCCATGAGCTGTTTTGTTCCATGGGCTTTGTTTTGTCACTCCCATATCCTGGACTTTGAAAATAGTATCTGAAACACAACAGGAATGGACAAAACATTTTTGACTACATTAATGAGGCAAACAATTTCATTAGGGAAGGCTAAGGATTTGGAGTTCCTTATTACCTTTGGGCTCTTTAAGGAATGCCAGGAATCTGAGTGGGAAATTATAAACTGGACTTTGTAATGCATTGTTATATGATATCTAAAAATGTTACACTTCTTCCCCGCTCTTTTTAAAGGGCCCTAGAGAAAAAGTACCTATAATTCCTCACAGTAGCCCAATTCAGGTGGAAAAATCTATAAATATTGAAAAACTGATTATGTTTGACCTAAATTCTTCAAGTTGGAGGGTTTTTGTTTTGCTTTGTTTTTCCTGACGACTTTACTTTGCACTGCCTATCGTAGTAAACCTCCTAATGCATGTGGCAGATTCCCAGTGAAAACAGGAGTAAAATTGGTTTACAAGTTTGTTTTACTATTTCCATAGTAGTCAACACTGAGATAGTCTCAGTCAAGTACCACAACTCAAGTGCACCTCATACTCTCCACTGCATCCCGAGTAGGCTCTGAAGTTTAGGAAGGCCATATAACTTCAGATTAAGTACACAAGCTCTGGAGTTAGACTCCCCAAATTCAAATCCCAGCTTTACCAGTATTGCATAACTGTACAGAAATTTCTTATCCCTTCTGAGCCTGGTCTCCTCATCTGCAAAATGGCCTTTCCATATGAGGTACGTGTGAAGATTAAATGAGATAATTCTCATAACCTACTTATAACCTGAGACAGAGTAAGAACTCTGCTAAAGAAAAACACTTTTTATTTGGCAACCTGCCTAACTTTTCATGTTACCCCACTAAGTCATCAAATAAAGGTAGTTGAGACTGGAAAAAGCAAGTCCCTCTATAAATCAGTATCCATACTCTCCTTATACTAGCAAGTTTCCATTTGCAATATATTACTTATGAAACAAATCATCCAACTCATTGCTTTTGTTTAAAACAATGTTCTGCAATCTCAGATTTTTAGATCATTCCTAGAACTAGTGATATAAAACAAAATTTTCTTCATATAATTATATGTCTTCACTTATCTGGTGAACATGTTTTCACAAACCTGCTCCAGTATCTACATTTTCTCCTTATTTCCTTAAACCAGTTTCCAAAGTATAGTCTCTGGACCAGTAGGATCAGCAGCAGCATCACTTAGGAACCAGGTAGAAATGCCTGCCTTAGACCTACTACTGAATCTAAGACTCTTAGGGTAGGGGTGTGGCACATGTTTAAATAAAGCCCTCTCCAAGTGATTCTGCTTACAGTTTGAGAACCATTGCCCTATACTACTCACATGGCTAACATGCCTATGAAATGAATCACTCCATTGTGTCACTAATCATCTCTAATTTTGGTTTCTTAGTTTTATGTTTCTGTGCGCATGCCTTTAATACATACCTGTTTACTTCAGTCTCTACATTGCTTTGAACAAATTTATATCTTGAAACACGTTTTGTCTTCAATGACAAAGAAAGTTAGCTGGCCATCACAATAAGGATTAAGTCAAATCGTTATCTTATTTTCTAGCCTTTCATCCTTGCAATACATCCACCAAGTCCAAGTTATAAGTAGAATCTGAGCAAGGAGTGAAAAAGTGGTAAATATAGAAATGATTATTTTTCTACACTCATCTAACTTTACAAAAAGACTTAAGTGGCTCCTTCTAAATTCTACCCCAAATACAGAAGGTGAACATGCCAAATCATGACTCATATTAGTCACAGAACAGAATACTATTCATTTGCTGTTTTTATTCCTAGATGCTAACCAGATAAAGAATCTGGAGCATCTACTTAGAACTCTCTTGCAGATTTTTATGAATAAAGTTACTGATAAAATTAGTCCCAGGAGTTCTTTTAAGACTTGAGATTTTTAGACAGTATAATGTAGGCTACCTGAAAAACATGTTCTTTGTTGTTTAGTGAAAACTCCATTTATCTACTGGAAATAATAAACTAAGACAGGAAAGGTGAGAGATTGGTAGTCTTGACAAAGTTTCTTTAGACATGACAGGAGAAATGAGATGAGTCTACTGTGCTATAGATTCCCTGTGTATGTGCATGTGTTTGTGTTTTCTTATCCCATCAATGGAAACCGAATTGGTTAGGGCTTTAAGCAAATCAAGTCAGTGTTCTCACACTCCATTTCTTGCAGTGAAGAGTGCTTCATTTTTTTCTTTAGGGGACTAAAGTTAAACATGACTCTGTATTTGTCAGCTTTTTCGCCACTGTGACTAAAAGACCTGACCGGCACAATTATAGAGTAGAAAAAGTTTATTTGGGGGCTTACTGTTTCAGAGGTCTCACACACAGCAGGTTTCATTCCTTGGGGCTCATGGTGAGACAGGACATCATGGTGGAAGAATGTGGTGGAGGGAAGCAGCTCATATGATGATCGGGAAGCAGATGCTATTCGCCAGATACAAAATATACCCCAAATCCATGCCCACAATGTCCCACCTCCTCTAGCAATACCCCAGCTTTCCATTACCACTCACTTAGTCCCATCAGATTAATTCATGGATTGGGTTAATGCTTTTATAAACCAATCATTTCTTCTCTGAATCTTCTTGCAGTGTCTCACACATGAGCTTTTGGGGGATACCTCACATCCACACCATAACATTCCACCCCAGCCCCCAAAAGATCACACTCATCTGACAATGCAAAATACATGTAATCCATTTCCAAGAGTTCCTGTAGTCAACATTTCTGAGACTGTTCAACGTTCGAGACCCCAAAGTCTTCTCTGAGGCTCAAGGCAATCTCACATTGTGAGCTCCTGTAAAATTCAAAGCAATTTACAAGTACCCAATATATATTGGTACAAAGTAAACATTTCCATTCAGTAAAATAGGAGCATAGAAAGAAGGGATAAAATCAAAGCAAGACTGAAATTCAGCTGGGTAAACAAGTTCTGTAGTTCTGTCTGACATCTGGAGTACATGTTATGCCAAAGGGCTTGTGTAGCTCCGCCCTGCGGCCCAAGTGGCCTTTCTGTTCGCTTGTCTCAGCTCAATTCCTGCAGCCTTCCTCAGTGGGCATTCCATGGCACTGGCATTTCTTAATCTTTGGGGGTCTCCACTGCAGCTTTGGCTTCTTCTTCACATCTCCATGCATCACCCTCTCAGGTGTTGCCCGCAATACTCTAACCCTGCTATACTTTGCCTGGCCTCCCAAGGCTTCCTTTGAAATCTTAGTGGAAGCTTCCATGATAACCTAACTCTAGCTTCCTGCATTCCTGCACAACTAGCACCATGTGTTTGATGTCCAGGTCTGCTGCCATCTCAAGCTATAGCCAAAACTTCAAAGACCCCGGGCACAGAAGCCTCTGAGTGCCTGGGTAGTAGAGCATGTTGAAAGAATGTCCTAGGTCTCCTTATGCAAGAAGGGTACTCCACTGGTCTCATCTCAAAAGAATTTTCAACTTTATTCCCTTGAGCCTGAGACAGGTGTGGGCTTACCAGCTCCTGAGGTGCCCTCAAGCCATCTTTATTATTGTCTTTGGTCAGTCTTTAGCATTTCTTTAGTGGTAGTAATGTCTTTAAGGACTGCAACTTCCTTAGCCTCAGTTTTACTCCCACCTATCAAGTCTAAGTTTTTAAATATTTTCTGTTCTGCTTTCTGCTCCTGAATATCACAATAAATTTGCCTAAAAGCTACCAGTAATATCCATGCCACCACCTAAATGCTAAGCTGTCTAGATATTTCTTCCACCAGATTAATAAGTCCATCACTTTTAAAATCAGTCTCACAAGTCTCAGAATATGGGCAAAATGCAGACAACTTCTCGGTCAGAACATAACATGAATGGCCTCTAGTCCAATTACCAACTACCAACTACCAATAGTGTTCTCCTTTTCCTCTAAACCCTCTTGAGCCCTGTCTTCACTGTCCACATACTATTGGCATTCTGATCATCTAAGTTCCCACCAGAATTAAGCTCTGCTTACAACAATCTAAAGCATTCCCAGCTTGCACTACTAAACATCTCAAAATTTCTCCCACCAATTCCAAAAAGTGCAAAAATCTTGTGAAACACATGGTCAGGTTAGTCACAGCACCAACCCCACTTCTCGGTACCAATTTCTGTATTAGTCAGCTTTTTTATGGTTGTGACTAATACCTGACCAGCACAATTATAGAGTAGGAAAAGTTTATTTGGGGGCTCCTAGTTTCAGAGGTCTCAGTCCACAGACAGCAGGTTCAATTTCTTGGGGCTGAAGGTAAGGCAGGATACCATGGTGAGAGTGTTGTGGAGGAAAGCAGCTCACATGATGATCAGAAAGCAGAGAGACTCTATTCACAAGATACAAATATATACCCCAAAGTCACACCCCCAATACCCAGTCATACGCCAGCTTTCAGATACTGCTCAATTAATTCCATCAGGTTATTAATTCACTGATTGGGTTAAGACTCTCATAACTCAATCATTTCTTCTCTGATCTTCTTCCATTGTCTCACATGCGAGCTTTTGGGGGACAACTCATCAAACTCCCAGCTTATAAAAGGTTTTCATAGAGTTCTACTAGAATAATGAAGTTACATCCCAAGAAGTGCTATGGAATATATAAAATTAACTGTTGCTGGACCTTGAAGAAAGATTTCATCTCATAAATCCTCATACATTTCCCATCCACTTATTATTTATTCCTTCTTGAGTTGTATCCTGCAACAGACCTTCAATCCAGATGCTTTGGACATGGATTATTAGCAGCTTCCCCAACTGCTGTCAGTCCACGTAGCCATGGCAAATTTTCTTTCCAAATTGCTTTCACATAATTCTCGTGCTCAATTGTTCACAATGCTTTCCTAGTTCTGACTGCATTTAGATACTGTATGTCTAAACTCTTCTGTCTAGCTTTAAGGCTATAATTTGGCTCCATTCTTCCATCCAACATTGTCTCCTTCACTAGGATAATTGTGCAATTCTGTCACTCTTTCTTAGGGCAGAGATGAAGAAACAAGGGGAAAAAAAACAGACACTGAAATCCCTAACAGCAAAAGTTTATTTACAGTTGAAGTTAAGGAATATTTTAATGCATGCTGAGAAAACAGTAATATTCAAACTTATAGGTTACTATCTACTGAGGAATACAAGAGGATGCTGGGAAAGGCTTTGGCATACACAACTACTGAAACCAAGTTATCAGAACACTTAAACACTATTAGAACCAGATTATCACAACATTTAAACACTATTAGAACCAGATTATCAGAACACTTACATATATCACCTACTTTTATGTTACACCAACTTTAAGGACAGTTCACCTAACTCCTCACTGGCTATTTGAGTAAATAGCATTCAAAGTTAAACATTAAGACTAGGGACTAGAGAAGAAACACAGAAGTGGTAAGCATCAGAACATTTCAGGGCCTACACATATAAATACGACATTAAGATTAATTAATAAACAGTGTTTTAATTTTTGTGTGAAATAGTATTAAGCAATGTTTAGCGCATGAGAAGACACTGCTTTGGTCCGTCCACTCTTTCCAGCTTTTCAAAATGTTTCCTGGCATTGCGGATGTTGATCAGAGTAGCTGCAGAAGCTGAGGGTAGGAGTGGGGAAATACACAGCAGAATAAATATGGGGAGCCAAAGGAATGTTTAACTAGTAAAACAAATACACAAAAGAGAGCCAAATCCTTCAGTGTATGTCACAGAGAACATATACGAAAAGGCACTTCCAAGCTATCAAAGTTTAATCTTTCTGAAGGACATCTGCTCATATTCTAAACACAAAATTTAGGTTTGGGACTAACAGAATAAAATCCATTACCTTATGTTATGCTTTAATATTAGCCTAGTATAGGAAAAGTCAGTAAATGATAGAAAATTTAAACTTCTAGAAATAGTGCAAAAAGTTTTATCTCAATGTTTGTAGTACATATGGCTATTATACTTCCCTTAATGCACATAACAGAAAGATGGGAATGTGTGGCACACAGGATTATGCAATGACATAAAACTGGCATTTAAAAGTTCAGAGGTTATATAGACCATCCTTTGAAAAATCTTTAACACAACCCTAAAGACTTTAAAGAGAAACTGAAGAAGACCTTAGAATATGGAAGGACTTCCCATGTTCTTGGATAGGCAGAATTGATATCGTCAAAATGGCCATACTACCAAAAGCACTATACAGATTCAATCCAACTACCATTAAAATTTCAATGACATTCTTCAAGGAAATAGAAAAAGCAGTCATGAAATTCTTTTGGAAAAATAAGAGGCCCAGAATAGCCATGGCAATCCTTAGTGAGAAAAACTAAGTAGGAGGCATCACAATACCAGACCTAAAATTATACTAAACAACTATAATAACAAAACTAACAAGGTATTGGTACCAAAATGGGCATGAAGACCAATGGAACAGAATAGAAGATGCAGGAACAACCCCCACCCCCAAATTCAATTACCTCATACTAGATAGAGGTACCAAAACCTACATTGGAGAAAAAATAGCCTCTTCAACAAATGGTGCTAGGAAAACTGGAAATCCATATGTAGTAAAATGAAATTTAACCCCTCTCTCTTACCCTATACAAAACTCAACTCAAAGTATATCAAAGACCTAGGTATTAGACCAGAAACCCTGCACATACTAGAAGAAAATATAGGCCCAACAGTCCAACATATATGCTTAGGATCTGACTTCCTTAACAAGACTTCTAAAGCACAAGAAGTAAAGTCAATAATCTATAAATGGGAGCTGGGGTTGTGGCTCAGTAGTAGAGTTCTTACCTGGCATGTGTGAGGCACTGAGTTCGATTCTTGACACCATATGTAAATAAATAAAAAAAGGTCGATTGACAACTAAAAAATGTTTTTTAAAAATCCATAAATGGGATGGCATCAAACTAAAAAGCTTCTTTTTAGCAAAGGAAATAATTGAGAGCCTACAGAATAGGAGAAAATCTTTTCCACCTGCACCTCAGACAGAATATTCATTTCCAGGATATAAAAGAACTCAAAAAACTTAATATCAAAAAAAATCCCAAAAAACAAAAGAACAAAAAACAAAACCCCAATCAGTAAATGGGCAAAGGAATTGAACAGACACTTTACAGAAGAAATATGAATGGTCAACAAATATATGAAAAAATGTGCAACATCTCCAGCAATTAGAGAAATGTAAATTAAAACTCCAGTGAGATTTCATCTTACTCCAGTCAGAATGGCAATTATTCAGAATACAAGTAAAAATAACTGTTGGTGAGGATGTGGAGAAAATGGCTCATTTATACATTGCTGATAAGA
Organism: Sciurus carolinensis; assembly: GCF_902686445.1. Lineage (NCBI taxonomy): Eukaryota > Metazoa > Chordata > Mammalia > Rodentia > Sciuridae > Sciurus > Sciurus carolinensis. Next base: position 41,574,720 of record NC_062232.1, read on the forward strand.
CTGCAAATTGGTGCAACCACTCTGCAAAGCAGTATGGAGATTCCTCACAAAACTTGGAATGACCCAATTATCCTACTCCTTGGTATATACCCAAAGTACTTAAAAACCAGCATACTATAGTGATGTAGCCACATCAATATTTATAGCAGTTCAATTCACAATAGCTAAGCTATGGAGCCAACCTAGGTGCCCTTCAACAGATAAATGAATAAAGAAAATGTGGAATACTACTCAGTCATAAAGAAGAATGATTTTATGACATTTGCCTGAAAATGGATGAATGTGGAGACCTTCATGCTAAATTAAATTAGCCAGTTCCAAAAAGCCAAAGGTCAAATGTTTTCTCTGATATATGGAAGCCACCCACAATAAGGGGGAGAGGAGAAGGAAAGAATAGAAGTTCAGTAGATTAGACAATGGAGAATGAAGGGAAGGGAGAGGGGATAGGGAAAGGAAATGAATGAATCTGACATAACTTCCCCATGTACATGAATGCCACCATCATGTACATCCCTAAGAATGGGATCCTAACTAGAATAAGATATATTCCATGCTTGTATAATTATATCAAAATGGATTCTGCTGTCATGTATAACTAAAAAGATCCAATAAGCATAAATCATGGTTGGCTTCTCTTTTCTTTAAAATTCCTAGTTTTAGTCACTTGCTTTCTGAAGTTCCCATGAAGAAAAACACCAGACCCTAGAGGTAAAATTATTTTTCAGCTTCAAAATGTGTCTACTAAACAAAAACCCCTATTCACCACTGTTACTAATTTTTTTATTATAGTAAAATTTACATATAATTTACCATGCTAACCTTTTTTTTGGGCGGGGGGAGTACCAAGGATTAAACTCAGGGGCACTAGATCACTGAGCCACATCTCCAGCCCAGCCCTATTTTGTATTTTATTTAGAGACAGGGTCTCACTGAGTTGCTTAGCACCTTGCCTTTGTTGAGTCTGGCTTTGAACTTGTGATCCTGCCTCAGCCTCCCAAGTTGCTAGGATTAACAGGCATGTACCACTGTGCCCAGCCATGTTAACCATTTTCAAGTGTATGATTGAGTATGATTAAGTATTTTCATATTGTTGTATAACCATCCCCAATGTAAAATAGTTTTTAAATATCTAGTAAAGTACTACCTCTAGGGCAGGTGCTTAAAGAATATGTGGCTTTGAATATATGTCATGTAAATTTAAACTTACGAATGGATGGATCAGACATCACAACCATCACATAAGTGTTAGATGTAAAGATGTCAATGAAAGCAGCAAAGTTAGAGTTCCTGACTTCCATACTCTGGAAAGAGGCAGCCAACTTGCTATAGAAGAAAGGAATAAAGTGGTTAAAGAAAATAAAATAGTAACAATATAAGAAGCTCTTATCTTTTAAGTTAAACATTTTAATAATATTATTATACCTTAATTTATCATGTGAAAGTTTACAAGGGAAGTCTAAAATTGAATTTAACATGTTTTAGAGTGTGACTGGAATGGAAAGTAGGCTAGGATGTGATATTGACTAAGAAATGAAAATAGGCTTAGATCTAGATCTATGTTGTAAAATCATGTGAAAAATGACTTCTCTAATATTTAAGAAGCATCCTTCTTTGGATTTTCTCTATCTTGGTGATTAATACTTATATCTGTTTGATGTTACATTTATATTCAAGAAATTGCCCCATTTCTTTGAAAATGAACAAGGCAATTATATTTGTTTGTTATTTGCTATTTCTTCTTGAAAAATGTTAGCATAAACACTCCAGAAAGTCTCAAAGTATACTAAGGTGTAAAGCAGGTAAACTTATCCCTACTCTAGGCATCAAGGTTTTATCAGGTAAGAATTTGATTTTAAATCTTTGCTTAATTATGATGTTCAGCCATTCGTTCTCCCTCTATTTGTAATATTGAAGCTCAAGTTTTCTTTAATCAAAGCAGATACACACCATAATTAGACATTTCTAAACTCTCTTCTGTATCATTTCTGAATCAGTATCTCGCTACTTCAATTACTATAGTTTTATAAGTCAATTTTGGTATTTCGTAGGGCAAAGTCTCTTTCTTTTCAAAACTCTTTGATTATTCTGTTTATTTCTTTCCAAATAATACTAAACACGTTTCATATTTCTCAAATGCTTCTGTATTAGTTGAGTTTGCATGAAAGAACAATGATCTGTATTTCAGTCAACTGCAGGCTCCCCTTGGAGTTCAATTTTCTTTTTGATTTATACAATCATTATGAACATAGAAGTTCAGTCAACAACTATAGTTATTTGAACTTCTCAAAAATGATTTTTTTCCAGAAATTAATATATCATACCTATAAGATCTCTTACCTGCAGCTTAGCTTGAATTGCTTAATAATGTTGCTGATTTTCTCAAATCTATGGGCATCACGCTGCTCTTTACACTGATAATGAGAAATCACCTGTGAAAAGGAACATTGTTCTTTGAATCCAGGCAAAATACTCATATAACCCTCTGCTGTTACTCAAAGCAGATATTTGTTAGTTTCTTGATCACCTGGCTTACCATCTTCTCTCTGTCTCATATCTTTTTTAAGATTGTATGTGATTTCAAAATCCATCCAGATGACCTATTCAGTATTGTTTGGTTATAACATTATTAGATCATTTAAGTATTCTACATATTGTCTTTGACTTATGATCGTTCAATTTTTGACTTTATAATTGTGTGAAAGTGATAGGAATTCAGTACAAACCATATTTTAAATTTTCCCATGCTAGGGATATATGATACTGATAATCTCTTCTGATGCTGGGCAGCAGCAGTGAGCCATAACTCCCAGATAGCCACAAGATTATAAGTGTAAACAACAGATACATTTCAGTGTACTTGTGTTGCTAAGCTATAATGTTTGGTACATTAGGTCCATTAAATGCATTTTCAACTCACAGTGGGTTTATCAGGACACAAACCCATCCTGAGTCAAGGAGTAGCTGTATTTTGATTCACTGATGTTCATTCTCAATTTTTAATTTAATTTTTAATTCTCAACATTTAATCATTAGATGTTCACCTTATTTCAATATTTCACAGGATGATCTTTGATTTTAAAAACACAGGAAACAAGGAAAATAAATTAAAATCTCTAACCATTCTTTTTTTTTTGGGGGGGGGGGGGAGTACTAGGGACTGAACTCAGGGGCACTCAACCACTGAGCCACATCCCCAGCCCTATTTTGTATTTTATTTAGAGACAGGGTCTCACTGAGTTTCTTTAGCACCTCACTTTTGCTGAGGATGGCTTTGAACTCATGATCCTCCTGCCTCAGTCTCCTGAGCCACTGGGATTACAGGCAAGTGCCACTGCACCCAGCCCTATCCATTCTCGAAGTGTTATTAATGTATTTAACTTTAATGAAGTGTATAACCAAGTAGCTTTGGGAATTATATTTAAGAAGCCTAACTAGATGATTTCAACCCTTGAGAACTGACTATCCTTAAATGAATCTACTCAGGGTAAATACCCACACCAGTTAAAAACCTGAAAATACTTTCCTTAACACTTTCAGATTTTAGTAAAATCATATAAGTACCCTAAAGGTCAAATGCAATATTTCTAGTAGAAAGCAAAAATGAGTCAATTGCCAAAAGAAAATTCACAGGGAAATACCCTGAGATAACATGAAACCTTCAACTTATAATTTGCATAACAAAGAGAAGGACAGATCCACCTTGCTTGACTTATCCCCCTCAGTAAAAATTGTCAATCACATTAAAGCTTGGTCATCAAGAGAAACAAAAGCTACCTGTTATTGTCATTGAGTAATAGAGTTCATGTTAGGTTATCCTCTATGACCATGTGTAGATGTGGCAGGGGAATACAGCAGAAGCAGAGTCCTGTTGTGTCATGCATATTGAGACAGATGGAATAGTTTACTTGCTTGCTGTCACTCACACTAGCAGGAAAAAATGGGTTTGGAGTAGTAATTTCAAGAAAGTAATCCATGCCACTGGACTGAGGCAGAAATTCACTCTAGTTAGGACTCCTTACCTCAGTTACATCAGCTAGCAGGCAGGATGGCTCCACAGTGCTGCTACGACTATAAGTAATATTTCTACAAAGGAACAGAGGAATTGTACTTTATAATCTCTACCCTCTGTTGTTATAGTATCAAAGGGAACCAACATTTAATAGTTCACCAATTCTACATCAAAGCTTATGATATGTGCTTAACTTTACCATATCCCATTTTAATCTACATGATAAACCTATGATACAGATAAGTTTTATCCCCATTTTAAAAAAGGGGAAACAAGCTCAGAGAAACTAAGAAATGCATCTAAAATTACCAAGTAGTGGTAGAATTCAGAAACAAATTATTTACTGGGAGCTGCTCTTAGAGTTACATTTCCTAAGCTAGTTAACAATTACTTATTTATCCATTGTGTTGTAACATCTCAAATTATTTTCTATCACTGCTATTAAAAATTATTCATAAAGATAATACTAGCTTTTGCATCTTCTATTCAGGGCTGTACAAAACAGTGTGGTCTTATACAGTTTCTAAGTTCAATTTATACAAAAGTAAAAGTACCAACATGCATCTTTTCCCCTTAAATTCTCCATCTGCTCTTAGCTACATCACTGAGTTGACCATTACTTCTCTTCCATGTTAAAAAGTTTTCACCTCAGTCTTTTGGAGAAAAGAGAGGGAAAATAATTATCTCAAAAGGACAATACCCTAAATTTAATAATAAAAGTCAGGAGGAAATAGGAATCCTTCATCACAAATAAATGGTTATTAGCAGAAATAATCTAAACCCTCTAATACAGTCTACCTGCAAAAATCTATGGTTTACTAGTTGCCAAAGAGCTAAACACCAAAGGACTTCTTTCAGATCACTTGTCAACAATATTACTTTATAAATAGGGCTGAGTATGCTGAAGTAATGACACAAGGGAAAAAGTTTCTTCTTAAAACAGAAACGTGCTATTCTCTGTTCCTGAATAGAAGGTACAGTGTGAAATATATCTTTAAAACAAAAAGTTCTTACTAGAAAAGTAGCTCTCTCAAACAGAAGTACTTCATCAGCCTCAATAATTTCAGCAAAATTCCTTAGATTCATTTCCAGCTGCTGAACATTGGGAATCAGCTGATAAACAATGCTGGACCAAGCCTAACAGAACAGAAGCACAATGCAGTATTAGTAACAGGCAGCAAGTCCCAGACCTTTGAAATGAGTAAATACACTACCACATACAAACAGCAAAATATGATGACAATTGAATCCCAAATACTGACATTAAATATAACACAAATGAAATGAGAAAATGAAGCTAATATTTGATTTTTATTTTTGAATTGAATATTTTTAAGTTGATACACTTTTTTGAAATGCTGGAGAAACTTCTTTCCATTGATAATTAAAAGTAAACAAATGATTTAATGCCATTATGTTGCCTTAGGAAAAAAGTAGCAAAATATGATCTACTGTGTTAAAAAGCTTTTAATCTGGACCTTTGACAAACATTTAAATCCAACAGTGCAAATTTCTTTAAAGATCAGAACCTAATAATGCTATATGAAACATACCCACAAATCAATTTTGTGAAAATATCAGAGCCACGTGGACAAATGGCTCCTCCCTTCAATGGTGTAATATACCATTCCAAGAGAAACTAGTGGCATTATCATTCCCAAAAGTTCGTTGTCATGTGGAAAAATTATTGATCCAACTGAATTTTAAAATCCATTGTGTGTTTGCCTAAAACTGACTTCATCCAGAGGAGTATGGCTAATGTAAGCAGTTGAAATTATCCACACCCTCCCTCTATTCTCTTAAGACCCTTTTATTTGTATTTCCATTATAATACTTTCTTCACTTTCATTCCAACTTGACTGGTTAGGTGTACTTTCTTCTTCTCTCCCCTACTAGACAGCAGGAACCTGATCTTAGTCAGCTGGGTATGCAAGAGCATCAAGCAGATAGGCAATGAGTGCTTGTTGAATAAAACTTAATATAAAAATTTAAGTCAGTTCTATGCAACATTGATGTAAGGAATAGTAGTGCCATGTCTCTGTTCCAATTAGTTTTATTACTTAGGCATAGGGGTTCAGGTTCCAAGTTCCCAGGTCGGTGTTAATGTCACTGCTGAATTTACCTTGGAGAAGGCACCAAAGCTAACCACAGCAGAGACATTGTCACTCACAGCAGTGTTGTGATTAGCCAATTGTCTTTGGTCGTGTTATGTATTGCCATCCTTCACACCGCAGTTGGTTCTTATCAGTGCGTCATGTCCATCCTTATTCACGGTTACCTGTTCTATGGGAATAAGGCTTTGAGAAATTCGGCCCATATTAATCTAGAACAGTACTTCCTAGACAGGTATCTCAAAATGATGTTATTAGAGTGAGGCTGGGTCAACATAATATTGGGGAAAAAAGTGAATGAGTTTAAAAAATGGCTATTTTTAAAGTCCAATGGCTTTTCTCCTTGGCAAGTCAGGTTTCTGTGCTTCTGGTTGTAGACACTTGTCAGATGCAGTTGATACTGAGGCTCTAGCTATCAATGACAGAGAAGGATCCTTTGCCACCCAGAGTCAGACTTGTCAATGGATACCAGAAGCAGTCTGAAGGAAAGGTCTGACCACAGGAGGATCCAAAAGGAGACAGTCCTTAAATCACTAGATCAGTAGGAAAAAGGGAAGAAGCAGGAGCTTATGTGCCAATAGGTAATTTCAGCTTCATCCATACAGAATTATCGTTATAACCTCTACAATTACTTCAAGCAGTGTGGTATCCATTCCAGCAAGGGGAACAATCCTGGTTGAAAGAATGCTGGTCTCCATTCTGGCATGAAAGTTGAAGCTACTGTACACTAGGCATAACATGTCTCATTCTAAGATTCCCTTCTCCAGTCTCTCCACTAAGTATTTTTCAAACTTAGGTAGGCTAGCTTATATCATTATCATGTAGAGGTACCTGTATACAAGATACAACTCAAATCAGCATTGAGACCACAACAGGTCAAAATGGATGATGGCCAGTGAGTAAAATTTCTCTTTCACAAAGCTCAGTATCAAATTAATCATACCCAAACTGGCTAGTTCAGTGTGAATTGGTAACAATGTCGACCCAATGTAAGATCAAAACCAAAATCTGTTAATGTTAAGTTTGGTACTCTTCAAACAATTTGTTGCAGATTATTTCATTTTTTAGTACAACATATCAAGATGGATATGAAATTGTTTAAATTTCAATTTCTTTCAATTTTGTTAATATTCTTCTAGCTCTTTTTCATGCTCTTAAAATGAAAGAACTTAGGAAACATACACACCTTATAGAGAGTTTCATCCCAGATAGATGTTCGGAAACAAGAACATTCCAATGGGCGAGACAAACGCCTCAGGTCTTCTTCTCGCTCTTTAAAAATCTGAATTAAATGGTCCAACATACTGATCAGCATAACAGCTCTCCTCTTTGACTGCAAAATCTATGATGTAACTATTTCAACATATTTTAATCAGGAGCTTTTGTTCCTTAAGAAGAATTTGGAGTATGTACCTTATTTCACAAACTGGAATGACAGAAATTATTTCAGGACACATCTAAAAGTGCTAATGGTTACTAGAATTCTTCAGGATTATACTGTGCGTGCTCTATACACATTGGAAGCACTATAATGGAAAATAAAATTTATCATACAGAGGAATCTTAAAATATCTAACACTCCAAATCATTAAATCTGGGTAATTGTAAGAGTCATACCCATATCGAGATTTTGTAAATCAAAATTTAATTTAATCTTTTAATATACATTTCTCCCAAATATGTCTATTCATATATATTATTTACATATGCACTGTACATATTTCAACATATAGATATAGCTCCCCCACATACATGCAAATATCTACCAATCTTGGATATGTTTCTATGTACATATGCTCATATGTACATGGGGAAAACCTTTATAGAGGTGTATATACACAGCTATTTTTCCATGAGTGAATGGATTGGGAGCATGTGCATGATGGTTAATTTTTGTGACAATGTGACTAGGCCAGAGAACCCAGGCATTTGGTCAAACATCAATCCAGATGTTGCTGTGATGATATTTTTGAAGAGGTTAACTTTTAAAGAAGCTGACTTTGAGTAAAGCAGATTACTTTCTTTAATGGGGGTGGGACTCATCCTCTCAGTTGAAGGTCTTAAGAGAAAGTTCCACTACTGAGAAAAATGGAGCTCTACCTACAGACTGCCTTCAAACTCTAACCGTAATATCAACTTTTTCACAGGTCTCTAGTCTGTTGGCCTGCCCTGCAGATTTCAGACTTGCAGTCTCTATAATAAAGAGAGCTAATTCCATAAAATTAATAACTCTTCTTTCTTCCCTCTTTCAGTCTCTCTCTCCATTTCTGCATACCCATACACACACATTCTATTAGTCCTATTACTCTGGAGAAACCTAGTACAGATGTTAGCACTGATTGTGGGTTCTAGAGGAGAATTTTAAGGATGAGTCTTCTCAATTGGTTTTTGGGGTTTCTGGGATCATTTCTCTAATTTGATTAGAGTTAAAGGTGCTAATAAATTCTATTTCTGGTAGTAAAGAGAGCACAGTGATGTGGCAGAAGAGATACATAAAATACTACCACTGAATATTCCTAATCAAATACTTGTAAGAGCCAAGGTTCTAGGTGAGCATGTATATAACTAAATATTTTTGTCAAAACGATGAGTATGTAATGAAATTGGCTGGCTGATCCTAACTATGCTGGACCAAGTCAGGAAAGAAAAAGACAAGGTCAGAAGTTTCAATCCCCAGTTTAAGCACCATATAAATAATTCCATATTTTCTCTACGTGCCCTAAAAGAAACACATAACCCCCTTAGCTGCAGAACTAAGACTGCTGAAAACTAAACTTGGATTCTCGTCCTGTAAGTGGATAAATCACAATGCAAATTTAATTCCTAACCAAGCAGAGTATTTTCTGTTAGGGTGCTGACTGAAAGAATGGGATTCTGGAAATTGGAATGAGGGTCATATGGGAAGATCTTGATGAAGATTAGGACACTGAACTCCTAAATTCTCATGAGTGTTTGCAAACAAAAGCAGTCACTCCATTGCTATTTAAAATTAAGGCTACTTTGCCTAAGGAAAATGTAACAATTTTCCCTGAGGTAGCTGCCTCACAATAGATCTGATTTACCCTCACCATCTCTCTTTGCTTTATACTTATAGCTAGACTCAATTCCCAAAAGACTCCTAAAGGTGAGGTATAAAGTGTCAGTCATGAGGAAGTATCCCACGCTCCAAAACAACTACAAATTTTTTCCAACTTACACAGATGGAAATTCAAGGAATATGTTTGGGAATGGATATTAAGAGTGTGGGATAAGGAAAGGAACATGAAGTTGGATCAGGGCAAACATACCAATATGAGTTCATTTAACAGAGGGTCTGCATTTAATGTTGCAGCTCAAGGGGTAAGACATAGTTCTAACAGTTTGGTTGCTTGGTTAAAAAATGAACCAAAAAGTGGACTACACTAAATGAAGTTGAAATACCTGATCTGCATTAGTACGTAAGGGAAGGAAGCCAAAAGCTTAGGGAGACTGGAATGTTCAAATGTATTTGTCATTTAAGACCTACTTACCACTCTTGGGAGGTTCCAGAAGAGATCTTTCACCATGACTGTGAGAAATAAATTTGTGAGAGGAGCCCAGCTTCCTTCCCTGCACTCTGATCACTCTGTAGGCCAAAACTGACACTGGGAACTGCTGCCACTGAATTGGAAAACGTAAATGCAGTGGTGGTAGTTGGATCATGGAGTAGGAGCAAGGTGGAGACACTCACCAAATGCAAGGTAGGTGTGGTTGTCTTAATGTACACCAGAGTGAAAACAGCAATTAGAGTAATCTGACTCAGAGACCTATGGTTTTAGGTAGTTGATCATGGTGGTACTTAGAAGTGAAATAAATGGGAAGTCTACTAAATTCTCACTTGATCTATATAAGTTTAAGAGTCTAAGTCAAGTGGTCCAAAATCTAACTTGAACCATAAGAACAGAGTCATGGCCCCTCAATAGATACTCAGGCTTGTACCAGTTTACAGACCTAGAGCATCTTGAATGAAAAGGAGGCTGGGTCCAGGTAAGGAAGGACACCACTATACTGCCCAAAATTTATACTATTAATTTTCCTCTCTGCTTCCTCCAAAAGAACCTAAGACCTTTTACCAGGGTGACTGTGCACTGGGAAAAAGGAAAGGATCTGACGTTTGGGAGGACGAGTGGGCAATGGCTCTGAACTGACACTAACTCCAGGAGACACAAAATGTTACTGCAGTCCACCAGAGTAGGAAAGTTGGTGGTCAATAAAGTTTTAGTTCAGGTTTGTCTCACAGCAGGACCAGTGGGTCCCCCAAACCATACTGTGGTTATATCCCAATTCCAGAGTGCATATTTGGAATAGACATACTTGGCAACTGACTGAATCCCCACATTGATTCCCTTATCTGTAACGTGAGGGCTATTATGGCAGGAAAAGCCAAATGAAAACCATTAGACCTGCCTCTGCCTAGGAAAACAGTAAACCAAAAGCAATAATGAACTCCTGAAGGGATTGTGCAGATTACTGCCACCATCAAAGACTTAAAAGATATAGGGTTATCAATTCCCACCGCATTCCAATTCAGTTTGCCTCTTCAGGCTCTATAGAAGGCAGCTCTTGGACATGGATTTACATAAAATTACTCAGGTGGTGACTACAGTTGCAAATGCTGTTATCAGATGTGGTCCAATTCCTTGAGCAAACTAACATATCCCCTGGTACCTATATGCACATATTTTTCTGACAAATGCCTTTTTCTCCATACTTGCCTATAAAATCCACCAGAAGCAGTTTGCTTTTAGGTAGCAAGACCAGCAAAACACCTTCACTGACCTACTCAGGGAGATACCAACTCTCTAGTCCTATGTTATAATTTAGTTTTATAGGGCTCTTGATCACCTTTCACTTTTACAAGATATTGCACTGGTTCATCACACTGATGACATTATGCTGATTGAACCCAGTGAGCAAGAAGTAGTTACACTAGACTTACTGGAAAGACATTCTAATGTCAGAAGGCTGGAAATAATTGTGACTAAAAATTCAGGGGTATGCTACCTCAACTTTTTAGGAACCTAAAAGAGATGCATATCATCTAGTAGGCCTATGTGGATTGTGAAAGCAGAGTATTACTCTGGATGTATTACTCTAGCTTGTTTACTGAGTGACCCAATAAGCTGCTACTTTTCAGTAGGGCCCAGTACAGAAGGCGGCTCTGCAACAGGTTCAGGCAGCTGTGCAAGCTGCTTTTGGCCCATACTGTCTAGCAAATACAATGATGCTCTAAGTGTCAGCAGCAAATAGGGAAGCTTCTTGGAGCCTCTGACCTCTATTGGTGAACTGCAATGCACACATTTAGGATACTGCATCAAAGCCCTACCATTCTCTACAGATAATGACTTTCCTTTTGAGAAACAGCTCTTGGTCCACTACTGGGCCTTAGTACATACAAACTGAACATGTACCCACAGGCCACCAAGCTACCATGGGAACTGTGCTGTGCATCACAAACTGGCTGTTATTTAATCTACCGAGCCGTAAAGTCAGATATGTACAGCAGCATTCCACCACCAAATTAAAGTCATATATGCGAGACTGGGTCCAAGAAGGCCTTGAGGACACAAATAAGTTACATTTTAAGAAGTGTCCCAAATACCTGTGGTCCCCCATTCCTACTACATTGCCTTTTCTTGCAGTATGCACCTAAGACCTCATGAAGAGTTTCCTATAATCAGTTCACTGAGGAAGAGAAGACTAAGGCTTGATCTACAGATGGTTCTGCAAGATATATGGGCACCACCTAGAAGTGGACAGCTGTAGGTCTGCAGCCCATTTCTGGTACATCCCTAAAGGAAATCCTCCCAGTGAAAAGAACCTTGAGCACCTGTTTGTTCACTTTGCTTGGAAGAAGAAATGACCAGATATACAGCTATGACTCATGAGCTACAGAAACTGGTTTGCAGGATAACCAGGGACTTAGAAGGAATGTAACTGGAAAACTGGTGACAAGGTCTGTGGAAAAGGTATATAGATAAATCTTTTAATATATAAAAAATGTGAAGATATCTGTATCTCAAGTGAATGCCCATCAAAGGGTAACCTCAACAAAAGAGGATTTAAATAATCAAGTGGCTAGGATGACCTGTTCTGTGGATACCAGTCAGTATCTTTACCCACCTCAGTGGGTTCAGGAAACTAAATGGACATGGTGACAGGGCTGGAAATAATATGTGGGCTCAGCAACAAGGACTTTCACTCACCAAGGTTGTCCTGGCTCTGGCCACAGATGGGTGCCCAATCTGCCATCAACAGAGACTAACACCAAATCCATAAAATGGCACCAGTCCTTATGTGATGATGACTTGATTACAATGGTCTGCTTCCATCATGCAAGAGGCAGCATTCTATACTTATTGGAATAGACACTTATTCAGGATATTGATTCACCTTCCCTTTATACAATACTTCTGCCAAGACTACCATCTGTGGATTTACATACTGCTTCATCTACTATCATGGTATGGCACATGACATTGCTTCTAATCAAGGAAATCATTTCACAGCAAATAAAATAAAGCAATGGGTCTAGGCTTTATTGTTCTTATCATATTCCCAACCATCCTGAAGTGCTGGCTTGACAGAATGATAGAGTGGGCTTTTGAAAGCTCAGCTGCAGTGCCAGTTAGTTGGCAAAAATTTGCAGGGCTGGGGCAAGACAGGCTAGGAAACTGTATATGCTTTCAGTCAGCATCCAATGTTTCATGTTTTTTCTAACACACTGAGGATTCATGACTCTAGGATTCAAAGGGTAGTAATGGGAGTGACACCATTACCCTTAGTAATCCACTAACCATCACTAAGGGTAAAGGACAAAATTTTTGTTTTTTGTCTCTATGACTTTACACTCTGTGGTCTAGAGGTCTCAATTCCAATGGCAGGAATGAGTCCACCAGGAAAAATAACAATAATTCAACTGAACTAGAGATTAAAACTACCACTCAGCCACTATGGGCTCCTTATGACTTTGAATGAAATGGCAAAAAATGGAGTTGCTGGGCTGAATGGGGTGACTAATCCTAAATATCATAGCAGAAACTGGATTACTACTTCACAATGGAGGTAGGGAAAGGTATGCCAAGAATAAAAGAGATCCTTCAAGGAATCCCTTAACAATATCATACCCTGTAATTAAAGTAATGAAAACTGATGACTACCCAATTCAGGCAGTTCTACTAATGGCCTAGACCATTAGGTCTACTAATGGTTTTAGGGTCACCCTACCAATAAAGAAATACAACCAGCTGAGGTGCTTGCTGTGTACAAAGGTAATCCAGAATTGAACAAGGCAATTACAAATACAAGCTGTGGCCACATGAGTAGTTGTAACTGAGAATTATAACTTAAAATTCTCCTTGATATATATCTTCTATGATTTTGTTATGAATAAGTGGATATATACTAAGTATGTCTTTCTCTTTTATCCATTTATGATGAACATATGATGTATAGACTTTATATCAGTATTATATTTAAGTACTGTTTACATTGTAATATTTAAATTATAGGATAGAGAGAAGAATAAACATTACCCAAGTGTACTTCTAGTTGTATGCAACAAAGTTATATCAAGTTAAGTGGAAGTATATTCATGTTATTATATTTATTTGGAAGTTAATTCCAGTTAATACACATCTTTCAGAAGATGTGTATGAGTGCCTAGTTGAAAAGGGGTGAACTATAATGGTTAATTTTATGTGTTAACATGATAAGGCCATAGTACTTGACATTTGGTAAAACGGCAGCCTAGATGTCAGTGTAAAAGTACTTTTTTAGATGATATTATCATTTAATTCGGTAGACTGGGCAAAACAGATTGCCCTCCATAATGTGGGTAGGTTTTATCTAAGAGATATTAAGAGAAAAAGATTGATGTTCTAAGGAAGAGGGGATTCTGCCCTCACATTTCCTTCTGCTTTGAGCCACAACACTGAATCTTTTTTCTGGGTTTCTAGTCTGACCACCCGCTCTCAAGATTTCAGAACTGCCAGCCTCCACATTCAGTGGAGCCTATTCCTTAATACTCCTCCCATCTCTTTCTGTCTCTCTATACACAAACGTATTTCGTTTGCTCTATTTTTCTGGAAAACCACCAAATACATGCACATGCAGGGAAATAAATCTTAACTGAACTTTGTATTTTGGAAAGTACTGTAACTATTTATAATTGAAAACATCCAACTTTAAATCTTTAATGAAATTAAAGATATTAAGCTTAAAATTAAAATCCCTTAAAGAATATTAATACATCTTTGGGAGATGGTCATATGAAACTTAGAAAATAAGATGATAATTCAAAATTATAAGTGATTAAAACATTCATAAGGAGCTCGTTTATTGAAAAGTCCTAGATTTTTTTTTTTTTTTTTTTTTTTTTTTTTTGCGGTGCTAGGAATTGAACCCAGGGCCTCAGTGCTTGAGAGGCAAGCACTCTACCAACTTAGCTATATCCCCAGCCCTAGATTTTTAAATTGTAATTTTGGCTAAAGATTGAAGTTATTTTTAAAGCTTCACAAACTCAGGACCCACAGTTATTTTTTAAAAAATTTGTTTTGGTACTAGGGATTTAACCCAGGGTTGCTTGACCACTAAGTCACATTCTCAGCCCTTTTTATTTTTTAATTTTGAGACAGGGTATCACTAAGTTGCATAGGGTCTCACTATGTTATTGAGGCTGGCATCAAACTTGCAATCCTCCTAACCCCAGCCTCCAGAGTTGCTGGGATTACAGGTGTGTGCCACTGTGCCTGGCAGGACCCACCCTTATATATAGTTTTCTGGGAGACAGAGGGGGAAAGAACAAAAAAGACTACTGGATATTCAAAAGTAGAGTTCTGAGTCAAATGCAGAACACTGTCAAATGGTTTTTGAAAGCCTGCAAACTAATCTAGAAACACCAAAACACTGAACAGTACAGGCAATCCTGTAACTAGTCATGGAAAAAAGTATTCTTTACCATAGCTATTACCAAAACTCCTTTAGTCTAATAATATCCTTAAACCCTAACATTACAACCAAAGGAAGAAATGTATTTTTCTATATGATCATTATATTCTAAAACTGCTTTCCTGAGTTATATCCTAAGAAATAGAGGGAGAATCTTCTCTTTTACCTCAGACCTTAAATCTAATTCTCCTATATTAAGTGAACTAGAACTAGACTAAGTTTTTGATTTCTCAGCCCTGGAGTCTCAAAGCTATGTAGGCTTTTATGCCTTCTACTCCATTTTTTTCTCTGATGGGTCCTTGAGCCCTCTCTGGGCTATACTAGTTTACAGGTAGTTACCTATATTTATTTTTTTAATAGAGGTGATGAAGGCTAATATTTCCTACTATTCCATCTTGGTGACTTCACCTCCTACTGTCTTCTCTAGTGCTAATCCATTTATGCTAGAAAACAAGAGAAACATACTACATCAGTGCAGTTATGAGAAACCTGGCATACAGCTTAACATAGTGTAGTTGGCACTTGAACTGATGCCTACCAGTTTCTAACTCAACCCAGTGACAGCAACAACCTTTCTTC
Source organism: Sciurus carolinensis (assembly GCF_902686445.1). NCBI lineage: Eukaryota > Metazoa > Chordata > Mammalia > Rodentia > Sciuridae > Sciurus > Sciurus carolinensis. The sequence continues at coordinate 41,590,386 of NC_062232.1, forward strand.
CTTTCAATCCTGATGGGGCTTTTATACTTGACAGTAAAACATGGAGCAATAAATATATTTTAAAAATAAATAAAGGATGCTTTGTGATGTCACATGGTCAGATTCCTTACCTAATTCTAAAAATTATTTGTTAAATGAATATTGTATTTCTCTTACAATGAAAAATGTGTTTAAGAATTTTTATTTTAAACAAATGATATGATTTCAATTTGAAAGCTTATTCTGAGACATTTTCTGCTAAAAAGAGAATGGTACAAATTTACCCAAATATCTGCAAAAGGAATATGCAAAGCATGTCAACCATTTTGTGCAGCACCTTTTCCATTTCTTACCAGGTCCCGCTGATCCTCCTGTACCAGATCCATTTTGTGAACCAAGCAGAAAATTTTGGCATCTGGGGAGTTCTGCAGAATGGCTTCCAGGCATGACTGATAGTAGTGCATGTCCTTTTCAAGTTCACGGCTCTCCACATCAAAGACATAAATCAGAACCTCCACGTTTCGGAAGATGTTGTCCCGTTGACTAGTGAAATAATTTTCCATGAAAGTATCTTGTCTGGTAGGAAAATATATAGTAAGCAAGCCCTCAGTTCAAGCTCCATCAAAGCAAAAGATAATCTTAAGGCTTCAATTTACAGGGCAAACAACAGCAAACAGGTCTGGTCTTACCTTAACTCTTTTTTTTTTTTTCTCCCCTGCTGGGGATTGAACCCAGGGCCTTGTGCTTGACAGGCAAGCAGTCTACCAACTGAGCTCTCCCCAGCCCTTTACCTTAACTCTTGAGACACAATTTACACCATCCTCTGCTCCTCTCTTGGTATGTATTTATTTATTTATTTGTATATATATATGTATCATCTCACTTAATTATCAAAATAACTCTGAGTTGGTGCCATTACTATTCATTTTGTACAAGAAACTGTGGCTCAGAGTTTAAATGATTTACCCAAGATAACAGAGCTAACAAAGCTGAGATATAAACCCCAACCCAACTCAAGTACTTATATTCCTAACCACTGTGCACTACACATTGCTGCTTCAGATCAGAGGTATAAATAGCCAAAGAGTAGCAGTCAACATTAGCATAGAAACACAGTGAGTGTGTGCATTTATCATGGGATATTTTTTTGGTGAGTACCTTGTTCGTGAGTACAGTTGTCTCCTACTCTTCCAACAGTGGGTAACTCAGCCAGATTATATATGCTTAGAGTCTGATCTATAGTGCTGAGACTTCCTGGAGATTGAAACTACTAAGAATAGCTAGAAAGCTTGGCACTAGTGTCAAATCACCTAATTTATGCCATTGCAAAAGAAAGCCAATTTATGCCCCTGCAAAAGAGGGAATGATTACCCTATACTACACATATCTAGGTGAAGTTTGTGTTAGAGTTATTTAAACATATCACATACAGAAGGCATTTCCACAATTAATAAAAATCAGAGATCTTTAATCAAGTGCCAAGTACAAAATAATTGTATGCAATGTGTCTATTATAAATGACAGTTACTCTAGGTATATTTGTCATACTTGATTATACTAGAAGCCATGGTTATTGCCATTGGTTTTACAAACAAGTAAGTAGACGATGGTACTTACCCACCACAATCCCACAGGTTCAATACCAGGTTTCCCAGAAATCGAACATGAGAATGTTCTACATCAACTGGAAGACAAGTATGACAAATCTAGTAATTGCAACATGCAAGGTGAAATTCAAAATAAGCAAAGCGCTAACCCATGGAATTTAGAAGGACCAAAGTGGAGTGAAATGCTCAAAGCCACAACAAGAAGGTGATTTTTCAGCTTAGTAATGTGGTTTAGTGGCAAGGTGGGCACCTAAACTACCCTGAGCTATGGAACTGGCTCTTATGTAAGTCATTTTACTTTTTAGTAGTTTAGTACTCAGAGTAGAAACAATCTCCAATTATAAAACCAATGTTAAATTTCCACAGGTTAGACAGTGACATATACCATTTAATAGATCTTCCCTGTCCCACCTGCCCTCACCAGCATCCCCCATGAAAAAGTAAACAACAATAACGAAAACCGAACACAAAACAAATATAAAACATAACCAAACTAACTCCTGTATTGATTCCTTTTCAGTTAACGACTTTAGTTCTCCCCCAATTATGTCTCCTCTGTCCATATTCAATTCATTGCTAGTCCTTTGTAATAGCTCTCAATTCCATTATCATCTCATGCATACACTGCTACAAGAGATCCATAACTGACCTCACTACCAGAAAAACCTTACCCACTTTACATCATCCTATAGGCTACTGCCAGGCTCATCTTCTTAACACTACTTTGAACATGTCACTCCCCATTCAAATACTTTCAATGGCTCCTCCGTCCCTAAAGGGGGACATTCAAGGTCCTTCACAATTTGGCTTCCAATCTACCTATACATTCCCCAATAATTCACATTAATAAAACCTTTCATTCCAGCCCAATTTTGCTTATTCACAGTCCTCCCAAACCCCACTACATCCCCAACCCCAACATACATCAGGGGTCGCAAACTTGCTAATATGGGCCAGGCCAGTAAATATATACCATGAAAGTTGGCCACATATAGAAGATAAACATCCACCCAGTAGAATGGGTAGCAGTTACTCAGCTCTTACAGGAATGTTGGCTCAGGTTTGCCAAATCTTTCAATTTTTCAATAGTCGCAGGAAATTCAGATTTTTATGAAAATTTTGACATGTGATACCTAATTCCAATTTTTCTAAAACACTGGACAGGCCACACAAAACACATCTACAGGCCTTATCCAGCACACAGGCTGCCTGTTTGCGACCTCTGCCTTACACTTCCCTCCCCGCTATCCTTCACCTACTCTGTCCTTTGGCCTGGAAAGCCCACCCCATCTTTCTTTCAAAATTATATTCATCTTTCAAGACCCAAACTAAATCCCACCTCCTCTGAAAGCCCTACCTAGCTAACCCCACTTACCGTCATTTCTCCCTCTAAATTCATTCAAACATTTATTAAGCATCTACTCTCTGCCAGGCACTAAAAATCCCAAGGTGGAATAATGAAAATATTTGTCCTGAAAATTACTCTAAGTCTAGAAATTATCATCTATATAATTTATATGATAGTCAAATGTTATTATAGCATTTCTTCTTTGATTATCTATCTCAAAGCTATTGCTTAAATTAACTGCTGTCTAACTTTTGGGCAATTTTACATTCTCAGAAACTAGATCATAGATAGTAAAGCATTAAAAAGTAAAGCATATAGGCTTTGCAGTCAAACAGATCTGAGTTCAAGTACCAGCTCCACAACTCTGTGACTTTGGGAAAGTCACTTAGGTTCTGAGTATTAGTTTCCATTTCTATTTAAAAAGAAAAAAAGGGGCATAGAACTGACCTCACAGGATAGCTGTGAGGATTCAACGAGTTATCATATATAAAGTGCCTGGCACATAGTAAGTGCTCAAACTACTTCCCTTCTCCCCTTTACTTCCCCCTCCTTGGAAAAGGAATCATATCTTACATGTCTTTGTATTTCCAACAGAGTCTACGAGAGAGTAGGTGCTCAAACTGCTATTAATTTGAAGACTATGTATACGGTCTAGTACTAAAAAAAAATGGAAAGAAGTGCTACTGAGAAAGGGAAAGACAATAACAAAAGAAGTGACAGGATTCAGTGACTTTTAAGATATGGGGCAAATGGGAAAGAAATCTAGTTTCTATTCCCATATGATAGAAATTGCTCTCATCAAGTGACCAATAGCCCCATTACCAAATCCAGTGGACTTTTTAGTCCTTGTCTTACTTTCTGCAGCATGACACTGTTGACTACTCTCTTCTTCTCAAAAAAATCTCTTTTCTTGGTCTCTGATTTACCTACAAACTCTCTGGAAGATCCTCCCTCAAAGGCTCCTATTCTTCTTTCTGTCCCTTAAATGTTGGAGTTCTTCAGGTCTCCATTCTTGGCCACCTTCTCATCTATGTATTCTTCCCCAAAGCAAGATAATATATTCATATTATTTTATTTACTATTTGGATATTGATAATTCACAAATAACGCAGCTCCAGTACAGATTTCTCTCCTACCTTTCTGACTCACATGGTACATTTCCATTTGAATAAACCATAAGTATCCCAAACTCAACATAACCAAATATAACTCATCTCCCATCTTCCCCCTCAAATTGACTCTTCTTTCAGTCTTTTCTATCTCAGTCAATTCAACCAGTTGTCTACAATAAAACTTTAGTTTCATCCTTCAGATCACTTGTTCCCTCACCATTCTCCCCAAATCTACCAGCAAGTTGTTGACTCCACCTCTTAAATATATCCCAAATCCATTAGTTTCTTAACATAACCCACTACCAACACCCTAAATCAAATCAAGCAGTCATCTCTTACCTAGTTTGCTATAGTTTCCTAACTAGACAATTTGTTTCTATCCTTGCCTCCCTCTGATCTATATTCCATATTACAAATAGAGCAGTCTCTCCAAAAGGCATATTTTTATTACATTCTTTTAAAAGAAAGAGAATATGTCTCTCTGAATATGCATAATTGCATACACCCAGATAAAAATGGGTCAGAGGATAACCTCAGAATGATCTAACCCACATTCTCTATTTCCCTCTTACACTCTTGGCCCTTTGGTTCTTCTAATCTTCCTGCCCTGATGTTATGAGAAACCGAAAAGAAGCAAAAACAGAGCTTTGGGGAATTGCATACACTTATGGGGCAGAAAGAAGAAAATATTATGATAAAGATTATCTTTTTTAAAAGCAGGGAGGAATGGTTAAAGATAAAAGAAGAAAACCAGGGTAATAAAGCATTAAATAAAAGCCCAGAGAAAAGAGAATTTTGAGAAGGTAGGAAATCTTGGAGCTGTCAACAGTGTTTGAGACTAAAATACTTCATAATCATATTTTTATTGACAAATTTACTATTCTAACACATTTTAATATCCCCCTAATAAATTAATAACATCATCATTCTGTATCCTTACTTCAAATTTCCAAACACAGTAGTCTCTAAGTTTAACAAAATAAAACTGGATTTTTTCAAGAAATGACAAACTAGGAAAACACTAAAACATTAAAGGCAATGTAAATTTTAAAAGAAGTACTCTTTTGCAACTTTTAAAGAAAATTAGCAACTGCATAAAAGGAATATCAAGTAAAAAGCAATGCACCATAGGTATTTTGAGCTAGTCTATATATTTAGCAATAAAACAGACCTTTCTTCAGCAATGACAAACTAGCTAATGATGATATGCTAAAGCATTAAGGTCAACATAATATTTTTAAGTTTACCTTTATCACCTCTAAGGAGACACAGTAATTGCTAAAAAGTATTATTAATAAAGCTTCCACTTGAGATACTCTTAAGGACAAGAGCCCATTCACAGTGCCTAGCACATAGGGAAGGTCCATAAAATTACCCATTTAATAAATGGCCTACTTTAGTGAATAGGATCCATATAACTTGCAACATTCTGTTCATAATGATGCTGTTAAGATTATGTCAAAACTATTTTAAGCAGTTTGAATAGTTCTGAAATTTTGGTTGTTGAGTCTTTTCAGTGGATTCAGTAATAAACCAACTCTGCTGCTCAGCTAAAATCAGAAACATCACTATAACTAGAAAAGGGTTCTTCAACAAAGTATACAGAATTTTAAACACAAAGAAAAAGAAGTCTATCAGGAATTGTTAAGAATAGTGTAAGCAAGATAGATTGTGATGTAATAAACAGAAGTTGAGCAAAGATTGATATTCTAGCTCTTACGTTTACCAGCTAAGTAAAATTAATTTCTAAGTTGTACTTTCATTATCTATTAGAATAAAGTCAATATGAGGACTAACATAAATAAAACAGAATACAAAAGCCTGGAAAATGACAGCTGTTCAATAAATATTTGCTTCCCTTTATGTACTGAAATCATACAGGTTCTAGGTCTAGATATTTAACTTGGAAGAAAAGAAAAATTTCAAAATGTATCAAATCAAGACAGAAATATGGAAGAACAGATTTTCTAGAAGTCAGATGTCAACTCTACAGGCACTAAAGGCCATTAAACACTATCTTGACCAAAATTTTTGACCAATACCAAAACCAAATGAGATACTTATCAAATGTACAAACTGCATAGGGCTGGAAGGGCAGATACTATATAAGATGAGAGAATAAGTAGTAACAATGAACATAGGATCCAAATCCTTTACTGTAGATAAGAAAACTGAGGCCCAGAGAGGCAGTGACTTGTTTTGAATTTTAGAGTTAATATATACAGAGTACAGAAACATATCACAGGATGAAACAAAATTTAGTAAAAATAAGCATTTACACTTAGGTTCAAAATATTAACTGTACAAGAATCAGGAGGATATGTTTTAAGAACAATATATCTGAAGAGGAATTGGGACTTTTCAGTATGACTCAGTGTAATGAAAGTCACTCCACAAAAGAAGGTGGGAGTTACTCTGCACTAATAGCAATGTAATATCCAGAATAAGAGATGTAATAAGCCTATTCTGCCCTAATCAGGCTACAACCACATAAGAAAAATATAAACAAGTTTGAATAAGTCCTTAAAAATATTTCCAAATTATGTCAAATGAGGACTAGATGGAGGAACTGGAGATGCTTAACTTAAGAAAGACAAGATTTGGGAGGCAGGGGATGACTAGGATAAATTGAGACACTGAACAACCTCAAGTATTTGTAGAGACTTATGAGAACACAGAGAAAACAAGCTAATGGAAATAAAGGAAAATAGATTTGGGTCTCTACTTAAGAGATAGCTTTGTAGTCATCAAACCTGTCCCAATTATGTAAGTGAATACTACACTCCTATCCCTCTAAGAACAGAAATAAGGTTTTCTTCTCCTTTGTATCTCAGAGTCTGGAGAATAATGTGTTTAAAAGATGTTTATTGTTCTTGAAATCACAGTGAGACGCTATTCTTAATGGTTGACTTATTTCTAAAAAGCATTCAAGATGCTAGAAACCCAGATCAGGAATATTTAAAGGCCAGGCCTTCTTCATTTGGAAGTCAAAGGCCAAGGCAGAATCCAGAAATGCTTGGATGCCACAGAATGAAATGACATGCAGCTCACAGACAGAAGGGCTCTCCTAGAATCCTAGATTCACTGACCTGACAGCCATAGCAACCCAGTAAATCTATGCCAACATTTAAACCATGAAGAGCAATAAGGTATTTCCCATGTCAGAGTAGAAAACTCCAATGAGAATATCTATGTGTACCTAGGAAGAGAAGCAGCAGAGTACTTCTCAGGTTAACTTTCCTTCTTCCCACCCCTATAGTTTACCTTTGAATGAGGACAAAGACTAACTACAGCTTCAAAAAATTTTATTGTATGCTAGATTTTACTGTATGCTTCTTAATACCTAGTAATTTCCCTTTGTATAATTAACAATTACAAACAAACACTCTACCCCCAAAACAAACAAAAGGGTACCTATGCTGGTTAAGAAATAGCAGGATAAACAAGAAGTTGGAAGAGGGCATCCCACTTTGTAAGCAAACTAGAAAGGAAAGAAGCCCTCCAGGAGTGAGCAGTTAAGAATCAGAATTAGGCCACACCTCTCTGAGGTGAAACACAAAATGAGGAACATGCTCCAAAAATCCTTCAACCTCTGCATTCCCAAGCTATGCAACCAAGTGTGTTATGCAGATTAATAGTTAAGATCACCTCACTTTACAATAAGATAAAACATCTTACTTGTTGCACCAAGCCGACGTGTGTCTCTGGCAATATAATTTGCAAAGATAATAGACCTCATGCTGGTCTTACCAGACCCACTTTTACCCATCAACAGCACCTAAAAAAGAAAGAAAAATGTTAATAATCTAGAGTAAATCTTATGTAACAGGACCTATTTCTCTCCTGTATTTGGCAATTTAGTGAAATGACAGTATCAACAATCTGATGTAGATAGATACTTGTAACTAACTAAACTGTTCCCCAACCAATGGTGAATGCACATATACCTAGCATTCCAGGAGCCAGGCACTTACCTGTCACAGGTCACACATCCTTTTGGCTACAGAACTACAGTGGCTTTATATTTTTTGTTTGTTTGTTTTGTAGTAATGGGGATTGAACCCAAGGGTTCTTTACCACTGAGCTACATTCCTGTCCCTTTTCTAAATTTATTTTTATTTTAAGACAGGGTCTCATTAAGTTGCCCAGGCTGGCTTCAAACTTGTGATCCTTTTGCCTCAGCCATCCAAGTCACTAGGATTACAGGTATGGGCCAAAGCACCCAGCTGAATTTATGTTATTAATATGCAGTATTAATATACTTAGAACTAGGTTAGAAAAATACCATCTTGAGAGGAAATTAAACCCTATTCTCCTATAACCTAATGTTTTATGCACTGAACTACTTAGCAGGGGGTTTGCCATAATTGAAATTTCTTCCTCTTCCTGCTCAAGGTCAACTTTTCTACCTTTCTGGAGCGCTTGAAGTTTTCCCTTCCACTTCCCCCTATGATTTTGTTTCCTTAATTACTCTGTCTCTCCTTTTTACAAGTTTCTCATGATCTACAGGATTGAGCCTTTAAACTATAAATAAGATCTAGCCTATCTACTACACAATCTTCATCTCCTGCCCCTCCAGAGCTAGAACTTTAAGCAACCAGCCACACTGAACTGAGAACAGCTTATAGTCTCTGTTCCCAGCACGCTAGGGAGTCCTGCTTCTAAGTCTGTTTTATATCATACTCTCTCCCAGAAATGTTCCATTGTTTGTTTTTCTTTCAATTAAATGTTACTTATCATTCAAGACTTGGTTTTGTAATCATCTCAAGAAGCTTCCCTGACCCCAACACCCTAGGCTGACTTAGGCGTCTTATCTCAGTCTCCCAAGGGCACTGTTTTATCATTGCAAAGGACATAATGCATCGCAGTTACTCATTTTTCAGCCTGACTCTCACAAGCCTCTAAGTTCCCAAAGAGCAGGGAAAGTCCCCTTTGTATCTCCAGTGCCTAACATATAATAAATGCTCAAACTATGTTCTTCAAAGAATAAATAAGCTATCAAAACAAAGATACAAAAGAGAGTTTCTAACAATGGAGAAGTGTCCAGTGGAAAGCATGACCTTATGAAGGTAAACAGCTTTCTTGTCGATGTTAGCATTTAACACAGAGAAAAATACCTGTCAAAGATGCTGTATATTCTTGCACTTGAAGGGAATTGGATAAAATTACTTAAAGAGTCCTTTCAAATATAAAATTTATGACATACAGTTTCCAATTACCTTGCTTTTCAAATGAAATGGATATATATTTTGTTTTCAATCCCAGATATTTTATTAAAATGTCTGATTACAAATGTAAGGAATATTAATGAAAATGTACTGCACTCAGGCTTGACTCAATCTAATAATTTCTCTGTGCAATGTTACCTCATTAAGAAAATGTCACTACTGAGCCAGCCAAAAATTGATACAAAAAAGTGTTTTTCTGTTACTTAAAAAATATTTTAACTGAGCAACAGTTAACTATATATTTCCTGGGTACAATGTGATATTTTGCTACATTTATACACTGTGCAATGATTAAGCCAAATTTTGTTCTTAATCATGTAAAAATTTCTGGTATTTTTAGGCATCCTTGTTTTAGAAAGGAACATCAAAAACACTTCCTTAGCAAACTGGAGTCAGAACTGAATTACTAGATGAAATTAAGGTTAAGCACATTTCTTTATTTAATAAAAAGGTCTTACCTCAATTGCTTATGACTTACCAAGGTCAATCATGTTACACTCTAAGTGCTCTGCAGGCATTTTACTCATTTAAATTTCACAATCGCCTATGAGATGGGTGATCTGTAAAATCACCATTTCAAAAATAAGAACACTGAAGCCTCAAAGTTTAAAAAATTTGCTCCAGAGTTGCACTCTTAGGGATTCTACCTAAAACCCAACGTGGGGCATAGAACCACAAAAATATAAAAGAAAGAGTGGACAATTCTAGCTGGAGAACTAATATAAGATCTTATAGTGCAACATTTTGATTTGGGTTGAAAATAAATGTGCCAGCAGACTCCTATGTAGTGGGTATATATGTGGATTCACCCAATCAGATTTACATAATCTTAGAAAAATTAAACCTAACATCAAAGTGAGTGAGAATCAGGAAGGTTCCTGCAATAGTACAGGAAAGATGGTATATCTCCACTACATTTTTCCTGAATGGTAATTTCTTACCTTTACCACCATGTTTCTGATGTACCTAACACATCTTACCTTTTTCTTCATGGCTGTATTTGGTAGCACCCACCTGTAGATATAAACCAAAAAACAAGAGTTCCCATGATCCAATTGCCTTAGAAATTGAAATTAAAGAAATATAAATAAATGTGGAGGTGCAAAAGAACATGTTTAATACAACAGCTGAATACAGCTGTGTAGGGAACCTCAGTTGAGTAAAAGTCCTCATTTTCTTAAATTATAAAACTGGGTTCATGCTCCTGGTCCCTAAGTACAAGCTCAGGAGACCGCTCCTAGAAGGCTATATTCAAGAATATAAATGAGGTATTAAAATCCAAGATTTGACTTTTCCTTATCTTAAAAAATTAATCAACAACATATTGAGGTCTATAAGTCAAAGGACATTTTCATGTTTAAATATTATATATTTTTTAAATTCAACTTTCTATTTTAAAATCTGGAAGTATCCTTGGACCTTGGCAGTTCTTCAAAGCTGTATGACATTCATTAATATTAGGTACAAAATACACATAACACAAGTCTCAAATTCAGGTACAAATCGGCAGAAAACACTCTAAGGTCACTAGTCTCTGACTGGGAAATGCTAGTCCTTTTATTCCCCCACATGGTGAGATCTAATCTCCTTTACTGATAATTCAAAGCACCGTAGACCTGTCTCATTTACAACAACCACACACACCGTGAATATCAGCCCCATCCCAAAGGCTGTGTCTGCCCAGTTAGCACCAGGTACTTTTTCAGTTTATTATGTTGTCAAAAGTATGATATCAATCAACCATACTGGCAAACCGAAGCAATTTATCATGGGGGTGGGGGTGTTCTTATCCACAATACTCTTCAGTTCAAACACCCTCCCTTCCAGGTTTGACACAATACCCTTCACCCACCCAAGCGAGCCTTCCGGTTCCCCTAGTGGAGGATCCATTCGCGGCCCCAGATTCTCTTTCTCCATCTTTTTCTCAGAGTCAGATTCTTCCATCGTGCAACAAGTCCTTTCCAGTCCCTTCTAAATCCGCAGTACTCTTTTTTTTTTTTCCTCGTTCACCCCCTCAGCTGCCTATTCTCATGGCCTGCGGCCCTCAGGCCTGCTCTATTCTGCCTCCGCCTTTGTCCACTGGGGGGCCGCTTTCCCCACCGTTACCTTTACCGCCCAGAACTTGGCCTCAAGGCACGACCGCGCAGGCCAGCTCGAAAACCAAGTGATTCAGTGGTGCAAAGGAAGAGATGGAGGAAAAGAGGTAAACTGGGGAGTCGCCCCGATTTGGGGCCTCACACCGCAAGGTCTCGAAACCCAAAAGTGATTTCGCCCTCAAAAAGGTGGGGACCGCGAAGGCGGAGGTCGCAGAAAGAGCTGACCCGATGCCGTAGGCACTGTGCGGTGAACTCCTCAGCCGCCAGGTTGCTCCCGCGCTTGGCTGCCGGGTTTAGTCAGCCAGCGGCGGCGGCGATAACGACCTAACCGCCCGCCCTTCAGGAGCCCAGGTACCTCACCGCAGCCACCCGACTGCAGGCCAGGATCACGTGGGCACCTGCCGTAAACCCGGAGCCTGCCACGTGACTGCCGAGGCCCAAGGGGAGGGTGGGCAGAGAAGAATACCATAGAGACTACTCCCGGAAAGCCAGAGTGTAGCTTGTCGCCATCACGTGGCGTTAGCTCTACCGTCCGCACCACCAGCCCCGCAGGGCTCTGTGAGCCTGCAGGCTCTTTAAGAGTGGGCCGACCCGCTGCCCCCGCCCCCAACACGCTGAGGAGAATTAAAAGCGAAGATTGCATTTCCATGCCTCCAGGCTAGCCATTTTTACTGCTGGTTACCCTTAAAGGCTCTTGGCAGGGAAGGCCCAGCGTTTTTTGGCTTCCTGCCTTTTGTTGTTAGTCTCAGTAACCGAGCTTGCAATTAAGTGAATTAATATATCTGAAGTGCTTAAAACTGTGACGTTCTCATAGAGAGCTCTCAATGTTACTATTGTTGGGATCAGGGATTCATGTGGAGTTTTAGTATTCACATTCTTCTCTCCACTTTAAAAAAATGTTTTGGCAATTTTTTTGATTAACATGTAATATTTGTACGTGTTTATGGGGTACTGTGGGAAATACGTTCTCATCCGCTATAGTAAGAAGTTAATAAAGCCTAAAACTGATAACTGAAGACTGACTGGTATGCATATGCATACATTGGATATGGAGATTTCTAGGAAGCACACCTCCAAAGAATTCAAAAGCCATGTCTCTGGAGAGCAGGGCAGGGAATAGATGGGTTAGTGAATTCCTTCTTTCCCTCTTAAGACCTTCTGTACAATATATTAATCATATATAAATGTTACATACGTTTATATATGATGTATTACCCTGTGAATATATTACTTTGATAAGAAAATGAAGGAAGAGAAACAGCACGCAAAAATTTGCTCCCATATTTCCCACTAGAAATCCTATATGATTCCTTGTCCCCAAAACTGGCATGCCACAAGAAAAAAAATATTTTTTTCTGAAAACCCCTTTCTTAGCCTTGTCACTTGCTAATCTGTTGTCTCCTTCCACCAGCTATCTCGCACACATTCCTACTCTAGCTTTTCCTGTCTGGTGAAAGAGCTTGTATACAACACCATGATGTCACTTTAAATTCACTGCCCACCATGCAAGTCATTCAGAGCAAGTCATTTTTAGTTGGATTTCTACAATGTTTATACACCTCCCTAGTCTTACTTCTGCTGTCATAAACTCTAGCCTGAATCACTGAAAGTCTCCTAAGTGGTTTTCCTACAGTGGCAACTCTAAATGGGTTGGAGGTGGGTGAAATAATTTTTATCAAGTCATCTCACACACCCCCAACATATAATGAATATGTGCTTATTTTGTAAAATCAGCTTTCATATGTCTTTCAACCCCTACAACTCCCAGGTTTCATCAGCTAAATTGCTCCTTTAAACTACTGTTCATAGAAATTTAATGTCTTCCTACTAATACTGTTTTCCAATTCCTCCTCTCCCAAACCATCCATTCTTTCTACTGGCTGCTTGAGTGATTTTTTTGAAGTTCCAACAAGTGAAGGCTATTTCTCTGCTTTAAAACTCTTGTATAACTTAGGGAAAAAGTGTGTCAACACAGGGAACTTCAAGATCCAGTTTATAGCAACTTTACCAGCTGCATTTCTCCACCACCTCCACCTCCCTTAAGCTTCATAAGGAATTGCTAATATTTTCTCAATGTACCAAGAGGCAAGAAAAAAAGAAGAGGAAACAACAAAGAAGGGAAGAGAATGTATGAAGTAAAAAAGGGAGAGAAGTGGTGAGATAAAAAGAGGTAAGGAAGAGAGGGAAAAGGAGAAGAGGATGGAGGAGAAATAGGGATTAGAGAAAGGGAATGGAAAAAGCTTTTGGAATGAAATACATTAAGGGTTGATCCCAAAGAATGGTGAATAAGTCTATTGGTATAATGCATTCCTGTATTGTCTAGCTGTTAAGATACTGGTTTCCACCTAGGTGCCTTTGACTGTTTAATTTTTACACTTTCATTAAGGAACTTTTCATTAATAGGAGACGAAGTTCACTTTTTATTATTGTCAATTTTTTAAATTTTTCTTAGATTATTTTCAGAAAGTGTTGATTAAGCTCTTTACAAATTTTTTCAACAAGCACTTATGGAACAACCATTCATTGCTAGGAACTTTGATGGATGATAGGGATACAAACATCACTCTATTTAGAACCCAATACCTGTCAAGTGTTTTGGTCTTAACACCACAGCTCTACTCTGTACACACACAGATACACACACATACAAACACATCAGCCTTCTCTTTGTCCCAACCCCAATATGGAATTTTTTTCAGCCATTCATCTCAGGTAGAAAAAGTACTAAGACCTTTAACAAAGATTCCACAAGATCTCAGTTTCCATATAATCTCTAAATTCAATCTAGTTACTTTTATCTTTAAACCCACTCTTAGGTCTCCAGTATTCAAATTGCCATTCATAAGTTGCCTACCATTTTCCTTCTCTACCCTACTCTTCTTCCTTTTCTGTAGTTCCCTATTACTTCCCAGAGTCTCACAATTTCATTCCTACACCCTACTGGCAGCTTTTCCCTTCATATTCCCATCCCTTGGCTTGAAATATAAGATGTTTCTCAGGTTAGACTTAAAGCTTTGATGAATGAAGACCTGGTGGAGGAATTTTTGGTTTCCAGTTCCACATGTAAAGAACTTTAAACTCACCTCTTCATGCTAACAGTAAGTTAAAAGCTGAACAAGTCGAAAATCAACAATTCTTAGATTCTTCAGAGAAGGAAAGGCACAGGACAAAAAAGCTGCCTGGCCCCAAATGGGAGAGTCACATAAGCAGATATAAAGAATGAGAGATTTTCAGAGTAGAAGCCCGCAAGCACAAACCTTTAGTGGAAAAAAAATAGACAACATTTAATGGAAAAGATGGATGATATAAACAGGGATATGAAGTTCTAAAAAAGAATTTAAACCACAGGCAGTGGCACACGTCTGTAATCAAAGCAGCTCGGGGCGGGGCTGAGACAGGAGGATCTCGAGCTCAAAACCAGCCTCAGCAAAAAGGCAAGGTGCTAAACAATGCAGTGAAACCCTGTCTCTAAATAAAATACAAAAGAGGGTGCTGGGTTCAATCCCCAGCTCCGGGGGAAAAAAAAATACAAAAGAGGGCTGGGAATGTGGCTCAGTGGTTGAGTGTCCCTGAGTTCAATCCCCAGTACCCCCCACCAAAAAAAAGAATTTAAAAGGCTATAGATCAAAAACAGTAAGATAGCTGGGTGCACTGGTCCAGAACTATAATCCCAGTGGCTCAGGAGGCTGAAGCAAGAAGATTGCTAGTTCAAAGCCAGGCTCAGCAAATTAGTGAAACCCTAAGCAACTTAGTGAGACCCTCTCTCAAAATAAGAAATATCAGCCCTTTTTATTTTATTTTGAGGCAGGTTCTCACTAAATTGCTTGGGGCCTCGCTAAATTGCTGAGGCTGGCTTTGAATTTGTGATCCTCTTGCATCGATTTCCCTAACCACTGGACAAGAAATAGATAAAAGTAACAAATTTGGTATGTATCACTCCAACTTTATTTATTTATTTATTTATTTATTTATTGCATTGTCGGGAATCAAACCCAGGGCCTCACATATTAGGAAAGCACTCTACCACAGACCCCAAATCCTCTTAGTAATCACTTTAAATGTCGATGGTCTAAATAAAAGAAATTAGCAGAGAAGATTTTAAAAAACAGATCCAACTACTTATTACAATAAACTCACTTTAAATACAAAGATATATGGATTAATAGTAAAGGAATAGGGGAAGATTTGTCATGTAAGCACTAATCAAAACGATGTGGACTTGCTATATTAATTTCAGCAGTGTAGATTTTTAGAGCAAGGAAATATATCAGGGATAAAGAGAAAAATTACATAACGATAAAAGGATCAGTCCTCAAAGATGACATTATAATCTTTTATGTCTCAATCTAAGAATAGAGTGTCAAAATATCTGGCGTAAAAAATTGATAACACTGCAAAAAGAAATAGACAAACCTATTATAGGTGAGACATTAATACATCTCCATCATGAAAGAGACAGACATCATTACCCTATGTACTTGTATGATTACATGAATGGTATGAATCTACATTGTGTACAATAGAAACTAAATGATGTACCCCATTTGTGTACAATGAATCAAAATGCAGTTTGTAAAAAATTAAAAGCTAAATAAAAAAGTAATAATAATAAAAAAATAAAAATTAAAAAAAATAAATGGAGAGATTCAACAAGTACTGAAATTCCTAGCAAGAGCAATTAGGCAAAACACACACATACACACACACAACATAACAGGTCTCCAAATTGTAATGGAAGAAGTAAAATTTGGTTTCCAGATGACATGATTTTTTTATGTAAGAAAACACAAAAGATTCCATGAAGAAAAAAACTGTTAGAATTAATAAATTCAGAAATATTGAAAGACACAAAATTGGCATTTAAAAATCAGTTCCATACCCTAAGATTTCATCTCACTCCAATTAGAAAGCGTATTATCAAGAACACAAACAATAATAGGTTTTGGCATGGATGTGGGGAAAAAGGCACACTTGTACGTTGCTGGTGGAGTTGCAAATTGGTGCAGCCATTCTGGAAAGCAGTATGGAGATTGCTCAGAAAACTTGGAATGGACTCACGTTTTGACCCAGTTATCCCACTCCTCGGTTTATACCCAAAGGACTTAAAATCAGCTTACTAGAGTGATGCAGCCACATTAATGTTTATAGTAACTCAATTCACAATAGCTAGACTGTGGAACTGACCTATATACCCTTCAATAGATGAATGGGTAAAGAAACTGTTGTATATACACATAACGGAATATTAGCCATAAAGAAGAATGAAATTATGGCATTTGCAAGTAAATGGATGAAGTTGG
Source organism: Sciurus carolinensis (assembly GCF_902686445.1). Taxonomy (NCBI): domain Eukaryota; kingdom Metazoa; phylum Chordata; class Mammalia; order Rodentia; family Sciuridae; genus Sciurus; species Sciurus carolinensis. Next base: position 41,607,056 of record NC_062232.1, read on the forward strand.
AGAATATTATGCTAAGTGAAATAGGCCAATCCCAAAAAACCAGGCTGAATGTTTTCTCTGATAAGTGGATACTGATACATAACAGGGGGACAGGGTAAGAGAAGAATAGAGGAATGTTGGATTGTGTAGAGGGAAATGAGGGGAGGGGAGGGAGCAGGAGAAGGAAAGATGGTGAAATTACTCTATGTACATGTATGATAACACAAATGGTGTGACTCTACATCAAGTACAACCAGAGAAATAAAAAGTTGTACACAAATGGAGTACAAATGAATCAAAATGCATTCTGTCGTCATGTATAACTAAATAGAACAAACAATAAAAATAAATAAAAATAAAAATCAGTTCTATTTTATATACTAAGAATGAATTTTCCAAAAATGAAATTATGAAAATAATTCCATGTATAACTAATTAGAACAAATAAAAAGTTAAAAAGGAAAATAATCCCAGTTACAGTAGCATTAAAAAAATAAAATACTAAGGACTACATTTAACAAAGGAAATGACAACTGGTACACTGAAAATTGTAAAATGCTGGTGAAAGAAATTAGCAGACACCAACAAATGGAAAGATATCAGGGTTTCAAAGATTGAAAGAATTATTACTGATCCAGTCTACGAACTACCCAAGGTAATGTGCAAATTTATGGCAATCCCTGTCAAGTCTGAATGATTTATGTTTTCCTTTCTATCAAAGTTAATCCTGTAATGCAACACGAAAATATTTACTCTACTTTAAATTTCACATATGTAATGGAGGCATCTTAAGTCAGGAAACCATGTGGTCAGAGTGGAACCATTTTAAATTTCCCAGTTATTCAATCACAACTGTAGCACTTTTCCATGCCCTATCCAATTTTAAATTAGCTAATTTTATAGATCATGCCCCTGAACTCTTCCTATCAGTGCAAGGGTCAGTGCTTCATTATGGATAAAAGCAGGCAGACTGGGTGTACTTGCTCACCAGACTCCCTCTGGGGACACACCCTTCTTCAGAAAAATAAATGTTTTTGCCTTGCCAACCCATTTCTTGCAGCACCTTGGTATTTCTAAAAAAAATCCAAGTGGCATTTTATGGAAATAGAAAAAAATGCCAAAATTTTTATGGAACCACAAATACACAAAATAATTTTAAGCAAAGAGAACGAACCTAGAGACTTCACACTTCCTGATTTGAAATATAATGCAAAGCTGCAGTACTCAAAACTACATGGTAGTTGCATAAAAAGAGACATATTGACCAATGAAACAGAATAGAGAGTCCAGAAATAAATTTATGCATATATGATCAACTTATCTTCACCAAGAGTACCAAGAATACACTTCAGAGAGAAAGAGTCTCTTCAGTAAATGGTATTGGGTGAACCGAATATCCACATACAAAAGAAGGAAATTGGATCCTTATCTCACAACATACACAAACTTCATCTGAAAATGGATTAAAGACTTAATTGTAAAATTTGAAACCATGAAACTCCTAGAAGAAAACTTTAAGTCAGTTTTTCATCACTGTGACAAAACACCTGAAAAATAACAACTTAAGGGAGGAAACATTTGTTTTGGCTCTTGGTTCCAGAGGTTTCAGTCAATGGTTACCTGGCTTCATTGCTCTTGACCCAAATAAGGCAGAACATCATGGCACGGAGCATGTAGTGGAACAATGTGTCTTTACCTCATTATGGACAGGAAATAAAAAGAGAGAGAAAGCCCAGGACTCAAAATAAAGTATACCCTTCAAAGGCATTCCCCAGTGACATACCGTTCCCAATTAAGCCCCACTTCCCAAAGTTCTTCCACCTCCTAATAGCACCATAAGGTATGGAACAAGCATTCAATACATGAGCTTTTGGGGACATTTCAGATCCAATTACAATAAAAACACATGGAAAAAACTTCTCAACACTGATTGATTATGACTAGTGGGATATGTCAGCAAAGAGCACAGAAAACAAAACTAAAAATAGAAAAGTGGGTTTACATAAAACTAAAAAGTTTCTGCATAGCACAGAGACAATCAACAATATGAAAAGGCAGCTAACATAATGGTAGAGAATATTTGCAAATCATGTCTAATAAAATGTGGATGTTAACTCAATGTTATAACTAAACAGCAAAACAAATAAAAACCAATTTTAAAATTGCAAAGTACTTGAATAGATATTCTCCAAAGACAACATGCTAATGGACAACAGGTATGTTAAAAGGTGCCTGCCATCACTAGTCACTAGAGACATGCAAATCAAAACCACAATGAGGTATTACTATACCTCTTAAAATGGCTGTCATCATAAAAAAAAGAGATAACTGTTAGCAAGGATGTAGAGAAAATGGAAATCTGTACATCATTGATGGGAATGGAAATTGATGCTGCCTTTATAGAAAACAGTATGTATGTCCCCACCCAAAATTAAAAATAGAATGACCATATGATCCAGCAGTCCCACTTCTGGGTTTATCCAAAGGAGTTGAAATCAGGATTTCAAGGAATTGTCTGCACTTCCATGTTCATTGCAGCATTATTCACAATAGCCAAGGCATGAAAGTCACATAAATGTTCATTCATGGGTGAATACATTTTTAAAATAATATTCCATACAATGGAATATTATTCAGACTTTGAAGAAAATACTGTCATTTTGTGACAATATGGATGAATCTGGAAGATAGTATTATGAAATAAACCAGAAAAAGGCAAATACTACATGATATAAATAATATGATGAATCTAAAATAGTCAAACACATAAAAACAAAGTAGAATGATGGTTACCAGGAGATGGGAAGAAGGGGAATATCAAGTTTTTGTTATTAAAGATGAATAAGTCTGAGAGATCTACTATACAGCACAATATAGTTAACAACCTGTTTTGAAGACATAATTTTCCCAAGACAGTAGACCTTAGGTTAAGTATTCTTGTCACAAAATAATGACAATAAACAAGAAAGTCAAGGTTTCATCTCATTTGTGGAAGCTAGACCAAAATTAGGGAAAAAAGCAGGGGAGGCAGGAATCCCACAAAAATAGAAGGGAGATCAATGGAGCAGAGGAAGAGGATTGAATAGGAAGGGAGAGGAAGGGATAGGAAAAGAGAGGAATGGTGGAATGAAATTGACCAAGCTATGCTATATACATATATGAATATACCACAGTGAATTTCAACTTGTTGTATATCAATAAAGCGCTAATTTTAAAAAAAACTGTAAATAAAAAGAAGGAAGACCAATAGAGTTGAGGAACAGGGGGAGGGAGGTGGGAATTGAAAGGGGAAATACTGGGGACTGAGTTGAAACAAATTATATTTCATGCTTGTATGATTATGTGAAAATTAACCCCAAAATTATGCATAACTGAACTACACAAATAAAATACAAAATTACTGACACAAAAAAGGTTGAGAGGAAACTTAGTGAAGTGATAGTCATGTTTATGGAACAGATTGTGGTCATGATTCTAATGGTGCATGTTTGTCTCCAAACTCATCAAATTTATACAGCAAATATTCACAGCTTTTTGTTTGTTTATTATACATCACTAATATTTTCTTTTAAAAATTGGAAGGAGTCAATAGGTAGCAAATCAGTAAAGATGTAGTTGAATTCAACTAAGCCATCAATTAACTGAACGTAATTTATATCCGTAGACTACTTCATCTAACACAATAGATTACAAAAGCTTGTAAAACTCACATAGAACATTCACCAAGATAGAACATATTTGGCCCCCAAAGCATATTTAACAAATGTAAAAAATAGTAATTATACAATGTATGCTCTCAAACTGCAACAAATTAAAGTGGAGATCAATAATAGAAAGATAGCTGGCAAATTCCAAAATGTGTGGAGATTAAACAGCACATGAGTTTAAGAAGAAATTCAAGGGAAATTTTAAAATATTTTGAACAGAATGAAAAAAAAATACAACTTAAAAAGTTGAGATATGTAGCAAAATTACTGTGTGGGAGAAAATTGATAGCATTGAATGCATATGCTAGTAAAAGAGAATAATCTAAAACAAGAACAGTTTAAAATTTAGCAGAAGCAAAAACATAATTTAGCACAGAAATAAATGTAATTGAAAACAGGAAATTAATAGAAGATATCAATGAAATGAAAGTAGGTTTTTCAAAATATCAGTGAAAATCAAGTAAACTCTAGTCAGTCTAAGAAAAAAAAGAGTAGACAAAATTCTATTATGAAATTCTAGTATGAAATGAAAGGGGACATAATCTTCAATAATAGTATGACTAATATGAACAGCTCTATACTCACAATATTTTATCTCATCTTTTTAGATATACATGACAGTAGAGTATATTTTGACATATTTATACAAACATGGACTACATCTTATTCTAATTGGGATCCCAGTCTTGTGATTGTACATGATGTGGAGATTCACTGTGGTGTATTCATATATGTACATAGAAAAGTTAAGTCAGATTCATTCCACTGTCTTTCCTATTTCTGTCCTCCTCCCTTCCCTTCATTCCACTTTTGTCTAATCTACTGGACTTCTTCCCCTCCCCCCCCACCTTGTTGTGTTAGCATTCACGTATCAGAGAGAATAGCTGACCTTTGATTTTGGGGGATTGGCCTATTTTGCTTAGCATAACAGTTTCCAGATCCATCCATTTACTGGCAAAAGTCATTAAGTCATTCTTTTTTATGGCTGAGTAATATTCCATTGTGCATAAATACTACATTTTCTCTTTTCATTTGTCTTTCAAAAGGCATGTAGGTTTTATATCCACAAATTTGATATGTGAAATGAACTAATTCCTTGGCAGATATATTCTACCAAAACTCCCAGAATAAGCAATAGGCAATCTGACTAATATTGTATCTATTGAAGAAATTAAATTACTAACCTTCCAAAAAAAAGCATCAATCTCAAATGGGTTCATTGGTCAATTCTACCAACCATTTAAAAAAGAAATCATACCATTGTTCTACAATCTGTTACAGAAGACTGAAGTAAAAGGGATACTTACTAACTTACTGTAGTGGCAAAACCAAAGACATTATAAGAAAAGAAAGCTACAGATCATCATCTCTCAATAACATAGATACAATACAAAAATCCTCAAAAATACTAGCAAATCAAATCTATAAATGTATGAAAGGAATTACATACAACAACTAAGTGGGAATTATCCCAGGTATGCAAAGGTGGATCAATATTTGAAAATCAATTAATATAATTCATCTCATTAAAAAACTAAAGAAGAAAAATCACATAATTATATCAATAAGATGAAATCCAACATGCATGCATGATGAAAGTTCTAAGCAAATTGGGAATAGCAGGAAACTTCCTCATTTCAAGTAAGAATGCCTACAAACAAAAACAAAAACAAACTTCAGTTAATATCATGCTAAATAGGGAGAAACTAAAAGTTCTCCCACTAAGATCAGGAACAAGGCAAGGATGTTCCCTCCTACCACTGCTTTTCAACATTATACTAGAATTTCTAAGACAACAAGATAAGGAAATGTATAAATTGTTTATGGATGGGGAAAGGAAGAAATAAGACTTTTTTTTTCACAGATAGGATATTCCCAATGTAAAAAATTTGAGAAAAATTCAACAAAAAAGTTCCTAAAACTAATAAATTATTATAAAAAAAATTGCAGGATACAAGATTAATCTATAAAAGTCAATTACTTTGTTATATTCCCGCAATCAGGAAGTGGAAATTGAAAATAAAAAACACATTGCCAAGTACATTACTATCCCCCAAAATAAAATTCTTAGGTATTAATTTACGAAGTTATGTGTAAGATCTATATGATTAACTATAAAACTCTGATAAAAGATATCAAAGAAGAATTAAATGGAGATCTATTCCATGTTCATAGATAAAAGACTCAATATTTCAGGATGTTTTTCCCAAATTGATCTGTAGATTCACTGCAATCCCAATCCAAATCCCAACAAAATATTTTGTGGATACTGAACAAATTATTGTAAAGTGTATATGGAAATGAAAAATTCCCTGAACAGTTAACTTGCTATTGAAGGATAAGAACAATGTTGGAGAACTGACACTACTCAACTTCAAGACTAACTATAATGCTACATTCACTAAGACAATGTACTACTGGTGAAAAGGGAGACAATTAATGGAACAGGACAGGGAACCCAGAAAGACTCTGATAAATACAGTCAACTGAAATCTCACAAAGGAGCAAAGGAGGCACAATGGTCTTTTCAGTAAATGGTGCTGGAACAGCTGGATATCTACATTCAATCAATCAATCAATCAGTCGTATCTAGACAAAAATCTTAGACCCGTCACTAAAAGTAGCTCAAAATGGATTATAAACCTAAATATAAAATGCAAAACTATAAAACTCCTAGAAAATAACAGAAGAGAAAACCTAGAAAATCTTCCTTACATCTGATGTTACCTTTTTGATACAACAAAAATGCACAACCTACCAAAGAAATAATTGATAATCTGGACTTCATTAAAAATAAAAACTTCTGAGAGGATGTGGAGAAAAAAGAACACTTTTGCATTGCTGGTGAATTGTAAGTTAATACAACCACTATGGAAATCAGTATGTAGTTTCCTCAAAGACTAGGAATGGAAAAACCATAGGACCCAGCTGTACTACTCTTTGCTATTTATCCTAAAGAATTAAGTCATCATACTATGGTAATACATGCATACCTATGTTTATAGCAACACATTCACAGTTAGCCAAACTATAAAACCATTCTAGGTATACATCAATGAATGAATGGATAAAGAAAATGTAGTATACATGCAAAATGGAGTTTTATTCAGTTATAAATAAAAATGAAATTATGTCATTTGTAAGAAAATCAATGAAACTTGAGAACATTTTATTAAGTGAATTAAGCCAAACTCAGAAGGTTTCCTCTTGCATGTGGAAGTTAAGAGAAAGGGAAAGAAATGTTGGTTGGGGATATCTCATGAAAATCAAAGGGAGATCAAGAGAATAGAGGAAAGGGATCAGTGTGAGGAAGGAAGGGAGAGAAAGGGAAATACTGCAGAATGATATTTACCAAATTATATTGTTATATTTGTGTATGTATGAATATTTAACAACAATCCCACCATTATGTTCAACAGAGATGCACCAATAAAAATATGGAAAAATAAAATTAAATCATTTTTGCCAAGAAAAATAAAATAATAAAAATTTGCTCTAAGAAAGACACTGTCAAGTGAATGAAGACGACACAGACTGTGATAAAATATTTGCAAAAGACACATCTGTCAAAAACTGATATCTAAAACAAAATATATATCTTACAGCTTAACAATAAGAAAACAAACACCTGATTAAAAGATGGGCAAAACACTTAAATAGACACCTCACCAAAGATGATATATAGAATGGCAAGTAAGCATATGAAAATTTGTTCAACACCATATGTATTTAGGGAATCGAAAATGAAAAAAACTATAAGGTACCACTTTCCAACTATCAGAATGGACAAAATCTAATACCCTGACAATCTGAAATGATTATGAGAATGTTCAGCAATGGGAAATCTCATTCATTTCTGATGGGCATGCCACATGACACAGTCACATTTTTGGACAGTTTGCCAGTTACATTTGAAATTTACTCTCTTAGAAATTTGGAAATGTACAAAACTTTACTGTTTACTATAATCACTTTATTTTGCAATATATATCTTAATTTTTTTTAAAAAAGCACTCCTCCTGTCTCCTCAAGACTTTGTACCCTTGATTATAATCTCCTCATCCACCATCATACTCACTCCCAGCCTCTGACAGTTTCTTGCAAAACTGAACATACTTTTACCATATGATCCAGCAATTACACTCCTTGGTTTTTATCCAAATGAGTTGAAAACTATTTCTGCAGAAAACCTTTTACATAGATGTTTATAGCAGCTTTGTTCATAATTACCAAACTTGGAAGCAACCAAGATGTCCTTCAGTCAGTGCATGGATAAATAAACTGTCATGTATGCAGACACTGGAATTTTTTCAATGATAAAAAGAAACAAGCTAACAGACTATGATATGAAGAATCTTAAATTCACATTACAAAATGAAAATACCCAACCTGAAAAGACTTCACACCACATAACTCCAATTATACGACATGCTGGAGAAGTCAAAATTATGGAGTCAGTAAAAAGTTCAGTGATTGTCAAGTAGGGAGGGACGAATAGCAGAACACTGAAGATTTTGGGGGTTATAAATTATTTTGTATGATACAATGATGGTGGATACATATCATTATATTGGTCAAGAGCCATAATATGTTTAACTCCAAGAGCAAACTGTAAGGTAAAATATGAACTTTGGGTAATAATGATATGTCATTATGTTCATTGATATGTCATATGTTCATTGATTTTTAGCAACTGTACTACAATGATGGGGGATATGAATAGTGGAGGAAGTTGTCCATGTGTGGAAACTGAGGGTATCATAGAACTTTTTGTATTTTCTGCTCAATTTTGCTATGAACCTAAAACTGCTCTAAAAATAGTTTATTAATGATAATATTAAGACCTAGTATAGGGAAGACCACACTGCCAAATTCAAATAAACCCCTAATAAAGAACTTTAAATGTTTATAGCAGCTCAATTCACAATAGCTAAACTATGGAACCAAACTGGGTGCTCTCCAACAGATGAATGGATAAAAAAATGTGATATATATATATATATATATATATATATATATATACACAATGGCATATAAAAATGTGGTATATATATATATACACAATGGAGTATTACTCAACCTTAAAAAAGAATGAAATTATGGCATTTGCCAGTAAATGGATGGAGCAGGATAATATGCTAAGCAAAATAAGCCAATCCAAAAAAAAACAAAACCCAATTGAAAACATCAGAGAAAATCTGATATGTGAAAGCCAATTCACAATGGGAGGGCTAGGGAAGAATAGAGTTACTTCAGATTAGGGAGAGGGGGTTGAAGGGAGTGGAGAGGGCATGGGGGTAGGAAGGACTGTATAATAAATCAGACATTATTACCCTGTGAATATATATGACTATATGACCAGCAGCATTCTACATCGTGTATAACCAGAAGAATGAGAAATTGTACTCCATTATATACGATGTATCAAAGTGCATTCTATTGTCATGTGTAACTAATTAAAACAAATTTAAATTTTTTTTAGAATGTCAAAAAAAAAACTATAAATAAAGCTACACCTTATATTTCCTGGGTGACACATTCTGTTCAGATCCAAGAATATTACTAAATTGTTACCCATGAGTTATAGTGTCATTTAAAAAATAACTTACGTAGCAAGTCATGGTGACACACACCTGTAATCCCAGCTACTCAGAAGGCGGAAGCAGGAGGATTACAAATTCCAGGCTGACCTCAGCAACTTAATGAGGCCCTGTCCCAAAATAAAAACTCAAAATGGGTTGGGGAATGTAGATCAGTGGTAATTCCCACTAAATAATAACACCACCACCACCAGCTCATGTAAGTACTACCCCTTTATCATATATGCAATTTGCAAATATTTTCTCCAAGTCTGTAATTTGTTTTTTCATTCTCTGCAGATGGGATTTCAGATAGCAAAAATGTTTTGTTTTGTGTTTTAAATTTCAATGAGGTTCAATTGCAATATTTCCTTTTTTGGCTCTTGTTTTTGGTATCAAATCTAAGGACTTTTTGCCTAGTCCTAGCCAGCCTGCCTTCTCTCTACCTTTCAGAGTCTTGTCATTTGTTTTATAGAGTACAGGGTTTGTAGTTATATTTAGTGAGATCAATGGGGGAAAATACAGCTACCGGGTTGAGTAAACACCACTAAAATTTATGTCCATTTGGAACCTCAGAATGTGACCTTGTCTGGAAAGAGTGTCTTTGTAATTAGGATGATATTGTACAGAATTAAGGTGAATCTTAAATCCAATATAATTGGTGACATATAGAAAGAGAAGGAAACATAGACACACATAGATACATTGAAGAAGACTTAGTGATGATGGAGGTAGAGATTGGAATCCTGCTGCCAGAAGCCTAAAGGACTACTTGGGGCCACCAGAAGCTAGGAAGAAACAAGGACGGATTCTTTCCTACAAACTTCAGAAAGAGATTTGTCCTACCAACAACTTTATTTCAGACTTTTAGTTTCCAGATCTTTGAGAGAATAAATTTCTATTGTTTTAAGCCAGCAACATTGTGATACTTTAATAGAATAGCCTTAGAATATTGATAATGCACATCTATTCCACTTTTCTGAAGTCTCTGATGCAACTTGTATCTAAAAATAAATTTAAATGCTTTGTCCAATTTACAAAGTCAAGTATACTAAATTCTATCAAGAGTGTGATTAAGAATTTGTTAAATGAAGAAATTAATTCATACAAGGTTTCTTGGAGCTGAAGAGAAACTTAAGTCTTTTATTTGTATATTTAATGGAGGAGGAAGTGAAAAAGAAAAAGGAGTGTCAAAACAAGGTTACAAACTTTTGGCATATTTTAAATGTTCAATATCGATTCATTTATTTCTGTATCTGTAACAATAGATCTTTGTAGATCATGTTGAATGTCTAAATTTGAAGCCCTTTATGAATAAGAAATTTGGGCCAAATATCCTTTGTACTAAATGGAAGGGTAAAATGTTATGGGGTCCAGTTATCAACGCATAGTGAGATCACCAGAAACTAAAGTAGGAAAAAAATTTATTTTGGGGAAAGAGAAAAAAAGGAAAACACACATCAGGACCACTACTCAAAGTGGGACAATAGTAGTAGTGAGTGATTTCAGCAAGCTGGTTTTTCTTTTTCCTTTTTTTTTTTTTTTTTTTGCAGTGCTGGGAATTCGAACCCAGGGCCTTGTGCTTGCAAGGCAAGTTCGCTACCAACTGAGCTATCTCCCCAGCCCAGTGAGCTGGGTTTTAAAGTGAAAACCATAAAAAAATCCTGGCACACTTACAATAGGGATCTTTTTCCTTTTTTTTCCCCCGTCAAGGAATGCAAGCAGCCAGCTCCAGCTTATCTATTTCAGGCTGCACCTGGTGGGTTAGCAGGGTGAGCTAGGTGGGGGGAGCCAGACTACCCATGTCTGAAACCGGCAGCTTCTTGGGCCTCTGAAGGGATGGTTTGCTTCACAGAAGTGGTCACGATGTCCTTAACTCACGGTCACATTATTTTATCTCGGGTAATGTCCTTGTATTTACCACAGTCGGCACAACTCAATGATTTCATTCACGCCCATTTTGGTTTGGTTGATCTTAACTATATATACTTGTTTTATATCAGAGGGTCTCTACCTTTTTCTTTTTATAAGGGGCTCTCTACTTTTTCACATTCCCCCCTTTCTCTAGAATATTAGTCAAATAATTGACTTATTCTAGCTTGGGGTGAGAGAGGTATAATGGGACTGAAGGACTATTAGCTTTACTGAATAAGTTCTTGGGCTTTGAGGTCCTTTCCGTCAAGGTCTATGGACAGTGCCTAAAAAGATTTTGCTTTGGAGGAGATAATGCCTCCTAGAGACTGTTTTCTTTTGAGGATGATAAAACATATCCTCTTTGCCTGCACCAGCATCTGGAAAACATTCATCTTGGGAGATGGAAGCTGTCAATGTATGGCCTTTGTTTTTACTCACTTTGTTTTTAGACCTCTTATTTTGGGAATTTCTTATTTTCCATATCTATTATTCCAGACTTTGAAAGGAAAGGGGAAATCCCGCAACGACTCTCTGGCTTCTTCGAGCTGGGAGTGGGTGAAGTAGGGGAAAGGGCTTCCCTTCAGAGTTCTGGAAGTGAACATAGGGGCATGTGAGGGAAGTCCTGAGGTCATCCAAACGATGTTAACTCTCTTTATGTTGATCCAGGAGTTCAGGTGGTGAGCGGTGGGAAGAGGGATGTTCTGGGATGTTTTCTGGCAGTTGCAACTGAGCTGACCTCCTTATTAAAAAATGGTAAAACTAAATACAGGGAGAAGAAAAACATTATGGTTGAGGCCCAATCAGATTTGGGGTGCTTCTCCCATGAGTTCATGGGCTCAGTTCCTTTGGAGCATAGCAAACATGATTAATCTTGGGACCATACTTTCCTGATGGTTCAGTTGTTTCCATCCTGCTTGACGTATTACATAAAATAAGACCAGAGACACAATTAACAGTATTGTTAAGGCTAGTAACCCAGCTATATGTGTGGAAAGGTACTTAAAAGGGTTAAGGGAAGATACTCCTTCAGCTAAACTGCTCCAAATTCCTTATTATCAAAAGTAGGTGGTTGGGCATTAGTCATGGCCAGAACCTGAGATCGTGATTTTAACACATCCAAAGAGGCATTATTCAGGGCTGGGGATATAGCTCAGTTGGTAGAGTGCTTGCCTCATATGCATGAGGCCCTGAATTCAATCCCCAGTACCAAAAAAAAAAAAAGAAAAAAAAAGATTCAACCGATTACGTACATTTTGTCATTGAATCTTAGTGTCATTGCATGGAACCCTAGTAAGGCAAAAGTGAATACTGAAATGAGATTAATACAAAATAAATGTTGTATTATCTGGAACATGTCAATGAATATCATGAAAATGACTGAAGTCAATATCTCTCACCAGGAGGTGGAAGAACTGAGAAGTTTTCCCATAACAATGCCTAACAAAGGCTGGAGAGGACAAGGCCTGTATTTGGGAACTTTAACATTGTCAGAGTTATCAGGAATGTAAACACAACATTTAATTTTTAATGTCATTGATGTCCCCAGAAAATATAGTTAAGCCACTTAATGTTATCTGATTTTTGTAAAATATCCTTTTATTGATATAACATTTGTTTAGTAGAGATCTCTTTTTTTTGTTACTTAGGGCTAGATAATCATACTAGTAAACGTAAATTAAGCCTACCTGTGTAGTTTAGGAAGATCTGTAGGCCTTAAACTGACTAAAAATTTCTGACTCTGGCAGTTTCTCTTGATAGTTATCAGGCACATCTGTCTAAGAATCTGTCTTTTGTAGCTTCCAATCTTTACTATTCTAGGGGGTTGACACAAGTGTATATCTTAATTTACACTTAACTGTTTTTTTTAAATGTTCAAGAATGGCTGTATTTTGGTTTTAACTGTTTTGCTAAGTGTTCAAGACCAAACTGGTCAAATTGTCCTGCTCCTGTCAAAGAGTCAGTTGAGTTCCCACAGGGGTCACTAATGGGGAACTTGAGAGCAACTTCTTAGCTCCTTTAGTGCCTGCCATTTGCTAGGTAGGGTCTCCTTGATGAGGTGGCTCCCTTTGGAAGCATCAGGGACGTTTCCCTTTTTTCAATGATCCTCCTCTGCAGCAGGTGTACTGATTGACTTTTCATCCTCCAGTGGTCTCATCAATCTCCCTGATTGGGAGGTCGTGTGACCCAGAGTTGCAAAGCTTCTTAGAGAAGTTCTCTTGTTCTCTGGATTCAGGCTGACTCTGAGGGCAAGAGCCAAATACTTTTTTTCTTGGCCTGTTTATTTTAATCTCAATCTCTAAGTTTGATCTTAAATATCCAGCAAGTCAGTCTCACCAGTCATAAAATAAAAGTACTTAACTTTAACTTTAATGTTTATGACTTTACAGCCATTTACCCCCTTTTATTTAATTGGGGTTTATATTATTTTATCTGTCCTATAGGTGATGACTTATTATCTCTAATTTAGGTTGTTTATTCTTGAAGTAGTACTTCTGAAAAACATCAATCAGGCAACAGAGTTTACAAGGAAAATACAAAATGGAATTAACGACAGTAAAAACGTTTAGTTTGTATAATAGCTATCTTGAATTTTGGCTGAGCTCCACATTATATCCCCTGTTTGAGATCACAGTAACTTTACAACAAAAAAACCAATCTTTGAATATAACTCTAAATAAACTGAAATCTGGCTTATTTTGGAGCCATTCTGACATTAGTAAGGTGGGAGGCAGAGCCTTATCTCAGGTGAGGCAGGGTTCTTTATAAATCTTAGGTAAAGTGTTCTAGTTCTGAAGCTGATCTTTGCCTCTTTTGCCATGACCAGCATGACCAAACTCTCAGTCCAGTGAGGGGCAAAGGAGGATTGGAAAATAAAGATTTATAAACACAGATTTTGAAGATTAAGCTGGGATCAGATGGAGCTCTATTCTGTATTGGAGATGCAGATCTAAAGAGTTATACCCGCAATCTTTATTTATATATGTCTCACTATCAGGTTAAAGACTATGTAAGCATTATTCTTTGTATTCAGTAAAGTTACAGAAACTAGGACATCTATGTAGCTTTTTCGCAATTGCAAAGTGTAATGTTAGGAGATTTGTGTAGCTCTCAAGAAAGTCCATTGTTTAAAGTTACTATAAAGTGGGCAGGAACTGTAGAAGGGCGCTGGTGAAACATTGTTGTCTAGCAAAATAATTCCTTTCTGCCCAGGAGCCGTGTGCCCAAAATCAAGTTCAGAGTTGATAGGACTCTTGCACAGAGCCTCCTCATGTAGGGCATTGCCATAGCCATGAGGTCATCAGAGACCCTCAATCTCAGTCACTCTGTCCCATCCTCTGTTATTGCTCTCCACACTCTTTCTTAAATGTCATCTTACAAAGTTTGCATATATTGCTTCCAGAGTCTATATAAACATTAGTTAACATAATAATATAACATTATATTTAAAACACAAATTAAAGAAAGGTTGAGAGAGCTTTTAACTTTCCTTTTGTGTAGAAAACTGGCAAAACATTTTTATGTTTCACAATACTAACCTTTAAATAGATCAGGCTCTCATCTTTCTTTAAAAATATATTTTAAATTTTTACCTCAGTGTAAAAAGTAATATAGAATTTTATATATACCTTATTGATAACAGGTCCTGTTATAGAACATTAAATGATATAAGTAAATCTTCAATAAAATTTGCTCTTTTTATAAGTTTAGAATCACCATTACCATTTAGTTTGGAGAACAACAGCTTGATAAAAACATTCTTTCAAATTTTCTGCTTAAAAGACTTGTATACCTGGAAAATATGAACACATTTAGTATACAAAGAAGAGTAATCATACCACAATTACATTAATGTTTTATATTAACCAAGTTTAGTTTCTAAAGGAAAACTCAGACTCCAACATAGTATAATACTTTAACATTTGTTGTTTAACCATCATTGTACAAGTCCCAATTTCTTTAAGACTAATTGCTCTAAAGGATAAAATTTAACAGATACAATGTTAAGAGCAAATCAGTGTTCCAAAGAAATCCTCGTCAGTTTAACATATAGATTAAACCTTAGTTTTATATCAGTACATTAGTATTTGACCTCAGGAAAAAAACTTAAATAGCTTTAACTGATTGTCTCACATACATATAACCAACTTAGTTACACACAAGCTTGTTGAAATTTGTCCTTTACTTACACACAGACTTTCTTAGCACTTACTTAGACCCTCATGTATTTCATCACATAAAGACTTTCTTACCCAGAAACATTTTTTCTACTAAATACATTTCCATATGTAGAACCTCCCATTTTTTTCCTGTTGACCTTATTTTTTTTGTTCACATTCTGCAACAACCCTTATGAAATTTCTGAACTTAGATAAATTACTCCATTTTAATAAGATGAAATACTTTGTTATTTACAGTACTCTAATTGAAACAGTTGAAACTTGAAAACTGTCATACATAGAATTACATCAGTATGTTTACCAATTTGTGAAAACACAAACAACGTTTCAGTACATCATCCCATGGAATTCAAGAAGTCAGGAGTACTTGATGCTATATTAACCATTGGTATTTTAACTTTGTCAATTAACCAGATGTTTCTAACAAACACAGTCATGATTAATCCCATATATGTTAAATCTAATTTGCTCATTTTTCCTATAAGAACCAAGATATCAGACAACTGTATTGAACAGCATTTGTTCTCTCCTCCTTGTTGAAGAAAAGTCCTAGGAACAATGGATATTAGACATTTTTTAATAAACATTAGTTTTACCACCTAGAGAGACTTGTGAGTTAAGTAATTTTAAGACATTCTACTTTTATTTGTTTACCCAATTTAAATTGAACTTTTAAATCACGTGAATTAAAGGTATTTGAATCCATATTTTGAATTTTAGTTCATGAGTACTCATTATCTAGGTATCAACTTTGACATCATGTACATGATAAATGGACACATGGACATATATAGACAAACAACCTGATATACACACAACACAAAAGCAAAGGCCTTGAAGTTTTCTGTAGATGAATCTCCATTGCAATGTTATAGATATTTAAAACACTCTATAGTTGAATAAAAATAGGGCTGATCAGAAAAACATTAACCTAGGTATTTAGGATCAAGATTATGAGCTCGAAAAATAGAGAATCAAAGAAAAAATGAGAGTCCTAGAAAAAATAACACAGCCATTAATTATTTCTGTAAAGCAGTATGAGAGAGAGAGAGAGAAAGTCTTAAAACCATTTTTCTGTGTTGTAACACAGGAGTTTAAAAGGGACACTTTCTTTCTTCAGTCTCAGGTTAGTCCCTAGCTGAGTTTCCTGGCACATTCCAGCGCAGACTTTAGTAAGGCCAAGTCAGGGAATTTGCTGCCTAGGGCTTTTTAGCCCGCCCCTCCCCCTTTATTTTTTACCACCGGTTGGTCTCAGATTAGGTTAGGATGCAGAAAATTATGAAACATCATCATGTTCCTTACTGAGACATGCCATTGGCTGCTGGATTGGTCAGTTTTAAGGGAGGCTATTTGCCAGTTAGTTATGCCCTTAAAATCTCTTCAGAAGGGGAATATTTGCCTGCTTCTTGGCCCTGCACCATCCCTGTAACTTGGGGTTCCTCGGAGGCATTAGGGGACTTGGAAAGGTGGTTGAACTGAGGGGAGGGGCATTTATCCCTGGATGATTTTCTTTATCCTTTCCCAGTTGACTTGGGTGTGGGAATATTTCAGAGGGCTAGCCCACGCCAAAAGTGGGCCACTCCAGTGAACAAAGAGTGTTCAGTTTGCTGGGGCAGATTTATCTTTGGATGAAGCTCATTTAGTTTTGGGGGGGTTGTTAGTTTAGATTGAGATTGTCCCATTTCAAGATAAAGAAGGACAGAAAAGACTATAAGAGATCACAGAACACAAAAGTGCAACAATATGAAAGCGGCTGCATGGTGAAAGAATTGAAAGTACAGAGATATCAGATCTTCATTTGGTCACTCCGAATGGAGCTACAGAGAAACCAAAATCCCCCTCAGCCACCTTGAGTGAGACCAAAGGGAGCCCAGAGCATCCTCATGGCTCCCCTGACTCAGAGAGTAATGTTGCATCCAGATTCTCATGAGTCTACTGAAAAGTGTGCACAACAGAATACTAACTGACCTCCGGAGGATTGCAGAGATCTTTGCAGGGGACCAAATGGCACCAGGGACAAGGAGGGTTTAAACCATGCAGACAACACTCCAAATCTAAGCAGCTGCTGTAGTAGTCCGGGGCTGGGGTCTTCACACGGTCAATCCCAGATGAGTCCCCCAAGATGTTGTGGAGTCTGGTTATCGACGCATAGTGAGACCACCAGAAACTAAAGTAGGAAAAAAATTTATTTTGGGGAAAGAGAGAAAAAGGAAAACAGACTGACGCGTCAGAATCACTACTCAAAGTGGGACAGTAGTAGTAGTGAGTGACTTCAGGCAAGCAGACTTTTAAAGTGAAAACCATAAAAAGAATCCTGGCACACTTACAATAGGGGCCTTTTTCCTTCTTTTTCCCCCTCAAGGAATGCAAGCAGCCAGCTCCAGCTTATCTATTTCAGGCTGCACCTGGTGGGTTAGCAGGGCGAGCTAGGTGGGGGGAGCCAGACTACCCATGTCTGAAACCGGCAGCTTCTTGGGCCTCTGAAGGGATGGTTTGCTTCACAGAAGTGGTCACGATGTCCTTAACTCATGGCCACATTATTTTATCTCGGGTAATGTCCTTGTATTTACCACAGTCAGCACAACTCAATGATTTCATTCACACCCATTTTGGTTTGGTTGATCTTAACTATATATACTTGTTTTATATCAGAGGGTCTCTACCTTTTTCTTTTTATAAGGGGTTCTCTACTCTTTCATAATATTCAAAGGCATACTTCATTTGTCTTCCCCACTTTGATAAAACGAGTATAAATGTATTCATTTATATTCTTATACTTCTACATATACCTCTACATATACTTCAAGGCCTGCTGTAGTCTGATCCTGAAACTCAAATCAGTCAAGGCTTGTTTCTCCCCCACTTTTTCTTTCCTAGTATGAAAACTTACTGGTGTTAATTCCTCACCGTTTCATGCTATACTTCCTATAGTCTAGGTTCTTCACTTAAAGAGTCTGAGGACACCTAGAATTCTACAGACATACACTTGGGTCCCAAGGAGTTCTATGAGAAGTTTTTAATTTTGTGGTTTCATTTTGATGATAACCACTCTTTTTAGTCAGGTGCCCACCTTTCCTAGTGCTCCTACAGCCTTGAAATTACATGGCACTTTGTATTTTAATCATCTATTTACCTGTTTGTGTCCCTTTCTGGATTAATTATATGCTCCTTGAAAGATCATTCATTCATTTATAAATCTTAGAGTGCTGAATGCAAAGTCTAGAACATAGTAGATGCTCACTTCTACTTGAAGAATGAGTGCCATTTGGGATATAATGGACGAATCTTATAGGACACACGTGGCTTGTTTTCAAATGACTATGCTGCCTTTCTAATCCTCAGTTTCAATATCCATAAAATAGAATAAATAGTAACTTCTTTGTGTACAAAATAAATATGTATGTATATTAAGTGTGTATATGTACATTTACATGAAAACATTTATGTATATATAGTTGATGCTTAAATTAATTTAGCAAAAATGCTAATTTAAAAAAAATTTCCAAATTATTTTTAGTGTAGATAGACATTTATAAAAAATTATTTTTAGTGTAGATAGACATTTATGTATAAACATTTATACATAAATTATAAACATTTATGTAAAATTTTTACAAAATTCAAAATTCCAAGTTAATTAGTTTATTTCCTCATTTACCTTTTAGCCATAACACTAAATGTGGTTTTAAACAAATATGTTCACATTACTGACATAGTCAGTAATAGCTGCTGGTTTATTTTCAAGTAATATTAACCAAACCAATCAGATGCTAGTATACAGTCCTAATTTTCTCTATATAAATGCATATACATTTTCTTTCTTTTTTTAAACTTCATTTTATTTGTTTATTTTTTATGTGGTGCTGAGGAATTGACCCACTGCCTCACCCATGCTAGGCAAGCACTCTACCCCTGAGTCACAACCCTATCCTACATTTTCTTTCTTTTTCTTTTTCTGATGCTGTGGGGGTTGAACTTAGGGCCTCATGCATACTAGACAAACACTCTACCACTGAGTTACAACCTCAGCCCCAAATTACCATATGAAAGACTAATTTTATAGTAACCACTGCAGTGCTTTATTTATTTTGTTGATGCATATTAACTGTCACCAGACAGGGATCTGAGAGGTCCTTCCAAGGGGCAGTCTACCTCAGCTTGGTCCTGGTGGATTCTTGACTTATGTTGCTGAAAAGAATTTAAAAGTTGAAAGCAAGACAAAAGCAAAGATTTATTAAAAGACAGCAAAGTAAAGGTATACACACACCAAAGGCACCTCTCAGAGAAAAGAGAGAAGAGAAGAGAAGAGAAGAGAAGAGAAAAGAAGAGAAGAGAAAAAAAGGGATGCATCCAGGATTGAGTTCTCTGACTATATAAAAATCCTATAGAAAAATCCTATAGGATTTTTCTGGGAAGAAAAGTGTAGGTTCCCAGGCAAGTTTTTTTAAAAAAATATAATCCTATTTTAATCATTTGCTATTTGGTATTCAGAATGTTTCTCCTTGGTTAAGTAGTGTAGCCATAAATAAGTTGAGGGCACATTTTGTAGATCTTTGAATTTGGTGATATTTAAATTGATTATGGGTGTGCAGGTGGGAAAGATGGTGGAAGGAGACAGACATTATTACCCTATGTACAGGTATGTTTGCACAAATGGTGTGACTGCATCATGTACAACCAGAGAGATGAAATGTTGTGTTCCATTTGTGTACAATGAGTTGAAATGCGTTCTGCTGTCATGTATAACTAATTAGAACAAAAAAATTGATTACATTTTTTTCTAGTTGATCTGGTACAAGCATATGCTGGAGGTTTTGTTCATTTTAACTAAAGAGACAAGCATGGCTGTTGTACATAGATTTTGTTCTGCATGTAGTTAGGGTCTCTTTTTCTCTCCCCAAGAGACCACCTATTTCAGAATGTAATGGGTTTCATTATGGCATATCCATACATGCATAAAACAATTTGATCAGTCTCACTCCCTGATACCTCTCCTTTCCTCCTCTAAAACCTGATTCCCTTCTTCTACACTAAAGGTTTCCTTTATGTATTCATAGCATCCATTTTTCTCCCCCTAGTATGCATGAGAGAAACATTACTTGTCTTTCTGAGTCTGGATTATTTTGCTTAACATGGTGATCTCCAGTTCTATCCATTTTCCTACAAGTGACATAATTGTGTTCCTTCTCATGGATGAATAATACAGCTTTATAATGTTTAGGTAAGTTTCTTCTTTCCTTCATTTCTCGAGTGTTTTTACCATTAATGGGTGCTGGTTTTTCTTCAAGGCTTTTTCTGTATCTATTGAAATGATTAAATGCTTCTTATTCTTAATTCTATTGAGTGTTGAATTGTATTTTTTGATTTGTGGATGTTGAACCACATCCCTGGGATGAAGCCCACTCTGTTGTGGTGTATTATCTTCTTAATGTTTTAGAATACTGTTTGCTAATAGTTTATTGAGGATTTTTGCTATGGACCCAGGATGAGGCAGAGCATTATGGAAGATGTGTGCAGAGCAGGAAAGTAGCTCAAGGACATGGTGATCAGTAAACCCCACTCAGTTAATCCATTCAAGTGGATTAATGTATTGATTAGGTTAAGCTTTCATAACACAACCATTCACCATCTCTAAACTTTCTTGCATTGTCTCACACATGAGTTTTTTGGGGGACACCTCATAGCTAAACTATAACATGGGGTTGGAGAGGAAAAATAGGGAAGGTAATATGAGAAACAAAGGTTACCTGGAATTTCTGGTCTGCCATTCAGGAAGTCCAAGTAGTCTTTTTAAGCGGTCTTGGCTTCTCCCCTTTAACTGTCTCCTCTGGGATTTGCTGGGGCTTTCTCCCACACCAATTCAGCCTGCTTTTTCTGAGCTTATTTTCTGCTCAGATTGTGACCATGATGGACAGAGGCATTTGCTTTTCTTAAACTTGATGGGAGAATTTCTTTTGTCTCATTGAAGGGGCGTTCCCTTTCACCACTGAGCTACCACTTGCTGGATAATGCTGTCATCTGATATTTTTATTTATGCTCTTTCTATTCTAGAAACAGCAGAACTACTGTTTCAATTCACAATCATGGAGTAGCTATGATATTGTGGTTTCTTCTCATTTACCATATTTGATTTCCTCTAGGAGTCATTTTAATACTGATTCAATCTCATTATTTGTTTTGGTCTATTCAGATTTTTTTTATGTTTTTAGGATTCAATATTGGCAGGTCATATTTGTCTAGAAATTTGTCCATTTCTTCCAGGTTTTCCTTTTTTTAACTTTTATTTATTTATTTTCATTAACTTTGACAGTGATAAATTTTTTTTTTTTTTTTTGGGGTGCTGGGGATCGAACTCAGGGCCTTGTGCTTACAAGGCAAGCACTCTACCAACTGAGCTATCTCCCCAGCCCCCGATAAATATTTTTTTTAAAAATTCTTTTCATACATGTATATAGGGTAATGTCTGTCTCACCCTCTACCATCTTTCCCTTCCCCACCGACCCCATCTTCCAGGTTTTCCAGTGTGTTAGCATATATTTATTTTTTTCATATTAATCCCAAATGATCCTTTGTATTTCTGTGGTTTTGGTTGTAAGGTTCCTTTTTTAACCTTTGATTTTATTTATTTGGTTCTTCTTTCTCTCTCTTTTTAAGGTAGGCTAGTTAAAGTTTTGTTGATTTTTTTATCTTTTAAAAAATCCAATTTCTAGTTTCATTGTCCTTTTATACTTTTTAATGTCTATTTTGGTCATTTATGCTTTGACCATTATTTCTTCTAGTTTGGGCTTTGGTTTGTTCTTATTTTTGTAAGTTTTTGAGATACATCAAAATTTTATTTGAAATTTTTCTACTTTTTAATGTACACATGTATTACTATAAACTTCCTGCTTGGTACTGCTTTAGCTGTATCTCATAAGCTTTGGTATGCTTTTTTTCCCATTGTGACCCATAGTTCATGCAAACATGTTTTTGTTTTATCTCCATGTATTTGTATAATTTCTAAAATGTATTTTGTTGTCAATTTCGAGTTTGATTACATTTTGATCATAAAATGCAGGATATGATTTCAATTTTTTAACATTTTTATTACTTTTTATAGCCTCATATATTAAATTAATACATGATTTATTCTAGAGGAAATTATATGTCCTGATGAATAGAGTATTATGGTACAATTGTTGTATGTTCTGTAAATATCTGTTAGGTTAATTTGATCTATAGTAGAGCTTAACACTTGTTGCTTTTTTGATTGTCTGTATAACGTACACATTGATGACAATGGTAGTGTTGAAGTCCACCACTACTATTGTATTAGAACCAATCTTTCCTCTTAGGTCAAATGGTGTTTTTTTTTTAATATAAAGTTAAGCGCTCTGACATTAGGTGCATATAGATTTACAGGTGTTACATCTTTTTTTTTCAGGTGTTACATCTTTTGATGAATTGATTTCTTGATCATTACACAGTGACCTTCTTTGTCTCCTCTTAAAGTCTATGTTCCCAAATATAAGTATGGTTTCTCTTGTTGTCTTTAGTTTTCCATTTACTTAGATTATCATTTTCCATTCTTTCACTTTCAGTCTGTGTATCTTTATTGGTGGTGTTTCTTGTAGGCAGCATATTATTGGGTCTTGTTTTCTTTCTTTTTAAAAATTCATTTAGCCAGTCTCTTTAATTGGAGAATCTCTTCCATATATGTTCAGTTTTATTATTGAAAAATATGGACTTGTTCTTGTCATTTTGTTGATTTTCTTCTAGTGGCTTTGAATATTCTTTGTTCTTTTCTTTCTGTTCATTTTTGTGTTTTGATGGTTTACTGTATTTACAGTATTTGATCCTTTTCTATTTCTCTTTTGTGTATCTTCTCTTCTATGGGACTTATACTTTAACAAACTTCTATGATGGTAGCTATCATTTTTCATTTCTGAATCTAGGATTCTCTTATGCATCCTTTGTAAGGCTGGTCTGTTTGTCTTGAGATTCCTCAGTTTTTGCTTATCTCAGAAGGATTTTATTTCTCTTTCATTTCTGAAGGGTTGCTATATTTGATACAGTATTCTTGGTTGAAAGTTATTTTCTTTCAGGACCTAGAATATGTAATTTCATTCCATCCTAGCCTATAGGAATTCTTACAAGAAATCTTCTGTCAGTCTAAAGGGGATAGCCTTAAGTGTAACTTGGCAACTTTCTCTTTCAAAATTTGTAATTCTTCACCTTGCAATTTTGACAGTTTGACCATAATATGCCATAGTGAATATCTATCCTGGTCACGTCTAGAGGTTCTGTAAGTCTCCTATACTTGGATGTCCATGTCTTTCCCAAGAAAAAGGAAGTTTACTGCTATTATTTCATTAAATAATTTATCTATGTCCTTTTCAGGTATGGGACAGCACCCAGTGTGGGTTGAAGTTCCTCTGTCTCCTTTGGCTATTCTCACTTGGAAGTGGGACAAATACTGGAGCCACAGCCTTTTTTCCCCATCTAGTTCAGGCTGCAGCACATACCTCGCAGCAGGACTGGAGCTGGAACCAGGCAAAGTTCCTCTCATCCTTCTTTAGCCATGTGCCCCTGGTGGCAGGCTGATGGCTGGAGCCATGGGTTTGATAAGGCCCCCTCACTATGTCCTATGGATAAAGCAGCAATAGAAATTATGGTGTTCCATCCCCAGCCTGTCAATAACGAACACCTGAATATAGCATAGGTGGAAGGAGTGGTGAGAACTGCATGGGCATCTGCCTTTGGTCCTGGCACATGCACAAGTCTGCACATGGCTGGCCATAACCTTTGGTGTCATAGGAAAAGCTCCCTGATCAGCTGGTTGGTAGAGTGGCACCCTCCAACCCCTTACTCCCCATATCATTTTGCTCATCCCCCACAGTGCAGAATATCTAGTAGGTAGGAATGGTTCACAATCACTCTTCTGGGTTATTGTGTTCAAAAGACAATTACACAGTCAGTGCAGTGGAATGTCTATGGGATCTAGATATGGGAATATGAAAGGCTTTATGGCCTGGAGAGAAGTCCAAATTCAGATAATAGCTCCCTTCTGAAGATGGCTGCTGGCTACAGTACCGTGGAAGTTTGTTGGAAAATACTGTGAGAACTTTTTCCAAAGCATGGCTACTGTAATTTTCAGGTTACTTATCTTAGTAAGACTTTGAAACTTCCCAGTAGTTAGGATTGTCAGCATCCATGCTGGTCATTTGCCAGGACTCTCTCTTTCACCCATACTTCTGCTGTGGAGTTGTGGTGGTAGATGGCTCTCTTTCTATGCTTTTGTCCTAGGTCTCTGAATCTTACAAACTTAACAGTTTTGATGGAGATAACAGACCTAATTATAAAATGAAATAATAAGATTATGATGAAGAACCAATGCCTGGAGAAAGGGTTAATTTTCCTATATTTGGTAACTGTCTGAACTCTGTAGGAATGTAGCTACTTTATTTAACTGCTAGTGTTAATTGTAGGTTACTATGCCAATTAACTGCTATCCAAAAAATAACCTTGTTGGCTTAGTTCTTAGAAATGTAGTTTTTAGGGAGATAAATTCAAGTTATCCTGAGTTACTGCTGTCTGTGGTGAAAGCCACTTCACACTAACACTTGCAGGTGTTTTACTGTCTTTGTTCTACACCTGTGAACTACTTATTCCCAGTGCATGGTCTTTGGTCATGTACGCCAAGAATTCAAATCCACCAATGTTTCCATTGTTAAGAAATGATGTCGAATTTCCTATAAAAGTCCCATGTAACATCAGTTTGGTGCCCAGAACTTCAGAGCACTAGGCTCACCTGGATCTACCAGGATAAATAAACCTGAGTTCTACAAACCTCCCTCTTGCTGAGCATAATTGCCATAACACAGTCACTATCTTACTATTTCCAGTGTTCTCCCATGAACACTCACCTCAAAATGCTGCTTATACAACCTGATATTGCGATTCTTCTTTGTGGAGGAAGAGATTTGTACTAGATAACTCTATTTGGGTATCTTCAGTTTCAAAATTAAACATTATTAAATTATATTTTTCTCCTTGCCTGATTCCTCCAAAATTTGGAAATTCTTATTGAGTATGCTTATTTTCATGGTGTTATAACTATTTGCATAACAAGATTCAGTAAGAGTTTATTTTCTTGTTAACAGGACAATTCTGGAATTAAAGGTTATATAACTAAGGTTTAGACTGGAATGTCATATTTAAGAATGATTCTCACTTAATTACATATGACAAAACACTTTTAGCGATCTAAGGTTGCCTTTATGGAAATATTGCTTACAAAGCTCTTTTGAGAAAACCAGCCTGCCTTCTGGATTACAGGGTCCCCAACCTTTCAAATATGTAAGGAAGGTCACTCCCAGACAGGCCCAGGCAACTGATGATAATTGGGAGAGTTTAAGAAGAATTTACCCTAACTTATGGACACTATAAGGAAAATCTGGTAGGGAGTCATTGATTTCGTTGTCCTTCTAGCCTTAAGAAACCTTTCCTATAAAAACTTCCAGGAAGGGAGAGTTTCAAGATGGCGGCCGAGAGGGCGGCTGCATTTCATGTTGCTCCAGGACACAGGATTCAAAAGAGGAGATAGTGAGAGACTTGGGACCAACTCAAAGCTGCCGGGTGAGTCTCTCCCGTTGGGGAGGCATCCCGGATGGGGCGGTAGCCCCGGAACGCAGGGAATTTGTGAAGTGGAGTTGCTCGGCGAGACGCCCCTTCCCCTGCTGGAGCGGTAAACACGGACAACTGGGATCATCGTAGAGGAGGCGGCTCAGCACAGCGCTTGGACTCGGAGCAACCACTGGGGCTCCGGGCGGCTGCCTGAGGAGGAGCTGCGTGGTGAGCTGTTTAGACTCAGAGTAATCGCTTCTGAACACCGGGGGGTTGCCCGGAGGAAGAGGAGAAGCGCAGCGGGTCGCTTGGTCTAGGAGTGACTGCATCAGAGCCACAGGCGATTGCCAGAGGAGGAGCTGCGTCGCGAGCTGTTTGGACTCAGAACGACCGCTTCCGAACACCGGGGGGTTGTCTGGAGGAGAGGAGAAGCGCAGCGGGTCGCTTGGTCTGGGAGTGACTGCATCAGAGCCACAGGCGGTAGCCAGAGGAGGAGGTGAGTGGTGAGTTGATTGCACTCAAAGCGACCGCTCCTGAACACCGGTGGCCTACCTGGAGGAGGAGCACGGTGGGTCACATGGTCTCGGAGCCACCGCCCCTGAACACCCAGGGGGCTACCCCGAGGAGGAGGAGGAGGAATAGGGTGGGTCACTTGGGCTTGGAGTGACTGCCTAGGGCTACGGGTGGTTGGCGGGAGGAGGAGACGCGAAGTGAGTTGCTTGGACTCCTAGTGACTGCGTCGGAAACCGGGCGGCTGTCCGGTGGAGGAGATGTGTGGCGGGTCTCTGGGTATTGGAGCTATTGTACAGGGCTCCAGGTGGCGGCTCAGAGGAGGGGCCGCATAGCCAGGTGATTAGGTGCAGAGTAGGGTCCCAGGAGCTAGGTGGCTTCTTGCTGGAAGAGCCGCACAGAGACGCGCCTAGGGGCGGAGCGAAGTTTCCAGGACTGCGGGCAGATTATCTGGGAGAGGCAGCCTAAGGAGACTCGCCTGCGGAGGGTGAGGCTCCCAGGCCCAGGAGGTAGGTCCAGGCCCCTGGGAACATTGCAGAGGAAGACAGCCCAGCCCAGGCGGTAGTTGTAGATTGAGGTGAACCTCTAGGAGAGGAACTGACCAGCGAGACGTTCCCACTGAGTGAGTCTTCCCTACCGGGAGAGGTTTTCCCACAGGGACGGTAAAACCAGAGACACAGGCACAAACAGGACTTGCCTCAGCCCACAGCCTAGTTCCCCATTGGATGACCATTGGTCAACAAGTGGAGACACCTCTGACTACTAGCAGGGAATATACGCCACCTGAGGGTCACCACCCTAGAGAGGCAGCTTCTTCGTGGAGCTCCACATTATCAACTTCCTCCAAGATTTCAGGCTACTGAAGGATAAGAGGGGATATACTAGCAATCTTCAGGGACATTATAAGTCGATAGAGGAAATCTGCAATATCTTAATGACCCTCTGATTCCTGAACAATATGAGAAAACAACAGAAGAAAATGCCCCAAACAAATCTAGATGTTACATCAATAGAATCCAACGACAGCATGGCAGAAGAAATGACAGAAAGGGAGTTCAGAATGTACATAATTAAAATGATTAGGGAAGCAAACGATGAGATGAAAGAGCAAATGCAGGCATTGAATGATGAGATGAAAAAGCAAATGCAGGCATTGAATGATCACACCAATCGACAGTTAACAGAGCAAATTCAGGAAGCAAAAGAGCATTTCAATAAAGAGTTAGAGATATTGAAAAAAAACCAAACAGAAATCCTTGAAATGAAGGAAACAATAAACCAAATTAAGAACTCCATAGAAAGCATAACCAATAGGATAGAACAGCTGGAAGACAGAACTTCAGATATTGAAGACAAAATATTTAACCTTGAAAACAAAGTTGAACAAACAGAGAAGATGGTAAGAAATCATGAACAGAATCTCCAAGAACTATGGGATATCATGAAAAGGTCAAATTTGAGAATTATTGGGATTGAGGAAGGCTGAGAGAAACAAACCAAAGGAATGAACAATCTATTCAATGAAATAATATCAGAAAATTTCCCAAATATGAAGAATGAAATGGAAAATCAAGTTCAAGAGGCTTATAGGACTCCAAATACACAAAATTACAATAGACCCACACCAAGGCACATTATAATGAAAATACCTAACATACAAAATAAAGACAGAATTTTAAAGGCTGTGAGAGAAAAGAACCAAATTACATTCAGGGGGAAACCAATACGGATATCAGCAGATTTTTCAATCCAGACCCTAAAAGCTAGAAGGACCTGGAACAACATTTTTCAAGCTCTGAAAGAAAATGGATGCCAACCAAGAATCTTATACCCAGCAAAGCTTACCTTCAAATTTGACGATGAAATAAAATCTTTCCATGATAAACAAAAGCTAAAAGAATTTACAAAAAGAAAGCCAGCATTACAGAATATTGTCGGCAAAATATTTCATGAGGAAGAGATAAAAAACAAAGAAGCAAATCAGCAAACGGAGGAATTATCCTAAAGGAACTGTCAAATAAAGGAGGAACCAAGATGTGTCAAAAAATAAATAAATAATAAATAAAATTTTAAATATGAACCAAATGACCGGGAATACAAATCATATCTCAATAATAACCCTGAATGTTAATGGCCTGAATTCATCAATCAAAAGACATAGACTGGCGGATTGGATTAAAAAGAAAGATCCAACAATATGTTGCCTGCAAGAGACTCACCTCATAGAAAGAGATACCCATAGACTAAACTTGAAAGGATGGGGAAAAACATACCATGCACATGGACTCAGCAAAAAAGCTGGAGTATCCATCCTCATTTCAGATAATGTGGACTTCAAGCCAATGTTAGTCAGAAGGGATGAGGAAGGACATTTCATACTGCTTAAGGGAAGCATAAATCAGCAAGACATAACAATCATATATATCTATGCCCCAAACAGTGGCTCATCCATGTATGTTAAACAAATCCTTCTCAATTTTAGAAACCAAATAGACCATAACACAATAATACTAGGTGATTTTGACACGCCTCTCTCACCACTGGACAGATCTTCCAAACAAAAATTTAACAAAGAAACCATAGATCTCGATAACACAATCAATAATTTAGACTTAACAGACATTTATAGAATATACCATCCAACCAAGAGCGAATACACTTTCTTCTCAGCAGCACATGGATCCTTCTCTAAAATAGACCATATATTATGCCACAAAGCTAATGTCAGCAAATACAAGAAGATAGAGACACTACCTTATATTCTATCAGATCATAATGGATTGAAGTTAGAAATAAATGAAAGAGTAAAAAACAGAAACTACTCCAACACCTGGAGATTAAACAATATGCTATTATATGAGGAATGGATAACAAAAGATATTAGGAAGAAAATTAAAAAATTCTTAGAGGTAAACAAGAACAAAGAAACATCATATCAAAATCTCTGGGACACTATGAAAGCGGTACTTAGAGGAAGATTTATTTCATGGAGCGCATTTAATAAAAGAAGTAAAACTCAAAAAATAAACGACCTAACACTACAGCTCAAAGCCCTAGAAAAAGAAGAACAGACCAACACCAAAAGTAGTAGAAGACAGGAAATAGTCAAACTCAGAGCTGAAATCAATGAAATTGAAACAAAAGAAACAATACAAAAATTGACAAAATAAATAGTTGGTTCTTCGAAAAAATAAACAAAATTGATAAACCTTTAGCCACACTAACAAAGAGAAGACGAGAGAAAACCCAAATCACTAAAATTCGGAATGAACAAGGAAATATCACAACAGACACGACTGAAATACAAAACATAATTAGAAGCTATTTTGAAAACCTATACTCCAACAAAATAGAAAATTTCGAAGACATCAACAGTTTTCTAGAGACATATGAATTGCCTAAACTGAACGAGGAGGACATACACAATTTAAATAGACCAATTTCAAGTAATGAAATAGAAGAAGTCATCAAAAGCCTACCAACAAAGAAAAGTCCAGTACCAGATGGGTTCTCAGCCGAGTTCTACAAAACCTTTAAAGAAGAGCTCATTCCAATACTTCTCAAAGTATTCCATAAAATAGAAGAGGAGGGAACCCTCCCAAACTCATTCTATGAAGCCAATATTACCCTGATACCTAAACCAGACAGAGACACATCGAGGAAAGAAAATTTCAGACCAATATCCTTAATGAACATCGACGCAAAATTTCTCAACAAAATTTTAGCAAATCGCATACAAAAACATATTAAAAAGATAGTGCACCATGATCAAGTGGGTTTCATCACAGGGATGCAAGGTTGGTTCAACATCAGGAAATCAATAAATGTCATTCACCATATCAACAGACTTAAAGTCAAGAATCACATGATTATTTCGATAGATGCAGAAAAAGCATTTGATAAAATACAGCATCCCTTTATGCTCAAAATACTAGAAAAAATAGGGATAGTGGGAACATTCCTTAACATTGTAAAGTCCATCTACGCTAAGCCCATGGCTAATATCATTCTAAATGGTGAAAAACTGAAAGCATTCCCTCTACAATCTGGAACAAGGCAGGGATGTCCTCTTTCACCACTTCTATTCAATATCATCCTTGCGACTCTAGCCAGAGCAATTAGACAGACCAAAGAAATTAAAGGGATACGCATAGGAAAAGAAGAACTCAAACTATCCCTATTTGCTGATGATATGATTGTATACTTAGAGGAACCAGGAAATTCCACCAGAAAACTGTTAGATCTCATAAGTGAATTCAGTAAAGTAGTGGGATATAAGATCAATGCACATAAATCTAAGGCATTTCTATACATAAGCGATGAATCTTCAGAAAGAGAAATTAGGAAAACTACCCCATTCACAATAGCTTTGAAAAAAATAAAATACTTGGGAATCAATCTCACAAAAGAGGTGAAAGACCTCTACAATGAGAACTACAGAACACTAAAGAAAGAAATTCAAGAAAACCTTAGAAGATGGAAAGATCTCCCATGTTCTTGGATAGGAAGAATTAATATTGTCAAAATGGCCATACTACCAAAAGTGCTATACAGATTCAATGCAATTCCAATTAAAATCCCAATGATGTACCTTACAGAAATAGAGCAAGAAATTATGAAATTCATCTGGAAGAATAAAAAACCCAGAATAGCTAAAGCAATCCTTGGCAGAAAGAGTGAAGCAGGGGGTATCGCAATACCAGATCTTCAACTCTACTACAAAGCAATAGTAACAAAAACGGCATGGTATTGGTACCAAAATAGAAAGGTGGATCAATGGTACAGAATAGAGGACACGGACACAAACCCAAATAAATACAATTTTCTCATACTAGACAAAGGGGCCAAAAATATGCAATGGAGAAAAGATAGCCTCTTCAACAAATGGTGCTGGGAGAATTGGAAATCCATATGCAACAGAATGAAACTAAACCCATAACTCTCACCATGCACGAAACTAAACTCAAAATGGATTAAGGATCTCGGAATCAGACCAGAGACCTTGCATCTTATAGAAGAAAAAGTAGGTCCAGAGCTTCAACATGTCGGCTTAGGACCAGACTTCCTCAACAGGACTCCCATAGCACAAGAAATAAAAGCAAGAATTTATAACTGGGATAGATTCAAACTAAAAAGCTTTCTCTCAGCAAAGGAAACTATCAGCAATGTGAAGAAAGAGACTACAGAGTGGGAGAAAATCTTTGCCAATCATACTTCAGATAGAGCACTAATCTCCAGAATCTATAAAGAACTCAAAAAAACTCTACACCAAGAATGCAAATAATCCAATCGACAAATGGGCTAAGGAAATGAATAGACACTTCACAGAAGAAGATCTACAAGCAATCAACAAACATGGAAAAATGTTCAACATCTCTAGTAATAAGAGAAATGCAAATCAAAACCACCCTAAGATTCCATCTCACCCCAATTAGAATGGCGATTATCAAGAATACAAGCAACAATAGGTGTTGGCGAGGATGTGGGGAGAAAGGTACACTCATACATTGCTGGTGGGGCTGCAAATTAGTGCAGCCACTCTGGAAAGCAGTATGGAGACTCCTTAGAAAACTTGGAATGGAACCACCATTTGACCCAGCTATCCCACTCCTTGGCCTATACCCAAAGGATTTAAAATCAGCATATTACAGAGATACAGCCACATCAATGTTCATGGCTGCTCAGTTCACAATAGCCAGATTGTGGAACCAACGTAGATGTCCTTCAAGTGATGAATGGATAAAGAAACTGTGGTATTTATATACAATGGAATATTAGTCTGCCATAAAGAATGATAAAATTATGGCATTTGCAGGCAAATGGATGAAACTGGAGAATATCATGCTAAGTGAGATAAGCCAATCTCAAAAAACCAAAGGAAGAATGATATTGCTAATAAGTGGATGAGGACACATAATGGGGGGTGGGAAGTGTTAGTGTTAGGGTTAGAGTTAGGTTTAGGGAGGGGGGCAAGAATGGAGGAAGGAAGGACTGTATAGAGGGAAAAGAGGGGTGGGAGGGGTGGGGGGGAAGGGAAAAAATAACAGAATGAATCAAACATTACCCTATGTAAATTTATGATTACACAAATGGTATGCCTTTACGCCATGTACTAATAGAGAAACGACATGTATCCCATTTGTGTACAATAATAAAAAAAATAAAGAAGAAAAAAAACAAAACAAAACAAAAAAAATAACTTCCAGGCAACCAAACTTAAGAAGGTCTTGAGGTAGCTATGTAAACAATTCGACTAAACCTAATGAGTTCAGTCTTATTGTTTTGTAAGCAAGAATAATCTTTCCTTGAGACCATTTTTGACCAAAGGTGTAGGGATTACTGAAGAGAAGTTTTGTATTTCTATGGAAAATTATTCATTGATTATAATAAGCCTTTGGGGTTTTCCAAATCTAGGACTGTTCTTTGTCTTCAAATTATTTTGAAAGTCTTGTTACATCCTTCAGGTTCAGTTATAACTTCCCCAGTTGGAAAACCACTTTTGCATCCTTCTGCAATTTAACTCAATATTCCCTTAATACCTATAAATCTTTGCTTCTCTTTTTCTTTGAATTGGTTGTAACATTTCAAGTTTCTTCATTGAGTGAGTAAAATATAATATTTAACAAATGTTCCTTTTTGTAATTGCATGAGTCATGATTTTACCTTTTTCTTAAAAATCACCTGTAACAGATTGAATAAATGATATTTTAGAAATTTACAATCAAAAGGGTTCATAACTAAATTTTCTCTATTAAGTTTTTTCATGTTGTTAGAAAGTTTGTGTGATATATACCTATTTAATGTTCAAATGACAGAATTCTAGAAGTGAAAAAGAAAAATCACCTGCTAAAATATTTGTTTGGTCTAATGGATGTAGCAAGGGGTTTTCTAGCTGTTTCAGAAAAATTGGGTCAATCTAATCTTTCTCTGTTTTATCCACTAACAGGCTAAACAAGGAGCATAGACATTTTTACTCCTAGTAAATTAAAGAGAAAAACCAGCAACTAGACATATTTGACCTCTAGTCAAGAGGATTTAAGTTTCTGTGTTGCAATTCTCCCAAATGGTGAGAAAGCAAAAATAAACATATAACACCTATTATATAGCAGGCACTTTCCACAAAACTTCTCCTTAATTTTCATAGCAATCCTTAAAGTAAATATTAGTTCATCTATCTTATAGATGAGAAGAAAGAGATTCTGGAATAACTTACTTATGGGTAGTAAAATAGTCCTTGGAGTTCATCAAGTCTAGGAAGTTTATTTGCTCCTCTTTTTGACAACAAGCTCTATTCCCTACCAAACTAATCTTTTGTAAGGGAGCAAACCCTGTCCCATTTCTTGCTCTTTGTTTTGGGGAATGATTTCTCCTTGATAAGCACCAGGCAATTCATTGTTAATTAGAATAAGAATGTTTCACCCAAAATAAATCCCTGCAGATTGGTTATGTGGAAAAAAATGGGAACAACTGTTTATTATGTTATTCATTTAGTATTTTTAGAGTTCCTACTTGCTGTCTTCATAATCACCAAGACTAGTGAAGACGAGTGGGAGGCAATATGGGGAGGGGGAGCTGATGAACTGAGTTCCAGGTTTTAAATGTGCATGTTACTTACCCTTAAAAAAAAACTAAAAACAAAAACCCTCTCTCATTAGGCAGATGTGATGGCATATGCCTGTAATCCCAGCTACTGAGGAGGCTGAGGCAGGAGGATCCCAAGTTCAAGGGCAGCCTCAGCAATTAATGAGACCCTGTCTCAAAATATAAAATAAAAAGGGATGGGGATGTAGCTTAGTGGTAAACACCCCTAGGTTCAATCCCCAGTACCAAAAAATTTTTTTTCTCTTACAGCAGCTATACAACAATGTTGCAATGCTATTGAGGGCAACCTGTTACTGCCAGTACCAGATTGGTGGACTAGAAATGTGAACAAAAATTGCCTCAGCGTCACTCTGGGTGTTGAGCACCAGACACTGAGGGCTGACATAGGCTGCTATAAAAGGGTGCAGGAGTGCGAAGGTGGAGTTAAGTCATGCCTCAGAAAATGCTTTCATTACCGTCCTCCACCTACCCCAGTCACAATACCTGGTTGGGTAGCCCCATCATCACCAAGGAAGAGGAACTCAAGTGTTTCACTGCTCAAACCCAGACCTGCCTGTCCTTCTCATCTTGAACAAACCTTTCTTGTCCCCTCCTCCCTTCTTGAAATCCACCCCGACCCTGCTGTTCGTCCTGAACCTTGCTCTGTTATCGCAGACCCCAAATCTGGTCCTATAGCCATTTGAGAACCCAACCCTATGGTCCCAGCACCTGTCAGCCCAGTGGTCCTATCACCTGATGTTGCCCTCTCTGCTGCCTCCTAGAGAAGTCATTATTAAAGAACCTGGAAAGTGAGCTCAAATCCACAGAAGGAATCTTGCTTTGGCAGGGGATCATAACAGTTACCTGTGTATGAGCAGCCAGAGGGCAAAGGTTTTTATTTTTAATTACTAAAAGGGACAAGGAAATTAGAGAAAAGAAGCTGCTTGATTTTAAACCTCCTTCAAACTCCCCCAAATACAAGATTTTGAAGTATACTTGGTAGCAGAGATAATGTTCAAAACCAATTTGCCTACTGATATAGAATTGTGGGATTCAGAAGAAATAAGAGGGAGATTTGATAAATAAGTTTAACAGAAATCCTCATGCTGTTACAGTGAAAGAGGATGAAATCTCTTAAGAGAAGAAAAGCAGAGAAAAGAGGCATGAAAATGTGTTACTTAACTGACTCTTATCCAAGGCAGTTCTCAAATTGATGTTACAAATGCAAACCCCAGTGTGGGATCAATGAATAATATTAGTATAGAACATAATTCTATGCCAAGAAGTATGTATTCTTTTTTTCATTCTGCTTAACCTTTTAAAAAGGCCTAAGTAAATACAGGATAAAAAAAACCCCCACAAATTCACTGACAAGAGGGCTAGTGTAAGCAAAAGACTATCAGCTATATGCCAGCCTGCCAATCTTCAAAGCAAATGTTGAGATTTACAGAGATTGTATTCATGTGGTGAGTGGTGAATATGTCCCCTTCCCCAGTCTGTTTTGAAGTTCCCAATGGAAAGATTAGTAATGCCAGAGCAAGCAATGCTGCCGTCATCAATGAACAAGGAAGAGCTATGGAAAACAGTGGTTTTGCAGTATCCTAGTGAGGATACAGGGAAGGCAGAAAAGCAGGAGCAAAAACTTCCTTTAAAGGAAGATCATCCTTCAGTTGAATCATCTCAGATGTAGAAGAAGTGATTCAGTGACTGCTTTTTCCAAGCAGAAGGAAGAATCAGGAAAAAAGAAAAAACTAAACAGAGGGATTTAATACTCAAAGTTGCAAGGTTGCAGCAGAAAAATTCAGGTTCACTTCTGAAAATGACAGTTTGGCCTGTTTGGAAAATTTAGAGTAGATATATTAGAAACACTGTTTGTTATAAAAACAGTTTCATCGATTTCAAAACAGTGTCTTTTAATTTTATTTGTTCTTTTTAGACTTTTTCTTGTAAGTGTTAATTTGGGAAAAAAATGATCAGCAAACATTGACTACAATATTTTTAACTACAATATTTTTTATTAATCCCAAAATATTCTATCAACTTGGTCAGAACAACTACAATACAATAAACACAATATAATTGTAGCATTTACAATTATATTTTTGAAAGAATTGTTTGAATATCTTGCTTTTGAAATACAACCTAAATAGCTTTGTATCAGTTATTGTAAATCATTAGAAATGTAATCATTCAATTGTTTAAATACTGAATTAACTCTTTTGTATTTAACAGACATTTTTGTACCCCCAGTTGAAAGTTTTGTGACTAAATGGAAAGTTAAAATCTATTTTCTAGATTTTAGTTAGTATATATTTGTTTAATAATAAATTAACATAGAAAGTAAAAAATCATGCTTAAGTCTGATTTTTAAAAAAGCTTATTTGCACAAAAAAGATAAATTTTGAAATTAGAAAACCAAATGATGAAACATTTGTTGTTTTGTTTTTGTTCTTTTCTAACATGTCACTCATGTCTCTTGATTCCCCAAAGCCTACAAAAGAAAGTCTAAACACTTAATTAGTACATAAAATGTCTTGTGGTTACTTTTCTTACAGCCATTCCTAGCCCTAATATAATTAAACTGCACTGAACTTCTTATTCCCACAAACACCCCATTCACTTTGTTAATACTATTGCCTCTATAATGTCCTTTCTCCAGTTATCTGCTTAACAAATTCCTATTTGCTCTTTGAAACTAGCTCAAAAAACATTTTCTTTTCAATGCTTTTTATGTCTTTCCCAGGAAGATTGTCTCATCTCCATGACAACTTCATTGTTTCATCACATTTACATAGAATTATCTATCTCCCACTAATATCTACCAGTTTCTTTTATCCTTAGCACCTAAGGTGAACCTTGAAATATTGGCATTTCCTCAATATAGGTTTGGTGAATGAAAAAATAAGAAACCAAGCTTTGTCATCAAAAAGCTTGGGAGTTAATACCAGAGCAATTCAAGGTTTTCCAATGGTCAAACTAAAAGTAGCTGCTTGGAATTATTTGTCAGTACTGGAACTGCATGACAACAGAACAAGGCTGAGCAGACCAGGACCAGGACCAGAAAGAGAAAACTGAGGATCTGAAGAATAAGATGGGTCACTTAAAAAGTGATTAAACATCAGGTTCAGTTCTTTTTATGTATATAGAACTTCACAAGGTACTCAAGGTTGCCCACAGTCTGGGTCCATACTATATTTTATGCTTTATAACCCACTATTTGCTTTCATGTGTGAGCATACAGTGGCTCTGGAACCTGACCATGAAAACTCTATCAAAAGTCACAAGATTTTCAACTTTGGGTCTTTAGTGTAGGGATAGGTGAAGGAAGACTTCCAAAAGGTCAAAGGTTCCTCAGACATTTCTCAAAATGTTTGTTGGTGCATTGTTTTACGTAGTTATCTCATCTAGAGAGCTCAGCAGTAGGCCTGCCAGAGTACTGGGAAAAGGGGCATGGCTATCTCACTGATCAGAGATCAGATTTGGAGAAACCTCAACTTTCTGAAACAGCTCAAAACAGGAAAGTAAATAGTAAACAGAATTCCTTTCTCCCAAAAATATTCCCTTCTTTCCTTAGCTTCCATGCCATTGTTTCTGGGATTTTCTGCCTCTGTTCAAGGTGTAAAACAACTGCCACTATCCTGACGAAACCTTCTATGATTTCCCACCTGGATTAAAGGCCCACCTCCTCTGTACCTACTTCTCACCTTATTTAACACAATTTTTGTAATAATAACTAAAGACCAACTTGGCACCAATCAGACAGGTTAGGCTGAGGGATTAATAAAGGTCAGACAGAACATGGGTAGGCATAGAAAGGAGAGCAGTGATCCAAAAAGGGAGCAGTTGTTCAAAGGTCAAAGAGGGAGGGCATTAAATCTGGTTGGCTCATGCACTGTTCGATGCTTTCTCTTCGAGCAGAGGCCAAGAGACGAGTATCCTCCTGAAAGTGGCGGTGTCCCTCCTCCGTGAGCCTCCAGAGGCAAGAGCGAGGTTTTGCATCAGCCTCATCCTGAGGAGTGACTGGCACCTTTTCAAAGCTGCCCAGGAAACAGAGGTTGTGGCGAATGGTGTTTTTCCAGCCATCTGGAGCTGTCCAGAAAAAGGGGAAATGTTGTCGAGTGAAATTGTAGATCTGTTGCACATTGAGGCCACAAGGAGGGCTGTTTCTTAATGCTAGGGCAATCAGGTGGCTGTAATTGAGTGGGGGCCGTGGCCAGGATTTCCTTTCCTGGTTGTTAGCTTGCCACAGCTTTGGCTTCTGGAAGCATTTCCTTTTGTTAAGGGGCTTGAGGGTCATAGAAGATTTGTCTTCTTGTTCCTCAGCCTCCTCTTCTGTGAGCTCAAAGTCACTTGAGGAAGAGACAGGTTGCTTCTGTTGGGGAGACTGCTCACTGGAGGAAAGTGGCAGGGACTCCACCATTCCCTGAGCCTCTGAGAAGTGAGACTCTTCATCTTTTGTGGGTACCTCAGGGGAAGAAGCCATGCTTGTCAGATCCTTACTGCTGGGCTTTGAGGCCTCCTGGCTACTGAGAGGGCACACAATGTTAGGGTTCACCCACATCCACAAATTGGGCTCAGAGTAAGGAGCATCTTGATCAGGACCAGGTTTACACTCCTGAGGTACTTCTGGGGGCTTCATTACTCGAATTTTGTATTTGGCAAGGTTCTGCTCAGCTAAAGGGCTCTGGTCGGTGGTGCAAGGCAAGAAGAACTCATTCCCCATGTCCCAGTCCAGAAGTCCTGGAACTTGTCCATGAAGACTGTACCAGAAGTCAGGATTTTTTAGCTTTAGGTCCATCTTTAGTGTAGAAATAGGTGGAGGAAAATTTCCGAACGGACAGAAGTCTCTCAGGCACTTCTCAAAACTTTTTTTGGGGCACTGATGCAGTCTCTCTTATCCAGGAAGTTTATGAGTAGGCATTCCAGAACTACTGGAAAAAGGGACACCAATGCCTCAATGGTCAGTGATCAGACCTGGAGAAAACTCAGCTTTCTGGAACAGAGATAAAAACAGGAACATAATTTAAAAGAGCATCTTAACAGGAAAAAAGTCCTGAGTATATTTCCTGAGCTTTTACTGGAAGCAGGAGTTCCCCACAGGCGAACCAGCAAACTTTGAATTATCTAAAAACTAGGGTAGCTTGCATATCAGGTGATTATTTGGCCTATCTTCCAACTCTTGCTGGATTCAAGACAGATACAAGTAAAAATCACGTGTAACCTGGGTTTTAGAATAAAATGGTAACTATCAGAAGTTGGCCTGTTAGTCTCAAACCCATGCTAGAACCCAACCTTGTTGTTATTTTCTATCATTTCCTGAGAAACAACTTGTTTCCCTTTCTCCAAATTTCCTTCTCAGGAAATGAGTTTTGAAATATACTCTGAAGACAGCAGGTCCAATGTTTAGCCATGCCATGCAAGGTCCTGGAAGCTCCAGAGTTTGTCTTTCTAGTATGTTTATGCCAAGTAAATTTTTTAAAGAATAAGATGGAAGGTTTCATTTAGTCCAGTCTGCAAAAATCCATCCATAAAGTATTTTGTTTCACTAAAACCATTACTTAGAACTTTATCTGAGGTATGCAGCAAATGCCAAAGGAAGCTATGAAAGGGGCACACTAATTTCCCTATGGTTTCTCCACTCTCTGGTTCTAATCTATTCAAAATCATCCTTCACAGAGGCTGACAGAATGGTCTTTCTACTGCATTAATATAAAAGTTAATAACAATGGTATCAGCTGTTAATGCTTATTGAAAGCTCTAAATACTCTGTGATTAAACACATTAATCTTAATGGAGTAATTAAATTTATTAAACTCATTAATGGAGTGATTACTGTTATTCTCCCTTTGCAGAATAAAAATCATACAACACAAAGAACACTAAGTTATATAGCTAGTAAAAAGTTGAGTTTCAAACCCAGGTAGCTTTGCTGCAGAAGACGTGCTTTTATCCATTATGTTAGTCTCTTCTGTTTCTGTACTACAACAGTAAATTCTATGACTCCATGAAGTATAAAAGGTCCTCCAGGATCCCGCTCCTGCTTACCTTTCCAAGGTAACATCATACAGCTTCTTTGCTTCATATTTCATATGCTGAAAATTCTAAACTGCTGGGATTTTCACCACACATTCAACCTAACTTTTGTTCAGGAACCTTTGCTGAGAATAGTCTATGCCCAATTACCTTGACTTGGTTAACCCCTACTCATTTTTAAGACTGCAGAAATGCTACATTCACCTCCATGCAGGGAATTAATGGATCCCCTTCATAGAGGGGCACTGGCCTGGGCAAAACAGGGGAGAGAACCTGAAATATTTAGCTTATTATGCCAATACCAGAGATCCTTATTCCTTATGTGTAGGCTCAAGTGTTGTAGAATTTCTCTTCTATTTTCACTAGGAAACACAGTTCAATATTGAGAGACTGGCTAGTGAAGCCAGGTCGTAATTGTGTAGTCTATTTCTTTAAGCCTCATTTAAAATGTTCAATATTTAGGTATTGAGCATCTACCATGTGCCATGCAGTGTGCAACAGGCTTGCCAGGTGAATAAGACACAACCCAAAAGGATATAAAAGCCCAATGGAAGACAGACAAGTGAAGAGAAAATTAGAATACAGTATGATACATGCTAGACACTATGCTAAGAAAGTATAAAGAAGTGAAACAAACCAGATGGTAGTAATTGGAAAGCATCCCCATAGTAAGTGTTTCCTGAGGTTAAAAGACATGTTATCCAGACGCAGAGACATGGAGAACAGGCCAGCATGTGCCAGTCAGGTAACCAGAAACTTTGAAGTGTGCTTCAAAAAAGGAGTTGGGGTGTTCACACACTCTGGAAAAAATATATAAACTCATGCTTGTGGATATTCTGTTTCCCAGGCCCCACCCATGCCAAGTGTTAATATAAACAAAAATGTCAGTGATTTATGAAACTCCATGTTGTAGGCAAAGTAGGATAGAAGAACATAATGAGTTAAATTGAAAAACATGGAACCCATAATGACCTTAAAAGTATTCTTTCCAGCTGGGTGTGGTGGCAGCACATGCCTATAATCCCAGTGGCTTGGGAGACTGAGGCAAGAGGATCATGAGTTTCTAAAGCAACTTAGCAAGACCCTCTCTCTAAATAAAGAATAAAAAGGGCTGGGGATGTGGCTCAGTGGTTAAGTGCCCCTGGATTCAATCCCCAGTATAAAAAAAAACCCTTTTCCAGTATAAGTATGTTTATACTTCCTCTTTCTTTTACATATCCACACATGCATGCATGTGCACAAGTGCAGACACACAAATAGTTCAA
This sequence comes from Sciurus carolinensis, assembly GCF_902686445.1. Classification (NCBI taxonomy): domain Eukaryota; kingdom Metazoa; phylum Chordata; class Mammalia; order Rodentia; family Sciuridae; genus Sciurus; species Sciurus carolinensis. The sequence continues at coordinate 41,648,407 of NC_062232.1, forward strand.
CAACAGTAGAAGCAGTATGCTGGCCTGTCTTCAATACTGAGAAGCAGATTTTGGTCCATATTCAGGATTGGTAAGACAGGTAGCTAATACATGTTTTGGATGACTAAAAGTTCCAGTTTTGTTTAACAAACTGTCTTTCAAGGAAGTCAGAGCCAGTGTTAAAAGGATGGAAAATCACCTTCAAGTGACTTTCACTACCAAATTGTAATTTTTGACCAAACACATTATCATTAACTGAAGCTATTTTCAATTAGTAAAAGGCTATGAGGAACATGATGGTACCCCAAAGCTTTTATGAAAAGGTAGTTGTAGTGAAAAACGGCAAATGCTACAGCATATCTAAGTTCTGTTGTTTTATGTAGGAAAATGCTAAATGTTCACAGATTTTTTTCTATTTTAAGTATATGTAATATAGGTAAATACTTGTTTCTATCAGTGGGAAAGCAGGAAAGAGTACAGGAAAAACAATGAGGAAGTCACATGTTGTTTCAGAAAAACAAATACCATACAATGGCTGCTGTCCTATGGGATGTAAACAGCCCATGGGCTGTAAATCGCCCAAGGGTACCCAGTAAGAGAGCACAAAATTCAGCCTGAACTCTTATCCACACTGAATGCTCCGGTTCTGGGCTGTTTCAATCTATAGGAGGTACCATTTCCTAAATCTTACAGGGGTATCATCCAATTGCTATGTGCCACAAATTATGTCTTGTAGAGAGGACATCTTTTTCCTTGATATACATATACATATACATACACATATACATATACACAGATTAGTAGCAATGTATACCAAGAACTGGTAAAAGAAATTAACATTGAAGGATACACATAATAATCCAGTAGAAATAAGTCCAATAGGGTGTTGCAAGATGACTAACAACATAAATATAAAGAAGAAAACTACTAAAAAGACCCAATCCCTGGGCTGGGGAGATAGCTCAATCGCTAGAGTGCTTGCCTTGCAAGCACAAGGCCCTGGGTTCAATCCCCAGCACTGAAAAAAAAAAAAAAAAAAAAGACCTAATCCCTTATATTCTAGAAAATGAGTCCTCTAGAACACCCCACTAATTATAACAAAATACAAAGAAGAATTATATAAATTGGAATAATGTGAACATACTACTCAAATATATCAAAAGGACAGGATAGTGGTTATTAATAAACATGCACAAATCAGAGAATGTTTCATTTTTGCTAAAGACAAGTCACCAAAAAAACCCTCATGTGATAGAGAATTAGGAGTACCATGAGGTAACCAATAAAACATTGCTATTGAAAGGATTTCAGACAATACCTTGTAATTAAATCACTTTACCACATAATCATATACTATTTCCCCCTAAAATCAATTAGTTGATAACCTGCATTTTGTTACCTTGGCAAGTCTGAGATGGTATTTCTCTTTTCCCTCAATCTGGTAAGATTATTGAAATCCTAAAAAATGTAAAAGAAGTAAGAAGTAAAATTAGTGAAATCCTGAGAAGATAACTAAATAAGTATAACATTAACCTAAGTAGGAAAAATGTAAGGGTAGCAGAAATAAAGGAGAAATAAGTTAAAGCCATGATGTTCATATTTTATAACAGAATCAAAAGTAAGTTCATGTATATATTTTAATCCTTATATTTGTATAGCTTTCATATGCTACTAAAGCTGTTCGACATGTTTCAAAAAAAGTCACATTAAATTTATAATTGAAGTTTAAAACTCATAGGGAATTTAATTAATCAAATTGGTAACAAATGCTTAGATGGCCTATAAAAATATTTTAAAATGTTTTGTTTATGAGCTATTTGAAATTAGTAAAATTGAGCAGTAAACAAAGCACAAATAGTAGCATGTATTCCTCTCAATGTATAAAAGCTAATCACAGGAGTTCATTATTTTAACATTACTCTCATTAGTTCTTCTGTCTAGTAATCAAACTGACTTTCCAAGTTCCTGGAGACCTCTTCAGTGTTCTTATGTGTACCCAAACTGACAAAAGTTCAATTTTAGACATGTTATGCTTGAAGCTATATGTATGTAGCAAATTATGGTAGGCTACTAAAATAACCGATTGCCATTTGATTGACCAACTTATCTTTGCTACATCTTACTAATTTTCTTCATCTATAAATGGAGATAATAAAGATTCTACCCTAATGAATTATTGAGAATATAAGATGAGATAATTATCAATTAAGGTCTAAGACCTAATTTAACATCATTCCATAAATATAAATTCTTAGTTATACTATTCATTTTAAGGGGAATGTAGATTCTTAAACATGAATATGTTATACACAAATCACATTGGAAAACAAAGAGGACTGATTTTAATTACTATGCATGGAAATTTCGCTTAACTTGGCAATCTTGAAAGTGGATATTAACCCTAAATTTGGGAGCTGCAATATGAGATCCAAAGCCTCAAAGTTTTAAGACTTATTTTATTCTAGAGATTGGAGAGTCCTGAAACTATGAGGTAAAAGTATATTTTTATTTGGAATACATTTTCCCAAGTTTTATGAGATAGTTTGATGATCAAATAACCCATTGTCACTTACTACTTGTTTTCCAAGGGCTTGACCTCAAATGCCTAGGAAGGTGACTCTCTACAAAACAAAACATAAAATCAAATGAAAACTCTGTCAAGATGGCTATATCCCAGGACAAATTTCACATTGTTAAATGCAAAGAAATTGTTCTACAATAGGGATTAAGTGACTTGTTCAAGGACATAGAAAGGACAGAAAGCAGAGTCAGGATCTCAGGTTCAGAATATGTTTCATACCATTTCAGCTGCTTTTTGTAATTCTCAAGAGGGCAAGTCAGACAACTATACATATATTAAACACATATTGTAGCCAAGTCAATGTGGCACAGTGATTCCACATACTTTTGTAACCATCTCCCCTTTACTCTGAACATATAACCAATAAAGAAAAAAATTACATAGAGAAACAGATACTGTGAAAGACAATCAGATTCAAATATAAGAAAAAATCATATTAGACCAGAAACACAAAATGGTGAGCAGAAATTAAGCTATTTGCTTCCTGGACTCTGGAATATAAAGCAGGAATTAGAAATCCAGCTTGTTTGTGGGGAGGAAAGGAGACCAAAAGTCAAGGGCTACATCTGCTTGTGAAAAAAAAAAATGTTCAAAGTATGGCTGTCAAACTCTAGCAAATTAAAAAAAAAAAGCTAAGACAGCAGAAAGTCACAGACAAAAACCTTGCAACTGTGAGCTATTATAAATTGTTCTACTGGATCTGTGATATCCCCAGTAAAATCAATTGGCAGTAACTTGGAACTCTTATCCTGAGATCTGGTGGTAGACTGAAGCCGAGAATGCTGCGAGGAATTGGCAAAAATATTCTAGACATGGATGGGGGGAAGCATAGACTAAGGAATATAGGTAGGCAAGAGGAGGAGAATCAGAACCTTCCATTCAATTTAGGCTGAAAACCAAAATCCCAAAATAAATCAAGAAATTTACTAATAAGGAAACAATTAGATCATGAATTCACTTCAAAAAACATTATAAAGCTATCTGTAAAATGTAATAAGTATGTTCAGGATACTGAAAGTGACAAGCTAATACATTAAAATGTATATAATGGGGCTGCGGAGATAGCTCAGTCGGTAGAGTGCTTGCCTTGCAAGCACAAGGCCTTGGGTTTGATCCCCAGCACTGCAAAAAAAAATGTTTGTAATGAAAGGAAGAGATAGAATGAGAGATTTGGAAATGAAAAATATCAATGAAAATTTAAAATGCAACAGATGAGACACAGAGAGTAAAATGGTGAACTGGAAGATAGAGGATTTACCACCCAACATGTGTAAAAGATATATATATATATATAGAAGTTTCAAAGGAATATGAGTACAATGATAAAGAATCATTGATTAAGAGAAATTGCTAATTACTTTCCAGATTTGAAAGAGAGAAATTGACATTAATGCTTAGATAGTCTGTAATGCTAATATTTTAAATGATAAAGCCAGAGTGCAGACCCAGAACTACTGGTTCACCTACTATATAAAAATGACAGTGGAGATTGTAGCCCAGTTTGATTCAAACCTGGCTGTGTAATTTGGAGAAGATACAGATCCAAATACCATGCTTCTTTTCTTTGAAGAATTTTCCCGACTGTTTCATAAGGACTCTTCTGAGACCTTTGTACAAAGGGTGCTAAGAGTTCTTTGCAGGAAGTTGTGAAGCCCTTCTCAATAATTTTTGTAAAAAAAAATTTAGAAATAACTTACTTATATTTAATTCATGAAATAAACATATGCCATTTGATCAATTTTGACCATTACATATACCTATGTAAAATAATAATATAATAATAATAAAGCAGTAGTCATAAAAGCCACTGGAGGACAAAGATGCTTTCTTCTAAAGACATATCAACTAGTCCGATGGGTGACAATGGAAATTTTTACAAATGCTGAAATAAAAAAAAACTGTCAATCTAGATCCCTGTACTCAAAAAATTAGTAAAGTTTGAGGAGAAAATAAAGATATTTTCAATTATTGGTCAGAGATAATCACTACATACAAAGGTATACAATAATTCTAAGCAATAAAAGAAGTGAGTCAGAGGGAAAAAGAGTACAATAGTGAGCAAAGCAACTAGTAGACTATCTGCAGAATTATAACTGTTGTGTGTTTAAAAGGGGAAAGACAAAACAAAACAAAAAAAAACTATCCCAAATAATGAACAGTTCAATGAGTAGCTATGACATAATGAAGCCATAACTGAGAGAATAGGAAGGGTAAAAATGTTAAATAACTGAAGACTCTGTAACAAAAATTTACAGTCATGTATATTTCTAAAAAACATACAGTGGGAACATAAATAAAACTAACAGCATCCAAAACAGCAGAGAATAGTAGGGAGACTACAAAGCCAAGAAAAATGATGTTGAATTGAAAACAGATAAAAAAGCATAAATGGGTCAAAATATATCGAAAAGTATAATAATGTACAAAAATTGATCTCACCTGATAAAGGAAAAGTTACCAGAATAGCTTTTTTGTAATAGTTACATGCTGTTTATTAAACTACACTTAAAAAAGAAAACACCACATGATCAAAGTATGAAAAGCTATGCCCAAACAGAAAAGTGGATGTAAACTATTAATATCAGGGAAAATAGAATTAAAGACAGAAATAACTAATAATAAAGAGGGATAATTCAAAATAATAAAAAAATACCATGTACTTACATGTCACAAGGTGGCAATAAAATATAAAGACAAATATTCAAAGAATTACAAGCAGTCATTTATACAAACAAGACAGAATTACACCCCTTCTATTATAAGCAGATCAAGGGAAAAAAATAAAACTGAGAAACTTTGAACAATAAATTTGAAAAGATCAACTCACATATAAATAAAACTCTGCATCAAAGAAATAGAAAATTCAAGAATCTCCAAGACATTACCATACACTGGGTCACAATGGAAGTCTTAAAAAGTTCAAATAACCTACAACATACAGACCCTTTTGCTGATCACAGTGCAATTTACTATGACATATCAATGAGAAAAGATGACCTAACAGAATATGCAAAGTATATTAAAAGGCCTATGTACAGAACAAAAGAACCCTGAATGGGCAATAAAACCCAAGAGGTGCTTCAACAGTAACCAAAGAAATGCAAAACAACCCACAAACCAAGGACAAGCTACACATCAAATTAATAATAGGTAGCAAATTTGAAGACAATTAAAACAACCTAGTAATTCTTCTTTTAGGTATGTTCAAGAAAAATTCTTTCACACGTGCACACTGAGAAATATTTAGGAAAATTGCACAGTGTGAAATGGTAGAACAAATAAAAAATAAGCAAAATACTTAGTCTTTATAGAAAGGAAAAAGGTATCTACATTAGGGTATAATCATTATAATAGCCTATTCTAATATTAGAATGTGAATTGTAGATACCTATCTAAATATGTAGCTTTTCAATATGGATTAATTTCAAAAATATAATTTTGAATATAAAGAATTGTAAACGAGCGTATTGTATATATCATCGTTTAATGAAGTTTTAAAGGCTTCAAGATAATACTATTTTAAATATCTAGATTTAAAAACAGAAATTTAATAATAGGTTTAAGGGAGAAATACACAGGGAATTTTAAATGAAGTTATAATGTGGGGAAAATAATTTTGAGGTATTAGTTTATACCCTGGTTTTGGAAAGTCAAAAAAAAAAAAAAAAAGCTGTCCACTTGGCTTACACCTATAACCCCCCAAAATTGGGAAGCTGAGGTCAGGAGGATTGACAGTTCCAGGCCAGCCTTAGCAATTTAGCTAGGCCCTACGCAATTTAGCAAGACCCTTTCTCAATTTTTCAAAATAAAAGGGCAGGGATGCAGTTCAGTGATGGAGTGCCCCTTTGTTCAATCCCCAGTATCAAAATGAAAACAAATAAAAGCAAAAATATCAAGCTTTGACAAACAAGTGAAACATTCTCATCCACCACTTGTGGGAGTATAAATTAGTGTAACCACTTCAAAGAGCAATTAGTCAGTGGCTATTAAAAATTATAGTCTTAAGACTTTCAACAATTTTTACTTCTAGGTATGTATTCTAGAAAACACTTGTAAATATGCCACAATACTGCTTGCAATGCTCAAAAATAGTTTAATAGCAGTGTAAAAACAGGTGTACTAAACACGGTAAAAAAAAAAGCGGCTAAGGAATACTATGCAGCGTTTTAAAATGCTTTTAGAACAAATCCATTGTTTGTTGGAAGACTGAATAGTATCGAGTTGAAATGGTGAAATACAGTTGTGGAAGGTTACAATAAACTACCTGAAGGTGGTTTTACTGCAGAAGAGACCAAGGTGTAGCAGTTGATGACCAAAAGCCTACTATACTGAGGAGAAAGGCCCTGAAGAGGCCGAGCTGAGCGGAACACTACCTATGAAGAAGAGAAAAACACTGTTATGGCGGCACTATCCCGTTAAGTTAACGAAGCAAAAGAGAAATGTGCACTTATGGTACAGCTTTCCTGTATGATAAAGAATCCTACCTGAGCATTCGAAATGACCCATGGAAGAGAGAAGCATTACGATGTGGGTGGTGCTAAGGGGAAACTTGCCAATAGAAATGAAACATCCTACAGGGGGCCGGTTACCCATAAATCTGTTCGTGTGATGAAGACCCTTAAATGAAGGGGGCTGTCTAATGGACTGCCTATAAAGAAGAGAAACATCATTGCTGTGGACAGGCTTAAGGAGAAGCCTCCTAATGGGAAAATAAGACCCTAGTTTTAATAAGGTTGCGCAAGATAATGCCTGTGTGATATGGAAAACCCTGGGGATGAATAGAGAACTGAGATGAATAGAGAACGAAGGATCCCGATATTAGTGGACATACACAGTATATAGGTCCCTTGCTTAGTTAAGTTTTCCTAAGTGTGTTTTTGATGATATTATTAATGAAATTTTCTTCTTAATTTTCTTTTTGGATAGTTCATTGTTAATGTATAGAAATATGTACCTAAGTTTTACATGTTGGTTTTGTATCCTACAATTTTATTGAATTTATTACTTTAAAATATGTAGTTATAGTTTATATGAAGTATATATACTAAATATATAAATATGATATATACTGGGAATTGAACCTGAGTGTGCTTTACCATTGAGCTAACATTCCCATCCCTTTTTAATTTTTTAATTTTGAGACAGGTTCCCTAAGTTGCAACCTCACTAAGTTGCTGAGGCTAGCCTTGAACTTGTGATTCTCCTGTATCCAGCTCCTGAGTTGCTAGGATTATTGCACCTGTCTAAAATATGTACATATATATATGTATACACACATGTATGTATATATAATATGTTTATGTATTTTTTCTGTATTTAAGATCATGCCATCTGCAAGCTTGTAATTTTACTTCATCCCCCCCAATTTGGTTGCTTTTTGTCTCTTTTCTTGCCCATTTGTTTGGGCTGGGACTTCCAGTACTAGCTGAAAAAAGTGGTGAGAACAGACATTCTTGCTTTGTTTCAGATCTTACAGAAAAATCTGCTGTCAGTTTTTAATCATCAAATATGTTTTTGGCTATGAGATGTTCAAATGTGGGCTGTGTTGTGTTAAGGTAAGTTCCGACTATACATTATATGTTGAGAGTGTCTTTCATGAAAGGGTGTTGAATTTTTTCAAATGCTTTTTCTGAATCTGTTGAGGTGTTCTACAATATAATCATCCATGCATTCCAGGGGTATATCCAAGTTAGAAATGACATATAATTCTTTTAATGTACTGTTAAATTTTGTTTTCTATTATTTTATTGATGGTGTGTGCATCCATGTTTATCAGGAATATTGACCTGCAGTTTTCTTTTGTTGTAGTGTCCTGGTCTAACTTTCGTATCACACCAATCCTGTCCTCAAAACAACAGTTTGTGAGTGATTCTTCTCATATTTTTGGAAATATTTTGGAAAAGTTTGGTGTTAACTCTAACTTAAACATTTGGTAGAGTTCATCTGTGCAGCCATCTGATCTGGGAATCTGGCGATCAGATTTTGATTCAATCAAATTTTGATTCAATCAGATTTTTGTTTATTTTATATTTTGGCTTTCTGTTTCTTGTTGATTCAAGATTGGTCAGATGCTTCTTTTAAGGAATTTATCAATTTCTTTTAGGTTACCCTATTTGTTGGTATATAGTTATTCATAATAGTCCCTCATCTTTTTAAAATTTCCGTGGTATTGGTCATAATTATCCTCCTTCACTCTTGATCTTCTATTTGTTTATTACTGCCTTCATCTTTCTTATTTTATTCCATCTACTAGCCTGGAACTTTGTTCATTTCCTAGTCCCATTAAGTGTTAGGTTATTTAGTTGAGATCTTTTTAAAATGTAGGTGTTTATCATTAGAAACTTCTGACTTGGTACTTCTTTTCTCCAACTACTCAGTTTTATGTCCTGTTTTAATTTTCTTTTCTCTCATGATAATTTCTTGTGTCATTTTGATTTCTTCCATTCATTGGTTGTTAAAGACTATGTTTTATAATTTTCATGTATTTCTTAATTATTTCAATTTTCTTTGGTTATTAATTTCTAGTTTCATTCTACTATTGTCAAAAAGGATACTTGGAATAATTTTAATCTTAAATTTGTTAAGACTTGTTTTGTGATCAACATGTGGTTGGTCTGTCTGGAGAATGTGTAGCATGTGCTTAAGAAGAAAGCTTATTGTTTTTTCCATTTCATGTAATTTTTAAATTTTTTTTCTTTTTTTATTGAATGTTTACCTTTTTGCTATTGAATGATGTCTTAGTCCATTAAATCTACTAAAACAAAATGTCATACATTGGATGGCTGATGAACAACTTATTTCTAGAAGTTCTGAAGGCTAAGAAGACAAATATCAAGGAACTAGAAGGGGTTGGGGTTGTGGTTCATTGGTAGAGCACTTGCCTAATGTGTGTGAGGCACTGGGTTTGATTCTCAGCACCACATATAAATAAATGAATAAAATAAAGGTTCATCAACAACTAAAAAAATTTTTTAAAAAGGCACTGAAGATTCATTGTCTGGTGAAAGCCTGCCTCCTTATTTGCTGATGGTTGTCTGCTTCACATGGCAGAAGGGGCAAGGGAGTTTTTTTTTTTAAATATATAAGGGCACTAATGAGTATTCTGCCTTCACTACTTAATTGCCTATCAAAGGTTCCACCATAAGATTCCTTCACATTGGGAATTAGGTTTCAGGGCATTCAGTCTCAAGCATTATAAAAATTCAGTCCAGAGCAAGTGGAAGGTTCTGTATAAGTCTGCTAGATTCATTTGGTGTATAGTTATTGTTCTAGTCTACTCTTCCCTTATTTCTTGGCTACCCTACCCATTAACATTAAAGTGGCAAATATTTCATCAATACTAGCATTTGATATTTGTTTTTTTTTTTTCTTTACCTGGATATAACAAAACAGAATGTTAAGTGAAAGCTTTTTAGAAAAAAATTTTTCTTAAATTCCTCAAGGGTAAGTTGTATTTGAAATACAAATAATTTAGTGACTGATTGTAGAATTCATTAAACTAAAAGTAATTTATTTAAATATTCTTTAAGTGCAAATTTAGTTTCATTCCTTGACGTTGATCTGTTTCAGTTTTCTATATCTTCATGCTTCAATTTGGGTAGAACATATGTGTCCATAAATTTGTCAATATCTTCAAGATTTTCTAGTTTATTGGAGTATGAATTTTTATTCTGAATTTCATTAATTTTGGTTCTGATCTTAACTTTCCTATATTTTACTGATTTTGGTATTAGTTCGTTCTTTTTCTAGAGCCTTGAGATGTAATGTTAGAGTATTTATTTTGTATCTTTCTATTTTTTAATGTTGGAGCTCTTTAAGGTTTAGATATGGAGTGTCCCTCAAAAGCTCTTGTGTGAGACAATGCAAGAAAAGTTTAGAGGTAAAAGGATTGGGTTATGACAACCTTAACTTAATCAGTGCCTTAATCCCCTGATAGAGATTAACTGTGTGATAACCTTAGGCAGAAAAGTATGACTGGAAGAGATAGATCACTGGGGCAGGGCCTTTGGGGAATTTATGTTTTGTCCCTGGTGACTAAGAGTTCTTTTTCTCTGCTTCCTTATTTTCATGTTCTGAGCTGCTTTTCATTTATTTCTAATGCTTAATTCAAAATTGATTCTTTTTTAATTGACTCTTCTTCTAGTGCAATTCCCCCTATGCTCTTTTCATTTTTATTTTTCATTTCTTTGGATGAAATAGTTCATTGAATATGTTTTATAGTGCAGAGTTAGTGGTTATTAATTCTTTTGGTTTCTGCTTATCATGGGAGGTTTTTATTTTATCTTCAATTCTGAAGGATAGTTTTGCTGGACATAGCAAATTTGGTTGGCATCTGTTTTCTTTTAGGGTCTGGATTGAGATGTTGTTGCACTCCAGATTGGCTTATATCTAAATGTGACCTGCCATTTTTCCATTGTGGCTTTTAAAATTCTGTATTTTTTCTGTATAAGTCATTTTATCTTGCCTATTTGTAGTTCTCTATGGTTTTTTTTTTGTTGTTGTTTGGTTTTTGGTACTGGGGTTGAACTCAGGGGCACTTAATCACTGAGCCACATCCCCAGTCCTTTTTATTTTTTTATTTTGAGACAGCGTCTCACTACATTGCTGAGACCCTCACTAAGATGCTGAGGTTGGCTTTGAACTTGTGATCATCCTGCCTCAGCCTCCCTCTACTGTGATTACAGATGTGTACCACCACACCCAGCCCTATATACCTCTTGTATTTTCATCTTATTCCTAGGGTGTGGAAAATTTCTTGTTATTATTTCTTTGACAGGGTTGTGGATTTCTTTAGTTTTTATTTGAAGCCTTCATCTATGCCAATGATTTTTAAATTTGGTCTATTAATATTATCCCACATTGCTTGCATACTCTGGTCATGGTTGCTTAACATATTTTCTTTATTGCTTTATTTTCAAGATTATATACTTTGCCTTCAAGGTCTGAGAATCTATCTTCAAAGTGATTACTGATCTTTTTTATTGAATTTTTAATTTGATTTATTGTGTCTTTCATTTCCAGCATTTGTTTCTTTTTCAGAATCTCTCTTTATTGAAATGATTGTTTTGCTTCCTGTATTTTCTAAGTTCCTTTTTTACTTCTTCTTTTAGCTCATTGGACATTTTAACTTTGGATTTTCTGAGTTCTTTCTCTGACATTTCCTTCACTATGATGTTAATGGGATCAGCTGTTGAATTGTTGTGATCTGTTTGGGGTGGTTTGTTCCATTGCTTTTTCATACTGCTTGTATGCCTACCCATCTGTTGGGATGATTATTGCTTCTAGTTTTTTGTAAGGGACTATTTAGCAAGCTTATTTATCTTAAGAACCCTGAGCTGAGTGATTAACCAGGTATTCAGTCTTTCACTTAATGTGTGTCCTCTGCTCTTCCTAGTATCACCACCATTTTGAGAGAATACACTAAACTCTATTTCCCATAATCACTTCAGCATAAGTCATGAAATAATCAGCCTTAGGAACGACTTGCTAATATTTTCCACAGTTTCTCTAATCCAAGTGTAAAATTGTAGTAGTATTCAGAGATGTACTTATTTCTTTACCTTTGGAAACATGAGGAAGAACTTGACATTAGAGTAGACTCACTGTCCTGGAGAGCCAAGATGGTATCAGCAACCAGTTATACCATAGAAAAATGATTATTCTGCTTGCTTGTTGTTTCTTTTTAACCTGGCTCTGTAGTATATTTTAAGTTGGATTTTTTGAAGCCTCCAGCATTGCTCTTTCTTTCTTTTACTGAGGATTTATTTGGTAATTCAGGATTTTTTTTCTTCCACATGAATTTTAGGATTGTCTTTTCTAGATTGCATGGAATCTGTAGATCACGATTGGTAATATGGCCTTTTATCAGTATTAATTCTGCCAATCCATGAGTATGGAAGGTCTTTCCCTCTACAAGGGTCTTCTTCAATTTCTTTAGCATTCTCTTATTATCATCGTAGAGGCCTTTCACCTCCTATTATTAGGTATTTTAAGTTTTTGAAGCTATTGTCAATTGAATTGTTTGGTTTCTTTCTGAGCTGGTTTGTTAGTGATATAGAAGAGGTATTGATCTTTGTATTTTGATATTGTATCCTGCTACTATGTTAAATTTGTTTATCAGATCTAAAAGTCTTTTTTTTTGTTGTGCTGGGGATTTGAACCCAGGGCCTGTGCTTGCGAGGCAAACACTCTACCAACTGAGCTATATCCCCAGCCCTTAAAAGTCTTCTGGTAGAGTTTTTGGAGACATCTAAGAATGGATTCATCTCCTCTGCAAACAGTGATAATTTGACATCTTTTCCTATATGTATCCCTTTTACTTCTTTCATTTGTGTAATGACTGGCTAAAGTTTCAAGTACTATATTGAACAGGCATAGTAAGAGTAGACAGCTCTGTCTTGTTCCTGATTTTAGGGGAAATATCAGTATTTCCTTATTCAGTATGTTTTTTTTGTCATATATAGCCTATTTATTTTGTGGTAAGAGCATTCTGTATCTAGTGTCTTCAGGAATTTTATCATGAAAAGATGTTGAATTTTGTCAAAAGCTTTTTTTGAATCTATGATGATTATTATGAGATTTATATTCCTGATTTTTTGGTGTACTACATTTATTTATTTGCATATATTGAATGATCCTTAGATGTCTCTAAAAACTCTACCAGAAGATTTTTAGATCTGATAAACAAATTTAACATAGTAGTATTCCTGAAATCAAAACAACTTGATCATTGTGTATGATCAGTTTAAATAGTGCTGAATTTGGTTTCAAGAATTTTATTGAGAATTTTTGCATCAGTGTTCATCAAGGATATTGGTCTGTAGCTTTTTTGTTTGCTGTGTCCTTACCCAGTTTTGATAATAGGATAATATTTTCTTTGTATAATGATTTGGAAAGTGTTCCATTCTTTATATTTTATGGAAGAGTTTGAGGAGTAAAATTCAGCCATGAATCCATTCAGTTCTGGGCTTTTTATTTTGGGGGAGACTTTTTATTCTTTAATTTCATTGCTTGTTATTGGTCTAAGTTTTTTATTTTTTTATTTGTTCATTATCATTATACATAATACTTGAATTTATTTTGACATAATTATATAAGCAAGGACTATAATTTGCTTTAATTTGGTCCCTAGTATTGCCCCTTCCTTCCCTTCCTCCTTCCCCATGTTCCTTTTCCTCTAGTCTACTGATTTTTCTTCTATTTATTTATTTATTTTTAATTAGTAAACTGTGGGTATACATAAAGATTAAATTCACTATGGATATTCAAATACGTACACGGGAAAGTTTGGTTAGATTTATTCTACCATTCCTCCCTTTTTCTGTCCCTCCTCCCTCCCCTCAAATCCTTACCTCTATTCCACTGATCTCTTTCCTATTTTCATGGAATTCCCCTCCTTTTTATCCCCCCTTATTGTGGTATAACTTCCAAATAAATTTAAAAGCTTCTGCATATCAAAGGAAACATTTAAGTGTGAAGGAAGGGTCTACAGAATGGGAGAAGTGCTTTGCCACCTGCTCCTCAGGGAATTAATAAATGTTGTTAATTTAGTATTTATTTCATTAATTTCTGCTCTGATCTTTGTTATTTCTTCCCACCTGTTTTGGGGATTAGTTTGTTCTTGTTTTACTAAGACCTTGAGATACATCATTAGGTTATTTAAGATCTCTCTGATTTTTTTAAAAGTAGGCATTTGTAGCTATAAATTTCCCATGTATAATTGTCTTTGGTATATCCAACATATTCTTTTATGTTGTTTTTCATTTTTATTGAATTCTATAAAAGGTTTTAATCCTCCTCCTAATTCTTTGATGACCCACTGGTCCTTCAATAGTGTATTGCTCACTTTCAGTATGGTTGTATATTTTCTGTAGTTTCTCTTGCTTTTGATTTCTAATTTCATTCCTTTATGATCTGATAGTTGCAATAAGTTGTTTCAAATTTTTATATTTCTAAGATTTGCTTTATGGCCTAAAATATGATATATTTTGGGGAAAGTTCCATGTGCTTATAAGAATGTATACTCTGCTGCTGTTGAATGGAATGCTCTGTAGATGTCTGTTAATTTAACCCGTAGTACAGTTTCACTCTTGTTTCTTCACAGACATTTTTGTGTGGATGAGTATCAGAGAGAGTGGGATACTGCAATCACAACTATTTACTTTGGTCTATCTGTCTTTTTATGTCAAGTTTTTTGATGTTTGAGGCATATATGTTTACAATTGTATCTTTTTGGTGACGTTTTCCCTTTTCCAATATGTAATAACCTTTTCTGTTTCTTCTAATTGTATTCTTAAGTCTGCTTTGTCAGACATTAGTGCAGTACCTCCTGTTTCCTTTCAGATTCCATTTTCATGGAATGTCATTTATAGTTTTTATCTTTCAGTTTATGTAAGTCTTTGATGGTGAAGTGTATTTCTTGCAGGCAGCAAACATTTGGGTCTTCTTTTGTAGATGTATTATAATTATACATAATAGTGGATTTGTTATGACATAATTTTATCAATCTCATTTCACTTTACCTTCCATTTCCGACTCTTTCGCCCTCTGTGTGATCCACTTGCTCTACTCTGCTCATTTTGTATCTATTATTAATTTAATTAGTGTAAAATAATTTTATATAAAAGCAAAATTTTTGTGTATTCACACATGGATATAGCATAATTTGGTAAATTTTGTTCCCTAGTACTTCCCTATGACCTCCCCTCCTCCATTCTCCATCCCTTCCTCTGCTTTATTGGTCTCCCTTCTGTTTTCACGAGATCTATTTTTTATTCAATTTCTATCTCTATCCCCCTTGTTTTTTAATGCAATATGCCAGTTCATGTCTTCTGATTGGAGAATTAAGACTATTAAGACTATTTACACTTACAATTATTATAGAAAGTTTATAGGAAATCTTATTATTTATTTAGTTGCAATGCTGGTGATTGAACCCTGGGGCACTCTACCACTGAGCTACATCGCAAGCCTTTAATTTTTTTTCCTGACAGGCTCTCACTAATTTGCTGAGGCTGACCTTGAACTTGCAGTCCTCCTGCCTCAGCCTCCATTGTCACTGGAATTACGGTTGTGGAACCCTGTACCTTATCTCAATTTGTTATTTTTCTAATGTTTGGTTCATTTCTAATTTTAATTTTTAATCTCATCTTCCAATGAGATTTATTCTTTCCATGTTCTCTTGGTTGTGTTCATATTCCTCTTTTGTGTATAACATTCCATTATCTTCTGGAATGCTGGCTTAGTGGTCATGAATACCTTTAGTTTATGATTATCTTGGATTATCTTCATTTATTCTATTCTGAAGAATAGCTTCATTTGATATAGTAATCTAAGTCAATTATTTTCTTTTAGGGAATGTTAGCTTTCCATTCCTGTCACCAAAATACCCAACAAAGAACAATTTAGAAGAAAAAAAGTTTACTTTGGTTCACAATTTCAGAGGTTCAGTCCATGGTTTGCTGACTCCATTGCTCTGGACCTTAGGTGAGGCAGAATATAAAGGCAGAAGTGCATGGCAGAGAAAAGCTGCTCTCTTGGCGCTGGAAGCAAAGAGAGAGATCAAGGCACCAGGGACAACATATGTAATCCCTAAGGGCATCCCCTCAGTGATCTACTTCCTCCAGCCATACCATACTTGCCTACAGTTACCACCTAGTGCATTCAAATTATTAATCCATCAAATGATTAATCCACTGATTAGGTTACACTTTCATAATACAGTTATTTTGCTGCTGAATATTCATGCATCAACACAGGAACTTTTGGTGTCTACTTCATATTAAAACCATAACACAGGCTTGAAATACATTATACTGTGTCCTCCTGGCCTTAGAGTCACTGATGAGAAACATGCTATTTTGATGGGTTTGCTTTTATAAGTGATGTTTTATTTTTCTCTTGCAGCTTTTACTATTTTTTTCTAATTCTGAAATTTTATCACTTGGAGAGATTCTTTCTCAGTCAAGCCTGATATACCTGGATGTCCATCTCATTCCTAAGATTTGTGAAATTTTCTATTATTTCACTGAATATGTTTTCTATGCCATTAATTATATCTCTGCTCCTTCCTCAAGACCTGTGATTCTTAAGTTTGGTCTTTTAATGTTGTCCCAGGGATCTTGTATATTGTGTTCATAGTTTCCTATTTTTTCTTAATTACTATCTGAACGTTTCAGTTTATCCACATTATCCTTATCTTCAAGTCATAATATACTTTCTTATGCTTGATGTAGTCTATTGGTGAGATTTTCAACTGATTTATTTATTTGACTTATTGAACTTTCCATTTTCAATATTTCTGCTTTTTTTCATAATATCTATTAAAATACTCTTTCATATCCTGCACTGTCTTCCTTAATTCATTCACCTATTTATTTGTACCTTTTCGAATTCACTGATCATTTTAACAATCAATATTTTAAACTCTTTGTCCAGCAGTTAACCACTTCAGTATCTATGGATTCTGTTATTGGGGAGTTATCAGTTTTGGGATGAGCATTGTTACCTTGATTTCTAATATTTCTAGTGTTTCTGTGTTGACACTCATACATCTGTTAGGATGGATATCTCTTCCATTATTTGGCTGGGTCTTTTTAGTGATCAGCTTTCTCTTTACTGTATCCCTTGGGCTGAAAGTATATCTTTACATCAAAGCACCCACTTGGTATTTTCAAGTGCTAGGTTCAGTCCCCAGTACCACTTTGAGATGGGAGATTAACCACCAGTAAAAGTGACAACTTAAATGCAAGCCATATAGAGACATATAATAAAAACTTATTTAAAATTATCTCTATGACTCCACTAGTTAAGGAAGAAAGGGATCATTATAGAATATGCTGAAAAATGAGGTATTGATTAAAATGAAATTAATACCAAATATTGAGAGAAAAAGGGATAGAGAAGAGATACAAAAGAAGAAATGAGAAGAAAGAGAAAACAGAAGGAAAGGGAATAAATTGAAAATGAAGAAAAGAGGTAGAAAAATCTAATTAAAAGATTAAAAGCACATCCGATTCGATACAAATATGAAAAAAATAATGAATGAAAACAAAACAAAACAACATACAATAAAAGCAAAAGCAAAAAAAGAAAAAGACTAAGGTTTCTCTTTGCTGAGGCATTTAAAATGGAGACACTTCTTTCTAAGACTTCCAATATTTAGAATCTACCAGGTATAGGGAGGAGTTTGGGGTCAAGACTACAATTCAGTTTGATTTCTTACCTCTAGCCGAAATAGGCTAAACCAATTAGGTCGTCTCTAGTCTGAGCTCCACCCCTCCTTGCCCACCAGTGAGTGCTAAGGGAAAGTAATCTGCTGTGGTTCTAGATTCAAACCCAATACCTTTATTTTTTAGTATCTGGGGATAGGATCAAAGCAGTAGTACGAGCTACACATCTCTGCATACCCCTGGACCCGATGCCTTCATTCAGTATCTTCAGGGACACGGAAAGTGTCTAAGTCATACCAACCAAACCTCCACATGCCTCTCAGAGTGGAAGATTCAGCCAGGTCCATGGGATCTGCATTGGGGTAGGGAATAGCAAACACCACGCTTTCCTCCAGTCACAACCATGGCACTCTCAGATTTGACCCCCTTACAACACATCAGATCTTGCTCCCTGTTGCAGAGTTCAAACAACCAATTTTAAATGGAAGTGCCCTCTGATTCTCCCTACCTGCCAAACTGGCAGACCACACCTCCCCCACCCAGAATTTTCAGAAGATTTGTGTCACAACCATTGTCTTGTATCCTGGATGACTCTTGGGTAAGAATCTACTGACCCAGAAAAGTGGACATTGGGTTTTGGGTATGGCCTTATGATCTCCCATGCAGCAAACCTAATCAATGGGATCCTCTTAAGATGG
This sequence comes from Sciurus carolinensis, assembly GCF_902686445.1. NCBI lineage: Eukaryota > Metazoa > Chordata > Mammalia > Rodentia > Sciuridae > Sciurus > Sciurus carolinensis. The sequence goes on from NC_062232.1 coordinate 41,666,835, forward strand.
TTACCCATGATCACACCATCTGAATCCAAAGGGAAATGAAGGGAAGCTCTTCTCTCAAATCATCTCAATATGTATAATCTAGGTCTATGTACTCAGATTGCATATTAGCAATATAGCAGAGTGTGCATTCCTTTAGAATACTGAGATTTTCTCTTTCAGTTCACCCACTGAGCCTCTGTGCCTTCGGTACTGGTGTGCTTTATTTCTCTTATTATTCAAAAAGCTGATATTTCTGGGGTTTACTTGGTCACTGACTCACTTGAGTTGCACTCTAATGCTTTCCTACAGCTCCTACCTTACCATGCAGGTAGACACATATTGATTTGATTCAGTTTTGGGGAGAAGCAACTAAGTACTGAGTACTTCTAAGCCTTTGTGCTCTCGTAATATTTTCCACCTTCAGCCATAATATCAAGAATGACATATTGCTTCCGCCTTTGGAGTGATTGGGGTGTTTTGAACAAACTGCACCTCCCTCAGGCAGTTGGTTCTCAATAATTTGGAACTACTTGGGGATTCAGCTGGAGGAAGAAGTTGAACAGTCAACATAAAGAATGTGGGCTTCTCTGTGAGAAAGGCCTGTTAGACTATTTGCTAAACTAGAAGTAAATATGTATTCCCTGGTGAAAGACAAAGATTCTGCTTGGCCAAACTTTATTCCGCTTCCAAATCTTGTCCTAAGCCCATCTGGGCACTTCCTTGTAACATCCAGTTTTAGCAAAGAACTCTGATAAGCCAGTGTAACAAGAAGTTCCCATCCTTGATATGTAATCATCCTTGATAACTGATCTGGGTACTCATCCTCCACCATCCCCCAGTTGATGTCTGATCACCCTAGCCTGTGTTTAGAAAGAATCCTGTTAGGTCAGTTTAGCCAAACCCACCCCCTGCCACTCCTTACCATTGATATACCTTCTTAGTATTTTCCATCAACTGACTCTACACTGCTCCTTGTTCATAAATTCCTACTTGGCCATGTTATATTTGGAGTTGAGACAAGTCTCCCCCTGCCCACCAGAGGACTCCATTGTAGTGGTTCTTATATTTATCACAGTGGTCCCCAATAAAGTCTTACTTACCTGTTTTAACAAGTGTCATCGGATAATTGCTTCTATAATGAGAAAAAAAATTGGAGACCCCTGATAAAACCAGATACCTGGCAGTGGAATATACACAAAACCCCTCCCCTTGGGGTTATCTGTTATCTGAGAATGGTATTTAGTAAAGACAAAGGAAAAGTTTCAGGGGCAATGAAAGTGATGTAAGAGAAGTGATAGGTCCTCTGGAGAGGAGTGAAGAAAAATGGAGTAGCAGTAGACATCTCAGTAAAATAGGCCCATTAGAGTATTTTTATTACAATATATAGATGTTAGACTACATAGGAACTTTTATTTTGAGTGAATCTGTGTATTTACATATAATAGGTAATCTTTTCAATATGAAAAATATTAAAAAGATACAAGTGGTTGTATAGTACATAATTTCATAAAACAACAAGACAATGTAAGTATATTTTAATTGATGTGGAAAGATTTCCCTTTATTTTTATTTCAGTCATTTTCAAAAAGAATAATGTGAATAAGCCACATGCTGCTTCAACATGTATTAATAAGAGGGTGGAGTGAATAAACCGAAATTAGCCATATGTTGACAATTATTCAAACTGAGTTGTGAATTTTTGGTGCATTATTTTATTCTCTCTACTTTTGTGTTTGAAAACTTTTATAATATTTTATCTTATTTCACACCAGCATTATTTGAGAAAAATTATCTTTAATATAAGTAAATAACTCATACTTATTCCCTCTCTGAAATTTTTACACCACACACAGACACACACATGTGTGTGCACACACACACATGGACATAACTCCATTTCAAATTTCTATTACACTCACTACTACGATATTCTAGTCCAAATCACCATCATTTTCCCCCTAGTTCCTACTCCCAATATTATAGTCAGTAATCCTGCTAAATAGTAAGTCAGTTTTTAACTGCTCCTCTATTTTTATACCAGTAATACCTCTCCATCTCACACATCTTGAGAGTGCTCACAATGACTGATATGATCCACTCATAATATTTTCCTTTTCACCTTTCACTCAGGAGATGGAGTCTTGCTCTTCTTATTCTCCTTGCATCTGCTCAACACACCCTGGCCTCCTGACTGTTTCTCAAACATTTCATACTCATTTCCATATCTGATACTTTATGTAGATTGTTCAGTCTAAATGAAATATTCTTCCTCAGAGATCCTTATGTCAGAATCTCTCATTTCTCTTCACTGTTTGTTCATACGTCCCTTCAGTAGTGCCTAAATAATCGTTTTTCTTAAAAATTCTCTCCCAACCCCAGTCCAGGACCTCATAGATTCTCAACACCTGTTCCTTTGCCCCCTTGTTAGCAGTTAAGTGGCAGAATAAGGTTTTAAACCTGTTTGTCCAAATTCAGCCCATACATTTTCCCCAAAGTTAGTGCCAATGATGAAATTAGTAGACCAACATTCTAAAATGTAGTAAAACTGACATACCTGTTTCATTAGACAATCTTTTAAAGCATAACATTTAGTCTACACTGAGGTTTTCACGTGGAGAAGGGGAAGGAAAGAATTTTTGCAAACCACATTCCATGTGGGAAAAATGGTAAGATCCCTGTACATATCTCTCTTGTTTTCAAATTTTTCCTTGAGCAGAAGTTAGATACAACACACTGTGTCTTTTTTTCTTTCTCAAAATACTCAATGTTTATTAAATGTATAACCTTTCTTTCTTTACTTATCCTCTCTGTGTCTTGGTAATCTAATCTGTATAAGCATAGTAATAGGATCTATCTGGTTGGACTGTAATGAGGATTAAATGAATTAATACAGGTAAAGACCTAAGAGTAGTGCCTAGATTATTGTAAATGTGTTTACTTAGAAAATAAAAGGTTTTATTTAGAAAACACTCCTTCTAAATATTTTAGCCTTTTCTATAAGGTTCCATAGCTATTTGTCCACTACTGTTTCTTTTTGCTAAGATTTATATTACCTGTCGCCTCTTGTTCAACTTTCAGCTGCCCCTCTAAACTCTAGGATCCAGTCACCAGCACTCCACCCCTTTTCACAAGCATATCATTGTAAACCTTTCTTAGCTCCCTTTTTGTATTAGCAAAGAATCCTGTTCTTCCACAAAAGACCCTCTGCAGAACTCACATTCCTTAGAAGGGAAGAAATGAAATGGTAATTTACAATTATCTTTCCTTTTCAAAAAAAAAAAAAAAGGATTAAAATGAATTGAGCTACCCTGACACAAAGAACTAGAAAATCAAATGAAATTTCAAGGGGAAAATATGTTTGGTTATCTTGGGCCTGTGGCCACAGGACCTGGTAAGAGATCTCTGGAATGAAAACTGACAAAAGTTTTAGGAGATGAAATCAAATAAGTGAAGGGTTTAAAGAGAAACGGAAATGAAATCAATGGAATTTGTTGGGGGCAAAATTAAGTTGAGAGTTTCTAATAGTATTTAGAATTCAGTGTCAAATAAATCAAGGTTGGAATCTTGATTAACCATATCTATACTAAGATAAATGTATTTTATTTGAACACATGCTCTGAAGATCAATTGAAATAATATGTATTAAGTGCATAATACAGTATAAATCAATGGAATTGACTTTTACTTGTATTTTAACATCAATTTAAAAATTTTTAGTTGTCAGTGGAACTTTATTTTATTTATTTATATGTGGTGATAAGAATCAAACTCAGTGCCTCACACATGCTAGGCAAGCTCTCTACCACTGAGCTACAACCCCAACCTTTAACATCAATTTTAAATGTTTTCATTAATTTATTTAATTTGGCTGTTTTTATCTTTCATAGCAAGTACTATTTTACTTAATTAAAAAATACAAAGCCTAAAGTAGTGCAGGTGCTATGTGGATATAAAAAAAATACCTTGACAGTGACAGAGAAGTCATTGAAATCTTAGAAGTTTTTCCTTATATAAGAAAGGGGTTGCCAGGTGCCGTGCCTCATGTCTGTTATCCCAGCAACTCAGGAGGCTGAGGCAGGAGGATCACAAGTTCAAAGACAACCTCAGCAACTTAATGATGCCCTAAGCAACTTAGCAAGACCCTATCTCAAAATTTTTTAAAAAATGGGGCCGTGGATGTGGCTACACACCTGGGTTCGATCACTGGCTTTTAAAGACCTCATTGTCAAGTATGTAGGCAGACATGCAAACACAGCAGTTGAACTAAGAAAATAATAACTATGGCAGAAAAAAAGAAGGTTCCAGCAACATGAAGGAGAGAACTTTATTTATGGTTTTAAAGATATGGAAGCTTTACAATCCATGTTCCATAATAAATAATAGCCACATTTGAACACCAGTCACATAAGTGAAATGTTGCCAGTGTATAGACTGGAAAGAGAGCTCCTTTTCCTGTCAGACAAACCTAGGAGTGAACTGCAGACCTGTTACTTATTAGGCTTAGTTTCTAAAATCCCCTCTTTTCCTTTCCTTATCTGTAAAAGTGAGATTTCTTTTTTTACTTGTTCTTTTTAGTTATACATGACAGTAGAATATATTTTGACACATCATACATACATGGAGTATAACTTCCCATTCTTTTGGTTGTACATGATGTGTAGTTACACTGGTTGTGTATTCATATATAAACACAGGAAAGTTATGTCCAATTCATTCTATCTTTCTCATCCCAATCCCCTTCCCTTCCCCCATCCCCAGCCTGTAATCCCATGAACCTTGACTCCCCCTCACCCACCTATTGTGAATCAGCATCCACATATCAAAGAGACCATCTGGCCTCTGTTTCTTTGGGGTTGGCTTATTTCACTTAGCATGATAAACTCCAGTTCCATCCATTTACTGAAAAATGCCATAATTTCATTCTTATTTATGACTGAGTAATATTCCATTATATATAACATTTTCTTTATCCATTCATTTATTGAAGGGCACCTGGGCTGGTTCCATATTTTAGCTATTGTGAATTGAGCTGCTATAAACATTGATGTGGCTGAGTCACAATGGTATGATGATTTTAACTTCTTTGGGTTTATGCCAAAGAGTGTGAAAACTGGGCCAAATAGTGGCTCCAGTCCAAGTTTTCTAAGGAATCTCCATACTGCTTTCCAGAGTGGTTGCACCAATTTGTAGCTTCACCAGCAATGTATGAGTGTACCTTTTTCCCCACATCCTCACCAACATGTGTTGTTACTTGTATTCTTGATAATTTCCTTTCTGAGTGGAGTGAGATGAAATCTCAGTGTAGTTTTAATTTGCATTTCTTTAATTGCTAGTGATGTTGAACTTTTTTCATATATTTGTTGACCAATCGTATTTCTTCTGTGGAAGTGCCTGTTCAGCTTGTTTGCCTATTTATTGATTGTTATTTGTTGTTGTTGTTGTTTTTTGGTGTTTTTTGAGTTCTTTATATATCCTGGATATTAATATTCTATCTGAGGTGCAGGTGGCAAAGATTTTCTCTCATACTGTAGGCTCTCACTTCATGTTCTTTAAAAGTGAGATTTCAACACTAACTTCCCAAGGTCTCTGGGAAATTTTAAGTGTAGAGTCTGGCACATAGATGATCACCAATAAAGGTCAACAATGAGATGCTATGCCAAATGTCTTTCTACTTCCACACAGTGAGTTTTTCTATAGTAAGAACATTGTCAGCCACATCTCTGTAATCCTTAGTCACCCTGCTCTAGACCTTGCTTTTGGTCAGTGTTGGTATTTATAAATTCTTGTGGAGCAGATCTAAATCAGGTCTCAATCTCTTCCATCTACAAACTGAAGGTGTTCAACTTGGAGATGCTTCATAACTCTGAAATTCAGTATCTATGGTAACTGATTTATATTATACTAATATTAATGTCCTTCATGCACAAAGTTAAATTTGTTACATTGGGACCATTGCTATGATGCATTTTCTGTGTGTCTTTGAGCTAGCTGCATGTGACTAAGCGGTGTACCAAATATGGTTCTTTATTCTCCACAGGGTTGGATGACACAACACAGAATCATCTTATTATATCCAGTAGACTTGGTATCAGTGAAACTTTTGCCTGTCTTTACTTTAAATTGCCTATGTTTAATTAATGAAGTATCAGTTTTGGCAAAGATAATTGTGAATATTCTTGCACAAGCTTTATGTGATCTTTGTTAAATTTCATTTTGTAGTTTTGCTTCGGTGAATATTTTTTCCAGAACATTCAAAAAGCCATACAATGGAATATTACTCAGTAACTAAAAATAATGAACTATTGCAAAGCACAGTGGCACATGCTTATAATCCCAGTGGATTGGGAGGCTGAGGCAGGAGGATTGCAAGTTCAAAGCCAGACTCAGCAACTTAGCAAGACCCTAGGCAACTTAGTGAGACCCTGTCTCAAAATAAAAATAAATAAATAAAAAGGGGCAGGAGATGTGGTTCAGTGGCTAAGTGCCCTAAGTTCAACCCCTGGTACCAATAAATAAATAAATAAGTAAATAAATAACTATTTATTAATACGACCACATAGATAGATCTTGAATGTGTATTTCTAAGTAAAAAAAAAAAACAGGTAATCTGAATGTTTACACACTATATAATTCCATATATATGAAATAATAACATTTGTAAAAATTCTTTCAGAAAATTAAAGGAGGACTACCTCCCAACTCATGTTAATCTTAGTTTAGACAGTAATTTCTTAGTTATGGCACCAAAGATATGATCCATAAAAGGAAAAATGTTGGTAAGTTGGATTTCATCAAAATTAAAAGCTTGTTTTTTAAAAAAGACATTGTCAAGAGCATGAAAAGCCATAGAGTGGGAGGATACACACACACACACACACACACACACACACACATATCCTGTATGTATATATGTATATATACACAAATACATATATATGAGCGAATATATCCCATATATGTATATAATATATTTATACTGGGGATTGAACCTGGGGCACTTCACCACTGAGAAATATCCCTATCCACTTTTAATATATTTTTTTTGAGATAGAGCCTTGCTGAGTTGCTAAGTGCCTTGCTAAATTGCTGAGACTGACTTTGAACTCGTGATCTTCCTGACTCAGCCTCCCCAGCTGCTGGGATTACAGGCATGCACCACCACGCCTGACTGGGAGGAGATATTTGCAAATCTGATTACGACTCTTGTACCTGGAATATTTACTACAAAATACTCAGAACTCATTAATACAATGTTACCAAATAAACACGTGGGCCAAATATTGGAACACACATATCACTAAAGAAGTATATGGATGGCACATAAGCACATGAAAAGATGCTTGGAATCATTAATTATTAGTAAATACAAATCAAAACTTCAGTGTGATTAAACTGTAGGATGGATATAATTTAAAAAGACAGAAATAGCAAGTGTTGGGAAAGACTGAAGAAAATGGAATTATACACTTCTTGTGGAAATGTAAAATTTGACAGTGGCTTTGAAAAACATTTTGGCATTTTATTTAGTTAAACATGCACCTGCCATGTGAACCATTCAAGCCATTCTTAGTTATTTATCCAAGAAAAAGGAAAGCATATTTCTATACAAGGACTTGCATACAAATATTTATAGCAGCTATTTATAATAGGTGACTACTTCAAACAACCCAAATGTCCATCAACAGATGAATGGATAAACAAAGTTTGGTACATCTGTACATTGAAATACCACTCACAAAAACAAAAGTAATGAACATTTGATGTACATGACGGCATGGATGAATCTCAAAATAATTATACTCAATGAAAGAATCCAGACAAAAAGAGCACTTATTATATGAATTCCATTTATATAAACTACAGGAAATGTAATATTATCTGTTATAATAGAAAACACAGGGCTGGGGAGATAGCTCAGCTGGTAGAGTGCTTGCCTTGCAAGCACAAGGCCCTGAGTTCGATCCCCAGTACCGCAAAAAAAAAAAAAAAAAAAAAAGAAAACACATCAGTGTTTGCCTGAAGTGAGGTAGCGACAGTAAAAGACTATAGAGGGAAGATTACAAAGGAGCATATGGAAACTTGGCGATAGAGCATATGATGATTTCTTGATTTTGGTGGTAGGTATATACCTATGTCAAAAGTTATCAGGTTGTATTCCTTAAATTTGTGTGGTTTATATGCCAGTTATATTTCTGAAAATGTAGAAAACTTAGACTGTTAATTTGTTTTATGCTTGATAGTGCATAGGGCAGAGGAAGATGTGGTGAAACAGACACTCTCCATTCACTGATGTTGATACTTCCCATGAAATGACACAATCAGTCAAGGTAATCAGACTGGATATATGAATCAAAGTTTAAATGTACAAAACCATCCAAACCACAAATTCCATGACCGGAAATAAATTGTAACTAAGTGAATAAATGTGTACACAATGAGGACAATAGCATTGCTTCTAAAAGTAAATGAATACATGTTCAGCAGTAAGGTCATAGTCTAATAAATTTGTAAAGCTCTATAGTACGTTATCTAACACTATGAACTAAAAATATGTGTGTATGATGGCTTAGATCTAGAGAATATCCCAACGTCTCATGTGTTTGAAGATGGGGTTTTGGAGAGTTGATTGGATTAGGAAGACTCAATCTCATCAGTAGGCCATTGATGGACCAATGGCAAGTAGGACCTATTTGGAGGAAGCAGGTCAGTGGAGCAGGATGCAGAAGAGATTATATTTCTCCCTAGACTCTTTCTCTCCTCTCCTCTCTTCTTCTCCTCCCCTTTCTCCTTCTCCTCTCCCTCTCCCTCTCCCTGTCTTCCCCCTTTCTCCTTCTCTGCTTCTTGGCTGTTATTCACTGAGTGTCTTTCCTCTCACATGTCCTTCCACCAAGACATTCTGCCTCCCTTCAGGCCCAGAGCCTTGGAGCTGGCTGGCCATGGACTGAATTATCTGAAAACCATGAGTCAAAATAAACCTTTCCTTCCCTGTGGTAAGTTTTTCTTGTTAGGGAATTTGGTTACAGTGATGAAAAACTAACACAGTGTGCTTCAAAATCCACAGATCACACTGATAAAAGAAATAAAACTTGGCCCTTAAGAGAGAGTGGTTTACAATCACTATAACTCCTATACATGTGTGTGTTCATTTTGGCTTTCAGGTCCTTAAACATTTTGTTCCATTTGTATGGAACACTTTCCCTCACTTCTCTCCTACTAAACATTCAGGTCTCAGTCTGACACTCACTTACTTACTCATATATACCTTCCCTAGTTACACAAAGTTAGGATGATTTCCCAGGGTTTTCTACATGGAAAACCCTGAAAGTCAGTATGCCTCATCTAGAATTCTCCTAATCAAAGTCAGCACCTGTTATACTCTACTTTTTAAATTTTTGCCTCTACTAATAGACTGTGACCTTACCCTTAAACTTCAGTTGAGTAGACCAGTGCCTAGCATGTAATAGATGTTCAATAAATATTATTCTTACATGAATAAAATGTCTGGCACATTGCCATTGTTACTGCTACTACAATTTAATTCTGAACTAGATACTATGGGGAAAAAGTATATATGAAGTCAATGAGAATATTAAAAAATGATAATATAAAAAAGCCAAGGAGCCAGGCATGGTGGCTCATGCCTATAATCCCAGTGACATGGGAGGCTGAGACAGGAGGATAACAAGTTCAAAGCCAGCAAAAGCGAAGCACTAAGCAACTCGGTGAGACCCGTCTCTAAATAATATACAAAATAGGGCTGGGGATGTGGCTCAGTGGTCAAGTGTTCCTGAGTTCAATCCCTGGTAACCTGCCCCCACCTGCCAAAAAAAAAAAAAAGCCAAGGAATTTGGATGTTGAAGATGAATTCTGAGTATAGTGCTAAATTTTTGCTATAACTGTAAACAGTTTAGGGAAGCATCTACTCAACAGCTGAGAGTTATTAGTAATAAACATATAGAGCAAACCCAATGTTCTTAGCACTTTACATGTATTAACATGTATGTTCAAATCTGGAATTGATCCCAAGCAATCTCCCTTCAAAGTCCATGCCTTTAAACATTATGCACTATTGTCTCTCCCTAGATGACTAGTAGACACTGTAGAAATCCTTTTTTATGGCTAAGAATAGATGGATGATGTGGTATAATTTTAGAAATGAATCAAGGAGAGCAAGAGGCTCAGGAAGATGGTGTAATGAATGAAGGTTCGTGGTACTGGAATACAGATATTCTGTATAACAATTCAATGTTCCCCTTCAAGAAGTCATCACTGCTTGTTTCCTCTGGTGCATTTCTTCTTGCAAAAACATGTGCAGGTAAGTCTTCACAATCTAAAGAATGAGAGAATTATATAGAAAATATGGACTTTAACATGGAATGGGCACAGGGTATTTCTGACACAGCAAGATATCTGCCAGAATTTGAAATGAAATTCTATGTAGCCAGTAAAATGATTACACATATTTACATATAATTTTGTATAATCACTCTATGTAATGATTACACAGATTTTTTTTACCATGGGAAAATCGGAAAATTTTTTCCTGTTTGGAAAAATTGTCACAGATGGAAAAGTCAACTCAAAATGGACCAAAGACCTAGGAATTAGACGAGAAACTTTGCAACTGCTAGAAGAAAACATAGGCATTGGAAATCTGAATGTCTCTGTTTGTTTATTTATAAATTTATTTTTGGTACCAGGGATTGAACCCAGGGGTGCTTAACCTCTGAGCCAAATCCCTAGCCCATTTGAAAAAATTTTAAATTTAGAGACAGGGTCTAGCTAAGTTGCTTAGGGCCTCACTAAGCTGCTTGAGGCTAACTTTGAACTTGTGATCCTCCTGCCTCAGCCTCCTGAGTCACTGGGATTACAGGCATGTGCCACTGCACCCAGATCTGTTTAATTTTTTAATAATGCCAACTGTGATTGCATGATTCATATTGCATAGAATAAATACAGGAAACAATAAATCCCAAAGGGGAATGGGAAGGAGAACACTCTCAGCTCTCTGTTTCTCCAGGAACAGTTTCAAGATGTACTTTTTGGCTTCAAGACCGGATTCCTTTTCAAATCTTCCTCATCGCTGGAGTTGCCAGCTTCAAATTCTTTAGTATCTCACATCCTGGTCATAATTCTACAGATGAAGTACCTGAAGTATAACAAGAGTAAGTAACTTGTTAATGCCAGAGTTATGTTATATGACCTGACTTTTTAAGCCCTAGTTTGTTTGATCTCATTGGTCTTATCACAGAACCACATGTGGAACATGGGTGCATACTGAAAGAGTTGGGATTAGTGTTTGAAGAACTGAAACCTGTAAGAAGGCAATGGGGAATCCCAGTTGATATTAACCCCATCCCTCACTTCTGAGAACTGAAAATCCTGAATTTCTCTGAGGCATATTTGTAATCATCTTGTAGGGTTCTTGTGGGGATTTGGTGGAATACCAAATGCAAAGTGTTTGGCATAGAAAGCTGCTTAAGAAATAATCATAATTATTATTAATACCCCTCTCCCATGACCCTTCCTTGTCCATGCTTCTAATGTAAGCAACGAACCTTCATGTGAGGCTTCCATATCTATAAGATGGAAATGAGAGATCCCACTCTTCAGGAATGCTGTCAGTTTAAAATGAGATAGGGTGTGCTAAGTCCTGAACATTCAGGTGCTTAAATGGATAGTCTGCTCCAAGGGACCAATATCGAAACTTCTACACAGAACCTGATGCAAGCAGAAGGGAGAGCAAGCAAACATTGATGCACTTGTGAATAGAAGGAACAGTTGAATGAGGTTAGCCTGGTGGTGAAGTAAAGCCAGGAAGGAACCTGTTAACATAAATCTACATAGAAAATTCTGAAATCAGGATCTATGATTGGAAACCATTCAGTGATGCACCCATCCAGTACCTTTGGGATAATGTTCAATGATCCTTATATGTTGCAGAATTATTTAGTGAGGCAAACCTCTGCTTCCTATTTAGGGTTAGGGGGAAATGTTATAAGTCACTTTGATTTTTACAGAAGTAGAATGATTGTAAATCATTCATCAAGCATTTTGAAAAGAAACTTGGCTGTCATATGTTGGGGTTTCCGGGACCCCCAGCCTTTGGACATGGTCAAGATGGCGCCTGACGCTGAGCCCAAAGCGGCCAGCTATACAGTAAACAACCAGCGAATTCCAATGATTGGCTAGTTAACGATGTGATTAGAGCATGCCCCCTCGTGTACCCATCCTAGGCTTGCAGCTGTCCGCGTTTACCTCGTGTACTCTCCCCTGATTGGTTGAAGTGTATATAAGCCTGGTGGGTGAGAGAGTAGGCGCGGCTGCAGAAGAGGCAGAAGCGGAAGAAGCGGCGGAGGTGGAGGCTGAAGCTGAGCTGGAAGCTGGGAGAGCGCGGAAGCTGGAAGAAGCTGGGAGAAGGGAAGCTGGGAGTGCGCGGAAGCTAGGAGTAAGAGAAGTGTAGGAGAGGGACTGTGCACAATAAACTTCCAAAGCTTCAGACGTTTGTCGTGTCTCTCTCTGCGGGCAGAGGGAACGCGATAACTGGTGCCGAAACCCGGGACATGAAGGAAAGATGAAGGCCTTATAAAAGAAAACGAGGTAAGATATTTGAAAAAAATTTTTTTTGTATACAAGTTAAACCGGTTATAAAAAAGTTAAAGGGTGTCAGGATGCGCCATCGGCGGTCCTGGGGACACGCGGAATGCGGTCCGGTTGAAAGGTATTGGGATCCTGACGCGTAGAACGCGGGTATCGGGACGCGCCATCAGCGGTCCTGACGCGTAGAACGCGGGTTGAAAGGTATCGGGACGCGCCATCAGCGGTCCTGACGCGTAGAACGCGGGTTAAAAGGTAACGGGATCCTGACGCGTAGAACGCGGGTATCGGGATACGCCATCAGCGGTCCTGACGCGTGGAACGCGGGTTGAAAGGTATCGGGATACGCCGTCGGCGGTCCTGACGCGTGGAATGCGGTCTAATTAAAGTGAAAGTAGAAACACGTTTGAAGCGGTCCAATTAGGTAGTACGTGAAAAGCCGCTATAAAAATTCTAATGCGCACTTGATAGTTTTCCTTTCAGTAATCTCGTTGCTCCTGGCAGCTAGGCCACTGTTTGTTATTGTAACTACCATAACTAAAGCTATTCAAATTAGTAACAATGGGGTCTGAATGCAGCAACCCCTCAGGGAACTATTAAAAACCATGAGACGCCATTATTCAGAATGCAGCAACCCCTCAGGGAGAAACACTGGGGAAGGACTAGAAAATAAGGAAACCACTGTATGATCATATGTTCAAACCCTAGTAGAAATAAGCCCAGGGTTTATAGAAGAAAAGCTGCTTAGTGTGCCACAAGGGGGATCTTCATGAACAGGATCTAATAGTAACAGAAAAGAACGCTTAAAGAGAATAAAGTGAGGAAAGATTGAGTGGTGGTGACTTAGAGAATAATTGCTCGGGAAATCTAAGAACAAGGGAAAAAAGGGAACTAAGTCTAACACAAAGAACCCCAAAAAGGAATAACCAAGTGGTAGTGAAAACTTAAGAACAAGGGGAAAAGGTAGGAGAAACCTAAGCCTAATAAAAAGAGCTTCAAAATTTGTAGAACCTGCCCGTATTTGAGGAGCAAATGGAGATACCATCAACCATTAGAAAAACTTTAAAGAGGCAGTTAAGACTATTGGAGACAGCTATGCAGAACAGTGTTATCTGGAGGACAATGTCTAATTGGAGAAGCTCAGTGGCAAGAAATAGCTGTTGAAACTGCTTGCAGAAACATAGTGGCAAGGTTTCCCAATAGAAATGTTGAGATGTTAATAGGAGAAGGTCAATACGTTTCAATAGATGCACAAAGTCAGCAGCAAGGAGATGATGCCCTAACAAAAGATAAGAGATAACTATAGTAAAATCTGTTACACCTTATGCCCCAGGGCTATGTCCAAGATGCAGAAGAGGAAGTCATTGGAATAGTGCCTGTCAGCCTATTAGAGATAGGGAGGATAATTTCCTAGGGTTGAATCCTGAACTTCAAAAAAACGGGAGACAGGGCCCTCCCCGGGGCCCGCAACAAATATACGGGGTAATTCAACAAGTTCCCCGACGGTGGTATCCTCCCACAGAGAAGGGGAGCGCAGAGCCACCTCAGGAAGTGCTGGATTGGACATCTGTGCCACCTCCAGACTCATACTAACCCCAGATATGGGGGTGCAGATGATTGATACTGATTGGCATGAAAAAATCCCACAGAACAGTGTAGGACTATTACTAGGTAGAGGTTCCTCAACACTAAAAGGACTTATGGTACACCCAGGGGTTATTGATCCTGTTTTCACTGGACAAATAAAAGCCTTGGTCTCTTCACCAAAAGGAATTACGGTCATCTCTCCAGGGGATCGCATTGCACAAATGCTTATATTGCCCAGTCGACATTCTTTGTGGCCCAGTGAAAATACAAATAAAAGACAAGGAGGTTTTGGATCAACAGGAACCACTTTAATAAACCTTACTATGGATATGGGACAGAGGCCCCTCCTAAAATTAAAAGTGGGAAATATGGAATTTACAGGTTTATTAGATACGGGAGCAGACAAAAGTATTATCAGCGCAATGGTCTGGCCAAAGCACTGGCCATTGATCACAGCAGCTCAGAGCTTGAGAGGCTTAGGAGTAGCAGAAAGCCCCAATCAAAGTGCTTCCTCATTATCGTGGAAAGATACAGAGGGACACATAGGAATATTTCAGCCATATGTCTGTAATGTTCCTATTAGCCTGTGGGGACAAGACGTCCTGCAGCAAATGAATATGAAACTCACCACTGATCAGACTTACCAAGGGACTCCTGTAAGAAATATGTTACAAAATATGAACTATGATGATAAAAAAGGATTAGGAAAACATAGTCAAGGATCTACCCAACCACTGCCTTTACTTCCACCAAAAAATGATTCTCATGGATTGGGTTTTTCCTAGGGGCCACTGATAAACCATCAATCCCTATAATATGGAAAGATGATAAGCCTCGCTGGATTCCACAGTGGCCCCTAACAAAAGAGAAGCTAGAGGCAGCTCATAAGTTAGTACAAGAGCAGGTACAAGCAGGTCATTTACAACATTCTATCTCTCCTTGGAATACTCCAATATTCTTAACAAAGAAAAAATCAGGAAAATGGAGGTTATTACATGATTTAAGAGCCATAAACGAACAAATGTACCCTATGGGACCCATCCAATGTGGACTCCCTCTTGTCACTGCACTACCAAAAAATTGGCCTACTATTATTCTGGATTTAAAAGATTGCTTTTTCTCTATACCCTTACACAAAAATGATTGTTGGAGATTTGCTTTTACTTTGCCCTCTCTTAATCACACTCAGCCTGACCAGAGATTCGAATGGACCGTGTTGCCTCAAGGTATGGCTAACAGTCCTACTATATGTCAAATATACGTAGATAAAGCGTTAACAACTACTAGACAAAAGTTTAAGAGATTGTTGATTTATCATTATATGGATGACATACTTATTTGCCATCCAGAAAAAGAAGTTTTGTTAGAAGCATTACAATTTATAACTCAAGCATTAGAAAAGAGAGGACTAACGATAGCCCCTGAAAAATTACAATTAGAGGAGATCCAAGAATATCTGGGTACAAGGCTCACTGCTACTACAGTCAGACCAACAAGGTTGACCATCAGGACAGATCAATTGAATACCTTGAACGATTTTCAGAAACTCTTAGGTGACATTAACTGGATCAGATCCTATTTAAAATTATCCACAGGGGAATTAAAACCTTTATTCGATATATTAAAAGGTAATCCTGACTTGAATTCCCCTAGGAAACTTACTCCTGAAGCACGGATATCCTTACAGCTAGTAGAGAATAGACTTCAGCAGTGTTACGTTGATTGTTGTGATCCTACTCAACCATTAAGTTTAATCATAATCTCAGAGAAGCATACCCCTTTTGGCATAGTTTGGCAAGGAGGACCTCTGCAAAGTATAAATCTCCCTAGCTCTCCGGCTAAAACATTGCAATCATATCCCCAAGCTATTGCTCAGGTAATATTCAAGGGAATAGAATCTTGCATTACTGTTTTTGGAATCCATCCGTCTATTATTATAACTCCTTATTCCACTCAGCAAATTAAATGGCTAATTAATAATGATGATGATTGGTCAGTATTATATTGTTCCACTTCAGCTCAGTTCGATAACCATTATCCCCAACATCCCTGGATTCAATTCTGTAAAAATACTCCCATAGTTTTTCCAAAAGTGACTAGTGTCCAGCCTCTTAAAGACTGTGTAACCATTTTTACTGATGGCTCCAAAAATGGAGTAGGTGCAGTACTTATCAGTAAACAACTTCACACCATAATAGTTCCACCCAACTCCGCACAGGTTAATGAACTTGCAGCTGTAATATTAGCCTTTAAATTAGCAGATAATCAGCCATTCAATCTTCTATCTGATAGCTTATATATCGTTAACGCTTTACAGGTTCTTGAAACGGTACCTCATATTTCTTCCATGTCCACGGTAGCTTCTTATTTTACTACGCTACAAAACCTTATCCTACAGCGTAAACATCTATTCTATGTAGGACATATTAGAGCTCATTCTAATTTACCAGGACCTTTGGCCAATGCTAATGACTTGGTAGATATGGCCACCAAATCAATTTTTGTTTTTTCCATAGAGGAACAAGCAAAACTCTTTCATGAAAAATTTCATGTAAATTCCACTACTTTGAGCAGAAAATTTCCTATATCTAAATGTATGGCTCGACAAATAGTAAAAAATTGTCAACATTGTGCTCCTTTAATCCCAGTACAATCCTTTGGAGTTAACCCCAGGGGACTGCTGCCTGGTCATATTTGGCAGATGGATGTAACCCATATTTCTGAATTTGGTACTGTTAAGTATGTACATGTGTCAGTAGACACTGCTTCAGGGGTCATTATGGCTTCCGCTCATTCTGGAGAAAAGGTAAAAGATGTCATTCAACACTGCCTACAAGCATTTGCTGGCTGGGGCATACCTAAAGTTATTAAAACAGATAATGGTCCTGCTTATACTTCTAAAAGCTTCCGGTTGTTTTTACAAACATTTAACATCCAATCAGTCACTGGCATCCCCTATAATCCTCAGGGACAGGGCATTGTGGAAAGAGCACATCTTACTTTAAAAAATTGTCTAAATAAACAAAAAGGGGGAATAGGAGCCTCCTACAAGTCTCCTAAAGATAAACTTAATTTAGTTCTTTTCATTCTAAATTTCTTAACTCTGGATAGGGACGGCCATTCTGCAGCTGATCGACATTATAATCCCCATAATACTCCTCAAGTATGGGCAAAATGGAAAGATATCCTGACAGGTTGTTGGAAAGGACCGGATCCAGTCCTTCGATGGGTCCGAGGGTCTGTTTGTATTTTCCCACAGGATCAACAGACTCCAGTCTGGATTCCAGAAAGGCTAATCAGAGTTTTACAGCATGCAAGTGATGCTGCTCCTCCTCACAATGGTGAGTCTGAGCCTTCCTCCAATAACAAAAACTCAGACGGAAAGGCAAACCCGGAACCTATGGGCCATTGTTAGCCTGGCCATATTTTTCACTTCTAACTAACACATTTTTTATTCTTCCTTTTCTTGCTTTTCACCAATTCCTCTACAAGCCTGTCAATTCTACTGATGATTTTTCAGGTCATGCTGCTTTTGGTGACAAGGATATCTCTAGCCTTTCTTTGCTTTAACAGGAGGAATTTCTGCACTTTGCCGTTGGAATCATACTACAAATCAGATCCAGAGTAGAGCAACTCGTTCTGCTGACCCTAGCTGTAATATTGCTTTTCCTCCCACGTCAGCTTGTGTATTTCCTCCCTTTTATGTTTCTACCAACTAACATTTCTAATAATACCTCTTAACTGTTCACTAACCGTGAGCTAGCTCTCACAATACTGGAATGGTTCTTTTACCACCTGTGCAATTTGCACATTTCTATCTTCCTACCAGTCCTAGTTTCTGTTGCAGATATAGAATTGCCAGTGCTATTGTCGAGAAACAGAAGAGGCTTTGACATTGCAACAGCCGTGATCATTGCCACCACAGTCCTTGCAGTAACAGCATTGACACAACCATAACAACGATCACTTGGTCGAAGATACAGCTGCAGCCTTACAGACCATAGAGACTCTATCAGAGAATGGACTCATTATAAGAACAAGTGGATACCTTGCAAGAACTTTTGGGACTGGGATGCGTTTATTCCCTGAGAGCTGTTTTGTGTTGCCCATATTGTAACTCCATTGGGATGTATATTGTTTCTGTACTTAATATGGCTATATGGTTTTTCTTCTGTTTATAGATTTGTCAAACAGCGGGCAAGCTTAGGAGCTACGGTGGTATTCCTCTGCCTTGGCCTCCTTCTCTTCATTCGTTTTGGCATGCATCTACAAGCTAGCTAATAGAGAGATCAAATTATCTTTCATCAGGCCATGACCGCCCTAAAGGCCGACAGCCCCCCATTAGTATGGCTCTTGATGCTGGACCGGTAGTCAAAGACAGGTAATGAAGGAGGTGGCTGTGTACCAACCTAAGACAGGAGCTGCAGCATGCTCTGCAGGCTCTGATGACGGGTAAGGACATATGCTGACCACTCAGCCTAAGACAGGCACGGTCCCGAGCCTTAGTTTAATAGTAAAGAAGGGGGATATGTTGGGGTTTCCGGGACCCCCAGCCTTTGGACATGGTCAAGATGGCGCCTGACGCTGAGCCAAAAGCGGCCAGCTATACAGTAAACAACCAGCGAATTCCAATGATTGGCTAGTTAACGATGTGATTAGAGCATGCCCCCCTCGTGTACCCATCCTAGGCTTGTAGCTGTCCGCGTTTACCTCGTGTACTCTCCCCTGATTGGTTGAAGTGTATATAAGCCTGGTGGGTGAGAGAGTAGGCGCGGCTGCAGAAGAGGCAGAAGCGGAAGAAGCGGCGGAGGTGGAGGCTGAAGCTGAGCTGGAAGCTGGGAGTGCGCGGAAGCTGGAAGAAGCTGGGAGAAGGGAAGCTGGGAGTGCGCGGAAGCTAGGAGTAAGAGAAGTGTAGGAGAGGGACTGTGCACAATAAACTTCCAAAGCTTCAGACGTTTGTCGTGTCTCTCTCTGCGGGCAGAGGGAACGCGATAGTCATATTCAGATTTATTCCTCATTTAAGAAAATCCTTAGTAAACTAATTACTATAATTTTATAACATTGTTTGTAGAGGGAGAAATAACTTCAAAATACAGTGTAGCCCCTCATCCATGCCTAAAGAGATTATGGTTAAAAACACTACAATTAATACCACCATCCATTAGAATGAAAGAATTAGAGGTATCATGAATTAGAGGTATCAAGAATTAGAGATTGAGGGTATATAATTGTTGATTACAAAAAGGATTAAGTTGAAATTGTATGTAGAATTATCCAATTTTTATAAATTAAATCAGAAAGCCATGTGATCTATCTAAACACATACAGCAGACAAAACCCTGTAATTCTCTCCTAGATGTTGATCTTGGAGAATTCCATACATGTGTTTACAGAGGACAGGTACAAAATACAATAGGAGCATTAGTTCTTATGGAAAAATTGAAATAGTGTAAGTATAGATCATCAGCAGAAAAACTATAAATACTGAGTGAAATGCACAAAATTAACATGAATAAACTAGAGTTATGTATATTTACATGGATAAATAGCAAAAAATTCTATATAATGTGTATGGACACTAAATAGGTAGCAAATATATACTATTCTTTACAGGTATAATAATTTTATGGAATTCATGTTAGCAGACCCTAGTAGTGATAAAGACAGTGAAGCGGGTCAGATAAACAGAAGATTTTTCCATATCTGTGATATAAAGGATAGGCAGAAAATAGAGCTTAATTTTAAAATTTCATATAGCTAGGCATTGGTTATATGGGCATTTATAATATTGATCTCTATTCTTGTTCCTATGTTTGAGATTAATTTGTGATAAAATACATTTCATTCTAATGACAAGCAAATAAACCACAAAAGTAGCCTTATCACTTTTGTTTCATTATGATAGACATGTACATGCTATAGATTTCCTTATACACCTCAGTTTCCTAGGAACTATAAAATTAGTCCATACCTGCACTGCAAGACAATTCAGAGGGATCTTCACTGGACTGGATCTATGGGAAGTTGAAATCAGACTCACTTGTTCAAGTGAACTGTAACTTACCATGAGTGCAAATGTTGGTCCAAGTGGAGGACTAGTGCAAGCTGCTGTATTCAGAGGTGCTTACTAATATCAGAAGAGGAATCACAGGTAACTGAAAGGTGATTAGTTAGTGTACCCCAACAGGAGTAACCCTTAGCACTTACCACCAGGTAGTGGGTATGACCGTGTCTGCTCAGGTAAAAGAAATACCTATTGGAAACTTAGGCAAACAGCCAGGACAATGTCTAGAATAGGTCAGTTAATGGACAACACTAGGGAAGAACAAAGTGCATCAACACTTGCAAGAACTACTGTCAATATATCCAGCCCATCTCATGTCACACTATACCTTCACTGAAAATATCCTAATAATATAAATTTGCTTCAACAATAATCATAGCTCTCACTCTTCAAATATTCCCTGTGAGTGAGGCACATGTATGCCTTGTATGTTAGTTTCCTTTTGTTGATATAACAAATTGCCACATATTTTGTGGCTTAAAGTAACCAAATTTATTATTTTACAGTTCTAGAGGTTGGAACTCTAAAATACGTCTTCAGGGCTGTGCTCCTTCTGGTGATTCTAGGAGATAATTCATTTTGTCTTTTCTAGCTTCTAGAAGCTGCCTACATTCCTTGGCTGATAGCCTGTTCCTCCAAATTCAAAGCCAGCAGTATACCATCTTGTCTCCTCTCTGATCTCTGCTTCTATTCTTAGATCTACTGTTTCCCTCTTATAAGAACTCTAGTCATGCTGTCTTTCCCTTATAATTTAGGATAATCTCTCCACCTGAAAATCCTTAGCTAAATTACTTCTTCAGAGTTCCTTTTGCCATATAAGATCACATATTCACAGGTTCTCAGGATGGGGAAATGCACATCTTTGTCTGCTATGGCTATTGCCCTTTAATCTTCACAACACTGCTATGATCTATCCATTTACAGATGGAGAAATCTGGGTTTAGAATGGGTGATATTCTGGACTTGGCAAAGCTTGAAAGAAGTGGAGCCAAACATGGAAATCCTGATCAGGTGAGTGAAGAACCGTGCTTACTCTTTCCACATTTATCCCTTTTCTCATCTCTTTCCATTCTGCTCCTATCTTAGGGGAACACATCATTCTCTTCCCTGTTAAACCTCCTTGCACCACCCAATATACACTAATTGGAGCAGGTGTGATGTATGATTACAGAAGCCACAGTTCAAGAATCTGAAGACATGAGTTTGAATACTAACACTCATGAGTGCTATGTTCTTGGTCAAACTAGTTAAGCCCTCTCTAGTTTCATTGGTAAATAAAGGTTGTTGTAAAGACTCCAATTTTAGAGGTAGGTTAGGTAGTAGTATGGTAACTCAGCACAATAATGTCAGTTTCTCTCCTCATTGTACTCCTGAAGCACTCATAGATCATGTGCTACTTCATCATGTGCTACTTTCTCTAAAAAGATAACTGATCCCCAATATCTCAAGACATGCTTTTATGATTTCCTCCTGTTAATACCATGCCTGGTGATATTTTACTATTAAATACACTATGTTTATTGAACAATAACCTCTGTGGCCTTGTCTTATATAAACGTGACTCTATTAAGTTTTGGGGAACACTGCAAGTAGCCAACAGTAGACTCTGTTCCTGATTGCTTCTTTGGAGAAACTGGTTAGAAGCTGAGACTCTAGGCTGTACATTATATAAGGATACCTATCCAGGGTGGAATAAATACAGAACTGTTTTGTCCTTGTTTTGGATTAGAGCGAAGGTTCACTGAGATGAAGGCAGCGACAGGGAAATGGCATCCTCTGCTTAATCAGCTGGTTTTTGGGCAGAAGTGAGTGAAGCAACAAATATGCACTGCCCCAAATATGTATGTGGCTAGATTTATCGAACACGAGGTCTCAATACACATTGCCTACAAATAAATTTTCATTAAGAAAAGGAATTTTGGGAAGAGAATGAGTTTACCATAGTACATTCCAATGCTATCAAATAAGAATGGCTAAACAATTTGAAACAATACCCAATTTTGCACTGTATGAGGAATACAGACTCTCAAATACAACATGGAATGAATGAATGAATCAATCAATCTTGAACTCAGGTGAACCTGCTATAATCTAGAACCTTTGGTGTGTGCTCTAAGATTTCTAGAGAAATTTATAAGTGAGACAGAAAAGGCTAGAGATATCAGTCTTCTTTTTCTACAGAGAAAAATCAAAGGAAGGGATATCAGGTGAACTCATCAAGGCTAAAATACTTGTAAGTGACTTAGAATGGGACAGAACTCATATTCCCAGGATTGAATTCAATGCCTGTATCCCCTTTCTAAACAAGTGCAGATGTCTGGGTCTAACTGGGTATAATTTAGCTGGCAATTTTTCTTTCCCAATGATACACACTGTGCTACCCCAGAATTCATTCATCAGATGCAGCTATATCCTATTTCCCAAAATCCAAAAAGGCCTGGAAATATCAAAGACTATGGGCTAGACAGGGCCCCTGCCCCCAGTGGGACTACAAATTGAGCCTCTGTAAGGCAAGCATCTAATTCCTTCCAGCCAAACAGGTAAAAACCATTCACTCACTTTTTAAGAGTCCAGTTAAGAACACGTGTAAGAACTTTTCCATGACGTATTCCTTCAACATGCATTTAGTAAATGCCACACTCTCAACACTGCTTCAACACCTTGAGAGGCCTGCTGTAGCTGTGCCTGCTGTGTGAAAAAGGCTTTTCCTTTACTATCTCATTTCATTCGTACAATGCTATGAAGCCAGAACTTTACTTCCACTTTTTGGATGAGAAAACAGCCTCATCAGAGAGGTGAAATGACTTGAGCAAGCTAATGCCTGCAGTGACATGAAAAAAAGGCAAAATGCTAGCTCTAGGGCCTTCTTCAGGGGAGCAAAAACTGGCTCAGTACCCTTTTGGGCCAACAAAATTAAGCTGCAGGGAGAAAGAAGCCTCTGAGCAGACAAATGGAATTCAGATAGTTGCAGAAGGGAGAGAAGGTGATTTAAGCAGAATGAAAAAAAAACTGAGCAAAAGTAAGGAGTGGGCAGCATGCACTCTGAAAGAAGCAAAATAAATGAGGTACTCAGGTAGACGGGAGCCTAGAAACCTTGAAGCCAACCTGCACTCCCTTGCCCCCACTCCATCATTCCCCATTTCCATCCAGTCTCCTAAGCCTTTCAGTGGTCACCCTCAAAATGCCTCTCTCCATCCCCATGGTAACAGCCTCAAGACTCACTTTCATGCCTGTTGCTTCTTATTTTAATTGCTTTCTATGTGGTCTGCCAGGAGATAGATTGCCCCTTCTTGAGGCTGCACAAATGCAGGTCTGATCCTTTGACTGCCCTGCTTAGTTACTCCCCCACCCCGAGAACGTAGAACATTGTAAAGGTTCCGCACCTCTTGCACACTGCTGGCCTTTGCACTCCCATTTCCTCTCATGGCCCAGCACTTTGGCCATAACAGTATTATCCAGGTCCTGGATGAGCCCAAGAATTAATTAGATACACAAAAATGCTTTCTGAAAACAGGGAGAGTGCGTAAATGCGCTGCGTATGCCAGGGCAAGAAAAGAGGGCTGGGGTCAAATGATTCCTTCCAAGAATACAACTCCTCCCCGCCAGGCCTCCCCTCTCGCCAGCCGCCTTTGATGCAGTGCGAATGGAATAGAGACCTACTCTCCCCGCAAACCCGCGAACCAATCTTGGAATGCCTGTAGCAGGCTGAAAAATACAGAAAGGCTTTGGTATTCTTTTCCTCCGTACATACCCCAACCCCCACCAATCCCTAGCCGTCATTTCTACCCTTGTCCCACCCCTGCTGTACCCTGCTCCTTTTCCTATCTCCTAGCGGAAGTCCTAGTGGAGGACCGGCCCACTTCCTCTTTGGTGTTCAGCGAGTGCGTGGCAGGGGAGGTGGAGTCAATTCTGCTGAGCTTTCTCGCGCGCTTGCCGCTGCGGCGAGTGCCGGCAGCGACTGCTAGTGCGAGTCAGCTTGCGTGGGAACGAGCTTTGTGGCTGAAAACGTCTGGTTTGTTGTTACAAAGACTCTATTGACGTTGGTGCCTTCCGCCGCGGCCCCGTCTTAAGATAGAGAGATAATTGCTTTCTACAGAGGCGAAAGGCATCCTTCCCTAAGACTGTGTGGGCTTTGAGCGCCTTGCAAGAGACATGCCTCGGGGAAGGAAGAGTCGGCGCCGCCGTAATGCAAGGGCCGCAGAAGAGAACCGCAATAATCGCAAGATCCAGGCCTCAGAGGCCTCTGAGACCCCAATGGCTGCTTCTGTGGTCCCGAGCACCCCAGAAGACGACCTGAGCGGCCCAGAGGAAGACCCAAGCACTCCGGAGGAGGCCTCCACCACTCCTGAGGAAGCCTCTAGCACTGCCCTAGTGCAAAAGCCTTCGGTAGCCCGGAGCAATTTTCAGGGCACTAAGAAAAGTCTCCTGATGTCCATATTAGCCCTCATCTTCATCATGGGCAACAGCGCAAAAGAGGCCCTGGTGTGGAAAGTGCTGGGGAAGTTAGGAATGCAGCCTGGGCGGCAGCACAGCATCTTTGGAGATCCGAAGAAGGTCGTTACAGAAGAGTTTGTGCGCAGGGGGTACCTGATTTATAAGCCAGTGCCCCGCAGCAGTCCAGTGGAGTACGAGTTCTTCTGGGGCCCTCGAGCTCACGTGGAGTCAAGCAAGCTGAAAGTCATGCATTTTGTGGCAAGGGTTCGTAACCGATGCTCCAAGGACTGGCCATGTAATTATGATTGGGATTCGGACGACGATGCAGAGGTTGAGGCTATCCTTAATTCAGGTGCTAGGGGTTACTCTGCCCCCTAGGAAAATCAGAGGTAGACCCTAGGGAATAGAAAAGAGAGTTTAAGGTACCCCAGGAGTAGGTGACCTGGGTCCTGAGTTGAAAATGACGTGAATGGGGGAGGGCACTGTATTTGGTATTTGTGATCAGTGCTAATTGTTTGCGAAACAGAGTGTTTGCTTTGGATATTGTATACTTGTATTCATTTTATAATACTGTTAATTAAGGATCACAATATGTTTAAATATATAATTGAACAGGTTTTTTTCTTTTTTTCCTCTCGATGAGATTTAGTATAAAAGTCTTGTTAACGTTATGAAATGAAGTTGTTCCATCATATTCTGAGATGTGGTACAGAATTTATATCATTGAAATGGGCTATTCTTTGAAAGTTTGAAATAACCAGTAAAATGGGAGGAGATGAGGTAATTGTTCCTATCTGACCGTTCTGAAACCCTTTGTGTCTGTTGTCTTGTAAAGAAAATTGACATTTTTCCATGATTTTGCTTAGTTTCTGCAGAATATAGAGAAAAATAAAAGCATATTAACTAGCACACCTTGTTCAATTATTGACCACCTGTTATGTGAGGTACAAGTATAGGTCCTGAGAATACTCTGTACCATGCAGGCCACACTTACAAAGAATGTTCCAGATTGTGTAGAAGAGAAAAAAATATGTAAACCAGCAGTTCCATAAGTACTGTGCTGGAGAAAGAGCATGAGATACTAGGAAATGTGGAAAAGATTATGTGATCAATTTTGGGGGGTGGAAAAGAGAAGGTGGTATCCCAACATGCTTAAAAATTCAAGAGATTCTAATATAAGGTAGGAGATATTGAAAAGGGACATCAGAATATGCTATGAAATTGTCTTCTATTGATATTCTTAATTCAGCCTGGGAAAACAGCATTGGCAAAGAAAAAGGGATTTGGTATGCTGTGGAAAAACAAAATACACTTTAATTATTAGGTGGGTGAGTGAAGAGGTGGTTGAAGGGGAAAAAACAGACAACCATATGATGCTACAACAATAAAAAGGGACTGTCAGAAAATTCTTGATTAGAAGACAATCTGATTTCTGAAAATAATACAAGAGATGAGGGAGTAAGTATAGGGGGACTGAGGGAGCATGAACATTTGGAGAATAACAAATTCTTCAATGAACTGTTAAGGTTCTGTCAAGGGGGAAGCAGAGAATAAGAAATGAGGCAGGGGAAGAGGTGAGAAAGACCAGAGCCTCAAAGGGCAGCTATTATGGCTGAATTTAAACTAACTAATGATAATAAAATGACCAACAAAAAGTATGAACCTGGAATAACGTACAGAAAAGCTCTAAACAAGCAGAGATTCTCAGTTTTAGAGGAAACAGAAGAATCTACCTGTAGCATCTCCTAAAGGGAAACTTGCATTTCTCTCAGGAACTACAATTTGGTTCAGTGCCCACATTGTTTAGAAGTGTTTGTGTGTGCCCAAGGGGTAAGATACCATTAACATTTCCACTTTTCCCTTCAGCCAGTGTGTTAAATCCAAAGGACACCCTGTCATGGCGGCCCATGGTGTACTAAGTCATGTGGGATGGGGTTTCAGCACACCCCCAGGAGATTTTGCACTCTCTCACCTCCTGAACTCAAGGAGCTCAATGCTCTTCTCCTCCATTCCACCACAGGGGCTTCTGAATCCTCACGTCAGGGTGCTGCAGCAGATCTGGGGTTGTGGGAGTCACATCCCCATTCTCACCAGCTACAGGCGGAGAACACGCTCAAGGAAATTCTGATCACCTCCAGAGCTTAGGACATTTATTGCCAAGAACTAGACAGTGTGTGAACTAAGTTCCCCAGTGGGGAGCATGGTTGACAGGGGCCTAACCTAGCCTTGTGGGTCTCAGCCTAGCACCTGTCACCTACAACAGAGTAGCCAGGCTACCTCCTTCTTCTCTTTACCTCCAATCTTGCCCTGCTTCCAGCTGAGTGCAAACTCAAGTCACTGGATGCAGGGTAAAGGCCCAGGGACCCAGAGTCATCAGCCTTTGGAACCAGAGACTTCAAACAAAGGCAGAAACTTTGAACCCTCAGTCGCTCCAAATCCATCGAGTAAGCAAGAAACTAGTGAGAGACTTCTGTGTTTCAGCAGTGTGAGAGAAACTGGGCACAGAAAATCAAAAGGCATGTTTCTTGCTCTGAAAGGGCCAAGTCTGCCAAAACATCCCCAGAGACAGACGAGCTGGGAATCTGAGGTAGAGGTTATAGGTGACTTTCCTACCTAGTGACAGAGAGGCTGCAAACCACAGATCCTAGACAAGACCCCAAGTCCATTCTCTGAAATTCCAGAGACCTTTCCTCTAGGTCACTCTGCTGTCCGCTTCTACCTGCCAATGCACTCACAAGGGGTCTGTCCTAGAATAAGGAAAAAGAAAGCCAAAAAACAAAACAGAATGAAAAAATGTGAAGTTTTGGGTTGCAGTCCCCAATCCTTTGCGGGGTGTGTGTGTCGGGGGGAGACCCAGTTAAACTTCTCCCCATTTGACAGAAGGGGATTCACACAGGTCACTCAGCTCCAGGGAAGTCAGCTAGGAAGTAGGAGAGCCTGGAGAGCAGAGACGTGTTGAGCACCTCTTCTGTGCCAGTGGCATGCCGCGTATTGTCCCTGGCAGGTCAGTATGATCACCGCCCATTGTACAGAAAGTACTAGCTAGCCCAGAGAAAGACATGATGTCCTTCCAAAACCTGTCTGAATCTGTGAATTCTATGGCTCTGGTGGAAATAAACGTCTAATTGCCTAATAAGGTTATTAGCAAGTGTGGGCCAAGAAGTTTAACGCAGAGGACCAGCAGTACCACACTTAAGGGGAGAAAGACTGGGAGGGTATACTCCAGCTACACAGTAGAAGACAGATGATGCCTGGCACAGTGGCCACACCTGTAATCCCAGGCAGAGACCAGAGGATCACAAGTTCCAGACCAGCCTCATCAATTTAGCGAAGCCTTGACTCAAAATAAAAAAAAGAAGAAGGACTGGTGATGTAGCTCCGTGGTAAGGGGCCCCTGGTTCAATCACCAGCGCCGAAAAGTGAGTGAGTGAATGAATGAATGAATGAATGAATGAATAATCCAAAGGCCTCAGGCAGGAGGCTCCACAGGGGATTCGGAAACAAAGGATTAGTGACCTGCCCTAGCTCCAAGAGGGAGCCCTCAAAGGACCAGTCTCATTCCCCTGTGTCCAGGAGGTTCAGTCCTCCCAGCACACCGCATTAGCACTGCAAAGAGTTAAACTTCACTTGGTTAGGTAAACACCGGAGGAGGGCGGGATTTCCGGTGGCTGTGAAATGAATGACAGGGCTGAGGGAGGGGCAGGCAAAGGGGCTTCTGGAAGGTGGTGAGCAAAAGAGAATATTCATCCTGACGTTGAACTAAAGTCCCTGGGTTTTGAGCTGCATGCAGATGGGGCACCAAGCTGTGAGTCTTTTGCTGTGTGAATCTGAAATCTCAACCGGCCCCAACCCAGCAGAGTCCGTCCCCCGCCCAAGTGAGTGGAAGAGCTGCAGTTTTGGTGGCAGGGATGACTGTGAAGCTGGTGGAGTTGCTGGGTCCTAGAACACTCCAGTTGTTTAGGGAACTCAGAGAGAGAGAAAGCTCAAACCCTTCCAAGGCTAAGGACAGTAGCAGCTGGCATTTGCTGAGAGACTCAATGATGCCACACACTTGGATGGCTGTCTTCATGCATCGCCTCTAACTTGTGCACCAGCCCTGCAAGGTAGGTGCCACCAGACCAAGTTTACAGAGGCGGAAACTCTGGGTCAGATCTCTCAAGCAAGATGCTGGTGTCACCTGGTTGGGTAGTGGCAGACTAGCACCTGAACAGAGGGCCAGCCAAGTCTGAAGCTCACACCGCTATGTTACAAGGACAGGCTCCACCAGCAGGACACCTGGGGCCTCACCCGCCTTGGGAAAGTCTTCTGCTTTCAGACGCCACCAAATCCCAGGGTCATAGTGAAAAAGATCACGACATGGAAGGGTCAGGAGGTGTGGGGAAACGGGGCGAATATGCACTTTGGGAATTAGCTGTCGAAGCCCTTTATTCTGATTTGCTGTTGGTTTGTTGGCAGGCATCCTTGGAGAGGTGTACATGTAGAAAGAGGAAAGAGTATTTCCTTCCAAGACAACTGTGTCTTCCCCATCACAATATATTCCTCAGAAACTTCACCACCCTGCACACTCCATCAGTCCTCAAATCCTAGGTCCTGGTTTTTCCCACAGTGGAGCAAGCAAAGGACAACATTTCTGGCCCTGTAACCTTGCATGCAGACACTGTGGATGATCCAGAAAACACAATGGGCTGGGAGGCCTTCAGCATCCCCTAGGCGGAGCACATCCGATAAAATGCCAGCAGCGAGCGGTGGGCAGCTGCCCCTGACCATGGCGTTTCTGTGACGTCCTCCTCGGGGCCAGTATTTGGCTCTGGCTTCAGCAACCATGTGCGCAGCAGATGGTGGCTATGGTGAAAGAGAAATATGGATTCTGCTTGGGCAAACAATGGCCTCTAGGAGGTGGGTAGTGGCCAGGAGCCCTCTAACCCTTCCTTTGGCCTAAAGGTACAATACCACCTTTCTGAGGGAAAGGCCTATGAAGTAGTGATGGAGATGCAGAAGGGCAATTAGGGTGAAGATGGACTGAGACCCGCACACAGGTCACTCCAGGGCTCTGGAGCCACGGCGGTTAAAAACATCAAAGAGCTAATGGAATTTCTTTGAAAATCTGTGTCAGGGCACTTGGACAAAAGAGGGTCTCTGCTCAGTTAAGATTACACAGAGGAATCACCGTGGAGCCAACCAAGGCTGAGAGAACAGGCTCCTGTAGAAAAGTGGGCCCGTAGGCTTGCAAATGCTCACGCCAACAGGAAGAGCACTCACGCAGTGGAAGGAGGGGAAGGCTGAGCCCATGGACAGCTAGTGAAAAGCAGGCCCAGTCCTCGACTGGTTAGATTCTGCCCTTGCTCATGCAACAACTGACAGCCTTGCCCAAGATATCTCGCCAACAGGGAGAGTGGCGGAGTTCTCTTCTGTGACTCTGACCACGGGTGCCCTTGAACCCTTCTCTGACTGTCAGCTCTCAAGACTGACATGAATTGTGTCAGTTCCTATGCTGTGATTCTCTAACAATTCATCCATTCACTTGTTCAACACATATTTATTAAGATCTGCTGTGAGCCACTATGGTTCCAGTCAACTCATGATATGCAGGTGAAGAAATCACTCATTGCCTAGCCCTCGTGAGTGCTAGGGTGAAAATAAAACGTGAGCCTCGTTAAATAACAAATTCTACAGTAAGGTAGGATGTGAGAATCAAGTCACGTATAGGGATGGTTGTGGCGGTGAGTTACCACAGCTGCGTAAGGTGGAGTGGATCGTTGGAAATGCTGGGACAGCATTCAATTCAATATT
Organism: Sciurus carolinensis; assembly: GCF_902686445.1. Classification (NCBI taxonomy): domain Eukaryota; kingdom Metazoa; phylum Chordata; class Mammalia; order Rodentia; family Sciuridae; genus Sciurus; species Sciurus carolinensis. The sequence goes on from NC_062232.1 coordinate 41,697,286, forward strand.
TGGGGTAGGCAGGCAGGCTTCATTGGAGGGGTGACACTGGAGGAAAGAAATGAAGAAGGCGAGGGGGTTCATGTTGCTGATATGTAAAACGGGCATTGTCCTGGCAGAAGGTCCAGCAGGTACAAAGGCTCTGAGACCCGGGAGGACCTAGCACCTGTGAGAAAGAGCAGAGAGGCCAGCATGCCACGTGTGGCATGAAGTGAGCCAAAAGGAAAAGAGCAGGACACTGGGTCAGAGACGTCATCGGTATCCAACCCTGCGTAGAACCCATTTGAAGGATGTTGCCTCTTACTTGTGGTGAAATATGAGAGGAAGGGAAAAAAGAGGAGGGATATGATCTGCCACACCTTTAGAAAAGATCTCTTTGACTACTCACCATGTTGAGAACACATTGAGTGAAGGCCAGGGTGGTGGGAGCACAGAAATCAGGTAGGAAGTCATCTTTGTCATCTCGTCTGGATATGCTGCAGGTTTGGACCATCCTACCAACAGTAGATAACGATGTGGTCAGAAGGGCTCTGTTCTGCCTAAGTTTTGAGGAGGATCCCACACGATTCCTTCTGATTTAGACGTCACATGTCAGGCAGGAGCAAGGCTGACTTCAGGATATTTTCCCTGAGTGACTAGTAGAATGGAATTGGTGTCAAGTGATACAGGGAATGCTGCAGTCGGCACTAGTTTTATAGAATTCACCTGTTGAGTTCGGATGCTTCTTTGACATTCATGTGACTTGAGGAAGCATTCACATATATGTCAAGAGTCTGGGTGAGAGATCTGTGCTTCGGGTACACGTAAATGCCACAAGGATAACCTGAGCTGTGCTTAGGGAGTGAGGGTACACAGAGAAGGGCAGAAGATCAGGAAAAGAGCCTTGCAGCATAACAGGACACGGGAGAAGTGGGGGCACCAGCTGAGGAGATGGAAGCATTGTCACCAATGAGGCATGGAAGAAAACTAAGAATTTTCTGGGAACCATGGGAAGAAATGGGTATCAAGAGAGACATGGCAGTCCACTCAGCTAAAAAGGCTGATGTCAAGTGAGATAGGAGGAGGGGTGAGAATAGGCCATTGCATTCAGCAATGTAGATGTCCCTGGAGACATCAAGAGCAGCTTCTTTGGGAGATTTGGGTGTCACCGCCTGCTTTGGCGAGATTTAAGGGAGAATGGGAGGAGAGGATGCGATGACAAGTCTTGCAAGGAGTTTTGTAGCGACAAGGAGCAATGGAAATGATGGCATGTTGTGGGTGAAGAGTGAGCCAGAAGGTTTCCTTCTGGTGGAAGCAATACCGTTGTGCTCAAGGCAATGTGGAGAGGAGTGAGGTGGATATCACAGGGATGCGGGAGAGATCCCTGCAGCAGGAACTTTGAGCAGGCAGGAGGGCACAGGGGCCTGGTGTAAAGAGGAGGGCTGGAACACGCACAAGGAGTTGCAAATGAGGGTGTTCTGGATCGGGCAGATAACTGATGGGCATTCTGTCCCCCCTGAACATAGTGTCTTGAGGCCAGGCACCTGCATATTTGTTGAGCCTCCATGTCAATTGAGCACCTATTATGCACCAGGCACACTTGTGGCACCTAGCATTCAATACTTCAAAGAATCCATTATGTGGGCGATATCATGGGGCAATATACCCACGTTAAAACTGGGAGATCTGCTGCGCAAGGAGGCGAGCTTGACTGGCCAAGGCCACGAGAAAAACACAGGGACACTGAAGCTCAAAGCCCCAACAGGCTGCCTGTCAAGGCCCTTTTTTCTCCATGGATTCAGACCTGCTGGGATGTCAGAGTGTAGGCTTACTCGTGCAGCCCCTTAGCACTGTAAGAACCCTACCTTCCCTGTGAACCTCAGCTACTTGTAATGATCACAAGGACCACAGTCCCTATGACTGGGGACCCTCCTCAGTCACACATAAGGCACTGCTACTTTGGTGCCTGTGCTGTGTTCTGAGTCTGAGGCTGTGTAGCAGCACCTCTCTGCAATCCTGACTTGCTTGCATTAGACCCCTCCTCTGAAGGAGGGCCCAACTCTAAGTGGAATTTAGAAACACCACTGAACCACAGAAATGTCCTTCCACTGACGGTTTTTGCACATCCTTACTATCAGAAGGCCTATTGAGAGACCAAAGGAGCACAGTAAGTCACTTGGATATTGAAACTCTGAATAAAGCTTAAAGGTCACTAGGCCAACTTGGGTCATTATCACCTTAGACTGGTGGGCACAGCTCCTAAGTTTTCGTGTGTGTGTGTGTGTGTGTGTGTGTGTGTGTGTGTCTGTGTGTCTGTGTGTCTGTGTGTGTGAACACGCGTGTGTGCCTCTGAGTGTCCTCTTCATTCTCTCATGTTCACACTCCCTTCTGAAAATATCAAGGTTGAACCCCACTTGATGTGACCCCAAGGAACAAGCATCATAGTGAGGTGGAGCCTCACCCGCCATATAACCCTGGAACTGGATGTGGTTTCACGGGATTGTGTCTCAGGGAGATACTTCAGGCTCATCTCAGGAAAGAATACCCATTTTGCTGATCTGAGCAAGATGAATGAGGCTGACTCCACGAGAAGAAAGCAACTGAACAGTGAGAGTAGGCCCTGCCAATCAGAGTCCCAGTGTAGAGGAGCGAATATTTTATAGAGGAGCTTCTCTGAGGCATGCACCCACCTTGGACCCACTCCACTGGCCTTGACCCAGAAACAAGTCAAGGCCTTTGGGCACCCACCTTGCTGAAGATGGCCCTTACTGTATTTTTACCCTGTTTTCTGTTAAACTGTGCTTGAGTTCACATGCTTGAATGTACCCCACTTTCAGAGATTCTCCCTGGCCGTGCTGCAGAGACTTTAATAAAGGCTGCCCAAGCTGCTCTGAGGAACCCCTGGCCCATGTGATGCTGGGAGCTGTACGGCAGCTGTCAGGATTGGGTCATGGGCACTTCTACAGTCCCAATGAGTAGCAGTTGATGTACCCTATGCCAGTTGTGTGGAAACATGCTAGTCCCAAGCCCGGGGTGTCTACTCCATGGAGAGTTTGGGGACTGAGTCAAAGTGATCTAACTTATTTCACCCTCACTCTACACCTCCCAAGTGATGAGCAATGACTCCTGCTCTGTAGACCTACTGTGGGAAGTAAAGCAGTTGGTCTTCAAAATAGTCCTAGACTGGGGCTTCTCAAACTATACATGGTGAAGAAGGAAATGATCGTTTTCCACATCAGTCTCTTGTGGATCATTGCATTTCTATAATCAGAGCAAAGTGAAATACTAGAATGAAATAACCCAGTAGAGACATAGAAAACACAAGGCCATATATATATGTGTGCGTGCATGTGTGTGTGTGTGTGTGTGTGTGTGTGCATGCTATTATATATAATAATATATGTATATATAAGCATCTAAAGGGCTATCACTGAATCACAGAGTCCCTCCCAAGCGTGCACTGTCACCTTCTATAGTTTACACAGATGTGTACCTAACGTTTGCAAAGCAGCAAGAGTTCACAGACTGCATTCTATTCAGTATGCTCTGGCACAGTGTCTGCCCATCACAGACATTTACCAGTGGTTTCTATGGCCAAGGGCTATGGCAACGTATGCTCTATGACATGAAGGAGATTACCTAACAAGAAACTGCAACTACAAGGAAGAAGAAATGCCAAAAGCTTCATTTGCTTATGGTCAAGAGAGTTGTGTGCACAAGATGCAGTGCAGGAATCCCCAAAAGAGATATCACAGCAATCAACACTTCTGCTGGGCCTTGATGGAAAAGGAAGGGTGGAGCAGTGTTGCTTTTTGTACTTTACCATTGTAGGATAGCTTCATGATCATTGCACAAATCTCTGCAAGTGTGGGGAAAGTAAAGAGGTTGGAAAATGGTAAGGGTAATCCCACAAATCACAGGCCACCTGTGCTAACATTTGTGTGCAGAAAGATGATAACAATGGCATCCACAGTTAAGACAACACACATATTAGGGAACATTGATGCCAATTTCCTGTACATCGATACATTACCCAGGCTACTAGCACTGCTGACCTCATCAGCCCACCTGGCAGAGGCTTCCACAGTGGTGTCTGGGAGTGACCAAAGGTGACACAAATCATCAACAAGGGCTATTTGTGTACCAAGTCTCCAGCAAGCAATCACAGAGATCCCTGACAGGGCCTTGCTGTAGCCGTCACCTGAGACGATGAGATGAGCCTTGTGATGTTGACCTTGTCTCATAACGTGGCCAGGATTCAGGTGCCAGAGGAAGCTGCATTTCATGTGGAGGTATGTGGAATGCCTCTGTGCCCATGTAGTACCAACTGGGTTCTGAGGCAGCTCTGCCAAATCCACAGTGCGTCTCTTAGGGAGGTAGGCCCCTCACCTCCTTCCCCTACAAGCAAGGACACCGGCATGAAATCCTCAACCTCCAACACAAGTCACGGGCAGGTTTGCTGGGATTCCCAAACGTAACTTAACACATCACAGCCACACTAGGAAGCATGTAAAATCAGCCCCATTTTATTTATTTTTATTTTTTATTTGTTCTTTTTAGTTACACATGGCAGTAGACTGTATTTTGACATATCATACATATATGGAGTACAACTTCCCATTCGGGTCGTATACGAGTGGAATTACATAGGTTGTGTATTCATATATGAACATAGGAAAGTAATGTCCAATTCATTCTACTATCTTTCCTCTTCCCATTCCACCTCCCTTCCCTTCATTCCCCTTTGTCTAATCCAAAGTACTTCTATCCTTCCCTATTCCCATCCGATTATTTGAGTTAGCATTCGCATAACAGAGAGAAGGCTCTGGATTTTTGGGATTGGCTTATTGCACTTAGCATGATAGTCTCCAGTTCCATCCATTCACTGGCAAATGCCATCATTTCATTTCTCTTTATGGCTGAGAAACATTCCATTGTGTATATATACCACATTTTGTTTATCCATTCATCTGTTGAAGGGCACCGAGGCTGGTTCTGTAGTTTAGCTGTTGTGAATTGAGCTGCCGTAAACATCGATGTGGCAGCGTCACTATAGTATGCTGACTTTAAGGCCTTTGGGCATATGCCGAGGAGTGGAATAACTGGGTCAAGTGGTGGTTCCATTCCAAGTTTTCTGCAGAATCTCCATACTGTTTCCAGAGGGGTTGCACCAATTTGCAGTCCCACCAGCAATGTATGAGTGTCCCTTTTCCCCCATATCCTCACCGTCATGTATTCTGACTTGTATTCTTGGAAGTTGCCATTCGGACTGGAGTGAGAGTGGACTAGAGTGGAGTCTCAGTGTAGTTTTAATTTGCATTTCTCAAACTGCTAGATTGACCAATCGTATTTCTTCTTCTGTGACGTGCCTGTTCAGTCCCTTTGCCCACTTATCGATTGGATTATTTGTTTTTTTGTTTGTTTTTGGTGTTAAATTCTTTGAGTTCTTTGTAATATCATGGAGATTAATGCTCTATCTGAGGTGCAGGTGGCAAAGATTTTCTCCCATTCTGTAGTCTCTCTCTTCACATCCTTGATTGTTTCCTTTGCTGTGAAGCAGCTTCTTAGTTTGATTCCATCTGACTTGTTGATTCTTGATTTTACTTCTTGCACTTTAGGAGTCTTGTTAAAGAAGTCGGTTCCTAAGCTGACATGATGTAGGTTTGGGCCTACCTTTGCTTCTGTTAGGCACAGGATCTTTGGTCCAATGCTTAGGTCCTTGATCTACTTGGAGTTGAGTTTTGTGCAGGGTGAGAGATAAGGGTTTAATTTCATTTTGCTACATATGGATTTCCAGTTTTCCCAGCACCATTTATTGAAGAGGTATCTTTTCTCCAAAGTTATGTTTTTGGCGCCTCTGCCTAGCATGAGATAACTGTATTTATGTGGGTTTATCTCTGTGTCTTCTATTCTGTACCGTTGGTCTGCATGTCTGTTTTGGCACCAATACCATGCCATTTTTGTTACTATAAGCTCTGTAGCATAATTTGAGGTCAGGTATTGTGGTGGCCCCTGCTTCACTTTTCTGGCTTCGGCTATTTTGGGCCTCTTATTTTTTCCAAATGAATTTCAGGACAGGTTTTCCTATTTCTATGAAGAACACCATTGGGATATTAAGAGGAATTGCATTAAATCTGTATAGCACTTTTGGTAGTATGGCCATGTTGACAATATTAATTCTACCTATCCAAGAACATGTCAGACCCATTTACATATTAGAAAAGTGAGGATGGAGGATATTTCTAAAACCAGAGGATGGATAAAAGATGGAAGCAGAAACTCTGGTCTGGGCAGTTAGAGCAGCACATATACACACATGGTTTTCGTCTCTGTTTCTCTGTGTCCCTCTCTCTGCCCTAAAAACAGACACGGGTGTGAGCGTGTGCACACGCACACATACACACACACACACACACACACACACACACACGTGTGTGTCCTCACACCCCCCCCAGATTAATGCACCTGCCTCGGTAGGGAGGGAATGTTTATCACAGTTGCCCCCTGCTGTGCCCACCTGACACAACTCAGATGTTCATGCTGCTCCAAAGACTTCTCTCTCCATACATGCTATGAAGAGAATCACCTCTCTCTTTAACTCATACAGGACAAAACAATTATTTGCTTCAATGGACCATAATAAGGGGCAAATAAAGGAATAAACCAAACTGAGCAAAGAAGATCCCACAAACTTCAGGATAAAACTGCTCCTTCTCACAAGGCTAAGGACCAAAGTCAGCCCACATATCGACATTGGTCAGTGACTGTCTCAACCCCACAGTCCTCAGGACTTGGCACAGATTTACTTTGTCTATGTCGAACAATTGGGCTGAGATAAGAGGGAGGTGGCACCACAGTCCAGCATGTCAGGGTCTCCTTTCCCTCTGAAATTGTTTCCTTTCTGCTCTGTGGCAGCACTCACTGTCTCCCACATGTTCCTCTACACCTTGGCCTAAGCCCATGTTCCTGTTGTCCACCGACCAGGTTGGGCCTTTCATCCAGGCCACAGTCCCTGAGGCAGTCCCCAGAAGCCAGGGTGCCACGTGTCACGACCGGTGCGACCAAACTCTCGGGTCCGGCGAGGGACGAAGGGGTATTGGAAAATAGAGATTCACAGACACAGATCTTGAAGATTAAGCTGGGATCAGGTGAAGCTCTGCTCTCTGATGGAGATGCAGATCTAAAGAGTTACGCCAGCAATCTTTATTTATATGCATCTCATCATCAGGTTAAAGACTATGCAACCATTATTTTTTGTATTCAGGAAAGTTACAGAAACTAGGACATCTATCTATGTAGCCCTTCCACGGTTGCAATCCATAGTTGCAAAGTGCAATGTTAGGAACTTTGTGTAACTCTCAAAGTCCACTGTTTCAAGTTACTGTAAGGTGGGCAGGAACTGGAGAAGCGGAGCTGGTGAAACATTGTGGTTGTCTAGCATAAGAATTCCTTCTTTCCCGGGAGCTGAGTGCCTGAGATCAAGGTTAGAAGTGATAGGGCTCTTGCACAGAGCCTCCTCATGCAGGGCATTGCCTGAGCAGCTAGGCATCCTGTGCCCTTGCACAGAAGCATTCCCAGGAACCGGGCATGCCACAGCCACGAGGGCATCAGAGACCCCTGATCTCAGTAACTGCTCTCCCATCCAGCGTCACCGCTCTCAACAACCATGAGTCATTCTAGCATCCTCACAACTGCTCCTGAACGTGTGGCTCTGGGTTCCCTACCCTGGAGCCTTGTCTCATGACTCCTATTTCCATACGCTCATCTCACCCTCCTGGTTCCTGCCTCCCATTCCGATTGAATGGCCTAACTAAGAGTTCTCATCCTCATCCCATTGGCTGAATAGTGCTCACGGGCATGTCTTGGACCCCAAAAGTGACAGGGCAGAGAGGAAACATTGGATCCCTTACCCCTGAAGTTTACAACCCCATCTTGCCTCCCAAGTCATACAATAACGCATTGGCCTCTCTAAAGGTGCACACATATATCCCCATACCCACCGACAGTCACCTCCCACATGCCCAGGCACTTTGAGATGGGACATCACCCCAACCCCAATTTCTCCTGCCTGATTTTAGATTTGTATTTCCAAGTAGACACATACCCAAATGCACACACGCACACACAATCAGCGATTGGTTATAATATACCCCAAAAATAATACCCCAAAAAGAGGACAGACACTTTTAATCCCCCCAAACGCATCTATAAATGTGCAGGTACCTTTTCGTCACACACAGCAAACGCAAGTCCACAAAGACATTTATATGTATGCACAGATAGAGAAAAATTCGGGTGGTTAAAAATCCCGGAAACAGGCATAAATGTATATATGAGCACATGCTTGGAGGCTAACACACCTTGCAAACACAGGTGCACTCACTGAGACAAACACACTTGCATGTAAGCGCACATGACATACACATGAGCATGTGCACGCCCCCACCCACACACACACCTCTTGAGAGGAAGTTAATTATGACTAACAAACCCATTCGTATTTGAGGGAGAAAGACAGTTAAAGATGGATGTCTGAGCCTCTGTTGGGTCTGTCTTTCCCAGGCCTAGAATGCACAGATGTGAGACTAATGATCCGGTAGGCATGCTGTTCCTCCTATCATTCTCAGTCTCTCTCTGCCTCTGACTGTACATCAATGTCTCTCTCTCACTCTCTTGAACACACACACACACACACACACACACACACACACACACTGCCCACATTCTCTGTGAGGGAGGAAACTTGGGGAAGGGCAGCATGCTTCCAGGTTCTGAGCAGCAGTTATGAGGAGTCAGTGGCATTTCAAACCTCCCTTGAGAACTGGGACCCAGAAGAACCCAGTTCCCGGCACCCAGCCTAGACAGCTCCAAAGGCCAGTCATGGCACCTGCTTCTCAGTGCCTTCTCTTCACTGCTCCCTGCTTCCTTCTCCAGCTGTAAGGCCTCTCTTCCCTCCTGAAATGGGCCTCTTGGAAGGTAGCTGCAGAAAGAAAGCAGGTGTATCTGTTGTTCCCTTGTAACGGTGGTCTCGGGAATCCCACCTCAGAAAGAGACAAAGTGCACCTGTGCAAGGAGGATAACGGAATACAAACTGCATGACAATGAAGAAGATGTTAGCATGGAAGGCAGCTTCCATATATCTCAGGGAGGAGAGGAATGAGAGTGGGGGTGGGGCAGGGGGGCGGTGGGATCCAACCCCATACTGTGGAAGCTGCACTCACCGTGAAGAATTCCTATGAGCCAGGCACGGGGGGGGGGGCACGCCTGTAATCCCAGCAACTTGGGAGACTGAGGCAGCCTCAGCAGCTTAGTGAGACTCTGAGCAACATAGCGAGACCCTGTCTCAAAAATACTGCAAAGTGTAAAGAGTAATGGGGATGTAGCTCAGTGGTAAAGCACCCCTGGGTAAGATCGATCACCAGTACCAAAAAATAAAATTCATAAATAAACAAATAAATAAGGAAACATTTCCTCTGATACCCCAGGAAGTCTCCCAGTTCACTTTCCTCCGTGCAGCTCTGTAAAATCTGCCCGATTCCTCTAGAAACTCAGTCTTCTTCATGCTGGGCTTTGATATGAGGCTTGGACCCTCTAGTTTAAAAATACATGGACTGAAACCTTCAGAAGAACATCACATCAGTGTCTGTTCATCCAAGGGCTCCAGGCAGGTCTCTGGTCAGTCAGTTCATGGTCCCAGCAGAGAAGGAATGCCCCCCTCCTCTCTCCATGTGACCAATGCCTCACAAAGCCCTCTGCACTCTCTCTATAGATTCCCACAAGGTGGGGTACAAGAGCTCCAGAGGCTGGGAGTGGGACTCTAGGTCAACTCTGTGGGTCAAGGACCAGGAAAACCATGATGCCCTATCCTCCCCAGCCACGGTCCTAAATAGGACACTTATGCCTCCCCAGTTCAGGCAAGGAGAGGGTGGAGCAGTGGGGAGCTAATGTGAGAGCAAGACCAGAAACTGATTTTGAAAAAAAATGCCTCCAAAGGATTAGTGTTAAGAAAGCTGTCAGAAGTGGGTGCAGGAGGAGGGTGGAAGGAGCTGTACCTAGATCCCCAGCAACCCAGCTCCAGGTCTATGCTAGGGTTTCCCTAAAGTGGCCCCATGTTCAATATCTGCGTTTCCGAATGTATGTTGAAAATGGTTCTATCAGCGCAGTTGACACCAAAGTGGAGATGGGAAAGCTGTGGGGAAACGAGAGGGCTGCATTGGGTTTACCATGCCCAGAACCCACGGACTATAGTAGTCCTCTCCTTTCATTGCACTCTAGCAAGTACTGTGTTCTACTACCGAGGGGAAGAGCCATGTTTGTGGATTTTGGACAACGTTGGTGGTGGCAAACTCAGGGGCTGCCACATCCATCTCCTAGGAGAGAGAAGCAAGTTTGGGCTGGCTGCTGTGAGCTCCTTCTCCACATCAGCCCTCCAACCCCAACCACACTCTGGCCAACTACAGAGGGTGCTCATCACTTACTGTGGATATGGATAGAAAATGACTGGCCTTCCCAGTGCCATGTACCACAAATGTGGACTTTGCTGCCAAGGAGAAGTCAGCACGGCAAGATAAAGCCCTTCTGGGTACATGCATATGTTGTTGGTGGGACTGCAAATTAATACAACCGCTCTGGAAAGCAGCTTGGAGAGTCCACAGAAAAACTAAGGAATGGGACCACCATATGACCCAGCTATCCCATTCCTCTGTATATATCCAAAATTACTAAAACCAGCATACTCTTTTGATACATACACATCACAATTCATAATAGCGGCACAATTCATAATAGCTAAATTATGGAACCAGCCTAGATGCCCATCAATAGATGGAGGGATTAAGAAAATGGGGTATATATACACAATGGAAATTTACTCATCCAAAAAGGAGAACGAAATAACTAACTGCCTTTGCTGGTAAATGGATGGAAATGGAGAAAATCCTGTGAAGTGAAATAAGCCCTACTCGGGAAATGAATGATAGAATGTTTTCTCTCATATGTGGAAACTAGAGAAAAATAAGGGAAAGAACATGGTGGGGAGGGGTTGGATATCATAACGATGTAGAGAAGTTCAGTGGAGAAACAGGAACACCAGAAAGAGGAAGGAAGGAAGGGAAAGGGCAAGAAATATGGAATGAATTTCACCAAATCATGTTATACACATGTATAAATGTACCTAAGGGAATTTTGCCTTTATGTGTATGTAGAAACTATCAGTCAAATGTAAACAAGCTTAGGAGTGAAGGGAAGATCAGGAGAGTAGAGGAGGAAGAAAAGGCAGATGGAGGAGGTGAGGAAAAGGGCAGGGAGAATGGGGATTGAAATCAAATCCCTTGTATGTCTAATTTTGTCAAAATGAACACAAATGCTATGCGTGATTATAATGCTCTAATGCAAAAAAACTAAAGACAGATTTTCAAAATGAATAACGAGAAAGTGCTTTGGGTCAGATATTGTTGTGCTTGGGAAGGGAGGTTTTGGACAATCCATCCAGGGACTAGGCCACTATTTAAGGTACCAAGTTCTTGCGTGTGGAAACATCACAAACTGCACCCAGGAAACTGCTTCAATACTTTGATAAACACTCTTTCTTTCTGTGACCACAGGCATGCCTATGTGGGCATGCTCACTTGCACACACACGCGTGCGTGTGCACACACACACACGTGCGCGCGCAGTCACTCTGCACACACTGGTTTATGAATCGGCCATTTTCATGGGCCTCATGGGCTGAGTTGCATGTATGACTTTCACCCCAGGGGCAAAGTATGGGATCTGGAATCAGAAGGTGTGACTTCCCCATGCTTGCTTGGCTGTGTGACACTGGACAAAGCCTTTCAGGTCTTTCGCTCTCAGCATCCTCAACCGTAACACAGATATGGCAATATAATACCTACTCAACAACATGGCTGGGAAGATTAAACGAGATGCAGTGTGGGAAATCGCCTTGTACAGTGCACAGGGTGTTAAGCACAGATACTAATACTTATTCCTGAACACAATGATAGAGAGGGGAGCACTATAGAGCTGGTCTCATTGCTACCGAGATGGAAAGAAAGGCTGTTATGTCCTGCCTGGTTTTCTCTGGAAAGACAGCAGAGTCTGCAGTCAGTGGGTCAGTCCAAGAATCTGTACTCTCACCCTTATTTTACTAGAATGTAAACACCAAGGGATTAGACTTCCACTGGTTTTTCCACTTTGTTCACTGATGTGTCCCAAACGCAGAGAACAGTACCTTGCGCATACTACACAGACAACAAATATGAAGAGCCCATGAACAGAATTTTCAGCATCTGGTGGTAAGGATGTCAGTGGTAATAATAGTGGACAATTTCAGGTGAGTGAGGTGCTCACACGAACAAACTGTCGGATGGCAGAACATTGCCCTTCCCATCTTTAACTGAAGGATACGGAAGTATTCTTCAAAACCAAGACCACCAAAGCTCAGGGGGCGTGCTTCAAGGAACCTTTAAGCCAAGGCCACCTTCTGCAATAACACAGCTGGAAAACATGGTGCTAGGATGCACTGCAGGTGGTACAGGATTCTCCCTCTGAACCTGGGGGCAGATTCCCGAATGGAGAAAGACAGGAATGAGAACCAGATCTATGGCTTATGTTTATTGAGCACCAATTCTGCTCTGGACATTTGTTTCTATTATTCAAATTCACCCTCAGAACAACTGTAAGCAATAGATTGCACATTCCCACATTTTCCTAGGTAAGGAAGCTGGGATTTGGACACCTTAGGTAATTTATCCATGGCTGTATGAAGTCCATATTAAATAGCAGAACTGAGTGTTGAAATTGAGTCTCTCTGAGTCCAAAAGACCTGCTTAGTCATTAAATGTTAGATGAAACTGCCTTCCACTATCTGTGAGCTGGTCCAAAATTCTGATAAGGAATTGTTAGTATTTAGGTGCAGTTTCAAACCACAAGAGGGATATAGACGCCATAAATTTGAAAGGATGCACAGCGACACAGACACAGAGCATCTGCTATTGGAAGTGCAAAGTTTTATACAGCACATGCTGTCCTGCAAATATAAAGAAGCTTATTTGTTTTTCCATAAACAGACCTACTATCAGAGTATGCACTCCTGTGGGTACTAGACGTGAGGAGGCGGTGACCGGTTACAATTTTATAATTAAAATCCTTCCAGTTTGGACACCAATGTCAAGGAATCGTCGTGGCCCTTCCAAGTTCTACTTACTTCCCATTCTCCCTCCACGAAAAGGTGTCTGGGGATTGGAGGGAGGAGTGCGACTTAAATGATAACACGGAGGAATTGCAGGGGGCCCTGAGTCTGAGTGCTCGTCTCAGGTTCTGGTGATGTGGCTCTGTACCTTGAGTACTGCTTTCTTACTGGACTGTGCTCTTTCTAAAAGTTATGGCTTCCCCCTGAGATTTTGTTGTAACTCGAGGTGGGTGGCAGTGTGCTTGCCCCATGTGACAGTTGCCTTAGGAATGGTCTTCAATCATTTTTCATCAGACATTATACTGGGTTGAGTAGTTTCCTTCCCCATCTCTCATCTACCTAGACCCTCAGGAGGTGATTTCAGTTTGGGAAGTAGGGTCTTTGCATATGTAATCCGTTCTGATGAGGCTATCCTGGATTAGGATGGACCCTTGATCCAATATGACTGGAAGTTACAAGAGAGAGAATACACCGAGTCAGAGATAAACAGGGAGGAGTACGCCATGTGAAGATGCAAGCAGAGATTACAGTGAGACCAGTACAAGCCAAGGAGCACCAAGGATTTCTGTGACCACCAGAAGGTACAAGAGCCAGGAAGATTTCTCTCCTGGAGGCTTCAGAGACAGCATGGTCCTGACAGCACCCGTTCTCAAACTTCAGCCCCTAGAGCGCGCGCGCGCGCGCACACACACACACACACACACACACACACACCCGCCTCCTCCACACACACAGTGGTGGAGAGAGAGAGAGAGAGAGAGAGAGAGAGAGAGAGAGAGAGAGAACATATCTGTTCTTTTTAGCTATTGTGTTTGTGGAAATTTGTTACTAACAAATGCATCAGTCAGAAAAGATCTGAATCACGTGACTCCAGTATATGTACATTTATTAACAAAGTCTATACTGGTGACACTGTATTTATATGTAATTCTCATTAGAGAGCACATGCCAAAATTGAATTTTGAAAGGATGTGATAAAATAAATATGCATAGAATTTCTAGTATTTCCCTCTCACCACTTAATGGCTCTTTGTGCCCTCCCTGTACGCGTGCACGACCCATTTCGTGGAGCAGTGTGTTCCAAGATCCCTTTGCCTTAATTAGGGTGACTGGGTTGTGCTCACCAGCAAACATTCTACTGCCTTCTGAACTCTTCCATGAGAATAGTGAGATATTCTTAATCTCTCCTGAACCAAATGAGAGCTGAGGAACGTTCAGGAATGCAGACATGGAGCCCATGCTCCAAATCCACTCTGTGTGGCATACCTCCATGCAGACTATAATAAATCTTTCATCTTTCAACAGTCATAATAGGTCCAGTGTTGATGGCAATGCTCCCACTTACAGGATTTTTCGGAAAGTGGCGTAAGGTCACTCATGCCTATACAATCCACCCCGCTGCTCTCCTGCCTTTTTTCTTATAGGAGGTAATCATTTCTGTTACTCCCTGTGTCTAACTCTCAGGCATAATTCCCATACAAAATGTCCCTCTTCTTCTCAAGGGGACATACAATCTTCAGACCACTCTTGGAACTTCGGGGCTTCTGGAGGGCTTAAGTTTCATCACAAAAGAATGTCAGATCTTACCATCTATTTTTTTTTATTGTAAACAAATGGGATACATGTTGTTTCTCTGTTTGTACATGGTTACCATCTATTATTTTGAAATAGTATCCCACCCCACAGCTTTGCTTTGGAAAATCACCCAATCTTGAAAAGCACACACAGCGAGACCAACACTGGCCTCTGGGACCTGAGTACATCCCACATGGATGAGAAAGTCTAATGTGGGGCTGCTCCTTCCTTGAATATAAAGCAAGGGTGGAGGCAGTAAACTCCAGAGAGGATATGACATCTGTAGCCTGGGTGCCAACTTTTACCGCTATTCCCAGGAAACCAGAAAGATCTGAATGGTGTATGTCAAAGGGGCCCCCATTGCTGCAAAAATCGGAGGTGAGAGTTAAGGGACTCTTTTTCTCCCAGGGGTGCGCGAAGTGACAACCTATTTGTGAATCTTTACCCTTGGGAAGTGGGGAGCAACTTCTCCAAGGGAGCCTGCCAAGGTTTACCACAGACCTGGTACACTAAGGGGTCAGGTGGGAGTGTAACTAGCTGAGTTATTAAGACTGGTGTGTATGTTTTTGAGGGCAAAATTGTTGGGGAGAGATGGCCCCTAATTCCTATGAATGCAACGGGGAATATGTAACCATCCTACAGTGACAATTAAAGCCACGGAGGCTGTGATCTCAGTAAGAGTCTTTGTTTCTATTTACTCATCTATTAAGAGTGATTTCCACATGAGACATATTAAAGTAAGATTTTTTAGCAGTGCTGGGGATCGAACCCAGGGCCTCACACTCGCTGGCCAAGCACTCTACCACGGAGCTACATCCCCAGCCTAAAGTAAGTTTTTTAAGTTGAAAAAAAAAGAAGAAAAGGATCATCCAAAAGCTGCCTAGGCTCAAACCTCTGGACCAAGGACCAGGGAAACTGTGACGCCCTTTAACCCCCACCTGGACTTATAAACTGAGATCCCTTTTTTTTTCTTCAGTCTTAGCAAAGGTGAACGGGCATATTTTCTTCAACACAAACATATAATCACTTCACGCTCTAAGAGACTTAGCAACCACATGAAATGCGTGGAGCTTTTCGGGTCCCGTAGCACTCTTTCATGAGACAATTGGGGAAATGGAAAAGGTAATGGACTGTAGATGATACTGAGTCACTCTTGGTCATTTTTGTGGTCACGATATGGTATTGTGGTCATGTTAAAAAACAGGTCCTTATCTATTACAGTGTATTCCCGGAGGTAATGATTTGATGGGTATACTTGGCTTCTCAGTACTCCTGAGGGAAAAAAGAAAAAAGGAAGAAAGTACAACCAGGCATAGATGAAACAAAAATTGAAAGTTAATGATTGTTGAGGTTGATGACTCTTGAATTTAATGGGTACTTGGGGTGCATTGTACTATACCTTCTGCTTTTATGTGTTTGAAATTTTCCATGATAAAATGTTAAAAATAAGGAAAGGAACACTTGGATTAGTGAGGCAACGTGGGGGCAAGAAATGAGAAAGGGAAGACGTGAGAAATGGTCATGTCCATGGGAACAATAAGCGAGAAATACAAAAAAACCTGCAAGTTATCAGTCACAGGTATTTTTAGGTGTCCTTCCAATTGTAGATGCTCACAGATAAAAGTCATCCTTAAACAAATGTTGCCCCACAATGAGAAACAACAAACACTGAGAGAGGAGAATGCCTCCCTCGCTTGTTAATCAAACGTATTTTGCTCCAAATAAGCATCCCTTCTTTGTCGTCATTCTCGAAGACAGAACAAACGAATTTTGTGTATAATTATACGCACCTCTGGTAAGAACGTTGAGGGTGTCGGTTTGGAGATTTATGTACCCCAAAGAAACCAGGAGGCAGGAATTATTATTATGTGAGCTTAGTAGAGAAAATAATTGAGATGCAGACAGGTTTTTCAGGGTCAGAACGAAGGGTACATCCCTTTATGAAATTCAGAATTGTTCTCAAGGCAATAGAAATATAGCAAAGGAAATTTGAAACTTCCTCTTTCAAACCTTGATACCAGGGGACACTCTGTCCCTAGCGACCCATTTTCCTGGGGCAGGGGATGACAATCTTTCCAGAGTGGTGACCCACCAAATATTGCTCCATTCATTGTCATGCTGGTGGATAGACAGAGTGGTACCTAAGAAAATTCCCAAATTAGTGTGTATGTGCTTTTGGAGACACAGGACTGTTTGTGTATGTGCCCGTTTGTGTGTGTGTGTGTGTGTGTGTCTGTGTGTGTCTGTGTGTGTGTGTGTGTGTGTGTGAGAGAGAGAGAGAGAGAGAGAGAGAGAGGGGGAGGGAGGGAAAAAGAGAGAGAGAGAGAGAGAGAGAGAGAGAGAGAGAGAGAGAGAAACAGAGAGAGAGAGAAAAAGTGTACAGCCAATTCCAATTGGGTCTCACAGGAAAGCAGTGGTGAGAAGCAGTTCCAATAAACATAAACTACTTCTCAAAACCAAATATACAGAGAAGTGGTCTGAAAAAGGTTTACTCTTATTAATTATTTGTTGATCTTCATAAAATGCCAACATGCACATTCAAACAATCTGTGGAAGCAAATAAAGTCACATTTTATCTCACCATCACAAATTTTCACTGTATGCCTTGCATACAATATATGACTCCCCCTTTATGTGCTACGCATATGTATGTTGTAAGTGCTTAAGATCTTACCAAAAATAAGCATTGTGTTGCATGGTTGTTTTTTTGTTTTTTTTTTTTTTTTTTGCTTGATATTATTTTGATTTGTGGAAGTGGGCATATGTGTCCTTGTGAAGATATAAAAATTGAATTACATTTCCCCACACAGTGAGCAAATTGTAGTTTTCATAATGAGACAATCAGATGCAATCAAACTGGCACTGGAAATGTAGAGCATCTCATCTCCATAGGCCGACTGAGTGTAATGACAGATAGCAAAGAGCCTCAAGTCTCCCTACCACTGTCAAAATTTGAGGTGGGCCCTGGTAGGGTCCGAGGCTGGACGCCCAGCACAGGAGACACTTGCCTTTTGTAGCATCCAGCTCATATAGGGGAGTCAACCCTCACTTCTGCATGCAGGTTTCCCATGGGAGATTATGAGTCTAAATTGCGAGGATACATCAGTTTACTTTTGTTATCTCTGAGGATCTGTTAACCTTCCCTTGCCAAAAGTGATTCTGTATTATATAGTAGAGAGACATCCTTCAAAATTCTCATGATATTTTCTGATTATTCTTTGCATTTGCTTTCTCAACATTCACATGAAATGTTTTTGAACTTTCTATTATTTCAAATGTGTGATTAATTGGAACCGATAACTCAAGAACATTTAAGTTGTTCACCATCTATGATTGTAAATTTTACTCATTTGAACCCAAACATGACAGAAACTAATTGTCACACTTAGGAACGTGTGGGAATAGGAATTTCACATTTCAAACGTAATTTTCACAGCCATGTGCATCACTTGCACACCCAGAACGATTCCAGATAGAAAGAGGTCACTGTGTGTGAACTTGAGGTCTCAGTCCCGACTGTACAGTGCCGCTTGAATAACTCCCTCACTTACTCTGTTATAGTGACAATGATGACAGTAGGCGCCTCGTTGAACTAACTTCTAAATGAATAAGTAGTCAACCCATGACTTTGAAAGACTAATGTGTCCTCTATGCTTTTCTAGGGGAAATGGAGGTAGCACTTAAAACAGAAAAGCAAAATTCTCCCTTTGGGCCACTTGGATCCTATCAGAGGAGACACAGCACAAGCATGTACGGTAAAGTGGTAAGTAGAGTCAAGCAAAATTAATATAGAGGGAAATAAATCTCAGGAATGGGAGAGACATGGACAGGGTTTTGCTCCCTTAGACAGTGGATTGGGGAAGGCCTCTCTGGGTGATGGTTGAACAGGAACAAGGTAAATTAAAGAGGAAGACTGTCCCAGGTCTAGTAATGAATACAAAGCCCCAGGGATGAAAGTTAAATTGTGTTTTGAGATGGAACATAGACCTTACATGCTTCTCAACTTCACTGTGCTCCAGTCTCTGTCCTAAGCACTTGATATTTCTTTACATATTGATTACTGGCCACAACCCAACCCCCAAACCCGAGTGTTGCTCTTATGATCAGCCTCATTTTACATAGGAGCAATCCAAGACAGAGTGTGTTTAAGTCACCTACTGGAGCTCACAGCACCAGGGGTGGGTATTCAGGATGAAAACCTATGTTTGACACACATCCCACACCCTTACCCACCAACCTAACCTCTCACGACCTTGGCATCTTCCCTGTCATTGATGTGGGAAGAAAGGCCAGAAAGAGACCTGATTGGCCCAAGTTCACACAGCAAGGTTGAAGACACGCCAAGAAAACAATCCCAGGGCCCTTTCTGGCATTGCAATCTCAGTGCCAGAACTGAAGGCCTAGTTGCTCCTTCCCCCAGTGTTCACTGAGCATCCTGTCATGTCAAATCTTGTGCCTGGCACCACGCATGAGGTGCAGTGGTCTCCAGTCAGAAATGCAGGGAATCGATGGGCATTACTTCCTTTTGGTGGGTAACGTTTCTCCCTGGAAGCACCCTTTCATTCCCCATCCCGGCCCTGTGCATTTAGGGCTATCTCTGCCTGGTGACCTGTCTGTCTCCCCTGCTGGTCTCTGAGCTTCTTGATGACAGGGAGCAGGCTTGGCTCATCACTTCCAGCCTGGCACACAATAGACTCAGGCAGCATCTTTTTCACAGATTTCCAGGGGTGTGCCCCACTAATAGACAGAAAACTGTGGGACATGAAGTTGCACCAGTATATTTCCAGCAGCATGGGTTTTAGTGACAAAAGATCATCACTCTCTGGGGGTTCTGCCTGGGCAGAGCCTCAGTGTTCTGAGAGCCCTCTCTGTCCCTGGCGTGTGGGATCCCAGAAGGCTGGCCTGCAGGGTATATCAGTGGAGTAGGGTGTGAATGAAGGGAAACCAGGAGGGAGGCCAGGTCCGTGGAGGAGACTGGGCATGCAACGTGAGTACCAAAGACTGAAAGCCAATTGATAGCCCTTCCCCTCTGGCTCTAGTCAGAGCCAGGCAGTGGCTGCAGTCTGTCTTTTGGGATGCTGGCCTCAGGAAAATGAGGTCACTGAGGGGAAGAGGCCCAGGTGGGAGAAGGAAACCTGGGTGAGGTTTCAGATTTTAAAGGCCTCAGGGCCCCAGGAGCACAGAAGCCCATGTTTTCCCGATCTTGCTCTGTCTATGCCACCCTTTACCCCCAGCATATCCCAGGACCTGCCACACATGGAAATCTATGAGAGCAGCTGAGGTGGAAATCGTTCTGGGATCAGCTGCATCAGAACTGGATCCTGCTACTCAGGTCTGGTTGCCTTGTCCGGTTTTGTTTTGTTTCTCAAATTTTATTTTTTATACATTAGCCCACATCAGGGATTCCGAAAGCGCAGTCCCCAGTCCCAGAGCTTAGGCATCAGTTGTCAAAGCGTCAACACTGAATCAGAAACTCTCGACTGGGCTCTTCCAATCTGTTTTACTGAGTCCACCACGAGATTCAGATGCAGGAGGATTTGTGGAACTAGTGACTTTCAGAAAGGCCTAAACCACCCAGACCCACTCATTCCAGTTTTGGCAAAAGCAGTGCATCATGCCAGGATGCCAGTCTGACCTTTTCCCACATGACTGTTACTGGTGAAGAAGAAGTTTCTTTGGTAATGATAGACTCTGGGCCGATTGAAGGGGTGTATCTTTTCACTACAACTGCTTTCACAAAGCATTTGAAGCACAGTTGCAAAACGACTTCACAAATGTTAGGTTGTGCATTGCAAGTGCCCTTGGTGCGTTTTTTAGCTGACATTCATCTTCATGTCCCCTCCCTCAGTGAGGGACTCTGACCTATTTTCTTTGTGCCTAATTTTGTTTGGTTTGGCATTCCTAGTCCCTGCCATAGTAAGCGGTGCTCCTTATCCATCTCCTGAATAAATGATTCTAGGAGGGGCTGGCTTTCTCATGATTCTCATCTCACTCATGACAAAATGGAGGCTCAGAAGACACAAGTACCTGTGCCCTGCCTGTCTGCATAAACAGAAGTTGGGCACTCTCACAGAAGCTAGGATACAAGCCACAGGTTGAACAACTAGCCTGTAGCCAGGTCAGCATTTCTTTCTAAGTCTGCTAACCCAAAAATGAGCAACACTTTTTTTACTGCTTGGATGTTGCTCCTTATTTTGAGAGCCTCTTTTCCTTACTCTGTTTGTGATATTTGAAAGCTGCATGGTCTTAATATCACTGCTTGGATGTAAAGTAGGGCAGATATAAGAAGGAACCCAGATAATTGCAGGGTGTAAAGACACAGATTGTGTGTAAGGAGCACCACAACCTTTTGTTTAAGGCTTTGGACTCAGGATTTTATATACCAACTCTCCCATGTATCTACTCCTCATTTTGGGGAAGACATTTGAACCCTCTTGCTTCTATTTCTTTTTTATCATGTATGGTCAATCACATAAGGCTCATTCTAATACAGTTCCTGTAGCACAAAAAGAGAACAATTAAGTCAGCTGAGGATAGTCTTGGCTGCGGAGGACTTAGAGCTGAAGTCTGTAGTTCCAAAGGAGGGTATAAAAAACAGCCTTTTTCAAGGAGCTATCTCTGTAGTCAGTAAGGGCCTTCATATTCTCCTTTTCCACCCTCCTTGCACCTACTCAAAAGCCAAGTCACTTCCTTTACTCTAACCCTGCCTATTCTATTTATTCCTCTTAGCTTCTTTTAGTGATTCCATTTCTGGATCTTTTACCTTGCTGTAGCTTGGTTGTGTGTTTCTCTACCTCTTGATACATGTTGTCTAAAGTTTTGCTCTAATGTATGCACACATTCTCTTTTCAATTGACTTTATTTTTTATTTAAACTTCCTGAACTACTCCTGCAGAAGATATTCTCCTGTGCCTTTCTCATCTCAATTTGAGCAGTTCATTTCACCTTTTGAGGGTAGTTTTCAAGGCTTTTATAATTAGAGTGCATCTGTGTCAAGAGAACTTGTAAAATCTAATCTGAAAACACTCTGTGTGAGGGGTTCTTTAAGATCCCATGGGAATGGCAGTGGCTTTTCAGTCACCTACATAGATACCAGCTGACTTCAGACTGCTATGTTGTGAATGTGTCCTCAATTTATATTCACATAATCCCCAATAAAATATTATTAAATATTAATGCCCATTTAGAGGTGATTAGGTCATGAGAGTTCAGCCCTCATACATGGAGTAGTGCTCTAATGAATGGGCCAAGAGGAACAATATAGGTACCCTTTTGTTCCATTATTCCTTCTACCAATTTTGAGGACAGTGTTATTCCCTCTCATGGAGTCAATGTCTAAAGTACTATCTTGGAAATAGACAGCAGCCTTCACCAGACACCAATCCTGAAGGCACCTTGATGTTTGACTTCCCAGTCTTTGGAACCGTGAGAAATAATTTTCTGTTCTTTATAAATTATCCATTCCCAGGCATTTTGTTTTAACAGAATAGACTAATACAGGGCCATATATCTTCAAGTTGGAAACAGCATTAGGATTCTTGCAAAGTTGCTATAAGTTTAAGTTAATAACTGGTAACAGGTTGTTATTATTTGGAGGTTAAATGTTTCCCTAAAGCACATGTGTTAAAGACTTCATCACTAGCATGTAGTTCTATTGGGAGCTCATAGAACTTTTAGAAGGTGGAGACTATTGGAAGGATGTTAGGTCACTGTGGGCATGTTCTTGAAAAGTACATTGGGATCCTGGTGCCTTTCTGTCTCATATTTTCTGCTTCCAGCCACCATGAGGTGAGCAGCTTTGTTCCACCACACACTTCATGATGTACTGCCTTGTTATAGGTCTAAAAGTAAAGATGTCGAGGGACCCATGGGCTGAAACCTCTGAAACCATGAGTCAAATAAATCTTTCTGCTTTTAAACTGATTTTTCTCAGGTATTTGTTACAGTGATGAAAAGCTGAATGACAGGTCAAACCAGTTCTTTCTTACTAGAGCAAACCAAACCTCAAAGATGACCTGTGGCTTGCTCAAGGATACAAACATAGTTAATAACAATGGGAAAGTATGAGAACACTGCTTTTTTGACTCCTAGGCAAATGTTCCTGCTAACAAATTGCTCTCAAAGAAGACTGGCTCTTATTTCCACCTCTAAACAAACAGTGTGGGGGATTGAATAGTTAGGGCTATTTTCTCTCCAAGAGCACATTAGTCTATGCTCACTCAGAAATTCAAATACATCAATGAATTTGTTCAATATCCTAAAACCATTGACATCCATTGTAGGGAGGCATCTATTAAATCCTAACCTGAACCTAGGAGAGTGGAATCCCTAAACTGACATTTAGAGGGAAGGTGTTTAGAGGAAAGGTGCATGACTGTTCAAGGGAGATTAACATAGTATCAAATGTTTTCACTAATAAAGAGTAATAATCTTGGGATTGGTCATGGACCCTGGAAATAGCAGCTTTCCTGGGGATTGTGGTCTTGGATTCTGTTTTTATCCAAGTGAAGGAAAATCATCTTTGGCTATGAACTTCCTGAGGACACAAATTGTTTTCTACGTTTCTCACAGCCTAGAGTACCTAGCACAGTAGTACATTTAAAAGATTGATCGTTATTTACTGAGTGCATGTTCCTGTACATGAAGTACCTATAATGGATGATCAGGTGAACTAAGTTGCAATTTTGAGGGAGTTCATGAACAAAAAGGTTCTCTTTTCCTGTGCTCTCTCTATGGGAGCACTATGCTATCAGCTGGTTTTAAAGTGGCAAATGACAGAGGTACAAATGTTAAGATTTCCCATAAAGACCTTTTACTTTATATGCATTATTTAGTGTTAACAATATATGAAGATTATTATTTCCACTTTTATTTAACAGATGGCACAATGTAAGGCTGAGAGTTTAAGTCTTGTACCTGAAGTCATACAGCTAGCAAGTACTTGGGTTCAGGTCTGTCTAAGCCTGAACTCGTTTGCTTATGCTTCCTCTGCCCTTCACTCACGGATAATATCCCTCTCTCCACTTTATTCCCAGGGATCAGATTCTGAAAGGTTCCAGAGGGTTTCATGCCAGAGATTTGCCCTTCCTGTAAGCCCCTACCCCCACCTCGATTAATGATTTTTTCTGTAGAGAGGGGCCCTGGAACCAGGTGAAGCCTGAGTCTCCATTCCAGGGGCTTTCTCTAAAATCTGTCGCTGTTGTTGACTCCAGTAGACTCTGTTTCAGGAAGAGGTTTGTCTGCCTGCGCGGGACAGCGGTGCCATTCATCACTGCAGGACAGAATCCGGGGCTGGGGGCCGCACGTCGAGAGGGGAGGGGCCAGGGGGCGGCCCCCTTGTGACCAGCCCTGAGGAGAGGTCAGGAGACAAGGCTGGCTGAGGAGCGCCTGGACAGCACAGCTGCTGACGTTCTATATCACGCGCCTGGGGCCCAAGGTAACGCAGAGCTTTATACAAACGGCGGGATTGGGGCCGTTGCGGGGGGCAAAGGTGGGGGAAGGGGCAGCGGGCAGGGACTTCGGGGATCGCGCACTGTGAATGGAGGTAGTCATGGGGCTGGCCATGCGTGGAGGGAGTAAGAAAAAAAATCTTAATTCAAGGAGAAATCCTAAAAAATGAGGGAGCAGAAGCCAGAAAAGGGGTGTGAGAGCACAAGAACCAAAGAGCATGAGAGGGTGCAAGAGCTTGTCGTACTGAAAGTGCACTTGGGAGTAGGGCCACAGGATAGAACATACCCGGACCTAGAAGCAGAGATAAAATAGGAATAGGGGAACACTTTGATCCCGAGTCCGTTTTCCAAGGGTGGCCTCATTTCAGCCATATTTAAGATAAAATGTTGACCCAAGTGTTTTTAGGATATAAGGAAAGAACGTCAGAGGAAGCTGTACCAAAGCGAGGCTGTAAAGGCAGTCAGAGGGTGGCGCCTTTTTTAAAGAAGTTTCCATCCTTTCTACCCTAACGCTCAGGCCTTTCCCCCCTTTCTACATTTCATTCCCTGTCTTTCCTCCCCACCCCCTCAATACCCACATGATCGAATCGCCTTTAAACCAGGTAACCGGCCTGGGTCTGCACACCAGCTCCCGGAGCCTCTCAGTTGAAGGGGTGGAGCTCGCAGCAGCCGCTGGCTGAGCTCGAGGGCCAGTGGGAGGGGTCCCGAGAGCGCTAACGGCGCACCGCGGCCATGACGCTAGGCATATCATTCACAGAAGTTCCTGTCTCGTTCCATCTCCAGTCGCAGCTCCTTTCCAGACGTATTTCTTCTCAAGTCCTGCAGTGAGCTGATGGCCCAGTTTCGAGAAGCTTCCCTGTCCTCCCGCTCCGTGGCCCGTTGGAGCTCTGGAGGTGGGGGAGGAGCCTCTCAGGAGCAGGCGGTTGAGAAGGCGGGGAAAATGGAGGCGGAGGCCCTGGGGGCGGCGATGGTATACGCGGTCCAGGAAGCAGAGGAGATGAAGCTGGAGCCGTGGCAGGAACGCAATCCTGCGCCCGAGGGTAACTTGACGTGGAGCGGCATTGGCGGCGACGAGAAGGTGCTCCCTTCAACCCCCCCTTGCTGTCACAGCAGCTCCTCGCCCGTTTGTCCGCGCCGCAAGCCCCGCCCTCGGCCGCAGCCCGGGTCCCGGTCCCGAGGCCGGCATGGGCTCTTGGCCCCACCCCCGCCTGCAGCCCGGCCTCCACCACCGCCACCACTACCCCCTTCACGCCCCCCCACTTGGCGCAGATCCCGGCGTAGGTCCAGGCCTGGGTCCAGACCCCAGACCCGGAGAAGCTGCTCTGGTGACCTAGGCGGTTCTGGGGATCAAGGTGGCTTAAGGGACTGGTTGCTGGAGGTTGAATTTGATCACGGTCCCACAGGCTGCTCTCATGTGGAGAGCTTTAAAGTAGCTAAGAACTGGCAGAAGAATCTGCGGATGATCTACCAGCGTTTTGTTTGGAGTGGAACCCCAGAGACTAGGAAACGTAAGGCAAAATCGTGCATTTGTCATGTATGTAGTACTCATATGAACAGACTCCACTCTTGCCTCTCCTGTGTCTTTTTTGGCTGCTTTACTGAGAAACATATTCATAAACATGCAGAAACAAAACAGCATAATTTAGCTGTAGACCTCTATCATGGAGTTATATATTGCTTTATGTGCAAGGATTATGTATATGACAAAGATATAGAACAGATTGCCAAAGAAACAAAAGAGAAAATTTTGAAATTATTAACTTCCACCTCAACAGATGTTTCTTATCAAAAATTTATGACATCCGGGGTTGGAGAGAAACAGTCAACCTCTGAGTCAAAGGAAGAAGAGCCAAAATTGGTGAAACCCAAGAAAAAGAGGAGGAAAAAGTCAGTGTATACTGTAGGCCTGAGAGGGCTAATCAATCTTGGAAACACCTGTTTCATGAATTGTATTGTTCAGGCTCTTACCCATATTCCTCTACTGAAAGATTTCTTCCTCTCTGACAAGCACAAATGTATAATGACAAGCCCTAGCTTGTGTTTGGTCTGTGAAATGTCTTCTCTTTTTCATGCTATGTACTCTGGGAGCCGAACTCCTCATATTCCTTATAAATTACTGCACCTGATATGGATTCATGCTGAACATTTAGCAGGGTACAGGCAGCAGGATGCCCATGAGTTTCTTATTGCAATATTAGATGTGCTGCATAGACACAGCAAAGATGATAGTGTTGAGCAGGAGGCCAGTAACCCCAACTGCTGTAATTGCATCATAGACCAAATTTTTACAGGTGGCTTGCAGTCAGATGTCACATGTCAAACTTGCCATAGTGTCTCCACCACCATAGACCCATGCTGGGACATCAGCCTGGACTTGCCTGGTTCTTGTGCCACATTTAGTTCCCAAAGCCCAGAGAGAGCTGACAGTACAGTGGGCAGGGATGACCGCATACCAGGAATCCCCTCACTTACAGACTGCCTACAGTGGTTTACAAGGCCAGAGCATCTAGGAAGCAGTGCCAAAATCAAGTGCAGTAGTTGCCAAAGTTACCAGGAATCTACCAAACAGCTCACAATGAAGAAATTACCCATTGTAGCCTGTTTTCATCTCAAACGGTTTGAACATGTAGGCAAACAGAGGCGAAAGATTAATACTTTTATCTCTTTTCCCTTGGAGCTGGACATGACTCCATTTTTGGCCTCTACTAAAGAGAGCAGAATGAAAGAAGGCCAGCCATCAACAGATTGTGTGCCCAATGAGAATAAGTATTCCTTGTTTGCAGTGATTAATCACCATGGAACTTTGGAAAGTGGCCACTATACCAGCTTTATCCGTCAACAAAAGGACCAGTGGTTCAGTTGTGATGATGCCATCATCACCAAGGCTACCATTGAGGACCTACTCTACAGTGAAGGGTATTTACTGTTCTATCACAAACAGGGTCTAGAGAAAGACTAATCTTATCAGACCAGGACAAAGAAATGATTAGGTAAGGATCCTGAAGTGACACACAAATCTACCTGGAATGGACAATAACAATACCCTTAAAACAACAAGCACCTCTCGAAGTAACACAAAAACCTATCTGGAATGGACAGTGACAATAACACCTATATGACATCTAGCACTTTGATATAAAGGATCTATTTTACTAGGGACCATGGGTCTGTAGGAGGAAAAAATGACTACCAAACAGTGACCATTCAGCCTTAAGAAATGGGAGGGAGAAGGGGTTGAAAATGGTCACATAAACCATAATTAAATGAAAAGAGTGTTCAAGATGGGGAAAGGTGGGAATAGAGGTGTTCTGACACTACTATATGCCATTTATTTCTACAAAAATATTGTGGGAAGTCCTTAAATATTCCTTTATTAGGAAAAAGTTTCACAATTGGTGTTCCAGCTGTGGGCGATCAGCCAAATAGTTTCAAAAAAAAGAATATTTTAAAAGAAAGATTTAAAAGCTTTAAAATAAAACATTTAGAGAGAAAAAAACATTTTTAAAGTTTCAAAAGAACATTTTAAATGTTAAAAATGTTTTAAGTTAAATATTTTTAAAAGAAATATTTTAAAATATTTTTTTAATTTAAAAATGATTGAAAATTATTAAAATGTTTAGAAACAGAATATTTAGGAAATCTTAAATTTTAAGAAAGGTAAATGAGTAAAACAAGGTTAAAAAAGTTTACAGAAATATCAAAGAAATACTTTTAATTTTAAAAGTTATAGGAAAAGGAAAAACTTTAAAATCAGAAGTTAAAGTGAAGAAAAATATAGATTTTTACAAACTAAAGCATGAAATATATTGAAAAATTAAAAGTTTATGGAAGTACAATTAAATTTTTTCAAAATATGTAGAATGGAATGAAAATTGAAGTAAAGTTCAGAGAAATGTTTTAAAAGAAGAAAGTTTAAAACAATTCAAGACAAAGATGAGATTTGCTTAAAATTTTTCAAAAATAAAAATTAGAGAAAAGCAATTTAAAAATATAGAAGAGCCTTAGGTTCAATTTGAGAGTTAAATGAAAATTTAAACATTTAAGGATAAAAAGAAAAAAACTAAAACTTTTACAAAGAAGAGCATTCATGTAAAAATTGACAATTGAAAATTTTAAGATATTCAAATAGAAAAAATAAATTTTTAAAAAGTTTTATTTTTATTTAAGTATATTAAAATACAGTATAGAATATTAAAAGACGGGTATAGAAGGAATAAACACAGAAGACAGGAATTACAAGACAAAGGGGTTTGTGAATATATATATCTTTTGAATTTTGTGTTAATACAGAAGTAAATTTGGGAAAAATAGACACTTTAACCCTTATCTGTGAGATGGCTGTAAGGCCTGAACAATAGCCCACCTTTCCCTATAAGATTCCATGCCCCTTCTGATTTCCTGAAGGAAGTAGAGCTACTTAGGCAGAATCAACTGTATCTGAGAAAGCTGAAAACATGAGGGGCTTTTCCCATTTAGAACTGCATTATTCACACAAATTCTTAGCTTCTGGAAAGAGGCGTTTAGATAATTTGGTGGCTTAGAAAAATTAGATCACATATGTAAAGTTCTGTCTTTGGTGTTTGAGCCCCATTGCCTGATTGGGGAAGTGGCAGGGACCCATGTCTGAGGACCTCCCACCCTCTCTGCTTTCTGTCTTTCCCCTCTTGGGGAAATAAGACCCTTAATTTCCACAGTAGAGCTATGGGTTTGTGCTTGGCAGTCCTGTGCATCCCTTAGTCCCTTATTGTTTCCTTTTTCTGTTCACTCATGCCTCATTTAACCTGGCCTTACCTAGGTCTCTGAGCCCTAGCCTGCAAGGCTCCTTCCTTGACTATTCAAGACCCAACTCACAGATGATGTCTCTGGAACCTTCCCTGGATACTCTAGGCAGGCGTAAATTGGATAACTGTCCCCCTACCCTTATCCCCCTCACTGTGCCTCCAAAGTATTTTGTCCATACCTCGGTGATAGTACTTATTCTACTGTGATTCTACTGTAGCTTTGTGATTGTCTGTCCCTCTGCACCAGGTATCCTGACAACAGAGGGCCAAGCCTTATTCATTTCTGTGTTAATAAATGTTTGTTGAATGTGAGAGCGAGTTCTATTATTTGCTCTATTCACCCTGTCAATAATGTGTTTTCACTCATTCATTCATCCATTAAGCTTTTGCCAAATGCCCAGTGCTATAGTACAATATGATCAGTGCAGTATCTTCTTCTCCAAAGATGTGTGAGATACTGCTCAGCTGCAGGGAATGTCTTAAAAAAGGATGTTTCCTCCAGGTGTGTGGAGGAAGGCCCAGGTACTATGCAAGGAGAACATGGTCATAATAGTTGGCAGTCATGGGAGACTGGGTGGGAGTGGGGAACAACAGCTGAAGGTAAAGCTGAGCTCTCTGGTATATTTGTGGCAGTGCTACCCCTCATCATGGTATCCCTCATATCCCCACAGTCTCTCACCTTAAAACTGTGTACTAGACCTATGTAGGTACCACATTTGTTTGCCTTCGCTGTGAGTGTACCTCACCTTTCCACAGTGTTATATATCACACTGCACATTATGACTGATACAGAGAAGTGATGTCTGGTGGCTGTGTTTATGGGAGAACTGTAGTTCACTGAACACACTTATTCTTCCACCATTCTTTGTGGTCAGAGTGGGGCTCTGTATCACTTTGCCCTGTTTCGGTCCCTCTACCCAGAGTGAACACATCTTAGGTTGAGACAGGCTAGAGTTTTCAATTCCCTGTACTGCTACTGCAAGAGTAATTCTAAGGGTTGGCATACTACCCAGGTAGGGCTAATCCAAGTCTATTGCTAAATTGATTATCTATGGACACTAGAAGAAAAAATGCATTTTCCCCACCCTACTTCTATGCAGGAGTCTCTGGGCTATGGTGAAATGACTCTGGGAGTACATTATGCATAGCATGAGGAGAAAAAATAGAATCAGAGTTTGGGAGAAAGAGCCCAGAGAATATCATTTGAACCTCATGGATTTAGCTGTGCCTGAAGCCCCCAAATTTCCAACTGAGTCAAAAACGTTCATTTTGCTTAAGCTAGTTTAAGTAGGGATCCTGTCACTTGAAGCTAAGTGTTTTCAACATACTAGCCTAGCTATATAGGCTAAAATGACAAAGGGTGAAAAAGGGAGGGGAGAGTAACCTCATGAACTACATTGTATCATATTGAGAATCCAGAATTGGCCTCTACAAGTCTTTAAGAAGTAGGTGTCAACTCAGCCAGGATCTGTGCTTCAAACCTTACAATAATTCCAAATGAAAAAAAAAAAGGCAACATTGTTTCATGAATACCAAGATACACCAGATACTTGTTAACTGTTACCTCTATTACCTCATTGAGTTCTCACAACAATCCTGGGAAAATCATGAACATATTTCACAGACTGGGAAAGTGAAATCCAGAATGGAAACATGATTTGTTTAAGTTTGCCTTGCTATTTTAGAAAATGGAGGCAGAATTCAAATAGGTCTCCAAAGCCCATGCATGGCCCACCATAATCCAGTATAGATAAATCAAAGATCTATTTTTTTCTTGCTTTTCCTGATGTAACTGTGAATGACAGTATAACCTGGATGCAGATAAGTTGCAAGGAAAGTAACAATCCAGTGATTATACAAATTTGTTCATGCTGTAGGTAGATTTGTCTTCATGGCAATGACTGATTCAGATGGTTCATGCTGAATTACTTTCCTAAGGATACCCTGAGTGGATGAGGCCAAAATTTTACAGTACTAGACATATAGTCTCACTCCATATCATATGCCAGGCTGAAACACCAAGATCTGACTGGCCATGAAGCCATCAGATCTCTCTAGTCATACAGGATTTCCTCTAGCTTCAAAACTATGGCAAACACTTTGATTATCACTTTCATTATTTCCCTTCTTCCTGATCCTCTCAGCTTGTCCACAATACCAGTTCCTCCAACAAGCCTGAGGAAGGGCTTACCTATTGGGATCTTGTTCCTAGGTGGCTCAATACTGATTTGCAATGTCTGCCTCCTGTTGTTTCTGAACTACTTTCAGCACTTTTACCTTGATTCTCTTTCAAACACAAAGCAGTGACGACTCTGGGATAAGGCGGAACCTATGTATTTGTAAATCCCGCAGACCTACCACAGGTTGCAGTAGGTGCATAACATTTTGACTGAGTAAATATATGAATGAATAAAAAATAAAGGAATTCCATCCTATACTCTAGACCTCAACTTCAATAGTTGATTGCAATGTACTATTTTCTGAGGTCAAAATACTCATAAAATGCCAATTTACCCATATTGACAGACTGCTGTCTCTAGCCATCTTCCATGCCTTCACTGTAGTTTCAAAAAAAGGAATACTGTTTCCTTACTGAAGCTGCATTCATTAACTAATTCCACTAACCCATTCTTAACAGCCAAGGAGCCTTGCTTCTACATTGTCCCTCTATTCCAGCAGCAGCCATATTTGTTTCTAAACACACAATATTCGACAACCAGGCATCCTAAATTTTCTTTGATGGCTCCATAAAAATTTTGTCTCATGATCCCACAAGACATGAAATATGTCTCCCCAAAATCCCAATACTTCCTGCTGGAATGTATTTTCTTCCCAGAAGAGACACAAAAGTCTGTTGTAAGATTCTGATCTGGGGTTCATGCTTGAGAATGGATAAATTGACTCTCCTTCCTTTCATTTCAAACTCTTCTATACAAGTTTTTTATATCATTTCTATTTATCTCCTAATGCCATGTTTGGCTCCCTGCAATGTGGCTTCCACTTGAACAAGTCTATTAAAACTAATATTGATTTAGTCAAAGTGACTTATTATTCACAACTCTTTATTTTACTATTTCATCCCTTTTATTAAATAGATACATAATAATTACAGACAGTAGGACAAAAAACAGAATATTTGACATTGAAGCTTTCTTCAAAAAGCTAGGTAATGATTTTGTCATATAGGCTGCTGCTCAGGGGCAAGGTTGTCCCTCCAATATATCAGGAAAATATGTTAATTCTAAGAAAGGGACTGTGGATAGGTGTAGACTAAGTAAAATTTAAGACATTTCATAAATAATCAAATTTTAGAAAACCACACTGTATTTTAAATGTACTGAAGAAATGATCATTTCTAAAAACAGGTGTAGGAAATTTTTTGTTTAGAAATAAGACCTAATTCGTGATCTAATCGATCTGTTTCAGAAGGGATTGCTTAAAAAGAGACATACCTGTATTCTAGTTGTGAACTTTTAGAAAACTGTTTTTCACAATAACTCTGAGAGAGAATTAAAGTGACATGTTACTGAGGTTTATTTCTCTATGATATGAGGTGGGCAGTGCATGGTGAGGCAGGCCTAGGCAGTGGAGCAAGATGAATCTGGGACACTAGAAGACTCAACATGAAATGATATGCAGAACATACAACACATTAGCAGGTGAGTCGGGACCGATAATAGAACCTTATGGTCACATCTCCCAGGAATATGGGGAATACTAAAAGTTCTAACATTTGGAAGGTATTTAGTGTATACCAAGAAACAAGCCAGAAGCTAAAAATATGTTGTATTCTTTGTCCCACTTCCTCATGTTTCAACAGTCCCATTGATATTCAGATGCCTTCAGGGCACAGAAATCCCTACCTATCTGGAAGAACATGTCCTAGTACATTACAAAGACTTGTTACATCACCAGGCTTCAGCTCTAAGTCCTCCGCAGCCAAGACTATCCTCAGCTGACTTAATTGTTCTCTTTTTGTGCTACAGGAACTGTATTAGAATGAGCCTTATGTGATTGACCATACATGATAAAAAAGAAATAGAAGCAAGAGGGTTCAAATGTCTTCCCCAAAATGAGGAGTAGATACATGGGAGAGTTGGTATATAAAATCCTGAGTCCAAAGCCTTAAACAAAAGGTTGTGGTGCTCCTTACACACAATCTGTGTCTTTACACCCTGCAATTATCTGGGTTCCTTCTTATATCTGCCCTACTTTACATCCAAGCAGTGATATTAAGACCATGCAGCTTTCAAATATCACAAACAGAGTAAGGAAAAGAGGCTCTCAAAATAAGGAGCAACATCCAAGCAGTAAAAAAAGTGTTGCTCATTTTTGGGTTAGCAGACTTAGAAAGAAATGCTGACCTGGCTACAGGCTAGTTGTTCAACCTGTGGCTTGTATCCTAGCTTCTGTGAGAGTGCCCAACTTCTGTTTATGCAGACAGGCAGGGCACAGGTACTTGTGTCTTCTGAGCCTCCATTTTGTCATGAGTGAGATGAGAATCATGAGAAAGCCAGCCCCTCCTAGAATCATTTATTCAGGAGATGGATAAGGAGCACCGCTTACTATGGCAGGGACTAGGAATGCCAAACCAAACAAAATTAGGCACAAAGAAAATAGGTCAGAGTCCCTCACTGAGGGAGGGGACATGAAGATGAATGTCAGCTAAAAAACGCACCAAGGGCACTTGCAATGCACAACCTAACATTTGTGAAGTCGTTTTGCAACTGTGCTTCAAATGCTTTGTGAAAGCAGTTGTAGTGAAAAGATACACCCCTTCAATCGGCCCAGAGTCTATCATTACCAAAGAAACTTCTTCTTCACCAGTAACAGTCATGTGGGAAAAGGTCAGACTGGCATCCTGGCATGATGCACTGCTTTTGCCAAAACTGGAATGAGTGGGTCTGGGTGGTTTAGGCCTTTCTGAAAGTCACTAGTTCCACAAATCCTCCTGCATCTGAATCTCGTGGTGGACTCAGTAAAACAGATTGGAAGAGCCCAGTCGAGAGTTTCTGATTCAGTGTTGACGCTTTGACAACTGATGCCTAAGCTCTGGGACTGGGGACTGCGCTTTCGGAATCCCTGATGTGGGCTAATGTATAAAAAATAAAATTTGAGAAACAAAACAAAACCGGACAAGGCAACCAGACCTGAGTAGCAGGATCCAGTTCTGATGCAGCTGATCCCAGAACGATTTCCACCTCAGCTGCTCTCATAGATTTCCATGTGTGGCAGGTCCTGGGATATGCTGGGGGTAAAGGGTGGCATAGACAGAGCAAGATCGGGAAAACATGGGCTTCTGTGCTCCTGGGGCCCTGAGGCCTTTAAAATCTGAAACCTCACCCAGGTTTCCTTCTCCCACCTGGGCCTCTTCCCCTCAGTGACCTCATTTTCCTGAGGCCAGCATCCCAAAAGACAGACTGCAGCCACTGCCTGGCTCTGACTAGAGCCAGAGGGGAAGGGCTATCAATTGGCTTTCAGTCTTTGGTACTCACGTTGCATGCCCAGTCTCCTCCACGGACCTGGCCTCCCTCCTGGTTTCCCTTCATTCACACCCTACTCCACTGATATACCCTGCAGGCCAGCCTTCTGGGATCCCACACGCCAGGGACAGAGAGGGCTCTCAGAACACTGAGGCTCTGCCCAGGCAGAACCCCCAGAGAGTGATGATCTTTTGTCACTAAAACCCATGCTGCTGGAAATATACTGGTGCAACTTCATGTCCCACAGTTTTCTGTCTATTAGTGGGGCACACCCCTGGAAATCTGTGAAAAAGATGCTGCCTGAGTCTATTGTGTGCCAGGCTGGAAGTGATGAGCCAAGCCTGCTCCCTGTCATCAAGAAGCTCAGAGACCAGCAGGGGAGACAGACAGGTCACCAGGCAGAGATAGCCCTAAATGCACAGGGCCGGGATGGGGAATGAAAGGGTGCTTCCAGGGAGAAACGTTACCCACCAAAAGGAAGTAATGCCCATCGATTCCCTGCATTTCTGACTGGAGACCACTGCACCTCATGCGTGGTGCCAGGCACAAGATTTGACATGACAGGATGCTCAGTGAACACTGGGGGAAGGAGCAACTAGGCCTTCAGTTCTGGCACTGAGATTGCAATGCCAGAAAGGGCCCTGGGATTGTTTTCTTGGCGTGTCTTCAACCTTGCTGTGTGAACTTGGGCCAATCAGGTCTCTTTCTGGCCTTTCTTCCCACATCAATGACAGGGAAGATGCCAAGGTCGTGAGAGGTTAGGTTGGTGGGTAAGGGTGTGGGATGTGTGTCAAACATAGGTTTTCATCCTGAATACCCACCCCTGGTGCTGTGAGCTCCAGTAGGTGACTTAAACACACTCTGTCTTGGATTGCTCCTATGTAAAATGAGGCTGATCATAAGAGCAACACTCGGGTTTGGGGGTTGGGTTGTGGCCAGTAATCAATATGTAAAGAAATATCAAGTGCTTAGGACAGAGACTGGAGCACAGTGAAGTTGAGAAGCATGTAAGGTCTATGTTCCATCTCAAAACACAATTTAACTTTCATCCCTGGGGCTTTGTATTCATTACTAGACCTGGGACAGTCTTCCTCTTTAATTTACCTTGTTCCTGTTCAACCATCACCCAGAGAGGCCTTCCCCAATCCACTGTCTAAGGGAGCAAAACCCTGTCCATGTCTCTCCCATTCCTGAGATTTATTTCCCTCTATATTAATTTTGCTTGACTCTACTTACCACTTTACCGTACATGCTTGTGCTGTGTCTCCTCTGATAGGATCCAAGTGGCCCAAAGGGAGAATTTTGCTTTTCTGTTTTAAGTGCTACCTCCATTTCCCCTAGAAAAGCATAGAGGACACATTAGTCTTTCAAAGTCATGGGTTGACTACTTATTCATTTAGAAGTTAGTTCAACGAGGCGCCTACTGTCATCATTGTCACTATAACAGAGTAAGTGAGGGAGTTATTCAAGCGGCACTGTACAGTCGGGACTGAGACCTCAAGTTCACACACAGTGACCTCTTTCTATCTGGAATCGTTCTGGGTGTGCAAGTGATGCACATGGCTGTGAAAATTACGTTTGAAATGTGAAATTCCTATTCCCACACGTTCCTAAGTGTGACAATTAGTTTCTGTCATGTTTGGGTTCAAATGAGTAAAATTTACAATCATAGATGGTGAACAACTTAAATGTTCTTGAGTTATCGGTTCCAATTAATCACACATTTGAAATAATAGAAAGTTCAAAAACATTTCATGTGAATGTTGAGAAAGCAAATGCAAAGAATAATCAGAAAATATCATGAGAATTTTGAAGGATGTCTCTCTACTATATAATACAGAATCACTTTTGGCAAGGGAAGGTTAACAGATCCTCAGAGATAACAAAAGTAAACTGATGTATCCTCGCAATTTAGACTCATAATCTCCCATGGGAAACCTGCATGCAGAAGTGAGGGTTGACTCCCCTATATGAGCTGGATGCTACAAAAGGCAAGTGTCTCCTGTGCTGGGCGTCCAGCCTCGGACCCTACCAGGGCCCACCTCAAATTTTGACAGTGGTAGGGAGACTTGAGGCTCTTTGCTATCTGTCATTACACTCAGTCGGCCTATGGAGATGAGATGCTCTACATTTCCAGTGCCAGTTTGATTGCATCTGATTGTCTCATTATGAAAACTACAATTTGCTCACTGTGTGGGGAAATGTAATTCAATTTTTATATCTTCACAAGGACACATATGCCCACTTCCACAAATCAAAATAATATCAAGCAAAAAAAAAAAAAAAAAACAAAAAAACAACCATGCAACACAATGCTTATTTTTGGTAAGATCTTAAGCACTTACAACATACATATGCGTAGCACATAAGGGGGAGTCATATATTGTATGCAAGGCATACAGTGAAAATTTGTGATGGTGAGATAAAATGTGACTTTATTTGCTTCCACAGATTGTTTGAATGTGCATGTTGGCATTTTATGAAGATCAACAAATAATTAATAAGAGTAAACCTTTTTCAGACCACTTCTCTGTATATTTGGTTTTGAGAAGTAGTTTATGTTTATTGGAACTGCTTCTCACCACTGCTTTCCTGTGAGACCCAATTGGAATTGGCTGTACACTTTTTCTCTCTCTCTCTGTTTCTCTCTCTCTCTCTCTCTCTCTCTCTCTCTCTCTCTCTCTCTCTTTTTCCCTCCCTCCCCCTCTCTCTCTCTCTCTCTCTCTCTCTCACACACACACACACACACACACACAGACACACACAGACACACACACACACACACACACAAACGGGCACATACACAAACAGTCCTGTGTCTCCAAAAGCACATACACACTAATTTGGGAATTTTCTTAGGTACCACTCTGTCTATCCACCAGCATGACAATGAATGGAGCAATATTTGGTGGGTCACCACTCTGGAAAGATTGTCATCCCCTGCCCCAGGAAAATGGGTCGCTAGGGACAGAGTGTCCCCTGGTATCAAGGTTTGAAAGAGGAAGTTTCAAATTTCCTTTGCTATATTTCTATTGCCTTGAGAACAATTCTGAATTTCATAAAGGGATGTACCCTTCGTTCTGACCCTGAAAAACCTGTCTGCATCTCAATTATTTTCTCTACTAAGCTCACATAATAATAATTCCTGCCTCCTGGTTTCTTTGGGGTACATAAATCTCCAAACCGACACCCTCAACGTTCTTACCAGAGGTGCGTATAATTATACACAAAATTCGTTTGTTCTGTCTTCGAGAATGACGACAAAGAAGGGATGCTTATTTGGAGCAAAATACGTTTGATTAACAAGCGAGGGAGGCATTCTCCTCTCTCAGTGTTTGTTGTTTCTCATTGTGGGGCAACATTTGTTTAAGGATGACTTTTATCTGTGAGCATCTACAATTGGAAGGACACCTAAAAATACCTGTGACTGATAACTTGCAGGTTTTTTTGTATTTCTCGCTTATTGTTCCCATGGACATGACCATTTCTCACGTCTTCCCTTTCTCATTTCTTGCCCCCACGTTGCCTCACTAATCCAAGTGTTCCTTTCCTTATTTTTAACATTTTATCATGGAAAATTTCAAACACATAAAAGCAGAAGGTATAGTACAATGCACCCCAAGTACCCATTAAATTCAAGAGTCATCAACCTCAACAATCATTAACTTTCAATTTTTGTTTCATCTATGCCTGGTTGTACTTTCTTCCTTTTTTCTTTTTTCCCTCAGGAGTACTGAGAAGCCAAGTATACCCATCAAATCATTACCTCCGGGAATACACTGTAATAGATAAGGACCTGTTTTTAACATGACCACAATACCATATCGTGACCACAAAAATGACCAAGAGTGACTCAGTATCATCTACAGTCCATTACCTTTTCCATTTCCCCAATTGTCTCATGAAAGAGTGCTACGGGACCCGAAAAGCTCCACGCATTTCATGTGGTTGCTAAGTCTCTTAGAGCGTGAAGTGATTATATGTTTGTGTTGAAGAAAATATGCCCGTTCACCTTTGCTAAGACTGAAGAAAAAAAAAGGGATCTCAGTTTATAAGTCCAGGTGGGGGTTAAAGGGCGTCACAGTTTCCCTGGTCCTTGGTCCAGAGGTTTGAGCCTAGGCAGCTTTTGGATGATCCTTTTCTTCTTTTTTTTTCAACTTAAAAAACTTACTTTAGGCTGGGGATGTAGCTCCGTGGTAGAGTGCTTGGCCAGCGAGTGTGAGGCCCTGGGTTCGATCCCCAGCACTGCTAAAAAATCTTACTTTAATATGTCTCATGTGGAAATCACTCTTAATAGATGAGTAAATAGAAACAAAGACTCTTACTGAGATCACAGCCTCCGTGGCTTTAATTGTCACTGTAGGATGGTTACATATTCCCCGTTGCATTCATAGGAATTAGGGGCCATCTCTCCCCAACAATTTTGCCCTCAAAAACATACACACCAGTCTTAATAACTCAGCTAGTTACACTCCCACCTGACCCCTTAGTGTACCAGGTCTGTGGTAAACCTTGGCAGGCTCCCTTGGAGAAGTTGCTCCCCACTTCCCAAGGGTAAAGATTCACAAATAGGTTGTCACTTCGCGCACCCCTGGGAGAAAAAGAGTCCCTTAACTCTCACCTCCGATTTTTGCAGCAATGGGGGCCCCTTTGACATACACCATTCAGATCTTTCTGGTTTCCTGGGAATAGCGGTAAAAGTTGGCACCCAGGCTACAGATGTCATATCCTCTCTGGAGTTTACTGCCTCCACCCTTGCTTTATATTCAAGGAAGGAGCAGCCCCACATTAGACTTTCTCATCCATGTGGGATGTACTCAGGTCCCAGAGGCCAGTGTTGGTCTCGCTGTGTGTGCTTTTCAAGATTGGGTGATTTTCCAAAGCAAAGCTGTGGGGTGGGATACTATTTCAAAATAATAGATGGTAACCATGTACAAACAGAGAAACAACATGTATCCCATTTGTTTACAATAAAAAAAAATAGATGGTAAGATCTGACATTCTTTTGTGATGAAACTTAAGCCCTCCAGAAGCCCCGAAGTTCCAAGAGTGGTCTGAAGATTGTATGTCCCCTTGAGAAGAAGAGGGACATTTTGTATGGGAATTATGCCTGAGAGTTAGACACAGGGAGTAACAGAAATGATTACCTCCTATAAGAAAAAAGGCAGGAGAGCAGCGGGGTGGATTGTATAGGCATGAGTGACCTTACGCCACTTTCCGAAAAATCCTGTAAGTGGGAGCATTGCCATCAACACTGGACCTATTATGACTGTTGAAAGATGAAAGATTTATTATAGTCTGCATGGAGGTATGCCACACAGAGTGGATTTGGAGCATGGGCTCCATGTCTGCATTCCTGAACGTTCCTCAGCTCTCATTTGGTTCAGGAGAGATTAAGAATATCTCACTATTCTCATGGAAGAGTTCAGAAGGCAGTAGAATGTTTGCTGGTGAGCACAACCCAGTCACCCTAATTAAGGCAAAGGGATCTTGGAACACACTGCTCCACGAAATGGGTCGTGCACGCGTACAGGGAGGGCACAAAGAGCCATTAAGTGGTGAGAGGGAAATACTAGAAATTCTATGCATATTTATTTTATCACATCCTTTCAAAATTCAATTTTGGCATGTGCTCTCTAATGAGAATTACATATAAATACAGTGTCACCAGTATAGACTTTGTTAATAAATGTACATATACTGGAGTCACGTGATTCAGATCTTTTCTGACTGATGCATTTGTTAGTAACAAATTTCCACAAACACAATAGCTAAAAAGAACAGATATGTTCTCTCTCTCTCTCTCTCTCTCTCTCTCTCTCTCTCTCTCTCTCCACCACTGTGTGTGTGGAGGAGGCGGGTGTGTGTGTGTGTGTGTGTGTGTGTGTGTGCGCGCGCGCGCGCGCTCTAGGGGCTGAAGTTTGAGAACGGGTGCTGTCAGGACCATGCTGTCTCTGAAGCCTCCAGGAGAGAAATCTTCCTGGCTCTTGTACCTTCTGGTGGTCACAGAAATCCTTGGTGCTCCTTGGCTTGTACTGGTCTCACTGTAATCTCTGCTTGCATCTTCACATGGCGTACTCCTCCCTGTTTATCTCTGACTCGGTGTATTCTCTCTCTTGTAACTTCCAGTCAT
Organism: Sciurus carolinensis; assembly: GCF_902686445.1. NCBI lineage: Eukaryota > Metazoa > Chordata > Mammalia > Rodentia > Sciuridae > Sciurus > Sciurus carolinensis. The sequence continues at coordinate 41,737,866 of NC_062232.1, forward strand.
ATTGGATCAAGGGTCCATCCTAATCCAGGATAGCCTCATCAGAACGGATTACATATGCAAAGACCCTACTTCCCAAACTGAAATCACCTCCTGAGGGTCTAGGTAGATGAGAGATGGGGAAGGAAACTACTCAACCCAGTATAATGTCTGATGAAAAATGATTGAAGACCATTCCTAAGGCAACTGTCACATGGGGCAAGCACACTGCCACCCACCTCGAGTTACAACAAAATCTCAGGGGGAAGCCATAACTTTTAGAAAGAGCACAGTCCAGTAAGAAAGCAGTACTCAAGGTACAGAGCCACATCACCAGAACCTGAGACGAGCACTCAGACTCAGGGCCCCCTGCAATTCCTCCGTGTTATCATTTAAGTCGCACTCCTCCCTCCAATCCCCAGACACCTTTTCGTGGAGGGAGAATGGGAAGTAAGTAGAACTTGGAAGGGCCACGACGATTCCTTGACATTGGTGTCCAAACTGGAAGGATTTTAATTATAAAATTGTAACCGGTCACCGCCTCCTCACGTCTAGTACCCACAGGAGTGCATACTCTGATAGTAGGTCTGTTTATGGAAAAACAAATAAGCTTCTTTATATTTGCAGGACAGCATGTGCTGTATAAAACTTTGCACTTCCAATAGCAGATGCTCTGTGTCTGTGTCGCTGTGCATCCTTTCAAATTTATGGCGTCTATATCCCTCTTGTGGTTTGAAACTGCACCTAAATACTAACAATTCCTTATCAGAATTTTGGACCAGCTCACAGATAGTGGAAGGCAGTTTCATCTAACATTTAATGACTAAGCAGGTCTTTTGGACTCAGAGAGACTCAATTTCAACACTCAGTTCTGCTATTTAATATGGACTTCATACAGCCATGGATAAATTACCTAAGGTGTCCAAATCCCAGCTTCCTTACCTAGGAAAATGTGGGAATGTGCAATCTATTGCTTACAGTTGTTCTGAGGGTGAATTTGAATAATAGAAACAAATGTCCAGAGCAGAATTGGTGCTCAATAAACATAAGCCATAGATCTGGTTCTCATTCCTGTCTTTCTCCATTCGGGAATCTGCCCCCAGGTTCAGAGGGAGAATCCTGTACCACCTGCAGTGCATCCTAGCACCATGTTTTCCAGCTGTGTTATTGCAGAAGGTGGCCTTGGCTTAAAGGTTCCTTGAAGCACGCCCCCTGAGCTTTGGTGGTCTTGGTTTTGAAGAATACTTCCGTATCCTTCAGTTAAAGATGGGAAGGGCAATGTTCTGCCATCCGACAGTTTGTTCGTGTGAGCACCTCACTCACCTGAAATTGTCCACTATTATTACCACTGACATCCTTACCACCAGATGCTGAAAATTCTGTTCATGGGCTCTTCATATTTGTTGTCTGTGTAGTATGCGCAAGGTACTGTTCTCTGCGTTTGGGACACATCAGTGAACAAAGTGGAAAAACCAGTGGAAGTCTAATCCCTTGGTGTTTACATTCTAGTAAAATAAGGGTGAGAGTACAGATTCTTGGACTGACCCACTGACTGCAGACTCTGCTGTCTTTCCAGAGAAAACCAGGCAGGACATAACAGCCTTTCTTTCCATCTCGGTAGCAATGAGACCAGCTCTATAGTGCTCCCCTCTCTATCATTGTGTTCAGGAATAAGTATTAGTATCTGTGCTTAACACCCTGTGCACTGTACAAGGCGATTTCCCACACTGCATCTCGTTTAATCTTCCCAGCCATGTTGTTGAGTAGGTATTATATTGCCATATCTGTGTTACGGTTGAGGATGCTGAGAGCGAAAGACCTGAAAGGCTTTGTCCAGTGTCACACAGCCAAGCAAGCATGGGGAAGTCACACCTTCTGATTCCAGATCCCATACTTTGCCCCTGGGGTGAAAGTCATACATGCAACTCAGCCCATGAGGCCCATGAAAATGGCCGATTCATAAACCAGTGTGTGCAGAGTGACTGCGCGCGCACGTGTGTGTGTGTGCACACGCACGCGTGTGTGTGCAAGTGAGCATGCCCACATAGGCATGCCTGTGGTCACAGAAAGAAAGAGTGTTTATCAAAGTATTGAAGCAGTTTCCTGGGTGCAGTTTGTGATGTTTCCACACGCAAGAACTTGGTACCTTAAATAGTGGCCTAGTCCCTGGATGGATTGTCCAAAACCTCCCTTCCCAAGCACAACAATATCTGACCCAAAGCACTTTCTCGTTATTCATTTTGAAAATCTGTCTTTAGTTTTTTTGCATTAGAGCATTATAATCACGCATAGCATTTGTGTTCATTTTGACAAAATTAGACATACAAGGGATTTGATTTCAATCCCCATTCTCCCTGCCCTTTTCCTCACCTCCTCCATCTGCCTTTTCTTCCTCCTCTACTCTCCTGATCTTCCCTTCACTCCTAAGCTTGTTTACATTTGACTGATAGTTTCTACATACACATAAAGGCAAAATTCCCTTAGGTACATTTATACATGTGTATAACATGATTTGGTGAAATTCATTCCATATTTCTTGCCCTTTCCCTTCCTTCCTTCCTCTTTCTGGTGTTCCTGTTTCTCCACTGAACTTCTCTACATCGTTATGATATCCAACCCCTCCCCACCATGTTCTTTCCCTTATTTTTCTCTAGTTTCCACATATGAGAGAAAACATTCTATCATTCATTTCCCGAGTAGGGCTTATTTCACTTCACAGGATTTTCTCCATTTCCATCCATTTACCAGCAAAGGCAGTTAGTTATTTCGTTCTCCTTTTTGGATGAGTAAATTTCCATTGTGTATATATACCCCATTTTCTTAATCCCTCCATCTATTGATGGGCATCTAGGCTGGTTCCATAATTTAGCTATTATGAATTGTGCCGCTATTATGAATTGTGATGTGTATGTATCAAAAGAGTATGCTGGTTTTAGTAATTTTGGATATATACAGAGGAATGGGATAGCTGGGTCATATGGTGGTCCCATTCCTTAGTTTTTCTGTGGACTCTCCAAGCTGCTTTCCAGAGCGGTTGTATTAATTTGCAGTCCCACCAACAACATATGCATGTACCCAGAAGGGCTTTATCTTGCCGTGCTGACTTCTCCTTGGCAGCAAAGTCCACATTTGTGGTACATGGCACTGGGAAGGCCAGTCATTTTCTATCCATATCCACAGTAAGTGATGAGCACCCTCTGTAGTTGGCCAGAGTGTGGTTGGGGTTGGAGGGCTGATGTGGAGAAGGAGCTCACAGCAGCCAGCCCAAACTTGCTTCTCTCTCCTAGGAGATGGATGTGGCAGCCCCTGAGTTTGCCACCACCAACGTTGTCCAAAATCCACAAACATGGCTCTTCCCCTCGGTAGTAGAACACAGTACTTGCTAGAGTGCAATGAAAGGAGAGGACTACTATAGTCCGTGGGTTCTGGGCATGGTAAACCAATGCAGCCCTCTCGTTTCCCCACAGCTTTCCCATCTCCACTTTGGTGTCAACTGCGCTGATAGAACCATTTTCAACATACATTCGGAAACGCAGATATTGAACATGGGGCCACTTTAGGGAAACCCTAGCATAGACCTGGAGCTGGGTTGCTGGGGATCTAGGTACAGCTCCTTCCACCCTCCTCCTGCACCCACTTCTGACAGCTTTCTTAACACTAATCCTTTGGAGGCATTTTTTTTCAAAATCAGTTTCTGGTCTTGCTCTCACATTAGCTCCCCACTGCTCCACCCTCTCCTTGCCTGAACTGGGGAGGCATAAGTGTCCTATTTAGGACCGTGGCTGGGGAGGATAGGGCATCATGGTTTTCCTGGTCCTTGACCCACAGAGTTGACCTAGAGTCCCACTCCCAGCCTCTGGAGCTCTTGTACCCCACCTTGTGGGAATCTATAGAGAGAGTGCAGAGGGCTTTGTGAGGCATTGGTCACATGGAGAGAGGAGGGGGGCATTCCTTCTCTGCTGGGACCATGAACTGACTGACCAGAGACCTGCCTGGAGCCCTTGGATGAACAGACACTGATGTGATGTTCTTCTGAAGGTTTCAGTCCATGTATTTTTAAACTAGAGGGTCCAAGCCTCATATCAAAGCCCAGCATGAAGAAGACTGAGTTTCTAGAGGAATCGGGCAGATTTTACAGAGCTGCACGGAGGAAAGTGAACTGGGAGACTTCCTGGGGTATCAGAGGAAATGTTTCCTTATTTATTTGTTTATTTATGAATTTTATTTTTTGGTACTGGTGATCGATCTTACCCAGGGGTGCTTTACCACTGAGCTACATCCCCATTACTCTTTACACTTTGCAGTATTTTTGAGACAGGGTCTCGCTATGTTGCTCAGAGTCTCACTAAGCTGCTGAGGCTGCCTCAGTCTCCCAAGTTGCTGGGATTACAGGCGTGCCCCCCCCCCCCGTGCCTGGCTCATAGGAATTCTTCACGGTGAGTGCAGCTTCCACAGTATGGGGTTGGATCCCACCGCCCCCCTGCCCCACCCCCACTCTCATTCCTCTCCTCCCTGAGATATATGGAAGCTGCCTTCCATGCTAACATCTTCTTCATTGTCATGCAGTTTGTATTCCGTTATCCTCCTTGCACAGGTGCACTTTGTCTCTTTCTGAGGTGGGATTCCCGAGACCACCGTTACAAGGGAACAACAGATACACCTGCTTTCTTTCTGCAGCTACCTTCCAAGAGGCCCATTTCAGGAGGGAAGAGAGGCCTTACAGCTGGAGAAGGAAGCAGGGAGCAGTGAAGAGAAGGCACTGAGAAGCAGGTGCCATGACTGGCCTTTGGAGCTGTCTAGGCTGGGTGCCGGGAACTGGGTTCTTCTGGGTCCCAGTTCTCAAGGGAGGTTTGAAATGCCACTGACTCCTCATAACTGCTGCTCAGAACCTGGAAGCATGCTGCCCTTCCCCAAGTTTCCTCCCTCACAGAGAATGTGGGCAGTGTGTGTGTGTGTGTGTGTGTGTGTGTGTGTGTGTGTTCAAGAGAGTGAGAGAGAGACATTGATGTACAGTCAGAGGCAGAGAGAGACTGAGAATGATAGGAGGAACAGCATGCCTACCGGATCATTAGTCTCACATCTGTGCATTCTAGGCCTGGGAAAGACAGACCCAACAGAGGCTCAGACATCCATCTTTAACTGTCTTTCTCCCTCAAAATACGAATGGGTTTGTTAGTCATAATTAACTTCCTCTCAAGAGGTGTGTGTGTGGGTGGGGGCGTGCACATGCTCATGTGTATGTCATGTGCGCTTACATGCAAGTGTGTTTGTCTCAGTGAGTGCACCTGTGTTTGCAAGGTGTGTTAGCCTCCAAGCATGTGCTCATATATACATTTATGCCTGTTTCCGGGATTTTTAACCACCCGAATTTTTCTCTATCTGTGCATACATATAAATGTCTTTGTGGACTTGCGTTTGCTGTGTGTGACGAAAAGGTACCTGCACATTTATAGATGCGTTTGGGGGGATTAAAAGTGTCTGTCCTCTTTTTGGGGTATTATTTTTGGGGTATATTATAACCAATCGCTGATTGTGTGTGCGTGTGTGCATTTGGGTATGTGTCTACTTGGAAATACAAATCTAAAATCAGGCAGGAGAAATTGGGGTTGGGGTGATGTCCCATCTCAAAGTGCCTGGGCATGTGGGAGGTGACTGTCGGTGGGTATGGGGATATATGTGTGCACCTTTAGAGAGGCCAATGCGTTATTGTATGACTTGGGAGGCAAGATGGGGTTGTAAACTTCAGGGGTAAGGGATCCAATGTTTCCTCTCTGCCCTGTCACTTTTGGGGTCCAAGACATGCCCGTGAGCACTATTCAGCCAATGGGATGAGGATGAGAACTCTTAGTTAGGCCATTCAATCGGAATGGGAGGCAGGAACCAGGAGGGTGAGATGAGCGTATGGAAATAGGAGTCATGAGACAAGGCTCCAGGGTAGGGAACCCAGAGCCACACGTTCAGGAGCAGTTGTGAGGATGCTAGAATGACTCATGGTTGTTGAGAGCGGTGACGCTGGATGGGAGAGCAGTTACTGAGATCAGGGGTCTCTGATGCCCTCGTGGCTGTGGCATGCCCGGTTCCTGGGAATGCTTCTGTGCAAGGGCACAGGATGCCTAGCTGCTCAGGCAATGCCCTGCATGAGGAGGCTCTGTGCAAGAGCCCTATCACTTCTAACCTTGATCTCAGGCACTCAGCTCCCGGGAAAGAAGGAATTCTTATGCTAGACAACCACAATGTTTCACCAGCTCCGCTTCTCCAGTTCCTGCCCACCTTACAGTAACTTGAAACAGTGGACTTTGAGAGTTACACAAAGTTCCTAACATTGCACTTTGCAACTATGGATTGCAACCGTGGAAGGGCTACATAGATAGATGTCCTAGTTTCTGTAACTTTCCTGAATACAAAAAATAATGGTTGCATAGTCTTTAACCTGATGATGAGATGCATATAAATAAAGATTGCTGGCGTAACTCTTTAGATCTGCATCTCCATCAGAGAGCAGAGCTTCACCTGATCCCAGCTTAATCTTCAAGATCTGTGTCTGTGAATCTCTATTTTCCAATACCCCTTCGTCCCTCGCCGGACCCGAGAGTTTGGTCGCACCGGTCGTGACACGTGGCACCCTGGCTTCTGGGGACTGCCTCAGGGACTGTGGCCTGGATGAAAGGCCCAACCTGGTCGGTGGACAACAGGAACATGGGCTTAGGCCAAGGTGTAGAGGAACATGTGGGAGACAGTGAGTGCTGCCACAGAGCAGAAAGGAAACAATTTCAGAGGGAAAGGAGACCCTGACATGCTGGACTGTGGTGCCACCTCCCTCTTATCTCAGCCCAATTGTTCGACATAGACAAAGTAAATCTGTGCCAAGTCCTGAGGACTGTGGGGTTGAGACAGTCACTGACCAATGTCGATATGTGGGCTGACTTTGGTCCTTAGCCTTGTGAGAAGGAGCAGTTTTATCCTGAAGTTTGTGGGATCTTCTTTGCTCAGTTTGGTTTATTCCTTTATTTGCCCCTTATTATGGTCCATTGAAGCAAATAATTGTTTTGTCCTGTATGAGTTAAAGAGAGAGGTGATTCTCTTCATAGCATGTATGGAGAGAGAAGTCTTTGGAGCAGCATGAACATCTGAGTTGTGTCAGGTGGGCACAGCAGGGGGCAACTGTGATAAACATTCCCTCCCTACCGAGGCAGGTGCATTAATCTGGGGGGGGTGTGAGGACACACACGTGTGTGTGTGTGTGTGTGTGTGTGTGTGTGTATGTGTGCGTGTGCACACGCTCACACCCGTGTCTGTTTTAGGGCAGAGAGAGGGACACAGAGAAACAGAGACGAAAACCATGTGTGTATATGTGCTGCTCTAACTGCCCAGACCAGAGTTTCTGCTTCCATCTTTTATCCATCCTCTGGTTTTAGAAATATCCTCCATCCTCACTTTTCTAATATGTAAATGGGTCTGACATGTTCTTGGATAGGTAGAATTAATATTGTCAACATGGCCATACTACCAAAAGTGCTATACAGATTTAATGCAATTCCTCTTAATATCCCAATGGTGTTCTTCATAGAAATAGGAAAACCTGTCCTGAAATTCATTTGGAAAAAATAAGAGGCCCAAAATAGCCGAAGCCAGAAAAGTGAAGCAGGGGCCACCACAATACCTGACCTCAAATTATGCTACAGAGCTTATAGTAACAAAAATGGCATGGTATTGGTGCCAAAACAGACATGCAGACCAACGGTACAGAATAGAAGACACAGAGATAAACCCACATAAATACAGTTATCTCATGCTAGGCAGAGGCGCCAAAAACATAACTTTGGAGAAAAGATACCTCTTCAATAAATGGTGCTGGGAAAACTGGAAATCCATATGTAGCAAAATGAAATTAAACCCTTATCTCTCACCCTGCACAAAACTCAACTCCAAGTAGATCAAGGACCTAAGCATTGGACCAAAGATCCTGTGCCTAACAGAAGCAAAGGTAGGCCCAAACCTACATCATGTCAGCTTAGGAACCGACTTCTTTAACAAGACTCCTAAAGTGCAAGAAGTAAAATCAAGAATCAACAAGTCAGATGGAATCAAACTAAGAAGCTGCTTCACAGCAAAGGAAACAATCAAGGATGTGAAGAGAGAGACTACAGAATGGGAGAAAATCTTTGCCACCTGCACCTCAGATAGAGCATTAATCTCCATGATATTACAAAGAACTCAAAGAATTTAACACCAAAAACAAACAAAAAAACAAATAATCCAATCGATAAGTGGGCAAAGGGACTGAACAGGCACGTCACAGAAGAAGAAATACGATTGGTCAATCTAGCAGTTTGAGAAATGCAAATTAAAACTACACTGAGACTCCACTCTAGTCCACTCTCACTCCAGTCCGAATGGCAACTTCCAAGAATACAAGTCAGAATACATGACGGTGAGGATATGGGGGAAAAGGGACACTCATACATTGCTGGTGGGACTGCAAATTGGTGCAACCCCTCTGGAAACAGTATGGAGATTCTGCAGAAAACTTGGAATGGAACCACCACTTGACCCAGTTATTCCACTCCTCGGCATATGCCCAAAGGCCTTAAAGTCAGCATACTATAGTGACGCTGCCACATCGATGTTTACGGCAGCTCAATTCACAACAGCTAAACTACAGAACCAGCCTCGGTGCCCTTCAACAGATGAATGGATAAACAAAATGTGGTATATATACACAATGGAATGTTTCTCAGCCATAAAGAGAAATGAAATGATGGCATTTGCCAGTGAATGGATGGAACTGGAGACTATCATGCTAAGTGCAATAAGCCAATCCCAAAAATCCAGAGCCTTCTCTCTGTTATGCGAATGCTAACTCAAATAATCGGATGGGAATAGGGAAGGATAGAAGTACTTTGGATTAGACAAAGGGGAATGAAGGGAAGGGAGGTGGAATGGGAAGAGGAAAGATAGTAGAATGAATTGGACATTACTTTCCTATGTTCATATATGAATACACAACCTATGTAATTCCACTCGTATACGACCCGAATGGGAAGTTGTACTCCATATATGTATGATATGTCAAAATACAGTCTACTGCCATGTGTAACTAAAAAGAACAAATAAAAAATAAAAATAAATAAATGGGGCTGATTTTACATGCTTCCTAGTGTGGCTGTGATGTGTTAAGTTACGTTTGGGAATCCCAGCAAACCTGCCCGTGACTTGTGTTGGAGGTTGAGGATTTCATGCCGGTGTCCTTGCTTGTAGGGGAAGGAGGTGAGGGGCCTACCTCCCTAAGAGACGCACTGTGGATTTGGCAGAGCTGCCTCAGAACCCAGTTGGTACTACATGGGCACAGAGGCATTCCACATACCTCCACATGAAATGCAGCTTCCTCTGGCACCTGAATCCTGGCCACGTTATGAGACAAGGTCAACATCACAAGGCTCATCTCATCGTCTCAGGTGACGGCTACAGCAAGGCCCTGTCAGGGATCTCTGTGATTGCTTGCTGGAGACTTGGTACACAAATAGCCCTTGTTGATGATTTGTGTCACCTTTGGTCACTCCCAGACACCACTGTGGAAGCCTCTGCCAGGTGGGCTGATGAGGTCAGCAGTGCTAGTAGCCTGGGTAATGTATCGATGTACAGGAAATTGGCATCAATGTTCCCTAATATGTGTGTTGTCTTAACTGTGGATGCCATTGTTATCATCTTTCTGCACACAAATGTTAGCACAGGTGGCCTGTGATTTGTGGGATTACCCTTACCATTTTCCAACCTCTTTACTTTCCCCACACTTGCAGAGATTTGTGCAATGATCATGAAGCTATCCTACAATGGTAAAGTACAAAAAGCAACACTGCTCCACCCTTCCTTTTCCATCAAGGCCCAGCAGAAGTGTTGATTGCTGTGATATCTCTTTTGGGGATTCCTGCACTGCATCTTGTGCACACAACTCTCTTGACCATAAGCAAATGAAGCTTTTGGCATTTCTTCTTCCTTGTAGTTGCAGTTTCTTGTTAGGTAATCTCCTTCATGTCATAGAGCATACGTTGCCATAGCCCTTGGCCATAGAAACCACTGGTAAATGTCTGTGATGGGCAGACACTGTGCCAGAGCATACTGAATAGAATGCAGTCTGTGAACTCTTGCTGCTTTGCAAACGTTAGGTACACATCTGTGTAAACTATAGAAGGTGACAGTGCACGCTTGGGAGGGACTCTGTGATTCAGTGATAGCCCTTTAGATGCTTATATATACATATATTATTATATATAATAGCATGCACACACACACACACACACACACACACACATGCACGCACACATATATATATATGGCCTTGTGTTTTCTATGTCTCTACTGGGTTATTTCATTCTAGTATTTCACTTTGCTCTGATTATAGAAATGCAATGATCCACAAGAGACTGATGTGGAAAACGATCATTTCCTTCTTCACCATGTATAGTTTGAGAAGCCCCAGTCTAGGACTATTTTGAAGACCAACTGCTTTACTTCCCACAGTAGGTCTACAGAGCAGGAGTCATTGCTCATCACTTGGGAGGTGTAGAGTGAGGGTGAAATAAGTTAGATCACTTTGACTCAGTCCCCAAACTCTCCATGGAGTAGACACCCCGGGCTTGGGACTAGCATGTTTCCACACAACTGGCATAGGGTACATCAACTGCTACTCATTGGGACTGTAGAAGTGCCCATGACCCAATCCTGACAGCTGCCGTACAGCTCCCAGCATCACATGGGCCAGGGGTTCCTCAGAGCAGCTTGGGCAGCCTTTATTAAAGTCTCTGCAGCACGGCCAGGGAGAATCTCTGAAAGTGGGGTACATTCAAGCATGTGAACTCAAGCACAGTTTAACAGAAAACAGGGTAAAAATACAGTAAGGGCCATCTTCAGCAAGGTGGGTGCCCAAAGGCCTTGACTTGTTTCTGGGTCAAGGCCAGTGGAGTGGGTCCAAGGTGGGTGCATGCCTCAGAGAAGCTCCTCTATAAAATATTCGCTCCTCTACACTGGGACTCTGATTGGCAGGGCCTACTCTCACTGTTCAGTTGCTTTCTTCTCGTGGAGTCAGCCTCATTCATCTTGCTCAGATCAGCAAAATGGGTATTCTTTCCTGAGATGAGCCTGAAGTATCTCCCTGAGACACAATCCCGTGAAACCACATCCAGTTCCAGGGTTATATGGCGGGTGAGGCTCCACCTCACTATGATGCTTGTTCCTTGGGGTCACATCAAGTGGGGTTCAACCTTGATATTTTCAGAAGGGAGTGTGAACATGAGAGAATGAAGAGGACACTCAGAGGCACACACGCGTGTTCACACACACAGACACACAGACACACAGACACACACACACACACACACACACACACACACACACGAAAACTTAGGAGCTGTGCCCACCAGTCTAAGGTGATAATGACCCAAGTTGGCCTAGTGACCTTTAAGCTTTATTCAGAGTTTCAATATCCAAGCGACTTACTGTGCTCCTTTGGTCTCTCAATAGGCCTTCTGATAGTAAGGATGTGCAAAAACCGTCAGTGGAAGGACATTTCTGTGGTTCAGTGGTGTTTCTAAATTCCACTTAGAGTTGGGCCCTCCTTCAGAGGAGGGGTCTAATGCAAGCAAGTCAGGATTGCAGAGAGGTGCTGCTACACAGCCTCAGACTCAGAACACAGCACAGGCACCAAAGTAGCAGTGCCTTATGTGTGACTGAGGAGGGTCCCCAGTCATAGGGACTGTGGTCCTTGTGATCATTACAAGTAGCTGAGGTTCACAGGGAAGGTAGGGTTCTTACAGTGCTAAGGGGCTGCACGAGTAAGCCTACACTCTGACATCCCAGCAGGTCTGAATCCATGGAGAAAAAAGGGCCTTGACAGGCAGCCTGTTGGGGCTTTGAGCTTCAGTGTCCCTGTGTTTTTCTCGTGGCCTTGGCCAGTCAAGCTCGCCTCCTTGCGCAGCAGATCTCCCAGTTTTAACGTGGGTATATTGCCCCATGATATCGCCCACATAATGGATTCTTTGAAGTATTGAATGCTAGGTGCCACAAGTGTGCCTGGTGCATAATAGGTGCTCAATTGACATGGAGGCTCAACAAATATGCAGGTGCCTGGCCTCAAGACACTATGTTCAGGGGGGACAGAATGCCCATCAGTTATCTGCCCGATCCAGAACACCCTCATTTGCAACTCCTTGTGCGTGTTCCAGCCCTCCTCTTTACACCAGGCCCCTGTGCCCTCCTGCCTGCTCAAAGTTCCTGCTGCAGGGATCTCTCCCGCATCCCTGTGATATCCACCTCACTCCTCTCCACATTGCCTTGAGCACAACGGTATTGCTTCCACCAGAAGGAACCTTCTGGCTCACTCTTCACCCACAACATGCCATCATTTCCATTGCTCCTTGTCGCTACAAAACTCCTTGCAAGACTTGTCATCGCATCCTCTCCTCCCATTCTCCCTTAAATCTCGCCAAAGCAGGCGGTGACACCCAAATCTCCCAAAGAAGCTGCTCTTGATGTCTCCAGGGACATCTACATTGCTGAATGCAATGGCCTATTCTCACCCCTCCTCCTATCTCACTTGACATCAGCCTTTTTAGCTGAGTGGACTGCCATGTCTCTCTTGATACCCATTTCTTCCCATGGTTCCCAGAAAATTCTTAGTTTTCTTCCATGCCTCATTGGTGACAATGCTTCCATCTCCTCAGCTGGTGCCCCCACTTCTCCCGTGTCCTGTTATGCTGCAAGGCTCTTTTCCTGATCTTCTGCCCTTCTCTGTGTACCCTCACTCCCTAAGCACAGCTCAGGTTATCCTTGTGGCATTTACGTGTACCCGAAGCACAGATCTCTCACCCAGACTCTTGACATATATGTGAATGCTTCCTCAAGTCACATGAATGTCAAAGAAGCATCCGAACTCAACAGGTGAATTCTATAAAACTAGTGCCGACTGCAGCATTCCCTGTATCACTTGACACCAATTCCATTCTACTAGTCACTCAGGGAAAATATCCTGAAGTCAGCCTTGCTCCTGCCTGACATGTGACGTCTAAATCAGAAGGAATCGTGTGGGATCCTCCTCAAAACTTAGGCAGAACAGAGCCCTTCTGACCACATCGTTATCTACTGTTGGTAGGATGGTCCAAACCTGCAGCATATCCAGACGAGATGACAAAGATGACTTCCTACCTGATTTCTGTGCTCCCACCACCCTGGCCTTCACTCAATGTGTTCTCAACATGGTGAGTAGTCAAAGAGATCTTTTCTAAAGGTGTGGCAGATCATATCCCTCCTCTTTTTTCCCTTCCTCTCATATTTCACCACAAGTAAGAGGCAACATCCTTCAAATGGGTTCTACGCAGGGTTGGATACCGATGACGTCTCTGACCCAGTGTCCTGCTCTTTTCCTTTTGGCTCACTTCATGCCACACGTGGCATGCTGGCCTCTCTGCTCTTTCTCACAGGTGCTAGGTCCTCCCGGGTCTCAGAGCCTTTGTACCTGCTGGACCTTCTGCCAGGACAATGCCCGTTTTACATATCAGCAACATGAACCCCCTCGCCTTCTTCATTTCTTTCCTCCAGTGTCACCCCTCCAATGAAGCCTGCCTGCCTACCCCAAATATTGAATTGAATGCTGTCCCAGCATTTCCAACGATCCACTCCACCTTACGCAGCTGTGGTAACTCACCGCCACAACCATCCCTATACGTGACTTGATTCTCACATCCTACCTTACTGTAGAATTTGTTATCTAACGAGGCTCACGTTTTATTTTCACCCTAGCACTCACGAGGGCTAGGCAATGAGTGATTTCTTCACCTGCATATCATGAGTTGACTGGAACCATAGTGGCTCACAGCAGATCTTAATAAATATGTGTTGAACAAGTGAATGGATGAATTGTTAGAGAATCACAGCATAGGAACTGACACAATTCATGTCAGTCTTGAGAGCTGACAGTCAGAGAAGGGTTCAAGGGCACCCGTGGTCAGAGTCACAGAAGAGAACTCCGCCACTCTCCCTGTTGGCGAGATATCTTGGGCAAGGCTGTCAGTTGTTGCATGAGCAAGGGCAGAATCTAACCAGTCGAGGACTGGGCCTGCTTTTCACTAACTGTCCATGGGCTCAGCCTTCCCCTCCTTCCACTGCGTGAGTGCTCTTCCTGTTGGCGTGAGCATTTGCAAGCCTACGGGCCCACTTTTCTACAGGAGCCTGTTCTCTCAGCCTCGGTTGGCTCCACGGTGATTCCTCTGTGTAATCTTAACTGAGCAGAGACCCTATTTTGTCCAAGTGCCCTGACACAGATTTTCAAAGAAATTCCATTAGCTCTTTGATGTTTTTAACCGCCGTGGCTCCAGAGCCCTGGAGTGACCTGTGTGCGGGTCTCAGTCCATCTTCACCCTAATTGCCCTTCTGCATCTCCATCACTACTTCATAGGCCTTTCCCTCAGAAAGGTGGTATTGTACCTTTAGGCCAAAGGAAGGGTTAGAGGGCTCCTGGCCACTACCCACCTCCTAGAGGCCATTGTTTGCCCAAGCAGAATCCATATTTCTCTTTCACCATAGCCACCATCTGCTGCGCACATGGTTGCTGAAGCCAGAGCCAAATACTGGCCCCGAGGAGGACGTCACAGAAACGCCATGGTCAGGGGCAGCTGCCCACCGCTCGCTGCTGGCATTTTATCGGATGTGCTCCGCCTAGGGGATGCTGAAGGCCTCCCAGCCCATTGTGTTTTCTGGATCATCCACAGTGTCTGCATGCAAGGTTACAGGGCCAGAAATGTTGTCCTTTGCTTGCTCCACTGTGGGAAAAACCAGGACCTAGGATTTGAGGACTGATGGAGTGTGCAGGGTGGTGAAGTTTCTGAGGAATATATTGTGATGGGGAAGACACAGTTGTCTTGGAAGGAAATACTCTTTCCTCTTTCTACATGTACACCTCTCCAAGGATGCCTGCCAACAAACCAACAGCAAATCAGAATAAAGGGCTTCGACAGCTAATTCCCAAAGTGCATATTCGCCCCGTTTCCCCACACCTCCTGACCCTTCCATGTCGTGATCTTTTTCACTATGACCCTGGGATTTGGTGGCGTCTGAAAGCAGAAGACTTTCCCAAGGCGGGTGAGGCCCCAGGTGTCCTGCTGGTGGAGCCTGTCCTTGTAACATAGCGGTGTGAGCTTCAGACTTGGCTGGCCCTCTGTTCAGGTGCTAGTCTGCCACTACCCAACCAGGTGACACCAGCATCTTGCTTGAGAGATCTGACCCAGAGTTTCCGCCTCTGTAAACTTGGTCTGGTGGCACCTACCTTGCAGGGCTGGTGCACAAGTTAGAGGCGATGCATGAAGACAGCCATCCAAGTGTGTGGCATCATTGAGTCTCTCAGCAAATGCCAGCTGCTACTGTCCTTAGCCTTGGAAGGGTTTGAGCTTTCTCTCTCTCTGAGTTCCCTAAACAACTGGAGTGTTCTAGGACCCAGCAACTCCACCAGCTTCACAGTCATCCCTGCCACCAAAACTGCAGCTCTTCCACTCACTTGGGCGGGGGACGGACTCTGCTGGGTTGGGGCCGGTTGAGATTTCAGATTCACACAGCAAAAGACTCACAGCTTGGTGCCCCATCTGCATGCAGCTCAAAACCCAGGGACTTTAGTTCAACGTCAGGATGAATATTCTCTTTTGCTCACCACCTTCCAGAAGCCCCTTTGCCTGCCCCTCCCTCAGCCCTGTCATTCATTTCACAGCCACCGGAAATCCCGCCCTCCTCCGGTGTTTACCTAACCAAGTGAAGTTTAACTCTTTGCAGTGCTAATGCGGTGTGCTGGGAGGACTGAACCTCCTGGACACAGGGGAATGAGACTGGTCCTTTGAGGGCTCCCTCTTGGAGCTAGGGCAGGTCACTAATCCTTTGTTTCCGAATCCCCTGTGGAGCCTCCTGCCTGAGGCCTTTGGATTATTCATTCATTCATTCATTCATTCATTCACTCACTCACTTTTCGGCGCTGGTGATTGAACCAGGGGCCCCTTACCACGGAGCTACATCACCAGTCCTTCTTCTTTTTTTATTTTGAGTCAAGGCTTCGCTAAATTGATGAGGCTGGTCTGGAACTTGTGATCCTCTGGTCTCTGCCTGGGATTACAGGTGTGGCCACTGTGCCAGGCATCATCTGTCTTCTACTGTGTAGCTGGAGTATACCCTCCCAGTCTTTCTCCCCTTAAGTGTGGTACTGCTGGTCCTCTGCGTTAAACTTCTTGGCCCACACTTGCTAATAACCTTATTAGGCAATTAGACGTTTATTTCCACCAGAGCCATAGAATTCACAGATTCAGACAGGTTTTGGAAGGACATCATGTCTTTCTCTGGGCTAGCTAGTACTTTCTGTACAATGGGCGGTGATCATACTGACCTGCCAGGGACAATACGCGGCATGCCACTGGCACAGAAGAGGTGCTCAACACGTCTCTGCTCTCCAGGCTCTCCTACTTCCTAGCTGACTTCCCTGGAGCTGAGTGACCTGTGTGAATCCCCTTCTGTCAAATGGGGAGAAGTTTAACTGGGTCTCCCCCCGACACACACACCCCGCAAAGGATTGGGGACTGCAACCCAAAACTTCACATTTTTTCATTCTGTTTTGTTTTTTGGCTTTCTTTTTCCTTATTCTAGGACAGACCCCTTGTGAGTGCATTGGCAGGTAGAAGCGGACAGCAGAGTGACCTAGAGGAAAGGTCTCTGGAATTTCAGAGAATGGACTTGGGGTCTTGTCTAGGATCTGTGGTTTGCAGCCTCTCTGTCACTAGGTAGGAAAGTCACCTATAACCTCTACCTCAGATTCCCAGCTCGTCTGTCTCTGGGGATGTTTTGGCAGACTTGGCCCTTTCAGAGCAAGAAACATGCCTTTTGATTTTCTGTGCCCAGTTTCTCTCACACTGCTGAAACACAGAAGTCTCTCACTAGTTTCTTGCTTACTCGATGGATTTGGAGCGACTGAGGGTTCAAAGTTTCTGCCTTTGTTTGAAGTCTCTGGTTCCAAAGGCTGATGACTCTGGGTCCCTGGGCCTTTACCCTGCATCCAGTGACTTGAGTTTGCACTCAGCTGGAAGCAGGGCAAGATTGGAGGTAAAGAGAAGAAGGAGGTAGCCTGGCTACTCTGTTGTAGGTGACAGGTGCTAGGCTGAGACCCACAAGGCTAGGTTAGGCCCCTGTCAACCATGCTCCCCACTGGGGAACTTAGTTCACACACTGTCTAGTTCTTGGCAATAAATGTCCTAAGCTCTGGAGGTGATCAGAATTTCCTTGAGCGTGTTCTCCGCCTGTAGCTGGTGAGAATGGGGATGTGACTCCCACAACCCCAGATCTGCTGCAGCACCCTGACGTGAGGATTCAGAAGCCCCTGTGGTGGAATGGAGGAGAAGAGCATTGAGCTCCTTGAGTTCAGGAGGTGAGAGAGTGCAAAATCTCCTGGGGGTGTGCTGAAACCCCATCCCACATGACTTAGTACACCATGGGCCGCCATGACAGGGTGTCCTTTGGATTTAACACACTGGCTGAAGGGAAAAGTGGAAATGTTAATGGTATCTTACCCCTTGGGCACACACAAACACTTCTAAACAATGTGGGCACTGAACCAAATTGTAGTTCCTGAGAGAAATGCAAGTTTCCCTTTAGGAGATGCTACAGGTAGATTCTTCTGTTTCCTCTAAAACTGAGAATCTCTGCTTGTTTAGAGCTTTTCTGTACGTTATTCCAGGTTCATACTTTTTGTTGGTCATTTTATTATCATTAGTTAGTTTAAATTCAGCCATAATAGCTGCCCTTTGAGGCTCTGGTCTTTCTCACCTCTTCCCCTGCCTCATTTCTTATTCTCTGCTTCCCCCTTGACAGAACCTTAACAGTTCATTGAAGAATTTGTTATTCTCCAAATGTTCATGCTCCCTCAGTCCCCCTATACTTACTCCCTCATCTCTTGTATTATTTTCAGAAATCAGATTGTCTTCTAATCAAGAATTTTCTGACAGTCCCTTTTTATTGTTGTAGCATCATATGGTTGTCTGTTTTTTGCCCTGCAATCACCCCTTCACTCTTTCCCCTCCTGTCATAATAATTTAACTACCCTATAATGTCTTCTCCATCCCATTGCTAAGGATTTCTCTCATTAATTTCCTTATTTCCTGGCACCCCAGTCTGAGTCTCTATTATAGCACTTACCACGCTGCCACTTTACATATTTTTTTTTATGTTATCTAGGCCCTCTGTGCTAAGAATTATCCACAGAACTTATACTCATTCTTCACATACCAGGTGGTCAGTAAATTAACATGGTTTACTGGGTATTAGGCTTTTATTTTCTCTGTATACTGTGGTAATTAACAAATGGAAAACTAAGTCATGGAAAATTTCAACCTTTGTATACAACAATCACAAGGAATACAGAAGGATCATACATAAATGAGTTTTTTTATGTCATTGTTTTCCTCATTTAGGACACATCTATTTTACTTGTAAACCCATTCAAATATTTATAGATCAGTCATTTTAAGTACTATATATTTGATTCATATCAGTATATGATGAAAATTTCTCATTTTTTCAAAGCAGTTATAACACATGGCATATCACTACAGCAATAGGAAAACCAATCTTCAAAACTATGAACACTTAATACTGTGATCCATTACAAAAATTACAAAAATCTAATTGACAAACATACCGTGAACTTCAAGCAAGACACAGAAATGAGCAATATTCAAATAATACCTAAATCCTAAGGTTACTTACACAATCCCAAACACTAATACCATATATTTCAGGGTTTTTTTTTCCTTGTCTCAATTCCTCTTTCAAATCGGTAGTACCCATTGACCTGGGCTTCTTCTTACTTTTGAGTCCTCTTTGTCACCAAATGATGATTATGACTTATCCTTCACTGGCTGCAAAACTTGCTGCTGGTATTAACACTGGATCTTCCAGAGAAATTGGTATTGGAACTTGCAGAAATACCTGCAGGTGTTTGAACTCTGGCACGTGTTTGGGCTCGGACATCAGTCAGTGCTTTGGTTTTCACCCTCGCTCTGGCCTCCTCCTGTTTCACAGCTTCACTGTATTGTGATGGCCAGTCCCTGGGGTCTCTGTTATAAACTTTGGCTACAAATTGTAAAATTTCCATTTTGCTGTTTTCCTGGTTGGCTTTAGGTCCCCAGAAGAATGCATACTCCAGTGGACTACCATGGTTCACTGGTTTATATTCCAGGTACCCACGCTGTACAAACTCTTGGGTGATTACCTTCTTCAGGTTCCCAAATATTCTGTACTTCTTTTTCAGTTGCACCCCTAACTTCTGCAGAACCTCCCAAATGAGGTTTTCTGTAGCACAGGTGCCCACCATGAAAATGATGCCTAACATCACAGTTAGGAGACCTTTTTTGAAGCTTTTCTCACGTTTGATGGTGCTTGGGGATCTTGAGTTCTTCTGGGCCCTCAAAGTACCCCAATTCTTTGAGATTCTTTGCTTCCGAGAGATGCCCTCTGAGTGGCTAGGGATCTCTGAAGAGCTGGGTTCCTCTGAGATTCCAGGGGCCTCTGGAGTACTGGGAGACTCAGAGGTGATCCGAGAATTTAAGGTGCTGGGGGATCTGAAGGTGCTTGGATCCTTCAAGGTACTCCAGACCTTCAACATGCTGGAGGCCTCTGAGGTGCTTAGGGTCTTTAAAGTGGTGGAGTCCTCATGCATGCCAGGTGGTTTCAAGGTGGTAAGGGCCTTGGTGGCAGCTGAGACCTCTGAGATGTCTAGGGTATTTGAGGCACTCACCATTTCTGTGGTGCTTGGAACTTTCAAGGTGCTCAGAGCCTTCAAGGTACCTGGGACCTCAGAAGTGCTGGGGGCCTTCAAGGTGCTTTGAGCTTGGGAGATTTTGGGATCCTTTGAAGTACTGGGGGCCTCCATGATGCTGGAAGCCTTTAAGTTTCTTGGGGCCTCATACATGTTCACAGATGTACTGGGATCCTCACAAATCCTTAGGCCATTAGAAACTCCTGGGGCCCTCAAAGTGTTGGGATCATTTGAAGCCATCTCAACTTTCAAGGCTCTTGGGATTTCAGAAGTGCCTGTAATCTGTGAGGTACCAGGGACACTTGATATACTTAAATGATTAGAAATACTTTGGTCCCTTGAAATGCTGGAGCCTGTATTTGGACCACTGGCATAGCTTGGGGCCTCCCAGTTGCTTGGGTCTTGTGAGGTGTTTGAGGTCTCCAAAGTACTCAGGTCCCAGGAAGGACTTGGAGTCTCTGACATACCCAGCCCTTGTGAAATACTTGGAATCTCAGAGATACTGGGTCTCCTAGGAGTGCTCTGGCCCTGAGAAATGCTCCAGTCATGAGAATTATTCCAGCCATGAGGGCTGCTGCAGCCTTGGAAGTTGCCACGACCCCTTGAAGGACTCGGGCCCCAGGAAGTGCCTGGGACCCACATGGTGCTAGGAGTCTCAGATGAGCTCTGGACCCGTGGATTACCACGGCCTCTGGGAGTGTTAGGGCCTCGCCAAGTGCTTGCACCTCTCCAGGTACTTGGGCCCCTCCAGTTGTTTGGGGCCTGCCAGGTGCTGGGGCCCCGCCAAGGGCTCCTGATCTCTGATGGGTTAGGGCCCCTCCAGGTACTCAGGCCTCGAGGAATGTTCACACCTAGTGAGGCATTGGGATCTTGCCAGGTGCTAGGGTCCTGCCAGGTGGTTGGGTCTATCCAAGAGGCTGGGGTTCCCCATGTATTTGGTCTCTGCCAAGCTGTGGGACCCCTCCAGATGGTTGGGCCCCTCCAGGAGGTGCTCAATCCTTGTGAAGAACTCAGCCTCCACAAAATGTTAGGATTCCATCCGGTGCCCCTCAAGTTGTTGGGGCAAAATGAATAGGGACTAAGGGTCTCCAGGTTGTTTGACATCCCCAAGGTGCCTGGGCCAAGGGAGGCCCTGAAGGTCCTGGAAGCCCCTGGGCCTTGTGAAGACATCAGGCCCTGTATATGGCCGTAGGCACCTCAATTCTCTCCTACAGCGTGTGAGTTTCGATAAGGCCCACTACTTTGTCCTTGCAGCTTGAGTCCAGCCCCGTTGGTAATGGGGGATGGGATTCACGCAGGCAAGTCAGAGATCTGTGCATACAGATAACACCAGACTGGAAAGCAGGAGGGAATAGTTTCTGAGCAGCCTCAAAAACTTGTCGCTTCAGCTGAAACTGCTCCCACTGCTGTCACCGCAGCTTCTATCATTAAGGTCCCTACTTTCTCTATCGCAACCTCCGCCCCCTACCTTCCCTACCTCTGGCGTCGCTGATGAGGCCGTCGCCGCTGCTGTCGCCTCTACTGCTGCTGACAATGCTGTTCCTGCCACGGGCAACTAAAATGTCACGGTTAGCGGCTATGTGGTTAACTCCCACGCAGCAGCTTCCAGGATAACCGCGCCCGCCTCTGGCCCTCCGGACTTCCTTCCCAGAATCCTCCAGTCAGAAAGCTCCCCTTGGATGGCTTCGCCCCGCCCCACTTCCAGCACATCCGCTCTGTCTCCTGCAGAGGAAGTGACGTGGTCCACGTTTGCCAGCTTCCGTGGGTTGGCGGAGAGAATGGGAGGCGGGCATCCAAGAGTGGGGAGTGGGGAAAAGGAATTGGGGAAAGGGAAGAAAAAGCAAGGGGGAAAGGAATGACGATCGTTCCTTGTATTCTATAATTATTATCTCTGGCGCCTTGGGAAAGAGGGAGTCTCTATGCCCAACGAAGGCCGGCATGAGGTGGGGGGCGGGGGATGGAAGGCTTGCGGGACGGAGGTGGAGTTGTATTCTTGAAAGGAATTGGTTGACCTCAGCCCTCCTTTCCTGTTCTGTCCTGCACAGCGCATTCACGCACTCTCCCCGTTTTCAGAAAGCATTTATGTGTATCTTAATTAATTCTTAGGCCCATCTAGGACTTGGATAATAATGTTTTGGCCAAAGTGGTGCGCGATGAGAGGAGATGGGAGTGCAAAGCCAGCAGTGTGCAAGAGGTGCAGAGATTTTACAATGTTCTACGTTTTCGGGGTGTGGGGGTAACTAAGCAGGGCAGTCACAGGATCAGACCTGCATTTGTGCAGCCTCAAGAAGGGGCAGTCTATTTCCTGGCAATAGGAAGCAATTAAAATAAGAGGCAAGAGGCATGAAAGTGAGCCTTGAGGCTCTTGCTATGGGAATGGAGGAACAGAAAGGCATTTTGAGGGTGACCACTGAAAGGCTTAGGAGACTGGATGGAAATGGGAATGGGGTGGGGGCAAGGGAGTGCAGGTTCGCTCCAAGGTTTCTAGGCTCCAGTCTACCTGAGTACCTCATTTATTTTGCTTCTTTCAGAGCACACTCTGAACTTTGCTCACTGCTTTCTCTGCCTAAATCACCTTCCCTCCCTTTTCCAACTAACTGAATTCCATCTGCCAGCTCAGGGGCATAATTTTCCTTGAAGCTTATCTATTGAGCCAGTTTTTGCTGCCCTGAGGAAGGCCTTACAGCTAGCATTTTGCATTTTTTTCATGTCATTGCAGGCATTAGTTTGCTCAAGTCATTTCACCTCTCTGAGGCTGTTTTCTCACCTGAAAAGTGGAAGTAAAGTGTTGTATGAATGAAATGAGATAGTAAATGAAAAGTCTTTTTCACACAGCAGGCACAGATATAGCAGGCTTCTCAAGGCATTGAAGCAGTGTTGAGTGTGGCATTTAATAAATGGATGTAGAAGGAATACATCATGGAAAAGTTCTTAAACATGTTCTTAACTGGACTCTTAAAAAGTGAGTGAATTTTTTTTTGCAAGTCGAGGTGAAATTTTATTCAAGGACATTTGTTCACCTGTTTGGCTGGAAGGGATTAGATGCTCGCTTGGCAGAGGCTTAGTTTGTAGTTGCCCTGGGGGTGGGGGCCCTGTCTAGCCCATAGTCTTTGATATTTCCAGGCCTTTGTTGGAGTTTGGGAAATAGGATATGGCTGCAACTGATGAATGAATTCTGGGGTAGGGCAGTGTGTATAATTGGGAAAGCAGAATTGCCAGCCAAATTGTACCCAGTGAGGCCCAGACATCTGCACTTGTGTAGAAAGGGGATACCTCCTGTGGAGAAATAGGCATTGAATTCAGACCTGGGAACCTGAGTTCTGACCATTCTGAGTCACTTAAAGTACTTTAATCTTGATGAGTTCACCTAATATCCCTTCCTTCGGTTTTTCTCTGTAGAAACAGAAAAGGTTGATCTCTCTAGCCTTATCTGCCTGATTTTTTTAAGTCTCTCTGGAGACAATTTATGTGAAGTGTCTTGCAGTCATTATCTGTAGATGGAAGGGATTATCATTTTGAGAAAGAGACAAAATTTCAAAGGTTCTTGTAGGGTAAATCAGAAAAAAGACTCCCAACAGTGAATTCAATGTTATGATCTCCCACAGGTGTTCTGGTTTTTTTTTTTTTTTTTTTTTTTTTTTTTTTGGTGGTGCTGGGGATCAAACCCAGGACCTCATGCTTGCAAGGCAAGCACTCTACCAATTGAGCTATCTCCCCAACCCCATGGTGCTGTTTTAATTGAATACATTTTCAAGAAAGAACACATTGAATAGAGAAATGGCCTTCCAGCCAAGACTAGTGACTCTTTGTGGTAGGGATGGGGAATGAGGGGCAAAGAAATCCACGTGGGGAAATATCAGTGTTAAATACCTGGGATCTTTCTAAACCTGGCAGTCAATTCTTCCAGTTGCCTTGGATCCCTTCTTCATAGAGGAAGTGAACAGTATAGCCACGCCCCAAACCTGAGAGGGCCTGATTGTTTACATGTCCATGTATTCTCTACACCTCTCGAAGCAGTCTTGATTCCACTGCATTCTACGGTGCCTTTTGGGTTAAGGGTTAATGGCAATCAGCTAAGGGGTAATCATCGACTCCCTGTTTGATCAATATAAGCCTGTTAACAGCAGGGTTATGGAGGTCCTGTTGGTATGGCTTCAATTGAAGAGGATGACTCAGAGATTCTGGAGAATATTGTAAGTCTTCTACTTAAGTTTGAATAGTAATCTAGTGAGCAATAACCTTTCAGTATTTAGCCCCCTATGTCTGCAACTTCCTAGGAGAAAGACACAGTGAGTTGAGGTGAAATAACTCTATCTTCATTCAGTAATTACATGGATGAGGCAGAACATGGTGTCCTTTGAGCCCTATTCTTTTGTTTCCTTTCATTCTAGCCTAACTTATCATTTTTCAGATCTGGAAAGATGGTTGATAAGAGATTTTGGAAGAAGTCCAGTAAAGAGGAAGTGTAAGTTCCTGGCCTGACACAAGGGGAAGTGACCATGGACACTCAGGAAACTCCCATGGAGGGATGTGGTCAACAAATGATTGTTAACAGCATATACTATTTGCACTCAAATCCCCAGACAGTGGCATACTATGGGCTCCATTTGCTTCAGGCTAAACTTTGTCTTTTATATTGAGTGAGATCAGAATATAATGGGCACAGACGTCTTGAAGGAGTTCAATAGCACACACCAACCACTCTGGTTCCCCTCCCCAATTTTGGTAGTTTGAAATTCTGTGTGCCTAGAGTACTGCAATTTAACTTTTTTTTTTTGGTTGTAATTAGTTATACATGACAGTAGACTGCATTTTGACACATCATACATAAATGGAGCATAACTTCTCATTCTTCTGGTTGTACATGACGTAGAATCACACTGGTCATGTAATCATATATGCACATAGAATAATAATGTCTGATTTATTCTACTATCCTTCCTACCCCCTGCCCCTTTCACTCCCCTCTGTCTAATCCAAAGTACCTCTATTCTTCCCTAGCCCCGCCCCCTTAGTGTGAATTAGCATCCGCACATCAGACAAAACACTCTTTTATTCTTTAAAATTGCTTCTCCTCTCTAGTGGGATTTTATGGGAATTAAATGTTATAGGCTCATCTTTTCCCAACAATCACTTTCTAACTGAAATTTTCTTTGTAATCAGAGCCTATAAGATCTCCTCTTGGGTAAGCCTACCAGTTTGTGACAGTGAACCAAGTACCTCTCCAGGGCATTGAGCACTCTTGCAGCAGCCCTCCATTTGCAACGACCTTTGCACTCATTATGAGCTAAGGCTTACTTGGCTTACTGGAACTAGTGAATCTAGCACCACCTACTGTCCCTAGTTTGGGGACTTCTCATATTTCTAGTCCACTGGAGTTTCCTCTGAATTGTTTTGCAGTGCAGTTATCAACTTTTTACAATTTCCACAAATTTGGTGCTTGCAAGGAAGTTTATAGTGTGTGCATTCCTACCATCATGAAACAAAACGGATTACTTTTGCAGTTTGTTTGTTTTTAGGGTATAATCTTTTTATTGTGATTTAATCTCAAACATAGAGACAAGGATTAATATTATATATTCCCGTGTAACCAATGCCTAGCTGTATCAAAATAAAAAAATTAGACCCTACTTATGTAAGTCTTTTTAAAAATATTTCTTTTTAGATATTGATGGACCTTTATTTAATTTATTTATTTATATGCAGTGCTGAGAATTGAACCAAGTTCCTCACACATTGCTAGGCAAGCACTCTACCACTGAGCCACAACCCCAGCCCCCAAAACCTTACTACGTAAGTCTTCAGGCTGAATTTAACACATGAAATGAATTAAAAGTATAGTAAAAATTACTCTGCTGTTGTTTTAACCATGTATCCTCCATTAAAACAAGGTAGGCTTGATTTCTCTTAGATTTTTTTTCCTTTCTTCTATAAAATAGGTAGTGAATACATGATCTGTTATCTGGGGTTGAGGCACCAATGGTAATTTTTTATGGTGATGAAGTCATTCCTACCATACTCACAATTAATTATAATCTCATCAACTGTAATACTAGTGTCAGAATTCTCTTCCTCCTGCTGTTTCCATCAGAATAGTTCTTTTAATCTTCCTTCTTTATTTGACTGCTGAGAATTATTCCTTCTCATGTCTCTTTTCCAATTGAGAGCATGTAGACACTGATCACTGTTCATTTCTTACTCTGACTTTCTCTGGTCTATGATAAGTAGGTTATTCATATCCTGATACTTGCCATTGTAGTATAAGTGGCAACATCGTTCGTTGTAGGGAAGTCTTTTGGAACTTCAGAAAGCTATGTATTTCTTTCACAGTTTTTGATGATCAGCTGGGTAAAGTTAACTTATGTTCAAGGACCTGTTAGTGATAGAACAGTAAATGCCCTTTGCTGTTCAACATGTCCTTAATACTGGTCTTGGTGACAATGGTATTATTACTCTTGAACCACTGGTCCTTATGGTGCCAGATGAAGCTGGTGTAGTGGCCATTTCATAAGGATTAACCATAGCAAAAAAGGAATACTTTTTATTGTTGTTTTCTGTATTAGTTGACAGATGCAATTGTCTATTCATCTTACGCCTTTTACTTGAGGCCATATGTGGTACCATAATCAGTTCCAGAGGAAGGGAATTGTGCATAGTGCATTTGTGCCTCTGTGTGACCAGGTGTTCAAACCATGTGAGATTAAAATGGACCACAGTGGGTAATTTCTTCATTGTGAGCTGTTTGGTAGGAATATGCCAAATTCGAACTACTGTATTTGATTTTGGTCATGCTTCTGAGGTGCTCAGGCCTTGTGAATCTTCACCAGTAGTCTGTGGACATAGTTCTGATTGGTATATGTCTTTCCTTGTTTGAGGTGCTCTCCTTTCCTGGGATCCTGAGCAGGATGGGGAGGAAAAGCCAGATAAACAGTTGGGCTGGGGTTGCGGCTCACTGGTAGATCACTTGCCTAGCATATGTGAGACACTGGATTCAATCGTCAGCACCACATAAAAATAAGTTAAAAAATAAACTTATTGTGTGCATCTGCAACTAAAAATATATTTTTAAAAAATCCAGATGAGCACAAACTGATGTCCCAACATGTGATGGAAACATTTTGATAGGATTGAAGGGTGACATCAGACTGCAGACCACCTGTGAATATTTGGTTTATGATACAGTTATAGTTGTTGAAATTATTAGCAGCCTTCTCAACATAATCATATTTGCAATACCTGTGTAGCCAAAATAAGGAATTTTAGGCAGTTTGTTGCCTCTTCCCTGCTAAATGATGAACATATATCCATATCAGGTGCAGTAACTTATAGGGAACATGAAGAAATGCATTTCCAAAAACAACTCCCAAAGTCTGAAGACATCTCACAGACCACACTAAACTCTGAATTTAACATTTCACATCTGTGCCTATAAGAGAGAAGGATATTTCTCAGTAATGAGGTGTAGGTAAGGCCTGGACAATGCAGTTCAAATGCATGTGTTGCCAAGATTTATTGATCCTTTTAATCCTATAATGGAGTTTGAGGTGAGTTTTTTCCTGTTTGGGTTAGGCCCTAGCAATTCTAGGTCTGTCTAGTTGGTTATCAGGAGAAACCTTCTTGCCAAGGTTTGAAGCTGTCACATTTCTGGTGAGAAATCCCCACTTGGGTGGAGGTTTGGAATTTCTTTTTTTTTTCCTATTTTTTTTAATTGTAAACAAATGGGATACATGTTGTTTCTCTGTTTGTACATGGAGTAAAGGCATACCATTTGTGTAATCATAAATTTACATAAGGTAATGTTGGTTGATTCATTCTGTTATTTTTTTCCTTCCCCCCACCCCTCTCACCCCTCTTTTCCCTCTATACAATCCTTCCTTCCTCCATTCTTGCCCCCTCCCTAACCCTAACTCTAACCCTAAAACTAACCCCTCCCACGCCCCATTATATGTCATCATCCACTTATCAGCGAGATCATTCTTCCTTTGGTTTTTTGAGATTGGCTTATCTCACTTAGCATGATATTCTCCAATTTCATCCATTTGCCTGCAAATGCCATAATTTTATCATTCTTTATGGCTGAGTAATATTCCATTGTATATATATACCACAGTTTCTTTATCCATTCATCAATTGAAGGGCATCTAGGTTGGTTCCACACTCTGGCTATTGTGAATTGAGCAGCTATGAACATTGATGTGGCTGTATCTCTGTAATATGCTGATTTTAAGTCCTTTGGGTATAGACCAAGGAGTGGGATGGCTGGGTCAAATGGTGGTTCCATTCCAAGTTTTCTAAGGAATCTCCACACTGCTTTCCAGAGTGGCTGCACTAATTTGCAGCCCCACCAGCAATGTATGAGTTTACCTTTTTCCTCACATCCTCTGCAACACCTATTGTTGCTTGTATTCTTGATAATCGCCATTCTAATTGGGGTGAGATGGAATCTTAGGGTGGTTTTGATTTGCATTTCTCTTATTACTAGAGATGTTGAACATTTTTCCATATGTTTGTTGATTGCTTGTAGATCTTCTTCTGTGAAGTGTCTGTTCATTTCCTTAGCCCATTTGTCGATTGGGTGAGGTTTGGAATTTCTAAGTTTTCCATTTGCTCTTCTCTTGTAGTATACTCAATGTCTGGAGAAGTGCAGAGCTCCATCCAAACTCTTGCAATAAGAGACTTGCTAAACTCCAAAACAGCTTCTAACAGCATAAGGTCATGTTCCTAAGATGTTCCCAGGTCTCCATTAAAATGCCTGCCTAAGAAAGCCAGAATGCCAGAATATACTATTTGTTCTAGCCATCAGATGATAAGGCCCCTGACCTCCTTTTCTTAAAGGAAAAGGGGTTTATAGTTTTGAATATGTGTATCTTACTACTCAGAAATGTCTTTCTCAAGGACATGAGAGCCATTTGTTTGAAATGTAATAATTAGTAAGGATAGGGCCTTCAATATAGCCTCCTCTCCCAGTATCTGTGGGACAACAAAAACCCAGCTAGCAGTTTCAGCTGGTCTTATGACATTTGTGCTGAGAAACCCTCTGTACTTTTCACTTATATAACTCTACCGAGCCCCTGTTTTCCCACCTCCCTCATTCTCCCTCCAAAAATCCCAAATTACTTCTGTGTAAATTGGAATGGAGCTTAACTATATTCTCTACTGTCAGTACTTACTGAATAAAATCTATTTTCATTGCTTTAACTATTGTCCAATTGTATTTATCATAGATAATCTTTATCATGTATGTAATCATTAAACATAAAACCATATGTAACTTTATTGTAGAAGTCCACAGCTAAGTGATACTATTTTGTTTCAGCATATTCATTAACATATTTCTCTGTGAAGCAGGTGTTTCAGTCAGATTTTTTGTGGTTGTCACCAAAAGACATAACAAGAACAACTCGAGAGGAGAAAAAGTTTATATCTGATTTTAGAGGTTCAGTGCATGGTTGGCAGACTCCATAGCTCTGGGCCTAAGGTGAGGCAAATAGACTTGTGTGGCAGAGGAAAGCAGCTCAGAACATGGCACCCAGGAAGCAGAGAGAGAGCTCTACTCATTAGGGACAAAGTAGCTTTTCTAAAGGCAAACCCCCCAGTGAACTACTTCCTCCAGCCACACACTACCTGCCTACAGTTACCACCCAGTTAATCCATATGAATGGATTACCTCTCTATTAGGTTACAACTCTCATAATCTATTCATTTCACCTCTGAATATTCTTGCATTGTCTCATGCATGAGTTTTTGGGGGACACCTCATGTCTAAACCATAACAGCAGGCAAAGAAGACAGGAAGAGCAAGAGGGGACTCTGTTCATATACTGTGACACCCATGACATCTGCCCAACTTTGTCTTGCTTTTCCTGCTTTCTTGAGTTCTGCTTCATACAAAAACACTAGTATATTGTGTGTAATTCCTGCCTCTAGTTATTGTCCACCTTAAAACTGTTCATTTGGGAAGGACCCAGTGGACCCATAGCAAACTCTATATGCAAGAATCTATCAAAGGCCTTGCCAGAGTACAAAACATAGCAGGGGTCTTAAACATAGCTTGAGCAGGGAAACTGAACAGGAAAGGACAGCATAGTGCTAGTGCAGAAGTGGGTGTAAGGGGAGGAAGTCCACTAACTCCAGGCTCAGGATTGTAATTCCAAAGACCAACCCAACCTTTAGCACTGCAGTTTTCTTATTCGCCTCCTTCTTCTGATAGTTTGAACATGGCAAAATGCAGCCCAGTCAACCAGTATATCCCACCATATCCTAGCGAAAAGTTGCTCAGAATAGATATTAATGGTGAATGAAATGACCTTGGCAAGAAACTCTGGCAAGCATACACTGTGGCTATAAAGGCTTAGAGGGTTCCTCTGGGTCTCCTCAGGCCTGACGCCTTTATGGATGACCAGATACTCTGCCCTACTTCAGGTGAAGCCTCTGAGACAAGGCAAAATTACTGTCTGGGTACTTGTATGGAGGAGGGAAGCACAGGGCAAGAGAGTTTTCTATAGTCCTTGAAACCTCTGTAAATCAAGTCACTAAGCTATTTCTGACACTTTCCTCATAACTTCTTTGCCACTACATTCCCACCCTTCCTACACTCTAATTCCAGCTCTAAACCAATCTCTAAGTCCCCACACTCTCACTCCATCACCCAAAAATATCCCTGGATCCTTTATTTATTTAAAGGTCTAGGTTAACTTGGCTTCCAATTATTCCTTAGCCAACTTCTCTTCTGACCTGTCCATTAGGGACAGTCACAAGGGGGTACTCCTGGCCTAGTTTCTTTAGAAAAAAATTCACTGGCGCCTAGTGGGTTGAAGTTTTAGAGGAATGGCAACTGTTTGGTATGAATTCCTAAGGGACCAATGAGAGTCTAATTTCAGGGAGTGAAATAGAGATAGGGATATTATCTTGGAGTGTAGGAGAGAGGAGGCATTTCCTAGGGCATTAGACTCAGACCTGAGCTAAGGCACTTGCTAGCTGTGTGAGCTCAAATAAAACACTTATTCTCTCTGAGTCTTAATTTTTTAATCTGTTACAATGATTTCAATTGTATATAATTTTCAACTGAATGGTTTAAAAGCAATGCTCATTCAGTAGAAATCATACTTCAAATTTTGAATTTTGATCTGCTGGGCTAGAAATATGAAGTATAACACTTCCTTGAGAGGCTGGGCAGCAGCAGCAGTAGCAGCAGCAGCAAATCTCAGATTATAGTCATCCATTAAATCAAAAATAGACAATACATAAGAGTGTATTTAACCGTGTTGTTAAACTATGATAGTCACCAGATAAAATATGTTGAGTATGCTTTCAAATTATAATAATTTCACTCTGATAGGTTCATTGTGGCATAAACCCAGATGAGTTGATGAACACAGTAAACAAAATATCTTTATGGCAAGCTTCAACTTTCATACCCCTTTTTCCTCAATCCCCACCTTTAAACCAGCAGATAACACAATGTCTGATACACAGAACACTGGAAAAGAGAACATTTTCCTTCAAAGCTAGCTCAAAGTTGTGACTCAGTTCACCTCATCATACATTGTAGGCACTTCATGTACAGAAATATGCACTCAGTAAATAAAGATCAATCCTTTAAATGTACTACTGTGCTAGGTACTCTGGGCTGTGAGAAACGTAGAGAACGACAACATGTCCTCAGGAAGGTCATAGCCTGGGATGATTTTCCTTCACTTTGACAAAAGCAGAATCCAAGACCACAATCCCCAGGAAAGCTGCTATCTTCAGGGCCCATGATCAAACCCAAGATTATTACTATTAGTGAAAACATTTGATGCTATGTTAATCTCCCTTGGATAGTCATGCACCTTCCCTCTAAATGTCATGATTAGGATTCTACTCTCCTAGGTTCAGGAGTAGGATCTAATAGATGCCTCCCCACAATGAATGTCAGTAGTTTTAGGAATCTGAACAGACTCATTGATGTATTTGAATTTTCTGAGTGAGCACAGACTGGGGGAGAAGACTCACTATAACTATGCAATCCCCCACACTGAGTGTAGATTTAGAGGTTGAAATATGCATCAGTCTTCTTTCAGAGGAATTTGTTAGCAGGAACATTTTTCTGAGAGACAAGAGAGAAGTGTTCTTCCACTTTTCCATTATTATCAGTGGTGATGTGTACAACCTACACATCATCTTTGTGGTTGAATGCTCTAGTAAGAGAAGACCTGATTTGATCTTCTAGCAGTTGTTACCTTAAACTCATAGCAATTTACCAAGAATGCAATTTCCAACTTGCAGATACTTGGATTCTGTCCTAGTCTCACTTCTTAACGCCATTTCTTTGGGTCTTGGAATCTCAGCATACCAATTTTGAAAAGACATAAAACCTCAGTCTATTTCACCAATTCAAAACCACAGTATCAACTCACATAAAAAATAAACAGAAAAATCAGTGTTGGGAAAACAGAAAGAGAAAATAGTGTTTGGAGCTGATATGAAGATACAGAAAACCTTTATGCACTGTTAGGCAGAATGTAAAGTGTCGCAACTGCTGTGGAAAACAGGATGTAGCTTCCTCAAAAAAATTAAAAGTAGAACTACAGTATGACCCAGAAACCCCACTACTAAGTATATAAACACAAGAATTGAAAAAGAATCTCAAAGAAATATAAAACAGAAAGGCTAAGAAAGTCAATCACAGAAATTCAGGAGGATGATCTGAGGGCAAAGGCACAGAACAGATAGGAATGGTAGAGTCAGGTCACAGAGCTCTTGAAGTGCAGGAACTTATTCTAGGCCTGGTTCTGGCCTGCTGGCAGTTTTAGAATATCAACTTGGAGTGTCAGCCTGAGGCGTCAGCTTATAGTGGGTTGTGTGTGGTCATCATAGGCAGGAGGAATGGTGCTGTGCTGAATAAAACCTAAGAACAAAGATTCATTGCTGTAGTGATTTTCCTGGACAAGGTTTGTGACAAACCATCAGGTGATAGGGTCAGAGTGCCATTATGTCCAATCTCAGGGTGTTTCTCCTTTCATGGGCTTCAAATAAGGGGTTACTTCATTCCATTGTCTAGTGCTCACGGGCCTGGTCTTACCAATATGAGTTTGATATGCCCATGAATCCATGAATTGAGCAGACGTGCTTCTGATCAATTTGATAAGTTCACAGGTGGTCATTTTTATTATCATGATTTATTTGTCAGTTTTTACCTTATGGTTATGCTAGGTTAACCATAGATAGTGGTTGTTTCCTTGTACAAACATGGTATAGAGTCATACTATCTCAGCACTTAAACTCAAAAGAAAGAAGATTATGGCAAACTATTGCTTCATAAAATGGAGTAACACAGGCACAGTCGGAGAACTACTGTTCTATATATTATGGAGTAACTATGAGCAGGGCACTGACATAGTGTCCTTATTTAAAAAAGGTCCCAGAGAGACAGATTCCTCACCCCTTCCAGCAACCCTGCGAGATTACAGTGAAAAGATGACTTGAGGAAGCAGGTTCTCATAAGAAACAAAATTTACTGGTTTCTACATCTTGACCTTCCTTGACTCCAGAATTGTGTTAAATAAGTTTCACTTTTACAAGTCAACCCATTTTGGTATTTGGTTATAGTAACCTTAATGGACTAAGACATTAAAGTTTCCCTGATAATTAGTGACACTGAGCATTTTTTTTCATTGTGCTTATTGGCTATTTGTACATTCTTTGCCCATTTTAAAGTCAAGGCATTTGTCATTCTTGTTGTATTTCCAGGTGCAATTCTTTGTATATGTGAATATAAACTCCTTATCAGGTATTTCCAAATGTTTTCTCTTTTTTCATAGTTTGCCTTTTCATTCTGTTGATCATATCCTCTGATGAAATGAAGCTTTAAGTTCAATGTATTTCATTTATCTACCTGTGGTTTTATTTCTTGTACTTTGAGTGTCATATCCAAAAAATCATTATTAAATCCAATGTCATAAGATTTTTCCATATGATTTTTCACTATGGTTTTATAAAGCCAGATCTTACATTTAGATCTTTAATCTATTTTCAGTTAATTTTTTCATATGGTATATGGCAAGATTCCAACTTCATTCTTTTCCAAATGGACATCTAATTTTCCCATCACCATTTATTTGAGAGTCTATCTTTTCCCTATTATGTAGGTTGGCACACTTGTCAAAGATCATTTGACCATGTACCTGAGAATTTACATATGGACTTTTTATTCAATCCCATTGGTCTGTATGTCTCTTTTGATGCCAGCTACTTTGCCAGTAGCTTTGTGACAGGTTTTGAAATCAAGATCTATAAGGTCTACAGCTCTGCTTTTCTTAATGAAGGTTATTTTAGATATTTAATGTCTTGAGATTTCCTCCTATCTCTGTGTTACTGTTGATTTCTCCCATTAGTTCTGTCAATGTTTGCTTCATGTCTTTCTTTGGTAGCTATACTCTTAGGTGCAAGTATAACTACTATATTTTTCTCTAGACTTGACCCTTTTATCATATAAATTTCTACTTTATCTCTTGTTTTTGTCTCTTGTTGTTTGTCTTAGCTTCTGACTTAGTTTATTATACATCAATATGGTCACCATTTTTCTCTTTTGGTTGCCATTTGCATAGAGTATTATCTCCATCCTTTCACCATCATCCTATGCATGCTCTTATATCTAAAATGAGTCACTTTTACAGAGAATATAGTTGCATCTTATTTTTAAAAAATGTAAAGTTGTCGATGGGCCTTATTTATTTATTTACATCTGGTGCTAAGAATAGAATCCAGTGCCTCACACATGCTATGCAAGCACTCCACTACTGAGCTACAACCTCAGCCCCTCCATCTTATTTTTAATCCATTCATTAACTCCATTCTTTTCATTGGAGAGGTAAATTCTTTTATACTTAAAGAGATTACCCATAAGAAAGGATTTACTATTGCCATTGGTTAATTATTTTCTGTATGCTTGTAGTTATTTTGCTATCTTTTGTTTCATTCATTTTTTATAATTACAGGTTTGTTTCTTTTTCTATTTCTTTTTGTGTTCTACAGTTATGTAAAAAGCAAAAATTATAAGCAAAAAACTTGTAAATTTAGTTGAGGATATCTTTAAGTGCCAGAGGTACAGTGCAGTTTCTTGTTGCTGGTCATAGTAAAATGTGAAAGGAAAGACATCAATTGAGGGAAGAACTATTTGGTAAAAATGAATTAGAATTTGATGATCTTGAAACTTTTTAGCCTATTGAGATTTAAGTTTGAAAAGCATTTAAAATTAGTTCGTATTTTCCATAGCCAGAAAAGCATAATCCAGATATAAAGCCAATAGTGTGCCTGGATAGTCTTTTGCTAGTGCTTCTTCAGAATCAAAAGATCATATTATTTGTTCACATGCAATATTTAAAGATATTAGGCGTGTGACTTGTGAATCTCATCCATTTAAAATAGAAGACAGGAAGAGAGAATAGATTATCCAAGAAATATCTGTAGGAGAACTTCTTGTTTAGTGGAGTGAAACCCCAAGAACTGAATGGGATATTGATAAGGTTGTAAAGGGTGTTAAAAGTTAGACCAATAAAAATAGTGCAAGTCCTCCAAAAAAGAAAAGTAAGAGGAAATGAAAAAGGATGTTATACTGCTTAAATTCTATAGGCAGGAAAATTATAAAACTACTAGAAAAAAGGATGATTCTGAAAGTGGAGACTTGGGCTCAGACGGTGCATCTAATAGACATAAAAGATTACCTTTAGGTTTTGAAATTGCTTGAGGCTATTGACTTTTTTCTTCCTTCTATTTTATTGC
Organism: Sciurus carolinensis; assembly: GCF_902686445.1. Lineage (NCBI taxonomy): Eukaryota > Metazoa > Chordata > Mammalia > Rodentia > Sciuridae > Sciurus > Sciurus carolinensis. The sequence goes on from NC_062232.1 coordinate 41,773,435, forward strand.
TTTTGGAATGCAAATGCTTATATTTATTTTTCTATGCCTGTCTTACTACTGTATTTTGTGTATATGTAATATTTGTTAAATGCACAGGCCCATAGATAGAAATTTTGCCTGAAGATGGATAATATTCAGAGTCTCACTCCTATGATTTAAATGCTCATATGGGACTTTGGGCTAATGATATTTAGGTGAGTTGTTAGACTTGATTCTATAATGGGATGAGAATTTTGGGGTATGGTATTATAGACTTAATGTGTTTGCACGAGGACAGATATGAATCTTTGGGGGCCAGGAAGTGAATTGTGGTAGATTAAGTAATGCTCCCCCGAAATAATCCTGCTCCTAATCCATGGAATCTGTGAATGCCATCTCATATGATAAAAATGACTTTATAGATGTGATTAAATGAAGGATATTTACATGGAGATTTTTAAAAAATTCCCTTGGGCTCTGAATGTAATTATAAGAGTTATTTTTAGTGGAAGGCAAAGAGATATTTCAGTACAGAAGGAGACATTGTGACAACTGACAAAAAATGCTCCAGTGTTAGTTTTGAAGATGGAAAGGGGGCCACAAGTCAGGGAATGTAGGGGGTACCTTTCTAGAAAGTGAATAGACAAGGAGACAGGTTCTTTGCTTGAAACTTTGTAGGCAGCAGGTTCCTCAAACACTTTGAATCACTTTTAGAGTGAAATTGATTTTAGGATTTCTGTCCTCCAGACTTACAAGAAAATGGTATTTAAAAAAATTTTTTTAAAGCTAGGACTGTGGTCCAGTCACAGAAGCTATAGGAAATTAATACAGAAAACTATACTAGCTTATTGCAATGAACTAGAAAATTTTCTTACTTATTAAAATATTCTCTGAAAGACTTTAGTTAAATATTGGAAATATATATTCCTTGAGTGAGTGTTCTAACTCACTTTAAATTACCAAGGCTTTATAGGAATAGTTTTGAATATGCATTCATTTTCTTTTAAGGTTACAGGGTTATTCAGCTTTTCTCTCTCTTCAGTTTTAATGAAGTGTAATTTTCAGAGAAACATATACTTTTGATCCAAATTTATTGGAGTAGAGTCCTCCTTACTAGCTTAATATATTTTCTTATTCTTAATTATATCTACACTTATAACAACTTTTATTTTTGTTTGGGCCACTCTTGTCAGTGATTTTTCAGTTCTATTGATCTTTTCGATGAAACTGTTTTGGCATTTTTATCTTCTATAATTGTACAGTCATATTCTAGGCTACCTATTTCTATACTTTATTTTGTTCATTTTACCTTATTTGAAATGCTTTTTATTCTTTTTAGCTTATTACATTGGATGCTTAGCTCATCCAGGTTGAGTCTTCCATTCTATTGTAGCATTTGAGGATATTAATTTAACTAACAATAATATTAATATTCCACATTTTTATATGTAGCATCTTTGTTATATTTCAGCTGAAAATATTTTATTATTTTTGAATTATTGTTTATTTTTAGACTGTGTTTTTATATTTCCAAATATGAATTTTTAATTTATATTTGTGCATTTGATTTATTTCTTAATTCTTATAGTGGCCAGAATTGTGGTCTTTCTGAAATTAATTTTTAAATATTTGTAAAAACATGCTTATGACCTAGTAAGGAGTGAGTTTTCTCAACTGCTTCATATGTGCTTAAAAAAATGTTTACTTCCCAGTTGTTGGGTTTAGGTTTTATATATGCATATTTAGGTCAAGTCATTTTTTATGATATTTAAATTTTCTATAATCCATACTTATTTTTTCTTCTGTGGCATAAGCTTGTCTTTTTGTTTTGCTGAGTCTATCATTTTTGCTTTACATATTTTATTATGCACGTGTAATTTTAGAATACTAGTCATGAACAGAAATGTTATCATTATATAACACTTCTCTTTATTTCTAGAAATATTTCCTTTTAAATTTTATTTTGTATTGTATTAATAGAGGAAGACAAGTTGGGAGTCAGTTTTGCCCTTTATATTCCTTTTTTCCAACCTTGAACGTTATGCATTCTAAAATTTTAGATTTGTCCTTTACAAATAGATAAAGATTAATTGTTCCTTTTTATAAAACCAATCAAACAGGCCATGTTGCTTAATTAGAATTTAGCCCATCTATTTCCATTGATTACTGGTATGGAGATTTGTTTCTCCCATTTTTTATTGTGTGCTATTTGTTCTCATTCCTTCCATTTCTTCTCCATTGTAGTCTTTTACTTTTAAAATTGAGTTTTCTTTCCCATTTTACCTTTTTTTTTTTACTGAAAACATTTTATTTGTTCTTTTTAGACATGAATGACAGTAGAGTGTATTTTGACATGTTATACATACATGTAGTATAACTTCCCATTCTTGTGGTTGTACATGATATGGGGTTTCACTTGTCATGGATTCATATATAAGGATAGGAAAGTTATGTCCAATTCATTCTACTGTCTTTCCTATTCCCATCCCGCTTCCTTCCCTTCATTCCCCTTTGTCTAACCTCATGAACTGATATTCCCCCACTTTATTATGTATTATGCACATGCATATCAGAGAGAACATTCAGTCTTTGGTTTGGTGGGATTGGCTTATCTCACTTAGCATGATAGTCTCTAGTTCCATCTATTTACTGGCAAATGCCATAATTTCATTCTTCTTTACTGCTGATAATATTCCATTGTGAATATATACCACATTTTCTTTATCCATTCATCAGTTTTAGGGTACCTAGATTGATTTTATAGCTTGGCTAATGTGAATTGAGCTGTTATAAACATTGATGTAGCTACACCACGTAGTATGCTGATTTTAAGTCATTTGGGTATATGCCAAGGAGTGGGATAACTGGGTCAAGTAGTGCTTCTATTCCGAGTATTCTGAGGAATCTCCGTACTGCTTTCCAGAGTGGTTGCACCAATTTACAGTCCCACCAACAATGTATGAGTGTACCTTTTCCCCACATCTTCACCAACATATATTGTTACTTGTATTCTTGATAATTGCCATTCTGACTGGAGCGAGATGAAACCTCAGTGTAGTTTTAATTTGCATTTCCCTAATTGCCAGTGATATTGAACATTTTTAATATATTTGATCAATGATGTTTCTTCTGTGAAGTGTCTGTTCAGTTTCTTTGTCCATTTTTTAATTGGGTTATTTGTTTTTTGAATTCTTTATATATCATGGAGATTAGTGCTATATCTGAGGTACAGGTGGCAAAGATTTTCTCCCATTTTGTAGGCTCTCTCTTCACTTTCTTCACCATTTTATTTATTTATTTTTTGCTTTGGTGTGGAGTGGAACCCACATTGTTTTTTTTTTATTGTAAACAAATGGGATACATTTTGATTCTCTGTACATGGAGTAAAGGCATACCATTTGTGTAATCATAAATTTACACAGGGCAATGTTGTTTGATTCATTCTGCCATTTTCCCCCTTCCCCCCATCCCACCCACCCCTCTTTTCCCTCCATACAGTCCTTCCTTCCTCCATTCTTGCCCCCCTCCCTCACCCTAACTCTAAACCTAACCTTAACCCTAATGCTAACCCCTCCCACCCCCCATTATATGTCATCATCCGCTTATCAGCAAGATCATTCATCCTTTGGATTTTTGAGATTGGCTTATCTCACTTAGCATGATATTCTCCAATTTCATCCATTTGCCTGCAAATGCCATGATTTTATCATTCTTTATGGTGGAGTAATATTCCATTGTATATATATGCCACAGTTTCTTTTTTTTTAATTTTTTTTTTATTGTAAACAAATGGGATACATGTTGTTTCTCTGTTTGTACATGGCGTAAAGGCATACCATTTGTGTAATCATAAATTTACACAGGGCAATGTTGTTTGATTCATTCTGCCATTTTCCCCCTTCCCCCCATCCCCTCCCACCCCTCCCCTCCATCTATACAGTCCTTCCTTCCTCCATTCCTGCCCCCCTCCCTAAACCCAACTCCAACCCCAACACTAACCCTTCCCACCCCCAATTATGTGTCATCATCCACTTATTAGCGATATCATTCTTCCTTTGGTTTTTTGAGATTGGCTTATCTCACTTAGCATGATATTCTCCAGTTTCATCCATTTGCCTGCAAATGCCATAATTTTATCATTCTTTATGGCTGAGTAATATTCCATTGTATATATATACCACATTTTCTTTATCCATTCATCAATTGAAGGACATCTAGGTTGGTTCCACAATCTGGCTATTGTGAACTGAGCAGCTATGAACATTGATGTGGCTGTATCTCTGTAATATGCTGATTTTAAGTCCTTTGGGTGTAGGCCAAGGAGTGGGATGGCTGGGTCAAATGGTGGTTCCATTCCAAGTTTTCTAAGGAATCTCCACACTGCTTTCCAGAGTGGCTGCACTAATTTGCACCCCACCAGCAATGTATGAGTGTTCCTTTTTCCCCACATCCTCGCCAACACCTGTTGTTGCTTGTATTCTTGATAATCGCCATTCTAATTGGGGTGAGATGGAATCTTAGGGTGGTTTTGATTTGCATTTCTCTTATTACTAGAGATGTTGAACATTTTTTCATATATCTGTTGATTGCTTGTACATCTTCTGTGAAGTGTCTATTCATTTCCTTAGCCCATTTGTTGATTGGATTATTTGTATTCTTTGTGTAGAGTTTTTTGAGTTTTTTATATATTCTGGAAATTAGCACTCTATCTGTAGTATGAGTGGCAAAGATATTCTCCCACTCTGTAGGTTCTTTCTTCACATTACTGATAGTTTCCTTTGCTGAGAGAAAACTTTTTAGTTTGAATCTATCCCAGTTGTTGATTCTTGCTTTTATTTCTTGTGCTATGGGAGTCCTGTTAAGGAAGTCTGATCCTAAGTTGACCTGTTGAAGATTTGGACCTACTTTTTCTTCTATAAGAAGCAGGGTCTCTGGTCTGATTCCCAGGTCCTTGATCCATTTTGAGTTGAGTTTTGTGCAGGGTGAGAGAGAGGGATTTAATTTCATTCAGTTACATGCGGATTTCCAGTTTTCCCAGCACCATTTGTTGAACAGGCTATCTTTTCTCCATTGCATATTTTTGGCCCCTTTGTCTAGTATGAGAAAATTGTATTTATTTGAGTTTATGTCCATGTCCTCTATTCTGTACCATTGATCTACCTGTCTATTTTGGTACCAATACCATGCCATTTTTGTTACTATTGCTTTGTAGTAGAGTTGAAGATCTGGTATTGTGATACCCCCTGCTTCGCTCTTTCTGCTGAGGATTGCTTTAGCTATTCTGGGTTTCTTATTCTTCCAGATGAATTTCATAATTGCTTGCTCTATTTCTGTAAGTACGTCATTGGGATTTTAATTGGAATTGCATTGAACCTGTATAGCACTTTTGGTAGTATGGCCATTTTGACAATATTAATTCTGCCTATCCAAGACCATGGGAGATCTTTCCATCTTCTAAGATTTTCTTTAATTTCTTTCTTTAGTGTTCTGTAGTTCTCATTGTAGAGGTCTTTCACCTCTTTTGTGAGATTGATTCCCAAGTATTTTATTTTTTTCGAAGCTATTGTGTTTCTTCACCATTTTATCTTTCCTTCTATTAATTCTAATGTTTTATAATACATTCCTATAATGGTTACTCTTAAAATCTTAACTCGTACAGTTCATAAATTTAATACATTTATGTAATATCAATATCTTTAAAATGTTTCTCCTGGCATATGATATTGTTGTCTAATATTTTATTTCTATGTATTTAGTCCTACAAACTAGACAGTTTCTTTCACTGTTTATGCTTCCATTTACAAGCTTGTTTAGCCATTTCCATTTTCTTTGTCTATCACTCTTCCTTTCATATCAGAACTCATTTTTGAGATACTTTTCTTGTTTTCTAAACTATATTCTTCATATATGCCTTCAGTGAGGTGATCTTGACTCTCCAATTTTTTATCTGAAATGAGTATTTCACTCTTTTGAAATGAAGTTTTACTAAGTACTAGGTTGGCAGTACTTTCCTTCATAACTTTGAAGATCTCAGACTGTCTTCTGTCTTTTAATATTGATACTGAGGTGTCATTCAAGAGGTTAAATCCAATTCTTTCATATTTTATTGCTCATATTTTCTTGTTGCTCATAGCATATCTTTGTTTTTGAAGTTATTCAGTTTTACCATTATGTGTTGAAGTGTGAATTTGTTATTTATTTTTATTCTAATTTTTTTCTATGGTACTGGGGATGGAACTCAGAGCCTTGCATACTAGGCAAGCACTATACAATTGAGTTACATGCCAAGCCTGTTAATTTAATTATATGCATTCTATGTGGAATTCACTAGAATTGCTGAACATGAAGGGTTATTTCTCCCCGAAATTCTGAAATATTCTCAGCCATTTTATCTTCAATATTTCTTCTTTGTATATTCAACCTGCTTGATCCTCTCTTATCTTTGTTTCTCCTTTATACCTTTAATTTCTTAATTTCTCTGAATTTCATTCTTAGTAATTTATTCAAATGTGTTTTCCAGTTTACTTCATCTCACTGAAGATATGGTCATAATTATATCACAGCTTAAATGTGTTAGGTAGTAGAGAATGGTAAGTAGAACCTACTCAATCATGATAGTCACTCTTTTTAATCCTCTTCAAATCTTCAATTCTGATTTATACAGACATATGCTATCTTTTAGTATAAATATGGTTGCTCTTTGTGGTAATTAAGGCATACTTATGCTAAAATATTTACCTTTTATTTGAAATTCAGTTTAACCAAGCATCATGTATTTTATCTGGCAACCTGAGTAGGAAGTCAGTTTCTACCATTGAGAGTGGACATCGAAGTTATCTTTGTGATGAGTTAACTTGCTCTCCAATGCTAATTGTGCTGTGCATATACTACAAATCGAAAGTTAGAACATATGATCTGCCAAGAGTTTTTGTGCAATTTTTGAATGTAAGAGACAAACTAATGAAATTTGCAGGTGATTTTCTACTCTGTAGGGGGAGAGAATACTGAGTATTGGAATTTTCCTAAATATCCAGGTCATAATCTATCAATCACTAAGTATAGAACAACTCTAGGCCTAAAAAAAGTCATACAAAACAATTTCTTCTCTAAAAGAAGTATCATTTATTTCGGAGAATCATCCTTGGAATTACAGATGCTTTTTTTTTCCTGTCCCAGATATGTGTGTGTGTGTGTGTGTGTGTGTGTGTGTGCACATGCACATGCATTTGCAAGTGTGTATCTGTATTTAAAACATTTAACATGATATTTACCCCCTTGACATATTTTTAAGTGCACAATAGGGCACTGTTAATTATAGACAAGATATTGTACAATAGATCTTACAAAACTGACACTATATAGCTGGTGAACAGCAATCCCCCCATCTTAATGATACTACTGTCTACCCTTTCCATTTCTAGGTGTAGTAAAATCATGCAATGACATGTGGCAAATCAGATGCAATCATTATAACCCAAGTGACCCAACTGAAAACCCCAAATAGCATGATACTGTAAAGTATAAATGTTCACAATCCTTAACCTTGGAAACTTTAAGATATTGTTAGTCTTATTTAAAGTAATAAAACTAAATTTAATAAACTATTAATAATATAGGAATTTATACTTATGAAATTGATAAAATATGAATTTGATAAATGCATATAGAAGGAAAGATTATGATGTGTAAGCATTATTTTTCAATCACTTTAGTTTAACTTAATATAAACATTTTGCCTTAACTTTAATAGAAATATTGTCATGCCTTCTATGAAGAAATGTTTGTAAATTATATGCAACAAACTTCTTATGAATTATTATATGTTTAACCATTTATTATCTTCTGAATATAGATGGTATATTTTAATTCTAAGATAGTAATGGACAGGAGGACTGAGGCCTTAATGCATCATATTATATCTAGGACTTGGAGAATAAGTAATCGTTAATAATCACTTTAATTAATGAGTAATTGTAATTGTAATAGTAATTGTAATAGTCATTTTGTAAAACTGTTTTGAAAAAGAAAATGCATTTTCCAAATTAAATGTAAATAATGTTTCACAAGTTAACCCACACAAGTTCGTAACCTTAGGGCTTCAGGTAAGGAAGGCATGCAGTTTTAGGAGATGGAAAAAAGAAAACAATTTGAACTAATTTATGCTAAAACCTTCTTTGTTAAAAAAAACTTTAAATGAACTAATACTTCTGAAAAGAAGTACAAATGCCCAATCATATGGAAAAATGTTCAACGTTTTTTACCACCAAGAAAATTAAAATCAAAACTAGACTGAACTCCTCTCTCATCCCAGTCAGAATGACAATCACCAAATATACAAATAACAATAAATGCTAGTAAGGATTCAGAGAAAAAGGAACACTTAAAACACTGTTGGTTAGAATGTAATTAGTTTAGTTAATGCGAAAATCAGTTTTAAGATCCCAAAAAAGCTAAAATAGAACTACTATATGATCCAACTGTGCTGCTTGATGGTATATACCTGAAGAAATTAAAGTCAGCATACTATAGAGATATTTGCATACCCATGTTTATTGTGTCACAATGATCAATGATCAAGTTATACAATCAGTTTAAGTGCACATCAACAGATGGATGAATAAATAAAACATGGTATATATGTATATAACATACAATGGGGGTATTATGCAGTGATAAAGAAGAATGAAGTCATTGTCATTTTCAGGAAAATAGATGAAACTTAAGATCATCATCATAAGTGAAATAAGCTCAGAAAGACAAGTATGGTGTGTTTTCTCTCATATGTGAAATCCAGAAAAAAATTGAGCTGAGCTGAATGTAGAATGAAAACTGTTAGTGAAAAGGAAGGGAATAGAGGGGAGCAGGGCAGGGAGAGGCAAGATAGGTAATGGAGAGTGGAAATGATCAAAATAAGCTATATGCACATATGAATATGACAGTGAAACCCATTATTCTCTATAATTAATGTGCACTAATAATGAAATGACTTTATTGAGATGTAGTTCATATACAATGAAGTTCAACTATTTAAAGAGTACAATTGGTGGTTTTATTATGTTTAGATGTTCAACCAAATTTCTAAGTTTAGGATATTTTTTTCATCTTAAAATAACTCTTATGCCAATTAGCAATCACTTCCCATCCTTCCTACAATCTTAGGAAACAACTAAACTTTTTCTCTGAAGATTTTACTAGTTTGTAAATTCCTATAAATTAAACAAATATAATTCGTAGCCTCTTGTGGTTGACTTCTTTCACGTGACATAATGTTTTTGAGGTTCATTCAGATTGTAGTGCATATAAGTGCTTCATGACTTTCATGTTCTCAACAACATTCCATTGTCTTGAATATAGTACATTCTGTTCATCCATTCATCAGTGGATGGGTATTTGTATTGTTTCAGCTTTTTGAATATTATCAATAATGCAAAATGTTTATACCATTCATGTATAAGTGTTTTTGTGGATATAAGTTTTCATTTCCTTTTGGTAAAATACCCAGGAATAGAATTTCTAGGTCATGTGGAAATTGTTTAAATTTTTTTAGGAACTACCAGAACTTACCAAAGTAGTTGCACCATTTTACATTTCTAAAAAAAAATGTATGAGCACTTTCATTTTTCCACACCCTTTCCAACACATTTTGCCATCGGTCTTTTTGATAATTGTAATTCTATTGGGTATGAAATGATATCTATATGTGTTTTATTTCCACTGCTTTTGATTTGTATTTCCCTAGTGAAAACATGTTGCACATGTTTTTCATGTACTTTCATGTATTTATTTGACATATATGTAACTTCTTGTAGGAAGTATCCAAATACTTTGTCCATTTAAAAATTGTGTCTTCTTATTATTGAGATGTAAATATTCCTTATATATTCTAAGTACAAGTCCTTTTGATATATATTTTGAATTTTTTTCCCAATCTGTGTCTTGTCTTTTCATTTTAGTAACCATGTGTGGTTCAAGCCCTTTCATTTACCTCTATAAACAATTTTGAGATAATTTTCATGTATGGTATAAAGTTATAGTTGAGAATCTCATTTTACATTAATTTCATTATTCCATTTTTCCAATACTAATTGTTGAATTGTCCATTCTATCCCCTATTTGTCTTCAAACCTTCATTAAATCATATCAATTGATCCATATGCATGGATCTATTCTTTTGTTCTATATGTCTTTCAGTACATCAATAAAATATTGTCCTAACTTTAATTTTATAATAAATGATCAAATCTGTTAGTATAGGGCTTCCAAGTTTGTTCTTTTTCTAAATTGTCTGTCAATTACAGATGCATACAATTTCCACAAAATAACCTGCTAATATTTTCACTTGGGTTGTATTGACTCTTTAGATGAATTTGGGAATAAATGACAGCCAACAGCATTTCAGCGAATATGGTTTATTTCTCTATTTCCTTTTTCTTTTATCTCACCAATGCTTTGTTTTGTTGTAGAAAATTTAGAATAATCTGCTTGCTAATTTCTATTAAAATATTTTTTATTGCTTGGGATTGCATTTCATCTGTAGGTTAACTTGAAAAGGAATAGGTAGCTCAATAATACTGAGTACTCCTACCAAGAAAATCACAGGGCCGGGGAGATAGCTCAGCTGGTAGAGTGCTTACCTCGTAAGCACAACGCCCTGAGTTCGATCCCCAGTACCGCAAAAAAAATAAGAAAGTCACGTATCTCTCATATGAATTTAGGTCATCCTTAATTCCTCTTATGAATCTTGCTTAGTTCTCAAAGCACATGTTTTATCAAATTGATCTCAAAGTACTTCTGGTTTTGTGATGTTGATGTAAATGGTATTTTTATATTTTCATTTTCAGATTATTAGTTGCTGATACATAGAGATATAATTGATTTTGCATATTGACATTAATCAAGTACTGCTATGGGAGGAAATTACAACATACTTAGTGACTTAAAACAACAGAAAATTTTCTATAGTTCTGGAATTCAGAAATGAATCTCATTTGGCTAAAATAAAATTTTGGCAGGAACATGTTCTTCCTGGATGTTCTAGGATGGAATCATTTGTCTTACAAGTTTCCAATTTCCACAGTCCACCTATATTCTTTGGCTTGTGACTCTATTCCTTCATCTTCAAATCCTGCAATGTCATGCTGAATCTTTTCTCACACTGCCATCTCTCAGGTTATCTCTTCTTATTACCTCTTCCATTTTAATACATCTTTGTAATTACATTGGACCTCAGTTAATCTGGGATAACCTCCCTATTGTAAGGTCAGAATATAAGAAATTAAGCACGTGTATGTATAACCTTCCCTTTCCTCTATGATATAATCTGTTATAATCAAGAGTTTTGAGTATTAAAACACAGACATCTTTGAGTAGCAGTTACTTTTTGCCTGTCATACCTGGTGTAGGGAAAATCTGATTCCCTAAGTTGTCTCATTATATTATTTAAAGCATCAAATTTTAACAAAAATCATGAGATACATAAAGATAATGGTATACATGGCATATACACAGGAAAACTATCACAATCAATAGAAACTATCCAAATGGAAACACAGACCTTGAAATTACTAGACAAAGAATTTAAATCAGCTGGTAGTGGTGGTGGATTCCTAGAATCCTAGTGACTCTTGAAGCAGAAGCAGGAGGATCCTAAGTCTGAGGCCAGTCTCAGAAACTAAGAGAAGCTCTAAGCAACTTAGTGTGACCCTGTCTCAAAATAAAAAAAAAATAAAAAGGGCTAGGGGTGTAGCTGAGAGGTAAAGCACCTCTGGGTTGAAACCCCAATACCAAGAACAAGGAAGAATTTAAATCAGCTATTTGAAATAAACTCAAAGACCTAAAGTGATCCCACTTCTAAAGAACTAAAGAAGAGTGTCTAAGAAATATGCCTTTCCAAATAAAGAATAGCAATAAAGATATACAGGTTATTTTTAAAAGAACTGAAATTGTGAACTTGAGAAGTACAACTGAAATGAAAGTTCCACAAAGAGGCTCAACAGCAGATTTGAATTAGCAGGGAAAAAAGCAGTAAGGTGCAGCTAGCTTAATTTATATTATACAGTATAAAAAGAAAAAATAATTTAAAATAAGTAGAGTCACATAGGCCTATCAGACATTGCAAGAGTACCAACATATACATAATAGGAATTCAGGAGAAGGCAGAGGGGAAGCAGAAAGAATATTTGAAGAAATAGAGGGGAAGGGAGGAGGGATAGGATAAGAAAAGAACAGTGGAATGAACCTGATCTAATTTTTCTATGTAAATACATGAATATACTACAGTGCATTTCACCTTTATGTATATTTAAAAAATACTATAAGTAAACAACAGAAAGATCAGTAGAGTAGAGGGAAGGGAACAGGGGGAGGGAGGAGCGACAGGAAAGGGGAAGTACTGTAGACTGAGTTAGAGCAAATTATATTCTATACTTTTATACTTATGAATCCCAATGTAATGTATAACTAAAAAGAAACATAAAGCATAGCAAAAATTCTGATATTTATTTACAAACATTAACCTACACACCCTAAGTAGTTCAACAATTTCCAATTAGTGTAGAAACAGATTCACGGCTGTGCACATCATAGTCAAACTGTCAAAAAGCAAAGGCTGGGAAGGGCATATGGAGGTGCATGTACAAAGTCAGGTTGTATTTAATCAGTACATACTGAATATATGGCTGGAAACACAACACTGAACTTCATTGACATGTACAGTGAGTACATATTCAAAAATAAAAAGAAAAGAACAAAGGCAAAGAAAAAAATCTGGGAAGTAGCAAAAGAGAAGCAACTCATTATATACAAATATTCTCAATAAGATAATAGCTGACTTATCAGACACTATGGAGACCAGATGGCATTGAAATGACATTCAAAAACATGAAAAAAACAGGTCATGAACAAAGAAATTTTTCAAAAATGAAAGAATAATTAGTACATTATCTGATAAACATAAATTGAAATAATGTCACTAACAGATCTTGTCTGTAAGAAATGTGAGGGCTGAACACAGTGGCACACACCTTTAATGCCAGCTATTTAGGAAGTTCAGGAAGGAAGATTGTAGATGTGTGGCTACTTTGGGTGACATTGCAAGATCTTATTTCTTAAAAATGAAATAAAAAATAAATAATAAAATAAATACAAAAGGTAGTTCTTCATGCTGAAATGAAATTAAATGCCTATTTATTGATTCACATGAATAAATATTTTTAAAAAATATTGTTTTAGTTGTCAATGAATCTTTTATTTTGTTATTTATCTATATGCAGTGCTGAGGATCTAACCTAGGTCCTCACACAGACCAGGCAAGCACTCTACCACTTAGCCACTTCTTCAGCCCCATGAATAAATATCGAATAAGGAAAAGCACACACATAGATAAGCATAAAAGACACTACGAATGTACTCTGTTTTTAATGTTTTCCTCCAAATTTAAAAGGCAGTTACATGAAGGACTGGAGTAGCAGCACAAGAGGTCGCCATGGCTACGGAGCTACTGACGCAGAACCCCGAGGTGCCTTGCTAGTACAAAGCGGTTTCAAATCAAAACCCTGAGAGGATCACCTTATACTATGGCACTCTGACCGAGTATGTGTCATCACGTTGACTGAATCTCATCCAGTTCTTCGAAGCGGAAGAACAATTAAGAGTATATCCTATCAGATCGGTACCATCTGTCGCAGACATCAGAACAAGGTCTGTTGGAAATTAAAGCACTGGGCACAGTTTATAACAGAACTTGTACCTTTGTGTAAGATTTACTGCTCAGATGGAGAGGAATTTACCATACTTAACTGTCGTAGAAGACGGTTGATGGAAGGGTATGAAAACATTCTCCATAAGCCACCTATTCTATTTTTTTTTTTTTTTTTTTTTTTTTTTTTTGGTGCTGGGGATCAAACCCAAGGCCCTGTGCTTGCAAATCAAGTACTTCACCAACTGAGCTATCTCCCCAGCCCAAGCCATCTATTCTTTAAGAAAAGTCATCCACTGAACGTTACAATGCAGAGGTGTTTCCCAAATTGGAAGAAAGCAAAAGCATAGAAGAACCTGGTGTCTCATGCCTATAATCCCAGGAGATTAGGAGACTGAGGCATGAGGATCACAAATTCAAAGCCAGCTTTAGTAACTAAGTGAGGTCCTAAGCAACTTAGACCCTGTCTCAAAATAAAATAAAAAGGGCCAGAGATGTTGCTCAGTAGTTAAGTACCCCTGGGTTCAATTGCTAGTACTCCCCCCACCCCAAAAAAAAGAATAGGAGAAGAGTTACTGACACAAAAGCAATACTAGGCATACATAAAATCTATACAGAACCAGAAGACTTGAAAAATACTGTAAACAAAGTAGATATAATATGCATCTACTGAACAATCCACAAACCTCTGAGAAATAAACATTATCTCAACTATTAATGGAAATTATCTGGATAGAGTTTAAGTCATAAAAAAGCCTCAATAAGTTAAAAGACTGAAATCATTCAAAACATCTTCTCCAACCAATTAAATTAGAAATCAGTAACAAGAAAATTTGAGAAATTCACAAGTATATGCAAAGTATATAACAAAATCTTAAAATTATGAACCGAACATAAATAACAAAAGAAATTAGAAATTACTTTTATATCAATGAAAGGAAAACACTATGTACCAAAACTTGTGGAATGCTGCTAGGGCAGTTCTCAGAAGGAAAGTCAAGTTGTAAAGGTCAGCATTTCAAAACAAATAAAATCACAAATCATTAACTTAACCTTCCACCTTAAGAAACTGGGAAAAAAGGGAAAGAAAGAAAATGTGGTATATGTACACAATGCAGTTTTACTCAGCCATTAAGAAGAATGAAATTATGGCATTTGCTGGTAAACGGATGGAACTGGAGGACCTCATGCTAAGTGAAATAAACCAGAACCAGAGTCAAGGGTCGAATACTTTCTCTCATATGCAAAAACTAGACCAAAAGGGGAGGAGGAATCCCATGAAAACAGAAAACAGATTAGTGGAGTAAAGCTAGAGAATTGAGGGGGAGGGAAGAGGGACAGGAAGAGAGGAAACAATAAAATGAAATTTACCTGACTATCCTATGTACATATATGAACATAGCACAGTGAATTTCACCTTTATGTGTATGTACAATGCACTAATTAAAAAAAACTATAAATAGAAGAAAGACCCATAGAATATAGGAATGGAAACAGGGGGAGGGAAAAGGGGAGGGAGATGGGAAGTACTAGGAACTCAGTTGAAACAGATTATATTCCATGTTTATATAATTGTGTCAAAATGCACCCCAATATTATGCACAACTATAATGCACTAATAAATAAAAAAAACTGGGAAAGAAAATCAAAGTAAATCCAAAGTAAGAAGAAGATGAAAATAAAAGACTTTAGTGTGGAAATAAATGAAAAGAAGAATAAAAAACCATAGGAAATAGCAATAAAAGCAAAAGATATTTAGTTTTGTGAAAATATTAGCAAAACTGACAAACAGCTAGACTGACCAAGGACAAAAAGAAGGAAGATTCAAATTATAAAAATCTGGAATGAAAGAGGTGGCATCTCAATCAACCTTACGGAAACAATAAGGACTATAATAAATTACTATGAACAACTGTATGCCAACAAATTTGATCACCTAAACCAAATGGATATATTCTTAAACACAATTTACTGGAACTAACTCAAGAAGAAAATTTGAATAAAAATTGGATTAGTGCTTTTGACATTTCCTGAAAATAGCTCGAATCCAAATGATTTCACTGGTGAATTCTTCTTTAAAGAAGAACAAATATAGGGCTGGGGAGATAGCCCAGTTGGTAGAGTGCTTACCTTGCAAGCACAAGGTCCTGGGTTCAATCCCCTGTGCAGCCAAAAAAAAAAAAAAAAGGAAAAATAAGAAGAATAAATACAACTTTTTCACAAACTCTTCCAGAAAACAGAAGAGTAGGGAACACATCCCAACTAATTCTGTTGTTGTTGGTTTTACTTTGAGATCAAAATCAAAAACAGACTATGGAAGAAAACTAGACAACAACAACTATTATGAATACAGAGGAAAATTCATCAAGACAATACTAGCTAACTGAATCCAGTACCATGTAAAATGGATCATACAATATTACCAGGTATGATTTTTTTGGCAATTTCATTATAATAATGAAAACAGGCTAATGTGCCTGTATAATTGTATGTTTTCAATACATGTAACTTATATGCCAACAAAGTTGTTAAGATTACTAATGAGGTATTTTACATTATTTTTTCATATTAAGTCTTCAAATTTTAGTGTGCACGTCACCTTTATATTTTCCATTTTAAAAACAATTATTGGTACAAAATAATTATGCATAATAGTGGAATTCCATTGTGCCATATTTGTACATGAGCATAACATAATTTGTTCAGTTTTGTTCAGTAGTATTTTCACTTGTATTCCCCTCCTTCCTCCTCTTTCTGCCCTTCCTTTACCCTAGTAGTCTCCCTTCTATTTTCACCAGACTTCTTTTTTTCCCTTTCATCTCTCTAGCTTCCACATATGAGAGAAAACATATGGTCCTCAACTTTCTGAGTCTAGCTTGTTTTACTTAACTTAATGCTGCCCAGTTCCATTGGTTTTCCTGAAAATGACATAATTTTGTTCTTTTTTATGACTGGGTAAAACCCATTGTTTTTCCCAGAGATACATTTTCTTTTCCCATTCATCTGTTGGTGGACACCTAGGTTGGTTCTATATCTTGGCTATAACAAATTATGCTGATATAAACATGGGTATGCATGTGTTACTATAGCATGGTGGCTTTAATTCTTTTAGATAAATATCAGACAGTGGTATAGCTGGGTCCTAGTGATATAACATGTTTTAATTTCTAGTCTTTTGAAGAATCTATAAACGAATATTCATAGTGGTTGTACTAATTTACAATCCCATTAACATCATTTAAGAGTTCCTTTTCCCCTTCAGCTTCACCAGCATTTATGATTACTTGTATACTTGATGATTGCCATTCTAGCAGGAGTGAGGTGAAATCTCATTGTAGTTTTGATTTGCATTTCCCTGATTGCTAAAGATGTACAACATATCTCATTCTCACTAGCCACATGTAGGTGGCAGCTACAATATTGGACCATACAGGTCCACACTGTTGTATAACTGGAGGCCCACATTCTAGAGGGACCATAAGGAGGCTCAAGACAATACACTATATCTCTTTATGGAGAAGACAACTCTAGTGAAAGGCCAGGGATTCTATGGACAACTAGTCAAAAATATAAATGTGAATTTTTTGCTGTTTGTAAAAGCAGTGTTTGTGCACTATTGTGCCTTTATTAAGGCTATCTTTGTTAATACTGATATAAGTATACAATCTATGAAATTTATGAACTAAAAATTAATTCTAATTTTTCATTAAGCTTTTAATTTCAAATTAAATATCTTACTTACCAATTTAATATAGCCAGTCACTTTGAAGGAGATATTTAAAAGTTTAAGTACCTTTCTTAATTACCTTTAAATATCTTAAAATGAATTTAAAAATTTAATATACTGAGTCTCTTTTAATACCTCCATTTTCTCACAAAACAAAATTTTACACAAACTTAGGTAACACAGCAAAATATTCATATAAATATGGTATTTCTGAAGTTCTAGTCTAATATTATCTATGTATATCAAAATTCTCAAATCTAGTCACTTATTAAACAACATTTATAATTAGTATGAACTTAATCCTCTAAAATGACAAATCTTACTGTGAATCTTTAAATTACAATTACATAGAGGTTATTCCAAAACTGAATGAACAATTTTAAGACCATGAATACAATTTAGTTCATCATATCTATATTAGTTCTAATATTTTTGCAATTGAAATTAACTTATCCGTTAAGAAAGCAGTCCAAATATACTAGTAATTTGGAATTTGAGACTGAACATCAAAGTTAGAGTTTGGGGTTGTGATGCAAGAAACAAAGCTGCAGAAATTCCTGGTGATTCATCTCATGAACTGTTGCCATGCTGATTCCTCTTTAACATTCCATTTCTTACTCAGGGGGTTGTTTTCATAGCCCGAATTTCCTGATTTAAATGTTACATCTAATTCTTTTGTAGACTTTTCAATTATATCACTCCATTAGATATATGAAATTCCCATAACATCACCACACCCACTACTGAACTCATTTTCTGTTTGATTGTTTTCTGACCTAATTTCATACACTATTATTTTATAATTATAGAATATCTGCAAGATTCCTGTCTGTGCCAAGGTTTTTAAGGGCATTGTAATGACAAAAACGAAAGAACAGTATGTTTAAACATTTATTTATGCTATACAAGAACATTCTTCCCTACTCAAACTTTGGAGAAGAAACGTTTGGGTTAAGCCAAGAATTTAAAATCAGGGCAATATGTATGGGATTAGTTACTTAATATTTTATGTGTTTTAGTCAGCTTTTTCACTGCTATGACTAAAAGAATCTAACCAACACAATTGTAGAGGAGGAAAGGTTTATTTGAGGGCTAATGGTTTCAGAGGTCTTAGTCCATAGAAGACTGGCTCCATTCCTTGGGGCTGGAGGTGAGGCAGAACATCATGGCAGAAGAGTGTGGCAGAGGGAAGCAGCTTGCAGCATCAGGAAGCAGAGAAAGAGAGTGTCCTCTCCACATACAAATTATATACCCCAAAACCACGCCCCAATTCCAATCTCCTCCTGGCATACCCTACCACTTCAATTAATCCCATGGGGGATTAATTCACTGATTGAGTTAAGATTTTACAACCAATCATTTCTTTTCTGAACCTTCCTGCATTGTCTCACATGTGAGCTTTTGGGGGGCACCTCACATCCAAACCATAACATTAAGATAACACAGGTTCAATTGAGATTTTCTTATATAATACAGGACATTATTTTGGGCCACATTCCAACCGTGTTCCTAAAGCTCCTATCTTTGTAATTGAAAGTCGTGATTTGGACATAGAGAAGGAAGTTGGTGCAGGTTAGCATGAGGCAGAAAGTTAAGCAGGGGTTTGAGTTACTATTAGATCAAAGGTCTGTTTTTGCAATCATACTACTCTTAGGATACAAACATTTGGGGTGAGGTACATATAGTAACTGACAAAGCCCAGGGTGATGACACAGACATCAAATAGGACAGAAAGATAGAACATAGCTTTGGTTGGATTCTCAGAGAGATATATGACTTAGGGAAGTGTATAAAAGTACTTTGAGCAGAAGAAGCTCTTGTCTAGAAGCAGACCTCTGTAGAAGTTTTGGATTTGCTACTAATGTCCTTGAACAAGATGCTTAAATGCCCTAAAGCCCCAGTTTTTCTTTCTTTGGTACAAGAATGGTAATACCTGCTTCAACATTATTGCCAGAAACACACTGTAAGAAAGCACATCATAAATCCTAAAATGCTTTAAAATCCAAAGTAATCAAGTATAGCACAGATCCCTTCTTTAATCAAATTGAACAACTCTGTTTGATAAAAGGAAGCAAGTAGAAAATCTGTCAATGAAAATAAAATCTAAAGACATATTAGTATATGTTTTACATGTGAGACAATGATGTTTTTAATTCAGAGTCTGTGAGCAATTATTTGTTTGAAACTCACTGATTGCTTGGATTATTTATGCTTTGTGGTGATAACACCAACAACGACGATGCTTTGTACTGTCAAAGCCTATAACACCCTTGATTTATCTTGCCAGATGTTCCTGTTAGCAGTGCCTTTACTTTTGAGTGTTAAGTAAGTTCATGTCTAGACCACAGTGTTCCATTGCCATGGTTTCACTGGATTTCATAAACCGTTGCTTAGCAATCCCACCCATCATACAACTATTTTCTCTTCTCGCTGTCTTCACATTATGTCCCTAGTAAAATGTAACTGAGTCGCTTAGTAATGGAAAATACTCATCTCCAAAAAAATGTAATCTTCCCACTTTGGGCTATTTTCTTTCCTTGTATTTTCTTTAAAAAATATCAGAATACCAGATGTCAGGGAGCTTTATAGTCTAGTGGGAAAAAACAGAATCTATGGAATCAAACAGACCTGTATTCACATCCTGGGCTTGCCAATTTATTAGCTGTTTAACCTTTACTCAATCACTTAATCTCTTTGTGTCTCATATTCCTCATCTGCAAAACATGATAATTATAATCATGTCAGAGGGATATTGTGAGGTTTATATCAGATAACACAACTAAACTGCACCTGGTACTTAAAAAAAGACCCAATAATTTATATGTACATCATGAAAAAAGAAATTACCTAATGTTTCCTAATATACATCTCTTTCTGTACCAAGTTGTCCTATTATGCTGGTGACAGTTTTAAATGCTATAAGAATTATGACAGCTGAATTACCTTGTTTCAATAGCTGTTATAAAGATAAAATACAATTATGTATTTAAAATCAGTTTGCATTCAGTGAAACACTGATCAATGCATCTCATTGGTCAGATGCCAATTCCATGGGTCTAAGTGTCCTTAGTGCCTAGAGGAATGACATCATGCTGTATTTTTAATTTGTTAGATTCTATTTGTTCCTACTAGATGTCTTCCACTGATTGTTTGAGTGAGTTTTGCTAATGAAATAACCTGACTTAATATCTCTATCCTACCTATAACAAAAACAATGAATGTGCTTGTTTACATTGTATAGGCATTCATAGGGCAAAAATAATAAAAACATAAATAACAACAAAATTCCCCAAAGAAACAAAAAAGGGGGTTATTTAAAACACCCTACGTCCTTTTAATGAGGATGAGTCCTTAAAAATTGTTTTTTCCCAAGTGCTGTATTTAGCATAAGGATATGTGAAGACCTCATTCAGTAATGGGTAGGTGGTCAGATTTAGCTTTAGAACCTAGAAGATGCATAAATCCTATTGTGGTAGAGTTGCAGTAGGGGCTGATAATCAAGTAGGACAAGATCCAGGAAAATTTAGAGGCTATGTGAGAGAAGAATGAAGATATAAAATAGAAGGGAATTGTTCAGACTAAAAACTGAAACGTGTGGGAGAGATGTGGCTAATGACTTTTCCAGTGAGATGATTGGGAATAAATTTCATCTGCTCTCTGAAATCTCCAATGATTTGCTATGAATAGATTCTTTATGGAAAGTCTTAAAATACCATGATTCCTGTTTGAGGTTTGAGGCTGAGAAAAAAAACAAGTCTGCATGCCTAGTAGCAAATGTGCAGTTCACATTTGATTGGCACAAACATCCTTTGTGTAAATGAAGAAGCATGCCCATGTGAAAAGATGTAGTGATCACTATTCACAGATTACACAGTGATGGAAGGTATTTACTGTGCTCTTGATAGAGACCCACAGTCTCTTTATGAGGCCTGATGTTGTCCCCTGAGTCACCACATGATTGAAACATAGCTAGTGAGAGCCCCTGGGATCCTGGGATTGCTCCAATAATTGCCCTCCTAAAGGAATACTTAGGATTCCTGTATCAACACAGATATTGACTAGAAGTGGTATCACCATATCTGCTGTCACTCAGACTCCTGCAGGGGCAGATCTTGAAAGTTATGTAGGAGACAAATGGAGACTTCCCAGACTGGAAGATCCAGACAATTTTCCTGACAACAAAATCCCAAAATCAAAATAATATGGTCAGAAATAATTTATATTCATTGTTTTTACTTTTTAAAATTATTTTTCAGTATTAATGGATAGTTTTGTTTACTTTTTCTCCCAAACCACAGGTTTATTCTGTCATTTCTTTTTGCCATTTGATCATTTGTTTTTACTATAGTAATGTGTATTCTTTAATCACTTTTCTCCCCCAAATTGTGCAATTATGAGAATCAAGGTGTGCCAGGTTTTTGTATTCCACAAGGATAGCTTTACAGATTTTAATGTTTATTTAAAAAATTATTATTTCCACATTTAATTTTAATATATTTTAGGAAGTTGCAACTTCAGTTCTTTTAATTAAAACTTATTCCTCAATAAGACTACTAAAGCACAGGAAGTAATGCCAAAACTTAGTAAATGGATGGCATCAAATTAAATAGCTTCTATGCAACAAAAGAAATAATTAAGAGTGTGAAGACAGAGCTTACAGAATAGGAGGAAATATTTGCTAGCTACTTTTCTGACAGGGCTAATATGCAGAATATATAAAGCATTAAAAAAACTCAACACAAAATAATAAATAACTCATTTAATAAATGAACAAACTAAGCAGACATTTATCAAAAGTAGAAATACAAATGGCCAACAAATATATAAAAAAGTTTCAACAATCTTAGCAACCAGGTAAGTGCAAATCAAAACTATACTGAGATTTTATCTCACTCCAGGTAAAATGGCAGTTATCAAATATACAAATTCAGGGGAAAAGGAACACTTACTATTGGTGGAATCATAAATTAGTGCAATCACTATGGAAATCAATTTGGTTTCATCAAAAGACTAGGAAATGGAACTACCATGGGACCTTGCTGTATCAATTGGTGTTTATCTCAAAGAGTTAAAGTTAGCATGCTATAGTGATGCATGCATACTCATGTTTATAGCAGCACAATTTACAATAACCAAGTTATGGAACCAGGTCAGGCACATGCAAATGGATGAAGAGATAAAGAAAATGTGGCATATACACACAATGGAGTTTTACTCAGCCATGAAGAAGAATGAAATTTTGTCTTTTGCAGGAAAATGGATGGAACTGGAGAACATAATGTTAAATGAAATAAGCCAGACAGAAAATCAAGGGTCATGTGTTTTCTCTTATATGTGAAAGCTAAAGAAAGAAATCGGGGGAGGTTTTTATGAAAATTGAAGGAAGACCAGTAGAGTTAGAGGAAGAGGACCAGGGGTAGGGAGGAGAAGAGGTAAAGGGGAGGAACTGGGCAATTAAATTGACCAAATTATGTTATGTAAACGTGTGAATATATTACAATGAATTCTACTAATTTATATAACTATAAAGCACCAATAAAATTGATAAATTGAACTATATAAAATGAAATTTTAAACCTTTGTATGATAAAAGTAATCCTAGCCATAGTAAAATATGACCAAAAATTTATGTGTGTAGAATAATTATTTGAGAAACAAAAAGGTGACAAATAGAAGTTTAATTGGGATGAATAATTAAGTTTTCTGCAATTGGAACAATAGAACATGGTCTCTCACCTTCTGAGAGATATGCATAAAAAGTGATACTTAGACATCAACTTTTTGAGATTCTGCGTATGAGAGAGAATATACAGTATTTATCTTCCTGTGTCTGACTTATTCAGCTTAACATAATGTCCTCCAGTTCTATCTATTGTGTCACCAATGACAGGTTATATCACTAGCTCATTTCTTAAAAAGTGGTATTGTGTGTGTGTCATGTGTTCCCTTTGGAAATTTCTTGTCTGGTCATATATTCAATACTCAAATCACTTCCTAGAAGGATTGTCTTTCAAGACAGACCAATCTGTGAGACTAAAGGTAGACAAAAATAGGTTCATTCATGAAGTTGTTAGTAACTAGAACCTGGCAGTGTCAAGAAAATTAACTGAACCCAGAACTTAAAACTGTGAACTGAGAGCAAATTGTGATTTAAATCAATTTGGAGTAGTAGAACTTTCAAAGAACAGAGCACTGAGGGGAAGACAGTAACACATTGATTGACAGAGGTTTAAGTCTAGAATTTGGGAAATATTTAGTCAGCCTTGATTCAATGACACCTCTGTTTGACCTCTTGTCCCTCAAATACAGGACTCTGTTTCCTTTGTTGTTCCTTACTTCCATTCAGAAGCTGAATTGTAGTGGGCTACTCAAGGAGTCAAGAGATGCTCAATATTGATCTTGGTTGCTTGTCAAAATACTGTTCTGTAAACTTCCTACCCCATTAGATTGGCAATTGGCCTTTGGGGGATTTAGAGTTTTAGTAAGCCTAAAATGATAGTGCCGACCTCACTTCCCAATTATTGAAGCTGATGAGGAGAGGTCAGGAAAGTAAATGGTTGAATTCTCCTATTTCAGAAATCAAGGCAGTGCCAAGTGAACCCAATGAAGGGAGGGGATCATTTGCTCCCATATTTATGACTTGTCTTACTGACCCTAGATTTTTATGTCCTCTTTAATATAGAAGGGTGGGTTGAGGCAGAATATGTTCCAATGTGCCAGTTCTAAAGGAATAAATTACTAATCATACTCTAACTTTTCAGACTTTTAAAATAAAAAAATTCTCCTACAACTAGAAAATTATTTAATTAATTTTAAAATGCAGCATATATAATTTCAAAAAATGAATCAAAAATATTATTCAATCACAAAAAGAACAAAACTCTTGTGGCAACATGGATGAAATTAGAGATCATTATGTTAAGAGATAGAAACTCAAGTACCAAATAATCTTGCTCATACGTATAATCTAAAAAACATTGAAAATTTAGAGTAAAATGGTGGTTACCAGAGGCTAGGGAGAATAGGATGGAGGGAGGTAGAGAGAAAGATTGATCAATGGGTACCAAGTTACAGTTAGATATGAGTAAGAAGCTCTAGTATACAATTGAACAGTATGGTGACTATAGATAACAATAATGTACTGTACATTTCAAAAAGCCAGAAAGAGGATTTTGAAAATCTCACCGTAAAAAAATGATAAATGTTTCAGGAGTAGATATGTTTGACCTGATTTAAACTTACATGATGTATACATGTATTAAAATTATTACATGTCACCACATTAATATCTATAATTTTTATGTATTAGTTAAATTTAAAAAAAATTTTAAAATACAGAGAAACAACATGTATCCCATTTGTTTACAATAAAAAAAAGAAAAAAAATTTTAAATATTTTAAGAAATTGGGATAATGTTAACATTTTCATTTAAAAAAATATAATAGAAAACTTGAACTAGCTGCTTTTTAAAATTCAGACCTAGGCCAGAATGTCAAGTAGCGAGAATAAAGAAAAAACAGATATGCACTTTCTGAAGTCAGGTTTATTCTGAGTAGGGAAAAGAAGTAACCTCCAGAAAATTCCACCAAAGGGAGAGGATTCTCCCAGAAAAGGATGTTTTCCTGCAACACACAAGAAAATTCTTTTTTCTAGTCAAGGAAAAGTCAGAGGATATCTGTGTAGAGTGTCCTGTCCTAGTGACAACAATCCAGAATGTATTTATGTATTGGCAGATAGGAAAGTGTCTTAATCTGAAAAGCTATAAAAACAGAGTCATTCTGTATTAGAGTTGCCAGATAAAATAAAGGACACCAAATTAAAACTGAGTTTTTGATTCAAATTTTTATCATGTGTCTTATTATTCATTATTTATCTGAAATTCAAATTTGATGGCATATCCTGTATTTATTTGTTCTATCTGGCAAGCCTCTTCTTGGTGTCCTGAGGAAATGAAGATTATGAAAGAAAAAATAACGAAACTGAAGTAGTATATTGAATATATATTATAATAGGAAAACTTAGAGACATAAATGAAACATAAAATATAAATGTTAAGAAATTATTGTTAGTTAAAAATGAATTTAAACCACATGTGAAAACCAATGAATGTTTATTCTTTTCAAAGAGAATAAAATATCTGTAAATTCTACATAGGTTGTGTAGGAGTAGATGAAATTTAAACTCGCCTCTAATGATCTCTACCATCTGCTATTCATACTCTTGTGTAGTTCCCTCTCACATTATTTTATTGGTCTGTGTAACCAATAAAATACAGTTTAAGTGAGGGTATGCCACTGCTACTAAAACAAGATTATAAGACACTGCAGCTTCTGTCTTGGGAGTCTCTCTCTGCTTCTTTCAGAGCCGTAGGTGTGAGAAGCCCTATGAAATGACTCAAGTGTCAAGGAACTGAAGACTTCTGCCAGTAGCCATGTGAGTTAATCATCTTGGTAGCAGATCCTCTGGCCCCAATGATGCCTTCAAATGACTGATGGACTGATGATTGCAGTTCTAGCCAAGAGCCTGACTGCAACCTCTTGAAAAACTTTATGTCGAAACCACCCAGATAAACAGCTCCTAGATTCTTGACCTACAAATCTGGGTGAGAAAATGAATATTTGTGTTTTAACTGACTGAATTTTGGGGCAAAATATTTATACAGCAAGATGTAATGAATAGAAATCATACAAAAGATGCAAAAATATAAACTGCTGATTCACAATATTCAACTAGAAACAACCTATGAAATGAAATATTCATTAAAACATTGTTAAGCAAGCAGAGCAAGAATAACAGGCCTGCAGAAAGATGTCATTTCTAGCCACCAATTAAAGTCTACTAATTAATTTCCTGCCAAAACAAGACTCAGATCTCTATTCCTTATAGCAGGAGACAGTTTCGACCAACACTAAGGCAATTTTACTCCTAATCTTCAGTGGATGAACCAGTATTCATTTGGGCCCTCACCATCAACTTTCCCTGAACATCTGAAGCAGGAATATAGGTGCAATGTAATGTCATGGACTGAGAAAATGTTAGAAAAAACCGTAAGTGAATTTTTAAAAGTCAAAAAACCAGTGAGGTTGCACAGGCATGTAGTCCCATCTACTGTGAAGGAAGGCTGAGGCAAGAGGATTGATTGAGTCCAGGAATTTGAGGAGAGCCTGGGCAATGTAGCAAGATTCCATCTAAAAATTGGTGGCAACAGTAATAAATAGGGGAAGTAGGAATTTCCCAGCTGATGACCCTTGAATGGATATGTGTTGCAAATTCAACAGTGTGAAGAAATCACAGAAATATTAACAGATTTTTGGAGACATTCATTTTAGATTAATTTAAAAATAAGGATTTCAATTTAAAGCTTTGACAAAACAGGAAAGAACAATTTAATTCAAATGTATTGAAACAAACAATAGCAGCAAAAATGAAAAAAAAAGTTTAAAATTCTAAAAAGGGTATAAAGAGGCTTAATATGCCAAGAAAATATTTTAAAATACCCCACAATACTTCAGAAATTATCAAGTCAAAATTGAAAGATCAGTGACCCAGAAAACATTATAAAGTATTAGAAATGGTGTTTTAATTTCCTGTATGGCATCATGTTTATTGTGTAGCATTCTACTTCTTAAACTGAGCTCTGAAGTTTATTACTCTAGAATAAAAAGAGTTTAGTAAAACAATAGACTTGAATACCAGCTTTGACAGGCTGAAATATAGAATTTCTCCAGTTACATAAAGAAAACACCCGTCTGCCATTAAAGCTTAACCATAATATTAAAAAGAAAGAAGGAAAGATATTAACAGAGAAAAGGCTCCATTGTGGATCAAAGAATTAGAGGAAGGAGACAAAAGAGAGGCCAAGAAAGGGAAAGCTGCTAAACCTGTGTAATCTGAATCTTCTTCTATTTAATAGTTATAGAGAATACTAAAGGAACATAACCTCTGCTGAATTGCAATTTAGTTTTCTACACCTGGTGGAACAAAGCAAAACCCACAAAATTATACAACAGATTTAAACTCAAACTTATCAATAATTAACTTAGAATAAAAGTTCAATGAATGTTCTAATTAAAAGTCAAAGATCATCAAACAGGATTTAAAAAAAATCTGACTCAAAACACATCTAGGTTTGAAAGTAAGAGGTGAAAAACTATAAAGAAAAGACTATTCAAAGAAGGCTGCATACCTATATTGATGTAAAACAAAAGAGATTATAGCAAAAAGAATTAATAAAGAAAATAATTTCATGATAATTTGAACCTCATTTTTCCAGCAAGATAAAATAAATTTACATACACCTAATAATATAACCTTGAATAATATAAAACAAAAATCAACAACTATAAGGAGCAATAGACAAATTAATAATTGCATTGGAAAATTTTTAAAAATCTCAATATTCAGGAACTGGAATTGTAGCTCAGTGGTAGAGCTCTTGCCTGGCCCATGTAAGGCACTAGGTTCAATCCTCATCACCACATAAAAATACATAAATAAATACAATAAAGGTATTAAAAATCTCAGTATTCAATAAAAAGAAGACACAAATTTGTCATAAATGATTTTAAAATAGCATTAACAAACTGACCTAAAGAATACTGCAGATAACAATTGCAAACATTCTTTCATGGCACAAATGGAACATATACAAATTTTTTCAAAAGTTGGACATTGTAGAGAAGGTTTTTGACTACAATGTCATTATGTCAAATATCCACATGTTGGAAATGAGGAAGCAAATATCTAAATAACCAAAGAAGCAAATGGAAACTAGAATGCATTTTTAGGACAAGATAAAAATTTTATAACAAGACTTGTGGGATACAGTTAGAAGAAAATATAATATTGTTAAAGTGCAAATACCACAGAAGAAAGGCTATAAAATAATTAGTTAAGTATTCATCTAATAAAATTAGAAAAAGAACATAAAGCCAAAGATAAGTAGAATAAATGAAAATTTTAAAGTTAAAAGCAGATATTGATGAAATTTTAAAGTGTACATCAGCAAAACGAATTTAAAAATCCAAATATGAGCCAGGCGTGGTGGTGCCTGCCTGCCTGTAATCCCAGCAGCTCAGGAGGTTTGAGGCATGAGGATCACGAGTTCAAAGCCACCCTCAGCAAAAGCGAGGTGCTAAGCAACTTAGTGATACCCTAACTCTAAATAAAATATAAAATAGGACTGGAGATGTGGCTCAGTGGTCAAGTGCCCCTAAGTTCAATCCCTAGTACCTGCCCCCCCAAAGTCCAAAATTGATTGTTTTATAAGACCAATAAAATAGAAAACCTCTGGCAAGACAGAAAGAAAAGGATGGCACAAATAATGAATATCATAATTACATAGGGGAATTACTATTTATTAAGTTTGAATTCAAGCTATGACGATGATAAGTTTTAAAATTTTGTTAGTGGGTTAAAAGATTTGATGTTATAAATATGTCAGTTCTCTGCAAAATTGTATATAGATTCAATATAATCCCAATACAAATCCCAAGAGTTTTACTGAAAATTGACAAACTGATACTGGCATATATATGGAAATTCAGCTACATGTAGCCAAAAATTTAAAAATAATAAATTGAGAGGAACTTGCTCTGTCAGATAGTAAGACTGTCATAAAACTAAAATAATTAAGAGTGCAGTATTAGTAGAAAATGATAAATAAATTCATTGACTTGCACAGATTCGTCAGAAAAAGACTCACAATACATGGGCATTTGATTTGTGATAGAGATGGTTACTGAATGCAATGGACAAAGAACTGTTTTTATAATAATTTCTAGGAAAATGTGTTGCCTATATGAAAGAAAAGAAATTGATTCTTTGAAAGAAAGTCTAGTAGACAAAAGCAAGGATAAGGGGACCAGGAGGAGAGAATGGAAGGGAAAAGTAGGAATCATGAACTATGCATGTATGAATATTTCAGGATGAAACCAACTACTATGTGTAACCATAAAGCTCTATTAAAAACAAAACAAGATCTCCAGAGCTGCAAACTGGCCCAGGCACCCGGCCCAGCACCCACCTACATCTGCCATGCTGCCCAGCACCCACAGTCTTTAGTGCCTGGCCCCAGCCCCCGGTCTAGTGCCTGTGCCTTGTGTGGTCTAGTGCCTGTGCCTTGTGCAGTCTAGCACCTGCCTCTGTGGTTGCCGATCTGTCAAAACATGGGGTCACCTCTGCCCGCTTCATGGATTAATCCCAATGTGGTTGCCACCATCCCTAGTGGGGTAGCACCCTTCTTGGGACACACATTATCAAGTTCCTCTCAGGCATCTGGCTACTGAAGACAAGGAGGTTTGAACAGGACAGCATAGTTTTATTGTAGATTTTATTTTTATTAGTAGTATTATTATGATTATTCCTATTATACCATTATTCCTACTTTTCTTTGCTTTTATTAATATTTTTCTCAGTCTATTTTCCTCTTATCTATCTGTTTCCTTGGAGACTCCTTCTCATTTTTGTCATGCTAACAACTAATTTCTTTTAATTCCACTTTCACTGTTCCTACAACAAAATACCTCTATAAGACTCACTTCTTATCTCATTAACATTATATCCTACACCCCTCCCCATCCTCTTTGTACACCATTAGAAATTGTGGTACTTATTGCAAACCTATTGGTTATACTGTAGATAACAATTGAACTCATCATTTCTGTTTATTAAGACAATATGATTAATACCTTAATAGGAACTATTTGGGTTAAGGATGCATATTGTTTGTAGTGTGTGCTGCTAATATTGATCTCTCTCTTCAAGGTGAGGTATTGGAAACCTTCAGGGACACTATAAGTCTACAGGGGGGAAACCGCAAAACATTGGATTTGCACTGCTAGAGGGGAAGATACACAAACAACATGAGGAAATGAGAAGAAAGTGTCCCAAACAAATCTAGATGCTATATCAATAGAATCCAATGACAGCATGGCAGAAGAAATGTCAGAAAGGGAGTTCAGAATGTACATGATTAAAAAGATCCGAGAAACAAACAATGAGATAAGAGAGTAAATGAAGGCAATGAATGATCCCACCAATCAACAGCTAAAAAAGCAAATGCAAGAAGCAAAAGATTATTTCAATAAAGAGAGATTCTGAAAAAAAAAAAACCAGAAATGCTTGAAATGAAGGAAACAATAAACCAAATTAAAAACTCAATAGAAAGCAATAGAAAACTTAACCACCAGGCTAGATCAATTGGAAGACAGAACCTCAGACAATGAAGACAAAGTATTTAATCTTGAAAAAAAGGTAACCAAACAGAGAAGATGGTAAGAAATCATGAACAGAACCTCCAAGAATTATGGGATATCATGAAAAGACCAAATTTAAGAATAATTGGGATTGAGGAAGGCACAGAGATACAAATTAAAGGAATGAATAATTTATTCAATGAAATAATATCAGAGAATTTCCCACATCTGAAGAAAGAAATGGAAAATCAAATACAAGAGACTTACAGCACACTAAATACACAAAATTACAACAGATTCACATCAAGGCATATTATAATGAAAATACCTAACATATAAAATAAGGACAGAATTTTAAAGGTTTTGAGAGAAAAGCATCAGATTACATATAGGGGGAAACCAATATGAATATCAGCAGATTTCTCAGCCCAGACCTTAAAAGTTAGAAGGGCCTGGAACAACATATTTCAAGCTCTGAAAGAAAATGGATGCCAACCAAGAATCTTATACCCAGCAAAATTTACCTTCAGATTTGATGATGAAATAAAATCCTTCCATGATAAACAAAAGCTAAAAGAATTTACAAATAGAAAACCTGCACTACAGAGCATTCTCAGCAAAATATTCCATGAGGAAGAAACAAAAACCAATATAAGTCAGAAAAAGGAGGAACTACCCTAAAGGAATAACCAATTAAAGGAGAAACCTATTCAAGTTAAAAAAAACAAAGATAAGCCAAACTGAGAATAGAAGTCATATCTCAAAAATAACCCTGAGTGTTAATGGCCTAAACTCATTAATCAAAAGACATAGATTGGCAGATTGGATTAAAAAGAAAGACCCAACAATATGCTGTGTTCAAGAGACTCATCTCATAGAAAAAGATAACCACAGACTAAAGGTGAAAGGATGGGGGAAAAAAATACCATGCATACAGACTCAGTAAAAAAACAGGGGTATCAATCCTCATATCAGATAAGTCGAACTTCAAGCCAAAGTTAGTCAGAAGGGATAAAGAAGGACATTTCACACTGCTTAAGGAAACCATAAATCAGCAAGACATAACAATCATAAATATCTATGCCCCAAACAATGGCACATCCATGTATGTAAAACAAATCCTTCTCAATTCCAGGAACAAAATAGACCACAACATAATAATCCTAGGTGACTATAACACACCTCTCTCACCATTGGACAGAGCTTCCAACCAAAAATTGAACAAAGAAACCATAGAACTCAATAACAAAATCAATGATATATATTTAACAGACATATATAGAATATTCCATCCATCCACCCGCAAATACACTTTCTTCTCAGCAGCACATGGATTCTTCTCTAAAATAGACCATATGATACGACACAAAGCTACTCTTAGCAAATACAAAAAAGTAGAGATACTACCTTGTATTCTGTCAGAGCATAATGGAATGAAATTAGAAATCAATGACAAAATAGAAAAACAGAAACTACTCCAACATCTGGACACTAAAGAATGTGCTATTGAATGATGCATGGTTAACAGGGTTAACAGAAGACATCAGGGGGAGATAAAAAATTCTTAGAGGTAAACAAGAATGATGATACAACATATCAAAATCTCTGGGACACTATGAAAGCAGTAGTAAGAGGAAAATTCATTGCATGGAGTGCATTCAATAAAAGAAGAAAAAAGTCTACAAATAAATG
The DNA here is from genome assembly GCF_902686445.1 of Sciurus carolinensis. NCBI lineage: Eukaryota > Metazoa > Chordata > Mammalia > Rodentia > Sciuridae > Sciurus > Sciurus carolinensis. The sequence continues at coordinate 41,805,717 of NC_062232.1, forward strand.
ACCTAATATTACAGCTCCAAGACCTAGAAAAAGAATAGATCAACACCAAAAGAAGACACAAAATAATTAAAATCAGAGCTGAAATCAATGAAATTGAAACAAAAGAAACAATTCAAAAAATTGACAAAACAAAAATTTTGTTCTTTGAAAAAATAAACAAAATTGATAAACCCTTAGCCATTCTAACAAAGAGGAGAGAGAAAACTCAAATTACTAAAATTCGTTATAAAAAAGGAAATATCATGACAGACACTACTGAAATAAAAAACATAATTAGAAGTTATTTCGAAAATCTATGCACCAACAAAATAGAAAATCTTGAAGACATTGACAGGTTTCTAGAGACATATGATCCACCCAAACTGAATCTGGAGAACATACACAATTTAAATAGATCAATTTCAAGCAATGAAATAGAAGAAGTCACCAAAAGCCTACCAAACAAGAAAAGTCTGGGACCAGATGGATTCTCAGCTGAGTTCTACAAGACCTTCAAAGAAGAGCTCATTCCAATACTCCTCAAAGTATTCCATGAAATAGAAAAGGAAGGAACCTTCCAAACTCATTCTATGAAGCTAATATCACCCTGATACCAAAACCAGACAATGATACTTCAAGGCAAGAAAACTTCAGACTAATATCCCTAGTGAACATAGATGCAAAAATTCTTAACAAAATTTTAGCAAATTGCATATAAAAACATATTAAAAAGATGGTGCACCATGGTCAAGTGGGTTTCATCCTAGGTATGCAAGGTTGGTTCAACATCCAGAAATCAATAAATTTAATTCACCACATCAACATACTTAAAGTTAATAATCATATGATTATTTCAATAGATGCAGAGAAAGCATTTGATAAAATACAGCACCCCTTCATCCTCAAAACACTAGAAAAAATAGGTATAGTAGGAACATACCTAAACATTGTAAAAGCTATCTAAGCTATGCCCATGACCAATATCATTCTAAATGAAGAAAAACTGGAAGCATTCTCCCTAAAAACTGTAACAAGATGGGGTGCCCTCTTTCACCACTTCTATTCAATATCATCCTTGAAACTCTAGCCAGAGCAATTAGACAGACCAAAGAAATTAAAGAAATATGAAGAGGAAAAGAAGAACTCAAAATATCTCTTTTACTGATGACATGATTCTATATTTAGAGAAGCCAAAGAATTCCACCAGAAAACTTCTAGAACTCATAAATGAATTCAGGTTATAAAGTCAACACTCATAAATCTAATGCATTTTTATTCATAAGTGATGAATCTTCTGAAAGAGAAATTAGGAAGACTACCCCTTCACAATAGCCTCAAAAAAATAATACTTGGGAATTAATCTAACGAAAGGGGTGAAAGACCTCTACAATGAGAACTACAGAACACAAAAGAAAGAAATTAAAGAAAATCTTAGAAGTGGAAAGATCTCTCATGTTCTTGGATAGGCAGAATTAATATTGTCAAAATGGCAATACTACCAAAACCACTATACAAATTCAATGCAATTCCAATTAAAATCCAAATGGCATACCTCATAGAAATAGAGAAAACAATCATGAAATTCATTTGGAAGAACCAGAGATCCAGAATAGCCAAAGCAATCACTATCACGAAGAGTGAAGCAGGTGGTATCACACTACCAGAATTTCAACTATACTACAGAACAATAGTAACAAAAATTACATGGTATTGGCACCAGAATAGACAGGTAGACCAATGGTACAGGGTAGAAGACACAGAGACAAACCCACATAAATACAGTTATCTCATAATAGACAAAGGTACCAAAAATACAGAATGGGGAAAAAAAACAGCCTCTTCAATAAATGGTGCTGGGAAAACTGGAAATCCATATGCAGCAAGATGAAACTAAACCCTTATCTCTCACCCTGCAAAAAACTCAACTCAAAATGGATCAGGGACCTCGGAATTAGACCTGATGCCCTGCATGTAATAGAAGAAAAAGTAGGTTCAAATCTTCATCATGTCGACTTAGGTCCAGACTTCCTTAACATGACTCCCAAAGCACAAGAAATAAAAGCAGGAATCAATAATTGGGATAGATTGAAACTAAAAGCTTATTCTCAGCAAAGAAAACAATCAACAATGTGAAGAGAGAGTCTACAGAGTAGGAGAAAGTGTTTGCTACACACACTTCAGATAGAACACTAATCTCCAGAATCTATAAAGAACTCTTTACACAAAGAATACAAATAACCCAATCAATAAATGGGCTAAGGAAATGAGCAGACACTTCACAGAAGAAGATCTACAAGCAATAAACAGATATATGAAAAAATATTTGTGTCTAGTAATGAGAAAGGCAAATCAAAACTACCCTAAGATTTCATCTCACTTCTATTAGAATATCTATTATCAAGAATGCAAGAAACAATAAGTGTTGGTGAGAATGTGGGGAAAAAGTATACTCATAAATCGCTGGTGGGGTTGCAAATTGGTACAGCCACTCTGAAAAGCCGTATGGAGATTCCTTAGAAAACTTGGAATGGAACCACCATTTGACCCAGCTATCCCACTCCTTGGCCTATACCCAAAGGACTTAAAATCAGCATACTACAGTGATGCAGCTACATCAATGTTTATAGCAGCTCAATTCACAATAGCTAGATGGTGGAACCAACCTATATGTCCTTCAATAGATGAATAGATAAGGAAACTGTGATATATATACACAATTGAATGTTATTCAGCCATAAAGAAGAATAACACTATGGTATTTGCAGGTAAATGAATGGAGTTGGAGAATATCATGCTAAGTAAAATAAGCCAATCCAAAAAAACCTAAGGCTGAATGATTTCTCTGATAAGTGGATGATACATAATGGGGGGTGAGGGGGGAGGCAAGAATGGAGGAAAGATGTATAGTATAGAGGAAAATGAGGAGTGGGGAGGGGGTGGGGGCAAGGAAAATAATAGAATGAGACCAACATCATTACTCTATGTACATGTATGATTATGCAAATGATGTGACTGTACTTCATGTACAATCAGAGAAATGAAAGTTGTACCCCATTTGTATACAATGAATCAAAATTTAAAAAAATGAATTAATAAGTTTTACATTGCCAAAAAAAAGTAAAAAAAAAAAAAAGAAACAGACTTTTTACCTCATACAAAACACAAAAATCAATTAAAATATGGTTTGGACTTGGGTGTACAAGGAAGAACTGTATTTTCCAATGGCACCTCCTAAAACTTATGAAGACAATATAAAAGAATATATTCACATTTCCCAGATAAGGAAAGACTTCTTAAAGTTTGAAACACTTCCTGAAACTTATTACTTTCAGGAGGGAAAGTAATAACTAATGAGAATATATTAAAAAGAAGAATTTCTAACCACTAAAGGACATCATACAGAGAATGAATATCTAAACCATAGAATGGGAGAACAGATGTTAGCACAACAAATAACCAGCATAGTGAATACTGTTATAAGATGAACAACAAAGACAAAAACAACTGATCAACCAAATACACAGAACAATAAATTTTAAAATTGCTAAAGAGTAAATCAGACACTTCACAAAAGGAGATATCAAAATGCTAATAAATAGTAGAAAAGGTATTCAATTTCCCAGACAAGCAAGACTGGTTCAATATTTGAAAATCAATTAATGTAATCTATCATATCAATAAGCTCAAGAAAAAAATCACTTAATCACATCAATAGATTCAGAAAAATTGTCTAACAGAATGCATTCATCATAAAACCTTTTAACTAAACTTCCTCAACCTGGTGCTGTGACAAAATATCTGAAAGAATCATTGAAAAGGAGGAAAGATTTATTTTTGCTTTTAGAGTATCAGTCTATGGCTGACCGGTTCCATTGCTTTAGGCCTGATGCAAAGCAGAACATCATGGGAACAGAAAAGAGAGAGAGAGAGAGAGAGAGAGAGAGAGGGGAACAGAAAAGAAGAGAGAGAGAAAGAACTTACACATTTTTATTGGTTCTTTTTAGTTATATATTACAGTAGAATCCATTTTGATACAATTATACAAGCATGGAATATATCTTATTCTAATTAGGAACCCATTCCTGTGGGTGTACATGATGGTGGGATTCACAGTGGTGTATTCATACACATACATAGGAAATTTGTGTCAGATTCATTCACTGTCTTTCCTTTCCCTGTCTCTCCTCCTTCTCTTCATTTTCCTTTGTCTAATCTATTGAATTTCTATTCTTCCCCTCCTCCCTTATCATGGGTTATCTTATACATTTATTAAAAGTTAACTTAAAAGGGATCATAGACCTAAATGTAAAACCCCAAAATTATGAATCTCTAAACAAAAAAACAAAATTTACATGATCTTGGGTTTGATATTGAGTTTTTAGGCACAACACCAAAGGTATGATTGATGAAAGAAATAATTGATAAGCTGAGTTTAATTAAAATTTAAAACTTCAAGAAAACGAGCAAACAAGCCACAGACAGAAAATATTTGTATACTTGTAAACAACAGAAAAAGAAGCATGATAGCCATCAGTACCAGTCGCATGGCAGGAGATACTGAAATTCCCAATCACCTAAAGAGGAATGAAGGGAAGGAAGTAGGGATAGGAACAGGAAAGACACCAAAATAATCTGATCTAACTTTCCTATGTACATATATGAATACGGAGGAGTGAATCTCAGCATTGTGTACATTCACACGCCTGGGATCCTAATTAAAGTAAGATGTACTCCATGTTTGTATAAATATGCCAAAACGGACTGTACTGTTATGTACAACCATGAAGAACAAATAAAAAAAGGAAAAACATCCATTAAGAAGATAGTACACCATGATCAAGTGGGTTTCATTCCAGGGATGAAAGTTTGGTTAAACATACACAAATAGATAAATGTAATTCACCAGATAAATATAATTAAGGATGAGAACAACGTGATTTTATCACTAGATACAGAAAAGTATTTGACAAAGTCCAGCACTCATTCATGTTTAAAACACTAGAGAAACTAGGGATAGAAGAATGTTACCTCAACATTATAAAGACTATATATGGAAAACCCAAGGCCAGTAACACACTGAAGAGAAAATAATTGAAAATATTTCCTCTTAAAACAAGGATGTCGACTCTTACCACTCCTATTCAATATAGTCCTTGAAACTTTCCAGAACAAACAAGAAGGAGAAGAAAATTAAAGAGAAACGAATAGGAAAAGAAGAAGTTGAATTATTTTTGTTTGCTGATGACATGGTCCTATATTTAAAAGACCCAAAAATGTCACCAGAAGACTTTTAGAGCTGATAAATAAATTCAGCAATGTAGTAGGATACAGGATCAACATACATAAATCAATTAATTTCCTACACTACAATAACGAATCTGCTGGGAAAAAAATCAGGAAAACTTTTCCCATTCAGTATATCCTCAAAGAAAAAAATACTTGAAGCAGGGTGCTGTGGCACACACCTGTAATCCCAGCAGCTCAGAAGGCTCAGACAGGAGGATTGTGAGTTCAAAGCAGCCTCAGCAACAGCAAGGTGCTAAGCAACTCAGTGAGACCCTACCTGCAAATAAAATACAAAATAGGGCTTGGCTGAGTGCCCCTGAGTTCAATCCCTGGTACCTTTCCCCCTCCAAATACTTGGACATAAATCTAACCAAGGAGGTGAAAGACCTCTATAATAAAATCTATAACACACTAAAGAAAGAAATTGAAGACGTTAGAAGATGGAAAGGCCTCCTATGTCCTTGGGTAGGCAGAATTAATGTTATTCAAAAGGCAATACTACCAAAAGTTGCAATCCCCATCAAAATACCAATGACATTCTTCACAGAACTAGAAAAAAGTCCTTCTAAAATTCATTTGGAAGAATTTGTATTGGCACCATAACAGACATGAAAACCATTGGAATGAAATAGAAGGCAAAGAGAAAAATCCACATAGATAGTCATCTGACATTCAACAACGGTACCAAAAACAAACATTGGAAAAAAGATAGCCTTTTTACCAAATGATGCTGGGAAAACTAAATATTACTATGTAGAAGAATGAAGCAAGGTCCCTACCTTTCACCCTGCAGAAAAGTCTAATCAGAGTGAATCAAAGACTGATGAATTAGACCAAAAACTGAAACTTCTAGAAAATGTTGGCTCAACCCTAACATATTAGCATAGGCACTGACTTTCTTAACGAGACACTTAAAGCATGAGAAATAACACCAAGAATCAGTAAGTGGAATGACTTCAAATTAAAATGCTTCTGCACACCAAAGGAAACAAGAGTGTGAAGAGAGAGCCTGAAAAATGGGAGATTTTTGGCACCTGATCCTCAGACAGGGAATTAATATCCAGAATATATAAAGGACTCAAATCTTAAAACAAAAAATCATATAACCCCATTTAAAAATGGACAAAAGAGCTAGATAGACACTTCTTAAAAGGAGAAATATAAATGGCCATTAAACATACCAAAAAAGTCAACATTTCTAGCAATCAAGGAAATGCTAGTCAAAAGTAGACTGAAATTCCATCTCACTCCAGTTATAATGGCAATTATCAAGAATACAAATAATAATAAATGCTGTTGAGAATGAGGAGCAAAAGGTACACTCGTTGGTAGGACTGAAAATTAGTATATCCACTCCATAAAGCACTATGGATATTCCTCAAATAACTTGGAATGGAACCACTAAAATCAGCATACCTTAGGGATACAATCACAGCAATGTTTATGGCAGCAATAGCCAAGTTAAGGAACTTAACTTAAAATAGCCAAGTTAAGGAACCAACTCAGATGCCTGCCAACAGATGAATGGATAATGAAAATGTGATAGTGTGTGTGTGTGTGTGTGTGTGTGTGTGTGTGTGTGTGTGTAGTGGAGTTTTAACCATAGAGAAGAGTGAAGTTATGGCATTTGCTGGTAAATGGATGGAACTGGAGAACAACATACCAAGTGAAATAAGCCAGACTTAGAAAGTCAAGGGTCAAATGTTTTCTCTCATATGCAGAAGATAGACCATAATACGGGAAAAAAGGGCTGGGGGAAATTCCATGAAAATAGAAGAGAGACCAGGGAAGTAGAGGAAAGGGTTTGAGTGGAAGGGAGAAGGAATGGGAAAAGGAAGGAATGGTGGAATGAAATTGACCAAACCATCCTCTGTACATTTGAGTGTACCAAAGTGAATTTCAGCTTTATATGTATCTATAAAGCATTAGCTGAAGAAAGCTACAAATAAATAGATGGAAGATGTGTAGAGGAAAGTGAATGGAGGAGGGAGGAAGAGAGAGAAAGGGGAAGTATTGAAGAATAAGTTGGAGCAAATTATATTCCATACTTGTATAATTATGTTAAAATGAACCCCAATATTATGCAAGACTATAATGCACTAATAAAAAAAAAGTAAGAAAAATTTTTCCTGAAGAAGTTCAGCGATGGGCTGGGATTGTGGCTCAGTGGTACAGCGCTCACCTAGCCTATATAAGGCACTGAGTTCAATCCTCAGCACCACATAAAAATAAATACATAAATAAATAAATAAATAAAATAAAGTATTTTGCCCATCCACAATTAAAAATATTATATACATGTATATATATATATGAAGTTCAGTGAGCTACAAGAGAACACAAGTAAGCAACGTTACAAAACCAAGAAAATAATACAGAAATAAAATTAGATGCCCAATAAAGAAATAGAAAATAAAAAACAAGAAATTTTGCAGCTAAAGACTATAGTGACAACTAAAGAATGAAAGAGAGTTTCAACAGCACACAGTATCAAACAGAAGAAAAATAAGTGAATTCAAAGAGAGATCATTTTACAATCATCAAATAGGAGAAGAGAAAAAAAGAATGTAAAAATCAAAGACAAAGAGAATTTTGAAAGCAACAAGAAATGAAACATATCAAGAAAATGGAAGACAAATAAGGTTACTATTTGATTTCTAGGAAGAAATCTTGCAGGCTAGGAGGGAGTGGGATAATACACTTAAAGCATGAAAAGAAAAAAAGTCCCTACCAACCAAGAATACTTTACCTAGAAAAGCTTCCCTTCATATATGTGGTAGAAAGAATTACTTTCCTAAATAATCAAAAGCTGAAGAAAGTCATTACCAGTAGACTTACCCTACAAGAAATACTAAAAGGAATTCTTCACCTGAAATAAAAGGAAACTAATTAGAAACATGAAAATACATCGACGGGAAAAACACTCTGGTAATAACAAATATATGGTCAAATTCAAAATAATACTGTAATGGTGGTGTGTAAATCAATTATAACTCTAGCAAAAAGGATTAAACACAAAACTATTGAAAATAAGTATAGTTAGAATGACATTCATCAAGAATACTAATAAAAATAATGCTGGTGAGGGTATGGGGGAAAAGGTACACTCATGCATTGTTGGTGGGATTACAACTTAGTACAATCACTATAGAAGTCAACATAGAGGTTCTTCAAAAGACTACGAATGAAATCACCATGTGACCCAACTATATTACTTCAGATTTATTCTAAAGAATTAAAGTCAACATACTTTAGAGATACATCCATACATATGTTTATAGCAGCACAATTCACACTAGCCAAATTGTGGAACCAGCCTAGGTGTCCATTAACAGATGAGCAAATAAAGAAAACATATATATGTATATACACACACACACACACACACACACACACACACACACATACATACAATGGAATTTTATTCAGCCATGAAGAAGAATAAAGTTATGTCATCTGCTGGAAAATGAATGGAACTTGAGAGCATTATGCTAAGTGAAATAAGTCAAACTAAGAAAGTCAAGGTTTGTATGTTTTCTCTCATATGTGAATTCTAGATAGAAAAAAGGAAAAGTAGTCAGGAGATCTCATGAAAATAGAAGGGAGATCAGCAGAATAGAGGAAGGGGACCAGGGAGAGGTAGGAAAGGAGGGAAAGGGGAGGATTGATATTGACTAAATTATATTGTTATCTTGTGTGCATGTATGAATATGTAACAATGAATCCCACTATTATGTGTAATTATAATGCACCAATAAAAAGTATGGAAAAAATAAAATATCCTGGCAACAACAAGAAGAAAAGAAATCTTGTGTACAAACACATAGTATGAAAAATAAAATTGATGACTCATAGATCAAGGAAAGTGAGGTGAAAATAAATTAATGGTTATTGTGGTCAGTGGTATTCTCTAAAATTTGCACCAGTGAACTCCTAAAATAACCATAACTGGGAATTTGTAAAAGTTTTGCTTCAAAATATTTTATCTGGAAGAAATAATTTCTGTTAATAATTATGTATAATAATGATGTTAGACTATTCTTTAGATTTGAATTCTCACCATAACAAGGTGAATTTAATCACCTTGTAAAAGTCACATGAAAACAACTAGCCATGTGCCAATATCCTGAATTATTAAACTTTTACCAAAGTCAACACAGAAAAATATCAAGCAAGGGAAACAGGGAAAATCACTTGTGTAGCTATTTTTAGGAATCTCTACTCTGTTCCACTGAGCCAAGGTTATTCCTGTGCTAGTACTGGTTAACTTACATCATAGACAATCAAGTATCAATCATTTTAGAAAAATGTCATTCACTTTTCCTTACAACAATATGGATGGTAGAAAGAATGCATACCTTGGGATGAAAAATGCATCTGTCTCTACCAGTCAAGTGTTCCTGGTAAAACAATTTCTAAGTCCTAGTTTACTTACATAAAATGTTGTCAACAATCTTATGCAACCAGTCTTTATTTAAGCTTAAGGTATGTTAACTTGACATTCTATATATGTTGCTTATGCTTTTGATGCAATGAGCCAGTACGAAGGCAAAACAAAATCCCAAGTCAATTAAATTTAACTCATAAAATAGTGAAAAATCTTTATTACTAAAATTGAACATAGTTTCCTAGTGTCCATGAGTTTGTTAATGCCATGCTTTGTCAAGGATTGTATTTCCCAAACACATCAATGAAGTCCTAGGAAACAAGGAAAAATTCCCTACAGTATGAAACAGTACATGACTGAAAATTACATCTTCTTTCCTTTTCCAGTCAATTATCAAACAACATTTAAGATCTCTTTCTAAAACTTTATATGTTCCTATTACGTGTATATAACGATGTATGATAAGCACCCTTAAACCCCAGTAAGCATTCTTCACTCTCCCTTTGCCTTGAATTGGACATGCTCCCTCTTCTTTCTCCTTGGCAGGTGTAATATTCTGACTGTTGTTTAGTGGCTTTTCTTATTGCATTTGTTTCTCACTGAGCAGGTGATCCTTGCAGTGTGAATGTATGTCCAAATAAAAAGTTTTGTTATTAAGGCATGTCAGCAACATATAACATGTATGTGTATATATATATGCCTAAAGCACCCACATATATATCACATATCAAATATATCACATATCAATATATCATATCACATATCAAATCTTTTGCTGAGGCTGGCTTTGAACTCACAATCCTCCTGTCTCCTCCTCCTGAGCCACTGGGATTATAGGTGTGCGCCACCGCACCTGGCTATCACATATCAAATCTATCTGATAAATTTAAAATATTTTAACACAATTTTATATATTCATTCTTAGTTAAATATGTATGTCATATATGTGTATGTTATATATCTAATATATACAAATAATGCATACTTGTAGCTAAATAAAAATAAGTCTAAAATCTGTTTCCAACAATATTTTGTCTATTTATTCTTAGTAATGCCACTTTTCATGTAGAAAGGCAATCCCAAATAGTCACCCATAAGGATTTTGGAAACTAGTGTCATCAACGCCCAGGTGAATGAGTACAATCTTGTGAAAAAGCATGAGAAGGAAGTTATAGTTCATATTTCTGAGGAAAAGATGAAGATAAACTGTCAACAACACAAGAATATAATACTTCAAGATCAATGTTTCTTTTATGAGACTCAGCTGTCACTGACACAAGGGAAGACTTTCATAAGTGTATCTTTACCAGTTCAGCATTTAAAAATAAATGTTTTTGTTAATAAGTTTCTGTACATGTTAAGGCACACAGAGTCACAGGCCCAATAACTGACCTAATGCTTGATGATCTCTTTGTCCTCTAGATCTAGATCTTATTCTTATTCCTGCAGTTATATTTCACAATAAAAGTAGAATATGGCGATTAGGAAAATTCACTTAAAGGGAGAGCTACAGCCAGGTGTGGTGGTGCATGCCTATAATCCCAGGGGCTCAGAAGGCTGAGGAGGATGATCACAAGTTCAAAGCCAGCCTAAGCAATTTAGCAAGGCCCTAAGCAACTTAGGGAGACCTTGTCTCAAAATAAAAAATAAATGGCCAAAAATGTATCTTGGTGGTTAAGGGACCCTGGGTTCAATCCCCGGTACCAAAAAACAAATAAAACCAAAACCAAAACCAAAACAAAAGAGAGCTATACTCAACCACTTCTGTGGTCAAAGGGTGACTTGTAGGTTTTATAAATTTTGAAGACAGTCTCATATTTTATAGAGCAATTAAAAGCATGCACATTTTCCAATCAAAGCACATACAGATGGTCCAACAGGCACAGAAATCACTTTAAGGCAAGTGGCTAAAACCTGTGGTTTTATTTATAAGGTTTGGTTTGGTAGCTAGATTCCCCATCAAGGAGACACTTAAGAAAATACCACCAAAGACCTGAAACTCAAGTGACTACTACTTTTATCATATTTCCATTAACTAGGACAATTTGTCCCCTGTTATGGCTTCTATAACAGGAGTCCCCCAAAAGTTCATCTGTGAGATAATGCAAGAAAGTTAAGAGGTGAAATGATTAGGCTATGAGAACCTTAACCTAATCAGAGCATTAATGCCCTGATAGGGATTAGCTGAGGCAGGTAGAATGTGGCTGGAGGAGGTGGGTCATATATTTTGGGGTATATATTTTGTCCATGAGGAGTGGAGATGTCTCTCCTTCTCTTTGCTTCCTGGTGCCATATTTTGAGCTGCTTTCCTCTGCCACATCCTCTGTTGATATTCTGCCTTGCCTCTGGTTCCAAAGAACGGAGTTGACCACCTATAAACTAAGACCTCTGAAACTGTGAGCCCCCAAATAAACTTTTCCTCTTGTAACTGTTCTTGTCAGGTCTTGTAGTCACAACAGAAAAAAACTGACTAAAACACTTCCTCCAATAATGTTTGTTGGATTGAACAGCCTCTCTCATTCTTTTCAGTGCCCTCTGAGTCTGTTGTTTCCCTTTCTGACAGAAGTAAGAAGCTGGTTTACAGAGCATGTGGGCATACCCCTCAGTGTGCACTCTACAGATCTTGGAGACCCAGTCAAAACCCAACAGTGTCCCTGTTTCCAGGCCCTTTCCTCATCACCTACATATACCCATGCCTGTATTCCAAGTGGTGACTTGGAAACTGTCCTTTGGGAATTGTAAACACCTCTAGGACTCAGATACCTCCAAAAGCTCTTCTACTGCTCACTCTTTCTTCATCTGATGCCCCCACTCTCCACAAACCATCTTCCTTTCTTGTCTGGTCCTAAGGTCCATAGTGGTGGCACTGTGAAGAGATGGAGGCCCTTCTTCTTCTGAGACCACTGACTTTGCTGCCAGACCTGTCTTAATCCCTCTGGTTCATATTCACACCCACTCACACTTAAACTGGTGGGAGGACTAATCTAAGTACCTACTGACTAATTTTAAAACAATGAGAAAGAATGAATATGACTGAAGGATCAAAGAAAAGACCTCCTCTAGCAGAGTATGTGCACAAAAGAGAAATAGTAAGGCACATGTGCAACATGGGAATTGAATGACAATGGACCTGTCAAAGGGCATACACATTGAGTGTGGTGTGTGCTGCTGGGTTAAGGTTTTCCCACTTCTTAAAGATAACCAGCACTACAAGCTCTCCTGACGACAAAAATAGGCATGCACAGCACTTTCCTTCACTCTCCTGTGTCTAGGAAATTTGGAGCAGGCTATCCTTGGGAAAGGATGTCTCACAATACACCCATTGTGATAAAAATAGATTTTAAGGATTTTAACATTCATTTTATAGATGCTCTCATCAATCATTTCCATTCTACCTTTTGGGTTTTCTGTTATGCTTGACATGGCTTTGCTTACTCTTATAGAATAGGTACATTCACATCTATTCTTTAGCATTTTTTTCTGTTTTATTGTACATTTAAATCCTTCACAAGATACTCTGTTTGACCAAACTTTAATCAGGCTCCTGAAAGCTTCTCTAGGTTTCTTTGTGTACTTCCCTTGTAAAAAATTCATTTTGAGCAAAGAATGCTGCTAAGTCAGTTAAGCAAGAATCCCACACCCTTGACATCAAATGATTTTCAATATTTGATCAACTTTCTCATTCTCCCACATTCTGCAAGTGGTATCTGATGACCCTGGCATGTTCAACAAGAATCATTTTAGGTCAATGCTATGATTCATATTTGTCCCCCAAAGTTCATGTGTTGGAAACTTAATTTGCAGTGTATCATTGTTAAGAAGTGCAATCTTCATGGGGTAATTAGGTCATGAGGGCTCTGCCTTCATGGATGGATGAATTCCACGAATCCTATTGGAATTCTAATTGCATTAGTGTTCTATTTACATACTAATTTGGGGAAAATGAACATTGTTCTATTACCAGGTCTCTTTATCAAAGAAAAAAGTAACTCGCAATTTCTCTAGTCTTCTTTCATGTCCCTCAGAAAGGTTTTATTATTTTCATCATATTAATTCTTTATATTCATATTAAGTTTATAACTAGACTAAGAGAAAAATGTGACACACACACACACACACACACACACACATTTTTCCTTCCATGTACATCACTACATAAAATAAAAACAAATCCAGTCTTAGATAAGGAGGGACTTATTCCAAAATACTGTCACTACAGGAAAAACGCTCTGACCATGGGACTCTTAAGCATATACAAAGAAGAAAAAGGACTTCTTTCACAGGAAAAAATGAGTGAGTCTAGCAGGAACTTTTGAGGGGAAATTGGGAAAAAATAAATTGAAATAAGTCAACAGCATAACCTGGTGATTTGTTAGAAAATGTTTTTTAACATGATTACCTTCTTCTCAGGTTAACTACTAAGGGTGGACATTTGTAATATAGTGCTTTTTCCCTCTAGGGAGCATGCCAGTATTTAGGAGCCTGTGAGGAGGACAAAATCTTGACTAAAAATTATTCAAGACAAGGCAGAGTGTAAGTAATGAACAATTGTTTACAATAAATCACCCACAATGAAACCATATTTAGTCCTCTGTGATTGATCTATACTGATTCAATAATTGGCAAAACTGAGTAATTGTGATAAAGAACATATGTGATGCTCTCCTCCCTTGGCACTGATGCTTGTCACACTACAAATTTATCTTGGGGATGCAATTATAACTCGGCAGAATTTTTAGTTACTGAACCATTTCTTTAGTTACTAGACATTTCTTTACTCCCACTTTTTACCCACTGAGGACTAATCTATGCCCTATCAAGAGCTCTGGCTGGACTCTTGAGATTTCTGATAATGCACTCAAGAATCACTCCATCTTCAACTAAACACCTTCCCTCTGCAACCTGACTTTCTCCCTTGCCATAGGAAAATAACAATGACAATGATATTGCCTGAGGAAATAGACTCCTAGCTAAAACATATGTCAACATTCTCTATAGGCTTTATGCAGGACCTAGATTCTCATAAGCTTAAATTCTACATGTCTGGGATACAATTCAAAATTCTCATAAAAAAATCAGGGAAATCCCAAACCAAATTAACAGACAACAATGCCAAAAAGACATATTGGGACTATGTGACAGTTGTTAAAGCCAAAATTGTAAAAATGACTGAACATACAATCACAAATGATTCTCAAAGAAATATAAATATAGATATCTCAGTACATATACACATTAGAATTAGTACAAAGAAGATTTAAAGAAGAACCAAACAAATTTCAAATACAACAAACAAAATAAAAATCTCATGGCATTGGTTAAATTGCCAAAAGGAGAAGAGAAGATAATCAAACTTGGACATATATCAGTAGAAATTTTCTAATCAGAACAATGAAGAGAGGAAAAAAATTTAAAGATTAAAGAGATTTAAGGAAAAGCTAACAGATCTTCAAATATCTGTGGGAAAATGTTATAATGTTTATCATTCATATAGCTCAGAAGATAATGATTCAGAATCCCAGGAGAGATCAGTAATAAAAATTTAGTTGAATATCTCCTTGGATAAATAATTGCTGGAAAATCCCTACACTTGATAAATGCACATGGACCTACAGATTAACAAAGCTCAGGAAATCCCAAACAGAATAAGCCTGAGGAAATCCATAGCCAGACACATAACTAAACTGCTGAAAACTAAAGACAATGAAAAAAAATTGAAATCAACTAGAGAATAAGATGTACTACTTATATAGGAATAAGGACACAAATGACTGTGGCTTTCTCTTCAGAAACCACAGAAGTCAAAAGGAAACGTATAAACATTTTTAAATCACGATTAGGAAAGAATGACAACCTAGAATCCTACATTAAACAAAAATATCCTTCAGGAATTAATATACAAGAAATATATTTGCAGATGAAAGAAAATATGAAGAATATGTTGCCAGCATACTGAAGAGAATGACAATGGAAATTCTTCAAACGAAAAGTGTTTGAATGAAGTTACACATAGAAATCTTTAAGATGGTACATTTGTTATACATATTGGCACCAGGGATTGAACCACAGAGTACTTAATCACTGGGACACATCCACACAGTCCTTTTATATTTTATTTTTTACTTTTTTGAGGGACAGAGTCTCACTAATTTGCATAGGGTGTTATTTTGTTGCTAACACTGACTTTGAACTTGTGATACTCCTGCCTCAATCTACTGAGATTTTGGGGTTACAGGAGTGTGTCATTGTACACATTTGTTTTATATGTTTTGCCACACTAAAATAAAAAAAAATGCTACAGGAAAAGAATATAAAGAAAAAAGATCAGAGGGAAAAATGCTAGGAGTAATGACAAAGGTGTCTGTACAAGGTTTTGAAACTTTCCCTGTGGAGTCATTTTTTATTCCAGCAACAATTTATATAAAATAAAGTCAGTAAGGGAAGCTCATAGGGGACTCAGCATGGGAAGATTTTATTGAGGGTTGATCACGTAGACACCCTGTCTCTTGAATACCAAGATTCCAGACACCCAGACAGAAAAGTGTCAGCATAAAATATATTACTTATATAAATAGTTTAGGCACAGTAAAATAGGGAATGATGAGAAGACTCTGAAATCCAAAGCTTTAGGATTCTAGGCAAGATCCAAGCTTGCAAGCATGATTAATAAAATAGCAAAATCAGGTTGGCTATGATTAACAGTTTTCTGTAGTACATCCAAAAACAAAGGTTCAAAATACATAAGCAAAATCATACAGAACTAAAATGACAAATAAAAAAGTATAGAATCATAATTGAAGGTTGAGCAATGCACTGTTCTAATCACACCTGAAGTTTCCTAGGTTGCTTCAGGAGCAGTATGTTTTTCCTCACTGATCCCCAATTTTCCCTTTCTACCTCTCTCTCATATCCTAGCTCTCCTCTCATTCCTCAAGTCCTACACTTCTTCAGAAGTAGTAATGTTATGGTGGCCATGGTCCCCACATTATAATTCATTTATACTGGATATTTGACTGACTTTCAATGTGAATGGTGCCCACCCTCCAACTGCAACACTCAAAACCTCTGTCTCTCAAGATGCAGAAGATTTCACCCCTCTTTTAGAAATTCCAGGCATAAGACAGTGGGATCAGGACATTTCTCTGGGTCTCAAGTCATTCCTCTGTACAATGGGAATAACTCCACTTCTCTTACAGGCTGTGGGAAAAAAAGAGTTGCTAATACCAGCTGCCAAAACCTTAGATGCTGAGGGCTTTAGCAGTATCACAGGAGTCTTTGGAACTCCAAGATTCAAAAAGTGGGTGTTCCACTCAGAGCATTTAGTATTCCTTCTGCCTGGGATGTTCTTCCTCCGGGAAATCACATGGTTTGCTTCCTCATTTCCTCAAGGCCTGCTCAACCATCATCTTAAAAAATGGCCTTCCTTGATCATCCTGAATAAAATTTCCCCGCAGGTCACCGTGGTACAAGCTCAGCAAGGACAACCAACTGGCACTCTTCAGAATACTACACCCGTCCGTGAGAAAGAAGGTGAGGGAGCATGTGCAATTCGAGGTGAATCAAGAGGGGAAAAGCGTGCCTGCTGGGGACAAAGGGCATGCGTCACGTTTTATTGTGAAATACAAGTAACAGGTCCAAAATAAAATGTTAGAAAGGGATCTTAAATGTTGCCTGAAAGTTGGCTGGAAAAGGGAATGGGCTACAATTTCCCGCCAGTTACTGCCCACTCCGGTAATGCACTTTGCCTTTTCCCCAAGACCTATCTGTTGTGTTTGAAAAACATAATCCATGATAGAGCACCAGTGTAATAAACACAAGGAAACCATGGTACTGTCTTTGATTTGAATCACAAATGTGTACACTATGTCCAGAGTTAAAATCGGTTTCCTTGGAACATTGTTGTTTGCCCCTTATCCTAATTGCATCAGATATACTGATATAACAAAGCTCTTAATACCGAATCCTTTAAGTTTCAGATATCGTGACCTTTTACAGTGCCACTGTATCTTGTTAAAGTAACAGTGAGGAAATGCAGTATTTTAATTATAATCTGTACTGTAATTTCCCCAGCTGTCATAGGACCATTTTCTGCACCAGGATCCAGTCCTGGAAGATGCCTTTCATTTACTTGTCATGTCTATTCAGTGTCTCTGTCTCCCTCTCTCTCTCTCTCTGTCTCTCTCTCTCTCTCCTGGGTATTAAACCTAGGGGCACTCAACCACTGAGCCACATCCCCTGCACTTTCCAACTTTTATTTTGAGACAGGGTCTCGATAAGTTGCTTAGGGTCTCACTGAGTAGCTGAGGTGGGCATTGAACTTGCAATCCTCCTGCCTCAGCCTCTGGAGCCCCTGGGTATTTGATCTCCTTTAACCTAGATCTGTTCTCCTCTCTTTGCTTTTTATGATATTGCAAAGTTGCCAGAATTCAGACTACTGGTCTGGAAGAATGTTTGCCCGTTTTCATTTAAAAAATAAACTTGTGGGGCTGGGGAGATAGCTCAGTTGGTAAAGTGCTTGCCTTACAAGCACAGGGCCCTGGGTTTGATCTCCAGCACTGCAAAATAACTAACTATCTATCTAAATAAATAAATAAATAAACTTGTTCTTAGAGAATATGCATTTTTTATTAGTTGTTCATGAACCTGTATTTGTTTATTTACATGCGGTGCTGAGATTTGAACCCAGTGCCTCACACATGCTAGGCAAGTGCTCTACCACTGAGCCACAACTCCCACCTCTAAGAAAGAAACTTTTCAAATGATTCTCTTGGACTTCTTATTGTTCACATTTATTACTGCAATAGCCTAACGACTTTAATTTCCTAACCTGAGGAGGTGAATATTGTTGACTCATTCATATGTCATGTTTTAGAGCCTAAAAAAATGACCTTTTTATTTGCAAGGGTCGGGCCCGGAAGCCAGTCAGCAGGAAGTAGCTCTCCAAAACACGGAGGGTAAACCTAGAGGTGAATCCGAAGTCAAGAAAGTGATTGCGGTATGCCTGAAGCCTGTTACGGTGCCGGATCCAGGTATGTGTGCCATTATGAAGGCAAATCATGGGATTTCAATGTTCCACAATATCATCTATTTAATAATGTGGAGGAAACATTGCTGCTTCTCTAATACCAGACTTCACCCATGAAGATTCTTTGAAAGGTAGCTCAGACCCCAAATGCCTGTCTTAGGCTGCTCGAGACAGAAACAACTTAGGTCAAAACCATATTAAATTGTGAAAACTGAAAGCATTTTCTTAATTTAGCCAGCAGCTAGTAGCTAAACCTCCTGTGATGAACGCCTGCTTTTCACAAATACAAAAAGCTTGTGGGATGAACATTAGTTTACACTGATGTCAGCCGTGATAGTGATAGTGATAGTGATGGCTTAAAACTACTGGGGCCTTGGCATTTCTTGTGCAATCTGGATAGATTGAGCAGAGGCATTCTCCCTGTGTCCACCTGCCAGGACAATGGACGAAGATGAGGTCAGACCCTGCTTTAAAACAACTACCTAAGAGCTAAAATAGTCCAAAGAATTCTTTTTGCACTTTTCTACAATAGGAATGAAGCAAATGCAACACTAGCCTTTCTGTACATTTCACGTCAGCTCCATCAGCTATTCCAATTGTGACGATGCTCTTTTAACTCTCTTGAACTTAGAATATTATTTCAAGTCAAAATATGTAAATGATTCTTATTTTTAAATTCCCTTTGCTTTAAATCACTTGTTGTACGGTTACAGGACTCATGTACGCTTCTGGCTCTCAACTCCAAATTTCCTTTGACGGTTCGTCTGATTCAAAACGTTCTGAACTTGAAGAATCACTTACATTTCCCTATACCACCAGAAGGAGGGTGGGGTTTTTAAAATGCTGTTAATACCCCTGAAAATCCACCTTCAAATTCTATACAGAGGTTAAGAATATAAGGCAGAAGGTTTCTGCTTTAGTCCATTTTATAAAACATAGCCTTTGGTGCCATTTGAAGGAATCTTCAGTGTTCTCTGTGTGAAGTTCTGCTATGTAATATCCCCCACTGTTCTGTTTATGTTATAGGTAAAGGCAGCCACAGCTTTAAATGAAGACAGGCCGCAGCCATGCACATTGCTGTCTCTATATCAGATGATTCGCTGTTAAATTGCTCACAATAAAATGTTGCAATTTCCTGCAAAGCTTTCTTGCTTGCACGTGTTTGATCAATGGATTCCTGGTATTTGGGGCTATAGGAAATTATATCCTTTGACATTTTAAATTTATTTTGGGGAGATATTAGGCCAGTTTTGCTAATTGATTTTGTTACACATAAACCTTGTCTGATGTCCTCACTCATTTCAAAACTTTATCTCTAGATCCTTTTGGATCGGCATCTAGACCTACAATAGACCGGCATCTATTTCACCTTTGAAAGATAACACTTGTGTTTCTTCCATAGGAAATATGAAATGATCCCTCCACTTCTCATTTTGCCAATAAAATTTTGAAAAAGAACTGAGAAGGGTGGAAGTCCTTGTCTTATTCCTGACAGAATGTGGAATGTTTTGTACCTTTCACAATGATATTTACTGTGTTTTTGTGAAAGGTACACAATTGATCAGAATGAAGAAGAAGTTCTGTTTAGTCCTCGTTTCTTCAGAAGATTTGTCTTGAATGTCTGTTGAATTGCATCAACCATTTAGCGTGCATCCGTGGAGGAAATCACAGGGTTGTTTTCCTCCTTTAAGCTGTTAATGGTGGGAGTTACATTGATAGGTTTCTGTTTGTGTGTCTCACCTCCCTTTGCCTCTTCACCCCCACCAACTACCACACCTTCTGGAAAATCTCATTTTGCAAGAAAGGACCATATTCAGTATCCATCCTGCTAATGGAATGGTATGACATTATTAATATAGGCTTTGGGATATTTCTCTGATCCCAAAATGATGAAAGTATATGGTCCAAATAAAAACGGGACCAAATGTAGACTTGTGGATTTCCCTCAAGATCCGCGAGAGACCCATAGGTTGTGGAATCAGCTAAAAAAGCATTAGGTCCTTAAAGAGAAGAGAAATTATAGGACCCCGAGGTACATGCTGAGAAAAAAATTCACTTGGATCCTACCTACCCTGTGCCCTTATAAGCCCTGGCATGAAATAGCCATGGGTTTCCATCTCGGCTGTGACAAATACTTGCTGCATCAGAGTGGGAAATAGATTCTTTGGGTCTGGTTCCCCAGTTTTAAGAAAAAACTTCACACCATTAACGCCAAGTGTTTGGTATGGGGGGGTTCAGTGAGATAATACATGGAGTTGGTATTGCAACACAGATGGATTTGGTTAAGTAACTATATTTGACTTGTCCGTTTAAATTTGTATTTTTTCATTCATCTTTTGAATTACATCTCTATCAAGAGATAATACTTTTAAATGAATTCTAGTAAACCGATTTAAGCAAATACATCAATTAAGTGACAATGCACCCTAGTTGTTATCAGACATGAGGTCAAATTCTCAATAACATTTATAAATGACTGAGGCGTGGCAAATGCTGCCCTCAGTCGTTTTTGTTTGGTTTTGTTTTGGTACCAGGATTGAACCCAGGGGTGCTTTACCACTGAGCCCCATCCCCAGCCCTTTTCATTTTAAATTTTGAGACAGGGTCTCCCTAAGTTGCCTAGGGCTTTGCTAATTGGCTGAGATTAGCCTCCTGCCTTGGCCTCCCATGTCACTGGGATTATAAGCATGGTCTGCCATAGCTGGCACCTCACGACTCCTCGCTGTGAGTATTGCCAAGGAAAATAAGTCAGTATTGTGGTCATTCAACAGCACACAACACCAGAGTCTGCCTGTCAAGTGATCGAGTAGTGCCCAGGCACCCTTACCGTGGCTAACAGGCCTACAGGGATCACTACTGCAGATGTTTTGTTGGCTTGTCACATTTCCACAGATTTGACTGGTTATCACTCAATGATCCCAGATGAATTCAAACAGCATATTAGTTACAGACAGAGCAAAAGCAAAGTCAGCATTGTGTCAGACCCCTGCTTCCCTAGTCCTACGGTTTGACACTGGCTTGGCAGTGCTCAGTGACCAAAGGCCAAGGTTGCTTTGCTGTGGAGCCCACAGCCATACTCGAAGGCAATAAGAGGTTTTATAGTCCACAGCCTTGATCTAAGGTACGGCAATTTGAAATGGCCTGTGTGCACCTGCAAGTAGGGAGATGGATGAGAAATGGCCTTTGCTAGCCTCCAGCAAGGTAAGGGGGCAGGTGAGAAACTGCCTAGGGGCAGCTCCTCACTAAGCCGATTATCTCTCTTTTCTCCAGGAGGTTGCAAGGTGTTCTTTCAAGGTTCAGCTAGACTGCAGTCTAGCATTACCCACGTACACTGGGATGACATGCCAAGACCCAAGGGCATCATGGCAGAGCATCTGCCCTAAGGGGTCTGTTGGAAAACAAAAGGACATATTGCGGGTGCCCACAAATGCTACAATTACGGTGCTGACTTCTAAACTGAGGAGATGCTCCTCCTGTTTGTGTCGTTAGAAAAGATGAATTAAATCATGACATACACTTCAAGGACTTTCTGGGGTCTTGATAGTACAAGACCAATGCCACATGGTCCTTACCATGGGGAAGGTCACACTCTGGTACTTAGGGACAATAAACAGAAAACCATTGGACAAACAAAGGAAGAACGCAGGAAAGGGACCCAGTAAACAAACAAACAAAGGTGAATGGGGTGGCCAGGAAGCACAGATCAAACACACAAGACTCGCTGTCAGCTTGATGAAGTCAACTGGACGTCTGTAGGACGTCCTGATGAGTAGGTTCACATACTTGTGTGCTCTCAGGAACCAGTGACATTAATGTCTGCCATTCAAAAACTAAAGTAATTTGACTGGCACTGTTCTGTTCACTCAGAAAGCATTTTCTGAGGGCTTCCTCTGTTTTCAGCTCTTTCGCATATCTGGAGCTTCAGTGATCTAGCCAATGCAGCCCCTAGACAAAGGCTGATCTGAATAATTGGCAGTGTCCCAGATTTATCGTGAACATGAATGTGAAGAATGCAACAGAACAGGATGTTTCTGGACAATATATTTGCCGAAGACACGAACCTCTTCTAAGAAATGTATGGAAAGAGAGATTTCCTTTCATCTCCAGCTTACGACACGTTTCTTGCAATAAAGAAACCATTAAGGCACCGAGGACGGCACCAGCAGTGGTTGGTCTCAGTGGAGGAGCGAGCTGGCGGGCGAGTCAGGCCGCCTGCATCGCGGAGGTAGCAGGCGGGCACCCAACCCACCTGCCTTGCTGAGCTAGGCGGCGGGCAGCCAACCCGCCCAAACACCAAGCCGAAGAAAGACGCCATCACCGAGCGACCCTACCTGACTCCTGCACTGAGGTCCGTCGCCATGGCAGAGCAAGGCAGTGGATGAGCCAGCCCGCCTGCATCACGGAGCTAGCCAGAGGCTTCTTTATAGGCTGGTGCGGGCATTTGGAATGATTCCTGAGGGCGTGGCCATCATCATTGGAAGGGCAGCTCCCTTCCTGAGACACCTACAGGAGGCTAGAGGACCTTTGACAAGATCCAGGAGTCAAGAGGAGGAGTTATGGAGAGACTCGGGACCAACTCAGAGCCACCGGCTGAGTCTCTCCCACTGGTTGGGCTCCCCGGATGGGGCAGCAGTCCCGAAACACAGGGAACTTCGTGGAGTAGAGTGGCCCAGTGAGACTCCCTTGCTGGAGTCGAGTATCCAGTCACCCGGGAGCATTGCAGAGGAGGGCCGCACAGCGAGAGGCTTCCACGCAGAGTGAGGGTCTGAGGCACAGGCGGTAGCTCGGTCCCCAGGGAACGAAGCAGAACAGGGCTGCTCAGAGAGGGAGTCCCTCACAGGGACAGGCTCCCCAGCCCTGGCGGTAGGTCAGGACCCCTGGGAACATCACAGAGGAGGGATTCCCAGTCCAGGTGGTAGATCTGGACGGAAGGGAATTTCTCAGAGGAGAGGTGCCCGGCGAAACTGCCCCACCGGGTGAGTCTTCCCTGCTGGGCGAGGCTTTCCCACCAGGGTAGTAGAACCAGAGACACAGGCCCGGATCAGACGTGCCCCAGTCTGCTGTCTAGTCTCACTTTGGCTGAACAACAGTCAACAAGTGGAGGCGCCTCTGCCCACTGACAGGGAATATACCCCACCTGAAGACTACCACCCCTCGAGGTGCAGCTTTCTTAAAGAGCACTGCATTATCAAGTTCCTCCAAGACTTCAGGCTACTGAAGGCTACCAGGTGATATACTGGAAATCTACAGGGACACTATAAGCCAATAGAGGAAATCTGCAATATCTCAGAGTTCCACTGATACCTGGACCAATATGAGAAAACAAGGGAAGAAAATGTCCCAAACAAACCTAGATGCAATAAAATCCAATGACAGCATGGCAGAAGAAATGTCAGAAAGGGAGTTCAGAATGTATATTATTAAAACGGTCAGGGAAGCAAACGAGGAGATGAAAGAGCAAATGAAGGCATTGAATGATGAGATGAAAGAGCAAATGCAGGCATTGAAGGATCGCACCAATCAACAGTTAAAAGAGCAAATACAGGAAGCAAAAGATCATTTCAATAAAGAGTTAGAGATACTGAAAAAAAAAACAAACAGAAATCCTTGAAATGAAGGATACAATAAGCCAAATTAAAAACTCCATAGAAAGCATAATAATAGGATAGAACACCTGGAAGATAGAACCTCAGATATTGAAAACAAAATATTTGATCGTGAAAACAAAGTTGGCCAAACAGAGAAGATGGTAAGAAATCATGAACAGAATCTACAAGAATTATGGGATATCATGAAAAGGCCAAATTTAAGACTTATTGGGATTGAGGAAGGCTTAGAGAAACAAACCAAAGAAATGAGCAATCTATTCAATGAAATAATATCAGAAAATTTCCCAAATATGAAGAATGAAATGCAAAATCAAGTACAAGAGGCTTATGGGAATCCAAATACACAAAATTACAACAGACCCACACCAAGGCACATTATAATGAAAATACCTAACATACAAAATAAAGACAGAATTTTAAAGGCTGCAAGAGAAAAGAATCAAATTACATTCAGGGGGAAACCAATACGGATACCAGCAGATTTTTCAATCCAGACCCTAAAAGCTAGAAGGGCCTGGAACAACATTCAAGCCCTGAAAGAAAATGGATGCCAACCAAGAATCTTACACCCAGCAAAACTTGCCTTCAGATTTGACAATGAAATAAAATCCTTCCATGATAAACAAAAGCTAAAAGAATTTACAAAAAGAAAGCTGGCATACAATATTCTCAGCAAAATATTCCATGAGGAAGAGATGAAAAACATCAATGTAAATCAGCAAAGGGAGGAATTACCCTAAAGGAACAGCCAAATAAAGGAGAAACCAAGTTGTGTCAAAAAAAAAAAATGAACCAAATGACTGGGAATACAAATCATATCTCAATAATGACCCTGAATGTTAATGGCCTGAACTCATCAATCAAAAGGCATAGACTGGCAGATTGGATTAAAGAAAGATCGAACAATTCGCTGCCTGCAAGAGACTCATCTCAGAGAAAGAGATTCCCACAGACTAAAGGTGAAAGGATGGGGAAAAACATACCATGCACATGGACACAGCAAAAAAGCCAGAGTATCCATCCTCATAGCAGATAATGTGAACTTCAAGCCAAATTTAGTCAGAGGGATAAAGAAGGACATTTCATACTGCATAAGGGAACCATAAATCAGCAAGACATAACAATCATAAATATCTATGCCCCAAACAGTGGCTCATCCATATACGCCAAACAAATCCTTCTCAATTCCAGAAATCAAAAAGACCACAACACAATAATACTAGGTGATTTTAAAACACCTCTCTCAGCACTGGACAGATCTTCCAAACAAAAATCAAACAAAGAAAGCGTACATCTCAATAACACAATCAATTATTTAGACTTAATGGACATTTATAGAATATACCATCCAACGAAGTGCGAATACACGTTCTTCTCAGCAGTACATGGATTCTTCTCTAAAGCAGACCATATTTTATGCCACAAAGCTAATGTTATCAAGTACAAGAAGATAGAGATACTACCTTGTATTCTATCAGATTATAATGGATTGAAGTTAGAAATAAATGAAAGAGTAAAAAACAGAAACTACTCCAACACCTGGAGATTAAATAATATGGTATTGTATAATGAATGGATAACAGAAGACATCAGGAAGGAAATTAAAAATTCTTAGGGGTAAACGAGAACAAAGAAACATCGTATCAAAATCTCTGGAACACTATGAAAGCAGTACTTAGAGGAAAATTTATTTCATGGAGTGCATTCAATAAAAGAAGAAAATATCAACAAATAAACGACCTAACACTACAGCTCAAAGCCCTGGAAAAAGAAGAACAGAGCAACACCAAAAGTAGTAGAAGACAGGAAATAGTTAAAATCAGAGCTGACATCACCAAAATTGAAACAAAAGAAACAATAGAAAAAATTGATAAAATAAATAGTTGGTTCTTTGAGAAAATACACAATTGATAGACCCTTAGCCACACTAAGAAAGAGAAGGAGAGAGAAAACCCAAATGACTAAAATTCAGAATGAACATGGGAATATCACAACAGACACAACTGAACTACAAAACATAATTAGAAGCTATTTTGAAAATGTATACTCCAACAAAACAGAAAATCTCAAAGACATCAACAGGTTTCTAGAGACATATGAATTAGTAAACTGAACCAAGAGGACATACACAATTTAAATAGACCAATTTCAAGTAATGAAATAGAAGAAGTCATCAAAAGGCTACCAACAAAGAAAAGTCCGGGACCAGATGGGTTCTCAGCCAAGTTTAGGTCTTCTAAAAACCTTTGAAGAAGAGCTCATTCAAATACTTCTCAAAGTATTTCATGAAATAGAAGAGGAGGGAGCCCTCCCAAACTCATGCTATGAAGCCAATATCACCCTGATACCTAAACCAGACAGAGACACATCGAGGAAAGAAAATTTCAGACCAATATCCTTAATGAACATTGATGCAAAAATTCTCAACAAAATCTTAGCGAATCGCATACAAAAATGTATGAAAGATAGTGCACCACAATCAAGTGGGTTTTATCCCAGGGATGCAAGGTTGGTTCAACATTTGAAAATCAATAAATGTAATTCACCATATCAACAGATTTAAAGTCAAGAATCACATGATTATTTTGATAGATGCAGAAAAAGCATTCGATAAAATACAGCATCCATTCATGCTGAAAACAATGGAAAAAATAGGGATAGTGGGAGCATTCCTTAACATTGTAAAGGCCACCTATGCTAAGCCCGTGGCCAATATCATTCTAAATGGTGGAAAACTGAAAGCATTCCCCCTAAAAACTTGAACAAGGCAGAGATGCCCACTTTCACCACTTCTATTCAACAGTGTCCTCGAAAATCTAGCCAGAGCAATTAGACAGACCAAGGAAATTAAAGGGATATGAATAGGAAAAGAAGAACTCAAACTATCCGTATTTTCTGATGACATGATTATATATTTAGAGAAACCAGGAAATTCCACCAGAAAACTTTTGGAACTCATAAGTGAATTCAGTAAAGTAGCAGGATCTACGATCAATGCTAATAAATCCAATGCATTTTTATACATAAATGATGAATCTTCAGAAAGAGAAGTTAGGAAAACTACCCCATTCATAAGAGCTTCGAAAAAAATAAAATACTTGGGAATCAATCTAACAAAAGAGGTGAAAGACCTCTACAATGAGAATTACAGAACACTAAAGAAAGAAATTAAAGAAAACCTTAGAAGATGGAACGATCTCCCATGTTCTTGGATAGGGAGAACTAATATTGTCAAAATGGCCATACTACCAAAAGTGCTATACAGATTCAATGCAATTCCAATTAAAATCCCAATGACGTACCTTACAGAAATAGAGCAAGCAACCATGAAATTCATCTGGAAGAATAAGAAACCCAGAATAGCTAAAGCAATCCTTAGGAGGAAGACCGAAGGAGGGGGTATCACAATACCAGAGCTTCACCTATACTACAAAGCAATAGTAACAAAAACAGCATGGTATTGGCACCAAAATAGACAGGGAGATCAATGGTACAGAGTAGAAGACACGGACGCAAACCCAAATAAATACAATTTTCTCATACTAGACAAAGGGGCCAAAAACATGCAATTGGAGAAAAGATAGCCTCTTCAACAAATGGTGCTGGGAAAACTGGAAATCAATATGCAACAGAATGAAACTAAACCCCTATCTCTCACCCTGCACAAAAGTCAACGCAAAATGGATCAAGGACCTTTGAATCAGACCAGAGACCCTGCATCTTATAGAAGGAAAAGTAGGTCCAAATCTTCAACATGTCGGCTTAGGATGAGACTTTCTTAACAGGACTCCCATAACACAAGAAATAAAAGCAAGAATCAATAACTGGGATTGATTCAAACTAAATAGCTTTCTCTCAGCAAAGGAAACTATGAGCAATGCAAAGAGAGAACCTACAGAGTGGGAGAAAATCTGTGCCACTCATACTTCAGATAGAGCACTAATTTCCAGAATCTATAAAGAACTCAAAAAACTCTACACCAAGAATACAAATAACCCAATCAACAAATGAGCAAAGAAAATGAACAGACACTCCACCGATGAAGATCTACAAGCAATCAACAGATATAGGAAAAATGTTCAACATCTCTAGTGCTAGGAGAAATGCAAATCAAAACTACCCTAAGATTCCATCTCACCCCAATTAGAATGGCAATTATCAAGAATACTAGCAATGATAGGTATTGGCGAGGATGTGGGGAAAAAGGTACACTCATACATTGCTGGTGGGGCTGCAAATTAGTGCAGCTGCTCTTGAAAGCAGTGTGGAGATTCCTTAGAAAGCTTGGAATGGAACCACCATTTGACCCAGCTATCCCACTCCTTGGCCTATACCCAAAGGACTTAAAATCAGCATACTACAGACATACAGCCACAACAATATTCATAGCTGCTCAATTCACAATAACCAGATAGTGGAACCAACCTAGATGCCCTTCAATTGATGAATGGATAAGGAAACTGTGATATATATATATACACACAATGGAATATTACTCAGCCTAAAAAATAATAAAATTATGGCATTTGCAGGCAAATGGATGAAATTGGAGAATATCATGCTAAGTGAGATAAGCCATTCTCAAAAAACCAAAGGAAGAATGACCTCACTGATAAGCGGATGATGACACATAATGGGGGTTGGGAGGGGGGCAAGAATGGAGGAAGGAGGGACTGTATAGTGGGATAAGAGGGGTGGGAGGTATGGGGGGAGAAAAAAATAACAAAATGAATCAAAAATTATTACCCTATGTAAATGTATGATTACACAAATGGTATGCCTCTACTTCATGTACAGAGAAACAAGATGTATCCCATTTGTTTACAATAAAAATGAATTTAAAAAAACTATTAATACAGTAAGTATACTTGATTAAGTTGTTAGCATGTGTTATCCTCGCTGGGCCTGAAAGAAAGAAAAAAGAAAGAGAGAAAGGGGTGGAGGAGGAAGAAATGAAGGAAAGAGGGCAGTCAGGCAAGCAGGCAGGTTCATTTATAGAAGTATTCCTTTAATCTCATGTTCCTAGCACTCTTATCTTCCTGTCCCCTCTCATTCCCCACCCTCCCAAGGACTTTGGAACTGTAAGTGTTTTTAGGGTATGAACATCAACTCATTCTGGCTGTTCCCTACTGAGAGAGGGTGAAGTTGGGGGAAAGCGACTGGAAGCGTTTGTTCTCCATCAGTTGGGGTATTTAGCATCAGGGTAGTCCAGAGGTCCATGGTGGCAATTGGTGGGTAACGGGACGAGGTGTACATAGGGCAGTGATCATGCTAAGACAACAAAGAGTTGTTAGAAACACGTATACAGCATTCAGTTTTTTATAACATCACAGGTGTCTCTTCGAGCCGAAGTTCTCTAATGCCACCTGATTTTTGTAAAATAGCTTTCTATCAGCATTATTTCTGTGTTTAATAGAGAGATCCCTTTAGCTGTGACAATGAGGGCTTTCTTGGTACAGTTGGAGCTTTTATGTGCTACATTACATCTTTAGAACAATATGAGGGATAAATAGTGAGGCTGGAAAATTATACCAACAAGATACAGAAACATGCCCACCTATATATAGGAGGTTAGGAGAAACTGTCGTTCTCAAACTGACTCAGTAAAACTTTGTGACTCTGACTGTTTTTGTGATAGTTATCGGGCATTCTTGTGTAAGAACCCTTCCTTTAGAGCCTCCAGCTTGACTTGCTTTAGGTAGGGTGGACACAAGTGTACATCTTGTTACATTAAAAGAACCATTATCTTTCCTTTTAAACATCCATGTGTGACTGTATTTTGGTTATGCTCTCCAACAGGTGTTTAAGACCAAGTTGGTCAAAATTGACCTTGCTCCTATCTGCGGTTGAGAATCAGCTGAGATTCCTCATGGTTCACTCTTGGGGACTTGTGAGAAGGTAGCCTTCCTCTACTAGTGGTGCCAACTGCCAGGATGGGTCAGGGTCTTGCTGACCACATGTGGCTTCTCTTGGAAGCAGCAGGGAGATTTCTCTCTCCAGTGAGCCACTCTTTGCAGAATGTGTACCAGTTTGCTTCCTTTTCATTAGGTTCCTCCCGATCGCCCTCGTCAGGACCTTAGGTTCCTCCCGATCACCCTGATCAGGATGTTCAGTGACTCACAGGAGTTGCAGGGCCCTTAGAAAGCGAGGGCCACAGTATTGGCTGCTTTTTCCTCGGCCCTTTTACTTCCTTGACTTTGGTCTCCAAGTTTTGGTTTCCAAACATCCAGCGGGCCAGTTTCACCAGTCTTGAAGTAGGAGTCCTGGGTTTTAACTTGAATGTCTTAAGTTTGTAGTTACCCCTTCCATTTTAATTGTGGTCAGTATTAGTAGTGGAAGTCAGCCTTATATCCTTGTCTGTCCTTAATATCTCAAATTAACTCAGGTTTGCTCTACTAGAAGCTGTCCTTCTGCAGAACACCAATAGGCAACAGTTATCAAGCTTTTCAAGAAAAGTACAAACAAGAGTAATGAGAGCAAGACATGTTCAGCTTATATAATAGCTATGAAGAGAGAAACATAATTTTATAATCCCAAACCTTTGCTTAGTTTTGTATCATATCCCCTGTTTATTTTGAGATCACAGTAATCTTTACAAAACAAATGGATCTTTTGAACATAACTTTAAATGAACTTAAGTCTAGCCTACTTTGGAGTCATCCTAACATGGAATAAGGTGAGAGGCAGAATCTCATCTCAGGTGAGTCTGGCCTCTTGACGTACATTGGGCAAAGTGTTCTATTTCTGAAGCTGATCTTTGCCTGTTTCTTAAATGTCATTTTATAAAGTTATCATAGGTTCTTTCCTGAGTCCATCTGAATATCAATTAACACAATACAACATTACAACTGAAACATGAATCAAACAAAAGCTAAGAGAGCTCCTATGTTCCTTTCTGTGGAAAACGTGGCCAAATGTTTCCACATGGTCAACCTTTAAACAAATGAGATTCTGTTTACTACATTCCAAAAATCCATTTTAATTCCCCTCACCGTGTAAAGAGTAACACAGAATTTCGTATATAACTTATTGATGACAGGTCATTTTTATTCATTCTGAAAACCTTCAATAACAAATCAATCCCCAGCTAAATGTGCTACTTGTATATAAGTTTGAACGTGACTACCGCTACTGGCAACTTCAGTTCGGAGAACAGTAGCTTGGTGAAGTGCTCTCCTGAGCTTTCCATTTTAGAAGATTTGTATACTTGGAGACCATGAATACATCTAATATACAAAGAAGCCAGTAACAGCATCACAACCACGCTGATGTCCTTGTATTAACCAAGATTATTATTATTATATTTTTTTTTTTTTGGTGCTGGGGGTTGAACCCAGGGCCTTATGCTTACGAGGCAAGCACTCTACCAACTGAGCTGTCTCCCCAGCCCAAGATTAACTTTTAAAGAAAAAACTAGAACCCATTACATAAGGTACCTATAAACACAGGTCTGTGTAAATTAGCAACACCAACAAAACAAAAGTCTAACTTTAAATCTCTTATAAGTTTAGGAGACAGCATTGATGATCAGAAATAGGCCTATTATCTGGTGTATAAATGCATCTCATGATATTACAAAGAAATATTTATGTAGTTAAAGCGAACAGGTTTAAGCTGGGTTTTAAATGACAGTGTGGCCCCTTTATGTCAGACACAAGGTATAAAAGACAGCATTCATTGCTTACCTTGCCTCTATTAAACCTACATAGCTTTTACTTTACAAACTTTTATACACACTTAGACAAAGTTCAGACAAACATACTTAGTTCTCAGATGTATACATGTATATGCACACCTAGAACTTTTCTATATCTCTTTCCTAGTTGCTGACCTCATGAAGTTAACATAATGAAACAATCCTTATGAAGTTTCTGAAATTGTTTTACAAATTAATCCTTTTTGATAAGATGACAAACTTTAATCTTTCTATAATACTTTGACCAAAACACAGTTTAAACTTTTTGTACTCTTTGTGCACAGATTTATACCTGTTAGAATTTTAACTCTTAGTAACCTTGCTTTCAGTGAAGACCCAGACACCAAGCACTCCTAATTTTTTTTTCCATTTACCAACCAGTTACAAAAATACATTTAATATGCCCTATATGCATTGTCTTACAGAATCCAGAAGTCAAGAGTTCTTGAGTTTGTATTTATTGGTTGCTGTTTTAGTATATTGACTTTGCAAATTAGTCAGATGCCCTTCCACAAGCACGCAAGAAGTTTAAAACACTTATGTTAAATGTTAAACACATTTATGTTTCATGTTAAATTAAACACACCTATGTCTAACATAGGCGACCCATGAAAAATCAAGGCATCAGACAAGTCTCGTGAATATTTTAAGCCAGTTATACCTGCTAAAGAAAAATTGTTTAATGCAATGGACATTGCTTGGAACATGTCATAGAAATCGATGCTTTGATTGGCTGGTTACCTGGAAAAACACTTGGGTTGCAAATTTCAAAGGTGCCTTTACTCTTACCAGTTTAAATTGATGCTTTTTGCTAAAGTTTGATTTAAGTCACATGAATCGAAAGGCATTTGGATCCATTAATTAAATTTATAAGCATTCATTTATCTATAAGCCAATTGATACATGTACATGATATATGGACACAAACACATATGTAGACAAAATATGCAATAAACAGGCATACACACATGTGCATAAAACAGACAGGAAACAAAGATCTTGAAGCTTTTTTAGCAGGTATGACATCTCCACAGATATGAGACAACAGCTATAGATGCTTCAGTCTCTATTAGATTTAACCCTTTAAAAATAAAAATAGAGCCTATCACAGATGTTTACATTATGACTCCAACATAGGGCAGGCCTGCATAGTTGGAAGTGTTAGGCATAGAGTCCGTCAGACATGGTTGACTCCAAAATCAGAAGTTCAGGTGGACACTCGTCTGTGGGGGTCTGAGTCAATCCACCTGTCACTATGTTTATTGCCTCCGTAGGACTCTAAAAGGAGATCTCTTTTTCCTTCGAAGTATTTGAGAGTTAGCCCTAGAAAAATGGGCCTCTGAATGAAAAAACAGCAGGAAATAAAAAAGCAGAGGGCTAAAAAGGTTGTAGTTAGACTGATTGGAATAGAGATAGATCGATTGATAGATAGATAGATAGATAGATAGATAGATAGATAGAGATATAGATAGATTTAGGTGCACAGGACCAAACATGAATTCACCAGAAAAACGGAACTCAAAGAAGAGGGGTTTTTTTTCCATCCAAAATGAAACTTTCATAAGTACTCTAGTAAAAGAGCACATGGAACATGTTTAACAGACCAGGGTGCACTTTGGGATCAGATTGGAGATAGCTCACATATTGAAAAAAATGTGGGAGCCCAGGAAATCCTCAGGTAAAAGTTTGTTAAGAACAAAGAAAAGTTATACCTATGGGGTCTTCCCATTTTCCTTCCCTGTGCCCATCTGGAGCAATGAGAAAATCATTTAGGGAGGCATTTATTGAAAGCACAGAATCCCAGAGTGCAAGAAAATAGAAGACAGTGTTTTACATCCCACAGCAGCTTGGATTTAAAAGCGACACCTTCCTTCTCTGGTCTCAAACTGATCTGGGCACTTGATCATGTAGCTTGCATTTTCGATGGATTTCAGACAGGCAGCTAAGGAGTAGGGAACGCTGCAATTTACATAGTGCACTTTTGAAACATTTTTCCCCCTTTCATAAAACCAGTCTCTTAAGGTGTGGTGTCATTTTATGTTTCCCTCTGGAGACTGTTTTTCTATTCCCCCAGCTGGTAATCAGGTCAGGTTCGGATGCAGTAAATTATCAGGTATTTCCTTTTTAGCGATTGAGAGTCTAATCTATCCCAATGTTTTAAAATGCAGGCTAGCAGTGAACCGGATTTTACTTTTGAGACTGAGCCTCCCATCTCAATGAGAAAGGAATGAAAGAGGAGAGAACATGGGCACCCCTCCAAGGAACCGTCTGTTTGCCTAGTGGGGCAGGCGTGTTTCCCTGATCCTGGAGCCTCTAGTGCTCAGCAGCTCCCTCCCCCCTCCCATGATGTGACCTACTGGCCTTAAATGCTGCCTGACCAGCATGGTCGTGACATGGAATGAGTCTCTGTTTCTGACAGGCCAGAGACTTGTGGAGGACTGGACGGACGTACTGGGCCTCACCAGTCCCCTCTCTTGCCGCTCCCTTGTCTCAACTATGAGTAGGGTTTCCCCCGGTAGGTATTCTTTCCTTCCTCATATGTGGCCATGGAAAAGGTACAAGCCTCTGGATTTATCTCCCCTTACCAGTGTGACTTGTAGACCTGGGAGACCATGAAAGCCTTCGATGCCTTTCTTATCTCTTGTAATAAATCCTGGTCTGCCTGTGCTGAGTCTACCATCAGCCAGTAAACTTCTGGGGGGAGAATTGGGCCTCACTCAGAATGGAGGATACTGACGTCCTGATAACTATTTGATTCAAAGGGGAGCATTTGCCACCTAGCTATGCCTTCAAAATTTTCCTTAAACATTCCCTTTGTCCTTTTGGGTCCTCATACTCATAGGACCATGCATTTCATATTATGCTCCTCAATTTGAAGGGCCAGGCAAGCCTCTTAGTGCTCTGGAGGATATCCCCAATCGAGAAAATAAATAATTTGGCTCCCTGAAGTAGGAGAGATAAGGGGGTATTTTATAGTAATTAGGTGAGACAGAACTTCTGGTCTTTTTCCTGCCAGACGAGAGGGAGTACAGGAGAAAAGGTGTCTTGTGAGAGTCTGGAGAAAGCAGTCCTATTTTACAGCAAGGGGAGCCCTATCTTGGTAATTTCTCAGAGTGGGTCCCTGCTTAAGATGGATGCCAGGGACAGACTTGGGGTTGGGGTCCCAGAAAGCACTCAAACTCCTGGAGGTCCCTAGAGACTTAGTTTAGGCCCTCGAGGGAGAGAAGGTGAAAGAACTCGGGAGTTGGTTGGACACAGAGAGCAGTTGGGAGTAGCCTGCACACCAGGCATACTCGGGGTAGAAACACTTCTGCAGAGAGGGAGAGAATGCTTGGCTCACACTCTGGGGATTAATGGGTGACCTCTTTCCCAAAGCCTTCCAATCAGCAGTCAGACTAAGACTTTGTCTCAGCACCCAAGATTTGTTAGTTGAGGTCGCCCTCCACCATGTGGTCAAGTCGGTCGGAAAGAGAGACAGATGGTGGTCGGTATTTGGCCCCCCTGAGGGCTGTCAGGGTCATCATACTCGGGACGGTAGACCTTCATGCAGCTGACTGGGGAGGTGCCCTGGTCAGCGGCCTTCATTGTCCCAAGCCTTCCTTTGTTCCACACGCAAAAAAAGTCCAGGACCAGATGGGTTCTCAGCCAAGTTCTATAAAACCTTTAAAGAAGAGCTCATTCCAATACTCCTCAAAGCATTCCATGAAATAGAAGAGGAGGGAACCCTCCCAAACTCATTCTATGAAGCCAATATCACCCTGATACCTAAACCAGACAGAGACACATCGAGGAAAGAAAATTTCAGGCCAATATCCTTAATGAACATCAACACAAAATTCTCAACCAAATTTTAGCAAATCGCATACAAAAATATATTAAAAAGATAGTGCACCACGATCAAGTGGGTTTTATCCCAGGGATGCAAGGTTGGTTCAACATTCGGAAATCAATAAATGTCATTCACCATATCAACAGACTTACAGTTAAGAATCACATGATGATTTCAATAGATGCAGAAAAAGCATTCGATAAAATACAGCATCCCTTCATGCTCAAAACACTTGAAAAAATTGGGGTAGTGGAAACATTCCTTAACATTGTAAAGGCCATCTACGCTAAGCCCATGGCTAATATCATTCTAAATGGTGAAAAACTGAAAGCATTCCCCCTAAAAACTGGAACAAGGCAGGGATGCCCTCTTTCACCACTTCTATTCAACATCGTCCTTGAGACTCTAGCCACAGCAATTAGACAAACCAAAGATATTAAAGGGATACGAATTGGAAAAGAAGAACTCAAACTATCCCTGTTCACTGATGACATGATTATATATTTAGAGGAACCTGGAAATTCCACCAGAAAACTTTTAGAACTCATAAGCGAATTCAGTAAAGTAGCAGGTTACAAGATCAATGCTCATAAATCCAATGCATTTTTATACATAAGTGATGAACCTTCAGAAAGAGAAATTAGGAAAACTACCCCCATTCACAATAGCATTGAAAAAAATAAAATACTTGGGAATCAATCTCACAAAAGAGGTGAAAGACCTCTACAATGAGAACTGCAGAACACTAAAGAAAGAAATTAAAGAAAACCTTAGAAGATGGAAAGATCTCCCATGTTCCTGGATAGGCAGAATTAATATTGTCAAAATGGCCATAGTACCAAAAGTGCTATACAGATTCAATGCAATTCCAATTAAAATCCCAATGATGTACCTTGCAGAAATAGAGCAAGCAATTATGAAATTCATCTGGAAGAATAAAAAACCTAGAATAGCTAAAGCAATCCTCAGTAGCAAGAGCGAAGCAGGGGGTATCGCAATACCAGATCTTGAACTCTACAAAGCAATAGTAACAAAAACGGCATGGTATTGGTACCAAAATAGACAGGTAGATCAATGGTACAGAATAGAGGACATGGACACAAACCCAAATAAATACAATTTTCTCATACTAGACAAAGGGTGCAAAAATATGCAATGGAGAAAAGATAGCCTCTTCAACAAATTGTGCTGGGAAAACTGGAAATCCATATGCAACAGAATGAAATTATACCCCTATCTCTCACCCTACACAAAACTCAAATCAACATGGATCAAGGACCTCAGAATCAGACCAGAGACCCTGCATCTTATAGAAGAAAAAGTAGGTCCAAATCTTCAACTTGTTGGCTTAGGATCAGACTTCCTTAACAGGACTCCCATAGCACAAGAAATAAAAGCAAGAATCAACAACTGGGATAGATTCAAACTAAATAGCTTTCTCTCAGCAAAGGAAACTATCAGCAATGTGAAGAGAGAGCCTACAGAGTGGGAGAATATCTTTGCCACTCATACTTCGGATAGAGTGCTAATTTCCAGAATCTATAAAGAACTCAAAAAACTCTACACCAAGAATACAAATAATCCAATCAACAAATGGGCTAAGGAAATGAACAGACACTTCACAGAAGAAGATGTACAAGCAATCAACAGATATATGAAAAAATGTTCAACATCTCTAGTAATAAGGTAAATGCAACTCAAAACTACCCTAAGATTTCATCTCAGCCCAATTAGAATGGCGATTATCAAGAACACAAGCAACAATAGGTGTTGGCGAGGATGTGGTGAAAAAGGAACACTCATACATTGCTGGTGGGGTTGCAAATTAGTGCAGCCACTCTGGAAAGCAGTACGGCGATTCCTCAGAACGCTTGGAATGGAACCACCATTTGACCCAGCTATCCCACTCCTTGGCCTATACCCAAAGGA
Source organism: Sciurus carolinensis (assembly GCF_902686445.1). Taxonomy (NCBI): domain Eukaryota; kingdom Metazoa; phylum Chordata; class Mammalia; order Rodentia; family Sciuridae; genus Sciurus; species Sciurus carolinensis. Next base: position 41,843,457 of record NC_062232.1, read on the forward strand.
CTTAAAATCAGCATACTACAGAGATACAGCCACATCAATGTTCATTGCTGCTCAATTAACCATAGCCAGATTGTGGAACCAACCTAGATGCCCTTCAGTTGATGAATGGATAAAGAAACTGTGGCATATTTATACAATGGAATATTACTCTGCCATGAAGAATGATAAAATTATGGTATTTGCAGGCAAATGGATGAAATTGGAGAATATCATGCTAAGTGAGATAAGCCAATCCCAAAAAACTAAAGGACGAATGATCTCGCTGATAAGCGGATGAGGACATATTAAGGGGGGCTGGGAGGGGTTAGCATTAGGTTTAGGGTTAGGGATAAGGAGTGTGGTAAGAATGAAGGAAAGAAGGACTGTATAGAGAGAAGAGAGGGGTGGGAGGGTGGGGCGGAAGGGAAAAAATAATGAATCAAACATCATTGCCCTATGTAAACATATGATTACACAAATGGTATGCCTTGACTCCATGTACAAATAGAGAAACAACATGTATCCCATTTGTATACAATAATAATAACAAAAAAAAATGATGTTGGCTATGGGATTAGCATAGATAGCCTTTGCAATGTTGAGGTATGTTCCTACTATTTCTATTTTTTCTAGTGTTTTAAGCATGAAGGGGTGCTGTATTTTACCAAATGCTTTCTCAGCATCTATTGAAATAATTATGATTCTTAACTAAGTCTACTGATGTGATTAATTACATTTATTGATTTCTGGATCTTGAACCAACCTTGCATCCCTGGGATAAACCCCACTTGATCAGGGGCATGATCTTTTTAATAGATTTTTTGTGAAATTTGCCAGTATTTTGTTAAGGATTTTTGCATCTATGTTCATCAGGGATTTTGTCTAAAGTTTTCTTTCCTTGATGAGTCTTTGTCCGGTTTTGGTATCAGAGTGAGACTAGCCTCATAGAATGTTTTGGAAGGGGTCCCTCCTTTTCTATTTCCTGGAATACTCTGACATCTTGTAGAATTTGGCTGAGAATCCATCTGGTCCTGGGCTTTTCTTGACTTCTTCTATTTCAGTGCTTGAAATTGATCTGTTTAAAGTGTACCTCTTCCTGATTCAGTTTGGGAGGATCATATGTCTCTAAAAATTTGTCAATGTCTTTGATTTTATTGGAGTATAGATTTTCAAAGTAGCTTCTAATTATGTTATGTATTTCAATGGTGTCTGTCATGATCTTTCCTTTTTCATCCCAAATTCTAGTAATTTGAGTTTTCTCTCTCCTTCTCTTTGTTAGTGTGGCTAGGGGTCCATCAATATTGTTTATTTTTTCAAAGAACAAACTTTTTGTTTTGTCAATTTTTTGAATTGTTTCTCTTGTTTCAATTTCATTGATATCAGCTCTGATTTTAATTATTTCCTCTCTTTTCCTTTTGGCATTGATCTGTTCTTTCTCTAGGGTTCTGAGATGTAATGTTCGGTCATTTAGTTGTTGACTTTTTATTTTTTTGATGTATGAGCTCAATGCAATGAACTTTCCTCTTAGTACTGCTTTCAGAGTGTCCCAGATATTTTGATATGTTGTGTTGTTATTCTCATTTACATCTAAGAATTTTTTCTTTGTTCCCTGATGTCTTCTATTATCATTGCATCATTCAATAGCATATTATCTAGTCTCCAGGAGTAGGAGTAGTTTTTGTTTGTTAATTTATCATTGATTTCTAATTGCATCCCATTATGATCTGATAGGATACAAGGCAGTATCTCTATTTGTTTGTATTTACTAATGACTTCTTTGTGGCATAGCATATGATCTATTTTGGAGAAAGATCCATGAGCTGCTGAGAAGAAAGTATATTCGCTCGATGATGGATGAAATACTCTGTAAATGTCCATTAAGTCTATATCATTGATTGTATTATTTAATTTTATAGATTCTTTGTTCAGTTTTTGTTTGGAGGATCTATCCAGTGGTGAGAGCAGTGTGTTAAAGTCCCCCATTATTATTGTGTTTTGGTCTATTTGATTATTAAATTTGAGAATGGTTTGTTTGATGTACATAGATGCTCCATTTTGGGGGGCATAAATATTTAAAATTGTTACGTCTTTCTGTTTTATGCTTCCCTTAAGCAGTATGAAATGTCCTTCTTTATGCCTTCTGACTAACTTAGGTTTGAAGTCCACTTTATCTGATATGAGGGTGGAGACCCCTGCTTTTTTACTGGGTCCATGTGCATGGTATATTTTTCCCCATCCTTCACCTTTAGTCTGTGGATGTCTTTTTCTAAAAGATGAGTCTCTTGAAGGCAGCGTATTGTTGGGTCCTTCTTTTTAGTCCAATTTGCCAGTCTATGTCTTTCGATTATTGAGTTTAGGCTGTTTACATTCAGGGTTATTATTGTGATATGGTTTTGTATTCCCGGTCTTTTTGGTTACTTTTGGTTTTTAAGTTGACTTAGTTTCTCCTTTGATTGGCTTTTCCATTAGGGTTGTTCCTTCCTTTGCTGACTTGCATTGTTATTTTTCACTTCCTCCTCTTGAAATATTTTGCCGAGAATGTTCTGTAGTGTAGGCTTTCTATTTGTATGCAATGAACCTTCAAAAACGTTTTCATATACATTTACCTCTCTGGATACTTAATTTCCCTTCAGTTTGACTATTAATTTTTCCTGTTTTATCAGCTCATTGGTGTATAACTTTGAAAACAGCTATTATATATTTCATTGAAATAACTTAGCCCATCATATCTGGAAATGGGATATGTGGCCTTTCAGTCTAATAGCCTCTCATTCTGGATTATATTGAACTTCTTTTTATAAATCTCCATTCTATATGCCAGCAATGCAACAAGATGTATCAGTCAGACTTCTTGATAGCAAGCAACAGAACCCAAGTCTGTCTATTTTGAATTTTGAAAAGTTATAAAAAAAATCCTGAATACCTTACAGAATATCAAGAAATTCTATAAAAATGGAATTGAGAAAAGTGCCTGGACAAAATAAATTCACAGATGATTAAAGCCAAAAATCATTCCACAGATCTAATTCTTTGAGTATACTTTTGCCATCTTCACTGCTAAACACAAAGGGTCAAGATTTCACTGCCAAAACCTTTGGCCTCAGCTAAAGATATTCTTGCAATTAAATGTTACTACCATCTGTGATATTGCCTCCTGAAAGAAAATGTCCTTTCTTCCTTGTGTCACTGTTTTCTCATTCAGCCTCTATGATGTGTGCAAATGATCTAGACTCAGTCTGGATCATATGTCTACACCCTGGAATGGGAGATAGGTAAATGAATGTCTCCTATTTATAATTTCCATGATGGGAGAGAATTTTTTCTTTCTACCCAGATTCAAAAGGTGGAAATTTTTCATTGTATTAATTAGGTCTACTACATTAGTGCTCTTTTGACTATAATTATCTATTGGTAAAATTGTGCAATGCATGGTATTTTCCTGGTCCAGCCTCAGAGTATACACAGATTGGAAGAGTCAGTGGATATTATCTCAAGAGCAACAGAACTTGGATCACCTGCAGACATTGGAATCTTCTAGTTTAGGCCCAGTCATTACTTCCACTGTCTTCATTGCCCTGCTTGCCACACATTTTAGATCTTCAATAGTCTCTGGATTCTTAGCAAGTGTGACTAGATAGACTGGTGCCAATAGGTACCATAGGGCATAGAAAATGTTTAATGATCATAGTCAATAAGAAAGTTATTATTCCTCTGTTTCCCCACCACTTTGACGTAGAACAGAGTCTGCTATACTTGAGAGACCACTTTTCTAGGTTTTTGGCTCAAATGAACTGGTTTAATTAGGATATTGTACCTGTCTTATATTCTTACTACTTGATCCCAAATGCGTCACCATATATAAACATTATGCTTTTACAGTTTTTCACTAAAGTCTGCTTCTTCAGTTAGAGTTCCATTGCCAGAAATTCAATGAAGTAGGATATAGATTACTCACAGGAATTGTAGGCCAGTTTTAAATTCTACTTCTGTCATAGAGCTCTGTGAATGAAGTATCTGAAGGCATCAGACAGGTCTTGAATAAGGAAAGCCTAACCTAACACAGTGGCTATCAATTATATCTGTGTAACTCCCTATTGTATGTTCATAGCCCTGACATTCTCCTGAACTTCAGACTTAGACATGCAAGTGGAAATATCAACTAGACAGATGGATGTATAATAAACATCAAATACATAGGACATCCAAAGAAGAACTCTGGTGATGTTATTCAAAAGACCTATTTTTTGGAAGTCTTTCCTTTCACGTTGAAGGATGCCAAGTTAAATGTCTCAGTCACCTGTGATCTCTTTGAGGTCCCTTGAATAAATATTCTTCTGATTGTTCCAAACTTCTTGTTAATTTCAAGAGTTTGGAAAAAGTTGATTTTCATGATTTGGAATATTTTCACTGCTATGCTAGAAAAACAGATTTATAGAGATTCCATCATTACAGAAGTTCTGTCAAGTTTAGTTATACTTAGCACAAGAAATAAGGAGTAATGAACCTGTCAAATTATTGTCTGTCTTGAACCAAAATCTTATTAAAGTTGAGTTATCCTTTTAACTTGAGGTTTAAATTTTCTAAAAGGTCATTTAGAAAAAAATTACACATGTTCATGAATCACTTTTCTGAAAGTTTCTATTCTTTTGTTGTTGTCGTTATTGTTTGTTTCTATTCTTTTAATATCCTTTACTTACCAAGGTAATGCTGGCTTCATAAAATTAGTTAAAAAGTATTCCCTCTTCTGTTATCTGCAAACTACTGTGCAGAATTAATATATATTTATTCTTTATACATTGAAGTGAATTTGGCTGAGACTTTTGTTTTTATATTCTTAATCAGGGGTTCAATTTTGAAAACAGACTTTTATACTTACTTATTTAGCCTTTGGGGAGTTTCTATTGTTTGTGGTTTTTGAGGAATTGTCCAATTGCATCTAAGTTGTCAACTTCATGTGTGTATATTTGTGCACAGTATTCCATTATTGTTCTTTCAATATCTGTATGATCTGCATTAATGTTCCCTCTTTAATTCTTTTTTTTTAAGTGTTTAATTCAAACCTATATTTGTAGTTCCTAAAACGTTGATCCACAGACCACTGTCTTCTTACACATGTGTACCAGTGAAAACAAAAGGCCAGGAGACTCACTGCCATCCCCATGAAGGGGACGCGCCTTTTCTAACATTCCTTGAAAATATACATTTGTCCATCCTCACACCTCAACGCAGGCGGCAATGTAATAAATATACTGGCTGATTCTGTTCTCCTCACTACTAGTGAATGTCCACAAACTACCTGTTATAGGCTCTCTCTTTTTTGAACTTCTCCAATGCTTTGTCCATCCTTTTCTCATTTTCCCCCCGACACTTGGGACAGTACCACTTGCCCTTTGGTTTATGATTGAGTCCCACACATGAGAAGTGGAACCACTCGATGGGGCACTCGTCATTGTCTCAACCTATCATTTCTCCATAGGAGACCTGATTGCACAGACAGTACGTGGGCTCGTTTGGGTCGATGGGAATGTCTGCAGGGGATGCTTCCCTCTCTGCTTTGGCCTTGGAGCGTTTTTTCTTCTTCGAGGTCTTTGCTTTCTTCTCCTTGGGTGTTCCTGAGGTGATGTCATCATGGTTATGATTATTAGATGCGTTCTCTGGATTCTCATTGTTGCGCTGTCGCCGGGAACGCTTGTTATTTGGCTTTTCTGCCTGCGTGATTGTCTCATTCTTGGACTTATCTTGGCCAGCTTTGCCGCTATTGCCAGTGGTGTCATTGATCTCTTGATGTGCCTCAAAGAGTTCCACATGACCGTCCACTTGTCTGGTCCGGTTCTCCACCAGCTCCAGCATCTGACTCACGATCTGAATCTTCTCATCGTCCAGCTCCTGGCTCCGAATCAGGGCTCTCTGGATGCAGTGTAACACTCGGCGTTTCTGGGCACCATCTGTCTCCCGTTTAAACTTCTCATAATATTCATCCAATTTCTTCAGGATTTCAAGCACAGACCGTCAACGAGGTTAGACCTGCAACAAGTCTGAAGGCAAGGCTTGGTGTAGTGTCCCGGAGTGGTAGCGAACCTCAACACTCACAGCCCGCGCACCAAGGCAGGACAGGGCGGCGCTCGGCGGTGCTGGGCGCACGCAGAACCGCGAAGGCGGCGCGGCAGGTTCCTCCATCGGGTGTAGACCACAGCTCTCCTGGATGACACAGAATTCCGAAACCCGCTCCCGCTGCCTCTCCCTTCAGGGTCCTGAGATCCCTGGGCTGGGCAGGTTCATCATGTCCCAGGCACCACCCCAAACGGGCCCTTGGTCACTCACGACTCCAGGTCAAGCGCAGCCGCACCCTCGACTCAGCAGAGGCAGCGCGGGCCACAGGGACTGGGCGGGCGGCCGGACCCGCTGCCTGCGAGCCGGGAGCCGCCAATGCCCCGCGCCCGGAACTCCCCTCTTTCATTCTTGATGCTGATAATTTGTGTTTTCTTTTAAATTCTTGGTAGAGGTTATATAATTTTATTTATCTTCTCAGAGAGCTGGCTCTTGTTTAATTGATTCTTTTTCTGTTATATATTTTATTAATTTCTATTCTTATCATTTTTTTTCCATATTGTTTGCTTTGGTCTTATTTATTATCTGTCATTTAAGGGGAAGACTTAGGTTACTATTTATAGATTTTTCTTATTTTTTAATATAAGGAATTATGCTACAACTTTCCATCCAGCTGCATTACACATATTTTTATATGTTATACTTTTATTTTTATTCAATGGAAAATATTTTCAAATCTTATTTGAAAACCCCCCTTTGACCCATGTAAGTGTATCACTGAATTTTCATGTTTGAAGATTTCCCTGTTGTCTATCATTGATTTTAAGTTAAATTATGCTATGATCTAAGAGCATGCTTCATATATTTCAATTGTATTACACTTATTAAATTCAGACTTATTGCCTAGAATATGGTCTATCTTGGTAAGTGTAGCACATACAAGAACAATTTTATTGTTATTGTCATGTGAAAGGTTCTGCAAATGTTTGATGCATCATTAACTACTGTATCCTTGCTGATTTTCTATCTATTGTATGTATTACTAAGAGGGGCATGTTGAAGTTTCTAAGAATAATTGTAGATTTTTCTATTTTCCTTTTTAGTTCTGTTAGATTTTACTTCATGTCTTATAAAGTTCTATTGTTAATGGCATATGCATTTGAGTTTGTCATGTCTTCTCAGTGAAAAGCCCTTTCATCATTAAGCAATATACCTCTTTACTCTTGAAATTTTATTCATTTTGCAGTCTACTTTGACATTAATATGTCATTTAACTTTCTCAAAAATTTTCATAGTGTATCTTTTTTCCATCATTTTGTATTTAATTATATTTGTAATAAGTATCTTGTACATGGCATATAGTACAGTCGTTTAAAAAATGATCTGTCTTAATTTTTGATGGAAAAGGTGACTGAAATCTGGTAAAAGAGCACTGTGGCATTTTCACTTAACTCTTGTCTGATCCCACTTTCCCATGCTCAGTGGCAATCTGACGGTTGTAATCCTACATTACTTTTGTGATTTTCTGATGCCAGAGGGAGCAAATAGGACTTGTCAATGAATTTGGCTTTTCTGTTTTTGTCAACAGTGGTCCACATTATGCTTTGACTATAACTCTTGCTGCTCCGCCACTGAAAGTTATTTTTTAAACAGAAATGTTTCTTTCTCTTCCTCTCTCCCTGGTCCTCAGTAATTTCTTCCCCTCCCTAATCTCAGGAGAAACAGGATTCCCTTTCTTCCCCATCCTAGGCAGAGTATCTGTCCTTAAACACATACCTACCATAGGAATGAAGTAATCCAGACATTGGGGATGGCACCAGAAGATCTCAGAAATGACTATCTCCCCAATTAACAAGTGAGTTACAACTGCAACAGAGAACACATGGAATGCAGTCTTTGAAGCACCTCTTTAAAGACCCCTTTTCCTTCTGATGGGCAGAATCACAGCCTCTGGGACAGGATCTCCCTGTTTTTCTCCTTTGTTACCAAAGCAATAAACCTTCTTTTTACTTTTTCCCAAATCCATGTCCTCATTATTGAATTGGCATCATGGACAAGGATTCAGCTTTTGGTAACATTTTGATCTGTTGGAAGGTTCTCTGAAGGGGTAACAAAAAGTGATGGCCTTGATTTCACCTTTCTAGGAACTCCTTGTGAGGAAAAGCAGCATACCAAAGGGACTTGTAGAAAACATTTAAAAGTGAACGAAGTGAGTGGCTGCTAGTACCTAGGGGAAACAAAAATCAACTGGGGGAAATAATAAACAGACCAAAAATCCAGTGAGGAAACTCTGGAAGAGGGAAATATTTGGAAATGGAATACTTTTGAAACTGAAAGCTCAGTCCTCATCCTTGATGCCAATCCAGTAATGAAGACAAAGTCTTGAGAAAAAGGAAAATGATTTCTCTGCTAGCAAAGGAGAAACACAGGGGACTTCTGTCCCAGCGCTTTTGATTCTACCCATCATAGGAAACATGGATTTTTTAAAGAGGTGATTCAGAGAAAATGAGATTAGGGAGGAGAGATCAGGAAGAAGACTATCAGGGAGGAGAAGTTAAGGGACAGGAAGATCAGGGAGGACAAGTTTGGGGAAAAGAAAAAAAACATGTAAGTTTCAAAGCAACAAGTTATATTGTCAAAGCATCAAGTGAACCCCTGTATACTTTGAAAAATTTCCACATATTTCTCAGAATTTAGAAGGGGTATGCTTTCCCAGACCACACTGCATGCTTAGGAAAAAATTAAACCTAAAAAGGTACTAAGCTTTCATCTCTGCATGATCTTCAAGTTCTATGCAAGCAGGAGGTGAAAGTGAGGTTTGTAAAGTACCTGGTTGAGGGTTGAAAGCATGTTCTATGATACTCAGTGTCTGCCTTCAAGACTGGGAAAATTCTTTTTGGCTCCAGGAATTTAAGGCAATCTCTTTAAATCATTAGCACACCTCTAAGTTAACAACAGAGATTTTGGTGATCACACATGCAAACACTGCAGTATTTATAAGGAGTTTAGAAAAATCACTAAACAACTAGAACCCTCAAAAGTCAGCAACAGCGATAAGCCCTTCTACAGGGAGGAGAGCATCAGCAAAGTTAATTCCATGGGTATTATGTTCTTTATTTCTCCATATGGCTACAAGTTACTATCTAGTGTCCTTTAGGATTTCCAAAGTTACCATGTAATAATGTTAAAAGTGTCCATTTCATAATAAAAAGTTGCAAGTCATGCAAAGAAATATGAAAGGATAATCTGTTCATAGTAAAAAAGAATGAAATAAAAACTGTTCATGAGGAGGCTCAGACATTGTATTTACAAGATGCATTGAGTAAAACATCTTAAATAAACTCAAAGACTTAAATGAAACCAGGAGAATGATGTCTCCCCAATCTTAACACAGGGATAGGTAATCTATTAAAATGTGAGAAATTCTCAACCAGTTATAGTGGTGCATGCCTGTCATACTAGCAACTTGGGAGGCTGAGGCAGGAGGATCACAAGTTTAAAGCTAGCCTTCAGTGAGTCCCTGACTCTAAATAAAATATTTATAAAGGGCTTGGTGACTGGGGTTATGGCTCAGTGGTTGAGTGCTGGCCTAGCATATGTGAGGAACTGGGTTTGAGTCTAAGAACCACATATAAATAAATAAAGGTCCATTGACAATAAAAAATATTTTAAGGAAAGGACTAGGGATGTAGCTCTGTGGTAAAGCACCCCTGGGTTCAATTCCTGATACCAATCAATTCTGTTCCTAGAACAGAAAAGTATAGGATACAAATGACGTAAAAAAGAGAAATTGTGGTCACTACGTAACTCATGTTTCAAGCAGAGGATATCTGTTTCTCAGTGAGGCAGTTTTTGCAGCTTATTGATCCCCTGCTGTTTACTGCATTTGTCTACTGTGATCACCTGCAGTCTGCCAGCATATCAACTACTTTTTGAGTACAGATCGCTCATTGAATGTTGCCTATCATCTGCCATTTGCCTGACGCTTGCCTGCCCATCACCTGCCTTTCACCTACCCATCACCCACCATGCAAGGTCCACCTGCCAATCATCTGACAGCAGCCAGCGGAACGACCACAGACCACCAATGGATCACCAGCTGCCTGCTGTTGCCTGGAAGATCACTGTCACAGTACCTGCAGGTTTGGTTACACGTGGCTGCCACCATTTGAGACAACAGCCAGGACCTGTAGGACACCCAGCCAGACTGACTAAGCCCTGTCTCCAGGACACCTCAGCCCGACCAACCACTCCCTGCCTCTGGGACCCCCAAACCTACTGACTGTGCCTTGCTTCCAGGATCCTTCAACCAGACCAACCACACCACGACTCCAGGACCCCTACCCAACCAACTGCATACCACTTCCAGGACCTCCAGCTGACCACGTCCACACCCTGAGCTGCAGCTCCCCATTTGCCAACACATTTGGAAGCCAGAGCGGCCATCTTGGATAATCCTGGAAGCAGTTGCTCCCATCTTTAGGTGGGGCAAATCTCATCCTGAGATGCCTGCTGGAGACTGAAGTTCATTGTCAGGTACAACTCATGCATCAGGGTACTGAAGACTGGGAGGTTTGAATAGTATATTACTGGTTTTTTTAAATTAAAATATTTTTTAGTTTTACAGACATTTTGATTCATTGTACACAAATTAGTTTTGTATAGGGTGAGAAATAGGGGTTTAATTTCATTTCATTACATATGGATTTCCATTTTTCCCAGCACTCTTTGTTGAAGAGGCTATCTTTTCTCCATTGTATGTTTTTGGCACCTTTGTCTAGTATGAGAAAACTATTTATTTGGGTTTGTCTCTGTGTCCTCTATTCTGTACCATTGATCTACCTGTCTATTTTGGTGCCAATACCATGCCGTTTTTGTTACAGTTGCTCTGTAGTATAGTTGGAGGTCTCATATTGTGATACCTCCTGCTTCACTCTTCCTGCTAAGGATTGCTTTAGCTATTCTGGGACCCCCAAACTGACTGTGCCCTACCATCAGGACCCCCAGACTGCACCTCACCTCCAGGATCCTGCAACCAGACCTACCACACCCCACCTCCAAGATCCTTGCCCGACCAACTGCACCCCGCCTCCAGGACCTCCAGCTGACCACACCCACACCCTGAGCTGCAGCTCCCCATTTGCCAACATATTTGGAAGCCAGAGCAGCCATCTTGGATAATTCTAGAAGCTGTATCTCCCATCTTTAGGTAGGGGAAATCCCATCCTGAGAAGCCTGCTGGAGACTGGAAGCTCTTTCTTAGGTATCTTTCATACATCAGGCTACTGAAGTCTGGGAGGTTTAAATACTATATGACTGTAATAGTGTAGATATTTTTTCTCCTTATTGAAAAATTTTGTTTTTATTTCTTTACTTTTTTCGCTCTATTTTCCTTTTGTTTACCTGTTCCCCCAGAATCTCTTTCTCCCTTTTCCCATGCTAACAGCTGACTTCTTTTGATTACACTCTCACTCTATTATCTAGAACTTCTATATATTCTTTTCTTATCCCATTAACAGCTACATCCTACACCCCTCCTCATCCTCTTTTTCCTGAATTAGAAACTGTAGACCTTACTGCAAAGCTAAATGTTATACTGAAGATAAGAATTGAACTCATTCTGCTTATTATGACAATATTGTTAATGTCCTCATAGGGGCTATTTGGTTTCAGGTTGCATACCATCTGAACTGGATACTGCTAATATTGATCTCTCCCAATAAAAAAGTTTTCTGAAACCTATAGGGTCACAATAAGCCTATGGAGGGAAACTGCAATACCCCAGATCTGCACTGCTAGAGAGGAAGATACATGAACAACATGAAAAACAAGGGAAGAAAATGATCCAAACAAATCTAGATTCTATAAGTTAAAAGAATTTACAAATAGAAATCTGTGCTGCAGAATATTCTAAACAAAATATTCCATGAGGAGGAAATGAAAAACAACAATGTAGGTCAGCACAGGGAGGAACTACCTTAAAGGAAAATCCATTCAAAGGAGAAACAAAGTCAAATTAAAAACCAAAAATAAGCCCAAATTACCGGGATAACAAATCATATCTCAATAATAACCCTGAATGTTAATGGCCTAAACTCATCAATCAAAAGACATAGATTGGGAGAATGAATTAAAAAGAAAGACCCAACAATATTCTGCCTTCAAAAGACTCATCTCATAGAAAAATCATCCACAAACTCAAGGTGAAAGGATGGGGAAAAATATACCATGCACATGGACCCAGTAAAAAAGCAGGGATCTCCACCCTCATATCAGATAAAGTGGACTTCAAACCTAAGTTAGTCAGAAGGCATAAAGAAGGACATTTCATACTGCTTAAGGGAAGCATAAAACAGAAAGACATAATGATCATAAGTATTAATGCCCCAAACAACAGTGTATCCATGTACATCAAACAAATTTTTCTCAATTCCAGGAATCAAATAGACCACAACACAATAATTCTGGGTGACTTTAACACACCACTGTCACCACTGGATAGATTTTCCAAACAAAAACTAAACAAAGAAACCATAGAACTTAAAAACACCATAACTTAGACTTAACAGACATATGTAGAATATTCCATCCATCAATAAGTGAATATACTTTCTTCTCAGCAGCACATGGAAAATTCTTGAAAATAGGCCATGTGTTATGCCACAAAGCAGTCCTTAGTAAATGCAAAAAAAGTAGAGACCCTGTGCTCTATCAGATCATAATGGAATGAAATTAGAAATCAATGACAAAATAAAAAACAGAAATTACTCCAACACCTGGAGACTAAACAATATGCTATTGAATGAAACATGGATAACAGAAACCATCAGGGAGGAGATAAAAAAATTCTTAGAGGTAAATGAGAACGAGGATACAACATATCAAAATCTCTGGGACACTATGAAAGCAGTACTAAGAGGAAAATTCATTGCATGGAGTGCATTCCAGAAAAGAATAAAAAGTCAAAAACTAAATGATCTAATATTACAACTCAAAGTCCTAGATAAAGAAGAACGGAACAACACCAAAAGTAGTAGAAGACAGGAAATAATTAAAATAAGAACTAAAAATCAATGAAATTGAAACAAAAGAAACAATTCAAAAAATTGACAAAATGAAAAGTTGGTTCTTTGAAAAAATAAACAAAATAGACAAACCATTAGCCATACTAACAGAAGGAGAGAGAAAACTCAAATTACTAAAATTCGTGATGAAAAAGGAAATATCATGACAGACACCACTAAGACACATAACATAATGAGAAGCTACTTTGAAAATCTGTATTCCAACAAAATAGAAACTATCGAAGACATTGACCAATTTCTAGAGATATATGCTCCTCCCAAACTGAACCAGGAGGACATACACAATTTAAACAGATCAATATCAAGCAATGAAATAGAAGAAGCCATTAAAAACCTACCATCCAAGAAAAGCCCAGGACCAGACGGATTCTCAGTCAAGTTCTACAAGACCTTCAAAGAAGAACTCATTCCAATACTTCTCAAAGTATTCCAGGAAATAGAAAAGGAGGGTACACTACCAAAATCTTTCTATGAAGCTAATATCACCCTCATACCCAAACCAGGAAAAGACACATCAAGGAAAGAAAATTTTAGACCAATATCCTTGACGTATATAGATGCAAAGATCCTTAACAAAATATTGGCAAACTGTATCCAAAAACATATTAAGAAAATCATGCACCATGATCAAGTGGGGTTCATCCCTGTAATGCAAGGATGGTTTAACATCCATAAATCAATAAACGTAATCCATCATGTCAATAGACTTAAGGATAAGAATCATGGTTATTTCAATTGACACAGAAAAAGTGTTCGACAAAATACAACACCCCTTCGTGCTCAAAACACTAGAAAAAATAGGGATAGTAGGAACATACCTGAACATTGTAAAGGCTATTTATGCTAAGCCCATGGCCAACATCATTCTTTTTTTTTATTATTTATTTTTTTTTATTATTGTACACAAATGGGATACATGTTGTTTCTCTATTTGTACATGGCGTAAAGGCATACCATTTGTGTAATCATAAATTTACATAGGGTAATGTTTGATTCATTCTGTTATTTTTTCCCTTCCCCCCACCCCCCAACATCATTCTTAATGGAGAAAAACTGAAACCATTCCCTTTAAAAATGGGAACAAGACAGGGATGTCTTCTTTCACCACTTTTATTCAACATTGTCCTCAAAACTCTAGCCAGAGCAATTCGACAGACTAAAGAAATTAAAGGGATACAAATAGGAAAAGAGGAACTTAAGCTGTCACTATTTGCTGATGACATGATTCTATATTTAGAGGATCCAAAAAACTCCTCCAGAAAACTTTTAGACCTCATCAATGAATTCAGCAAAATAGCAGGCTATACAATCAACATACATAAATCTAAAGCATTTTTATATGCAAGTGACAAAACAGCAGAAAGGGAAATGAGGAAAACAATTCCATTTGCAATAGCCTCAAAAAAAATAAAATACTTGGGAATCAATCTAACCAAAGAGGTAAAAGATCTCTACAATGAAAACTTCAAAACATTGAAGAAAGAAATTGAGGAAGACCTTAGAAGATGGAAAGATCTCCCATGTTCTTGGATAGACAGAATTAATATTGTCAAAATTGCCATTGTTCCAAAGGCGCGATACAGATTTAATGCAATTCCAATTAAAATCCCTGACATTTCTCATGGAGACAGAAAAAGTCATCATGAAATTCATCTGGAAGAACAAGAGATCCAGAATAGCCAAAGCAATCCTGGGCAGGAAGAATGATGCAGGAGGTATCACCATACCAGACATTAAACTATATTATAGGGCAATAGTAACAAAAAAGGCACCAAAATAGACAGGTAGACCAATGGTACAGGATAGAAGACATGGAGACATACCCACATAATTACCGTTATCTCATACTAGACAAAGGTGCCAAAAACATACAATGGAGAAAAGATAGCCTCTTCAACAAATGGTGCTGGGAAAACTGGAAATCTATACACAGTAAAATGAAATTAAACTGCTATCTCTCACCCTGTACAATACTCAACTCAAAATGAATCAAGGATCTAGGAATTAGGTCCGAGACCCTTCACCAAACAGAAAAAAAAGTAGGCCCAAATCACCATCATGTTGGCTTAGGACCAGACATTAATAAGACTCCCATAGTGCAAGAAAGCAAGAATCAATAAATGGGCTAGATTCAAACTAAAAAGTTTTTTCTCAGCACAGGAAACAATCAATAATGTGAAAAGAGAGCCTACAGAGTGGGAGAAAAACTTTTCCACACACACTTCAGACAAAGCACTCATCTCCAAAGTTTATAAAGAACTTAAAAAAATTTACACCCAAAATACAAAGAACCCAGTCAATAAATGGGCTAAGGTAATGGGCATACACTTCACAGAAGAAGATATACAGGTGATCAACAAGTATATGAAAAAGTGTTCATCATCTCTAGTAATTAGAGAAATGCAAATTAAAACCACCCTAAGATTTCATCTCACCCCAATTAAAATGGTGATTATCAAGAATACAAGCAATAATAAGTGTTGGCATGGATGTGGGGAGAAAGGCACACTCATACATTGCTGGTGGAGTTGCAAATTGGTGCAGCCACTCTGGAAAGCAGTATGGAAATTCCTCAGAAGGCTTGGAATGGACCCATCATTTGACCCAGCTATCCCACTCCACAGTTTATACCCAAAGCACTTAAAGTCAGCATACTACAGTGATGCAGCCCTATCAATGTTCATAGCAGCTCAATTCACAATAGCTAGATTGTGGAACCAACCTCAATGCCCTTCAATAGATGAATGGAATGGATAAAGAAACTGTGGTATGTATACAGAATGGAATATTACTCAGTCATAAAGAAGAATAAATTATGGCATTTGCTGGAAAATGGATGAAGTTGGAAAATATCATGCTAAGTGAAGTTGGGAAAACCCAAAAAACCAAAGGCCGAATGTTTTCTCTGATAAGTACATGACAATATATAACAAGGGGATTGGCAGGGGGAAGAGAAGAATGAAGGAACTTTGGATGGTATACAGGAAAATTGGGTGGGAGGGGTGGGGGACAGAAAGATAGTAGAATGAAACAGTATTACTCTATGTATATGTATGATTACATGAATTGTGTGAATCTACATTGTGTACAACCATAGAAATGCAAAGTTGTACCACATTTATGTACAATGAATCAAAATGCAGTCTGTAAAAATAAAAAAGATTTTAATAAAAAATAAATTGTGGGACAAAATGTATAACAACTATAAAATGAAAAATTCAGTAGACGAGTTCAACAGTTGATTCAAACATTCAGACGAAACAAATGGTGAATGTAAAGATGTGTCACTTGAAATTATCCACTCTGGAAAGCAGAGAAGAAATGAATAAAAGTGAACACGGCTGAGGAAAACTGAAAGACAACATAAAGCACGCCAACATATGGGTTATGAGAGTAACAGGAGAGAAAGGACACAAATGGATAGAAGAATATTTGAAGAAAGTATCTGAAAACTTCCTAAATTTGATAAAATAACTGAATCTATACATCCAAAAAGATAAAGAACTCCAAGTGCAAGAAACTTAAGGAGGTACACACCATTGTACTACAATTATTGAAATCCATGACAAAGAATCTTGAGACAAACCAAGAGAGAAGTAGCCCTCACACACAAAGTATCCTCTGTAATTTTAACAGGTGGTTTCTTTTTACTGAAGGGGCAAGAAAGCCCTGGGATAATACATTAAAGTACTGAGAGAAAAAAACAAGTCTGTCAATCAAGTATTGTACAACCAGCAAATACATGCTTCAAAAATGAAGAAATAAGACATTCCAAGATTTTTCAAAAGTAGAATTTGTGACTAGTAGACTTTCCTTTTTTGAAATGGTAATGGGAATCCTTCAGTTTGAATTAAAAGTACACTAGACAGGAACTTGAAGCCATATGAACAAATAAAGTACACCAGTAAAAGTACCTTCATAGGTATTATAGGTTGAACTGTGTTCACCCAAAAGTTATTTTGCAGTCCTACCTCCTGGTGATACTGGTGTTAAGAAGCAGAGCTGAGTCCTGTTGCCCCAGTGTTAAAGATTGCATACCCCAAAAATGTTGAGGCAAGCATAGAAAGCAAGTTTTATTTAAAGGATAGAACAGAAATAGGCTTCTCCAAAAAGGAGAAGCCCCAGAACTGAGTGTCGGAGGAAGTGGAAGTGTCCTGCCCCTTTTACAGATTTTATATTTCCTTTGGTCTCATGCCCCCTTCTCCTCTTAGCTTCCCTAAGTGTCCAGTGACCAAAAGCTAGAGTGATCCAAGGGTAAGAACGATGCAGCCCAGATGTACAGGCAGAAAGGGAGTGGCCCAGGGGACATTTATTAACAACTCCTTGTTGGAAGGAATAATTACCTAGAGGCAGGTAACCTTGGCAACAGGTGAGGAGGAGGGAAAGTGTCCCGAAGGTATTAGCATTTTATTTCCTTTCCTTTCAAACCAGCCCTCATCTTCCCAATCCCACTGGATCATTCATTACCTACACTGACTATCCTTTTGCCCTTCCAACCTCACGGGTATATAAAAATGTGACCTATTTTAAAAAGAGTCATTGCAGTCATAATTATTTAAGATAAGGTCATACTGCTACTGGTTGGCTTTTAATATAATATGACTAATGTTGTAGGAAGAGGCTATGGAAACACATAGAGTGATATAACATAGAATAATTTATGTACAAACCAACGAAGCTAAAGATTGCAAGCTATCACCAAAAGCTAGAAGAGAGGTATCAGTTTCCTCTTCAGAAACTGCAGAAGGAATCAACATGGTTTGCACCTACATTTCTGACTTCCATCCTCCAGAAATATTAGAGAATACATGAGTCATGTTTTAAGCCACCAGTCTCTGTTAATTTGTTATGACCATCCAGTTTGTGGCAATTTGCTACAGTAAGCTGTATTTAATGTGTAAATATAAAAGTCAGTAATATTACATTGTTGGTATTTAACTCCTCTTTTCCTATATTATCTTAAAAGCAAACATATAAAACAATAACTATAAATGTATTTTGATAGGCTCAAAATGTATAAGAGATGTAATTTGTGACAGTGAATAAGGAAGAGGGATGGAGTTGTATAGGAGCAGAGAGCTTATGTAGTAGTGAAAGTAAATTGGTAATAATTCAAACTGGATTGTTTTAAACTTAAGATGGTAATTGCAACCCCCAGGGTAGCTTAAAAATGTAGAGAAAAGGAAATGTAAAAATAATAAAAATGATAGTGTATAAAAATAAATTAGACACAAAATAATGGTAATGGAGAAAATAAGAACAAAAAGTATAAAAATACAGAAATAAAATTGCAAATGGTAGAAGTAAACATCTCCTTACAAATAATTACTTTAAATATAAATGCATTGCTGTCATTATCACTATGTAACTGTAGTACATTTTATCACTTCAAAGAGAAACCCTATATTTGTTAGTAGTTACTCTCTAAATCCTGAAAATGATCAGTCTGTCTTCTTTTTGTATGGATTGGTTTGTTCTGGACTTTAATATAAATCAATTTTTCCAAAGGGAAAAAATATAAATGCATTGCATTCTTAAAGACAAAGTTTGGCAGAATGAATAAATGAAATATTATCCAATTTTATATTGTCTGCAAGAGGTGCACTTTACTTTTTTGTGGCATTATATTTTTAGACAATTTTTTAAATTTTTATGTGTTCTTTTTAGTTATATATGACAGCAGAATGCATTTCGACATATACATACATGGAGTATAACTTTATAGAGACAAATATAGGTCAAAGTGAAAGGACTGAAATACATGTTTCATGCAGATAGTAATCAAGATATAACTAGGATGGCTACAACAATATCAGATAAAACAGTCTTTGAGTTAAAAATTGCTAAAAGAGACAAGGAGATTATTGATAAGAATCAATCCATCAAAAAGTTATGATAATTATATACTCACCAACAGTTCTGCAATGTGGAGACTTCGATGCTATGCTTTTCATTAATGAAAGAATAACTAGAAAGAAAGCAAATAAGAAAACAGAATTTCAACACTATAAACTACCAAGACCTAACAAACATATACAGAAAATTCCACCCAACAACAGCTAAATACTTATTCTTCTCAAGCACACATGGAACATTCTCCAGAACAGACCATATTTTAGGCCATAAAATTAGTGTTGGTAAATTTAAAATGATTAAAATCATACATAATATCTTTTCCAACCACAATGGAATGAAAATAAAAATCAACAGAAGGGAAATTTCCCAAATACATTGACATTAACACTTTTTTTGGTGGTATTGGAGATTGAACCCAGGGGTGCTCTACTACTGAGCTATATCCCCTGCTCTTTTTTATTTTTTTAATTTTGAGTCAGGATTTGAGTAAGTTCTGAGGACCATGCAAATTGCTGAGGTGGCCTGGAACTTGCTATCCTCCTGCCTTGGCCTCCTGAGTGACTGGGATTACAGGTGTGTACCACTGTACTCAGCTGAAATTAACACATATCTAAACAACTAATGGGTCAAAGACATACCAAGATGAACTGGATAATATCTGATAAATGAAAGTAAAATGACAACACACCAAAACTTAAGGGACTCTACAAAAGCATTTTTAATTTAGGATCTTTAAGATGAAGAGCACCCCTTCAATGATTAGGAGATATAAAAGATGGAAATAAAGACTGTAGTATTTACAGTTCCTATGGAAATACATAGCATGCCTAGTGGCCAAACACAGAGTGGCCATGGAATGAGAAAGAGAGAGAGAGAGAGAGAGAGAGAGAGAGAGAGAGAGAGAGAGATCCATGGTCCAATGCATTCATTGGGATCCTGGGAATTATTCAAACAGGTTTCTTCAATAAACTTTTAATTGCCAGTTTAAAGCAAACAGGCATGAGTTTCAGGAGGTCACCCTATGGTTATGGGGTGGTTGCTGTGGCATATTTGCACAGTCCACACAGAGTATGGGCATAAGAAAGGTGGTTCAAGTAGATTATATATAGCTTTCCCATATGGAAGTGATCTTTAGCAGGCAGTTGTATAAGAAATATTTTGATTGACCACATAGAGGAGGGGACGTAGGATGGGAAACTGCATCAAGGGTGGCTGAACACTGCTTCTGCTATGAGAAAGGTAAACATATTTAACATAAATGCCCTGATATCATAAAATTATAAGAATACAGTCAGGTGTGGTGGCACCCACCTCTATTTCCAGTGGCTCGGGAGGCTGAGGCAGTAGGATCACAAGTTTAAAGTCAGTCTCAGCAATTCAGCAAGGCCTTAGCAACTCAATGATAACTGTGTCAAATAGTGCTAGGGGTATGGTTCAGGTGGTAAAGTGCCCCTTTACCACGGAGAGAGAGAGAGAGAACCCAAACTGACCTATAACAAGTAAATGTATGTAATCACTTGCTAAAAATTTCCCACTAGGGAAAAGCCCAGGACTAAATGTTTTCATTGGTAACTTCTACCAAATATTTAAAAAAAAATTAATGTCAATAATTCCCCAACTTTTCCTAAAATAAAACAGTTTCTAACTCATCCCTGAGGTCAGCATTAAGCTAAAACTAAAGCCAGGCAAAGAACATATAAGAAAAAAAGAAAACAAACAAAAAATCCTGTCCAGTGACATCCCAAATGAATGTAGACTCAAAACTCCTCCAAATTGCTAGCAAACCAAATCCAGCATCAGCACCACATTTAAAGTATTATAAACAGGACCAAGTGGGGTATATTCCAGCAATTCAATGGTAGTTCAACATATAAAAATCATTGTAACCACACTCATAAAATAAGAGAAAAACATCATTTCACTTGATGCAGAAAATGTATTTGACAAAATCCAGAACCCTTCATGATAAACACACAAACATTCAAAAACAGAGGAATAGAAGGGAACTTCCTCAACATAACATTAGACATTTAGGAAAAACCCACAACTAATATCAAATTCAGTGGTGAAATCGTGAAAGTATATCATACCAGAAGTTCCAGCCTGGAAATTTAGGCAAGACCAAAAACAGGCATTGAAATTCAGAAGAAAAAAATCTGAACTATCTTATTCACAAATGGCATAATTATTTTTCTAGAGCAAAACTTTTTAAATTTTCATTCATTGTACACAAATGGAGTATAACTATTGTTTTTGTAGTTGTACATGAAGTAGAGTCACACCATTTGCATAATCATACATGTACATAGGGTAATGAAGTCTGTCTCATTCTATTTTCCTTTCCCCATCCCCTCCCCACCCCTCATTTTCCTCCATACAATCCATCCTTCCTCCATTCTTGCCTCCCTCCCACCCCTCTTATGTATCATCATCGTCTTATCAGAGAAATCATTGGATGGAGTTGGAGAACATCATGCTAAGTGAAATAAGCCAATCCTAAAAAACCAAAGGCTGAATGATTTCTCTGGTAAGAGGATGATATGATCTTATATTTGAAAAATCTTTATGAGTCCTCAATAAACATATTTGTGGAAATGCTATAGTATTTCTACAGTCTAACATTGAAAAATTCAAATAGGAAAGTATGAAAACAATTCAATTTGCAGTGACAGGATAAGGGATGAAATACTCAGGAATAAATTTAATAAAAGATTTACAAGATTTATACACTGAAAACAATAAATATTGATAAAAAAGTAATACTTAAACATGGAACACAATCAAATATTAATGGATTGGAAGACTTACTATCATTAAGATTGCAGTACTCACCAAAGTGATCAATAGGTACAAGATAATTCTATCAAAGTCCTATGTCCTCTTTTGTAGAAATATAAAATATTATCTTCAAGTTCATATGTAATTGTAAATGACTCCAAATAGTGAAAACAATCTTGAAAAGGATGAACAAAATAAGAAGATTCACAATTCCCAATCTTAAAGCTTACCCAAAGCTAGAATATTCAAAACAGTATGATAATGGCATAAGGATAGATATATAGAATAATAGAAAATTATTGAGTTCAAAAATTAAACCCATACAACTATGAGTAATTGATTCTTGAGAAGGGTGTTAAGATTGTTCAGATGGAAAAGAATAATCTTCTTAACAAATAGTGCTGAGACCACTGGCTATCCATATACAAAAGAATAAAGTTGAACCCTTCCTCATTCCATATACAAATATTAACTCAAAATGAATCTAATTACTATAAGACCCAAAACTATAAAACACTTAGAATACATAGCATTAAAATTTCATGACTTTATATTTGGCAATGATTTTTTAGTTATTTCAGCAGAAGTACAAGAAACAAAAAAATAACACATTAAACCTCATCCAAATTAAAAACTTTTGTGCATTAAAGGATACTATCAAAAGAGTGAAAAGACAACTCTCAGAATGGGAAAAATGCTTGCAAATCATGTATGTGTTAAGGTTCTACTATCCAGAATAAAGAACTTTCAGAACTAAAAATAAGATAATCCCAATTAAATGGGGCAAAAAGCTGAATAGACATTTCTCCAAAGTAGACCATGACAATTTTATGTGTCAACTTCACTGGATCATGAAATGTGCATATATCTGATTAAACATTATTTTTGGAAGTGTATGATGGTGATGCAAGAAGAAATGTTTTAGTCAGTTTTTTCATCACTGTGACCAAAAGGCCTGACAAGAACAACATAGAGGAGGGAAAGTTAATTTGGTGCTCATGGTTTCAGAGGTCTCAGTCTACAGCTGGCCAGTTAAGTAGCTTTGAGCCTGAGGTGAGGAAGAACACCATGGGGCAAGTATGGGGTGGAAGAAAGTCACTCAGGACATGGCAGCCAGGAAGCAGAGGTGGTTTTGTTCTCCAGGGACAAAAAATAAACCACACAGGCATGCCCCCAGTGACGTACCTCCTGTAGCCACACCCTTCCTGCCTACAGTTACCACCCAACTAATCCATATCAGTGGATTAATCCCCTGATTAGGTTAAAGCTCTCATAATCTCATCCTTTCTCCTGTGAACCACCTTGCACTGTCTCACACATGAGCTTTAGGAGTACACCTCATATCTAAACCATAACAGAGATTAGTTTTTGAATTGGTGGACTGAGAAAAACAGATGACTCTCCCCAGTGTGTGTGTCATCATGTAATCTGTTCTGAGCCTTAATAGAACAAAAAGGAGGAAGAAAGTTGAGTTTGTGTTTCCTTTGCCTGACTACTTGAGATAGGATTGTCAATCATCTCCTGACTTTGGCACTCCTGGCTCTCATGCCTTTAGACTTGAACTTCAATCACACCATCAGCCCTCTGACTCTCAGACTTTCAAACTACATCAGCCTTCCTGGGTCTCCAGCTTTCAGAAGGAAGATTGTGCAACTTACCAGCCTCCTTGATCATGTGAGACAATGTCTTACTTTATATCTATATACCTATCTATTTATATATATTTCCTCTTTTGTATCTCTGGAGAATTCTAGACATAGATATACAAATGATCAACAAGCTCATGAGGACCTGGGATTGTGGCTCAGTGGTAGAGCACTTGCCTAGTCTGTGTGAGGCACTGGATTTGATCCTCAATACCACATAAAAATAAATAAAATAAAAGTATTGTGTGCATCTACAACTAAAAGTATTTTAAAAAATAAGCTCATGAAAAGATAGCATCTGTCATCAGGGAAGTCAAATCAAAACCACAATGAGATATTACTTCATATCATCTAGGACAGCTATATTTTAAAAGGAGAAATATTAAAATTTGGAGGGGATGTAAGGAATTCAGAACATTTGTACATTACTGATAAGAATATAAAATAGTTCCACTGATGTGGGAAACAGTTCGTTTTTCTCAGTGTAGTCATCATAAAATCATAACTGAAGAATTTCACTCCTGGTGTTAGACCTAAAATCATTGAAAATAAGTGTTCAAAGGACAGACTTGTGCACATATATCCACAGGAGCACTAAGTATAATTGATAAAAGGTGAAAATAACCCCAATATACATCAACTGGTAAGTAGAAAAACAAAATGTGATATAACCATAAATGGGATATTATGCAACCAAAAAATGTAATATGGGTATGTTTGCAGCATGGATAAATCTTGATAACATCACTGATTGAAAAAATCCAGACAAAAAAACCCACATATGATCCTGTTTGAATAAAATCTCTGGAATGGGTGCATATAGTAACACAAAGACTAATAGTTTTCTTTTATGCACACAACACTCTCAGTACCTCACTTCTGATACCAGATAGATGTGTGGGTTTTTTCCCATTGCCAAGCAATTCTCTAGTAAGCACCAACGAGTTGTCCTGTAATTGAATTCTGATACTATCTGGAGTCAAGAGTGAGATCCCATGTATTAAAAGCTCAGTCCCACAAAACTGCCAGTTGTCAATATTATGGGTGGCATCTGGAACTTCTGACCAAATAGCTATGAATTGGGAGTTCCTACAATCCCCACCTCAGATTCTATTATTTTCTGGAATGGCTCACAGAGATCAGAGAAACACTTTACTTACTAGTACCAGTTTATTAAAGAATATTTTATTATTTTTTTCTTTTTTATTGTCTCTTTTTAGTTTTGTATGACAGCAGAATCCATTTTGATATACAAGCATGAAATATATCTCACCTAGTTAGAGTCCCATTCTTATGTATGTACATGGTGGTGGAATTCACTGTGTTGTTTTCATATATGTGCATGGGAAAACTATGTCAGTTTCATTCCACTATCTCTTCTTTATTTATCCCCCTCCCTTCCCTACATTCCCCATTGTCTAATCTACAGCACTTCTATTCTTGAACCACCTCAACCCTGCTTATTGTGGGTTAGCTTCCATCTACCAGAGAAAACATTCAACTTTTGGTTTTCTGGGCCTGGCTTATTTCACATAGCATGATAATCTCCATAGCCATCCATTTTCTGGCAAATGTCATAAAATCATTCTTCTTTATGACTGAGTAATAGTCCATTTTGTGTTTGTACCACATTTTCTTTATCCATTGACTTGTTGAAGGGCACTTATGTTGGTTCCATGGCTTAGCTATTGTGAATTGAGCTGCTATAAACTTTATGTGGCTGTGCCACTGTAGTATGCTGATTTTAACTCTACAAAGGATATTTCAAAAAATACAAATGAACACCCAGATGAAGAGATACATAGGGCAAAGTTCAGAAGGCTCCTGAGCACAAGAACTTCTGTCCACCCTTGATATGCTCTTGGCACAGGTATGAGTTTAACAACTCAGAAGTTCCCTGAACTCCACCCTTTTGGGTCTCTACAAAAGCTTCATTATGCAAGCATGACTGATTAAAGCATTAAACATTGGTGATTAGCTCAATCTTCAGATCCTCTGTTCTCCCTGGAGGTTACTTTGGAAATTCCATAGATTTAGGAGCAGTGTGCCTGGAAATAGGGCTGAAGACTAAACATATATTTCTTATTACAAATCAAAATATCACAATAAATTCAGAGACAGAATGCATATTAGTGATTGCCAGGAACAGGACTGGAATAAAGGGAGAACAGTGAATGACTTTAATTATTATGGATCTCCCTTTTGGGGTGATGAAAATGCTCTGGAATGAAATAGTGGTAATGTTTGTACAATATTAGGGATATACTAAATATCAATGAATCATATACTTTAAAATGGTTAAAATGGTAAATTTTTGTCATGTGTAGTTTACTGCAATAAGAAAAATACCCAATGGGTTGTTTTGACCTTCAGATCCAAGCTTGATAACCCTTGCTCTAGAAATTTAAAAATTCATAACGTTCACAGTCTGGCCAGAAGCAGTATTTTGCCACTGTATTTGAAGTGTGAAAACTTATTAGTATACTCACCGTGCCCTTTTAGTGCTACAGTTATCATATATTATATCCACACACATGGAAAACTCATCAGACATTTTATATTTTTTTGTCATCAGATAATGCTTTCATAAAATTCAGAAGGAGAAAGGTAGGTTATCATGTTTACCTAATTATGTACTATTTCCTTTCCTCTTCCATCATTCCCAAAGTTCCACATGTTGTTCAGGTACCATTAGCTTCCTGTCTGAAACAAAAACCCATGCAGTTCTTTTGAAGCATTCTATTCTGGCTATAAATGCCCTTTTATGGGAATGTCTTTATTTCACCTGTTTTTCATGAATATTATTTTCACTAGAAATAAATCTGGAATTGATAGATTTTTTTTTGCATTTGAAAAACAGTGTACAACTTCTTTCTGACCTCCATGTTTCTGATAAGAAATCCAATGTCATTTGAATCATTTTTCCCATAAATGTAATGGTCCATATTTTTCTGTAGATATTTTCAAGTTTTTTTTTAATCCTTAGATTTTTAGAATTTGATTAGGATGCTTCTTGTCATGAATTTCTTTTGAGTTCTCTTACTGGAGGTTTGCTCAGCATTTTGAATGGTTACAGTTTATATGTTTGTCAAACGTGGGAGATGTCTTCTTTCTTCAAATATTCTTTCCAGAAGCACACTCTCCTAAGACTTGAATAATGCAAATGTTTGACCATTTTTATTGATCCATGGATCCCTAGAAGCCATGTTATATTTCAGGGTTTTTCTCTTTGGTGTTTAGAAATTATAAGGTCTACTAATTGATCTTTTTAAGTTTTTATCAGTGTGTTTTAATGATACACAGTAGTGGGATTCATTGTGGTATAGTCATACATGCACATAACATAATTTGATCAACTCCATTCCCCAGTGCCTCCCCTTTCCCGCCCCTTTACCAATATACCTTAAAGTTCCCTAACCCTCTCCTCAGTCACATTCATTGTTCTATTGCATCCATTAGTGATGTTAAATATTCAGAAGTGAAATTATTACTTCTGAGAGCTGTGGATTAATCCATTTGACAGATTGAAAATTTGAATGGTGGTAACAAGTTGGGCACAGCTAGAGGGAGTAGTTCACTGGGTGCATGACTTCGAGGTCTATATCTTGCCCCTGGCTTGTTTTCTCTCTCTCCCTCCTACCCCTCCTGTCCTTCCCCCCACCTTCTCCCTCTCCCACTCCTTCACTCTCTCACCTTACCCACTGCCATAAACTGGTGGCATTATTTTCTGCCCCACCAGATCCAAAGCAATAGAGTTGGAGAAACATTGGCTGAGACCTCTGAAACAGTGATAAAAGCTGACTTGCACAAGTGAAGTTTCTAAAATGTTAGTTTTCATAAATTTCAGTTCTAATATGTACAACTTCTATATCTTTGCTGAGTTTATTATTTATTGTCATACAACCAATACTAAATGTGTTAATGACTTAAAATATGCATTAGACAGTTTTCTTTTACAGTCACAAATACCTGAGATAATCAACTTATAAGAGATATGGCTTATTTTGGTTCATGGTTTTAGAGATTTCAGTTAATTATCAATTGGCCCTGTTGCTTTGGGCCTGTAGTAAGGAAGCATATCATGGTGAGAGCATGTGATGGAGAAAAACTGTTTACTTCATGGCCAAGAGCGAAAAAAAGGAAAAGAAAGGTGGTGGGACCCTATTATCCCCTTCAAGGGCATACCCCCAATGACTGGAAGACATCCCACTAAACCCCACTTCTTGAAATTCCCACCACTTCCCCTAGTACAATTTTAGGGAGTAAATCTTTAACACATGGGTCTTTGGGGAACACTACAGATCCAAATATAGCAACACACATTTTCTATCTCACTTATTTCATCAGAGATCTGATGACTTGGCTTCAAAGTTTTGAGCCAGGGCTCTGTTTTCCTTTGGAGGCTTAATTGGTGATAGATATACTTGTGCATTCACTCAGGTTGTTAGAATTTATTTCTTTGTGTCTGTTTGATGACCCAGATTCTAACTCATTGTCAGTTAGAGGATATGCTCAGCTTCTAGAGGATGCCTGAAGTTCCTTACCACACCACCTTCTGCATAGGCTTTCTTACAAGGTGTTAACTTGTTTCTTCAAAGCCAGCAAGCAAGAAAGCAAGTCTTTTAGCAAGATAGGCCTTGTATAAGTTAGTATCATCTTGGAAGTATATCCTATCACCTTTTCTGTATAGCATAATCATGGGAGTGACATTCCATTATCTTTTACCATATTCTACTAATTAGAAGAAAGTCACAGATCTTTCCCACATTTAACAGAAGGATCTTATACAAAAAGCATGAGTAAGGGTTTGAGGTTGTGACTCAGTGGTAGAGCACTTGCCTAACCCGCGTGAGGACCTAGGTTCAATCTTTAGCACTGCATAAAAAATAAACACATAAAATAAAGGTATTGTGTCCATCTATAACTAAAAAATCATAATAAAAAGATTTAAACAAAAATTGAGACACTTAAATAAAGCATGAATAAGAAGAGGTGGAGATCATTGAGGCCACCTGAAAGTCCACCCTAAACATTGAAAACTTGTTTTTTATAACATTTGTTGCAAGAATATTCAAGATTGCTTATTTGAGCATTTTTTGTACTAGCTGTATTTGTCACATAATTCAAAAAATCTGTGTCATCCTTGTTTTCATGTCTATTTCCTATGGTACCTGGCATTTCCATGATTTTTAATGTGCCTAGTAAATTTAAATTTATCATTTTGAAAATTATGTTATGAAACTCTGGGTCTCTTCTTTAAACTCTTTGGAGAATATTGATGTTTGTTATAGTAGGCAATCAACCTGATTAAATTCTGGCCCCATGTTCCAACTCACTCTCTGTTGTTTACATTTCCAGTGCCAATGAAATTTCCATAAAACTTTGTAGTGCTATTCAAGTCTGTCCTATAATTGTCCCACTCAGTGACTAGTCTGGGACCTAGGAAGTGGTATATAAGTTGCTTTCATTCTCAAAATATTTGGCATGTTGAGGATCAGAGCTTCTCATGTATAGCTCCAGTGCCCTAGAGTTCATTAAAAATAAATAAATAACAAAAACAACATAACATAACAAATTAAGGGTGGTTTTCCCAAACTTCCTCTTCCTGGGTGCTTCTGTTCCACTGGGTGTTGTTGTTGTTGTTGTTTTCCTTTCCCTCCTTCAGATACTCAGTATTCCATTACCTTGACCTGTCATTCTCTGTCATTCACTTTTGTGTTTGGGTCTATTCCCTGACCCAGGAGAGAAGGACAGAAAGAAAAAGTTAACAGTCTTACTCTACTCTCTTGAAACTACAGCTTCATCCAATGAACAGGATGGATTCCTCTCCTCTGAATTTTGGTTATTGACATTTTTCCATTTTTTTCATAGAATTTCTTCAGATCTGGGACATACAAGAATGAGAAAGGGAGAGGAGGGGGAAAATGAGTGTTTTACACTTCTTCTGAGCATTAAGAGTTACACTTCCTAACCCTCAATATTATACTAGCTGACTTCTTCTGAGCTCTCTTAACTATAGTGCCCACTTTGTGTTTGTGATATGTTGAGCTTAGACTACAGAGTGCTAGCAGGGTTAAAAGGTAAAAAATGCAATTCAATTACTTAAAAAATAAAAGTAAACATACTGCTGATACTATGATAATTCTTTTGTCCTTTCCTTCTGTCTTGCAGCTGTTTAACTCTCAGAGACTTCAAATAGCTGCTCATATATTCTGTCCTGGTTTGAGAGTTGTATCGAGTGGGACAGATGGGATGAAACTTGTTCACTCTATCTTAACCAGGGCCAGAACTCCTGCAATACATTCTTTTTTATTTTCATTTTTTGTACCAGTTATTGAACTCAGGGGTACTTAACCAGTGAGCCACATCCCCAGTTCTTTTATTTTTATTTTCATTTAATTTTGAGACAGGATCTTGCTATTTTGCTGAGGTTGGCTTTGAGTTCTCAATCCTCCTGCCTCAATCTCCAAGCCACTGGGATTACAGGTGTTCACCACTGCACCTGGTTCCTGCAATACACTCTTTACTACTTTCTTTGATTCTCCTCCAGCCCTTTTGAAAAAAAACATTCTCCATACAGCAGCTGGCACAGTCATTAAAAGATTATATCACTCCCTTGCTTAAAAAAACCTCAAGTGATCTTTCCATTTTACTTAAGAAAAAGAAACAACACTCCTTATGATAGTGTAGAAAATCCTACAGGATGTGATTCCTGTCTGTCTCTCCAAGGTAATAGCATACTCTGAACACTCACTCATTTTATCCTAGCCCCACGCATCTTCTTTCAGATGATTTGTGTGTGTGTGTGTGTGTGGTGCTGGGAATTGAACCCAGGGCTCTGATGCTTGCAAGGTAAGCACTCTAGCCACTGTGCTATATCCCCAGCCCCTACATCTTCTTTCAGTTCATGGTGCCTTGCAAACTCAATTCTCCATTAGAGATTTGCATTTATTATGCTGTCCTTCTGGGATGCTCTTCTCCAATATCTGTGCCTGGATGACCACATTCATATATTTGTGTCTCAAGTTCCAAAGTCATCCTCTCAGATAGTTCTTTTCCAACTTCTTAAAGTAACAAAACCCTTTTCATCACTTCATTCTATTACCTTCAGAGCACTTAGCACTTCCTAAAATTATCTAATCCATATATTTGTTCACTTAATTATTTTCCTTTTACCATTGAAATTGCAGTTCTTTGAGAGCAGGGTCCTTGTCTTTCTGTTTACTGCTATATTCTCAGTGTGATTAGAATAGAATTTTATATGCAGCAGATGCTAAAAACATTTGTTCAGTAAACAAATATGTTTTCAATCTTATTTCTATGTGCATGTTGTAAAATGATAAAATAAGTTTTACAAAAATTCATGTTTAATAGCAATTTATATTCTATTTTATTAAATGTACTTCAATAACTTTCCTCAAGAGGTATTTCATTGCACTGGGTGTTTTTGTGTGAAGTAGAACAATTTACTTTTACCAGTTCCTCTGTCATCTGATTTGTGCTGAAATTATAGTTTTGCCTTTATTTGCCTTGCCATTTTCTCATTCTTTTGTTTCTAATATTATTACATATTATTTTCATAAAGCACTTCTTCACTACAATCATCTTGTTTATTACTTGATTATTTTCATCCTTTCCCCTAAAGAATGCAAGTTCCAGAATTGCTGTTTTATTTCTGGTATATCCTCAATTTCGAGGACAGGCACTCTGTGAATGTTAAATGAATACATCACATTTAATTTCTTCAATTGCCTCATTAGTAACACAGGGGTGGTAATATTTATGTCATTTGGGAGAGAACAGTAGAGTTATATCATGGTGTGGATGCTAAAGGGCAAATGAGATATCCTGACTATCTATGAATCTGGGGACAGCACACTGGCTTCCACAGTGATGCTAATTCAAATCTGTGTTCCAGCAAAATTGCAAAATATAACCCGAAGTAGAACATTGGCATTGTACTTACACAGTCAAAACTGCAAATTTTGAATCTAAAAGTGTTAAGTTCCAACTTCATAGGAAGATAATGAATCCCCTAAAGAGATTTTTTTTCAGATAGGAAATAGAACTGGAAAAGATCATGAAACATCTCATTACCAAAGTTGAGGAATTGTAGAACTTAGACTTGATTTAACAGGCAAAGGGAGCAATTTTAAGTTTATGAGCAGGAAGAGAATATGAAAAAATGGTGTTTGCACATGAATGTATTTTTCACTGCAAAGGGAGACACCCAACTCTTCAATGCTGTTGTTTTAGATGGTGCTTTTGGTCTGGTAAGTGGAAAGAATAATATTATGAACTGAATATTTTGTTGTTCCCAAATTCATATGTCGAAGCCCTAACCCCCTATATGATGGTATTTGGTGATGGGGCCTTTGGTGAGAAGTGCTTAAGGTTATATTAGGTCATAAGGGTAGAGAATTCATGATGGGATTTGTGGTTTTATAAGAATAAGGGGGATCCGAAGGACAGAGACAGAAAATGCAGAAGACAGTCCATCTCCAATCCAAAAATTGAGTCCTCACAAGGAGCTACCATCTAGACATTCTGATCTCAGATTTCCAGCCTCTGGAACTATGAGAAAATAGACTTCTGTTGTTTCACCTCCCAGTCTGTTATTTTGTTATGGCAGTCAGAAGTGACTAAGACAAGTAGGTAGGTTCTTTGTGGAAACTTCAGTATTGTCAAAGTCTCCCAAAGAAGCTGTGTTTGAGGAAGGAGATGAAGGGTAGTTTCGAGACACTTTTTAATAACTGTATTTGCAGTCACTGAATTACAATTTTTTGTTATGTTTCTTGATCTGTAAAATGTCCACAGTTTGAAAGTAGTATGTGTCTTAAAACCCCTCTCTTTTAGACACATTCCTTGAGGCTACCTCTGCTTGGGTGGCTCTTTGCTTTTCACTCAATAATTTCCTTTTTCAGTATGCTGCAGAGCTTGGAAAGGTCTGATGTCTCATTCAGTGATTCATCCTATTTATTGCCTAATTTAGAAGGACAGTGAAAGCACTTGTAATTGCTTTGTGATTTTCCACATTGACAGCTTAACTAAGATATGACAAGCCCCAAAGTAATCCAAGTGCTTTTAAGTTCTTTGCAGGCTGGCAGAGTGCATGCCTGGAAAAAGAGAACCTAACAGAACCAAGCTTGACACTGGGCTCTCTAGCAGTCTCTGCTACCATATGAGTTGGTTTGTCATTAAGATTATCACCTTAAATCTAAGGCCTAGACTTTGTATAATGGTATCCTCCTGGGGAATCCCTAAAAGAACTCCTGCTTCCAAATCTCTTCCCCAGTGCCTTACCACACTGCCAAAACATTCCACCTTTATGAATCAATTTCTCATGATGTTACCCAAGAACATATGCTAAAATTGTTTATGATAAAGATAAGGACAAGTGTTAAATTCTCAAAGGCATCCTTTTTGTCAGTTTCTTAAATCTATCTTCATCATGATTCTTTCCATATCCTCAACAAATCACAATTTAATGAAAAGGAATCCCTTTCTTTAGAGTCATGCTTTTTGCATCCATGTGATTCCCCTTTTAAAATGCAAATTCTTTATAAGAGACAAGTTAGACCATTTGAAACTGTGAGCATGTTAGGATGAGTTCACAGGGTACAGTGGATGGAATGTGAGCTCAGAATCCCGTATATCGGAGTTAAAGTCCCTGCTCTTCCTTTATTAGCTATGTGTCTTTGGGCAAATCTCTAACTCTCTGGGCCTCCATTTTCTGAGGATAGTGTTAATCACAGGGTTTTCATGAGAAGAGAACCTGTTTATGTGAGTAATGTAGAGACATTGGGTGGCCAGCTTTAGAGAGTCCAGACTGTATAACAGGCTTGTGAATGTGGTGGAAGGAGCTAGGGAAACAGGAAGACTCTAGGGAACATTCTTGTACTGTTTTAATGTGGCCACCACACTGATTTCATCATGCTGATATACTTACCAGGGGTGGTTGATGCTGACATGACAGAGTGGAGCTAAGTCACTCCAAGTTGTCTGTACCACTGGAGCTCATGAACCAGGCCAATATCAAAAGAGGTCCTTGAATACAAACTTGCGGAGTTCATACTTTTGCAGAGAGCTCAGCCTAGGATGCTGCTACAGATAACAATGATAATGACAACAATACAAACCAGCCTATATTTACATAGTGTTTGCTATGATTCGGATATAAGCTCCTGTTAATGCAGAAATATTGACAGGTAAAATGAGTAGGCTATGAGTACTGTAACCAAATCAGTTCATCCTAGTTTGAATGGACTGCCTGGGTGATAACTATAGACCTGTGGGTTGTGGCAGGAGGAAGTATATCATTGGAGGTGTGGACTGGACAGTTTTGTCTTTCTGCACCCCTTCCCTTCCTTCATTGCTGCGATGATGAGGAGAGCAGCTTTCCTCTGCCATGCCCTGCCCCATGAGGTGCTGCCTCACCTTGGGCTCAGAGCAATGGAGTCAGTCATTTGTAGACTGAGACATCTGAAACTGTGAGCCTGACATAAATTTTCCCTCCTCTAAGTTTTATTTTCAGGTATTTTGGTCACAGCAATGGCAAAGCTGAGTAAGGCAGTGTTCATTTTGTGCAAATTACTGTTCTAAGCATTTTACATCTATTAATTTGATTTCATTCCTACAAAACACCACAGCAATAGATATAATTATTATCTACATTTTATAAATGAGGAAACAGGTGACAGATATGATGTAGGTAATAAACCGTATATTTACTGCAGTTATTTAGAAAGAGAACTCTAATATCTCTTTTCCTTAACCTCAGTAGTTACCCTTCTGGTAACGGTATGCAATCCAGTTAATAGCCACTGTATTTTTTTCTATTTTTATTGGTTCTTCTTAGTTATATATAACAGTGGAATCCATTTTCACATAATTATACAAGCATGGAATATATCTTGTTCTAATTCAGACCCCAGTACCTCTCCTTTCCCTTTCTTCTCCCTACCCCTGCTCCCATCCCATTATTGATATTTGTTCCATTTACCCATGGTTATTTTTTAAATTTATTTCTTCTGGATGTACATGATGGTGAGATTGACTGTGGTATATTCATATATGTACATAGGAAAGTTATGTCAAATATCTGGCTAAGTCACTGAGTCTGGAGATTACAGTCATGGGAAGAAGAGGAAGAAAAGTCTAAGATAAATAGGAACAGAGCTAGCAGTTTGATGGTGGTAGGGTAGAACACTTTGCCTCTGAGGCTCAAATGTAAGCTTCCCCCTAAAAGTCCACTCCCCAAACACCCTGTGATTATTAATTTTATGTATCAGATTGGCTATGCTAAGGTGCTCAGTTGTTTGTTAATTATTAGTTGAGATATTGCTATGAAGGTTTTCTGCAGATGAGATTTATATTTAAAATCAGTTGACTTTAAGAATGGGAAATTTGCTGGGTGCTGTGCTGTACACCTGTAATCCCAGCAGCCTAGGGGGCTGAGGCAGGAGGATCGCAAGTTCAAAGCCAGCCTCAGCAACTGTGAGGTGCTAAGTAACTGAGTGAGACCCTGTTTCTAAATAAAATACAAAATAAAGGTCTGGGAATGTAACTTAGTGGTCGAGTGTCCCTGAATCCAATCCTGGGTACCAAAAAAATAAAATAAAAGGAAATTACCCTTGGTAATGTACATGGGGCTGATCCATTCATTTGAAGACCTTAAGAACAAAAACTGAGGTACCTTAAAAAGAAGGAAATCGGCCTCAAGAATCTAATATTGAAATTCTACCTGAGTTTCTAGTCCACCCTCTGAATTTTGGATTTGCTAGCTTCCACAATCACATAAGCCAGTTGCTAAAAGTAAATCTCCTTTTTTCCCAGTTTCTCTTATTTTTAAAAATATTTTTAGTTGTAGATGGACACAATACCTTTATTTATTTTTTAACGTGGTGCTAAGGATGAAAGCCAGTGCCCCCCACATGTGCTAGGTAAGTACTCTACTACTGAGCTACAACCCCAGCCCTTCTCTTTTAATTTGTTCTTTTTAGATATACATGACTGTAGAGTGCATTTTGACATATTATACAATAGGGAGTGTAACATATTCTAATTAGTATGCCATTCTTGTGATTGTACTTGATGTGGAGTTTCACTGGTCGTGTATTCATATATGAACATGGGAAGGTTCTGTCTGGTTCGTACTGTCTTTCCTATTTCCATTCCCCCTCCCTTCCCTTCATTCCCCTTTGTCTAATACAATGAACTTCTACTCTTTCCTCCACACCCCTTATTTTGTGTTAGCATCCGCACATCAGAGAGAACATTTGACCTTTTGGGGGGGCAGGATTGGCTTATTTCACTTAGCATGATAAGTTTCCAGTTCCATCCATTTACCAGCAAATGTCATAATTTCATTCTTCTTTATGGCTTCTTTATGGAATATTCCATTGCACATTTTCTTTATCCATTCATCCATTGAAGAACATTTAGGGTGGTTCCATATTTTAGTTATTGTGAATTGAGCAGCTATGAACTTTGATGTGACTGCACCGCTATAGTATGATGATTTTAAGTCCTTTGGGTATATGTTGATGAGTGGGGTAACTGGGTCAAATGGTGGTGCCATATTTTCTCAGGAATCTGCATACTGCTTTCCAGAGTGATTGCACTAATTTGTAGTCCCACCAGCAATGTATGAGTGTAACTTTCCCCACATCCTTGATAACATTTATTGTTAATTATATTCTTGATAATTTTTATTCTGACTGGCATGAGCTGAAATTTCAGTGTAGTTTCAATTTGCATTTCTCTAATTGCTAGAGAAGTTGAACATTTTTTCATACATTTGTTGACCATTCATATTTCTTCTTCTATGAAGTGCCTGTTCAGTTCTTCTGTTTATTTATTGATTGGGTTTAAATCTCTTCATTTATGTATTTCCTATTGGTTCTGTTTCTCTGGAGAACTCTGACAGATAACATATCCCATGACCTGTTCTCTTGGGCAATGACCACTTATTGTGGTTATAGGAAAATAAGAACCACCTGTTTAATATCTGTGTATCATGGGGCAGGCTCTTGAACATCTCTGGACCTTAGTTCCTCTTCTGTCAAAAAGGTATATTTGATCACTACCTTACTTGCTGGTATTCAGAATAGTTTCCAACTGGTGTAATGGCATGGGTTTCAAAGAATCAGAATGCACACAGGTCAAAACCAACTGTTCAACCACACTGTTAGAGAATCAGCCCTAGAACATTGTGAGGCTCCACTGTGTGTGAGCACTTACTTCATATTCTTATTCAAAATTTGTGCTTCTCAATAAATTGCAGGAATCTGTGCTTTTAACAAGTTCTCCAGAGATTTTGATTATCAAAGAAAACTGGGAAAAGAAGAAATCATATCCAGCGTCTAATACATGGTAGATTCTTACTGTACATTAACCATCACTTCTTCCCATCAAAATCCTGCAGAAAAGGTGTGAGTTAATGAGTTATGCCATCCGTGGAACAAGAACAAGCACCTAACTGATGGCATAGTCAGATTGAGAGAAAAATATGCAAGGGTTTCAAATCGTACTGTATTGTATAGACATTTTATTAATGTGAACTGTAGTTTATAGGGCTGGGGGATTCCCATAATGAGAATAAATAGAAAGAGAGTGGTATGATATTGGCCAGGTGGCCTCTGAAGCTCCATTCTAGTTCAAAAACCTGGGTTCAATCTAATTTTCTCAGAACCTAGCTATGTGATTATGCATAAAACATAAACCTCCCTAAACTCCCATTTGTTTATGTATAAAAGAGATAATAACATTTGTTCAATTTCTTTCACAGTATGTTTTGATAATCAGCTGGGATCAGATACAAAAAAGGTCACTAAGTGATCAGCTAGTCCAACTCTCTCATGGTATAGATGGGACACTGAGGCCCCAAGAGAAAAAAGATAGTGCTCGTAGTCTCTAAACTACAATTGCCATGGTCTCTGATTACTACATAGGAAAAGGACAACTTTGAAGTCAGTCAAACCTGGGTTTCAATTTCTGTTCTCCTACTTACTTCGTGGTGTTAGACAATTACTTTACCTCCCTGTCCCCCAGTTTCTTTTTCTTCAAAATGGTACAAGAACAGCAGCTCCCCACAGGGTCCAGTTGAGCACTGAGTAGCATGGCACACAGGATGACTCAGTCATAGCAGTGCATTTCTTTTCTTCTCTAATCCCACTGTCACCTCAAGACAGTTTCCTGATCTCACAGAGTTCCTGCATTTTCTTGACAACATGGCAAGTGTTAGAGAGGGATTATATTGTGTGGGAGGAGGCTGTGTCCTTCTGTAGATAAATCACCATCTTCCTCCAAAGAAGAGAGCTATGCTCAATGCCCAAGTAGGTGCTAAGGTCCACTTCTTCATAAAAATCTACAGAGTCCAAATGAGTCGTCAGTCCCCCAAATAATTGGAATAATAATACTTGTAATACCTGTAACTTATTCTGGGGCCACTCCCATGAAAAAGAAGTTCTGTTTTCTAAAGATGGCTTTCAAAGAACCTATGATACATCTCTTCTCAGCCTGGCCTTAGTTCAAACTTTCATGTTAAATGGAGAAACAGTTCTTTTGGCGGGGATGGGTGGTACTGGGGATTGCACTCAGGGGCACTGAACCACTGAGCCACATCTCCAGTGCAATTTGTATTTTATTTAGAGATAGGGTCTCACTGAGTTGCTTAGTGCCTCACTTTTGCTGAGTTTGGCTTTGAATTCTCAATCCTCCTGTCTCAGCCTCGCTGACAAGAGAAACAGTTATTCCTTTCTGTAACTAGCTAATTTTATCTTGGGTATTACATAGGAACTAGGGTGCTGAATGTGGGTCACAGGGGTGTAGGTGAAAGACCCAAGTAGTACCTCCAGAATCATGTGATACTGATTCTAGTTGAAGGTCCATTTGGTCACTATAGAGGTGGAAAAAGTCCTGTTATAATATCTTGCTCAGAAAACCATGTTTATGCCCTTTGACTCACTGCTAGGAATTGACTATAACAGAATAATGTAAAATTTATTTCTTTGAAAAATATTTATTGCCCATTCAGATGCATAGGTTGTGATAAGAGCTTTGGAAAAAAAGTAAAGCAGATACCTAAATGTAGGCATTTCCACATTGTAGTTATTGCATAATTATATTAATTGTCTTACACTCAGGGATCAAGTGCATTTTGGTATATGAACTAGGGGGAATTTATATATCCATTAAAACAATAAGCACAAAGACTATGGAACAACCGTATTTATGAAATAATATTGAAGAAAAGTGTATACACTATGATTACAGCTATGTAAAGAAGTATGTGTGCATATGAGTAAAGATTGAAAAATAAAATCAGGGGATTATGGGTAGACCTATTTCCTTATAGAATATCCTTTAATCCTATGATAATTATGCATTATTTAAATTGAAAGCCAAAAATATTCCCCACTAGGATAAGAGGAATAAAAGATGAGGAGCATAATGGTTGCCTGAATGCTGAGTTAAAGAGCTGTACAGGGAAAATTATTCTCTCTGCCACTTATTTGAAAACTAGCTTCCTTTTGTGTTTGGGAGAATGGATATTGATAATCCATAATGATAAACATTAGGGTTTTTCTAAGAACCAACTAAAGCTTAAGGCCATGCACATTGTTTGCTGCACAACTTTAACAGGATGCCATTCACATTGTGGCCCATAAAATGGTGTTTCCTGAAGTTGTAGAGCACACAATTAAAAAACTAATACATTGCAACCCTACCAAGAGCAAGTATTACTAACCGTGAGTGGTTTGGGGTATGCCTTGTTCATCTAGCATATTCCCAATTATAAAAGCTATATTGAAATATAATGCAAATACCATAAAAACACCCATTTAAAGTGTACAATTCAATGGTTTTAGTACATGTAAAGAATGTACAACCATCAGGATAATCAATTTTAGATCATGTTTTTAACTCCATAAAGAAATCTTGTATCCTTAACTATAGCTCCAAGTCCCTCCCACTCTGATCCTAGGTCATTACAATTATAGTTTCTGCCTCTATAGATTTTCCTTTACTGAACATTTAATGTAAGTGAACTATAGCAATATCTGTTATTTTGTTCTTTCACTTGTCATAATGTATTGATATATTCTACAAAATGGATGGAACCTTGAAAACATAATGTAACTTTTTGAGTGAACATGCACTTTCATTTCTCTTGGGTATTTATATAGAAGTGTAATTGTTGGGTTAAATAGTAACTTTGGGTTTCAATTTTTGAAAGACTACCAGACGGTTTTGCAAAGTGGCTGTACTAGTTTACATTTCTACCAGAAGTTTATAAGGGTTTGATTTCTCTACCTCATTAACAACACTTATAAAAGCTCACTGTGGTTTGCATTTGTATTTCCCAGTGATTGATATCAAATATCTTTTCATGTACCTATACACTATCTATAAATCTTCTTTAGAGAAATATCTATGCAAATATTCTGCCCACTTTTCAGTTGGGTGATTTGTCTTTTTATCATTAAGTTGTAAGAGTCCTCTCTATATGTTTAGCTATAAGTCTCTCATGAGATGTATGGTTTGTATATAGCTTCCCTCACTCCATGAATTTGTTTGTAGTTGTAGATGGACACAATACCTTTCCTTTTTTTTATTTTTATGTGGTGCTGAGGATCAAACCTAGTGTCTTACATGTGCTAGGTAAGTGCTCTAGCACTGAGTCACAACCCCAGCCTTCACTCCTTGGATTATATTTTCACTTTCTTAATAGCTTCCCATGAAACATAAAATTATCTTAATTTTGATGAAATCCAATTTATCAATTTTTTTCTTTTGATCTGGTTGCTTTTGGTTTCATATCTAAGAAACTGTTTTCTTCTAATATTTTATAATGTTAGTGCTTACATTTGGGTTTTTTTCCATTTTGAGTTAATATTTGTATACAGTGTGAGAAAGGCATCCAACTTCATTTGTTCCCATGTAGATATCCAGCTGTTCCCGCACTTTTTGTTGAAAAGACTATACTTTTCCTATCACTGCATCCTGTGTGGACAAGGAAAAGGGTTCCTGTCTGAGGGATGGGCTGGCTGTGAACTAATCTCTAAGAAATTTATTTATCATCAAGAAAGACAGAAGACAGACTTATCTCTAGAATGGGGAAATGATGGGTTGAACTATTCAGAAGGGTCTGGCTCTAACAATCTGGAGGAATTGGGTGTTTGGTTTATAGCAGTACAGATCAAAGGGGACGGGTGGGAGCATCTTCCGTGAGAAACAGAATGGGGTGGAGTTAAGCAAGTCATTTTGCTCTAGTGGGTCATTGGCACATCCAGGGCCTGCAAACTCCAGTGGTGAACCACTGCATGGAAACCACATACTCCAAGCAATCTTGAACAATACTTCATAATTTCCTAATTTCATTGTCAGTTCCTGAGAGCCAGATTTCCATGTCTAGTGGTTCAACCAAGCCATATTTTATTTACTGGCCATGGATGACACCCCACATTTCCCATTGAATTGTTTTAGTTTTAGCACCCTTGTCAAAAATCAATTTACTGTAAATATGAGTTCATTTATTTATATTCAATTTTATTACATTGATTTACATGTCTATCATTATACCACTACCACAGTGTCCTTTGTTCTTCTTAATCAAGACTATTTGGGTTATTTTAGATCCCTTAATTTCCATATGAGCTTAAGAATTCCCTTCTCAATTTCTGCAAGGAAACAAGCTGGAATTTTAGTAGGATTTCTGTTGAATCTGTAGGTTACTTTGGAAGATATTACCTTCTAAACATAGTAAGTTTTCTCATTCATGAGCATGGAATGATTTCCCATTAATTCAGGTGTTCCTTAATTTCTTTCAACAGTGTTTTTTTAGTTTTTAATGTACAAAGCCTTATAATTTTAATTGGATCTTTGAAGTTTCAGAATACTGTAATGTGGACAATATAGCACTTTATCAGATCAACACAATGCATGATGAGATGACAAGTTGATTATTCCATGAAGATGTAACTGTTATCCTAGATAAACCACAATCTTTTTGCTGCATTGTACTATGTGACCTTGGAAAGTTACTTATTCTCCTCATTTTCAAAAGGAATATGATATAGCCTAATAGGGTTGTTGAGAAATTTTGATATGAAAATGCAATCAAAATACCTAGTAGAGTTCTGGTCCAGAGTAAAACAACAAAAATATTGATTTCCATTTCTAGTCATTACCATCAGAAGTTGTTGTTTGATATTTTGGACAGTTCAAGATATAAAACTTCCATTTCTATCCTAACTTTGCTGAAGACACAATACATATATATGCAGTTTCTCTTACACTGCATATATCATTTCAGTTTTGCAAATCTGGCATCCAAAATCTCCTAAGACAGCAGAACAATGTTCAAAAATCTATTGTTTTTATACATTTGTAATTGATTTTTTAAATAAAATCAAGGGATTGTTCCATTTACAGTAGCATCAAAGAGAAAACAAACATTTAGGAATACATTTAACCAAGATAGTATAAAACTTGTAAACTAAAAACTGCAACACATTATTGAAAAAAAATTGAAGAGCTATATGTTGTAAATGGGAAAACATCCTATGTTCGTGAATATGATGATTTAATATTATTAAGACAGCAATGCTCTCCAAAGTGATTTACAGATTCAATGCAGTCCTCATCAAAGTACAACTTCTTTCATTGTAGGA
Source organism: Sciurus carolinensis (assembly GCF_902686445.1). Taxonomy (NCBI): domain Eukaryota; kingdom Metazoa; phylum Chordata; class Mammalia; order Rodentia; family Sciuridae; genus Sciurus; species Sciurus carolinensis. The sequence continues at coordinate 41,885,526 of NC_062232.1, forward strand.
TTTGCCAAGATGATGCTAAAATTCATAGGGAGACTCAAGGGACTCATAGTAGCCAAAATAATCTCAATAAGGAAGAACAAATTTGGAGGGCTCATACTTCCTGATTTCAAATTACTATAAAGCAAGAATAATCAAGAGATTGTAGTACCAGCATAAGACTAGTCATAAAGATAAATAGAATTAAATTGAGTGTTCAAAAATAAACTCTCATATTTACAGTCAACTGATTTTTTATAGGAGTGCCAAAGCAATTAAATGGAGGAAATAGTAGACTTTTCAACAAATAATACAGGAACAACTAAATATCTACATACAAAATAAAGAAGACACACTGTATCTCACATCATATACAATAATTAGTACAAAATGGATCAAAGACCTTAATGGAGGAGCTAAAACTAAAAAATTGTTAGAAGAAAACAGGGGTGAATCTTTGTGGCCTTAGATTTGGCAAGAGTTTCATAGATGTGACATCAAAGGCACCAGCAATGAAAGAAAAAAATAGATAAATTATCTGTTTTCAAATTTGTGAATTCTTGTTTTATAAAGGACACTATGATGAAAAGTGAAACTACAACCCACACAATGGGAGAGGTTTACAAATTAATATTTGGTAATGGTGTAACATCAGAATGTATAAAATACAAGTCAATAATAAAAGGGCAAAACTGGACAAAGGATGTGAATCAACAATTTTCCTAAGATGAGGCACAAAAATCGTCAATAGGCACAAGAAAAGATATCTAATGTCATTATCATTAGGGCAATAGAAATCAAACCACAATGAGATACAACTTTATACCCACTAGAATGCCTACAAATAAAACAAACAGATTCAAACAAGCATTGTTGAGGACATGGAGAAATTTGAACCCTAATATATTGCTGGTAAGAATATAAAATGATTCAGCCACATTAGAAGACAGTCTGGCAGTTCCTCAAAAAGTTGTATTTAGAATGATCATATAGTCAAACAGCAATTCTAGTGCTAGGTGTATGCCCAAGGAAAAGGAAAGTTTATGTCTGCAAAACAACTTGTACTTAAATGTTTATAGCAGCATTATTCATAATATCTAAAGATAGAAACAACCCATTTAACAACTGGTGAATGAATAAAGTTTGGTATTACCATACAATCAAATATTGTTCATTCATAAAAAGAAATGACATACTGACATATTATGCAACATGAATGAACCTTGAAAACATTATGCTATATGAATGAAACTGGTCACAAATGATCACATATATGATCCCTTTCATATGAAATGCCTAGAATAGGCCAAATTACAGAGACAAAGCAGATTAGTAGTCACTGCTAATGGCTGGTGGGCAAGGGGAATGAATAATGACTGCTAAGGCATGTGAGATTTCTTTATAGATTGTTGAAAATGTTATAAAATTGATTGTTTGAATATTTGTAAAACTCTGTAGATATGCTATAAAACATTGAAATTTAGACTGTAAATAGGGCAATTGTAATGGTATATGAATCATATCTCAAAGCCCAAGTTCTAATAAAAAGTTATAAAGATTGAAACACAAAGTCTCCTGCAGCAGAGCTCACCTGGAAAGGTAGCAATTGAAGCAGGTAAATGTAATTTGTTATACTCTAAATTCTGGAAAAAGGATTGCGTCCTTTATGCTTCAGCACTGCAGGAGCTATGTAGCCAATGTTAAAAGTAATCATAGTAAAAATGATGCAAACTCTTAGAACCAAATCATTCATTGATTTTTAGCTAGGTTGTATACTCATGATAAAGAAATGTCAAAAAAATTTAATGTTAGTTTAAAAACTTCAGGAAAAAATAAATCATGTAAGTCTCCAAGAGCCTATATATATGGGAGGCCTATCAATTGAATAATGCAGGTTGCTTTGACAAGGTGAGAAAATCGCTTACTTCTGAGATTCCCTGGGGTTTGGACAGCTGAAAACTAGGCCTGGAGAAGTTAAGTCTGCTCTAAATACCCCAGAAATTGTAGCATGCTTGAAACAACTTCAGAACTTAAGATCTAACTAGAGAATCACAGAACTTACCAACTTTCCCTAAGGACTGTAGAACTACTGAGAAGGGCACAAGAATTGGATTCTGTTTTTGAGACTAAAGATCTCGAACTCTGTTTCTTATTAAAATACAAAGGGCCATTTTTCAGTGATTTTTCTCCCAACAAGATCCCAATATCCGATTTGAACCCAAATCAGTGGGGTATATTCAGAAGCAAATGTGGAAAGTCATGATCCCCACTGACTTCCATTATGAAATCATAAATGGGTTTCTGTAAGGGCAAGTTCTAAGTGACTGTTAAAAACTTTTGCAAAGAAAGATGCAAATGTAGTGGTCATCTCTATGACCTGTTGACTGCTGTAAAGAACACTGCTGGACCTCCAGTGCTACCAACTCTCAGCTCTTAGTTATATGCCCATTCTAAGAACTCTATTAGGGCAAGTCAATCCAATGTGGGTCTCTTCAAGTGTTCTTATACACATTGATAATAAAAGAACTGATTTCTTAATTAGGAAGGTCCTAGATAGTTTTCCTGAAGTTAAATATTAGCAAGAAAGGTTTAAACACCATTTTTATTAGAAGGAACCCATATTAGGCTACTAAAATGACAAAGCAGTTGTTCTCAAATTTCAAAGGGTACATTCAAAATGCAGATTGTGCTGGGCATGGTGGTGCATGCCTATAGCTCAGGTGGATGAGGCACAAGTATTGCGAGTTCAAAGCCAGCCTCAGCAACTTAGTGAGGCCCCAAGGAACTCAGTGAGACCCTGTCTCTAAATAAAACAAAAAAGGGGCTGGGGATGTGACTCAGTGGTTAAGTGCCCCTGAGTTCAATCCCTGGTACAAAAAAAAAAAAAAAGAAAGAAAGAAAGAAAGAAAGGAAAGAAAAGAGAAAAGAAAAGAAAATACAGACTTGCAGATTATTTGGCCAAATGCTCAGAGGTTCTAATTTGATAGATCTGAAAGTGTGGGCCCAGAAATATGCATTTTTCAGTAATTTTCTATAAGGATTCTGATGTAAGAGTTCCAAGAACAACATTTTGAGAACCATTACTATCTCTGAAAGAAAGAAGTTTCTAAAGGTAGAATTTGGGGACTATTTGTAATGATAGACTCAATGCTGGAGCTCCTGCATGGTCTTGTAATAGCTGACATTTTCTGTGTCTTTTACTGTAAGTCAAGCCATTCCAGAGCATATTATATGCATTCTCATTTGTTCCTTGTAGTACTATGATAGAAGTGCTGTTATGTTCACTTTGCAGATGAAGAAACTGAGGCACAGAGAGATGTAAGTCACTTGCCCTAAGGCCTACAGCTAGTTAGTACGAGATGGTCTGGCACTTGAACTTATACATAACCACTTCACCATGCTACTGTAGCTGGTGTTCTTTTGTACTGATAACTTCTCTTGGGGTTTGGCAAATAGTGGGATAAGGGGAAAATGGGCAAAGAGTGTTGAAGCCAAAAGGGATTATTCCAGGTCCCTCATTGTACAGCTGTGAAAACTGAGGCCCTTCTGACCATCTAACTATATGACCCAAAGACACCTTGCCTTTTCATTTCTCATGTGTTCTTTTTGATGGCAGACCTTTTCACTCTTCAACCAATAAAGACAACGGGACAGCTTTGGTGTAATGGAAAATACATAGGTATTGAAATCAGACCTTGTTTCAAATTCTGGCTGTGTTAAACCAGATGTGTAACCAAGGGCAGAAAACTTTTTTTCAGCTCAGATTCCTTACCTATCAAATTAAAATGACAATAACATACCCCTGCCCTGGTAGATAATTGACATAAGGAGTCTAGCATATTTTATGGCAAATAGTAGAAACCCATAGATGGTAAGTAGTTACTGTTTCTCACTTCTTTTCTTCATCTGTGACATGTTGAATAGGAATCTGCTTAGAAATGGAGAGGTTGTCTAGTGCCCCAGTGTGCTTGCTATGCTTGACATTGTTCTCTTTCCCCTTTTGAGAAAAGAGGTGTCACCCTTTTGGACATTGTGAGGTAGAGATTCCAGGTCTCGTATGAAACATTTTCCATCAAAATCCTAATATCAAATGTAGCTCCCTTAGGAACCTTAAACACTAAAATCCCTGACCCTGAAATGCTTTACTCTATAAGTTAGAATTTCTATCCCAAGAAAACAGAAGAACAAATATGATGGATAGTTCTATCCTTGGATAGACTCTCAATGGAACATCCCATTTTTCTAAGCAATCAGATAAACATTATAGAAAATTTAGGAAGAACATAAAGCCAGATTTCATGGTAACTAGTAGACAATTGGCTTGGAATTATTTCAGTAAGGTTCCCTGGAATTACACCTTGCAGAGGAATCCTAAGTCTGTTACTGAGGTGTTTTGTTTGTTTGCAGTGCTGGGGATTAAATGCAGAGTCTTGTGCATGCTAGGCAAGTGCTTTACCACTGAGCTATACCACCAACCCATGGTTGATTACTTACACCTCCGTACATCTAGAAAGTGTTCAAGGGGGTATTCAAGTTGTGTGGAATTTGCACACTTTTCCCTTGCCATAAGAACTAGGAAGGAGTTAGCTGGGGCTAAGATTGGAATTTCTCCAGTGGTGCTTGTAGAAAGGAAGAAACTGTCTATAAGTAAAAATAACCTGCACCTTCAAGATCCATAATAACACATAGCGTATCAGGGACTTCATTGTGGCAAGAAGTAAAGCATTTGCTTCATTTTTCAACCATGACCTTCAGCTTGTCACATACTAGGCAGTTATACAAACATTAGCTACAGAAGCAGATAATCCTAAAGCAAAGGGCATCCAGGACTCTGCAGATTCCTTGGATACATAATCCAGTACCTAGATTCCTTTGGAATGTGACAAAATGAAATTCCTCATGTAAATGTAGAATTTAAGTCTTATAAAGTACTGCATGCTGGGCACTATTCTATACATATTACATTTATTGTTTAATCTTCACAGCACAACTTCCAAGGAAATACTATTTTTTCATCCCTGTTTTATAGATGAGGAAACTGAAGCAGACAAACTTGCTTAGGATCATGCTGCTAATAAAATAACAGTATTCAAAATTGTAGAAAAGCATCATTGATTGCAGCAGTATGCTCTAACTCAGTCTTTGTTTTTCATAGGTCATTCTCTTTCCTAGTTGAACAAGAATTTTTAAAAATTGGCAGTGCTGAGTGGGTCAGCAAGATCAATCTTTGTTAAGAATTAGATGAATGAATATTTTCTGCACTGACTAGGATGTAATCAGAACTAATTTCTCTCTGCTGTTGTTTGGGCCCTCAGCAAAGCAGATATGGTCTGTTATTTGTATTCTTCCAGAAAGTATTCATGAAGATGATATGGGTATCTATTCTCATTTGGACAGTTTTATGTAGTCAATATAATCTATGTACCCAAAGGCAAGTATAGCATTGGTCAAGCTGCCCCCAAAAGCTTCCTGCCATGCCTAATGGTGATTGATGGAAATGTTTCCTCTGAGGACAGCTATGGGGTTTCTAAAAGCAAATCCCAGGCCAGGGACTTCAGGAAGTATATCCTAGTCTCAATAACTTCCTATGGGAGATATATGAGGAAATATCTACTTGTATCTGCAATATAAGTGTCAGTGTTCATTTATTTGATCATTTAACATATATAATAAGTGCCTACTACATGGGAACCATAGGGATATAGTCCAGAGAGAAGACAGACACTCTGGCCTTGAGAATTGTTCACTTAATGTTCAGCATGTTTTTGACTTCTATTCTACTTAGAATTATAATCTCCTTTGAAGTATGATCTTCAAAATTGCATCAGTTTCCCCACAAGTAACACAAAGTTGTTTTAGTTTCCCCAGGGAAGCTGACTCTGAGACAGAGCTTAAAGATTATTGGGTATGCTCCCTGAACCACCTGTGAGGAAAGGAAAGAAGAGTAGACATAGTAGAGTGAGAAGCTGAACTGTGATACAGCCTCAACAAAGGCTTCAGGTGACACCATTGGGAACTCTGGAATAAGGATGGCCCTCCTATATTGAAGCCACAGAGGCAGGTTTGTATAATCTCCTATAAAGCAGTCATTGAATACATGAATCCTTGGTGTTATGGTTTAGATTTGAAATGTCCTCTGAAATCTCCTATTTTGAAAGCAAGATCCCTAATGCAGTGAGGTTCAGAGGTGGAGTTTTGGGGCAGTGATTAGAGCTTTGACTTCACCAGAGAATTAATCCACTTGCTGAGTGGACAATTGGGTGGTAACTATAGGAAGGTGGAATGTGGCTGGAGGAAGGTCACTGGGGGTATGGCCTTGGACTCTCTATATCCTGCAACCCCCTCCTTCTTGGCTGTCCTGAGTTGAGCAGCTTTCCTCCACCAGGCCCTTCAACCATGATATTCTGCCTCACCTTGAACCCAGAACAACAGAGTCAGTCAATCATGGACTGAGACCTCTGAAACCATGAGGTAAAATTAGCTTTTCCTCCTCTAAGTTGTTCTTGTTAGGCATTTTGGTCACAGCGATGAAAGCTGACAAGACACTTGGGAATGCAGACTTGAGCAATGCAGCTCTCTTAGATGAATGTAAATTCCCGAAGAGCTGTCTGTAGCCATCTCTTCCAGCAGCTAGAGGGATATGTCCTTTAGTCCTCAGGGAAGACTTGGACCATGTATGACAGTATCCACTAGAGAAAGACTGTACTCCAATCTATGAGACCTTGTCCAGATCTCACATTCTATGATCCTATGCCTATAGAAGATTGGTAATGCCACTGCTGCCTGCTCTGTTAACCAGACACCATAAATATAGTGAATGCCCCAGTGGTAATGGTGCCCAAGGATACTGTTTCCTGTGTGGCTACCCAATGCTCCAAATACACAAAAGACTTTGACTGAAAGGCTCAACTACTCTCTTTGTTTACTTCAAGCTTCCACTTGCATCCCATGGGCTCTATGGGCTCTTCCAGCCTACAGACCTTCAGAGTCTATGTTGGTGCTTCAAGTACCATCACAGTCTTCAGTCTTCTGTAGAAATAATATGGATACAACTATTTCCTGCACATTATTGGAGATCAGGACTTTGTAAACATTCTGGATAGCTGAACCTGGTCCTTGTGTATTAATCAAGTGGTTCCTGATTTATGAGAGAGCTCTAGGCAAAGGAATGCAGTCTCTGAGATAAGCAATTTCTAAGTTAGTGCTGCCACCTGGTGGTCATATGTCAGACATGCAAACTAGAACCCTGGACGTTGGTTAATACTCAGGAAAAGGTATCTTTAATGTGGGCTCCTGTCTTACCCCTGGCAATGAAGAAAACATTTCAAAGTTTGAATTTAGGCTAGATCAAAACCTGCCTCTATGAGTTATTCCTTCCTTGGAAAATCTATCCGTCTTTCAAGCCCCAAATCAGGTATTTTCTAAGAAGTTTTCCCACCCAACCCAGCAGTCAGCCCTTCCTTCCTCTGATGTGCCTTGAAACAGCATAGTCTGGGTTGCACTAGGGTGCATTGCTTTGTGGTACCTCTGGTGAGGCTGAGCTCCTGTGATATAAATTCTTGTGTTTATGCTTTGCTTTTCTTGCTTCATATGTAGAGTTTTCCCAAAGAGTATCATGGGTCAACTCTACCCATTCATGTTACTCTACACCCTGCCCTTCAAATGTTTCAGAGTCTCACACAAATGAATGTTGGGAGTGAGGATAAAACCATCAGCATAGTTGGCATTTTGAACTATTGTCTTCTGTCTTCTCTCATTCTGACTTCCGTCTCACACTCAGTTTTCACAGTGCCTATACCTGTCAGAGGCAGGCTTTCCCTGTCCAGTGGGCCCCATGATTCATGATTCATTTTAGACATCCCTCTTATACCTTCATTGTCCCTGCTAGTTTGAATAATAAACTGGGCTTGCCTCCAGACTCTTTGCCTCTTACTTTATATAAAATCATTATTTAGGAATATCAAAAGCATATTTTGTGGGAAACCCAAGAAAGTAACTCTCTCCATTTTTGTACCCAACAACTTACTGCTTGGGATCATCCAGGTCTCTTAAGTGCATTAAGCAACATGCACAAAGAATATGGTGTTTCCGATTGACCTAGCTTGACCCATGAAACTCACTTTTTCACTCATAACTCTGTTCTATTCAGAAATTCATCTTTTCCTATAATTAAGGTTATTGATCTCATTCCTTCGTCTTAGCACCTGGCAACACTGCCACTCCAGCAGCTCATTAGTACTTGGAGAAACTATGAACCATCAAAGAGGCTCCTCAGCACATCTTCAACTATGGGGAAGAATATGAAAGTGTGACCTATCATCTGGCTCTATCCTCTTTTTTTCTTATTGATCCTTAGTGCTGAACCTGGCCCTTATCAAGTGCTCAATATATGTCAAATAAATGAGTCTGTTGAGTGGGGAACTTGAGGGTCAATACCTGGGATGCTCAGAGATCACTGGCCTTTTGGCTTCAGTTGTTCACCTGCATACATAGTAGCTCCATTTTTTTATTGACTACTAGGTAAGAGCCAGACATACCATAATCATTTTGTCCTTACCATCAGCGCTTATATTTATTGAGTATATTTTTGATATTAAGTGTTTTTGCCTGATTCAGTAATTGAAGCCTAATAAATGTCCTGCAACCTAGGTGTTATTATTATCATTAATATTTTATGGTCATGGAAACAGAAGGTTTCCTCAAAAAACATCACAAGGGTTGAGTGAATGCTTGTAAGTGAGAGGGCAGGATTCAAACATAGGTAGGGAGTGGGACTCCAGAGATTCTGCTCCGAATCACTAGCCATTCCTACCAATGACTACCATGTAATTGCTATTGGCTTCCAGCTCCATGCTCCAGTAATTTTCTTCAGTTACTCTTTTTTTAAAATATATATTTTTAGTTGTAGGTGGACACCTTTATTTTTATTTATTTACTTTTATGTGATGCTGAGGATAAAACCCTGTGCCTCACACACGATAGGCAAGCACTCTACTGCTGAGCTACAAACCCAGCCCCATCAGTTACTCTTATAAGTTCAACATTTTATATCTATATGAACACTTACCCAAGACCCTGAAAAAAAATTTCTTTTTTGGTACCAGGGATTGAACCCAGGGGGGCACAACCACTGAGCCACATCCCCAGCCCTTTTTATATTTTATTTTTATTTTGAGATAAGGTCTTGCTAAGTTGCTGATGGTAGCTTTGAACTTGTGATCCTCCTGCCTCTGCTTCCTAAATCATTGGGATTATAGGCATGTGCCATCCTACCCAGCTAAGACCCCCAATTTCTGCACATTATGGCACACATGATTTGACTTGGAACCTTTTAAAACTGATATTAGTAGTCATCTTGGACAATTCTCCAGTCATCTTTGAAAGACTCCATGGTGCTTTCAGGGAATAATTGATTTATGTTATTTCCATATGATTCCACCAGGATAAAACAGTTTCAAAATATACCCAGAAAATGAAAATATGTGGTATGTGATATCATTGAAGATGAAGTAGTTATATTTTAGAAAACACATGCTCTTAAAATATTAGTTTTTGTTTTAGAAGTGTTCAACAATATTTAAATAGGTTACTTTATACAGACTCAGTGCTAGATGCTGTGAATTTGGATGTACAGCAGATTCTGCCCTAGTCTTCAAGGACTTCATATAAATTGCCAATTTAACTTCCTGAAATAAAGGAGATATTTACAAAGCACCCAGATTGATCTGAGAAAGTCAAGGGAAACTCCAGAAGAGGCAATGGGTGAGTCAAATATGACAACAAAAAGGGCAATTTAGTAGGTGGACAAAGGACAAGGAGGAAGGAATTGTAGGAATAGGAATTGGAGCTGCACATAAATGTAAGAAAACATGATATGCTTCTTCTACCTGGTGTTTTCAGGGGAATATGAGTAGTTCAGGTTTCCTGCGGAGTGAGGTTTAAAGTGATAAGTCAGGGGGATTGCTTAGAGAAGTGTCCTGGTAGAATCGTGATATGGTAAAAGAACAAATGAATAAATGAATAAATATCATTTGGTCCTTAAAAACACACACGTACTTGTCCCCAAATTTACAATAAAATTCAAATTTCTCATCAAGGCTTATAAGACCCTGTATGATCTAGCCCGTGCCTCCCTCTCTGACTTCATCTCCCTCTAGCTACTCCCCTTCTCATTCTGCTCCAGTCACACAGGCATCCCTGTAAATGAACCAACTTCCTGAAACGCAGGGAACCTTCTTCAGTCTTTAGCAGCCTTGCCAAGGATTAGCTATTTCCTTAACCATCAATGCCTGCCTTCCCAGCACCCCTTTTCCTTTCTTCCCTGTACTCTGTTCATCTCCAGAGCACATGTCCTACCACTTTCTTTCCTCCTTTTCCAGATACCAATCCTGGATGACTGACAGCTCACTAGTAATTTCCCCATAAAACTTTTTCTCAGCAAAGTTTGTGGAAGGGAAACATTCACTGGGTGGGATTACATAGAGGACCTCTGAGGTCCTTTGTCTCTTAAAATTTTAAATATTTAAGGAGATTGATATGCTATTTATATTTATTGTTTTATCTTTACATATTGTATACATGTATCAAATTATTACACTGTACCACATAAATATGTGCAATTATGACACGTTGATTAAATTTTTTTGAAAGATATTTTTCTAACTGCACAAAACACATATACACATTTTCAATTTTACTAAAAGAATGTAAAGCAGGAAGCTCATAATTAAGCAAAATAATATAAAATATGAATTTTTTCAAATAAATAAATAAAATGCAAGGGGGCTGTGTTTTGTAAAAGGGATCAACTTGGGATTACCTTAACTAGAATCCCAAAATATTAGCGTTAAAAGGGTCTTAGTCTACTTCACTCTCAAGACAAGAATCCTTTCTAAGTAAACTTGCTTAGCATAATTACATGTGCTTAGAATACTTTCTGATACATATTAGGAGATAAATAAGTATTTGTTGAATGAATGTATAACTAAAGGAATAGGTGTTATTTATATAACATTCAAGAATATATACATTGAGGCAGGCATGATGGAGAACATCTGTAGTTCCAGCTACTCAGAAGGCTGAGGCAGGAAGATCACAAGTCCCAGGCCTAGTTGGGCAACTCAGCAAGACCCTGTCTCAAAATTAAAAGCTGGTGAGATAGTTCAGTGGTAGAGTGCCCCTGGGTTCAATTCCCAGTACCAGAAACAACAACAAAACAAACAAACAAATGAGACATTGTTCCAAGAAAAGTTCAATGATCCAATTTAGGCTGGGAGGACACAGTTTGAGAGATTGCTATTGGCTGCAGATTACAATAGTGGGAGGTGTTTTGTTTAAGTTTGGTTTTGCTTTTGAGTAATTCATGGGGAGAAAAAGGCAAAAAAATATTTTCTAGTGACAGTTATTCCCATTTTAGATCACCAGAAAAATGAAAGCATATTCCCTCAGCCTTAAGCCATGCAACTTTTCAGACAGGTGTTTAGGGGAACACATATGCTTTAGTCAGCTTTCCATTACTGTGACAAAATACCTGTGATAATCAACTTAAATGAGTCAATATTCATTTTGGCTTATGGTTTCAGAGGTTTCAGTCCATGGTCACTTGGCCCTGTCCCTTAGGGTCTGTGGTGAGACAGAACATTGTGGCAGGGAAAGCGTTGTAGAGCAAAGCTGTTCACCTCATGGCAGAAAGGAAGAAAAGGGAGTGGGTGGAGAGACTGATGTACCACAATGCCCTTCATGGGCACATCCCTGGTGACCTATCTTCTTTTTACTCTGCCTCCTAATGATTCCACTACTTCCTGATATCACCACAGGCTGGTGACCAAGCCTTTAACACATGAGCTTTTGGGGGACAGTCCAGATTCAAAATATAACAACATATTTTCTGACAGTTGCCTTATTCAGTATATTTTTGTCCCTCTTAAACATTTGATTCATGCCCCTTATCACACTCCAAGACTCTGGTCCTCCTCATCTTCTCGTAGGTAGAGAACATGCAAGGCAAGGTAATTATAATCCTCACAGGAAAAGCCTAGACAATAAATGAAAGATATATTGGGGGGTCCAGGGATCAGATTATGACATTTCTACCCCCTCAACACCTTGTTGACCAACCTTTAACAGAAAGAGGAGAGGTTATCAAATGGGTTCTTCAGGCAGTTTTTAGAGTCCCATAGAGATACTTGCCTGTGGCTTCATCTTATCCTGTCTAAGCTGTGTATCATAGAAATTGATGCCTCCAATACTGAGATGGGGGGTCTATATTTTTAACAAGGGGCTCCTCTTATACCTACTTGTTAAATAAAGTTGATTCTATCTAATAGCTGTTTGGAAAGAAATACTGGTCTTCCATCAAATAAGCCATTCTCATTGCCTGGCGCCTTACTTTGTCAAGTTCCACATGTCACAAACTAGAATAACTCTAGAGAATTACACAGTATGTTAACATATTAATACTAGGAGCAATGGGTCATATTACTTCAGCAATTTAAAATCTAGCTTTCATAAGACTAGATAGCAAAGGACCTAGAGTAATGCTCAATGATAACCAAACAAAAGTAGCCTCTTAGCATATTTAATGTTTTTAAGGACTACAAATGTGATCTATACATATGATTGTAAAATACCAAATGCATAAAAATTAAATAAGAATTATCCATAATCTGTGATTTTGTTACTGTCTTCTGGATATCTGTATTTTGCATTTTTCTGTAATGTACATGTGTTTAAAAAATAATGATAAGCAATTTAAAACGAAGTACTTTTTGAACTTAATATTCATTTTAATTTAATGTTACTTTGTTAACAAATATTTCATTACCTCTCAATACTATTGTATTATGGGATTGAACATTAACATATGAATTTAGGGAGGACACAAATATTCAGCCTATAATGCCCCTCTACCTGGAATCCAAACCCAAGATCACCCAGTTCCTGGCATACTAGGATTCTAGGAATCTAGGGAAAATATATCTTTTGTCTCTTCTGGGATACCAGGGATTAAAGCTATTTACTGCTGGAAGAGCTTGGCATTTTTCCCTTGTATACACTAGCTTTCCTCTTCTGGGGTTGGAGGTATGTGGTAGTAGGGTGGTGAGTAATGGTAGACAGTTGAGAAATGCCATGAGTAGCTAGGAGCAGTGGAAGGAGGCATACAGCTGATAAAGATAATTAGCGGGGGAATAACATGCAACTCACAATTTCAGTGACTCTGCAAGATAAAATGCTGGAAGATGGGCATGTGTTAAGATATGAAGATACAAATCACATCCCAAGATTATTCTGGCTTGCATGGTTCCCCCATTCCTATTGGAATAGGCTTCATGTGGATTGTTGACACAGTACAGAGTATTCAGGAGATCATTTTGGGTAGCTCACAGATTTTGATGTTATAGAGCAGTTGTTGCAGTGAAGGCCACCACATGATGGTCACCAAAACTGCTATGGAAATTTGTTGTAGTGGCAAAGAGCAATGAATTATTTATGAATAGGGAATTCTATAGAAGCCACATAAGTCAGATATCATGTTTGCTATAGGAAGGTTGGTAGTCAATATTTGCTTTTAGAATCTGGATGTTGCTTTTTTACAGGCTGTGAATCAATGATTCATGTGAAAATATCAAATATGGACTATGAACGGTGATACATAGACATGAACTGAAGGCCTCAGACAGAGTCCAGTTTCTGGGGGATCTGATGTGACTGGAGTAGATTAGGAATCCAATACTGGAGCTATATCAAAGACCCTCCTAATAAGTTGTAATGTAATACTTGTCATTCATCCTAAAGGTGGAAAGTAAGAAGTCAGTGAGTAGTTTGCAGCAGAGGAAAAAAATATTCTGCCTTCTGGATAGGTCTTTCTAGTGTTTGCTTAAAGGATAAAAGTGTTCCTAGAGGTGAGAAGTCTTGATAGGGGGTCACTGAAAAAATCCAAGCAACTAAGAGTGAGAAACAAAAACAAATAAAAGAACCAATGTGAATTGATGTGTCCCTGGACTCAAAGTGTAGTAATGGAGATGAATGGAGGAGTGGAGATAGAGTTGAGAGTGTTTTAGATTTAGGAGTAAACCAGAGTTGGTAACAAGATGGAAGGAAGAAAGACGAGTGTAAAATATCCCCAGGTTTGTGGGAATCTTGTTACACAACAGTATTATGAGCTGATATTTTAAGCACAAGAGTGGAAGTAGGAAATTTTGAGTAGAACATAGAGCAAGAGTGGAGTTAGGGAACAAGGTCACAGACTTTGATGTGTACTCTCAGCCTTCCAAGTTCATATTTCTCGGGACACTCAAACACATGGACCCAGAAAACTGGAGAGAGGTCTGGACAGGGATCAGGTAGAAGAGTCATTCATAGTGGTAACCTGAAGTCATGACTATGTTTGAACACTGAAGAAGTATAAGATAAAGAAAGGGGAAATGGAGGGGAGATTAGTGAAGAAGAGCAAAGGAAATATAGCAGGAAAAAGGACAGGGGGGACCAGGAATGGCATTTGAGTAACATCATCATGGATGTATCAGGGTCAACCAGTTAAAACAACCTTCTATGGTTTGAATGTGGTTTATCTTTCCAGGATTCATGTGCTGGAGACTTGACTCCACAATGTGGCAATATAAAGAGGTGATGAAACTTTTAAGAAGTAGGGCCTAGTAGAAGGTGGTTAGATCATTGGAGGAATCACGCAAGGATAGGGGTAAGGCTGATCTCATAGAACCAGTTCTCTTGAGAGTGGGTAGTTATAAAAAGAGCAAGGGACTGGTCCTTGAATCCCTCTCTGTCTTTCTATCTCACCATGTGACCCCTCCTTCTCATACACATTCCTTCCATGATTCTATCTGCCATGTTGTGAACAGACAAGTTTAACCTCTCCAGAGACTAGACAGATGGAGCCACACAGTCTTGAACTTTCAGCCTCTAAAACTATGAGCTAAATGAATTTCTTTTCATTAAAGAGTACACAACCACAGGTATTTTTTCATAGCAACAAAAAATAGAAAATAATACACATCCTTTAAACAATTCCCATATAACAGATCCTATAGTAGATTCTGATAATTTTGGTCCACAAAACAGCAACATAGAATTTAGTGCTTCAGAATTTAGGCATTAAACACATGTGACAATTAAACAAATTGTTACAAAATGTTGAACTAGTAATTCTAAGTTGGGAAAGTATTGTCAAGGAAAATATAGGTGCTGTGGAACTATATAAAAATAGGGACCTACCAAATTTGCAAGTGAGGAAGTGGTAGGAAGAAGTTCAAGGCCTTCTCTGAGAAAGAAACATGCATATTGAAAACTGGAAAAAAATAACTTTTGATAAGGCAAATGGCAGGGGGAGAACTTTTTACAGGAGGAAGAAAAGAAGTCAGTGGAGGAAACTTAGAAGGAGAAGACAAAGTGGTAGGAGGACATGGTAAGGTACTGTTAGAAAAGCCAATGAGGAGAGAGAACCTGGCATTCCAAACACAGATGTCATCAGTCATTGAACCACCTTCTGCTGACAAGGTCAACTATGACACCGAGTATGTCAATATACTGCCACATGAATTTTGGTTTCAGCAGAACTACTTCTTGGCCAAGAACTTGTCTTCAGAGCAGCCATTTTGCTAGGAGCTGGTGGTGGGGACAGGCTTTGTCCACAGAAGGGCATCTTTCCTATGGAGGAATTTTGGGGGTGGAACTGTTCGATTTCCTGATTGTGGTAATTCTGCTATACACATTTGTCAGAACTTATAGAACTATATACAAAATGAGTGAAGTTTATTGGTTTAAAATTATACCTCAATGAATATAACCAATAAAATCAATATAATCTCAAATTAAAACATGCACTTGTTTACAAAACTAATAAAATATATAAATCATCTTTGAGTAGAAAGTAATAAAATGTTACTGAAATCAAATAAAACAGGACAAATAAATAGAGATATGTTCCATGTAATGGACTGGAATACTCTATATTTTAAAGATACCTATTCTCTTAAATTGATGACTATTTTCAACACAACCCAATAATAATTCCATTTTGTCTGTGTATGTGTGTGGAAATTGATAAACCAACTCTAAAATTTTTATAAAATTCAAATATCCAAGCAAAAGAAGATTCATTTGGAAAAGAGCAAGGTATGAAGTTAATGTGGTGCTGACACAGACTAATTTGCATATGAAACACTTGATTTATGATTATTGTAGCACCACAGACCATGGGAAATCTTTCCCATAGTCAGTCTTGGAAAAACTGGTCTTTACTGTTGCATCATAAATAAATTCATTCTGGGTGGACTGAAACTTGAAAGAAAAAGCATAGATCCTTTGAAGTATGCTATGAACTGTCTATGTCTATTTTATATGCATATTTATATTTTATTTACATTTTGTATATGTGTCATACATCACAATGATGAAAGAAAATGAGAAGAAATGCAACATTTTGTGATAATGTATTTGAAAGTTAAATGAATTAGCAAATATTTGAAAAATATAGCTTCAAATTCACTGAAGAAAATACAGAAATTGCTATTTTGGGATTGAGAAATTGTTCCTCTTGACAATTCTATTATACATCTTAATTCACTCAGTAAGACAAGACTAATAAAAGTGTAAAGATTATAAATGAAGAAACAAATCTGTCATTACTCACAGGCAATTTGATTATGGGATAGAAAACTCAAAATAATCTATATAAAATAATCTAAAGCATGACTACTGGAGCTTGGCATGTAGCTCAGCTTGTCTAGCATGTGTAAGACTTCGGGTTCCATCCCCAGCATTGTCTAAAAATATCCAGCTACTGGATAATATATATGATACACATATTTATATAAAATTTGTAAACTTATGTATCTGAAAAAGCGTAATAAACAATGAATATCCTAACAATAATATCAGAAATCATTGTGGGTCCTATCACAAAATATAAACTATGTAGCAGGTTCTACACAGTAAGTTTAATACAGATACTGACTAAGCTATGATACAAAGTAATTTTAAGATCTCAGAAAATTTTCTATGATACTCTAGGCCTAGGAAGAATAACTAAGGAAGGAAACACTTGGAAGGAGTTCAGCTCTCCTTGTGGCATAAGCTATAGTTCAGTCCACTAGGAGAGTAGAGAAATTGACAAGTGTGGCCAGTCCAGAGCTGATCTTCAGTCTCTGGACAAGCAGAAGTCAGTTCTCCAGAGTACAGACAGGGAGCAGATGATCAGAAACTGGAGGCATGGATGTACATGTAAGATGTGGACAGAGCGTTTGGGAAACCTCTAGGCGGCGGGTGCAGAGGGCTTGCAGAGGGAGTAGCAGCTCAGTCTCCACCTTTCAGGCCAAAGAGGCTTGTGCACTAGAGCCTGCAGAGGGAATTGGGACTCTAATGTGGGGAGAGGGCTTGGGGAATGCATGTTGGTAGGAGATATTCTAGTGCTGGCACCAAGTAGGAAGCCTTCAGATCCCCCTTTTCTCTGTTGAGAAGGCTGCAGATTATTACTGGACAGAGGCTGCATGGTTGTGCTGAGGGACCCTGAGTTCTGTCGCAGTGTTCCACCAGATGGCCTCACACCTACACCACTGACTCACTCTAACATTGCTGGAAATAGAAGGAAAGCCTCTTCCTCCTTCAGTGTCCCTCCACTGCCCTCTACTGAGAAAGCATAGCATTTTGCTCACTCGAAAAGAGAAATGCTTAATAGAATGACATGGCAAATCAGAGAGCATATCTGGAAGGATGCTGTCAGAACTGGGGGCAATAGTGATAATTGATGCAAGAATTGTGGAATAAATCTGACAAAGACCTACAGGGAAAAATGTAAAACATTATTTAGAGATTCTCTAGTTTGCATTGTGTCTGCTACTCCTGTCCAATTCACATGATAATGTTCTTATTCTAGTACCTCTGAATGTGACCTTATTTGGAAATACGGTCATTGTAGGTATAATTAAAATGAGATAGTTAGACTGGACCCATATCTAATCTGACTAGATTCCTAATAGAAAGGGAAAATTTGGACACAGAAACAGACACACATTGAGGAAAGACAGAGGGAAAAGTCAGCCATCTCCAAAACAAGGAGAAAGATCTGTAATTGATCCTTTTCTCACAGACTCCCAAAGGAAACAATACTGCTGGCACCTTGATTTTGGCTTTCTAGCCTCCAGAGCTGGTGATATAATGGATTTGTATGATTTCATCCACCCAGTTGTACTTTATGTAGCCCAAGTAAATAATACTGATTTTGGTGCTGAGAAGTGGGGTGCTGCTGTAAAATGGATTGAAAAAATGCATATGCATCTATGGAATTAGGTAAAACTAGAGCAGGACGGGCTCCTAAGCTAGCACAACTATTATCCTTATAAAACTGGAAAATTTGGTATGAATTTTCCTGACTGGCATGAATACAAGGAGGATGTCATGTGGCAAAGGGAGTTATGCTGCCACGATGCAAGGAACTACCAGATCCTAGGATAGAGGCATGGCAAAGACTCTCCTCCAGACACTTGATCTTGTACTTGTAGCCTCTTGGACCGTGAATTTTGTTTAAGGCATGCAGTGAGTAGAATTTTGTCATGGCAGCCCTTGCAAACAAATGATAACTTCAGTAAGTAGAGAGATATGCTATGCTCACTGACAGAGAAACTTAATATTATAAGAATGTCAGTTTTCTAGGGAGGGGGGCAAGAATGGAGGAAGGAAGGACTGTATAGAGGGAAAAGAGGGGCAGGAGGGGTGGGGGGGAAGGGAAAAAATAACAGAATGAATCAAACAACATTACCCTATGTAAATTTATGATTACACAAATGGTTTGCCTTTACGCCATGTACAAACAGAGAAACATCATGTATCCCATTTGTTTACAATAAAAAAAAAGAATGTCAGTTTTCTCTGAATTATTTTAAGTATTCAACAAAATCACAAAAAATCCCAATAATTATTTTACATGGAATTCAACAAAATGATGCTAAATATTATAATCCTTTATCTGTAGTTTTACTTTCTGTGGTTTCAGTTACCTGTGATCAACTGTAGGCCAAAAATATTAAATGGAAAATTCCAAAAATAAACAACTCCTAAATCTTAAGGTTTGTGTCATTCTGAGTAGCATGATGAAATCTTTCATTGTCCCATTTCATTCCACTCAGGATGTGAATCATCCCTTTGTCTAGTGTATCCACATTATATATGTCAACTACTTGGTCATCTGATTGCTTAGCACAGTAGTGAAAGATTAGGAAAATTACTGTGCATGCTAAAACCATATAAAGTGATCTTAATCAATAGGAAAAAATCACGATTGTTTTATGGCCTGTATGTTTTATCAAAAAATTAAAAGAATCTTATTTTAAGTATACATGTACAGGACAATTTAAAAAGTAAATACTACTCAGAGTTCCTTTAATGTGAAGTTTTCCACTATGTACATAGCATCATCGTTCATGATATTTTGAAGCTGAAAATAAATGTTTCTCATTAACGGAACGGGTGAATACAATATGGAATATTCATAGAAGTGAATTTTGGAACATAAAAATTAAGAAATTATAGCTACTAGCATCAAGATAAATGATTTTCGTTAAAGTGAGCCAAAGTAGCAAGTCAAAAGTAGACAGGGTAAGCTGTGTGCACAGTGGATATCACAGTATGATTCCTGATATTTCTGATGAACACAGATACAAAAATCCATAATAAAATATTGGCAATCCACATTCAAAAGCTCATTAAGAATATTGTGTCATCATCAAACAGAGATCTCAGGGATGCAAGATCATTCTGACATAGGCAAACCAATAAATGTAATTCACCACATAAATAGAATGAAGGACAAGAATCATATGATCATCTAAATAGATGCAGGAAAGCATTTGACAAAGTTCAACACCCTTTCATGTTTAAAATGCTTAAGAAACTTGGATAAAATGAACTTACCTCATCATGTAAAGCCTATATATTATAAACCCAAAGCCAACATCATACTAAATGGGAAAAAACTTTAGCATTTCCTCTCAAAACAGAAACAAGACAAGGATGCTCATTTTCACCATTCCTATTCATGATAATCCTTACAAATTTAGCCAGAGCAACCAGGAAAGAGAAGGAAATTAAAGGGATACAAATAGAAAAAGAAGAGCTTGGGCTGGGGAGATAGCTCAGTTGGTAAAGTGCTTGCCTTGTAAGCACAAGGCCCTGAGTTCAATCCCCAGCACCACCAAAAAAAAGAAGAGCTCAAATTATCTCTGTTTGTTGATGACATGATCCTATATTTAGAAGACCCAAAAATCCACCCAAAGACTTGTAGAGCTGCTAAACAAATTTAGCAAAGTAGCAAGATATATGATTAACATACATAAATCAATAGCTTACCTGTACTTCAGCAGTGAATCTGCTGAAAAGTAAATTATGAAAACTATTTCACTTACAATAACCTCAAAAGAATATTTGGGAACAAACCTAACCAAGAAGGTAAAAGACCTCTACAATGAAAACTATTGAAAACTGAAGAACAAAATTGAAGATCTTAGAAGATGGAAACGCCTCCCATGTTCTTGGATAGGTAGAATTAATATTGTCAAATTGAGCATACTACTAAAAGTGTTATATAAATTCAATACAATTCTTATCAAAATACCAATGACATTCTTCACAGAACTAGAAAAAAGCAGTTCTAAAATTCATTTGGAAGAAGAAAAGACCCACAATAGCCAAAGCATTACTGAGCAAGAAGAGTGATTCTGGAGGCATCACAATGCCAGAACTCAAATTATACTACAGAGCTAAAGTAACAAAAGCAGCATGGTATTGGCACCAAAACAGACATGAAGACCAATGGAATAGAACAGAAGGCACAGAGACAAATACACATAAAAAGTCATCTGCTACTCCACAAAGTTGCCAAAAACATATGCTGAAGAAAAGATAGCCTTTTAACAAATTGTGCTGGGAAAACCAGCTATCCATATGTAGAAGAATGAAAATTTACCCCTATCTCACCCTGCAAAATAGTCAAATTAAAGTGGATCAAAGACCTAGGGATTAGACCAGAAATTCTGCAATAGCTTAAAGAAAATGTAGGCCCAACACTCCAACTTACAGGCACAGGAACTGAATTCCTTAATAAGACTTCTAAAGTGTAAGAAATAAAATGGAAAAATCAATAAGTTGGATGGCATCAAATTAAAAAGCTTCTGCACAGCAAAGGAAATAAGAGTGAGAAGAGAGTCTACACAGTGGAAGAAGTTCTTTACCACCTGCTTCTCAGAGAGGACATTAATATCCAGAATACATAAAGAACTCAAAAACCTTAACATGAAAAAAACCAAATAACTCAATCAATAAATGGGCAAAAGAAGTAAACAGACACTTCTCAAAAGAAGAAACACAAATGGCCAACGAATATGTAAAAAAAATGTTCAATATCTCTAGCAACCAGGGGAATGTAAATAAAGATGACATTGGGATATCATCTCACTCCAGTTAGAATGACAATATCAAGAATACAAATAATAACAGATGCTGGAGAGGAGGTTGGGGGGGAAGGTACACTCATGCATTGTTGGTGGGACTGCAAATTAGTGGAACCTCTCTGGAAAGCACTATGGAGATTCCTTTTAAAAAAAAGGAATAGAATCACCATATGACTCAGCTATACCACTCCTCAGTATATATTCAAGAGATCTAAAATCAATATATTATAGCGATACAGCCACATCAATATTTATAGCAGCACAATTCACAATACCCAAGTTAAAGAACCAGCCTAGATACCCATCAACAAA
Source organism: Sciurus carolinensis (assembly GCF_902686445.1). NCBI lineage: Eukaryota > Metazoa > Chordata > Mammalia > Rodentia > Sciuridae > Sciurus > Sciurus carolinensis. The sequence continues at coordinate 41,907,272 of NC_062232.1, forward strand.
TAAATGAATAAAGAAAATGTAGTACATATACACAATGTAATATTACTCAGTCTTAAAGAAGAATGAAATTATGGTATTTGCAGGTAAATGGATGGAACTAGAGAGTGAAATGTGAAACAAGTCATGCTATGTGAAATAAGTCAATCCCCCCAAAAAACAGAGGTCAAATGTTTTCTCTACTAAGCGGATGCTGATCCATAGTGGGGCATGGGTAGGGAAGAATGAAGGAACTTTGGATTGTACAGAGAGAGGAGTGAGGGGAGAGGTGGGGTGGGTGGAGAGGAGAAGGATAGTAGATTGTGAGACAGACATTATTACCCTATATACATGTATGAAAATAAAATAAATAAATAAGAAAGAAAGAAAAAAAGAATGTGGTATATATACACAATGGAGTTTTACTCTGCCTTAAAGAAGAATGAAATTATGGCATTTGCTGATGGATGGATGGAACTAGAGAACATTATGCTATGTGAAATAAACCAGACCCAGAAAAACAATGATCAGATGTCATCTCTCATATGTGGAAGCTAGAGCAAAATTAGTAGGAAAAAGGGGAGGAGGAATCCTATGAAAATAGAAGAGACATCAGTGGAGTAGAGAAAGGGGATTGAGGGAGAGGGACAAGGAATGGGAAAAGGGAGGAACAATGGGATGAAACTGACCAAACTATCTCATGTACCTGAATGAATATACTGCAGTGGATTTCCATTTATTTGTATCTGTAATGCACTAATTTAAAAATCTATAATTAATAGATGAAAGACTAGTAGAGTAGAGGAAAGAGAACAGGGGGAGGGAGGAGAAAAGGGAAGGAAAGGGGAAGTACTGGGGACTGAATTGGAGCAAATTAAGTTTTGCACTTGTATAATTGTATCACAATGAACCCCAGTGCTATTTATATCTATAAAAATTTTTAAAATTAAAGAAGTAGAGTATGATTGCATATGAAAAACTTTATGTACAGGCAAAACTATAGAGTTTAGGGGTGTAAATGAAGATAGTCTAAGTATACATAAAACAAGGTGAAGGTTTTTATAAAAGTCAGCAGACATACTAAATGTTTGCAAATTACACAAAGTGTTCTGTTCTTTAAGTTATGTAGTAGCTGTGGAAGTGTATACTTCATAATTACTGTTTTAAGTGTGTATATGCCTTCTATAATATATTAAAATTGCTGATATATGATTAATAATATCCTTTAAAGTGAAATTTTAGATGGAACAGAAAGTGGGTGGGGAATACAGGAAGCTTCTAGAAGGCTGTAATGTTTTATTTCTTGACATGTATTCATACACACATTCCTGTGCATGTGTTATATATATGCAGCATATATGTATAATATAGTCATTTATATTACATAATAAAAATATTTATATTAAATGTTTGCTTTTTATATGTTTCTTCCACAAATCAAAAGAAGCTGCTAAATGTTTGAAAAAACAATGTAGGCTTTAGCCCAATAAAATGAATTGAAATAATTTGCACTATCATTTGTTCAGTCTGGGGTGCCTTTGTCATTTTTGTAGTTACTCCTGTTCAACTCACCAAACAGAAACATGGTATTGAGTTTGAAGCTTCCACTTAAGGCTTTGAGGCTCAGCAAAAAGGAAAACTAGAGAAAGAGAGATAAGGATGAAGTTACACAAGCAAAAATACAGGCATGGCTACACATCAGAAATACATTGACTTTTTGCCCTGGGGATGGGACACAGGGCCTTGCATATGCTAAATACATGTTCTAGTACTAAGTTACCCCTAGGCCAAGAAATACTTTAACTTTTGATTGAGGCTTCCATGTACTCCAAGAGTGGGCCAAGAGAGATATAGAAAAAGCCTGGATTGCTCACTACCTTGCAAGACCTCAACTTGCAGCAGCTAGGTCTTTCTGGTTTTCTTATTCATCACATCTTCCTGGAAGAATGGCCTCTGTGACCTTGGTGATGAGACTGCTTCTCTCCTATAGAGTAAGTCTAATTTCCTAGATGCCCCCAGTGAAGGATAGGAAGAAAGTGTCTGTTTTCTTTTATTTTGGAAGATGAAGTCATCTCACCTAATTATTCTAAGTTGCATGGTATGCTCCATGGAGAATTCACCATTTCGGGGAGTTCTGTTAGGTGAGCATGTAGCGTCCATCTTTGTCTTATGTGACCACTATTCCAGATATTACTGATATGTTTCACCAAGTGCTTGAGGTGACAACTTTGCCTGATCACTCACCTCTCCTTGTTATAGCATGGACACACCCAGACCTTTTCACTTCAAGGTCTTCTTGGGCCAAGTCACCCTCAGCTTTGGGATATGACCTGCTGTATTCAATTCTGAGATTGGGCAGCAGTAAAACAGAGATACTCAAAGGGGAATAAATTCATCTTACCCAATCCACTGCCCTGGAGTTTTCCTTTTGTATGTATCCAAAGTAAATGCTTCAATAATTAATGTTTTTGTCTCCACATATTTTACTGAGCATTTCAGAAGGATATGCGCTTAAGATTGAGTGGGTGTGGCCTGGGGGTCTGGAGGCATGGAGGTTGTGGGTGGAGGGGCCTAAGAATGTACTTGTCCCTGTCATACTGTGTGATCTTAAGGTCCAGGGCTGTACTTTTTATTTCTGGTTTGCTTTCTGGACAAGGCTGAGATGAATGCAGAATGATTTTACCCAGTGGGCTTCTGTGACTGGAATGATTTAATATAGAAATGAGTGGGGAGTGTGGATGTGGGGGTGGAAGGAAATATGAATTCAATTTTCCATATGAATCTGCATCCTTCATGCAACAGAGCTATACTTAAATCTGAGCAGTTGTCTCAACAAGGCTGGAATGAATGTAGAATGATTTAAGAAAGAGACTGCTGTGATCATGGGGTTAATTTAGAAACTTGGAAGTAATAAACTCAGTGTTACAGCAGCTGGGCTGTGCAGATAGGGAGGGGCTGTTGTTCCTAGGGAAACACACATTCAATTGCAACCTCCTCACTTCAACCAAGAACGTCAATATCACATGCTCCATTCCACAGACCTTCCCACTCACCTTGGCTCTCATGTTTCACAGTGAAGGTATTTTTTCCTCCTTAGCTGTATCACACACATTTTTCATATTTCCCAGATCATCAGGAAGAAATATCAAGGGGCTTTGAAGACAACTTGCTATGTGGATTCAAAAAGCAAGTGACCCAATACACCTATGGAATCCAACTGAGGGTCAATGTCAGGTGGAGAAGAACTTCATGACCTCTCCCCATGGCCCTTTGCCTTCTCCTCTGGGGTGGAGCAAGCAGTATAATTAGAACAGCAAAAGCTGCTGAGACCAGGGCTGAGGGGCCTGCCAAAGGCTGGGAGATGCTACTAAGCCTCTGTCCATGGCCACAGACTAGGGAAGACACAAAACCGAGGGACAGAATGATGCCATGGTCCCTTTCTGCCACAATACAAGCAACAAAGCATTTGTTACATATACACAATAGAGTAGTATTCAGACCTTAAACAGAGGAAATCCTTTCACATGTGGCAGCATGAATGGAATTAGAATTGGAGGACATTTATTAAGAGAAATAAGTCAGGTACATAAAGAAAAGCACATGTTCTCACTCATCTGTGGAAGTTAAAAAGGCTGATTATGTAGAAGTACAAGGTAGAATAGAGGTCACTGGAGGTTAAGAAGGCAAGGGGGAGTGAAAGTGGGGAAAATAGGTACCAAAAAACAGTTATGGGACAATAGTTCTATTATTCTATAGCACAATAGAATAGCTATAAACTACAAGAATTAATTATACTATTCAAAACAACCAGAGAAGAGTTTGAAGGTTCCCAACACAGAAATTATAGTATTTGAGCAGATGAAAATGCCAAAAATCCTGATTTGATTATTACACATTATATACATGTATTGAACTAGAATACTGTGCCCCATAAGTATGAATATTATAGGCCTATAATAAAATTAAAAATTTTCATATGGTAAAAATGAATGTAAAATTCATATTCTCCTGACCCTCGATACTACTCTAAGAGGTGATTGCTATGAATAGTCCATGTTTCTTACAAAGATAGATATTTATATAAACATGTTTTTTCTTTTAATTTTTTATATGAAGTTCTATTCTATTCTATTTCTAAGGAAAGGCCTGTAGTAGGCACCTTCCATAAAAGGATCAGTCAGTGTCTCTGCAAAAGTCTGCCCCATACAGGTAGATCCTTCCTGCCCCAAACAGAGGCCTCCTGTGTGGCCTCTGTTCTCAGTAGCAGCCATCAATAGTCCTGAATGTTTTGCAGACCTCTGCTCCCCCTACACTGCTGAACACCTAACATCAAGGGATAGTTCACTCTGTTAACTCCAGGAGGTTCCTAATAGAACATGGACTCTCCTTCTTCCATAGGGAATACTCAATTCAATCACATCCCTGGTCATTGAAAAGAATATGGGAAGGATGACTTCATTCCCTGAAAACGTGACTTATTCTGATCTCTTATGAGAGAACAGGAATCATAGAAGGACTTAGAATACTGGATTCTGAGAAATAGTAGCCCCTAGTCCACAAAAGACTAGCACATGACTGGGTTTTCTCTTCTCTTTCTCTAGTTAGACCTGAGAGTCACCAGGGAAGAATGTTTACTAACCTGTTAACCAAGCATTTAATACCTGTGAGCTAATCTTCCTGCTCTCCCCAAAAGAAAATGAAAAATCTGGGCTTTCCTGAGACTTTCAAACTTTATTTATTTTGGAGACAGGGTTTCAATATGCTGCCCTAGCTGGTCTAAACTTGTGGGCTTAAGTAATTGTCCTACCTCAACCTCCAAAGTACATGGAAATACAGGCATGTGTATCATCATACCCAGCTGACTCTCTACTCTCTCTCTCTCTCTCTCTCTCTCTCTCTCTCTCTATGTGTGTATATATATATATATATATATATATATATATATATATATACACTGCAGATGGAACCCAGTACTGCAGATTGAACCCGCTACCTCACACATGCTGTTTTAGTCAGCTTATTTGTTCTGTGACTAAAAGGACTGACCAGAAAAACTGTACAGGAGGAATGGTTTTATTTGAGAGCTCACAATTTCAGAGATCTTAGTCCATGGACAGCAGTCTCCATTCCTCGGGGCTCAAGGTGAGGCTGAACATCATGGTGGAAGATTATGGCAGAGGGAAGCAACTCACATGGTGGTCAGAAAGCAGACAGAGAGAGACTCCACTCACCAGATATAAAGCCACATCTAATTCCCACCTTCTCCAGCCACACCCTACCACTTCAGTTACCACTCAGTTAATCCATATCAGGGGATTAATTCACTGACTGGGTTAAGACTCTCACAACCCAATCATTTCTTCTCTGAACATTCTTGCATTGTCTCACACATGAGTTTTTGAGGGACACCTCACATCCAACCATAACACATGCTAAGTACATACTGTGCCACTTCACTATATTCCCAGACTAGAATTGAACTTCTTTCTTTTCTTTTCTTTCGTTTTTTCAGTGCTGAGGATGGAGCCCAGAGCCTCAAATGTGCTACATGCTCTCTACCACTGAGCTACACCCTTAGCCTCTACTCGTCTTCATAGGGCTATGCTAGAAATGATCTTCTGGAAATGGCTTGAAAAACTCAAATTGTGTAACTGCTGCAAAGGCTCAGTATACTATCTTTGGCATTTGGGATGGATGGAGTGACACACAGATTCCCACATAGGCTTCAATTCACAGAAATGAATTTTAACATTTCCCAGATTATGAAAGTATGGGAAGTAGTTGGATAATCTTAAGCAAGAAAGTGACAGGATGGGATAACATATTCTCTAATTGCAAAGTCACCAGGTGTCTACAAAAGTTCCACCTGTGTCACCAAAAACTAATCTGTAATAGAGAGCCAGGGCTCTTACGCAAGTGCACTCTATTTCCCTGTGGAATAAATACCTATTTTTTCTGATTATAATTAGAAAATGTGAATCATTCTCAAAATTCAAATAACTCAGGAATGTCTGTGAATAAAAGTAAAGATCATTTCAAATTTCTCCACCTTGAGGTGACTGAAATTAATATTTTTTTCTGACTGTCGCAGGCAGAATTTTGACTCCCATGATCCTTATTCCCTGGTGTATACCTGTCAATATGTAATGTGACTTTGCAGATGTAATTAAGTTTACTAATCAGTTGATCTTAAAATAGGGCCCTTATTTTGGATTATGTAAGTGGACCTGACATAATCACACTTTAGTGTGATCAGAGTGTGGAAGAGAAAAGAAGTCAGAGATCTGAAGCATGAAGACTCAACATCTCACTGCTGGTCTGAAGATGTGAATGCCATGTGAGGAGGAATGCAAGCAGTCTGAAGTTCCAGAGAGAAAGAACCCTACCTGACATTCAGTGAGAAATAGAAACCTCAGTCCTACACTCACAAGAAATTCAATTCTACCAACAATCTCTGTTATCTTGGAAGTAGATTCTTCCCTAGGGCCTGTAGAGAGGAAGGCTTCCCCACCTCCCCTTATGGAAAGGATTTCAGTTTCATGAGACCATAAAGAGAATCCAGTTAGGCTACAGCATTTATGGATTTGTGGACCATGAAAACAGAGAAACTAAATGGGATTTTGTTTTAATATATCAAGTTTGTGGTAATATGGCAACGATAACAAACACAGTGACAATCCTTTAATACAGCTTTCTTTTTAAAATTTTTTTAAATTTTTTTTAGTTGTCAATGAACTTTTATTTTACTTATTTATATGTGGTGCTGAGGATCAAACCCAGTGCCTCACATGTGCTAGGCAAGTGCTCTACCACTGAGTTATAACCCCAGTCCTCTCTTTTTAAATTTTCATGGTACATTATAATTATGCTTAATAGTGAGACTCATGCCAGGCACCGTGACACATGTCTGTAATCCCAGTGGCTCAAGAGGCTGAGGCAGAAGGATTGCAAGTCGGAGGCCAGCCTCAGCAACTTAGCAAGGCTGTAAGCAACTCAGTCAGACCCCATCTCTAAATAAATACAAAATAGGGCTGGGGATGTGGCTCAGTGGTGAGTGCCCCTGAGTTCAATCCCTGGTAGTCCCCCCAAAATAGTGGGATCCATTATGCCATGTTTATATGCACACATAACATTATTTGTTGATCTCATTCCCCAGTGCCTTCCTTTTCCCTCTCCTCCTCCTCCCTCCCCCAATCTGCTTGCTCTACTCTGCTGATCTCACTTCTATTATTATTTTAATGAATGCATTATAATTATGTATAAGAATTCATTGTGTATTGTACATTGTACATGGACACAGAATATTTTGGTAGATTTCATTCCCCTGTACTTTTCCAAGCCTTTCCCTCCTCCCTCCCTCTTGATCCCCTTTCTATATTCTGTTGGTCTCCATTTTAATGCATCTCTTCATCCATATATACCTGCATTAACACTAATACACATAATATATACATGGAATTAATTTTTACACTTGGGCTTTTGTGAAAAATTAAAACAATTTGTCTTACTTCCTCTTAATTTCTTCCTATAATATCCCCTTTCATTTTCTCCAAACAATATTAGTAATTTGAGGTTTATAACTTCTTACCTTTGTTTTTGGTGATATATTACCTTATACTTCTGTGCTCTTGTGATATAATGAGAAATATTTATTTCTTCTCTGCCCCAAGTCCTTGACACAGAGGTCCTAAAACCCTTGTAACTTCCTGAGTGATGGGATGCTGGGAGCATCTTTTGTTCTGCTATTTGGTCTTTGACCCAGTTTCTGACACAGAGTTCCTAATCTCAGAATGTCCTGGGTGATAAAAGTGTCTTTTGTCCCAATGAGGTAAGTGTTGGTGGGCTCCTGCATGGGGGCAGCCACCAGAAAGATCAAACCGTCATCAGAAACTTGGAACTTTCAGCTCAATCTCCTGTCTGCCAGGAAGAGGTGAGGGACTGTAAAATGAGTCAATAATCAATCATGTTTACATGATTAAGCCTCCATAAAAAGCCCTGAACTGTGGGGTTCAGAGAGCTTCCAGACTGGTGAATATATCTATGTCCATAGGGACAGACTTGTTGGGACTGTTCCCTTAACCCATGGGGTCTATGCTAACTCCAGTTAGGTACAGAATTGCTTTGAATTGTAGGACGCCTAACTGGTGTCTGCCAACAATCAGAAAATTAGGCAATTTTGAAAACCTCCACATATGGTGGTAAGAAATGTTCTGTATTGAGGGTGTGGAGGTTTAGGGAGAAACATTTTTTTTCTACCATACAAACTTCAACAGTTAGCAAATCAACATACACACAGCGGGTGTTCAATCAGTGGCAAATCTATTTGCAAAGGGCATTATATGTGTTTATCAGGCGTTTCTTTTCTCTACATAATTGAATAATTAAGAAATTCATGTGTATATTTATCGATTTCATAGAACAATAGACTGAAAAGGAAGGAGGAAAGACAGGATATAACCATATTTATACCCCCCATTTTTGGATTGCAAATATTTATTGGTGACTTTTTTGTACATTTTGAATAAGCAGCATATTCTAACACCATGTAACCTTTTCCAGATCACAAACTGACATAGAAAGTTTTGGAAGATAGTAAAACTCATATTCCATACCTGGGAGAAAAAAATAAAATGTTTTACCCATGCCATGCATAAATTCTTAAGCCAATTGAACATTCTATTAAATCAAGAAATTCTCTGAAATATTGAAAAAAAACAGATAAATCAGGATCCAAATGAAATAAGACCACCGTTAATCTGTTCAGACTGTCATGACAAAATGTTATGGACTGGGTGGCTTAAACAACAGAAATTTATTTTCTTACAGTTTGGAGGCTATATGTCTAAGATCAAAGTACCAGCATGGCCAGTTCTTACTGAAGGTTTCCTGGCTTGTAGATGGCAATCTTCTCACTGTATCCTTACTTGGCCTTTCCTGGGCACATTCACATGAGGAGAGAAAACATTCTCTGAAGTCTCTTCTTAAAAGAGCACTAATTATATTGCATTGGGCCCCATGCTTATTACCTCAATTAACCTTAATTATCTCCTTATAGGCCCTATCTTTAAATTACAGTAGAGGTTAGAACTTCAACACTTGAATTTTAGGGAGACTCAATGAACTGCATAGCAAACTCCCCTATGGAATATATCTTGTGTCCCCCTCACACATTCAGTCATTCACTACTTCTCACTATAGGATATTCGACTGCCTATTTCAAACATAAAGTGAAGAATCCACTGCAGCCTCACTTGTGTCTGCTGCTGGTCATAGCACTAGCATTAGTTGTACCACTGGCAGTGACCATGTCCCCCAGCACCATACACAGCATTAATAGCTATATAACCTGAAATTCTGGCTTAGATTCTGTCCTCATCTTCTCTTAAAACCTATTAATAGCTGGGCACAGTGGTGTACACCTGTAATCCCAGCAGCTCGGGAGGCTGAGGTAGGAAGAGTGCAAATTCAAAGCCAGCCTCAGCACATTGGTGAGACCCTATCTAAATAAATAAATAAATAAATAAATAAATAAATAAATAAGGGTTGGGGATATGCCTCAGTGGTTAAGCACCCCAGGGTTCAATCTCTGGTACCAAAAACACCTGTTAATATAGTGACCTATAGGAAAAGAGGTAAACATTATTAATCTTGTGCACAAACTTCAACACTTTTGTCTTTCTGGTATAAGTGTAGACTTGAGGGCCCCTTAGGAATTCATATTGCATAAGATCACAGTTAGGTAGCTGCCTTAAATTTAGATATTGTGGCTGCACAAAGTCTTTGATGGTAAGTGTTCTCTACATGCATATGTACAAATGTGCTTCATCTCAGCATCTTCAGTTTGTTCAGCATATTCCAGATGTCCTCTTCAAGTACAAAATTGCACTTCACAAAAATCTCATCCAGGATGTACAACAGTATACCAGTTTTGGAGGATTGGGGATGTAGCTCAGTGTAGCACTTGACACGTGTGAGGCCCTGATTTAGCCTCCAAGCACTGCAAAAAAAAAAAGTACCAGTTTTGGGCAAGCTCCAATCTGTACTCAATCCATTGGCAGAGGAGAGCCCCATTTTGTTGACGAGGATGTAACATTTCTCCATGACATCCATGTTCACTTCCTTCAACTCAAGGTCAGAGATTAACTCTGGACTTGAAAGTCTCCTGAAGACCTCCAGGTTTCTCCTGAGTGATCCTTTTACTGTTGGAAAATAGGTTTGGCAGAGAGAGCAAAAGATGGTGTGGCATTCATTCCATATTCAGGGGTCCTGGAAGGACCTGTCCTCCTCAACATGAGGATGCCCCCATTCAAACCATCGCCTTCTCTACCCCCCAAAAGGAAAGCTCAAGTCTACCCTTTAAACCCAAAAGCTTATGTAGTTTCAGTAAAATTAGAAATTAAAACCATTTCTCTCAATTTCCTGTAGAGGTGTGGAAGTATCTAGGAGAATTGGGATGAATTTAGCTTTCCAGGGCAATGCCTCAGTTCCATGGGTTGGGCCTACCTATGTTCCTCATACTCCTGGTCACCAAGACTGTATTCAACAGGGACAGTGAAAAGTCTGGAGTCTGAAGGTGTTCACAGCCAGAACTCTTCCATTCACTTTGTTAACCTATCTCCTGAGACCACAAGGAGGAGGTGGGGGGCCACATCAGACTCTAGGAAGCAATTCCCAGTGATGTTACTCTAAGGGGCCTACTGTATTATGGGGTAGTTGGTCCCCTCATTTTCACTCAGGATCTTCAACTGACTCCAGCTGCTGACCAGCTACACCCTTTGCCAACTGCTGACCCAAGGACTTCCCACTTAGACCAATGAACTCACTTCCTGGATATCTCTGAAGATGATGTAAGGGTAGAAGACTCCCAGGGTGAAAATTAGGGGCCAGACCATGCTAGAACTTCTCTTACCTGGGCTAGGCAGTCTACTTAGTCTTATCTTAAATCAAAATAGAACATGAGCCCTATCTAGCCTACAAAATATAATTAAATCCCTCAAACCAAAGTCTCAAATCTATGATAAGTCAGAAAAGGAAGTGAGGGAAGTCTCTACTGAACACCCCTGTCCAGCACTCCCCAGAGCTGAAGCAAGGGTAGGGTTTTATGGAACCTCTTCTGGTTAGACAAAGATGGTCCCCTTAGTCCTTCTAAGGGTTCTATGTTACAAAGAATTGCATTGCCCAAGGAAAGGTCTAAATAATCAATTCTCCCCAAAGAGTTGTCTGATATTTGCCTTAAACTTTTGAATATTATGTTTGGTAATAGTGTCCTTGTTTATCTAGAGGCTTTGGACTAAGCCAAATAGTCAAAACTAACAATGATTTATGATGGAAGCTTGGGGTTGCTTAGATCAACCTCCAGGGAACTAAAACTAAGGTTAGTCACATGGGCGGTCAACAGTGTCTTCATGAATTAACACCAACTCAAACTGTGAAATTCAAGGTACAAGTGAGCTTCTTTGGTTAGCCATACTTCATGTGTATTGTCACACATGGTTTGCAAAAGTTAACACTCTCTGTGACTCCATAAGGAAAGGACAACTGGAAGCTCTGTGCATGGAATTCCTATGCACCTATTCTCTTAGATGATTTTAATCTGTATCTTTTCACTGCAATGATCCATAACCATGAATATATTGACTTTCAGTGAATTCTGTGAGTCCTCCTAGCAGATTTTCAATCTTGGTCTTGGGAACTCCTGAACTTATAGATAGTGAGGATGGTCTTGGGAACTGCCAAACTTTTCAGGTCTTTACTTTGACTGCTGGCAAGATCTGGAATTCTTTCCTCTGTTGACCTTCCTCTGTGGAACTTTCTTTTTAGACTTCACAAAGACACTGAGGAAGTAATCATGCATGTCTACCTAGGTGTTCTAAAAGCAGACAGCAGGGCTGAGGATCTGAGCACCTTCTGAGCTGGATATGAGGATAAGAAAGTCTCCTGAAGAAATTAATTCTACTAGCTGGGATTACAGGTATTTGGGAAACTGAGACAGGAAGATTCCAAGGTTGGGCAACTAGGTTAGATCCTGTCTCAATCCTCCTGTCAAGCTTTTTACCTAAACTCCTGGCAGGACATGGGACTCATCCCTCTGCTGAATGCAGGTCAATCCCCAGACCAAGTCCAATTCTCACAGATCCTCCTGAGGAGAAAGGAGAGGACTCCACAAGACAACCCTGCTTGGGGCCTCCCATGGTTGAGAGCAAATTCTATGGGACTCCTCTGTTCAGGAGTGGGCTGTCCCTTTCATCTTGCCTCAGGATTTCCATCTTGACTTCTGGCAGGAAATTGGTTCCCATCCCCACCTGATATGCTGAGTTTCCTCCACCCCTACTCTACACAAGGCCTCACCATCCTGAGACCTCTGAAAGGAAATGAGGAAATATTGCATCCTACTACTACTGGGATGGGACTCTGTAGCATCCTCACTGTTCCAGAGTGGATGGTACTCTAAATATTAACTCAGGGTCCTTATCTTGACTCCTGGAATGAAATGAACTTCCTGTTTCCTGCAGATCTGAGTACTGCCCCCTTGGGCCATGGCTCTCACTTCCAGGAGACCTCTCAGGAAGAAGTGCAAGAGCTTCATCCTGCCCAAGGGGTGATGGCAGGGGCCAGCCAGACATTCTGGGGTACACTATAACTGGTGCTAATGTTGCCTCTGCCCTCATGAAGAAGTTAACCATTCCACTGCATTCAGGATCTAGGGCCCTTTCCTAATCCAAGGCTTCCCACCTAAAAACCCATGCCCTCACCTCCCAGTGCCCTGAGGAAGAACTGAAAAGCAAGAAACACTGCTAGATTAGTTGGTCATTCCTCCCTGGTGTCTAACAGGGCTGATAGCAGTGATAGGGGTGACAGATTTATAAAACCTCATCTATTCTGAAGGTAAGAAAGTTTCCTGCAGAAATTAATACTCTAGCCGGGTATGGGTTGTGCACCTGTAATCCCAGCTACTCAGGGGACTTAGACAGAAGGGCTGCAAACCTGCACCACTTAGTGAGATCCTGTCTCAAAATGCAAAATGGCTGGGGATATAGCTCAGTGGTAGAGCACTTGTCTAGCATGCATAAGGCCCTGAGTTCCATCCTGAGTACTGAAAAATGAAAGAGATGAAGAACAGAATGAATGAATTAGAATTAAGTCAGACTCTTTCCATCTCTTCCTTACTCTATAGTATATTACACTCTATAGCATAAATCATTTTCATTGATTTCTCTACCTGTTATTCTTTCCCCTTGATTAATTTATTAATCCCTATTCCAGAACAGCACTGTTTAATTGGTGCTATCACTTAGGGTAATTTCCCCTTCATTATTTTATTTGCTTCAGTACTATCTTATATATTTGTTCCATAGCTTTGTATTTATCACTTCAAATCACCTTTAAGTTCAATTATCATACTAAAATTTTTCTCATGTCTCAATCTGAATATGTATGAATACCATATTCTAAGTATGCATATGTATTCAAATTGTTCATGACTTTCATTAAGGTTTTCCATTTTGTTTGAAAATGAGTTCATTTTTATAAGTTTATTTCTAGATATCTCAAAAATCCTATCATTGCTACTTTGTTCTCTTTTACAATTTTTAAATTTGTGATTATTTACATAAAAACATAAAGTATTATATATTTATTTCATATAATCCCAACAAAATCAAGTTTTTTTTTAACTTCTGATACTATTTTTCCATTGAATTCCCTGTGTTTTTCTTCTTTTGGTGTGTAATCACACTTTCTGAATATTGTCATACAAGTTTACACTTCTGTTCTATATATCTATTTTTGTTCCTTCTTTAGTGAATGGGTAGAACTTGGGATGCTTCACCTTAGTTGGAATTGTCCTAGTATTTCACCATCTGGAATTGTCCTAGTATTTCACCATCTTACATACTCTTGCTTTTTTTGCTTATGTAGCTAGCCAGTTGAAGATGCTTTTGTTTGTTTCTGGTTTACTGAAAGATTGCATTGGAATGTTGAATTTTTTGAACTTTTCATTATTGTTTAATCATTGACAGGTTTAGTGTGCAGTAATGCCACAATTATATTCAGTGATGATGTTGGTTATGTGCATTTAACTTAAAATATTTTGTCCAAGCAAGACACAGTGGCACATGCACACAATCCCAGAGGCTAAGGAAGCTGAGGCAAGAGGATCTCAAGTTCAAAGCCAGCCTCAGCAATTTAGCAAGGCCCTAAGCAACTTTGTGAGACCCTGTCCCAAATTTTAAAAAAAATTAAAAGGCTGGGGATGTGACACAGTGGTTGATTGCCCCTGGGTTCAATCCTTTGTACCCAAAAAATGTCCAAAGTATGTAAAATTCTCCAAAACTAAGGATACAAGTTTTATTTTAAATAAAGCACAAAGTTTGAGTGAACACTTCATTCACAAAGTAGGGAAGTCAAAAAAAAAAAACACATGAAACAGAAGAACTACTGGTAAATAACTGGCACATAATACTTTCAGATATGAACTATCAGAATGATGAATTTTTAAGTGATGTTTTTTTCAGTGATTCAAATGACAGTTGTGTACTCATTTGGTGTGGACCTGGTATCTCTTTTGTGAAGCAGCAGCTGAAGAGACTCCAGTACTTGCCATGGCAGACAAAAAGCTCAAGGAAGGATTTAAGACTGAGAACAACAATCATATTAACTTGAAGGTGGCAGGGCAGGATGGTTCTGTGGTGCAGTTTAAGATTAAGAGACACACCACTTAGTAAACTAATGAAAGCCTATTGTGAAGACAGGGTTTGTTGATGAGGCAGATCAGATTCCAATTTGACAGGCAACCAATTAATGAAACAGACACTCCTGCACAGTTGGAAATGGAGGATGAAGATCCAATTGATGTGCTCCAGCAGCAGACAGTAGGTATCTACTAAAAAGGGAACCTGTTACTTTACTCCATAACTCTGTTTTACAGACCAAGAATACATTCTTAAATAGAAAACTGCAATTTGGTTCCACCACATTTTGACTACTACAGTATAGTTTTCTCTATTCTTTCATTTTCCCCTTCCCCATTCCTTTATTGTACATAAAGTAACTGGTGTATGTGCACAAGTATATTACATTTTTTAACTAAGTGACCAATGATATGTTGTGATTGATATCAAATGGAGATGGGATGGGGAAAATACTGGTTCCAAGAAATTATTCCCTTTCTCCATTAGTGGCATGCTCATTCGGCTCTTATCTTTATAATTCAGTAAGTTATTTTGCTCTCAGTGTTTTAACAAAAGAGAAAACAAACCAACCAAAAAAATCCCTAAACAACATAAAAATCCTTGTATACCTTGTTCAACTGGAGAATTTTAATGTTTTTCATTTATCATTGTAAAACCAAGGACAATTGTATAACTTTTTTGTATGTAGCTGTTACATGTAGGGCAATCTGTCTTTAAGTAGGGGTAAATTACTCTTAGAGATTGCTAGATAGTTTTACCATCAAGTCAAATGTCTTGTTTGAATAAACTTCTTGTTAAAAAAATGACATCTCCCCCACTCTCCGGGAAGGTAGTTCCACTTGCAAATAAGGTAACAAAACTCAGGAACCAGGAAAGAAATGATGAACTATTCAAGATAATTTTCCATGGGTCAGGTGTTTTGGCACATCTGAGCACAGGGCATTTACAGCTTTGTTCAAGGATGTTTGCAAAGCTGTTACAGGTCAGGGAGCATATTTGCTTATAATCCAAGGTAATTTTCCTGCTCTCCCCAAAGACATCCCCAGGAGATGAAGTTAATATCTCTCTTTGGGTTAGAGAACAGGTTCATTTCCTAACCATGATAATAACAATGTTTTTCTCTGGGGCAATCATTGGTCAGGTTTGCTTACAGTACCCTTAAAAGACTGGGGGTTTCATATGCTCAGACTGTTTCAACTGTGATATAAGGTAGGACTTGGGAAACAAGGGGAACCAATGTAAACCTGAGGTTCAGGCTGCCAGCTGTGTCAGTGGTAATAAACTATCTAAATCCATTCAAGCTCATCTCCTTGCTGGTCAAATCTATGGAAGTGTAGTAAAGCTGTCTAGCAGCTAAAGTAGTCCCTATTACTTAGGAACTGCTTGAACATTTGATCCAAACGTTTAAAGATGTCAGGATTTTGTAGAAATCATAAATGATAAATCACTTGGGAAAGGCAAGAAAAAAGAGTTATTTGAAAACCAGAATTTAGTAGTTTTTGGTTTTTGGGAATTGAGATCAATTGTTGAGGCACAATGAACATATTTAGTAATAAAATCAAAATTTGAAATTCCTGAAAATCAGTGGAAGGAATAAAAGTAGTTCAACAGCAACTTCATATGAATTGCAAAAGTGATGGACATCTTGGGAGGTGGGGGAAAAATTGGAGGGCTGACTCCAATGAAAGGGCCAACTCAGGTTATGATACTAGTCCTGGTTCACTTATTTTCCATGTTTCAGGGCAGGAAACTTCCAATATATTTTCACCTCTAATTTCCAACTCTAAGTCCAGTTCAGTTCCTAGGTGGAGGAAGATTTCCAAAAATTGGAGGATAACAACCTCCCAGGGGCAGTTGTACCTACTCTCCCCTCTATGGAATTTGTTCATATTTATACCCTTCTTCCATTTTCAGATAACAGCTGACATTGGTAAGGAAAGTTTATCTCAGCTTCTCAGTTCACAGCCCTTACAGAGTAAATTTTGATCCATACTACACAGTGTTCTTCTCCAAAAGCAGGATTTCAAATTTGTTTGGTTAGGTAGGAGTTCAAGGACATCAAGCAAAGAAGAGACAGGGTATTAGAAAGAAGTTGCTGGTATGGAGATTCATTAGAAAACTTGGAATGGAACCACCATTTGAACCAACTATTCCACTCCTTGGCCTATACCCAAAGTACTTAAAATCAGCATACTACAGTGACACAGCTACATCAAAGTTTATAGCAGCTCAATTCACAATGGCTAGATTGTAGAACCAACCAAGATTCTCTTCAATAGATGAATGGGTATAGAAATTATGGTATATATACACAATGGAATATTATTCAGCCATAAAGAAGAATAAAATTATGGCATTTGCAGGTAAATGGATGGAGTTGGAGAATATCATGCTAAGCGAAATAAGCCAATCCCAAAAACCAAAGGCCAAAATGATTTCTCTGATAAGTGGATGATGATACATAATTGAGGGTGGGAGGGAGGCAAGAACAGAGGAAGAATGGATTGTTTAGAGGAAAATGTGGGGTGGGGAGGAGACGGGGGAAGGAAAGATAATAGAATGAGACAAACATCATTACCTTATGTACATGTATGATTGCACAAATGGTATGACTCTACTTCATGTACAACAAGAGAAATGATCAATGTACACCATTTGTGTACAATGAATCAAAATAAAATTAAAATAATACCTTGAGATGAAAAAGAAGAAAAAAGAAACTGCTGGAGGACAAGACAAGGAGATGACTCCTCACCCTGTTTACAATAAATCCCATAGCCAATGACAACTCCCACCATGAAAGACTTATCACCATGACAACTCCCACCACAGGTTCAGATTTTAACATGAGCAATGGAAGTAAAGTGTGCAGTATTCTGATTAGGTTTGCTAAAGTAACCAATGGGGGAAATTGGAAAATATTCTAACATACAATAAGATAACCAATGGGAGAAAATGGAGTAAAGTCTTCAATCAGGTTTGTATAGAGAAGAGAACACCCCACAGTTCAGGATATAAGACCCTAATATCTAGACACTGGGGCCATGAGCCTCTCTGTCTCTGTGTCTCTCTCTCTTTATCTCTCTCTCTCTCTCTCTCGCTAGGCCCACTCCACTCCACCTAACAGAGTGTTATCTTCACCTTCAATAAGTCTGTACTCTGTGTCAGAGGTCAGTTGCATGCCTGATCTATTAAGAGGTACAGAATACATAGGAATGTCTCTGGCAGCCCAGAGTTAACCTCAAAGAAATCTCAGACTCCCAGTATCCTTACAATAGATAATTCTGAATATTTAGGGTCCAGCACACTGAAAATGAGTGAGTCACTAATATGAAGGATGACAGGATGTATTGAAGTTCCCATGTGTATGTAAAACATGTGAAGTCACAAGAAAAGTCCTTCAGGCAGGCTAGTAAAAGAGGAGGATGTGTTCAGGAAAAGGAATTTCTAATTAGAAACTTCACAGATCACATCTTTTCTAGTGAATGAACTTGAGACAGCTTTAGAAGATGGAAGAGGCATAAGGGATTATCTGAGACCCATGAGGACAATTTTGAAGGCAGAGAGTTTTGACACAAAACCATGAGATGTACTGAGCCACATGACTTGGAAAGACCAAATGTTCCAAGGACCTTGTACAGAGTGACAGAACCTTGCCTTCAGTAGAAATAACAAGTATAGGGCTTATTTGACTCTCTTTTTTGTTTCAGTATTAATTTAAGGAAATACAAATTTAATTTTGGAAAACTAACAAAATGTAGTTAAGTCTTAACCAAGTGATTTTTTTGATGAGAAGAGCTGCAAAAGTTGCTCAACGTGTTAGTGATGTGGTTTATTTATTCATTCCACTGTTGACAAGGATTTGAGTTGTGTTTATTATAAATTTTATTATTATAAATTATTATACATTGTGTTTATTATTATATAAATAATGCTGTTATGGACAGCCCCTGTCACAAGTCCTTTCCTGGACATACACACTCATTTCTGTTGGGTATATATTCAATTGTTGAATTGCTGATGTTACCATCTAGGGGTGTTGTCTCCATTCAGCAAAGACTTGAAGAACAGGACACGGTGACAGCAAGCAAGCAGCAGGTTTATCGCAAAAGTGATAGAGATAGACTTCTCAAAAGAGAAGTTGCCCCAGACCTGGGAATTCAGTGGGGGAATTTTGGCCTGTTCTTTTTATAGTCTCTGGAATTTCCTCCTTTCCTATCTCCTTCCCAGTCCACAAGCTCCTCACCATTATTGACTGGTGCCCCTCTGTCCACACATCTGTTTAGTTTTTCTATTGGATCTTCCACTTAGGAGCACAAGTACAAAAGTGTCTGTCTGATTGTGTCTCCCACTCGTGTCTATGACCACTTTTGTCAACCGGGAAGAAGGTCCTCTTCACACTCCTTTGGTCTGGACCTGCCCCTGACTTCCTCACTCACCATCTTGCCCTGGCTGAAACGCAGGGTTTGCATTTGAGAAAGTACTGATCACTCTACATCTTCTTCAACACTAGGTATTTATTTAAATTTCATTTTAGACATCCCATTTTTTGCATAAAGATGTCACATTGAAGTTTTATTTCACTAATGAATTAATAATTAATCTTTTTATATGATGAATTGATGACAGTGTCTTTCCTCATCCCTAACAACTAATAATCAGTGTTTTTATGTTTATTATCTATTTATTAAAATAGGACTTAATGTTATATTCACAATTTCCCTGGATTCTAAACATTTACTTGTACTATGAACCCTGAAACTGATACTAGATGATTATGGGACACTCTGATTCACTCAGAGATTATAGTCTAATGCTCTTTCTAAGGAATGATGCTGTAATTAAAGTGATTATATTGCCCAAATACAAATTCAGAAAACTGATTTGATAACCATACCTCTACTCTTTTATAATTCACCTTTCCATAACTGTGGGACACCTCTCAGCCCCTTACCTATATCTACAAAATAGGTGTTCTCCCATTTTCCCTTAATCACCATCCCACCCACCACATACACTAATGTTTCATTGTCTATGTATCTTATTGTGTTTGCCCTATCCCTTTGTTGTATAAAGACAAGGCCTCCTACGTGGACTCCCCACACCCCTTTAGCCCAAGGCTGAGAGTATCTAATGCCTTTCCAAAATCACCCCGGTTTTCTGTCATGACTCTTAAAGTGTCTAAAATATTTTCATGCCATCCTAATTAGAGAAGCAGTGGGTAAACTTGTGTTCATGGTTTCAAGAGGACAATGTTCTTTTTTGTTTTTTATAGGACAGTATTATATAAGATGGTAGGATGTTGCTCACATTTTTTTTTTTTTTTTGCTACCAGGGATTGAACCCAGGGTGCTTAACCACTGATCCACATCCCCAATCCATTTTTAATTTTTGAAATTTTGAAACGGGGTCTTCCTAAATTTCTTCGGTCTCACTAAGTTGCTCAGGCTAGCTTTAAAATTGTGATCCTCCTACCTCAGCCTGCTGAGTCAATGGGATTACAGGCATGCACCACTATACCTGTCTTGTTTGCAATTTTTTTTAAAAAGTATTTCTTTAGTTGCTGATGGACACGATATCTTTATTTTATTTACTTATTTATTTATTTTAGTGTGGTGCTGAGGATCAAACCCAGTGCCTCACACGTGTGAGACAAGTGCTCTACCACTGAGCTACAACCCCAGCCCGTTTGCAAATTTTTATTAGTGCAAAATTCATCTGAATTATTTCTCACAAAAGGATAGCAGTCATTTCACTGTGTGTAAACCCCAATGTATGAAGACAAGGATGGCAGAGAGTTGTAATTGAAGAAGAGACTGTAAGCCTGAGTACTAATCCACTTAGCACCTCTTCTTCCTTCTCAGCATAGTAAGCTTGGACACTCAGAATCCTAGGGTTCTCTATGAATTGTTCGAAAAGCCCTGAATTGGAAGAGCCTTCCTCAGATACAGGCCTCCTGATCATGTTTCTACACAGGCTTCTGTCTATACAGGCTCCAATTCTTTTTTTTTTAATTTATTTTTATCATAACAAATGGGATACATGTTGTTTCTGTTTGTACATGGAGTAACAGCATACCATTTGTGTAATCATACATTTACCTAGGGTAATAGTTTTTGATTCATTCTGTTACTTTTTTCCTCCCCCACTCCAACCACTCTTATCCCTCTATACAGTCCCTCCTTCCTCCATTCTTGTCCCCCTCCCACCGCCCTTTGTGTGTCATCATCCGCTTATCAGCAAGATCATTCATTCTTGGGTTTTTTTGAGATTGGCTTATCTCACTTAGCATGATATTCTCCAATTTCATCCATTTGCCTACAAATGCCATAATTTTATCATTCTTCATTGCGGAGTAATATTCCATTGTATAAATATGCCACAGTTTCTTTATCCATTCATCAACTGAAGGGCATCTAGGTTGGTTCCACAATCTGGCTATGGTGAATTGAGCAGCAATGAACATTGATGTGGCTGTATCTCTGTAGTATGCTGATTTTAAGTCCTTTGGGTATAGGCCAAGGAGTGGGATAGCTGGGTCAAATGGTGGTTCCATTCCAAGCTTTCTGAGGAATCTCCACACTGCTTTCCAGAGTGGCTGCACTAATTTGCAGCCCCACCAGCAATGTATGAGTGTACCTTTCTCCCCACATCCTCTCCAACACCTGTTGTTACTTGTATTCTTGATAATCATACAGGCTCCAATTCTGTGCATGGCTTTCAAGCACTGTCAACAAATTGTGTCTTTGTTCCTGAATCACTGGTACAGCTCACAATCACTTTTCTCTTTTTTCATTTTTTTTGAGGGGTGCTGGGAATGGAATCCAGGGCCTTTCAAATGCTAAGCACATTCTCTACTGCTGAGTTACAGCCCTAAGACCTCTCTCATCAATTTTCCTACCTTCTAACCCTTTCTTCACATATACAGATACATATAATATCCACTCATCTCTACTGTTATCTGCATTTGTGAATTTTGTACCCCCTGCTTTTCCCTTCAATCTGCCATTTCACTTAGAATTTTTCCCAGGCCCTGGCTTCCTGTTCTCCTCGAATGCTGTCACTTCTTTTCTGACCCAGCTTCAAATCCTCCTCTGAGAAAGAGACCCCTGCTATTGCCTTTACCTGGAAGCTTCTCTGAACCTCACCATTCAGTAGGTCCTCTACCTTGACATCTCTATATTCCTTTCTTCTAAAGTCTTCCATGAACATGGAGTTCATTCCTTCAGCGATGAGACTATCCACATAGGGAGGGAACTTGGTGTCTCTTCCCTTCTTATTTTGCCTCCCTGACCTAATCTACAATTTCCAGTTTTTACTATGATTTACTTTCATTTGAACCCAGAGAAAGACAGAGTAGAAAGACCTAGAACTTTTTCTCAAAAATCAGAATGAAGCCTGGTGACAGGGCCTTTTAAAGACACACAGCTCAATTATCCTTCAGCATGTAAGCTGAAGTAGAAATAGTTAATGTTTCTGCTTCAAGCTGTCAGCAAAGAATGACGTGTGATTGCTGTTCAGAGTACTCCCTCTATTCCCACTGCCATTACACTGTAAATGGTGACTGCTTGCTTAAATGCTGGGCACAGGCTGGCTCCTGCAGTTACTCTCTAGTCACTAAGCACCCCAGGGAGTGTGCAATGTCCTCAGATACAAAGAAAATTCAAGTCTTTTCCTGGGCAGCTAAAACACACGTAATTCTTTACTCTCAGTGGGGTAAGGGTCATAAGATATTAGCAGCTGAAGTAGGTCACAAGGTTACAGCAAACCACTTTGTGATAGAGAAAAGAGGTGAGAGGTGGGTTAGGAGCCTGTGTATCACAAAAGACAGAACATCCATTTTTTTCAGTTCTCATAAATGAGGACATGCAGTCCATGATGTCATACAGAGGACAGGCTGAGTGTTCATGAACATCCATAAGACCCTTGCACTCTGAATCACCAGGAGCATGGAAAATATGGAGTTTCTGAAGTCTGTAACAAGAATTAAGGGAGTGAGGGCTCAGTGGTAGAGCGCTTGTCTCACACATATGAGGCACTGGGTTCAATCCTCAGCACCACATAAAATGAATAAATAAAATAAAGGTATGCTGTCCATTTACAACTGCAAAAAAATTTTTTTAAAGAATTAAGGTAGTGATACCTGCTTCACAAGGTTGTTGGACTTAGAATACTATTTCACAGAGGAGACATGGTGTGATACCTTCTACTTGGCTGTGAATCTGTGCTCAGTGGGGAGTGTGAGTGTGTTTCTGGGCAGGGAAGTCTTGAAACATATGAGAAGCTAAGGTGAGGACCTTGTTCTAGAAGGAGATTTCTGTTGCTATTAGAGACTGAAAAGGGATGCCCAACAGGGGCTGTTTTCTAGGTAATCCACAGAAGAGGATAACGCCAGTTGCAGTGCACAACCCCCATGAGGTCCTATCTCTTGGCAAGCTAAACTACAGTCTTTCAGCCCAGGCGCTCCCACATTTTGTACTGTCCTTGCTGGATGGTAAGGATGAGCTTTAGTAACAGATAATCTCTCATTGGGAAACTTTGAAATTCTCATCTTCTACTGTGCAATTTGTTTTTTGGTTGTTGTTGTTGGTGGTGGTGGTGTGTGTGTGTGTGTGTGTGTGTGAGAGAGAGAGAGAGAGAGAGAGAGAGTGACAAACTCTTCTAGTGTGACAGACTCTTCTCCATTTTCCATTTCCTCCTCCTAGATTCAAATTGTTGGGCCATAGGTCATATATATGTTTAACCTTAATAGATCACACTCAACAGTTTTCCAAAGTGGTTTTGCAAATATACCCTCTAACCAGTAATGTATGAGTCTTCAGGTATTTTCAAATCATTCTTAATATATGTTCTATGCCACCATTTTGGTGATGTGAACAGTGCTTTTAATTTGCATTTCCCTGGGGCTTAATAAGGTTGTGTGCTTCATACCAATACCATGCTGTGTCAAATATAATAGCCCTGTAAAGTTTAAAACATCTGCTAGTGTAAGTTTTCCAACTTTGTTCATCTTCAATACTGCTCTGCCTACTCTTTTTACTTTGAATTTCCATATCAGTTTTAGAAACTGTTGTCAAATTCTACCAAAAAGGCCTCAGATTATAAATGGGGTTGTGTTAAATTTGTAGATTGATGTAGGGAGAATTTATATTATAATAATAATGACACTTATAATCCATGATTATAGTACAAATTCATTTATTTAGATTATTTGGTAGTCCCTTATAATTAAACATATTGTAACTGATACAGAATATTCCTGCAATGCACAAACTCTAGTAATGTCACTAGAATAGAATCAGAGTATTCTATGCATTTTTCATTGTATTAGCATTTGTTATTCATTCATCAGGATGCATGCTCTATGAGCAGAGTTTATTAAAACACAGATGGCAGGGCTGCAACACCACGCCCCCACCACTGAGTTCCTGATACAGTAGGTCAGGATGGAGCCCTGCATTTGTGACAAGTTCTGAGGTGACTTCAGTGTTGCTGGTCAGGGGACAACACTTGAAGAACCACTGCCTTAAATAAAAACAAAGGAAATACATTGGTCCAGCCACCATCCTGAATGCTGAGAATTTAGAAGGGTGTAAACATGGTCTCTCCTCCAGAGTCAGTTAGGCTCATAAGGGAGGCAGGACCACAAGCAGATGATCATAACACATTATAGGAAGGACCTTGTGATTTTAACCCGTGAATCTTGGAGCTAAGGGGAAGCTTGCTTTTTCTTAGGCAAATAAAATCATCTAAGAATAGTGTTGAACTGGATGAATGAGTACCTGTTGAGTAAATATGAAGAGATTTTAATGTATGGCTGTTCATACTGGGGAAATGTGAATATGTGAGTGCAAATATATGGTGAGAAATTGCAAAATATGGTTTTGTCTTCCTTTTTTTGTCTTCTTTAAGCAGATCAAAACCACAAGAACATGTCAGCAGTCTTTCCAGACTCATATTTTATTGACATGATAAAGAAACTTCATGGCTGTTTTGATACAAAATGTTATTAGGAACTGAATCTTCACTAAAGATAACTGTCTGCATATTTTGCAGAAATGGAGGCCACTCTCACTTTGATGTGGTATTGGGAGATGACAGAACACTTGCCATATTGTTTTGTATCATTTTAAAGAGGCTTCATCTTTATTAGGTAATAATTCCCTTCATTTTGCATAAGTAACGTTTTCTCACCCCCTGCAATATTTCAGGATGAGAAATGGAACAATCCATCACTGTTAATCCTGCTACCTGAGGCACAAGATTGGGCAGGTAGAAGCTGGAGCTTTGCTGGACCCCGGCTTGTCTGCACACTAGCAGAGGTGTCTTACCTCCGGGAATTTACAAGCACTTGTGAACTAATCTCTCATGGGAATTTATTAGTTTTAAAATTCTTTTTATTAGTACATTACAGTTGTACATAACATTTTGGTTCATTTTTGCATAATCATAAATGTATATAATGTATTATGCTCATTCTTAATCCCCAATACTTCTCCATTTGAATCCCCTCCTACCCCCTGATTCCTTTCCTCTCCCCTACTCATCTTTATTCTATTTATTGTTTGTTCATTTGTTTGATTGTTTTGGTAGTACTGAGCACTCTACTACTGAGCCACATCTCTGGCCTTTATTATTTATTTGTTTGTTTGTTTATTTATTTATTAAGGCAGGGTCTCACTAAGTTGCTGAGGCTGGCCACAAAATTGCACTCCTCCTGCTCAGTCTCCTGAATTGCTGGGATGACAGGTATGTGCCACCATACCAGATATTGTTTTTAGTTGTATATTATGGTTCCATATAAAAGTGAAATGTGTTGTGATGTATTCCTATGTGCATACAGCACACATTGATCAATAATTTCATAGTTGCTTCCTTTTCCCATCACTAATACATACCCTTCCTCTACTCCACTGCTCCCCCTTCTATTTTCATGATATCACTCCCTTTTACCCCTTATTTCTCTCTAGCTTGTACAAGTAAAGAAAACAGTCAGCCCTTAATTTTCTGAGTCTGCATTATTTCACTTCACATTATGTTCTTAAGTTTCCAGGAGAGGATTGTTTAAAATAGGATAAAACTCTGAGCTGCTGTGTAGAGCTCCAGAGATGACACAGTGAGGAAGGTGATCAATTAAATCAATCATGCAACTGCAATTAGGTGTAAATTTTCCAAAGACAATTGAGTGTTGGCATTGGAATATTTTGTGAGTTAACATATTTAAAATCGATAGAAAGTTTAAATATGAAGATGGTGAGAATGATAAAATATTATATGTAAGTAATTACAATAAAATTTTTTTCTGTTTTTAGGGATTTAATTACCTACTCATGTTAATTTTGTTATTGAACATTAGTATTACCAGGATTTTATATGCTTTATGGGTACAGACATTACAGAATGTAAAATGAGGCAGTCAGAAATAATGTATCATCCATCATATGAATATTTGTATATAAACTAAACTTGTACTTCTTAAGAAATATTAACAAAACGACACTAGGTAACTTCCTATTTTTGCCTTCATCGAAAAATATACTGAGATATAGAAGACTGTTTTAAATTAACATGTATTGGCTCTACATATTAATGGGGTTGAGTATGATATTTCCATATATGCATAGAGTATGCACTGCTCAAATTCAACCACTCTTTTTCTACCCTTCCCCAACCAACCCTCTCTAATCCTTAATAATCACTATTCTACTTTCAGATCAACTCGATTTAGTTTCTACAATTGAAAAAGAACATGGGATACTTGACTTTGTCTGACTGAGTTCGCTTAATGTCCTCCAGTTTCATCCATTTTGTGGTAAAATAACAGGATTTTATTCTTCTTTGTCACTGAATAATACACCATTTTGTCCGTAATACATTTTGTTCATCCATCATCCATCAATGGGCACCAAGGTTGATTTCATATTTAGTTATTGAGAATAGTGTCACAATAAAATGGGCATGCAGATCTCTTTAGTATGCTGATTTCATTTTCTGGGGATATATATTCAGAAGGAGGATAGCCCTATCATATGGTAGATCTATTTTTTGAGGGGAGGAACTTCCATAATGTCATATTAATTTATATTCCCACCAACAGTGTATAAGAGACTCTTTTTCTCCACATCCTCACAAGATTTAGTTCTTTTAAAAAATATAATAGCCATTGTAACAGGTTATTAGCAGTAAAATATCTCCATGTTGACTAATGAAATTCAGAACCTTTTCATATGTTGTGGCCCACTGTATGTCTTCTTTAGAGAATTGTCTATTCAGATCATTTGGGCATTTTTAAGTTATATTACTTATTTCTTATTATTAAGTTTGAATTCTTCATACATTCTAGATATTAACCACCTATCAGATGAATAGTTAACAAATATTTTCTCCCATTCTGTTGTTCATCTCTACAGTCTGCTGATACAGTCAGTTGATTGTCTCCTTTGCCAGACAGAAGCAAAAACATATGATTGAGGATTCATTGTAATAGAGTCAGAGCAAGGTGATGGTGGACCATTCTGAGTTTTTGAACTAAATTGTTTGGTGTAATTTTAGTTTGGATGTTAAATCACTATTGACAATATATATTATAATGATTATAATGCTTATTATTATTGTTTTATTTAGGAAACTATAGACCAGCATGGAAGAAGTTTCAGGTAAATTACGTGGGGATAAGAACCAAGATTACAGGTCCAAAGGAAAGTACTAAGAGGCTTTTAGGTCAAGGAATGTGAGTAAATACATTTTTTTTATTTTTACAGACTGCATTTTGATTCATTGTACACAAATGGGGTACAACTTTTCATTTCTATGGTTTTGCACAATGTAGATTCACACCATTCATGTAATCATACATGTTCATAGGGCAATGATGTCTGTCTCATTCCATCATCTTTCGTACTCCTGCCCCTTCCCCCTCTCATTTCCCTCTCATAATCCAAAGCTTCTCCACTCTTCTCTTATCCTCTGCCCCCATTATGTATCATCATCCACTTATCAGAGAAAACATTCAGCCTTTGGATTTTTGGGATTGGTTTATTTCACTTAGCATGATATTTTCCAATTCCATCCATTTACATGCAAATGCCATAATTTTATTCTTCTTTATGACTGAATAATATTCCATTGTGTATATATCCCACAGTTACTTTATCTATTCATCTATTGAAGGGCATCTAAGTTAGTTCCACAATCTAACTATTGTGAATTGAGCTGCTATAAACATTGATGTGACTGTAGTGAATACATTTTTTTAAGAAGAAGTTTGAGAACGCAGAAGTAAATAAGGAAAGCAGGATTTCTGCCCTCATGAAACTCTTTTAGTCCAACAGAAAAGCAGACATATGATCAGTCATAGTGACTGGGTAAAACTGAGATTAACAATGTTTACAGCAGCTCAATTCACAATACCTAAGCTATGGAACCAACCAAGATGCCCTTCAACAGATGAATAGATAAAGAAAATGTGGTATATATAAACACAATGGAATATTACTCAGCCATAAAGAAGAATGAAAGTATGACTTTTGCCAGTGAATGGATGGAACTGGAGACTATCATGCTAGGTGGAATAAGCCAATCCCAAAAAACCAAAGGCTGAGTGTTCTCTCTGATATGTGGATGCTGACACACAATAAGGGGGTATGAATAGAAATTCATTGGATTAGACAAAGGGGAATGAAGGGAAGGGAGAAAGATGGGAATGGGAAAGACGGTAGAATGAATTGGACATAATTTTCCTGTGTTCATATATGAATACACAAAGACTGAAACTCTACATCACATACAACCACAAGAATGGGATTCTAATTAGAATATGTTATATTCCATTTATGTATAATATGTCAAAATAAACTCTACAGTCATATATATCTAAAAAGAATAAATAAAAAAAAACCTGAGATTAACATACATAGTAAAAGTAAAGGGAGTTATGGAAGAATAGAGCAAGATCTTGACCTAGTGTGGTAGTTATCAGATCAAGCAGAACTTTCTTGAATAAGTGTTCATTAAATTAAAATTGGAAAGACAAACTTGGGTTAGCCAGGGAAAGAACAATGAGATAAATTTAGAGGTGTTATTTCAGCTGAGAGAATAGTTCTGTAGAAACCTTCTAGCTAGAAATAATCTGGGTTCTGTTGGGATCAAATCAGAAAGCAGTACTTCCGGTGTGTGGAGAACATAGAAGAGGGAGAGTGGTGAAATCAATATGAAAGAAATAGGTCAAGCATGATCATTCAAAACAATGTTTGACACGTCAAGAGTTTGGGACTTTATTGTTAGATGAATGCACAGGCAGGCATGCACTGGATTTCCATGATTAGATTTGTTGTATACATTGTATATTCTGAAAGGAGCTAGGAACCTATGAGTGGAACTATATTGTAAGGGTGCCTGATAAGGGGGTCATAATTTAAAACCACATAAGAAGAGTTTGTTGATTCAGGAGCACTCTCCTAAGATACAAGATTCAAAACACTGGTAGTGCTGCCAGTAGATTGTGCAAACCCATTATTAGTAGGGTGGTTCCTAAAAAGCATTGGAATTGAAATGGCCATGGTAAGTGAAATTGAAATACCAGAATTGTGGGATATGGTAAGGAAGGGATTAAAGGGCTCAGGGACATAAGCATGTTGGAATAAAGTAGATATGAACAGAAGTTCCTCCAAATTATATTCCATGAAAAAGACTAGAGCACACATCATTTACCTAGTCATAAAGAATGAATTTACTGAGGGAAGTACTGTAATCACTAAGACATTCGATAGTATTGTCCTCTACCATAGGGCTAGATTATAGAAGATGCTGCTAAATATTTTGACTCATTGGTTACATTGGGAGTACTCTGAAACAATAGAAGTGAAGTGCCAGTTTCTAACTACCAGAAGCCAAGGGTTTACATAGTTGCAAAGATAGGCAAGGAAACAAAGGCACCAGGGAGGTTGGACTTGTAGAGTGTTATGGAGATGATTAATAGAACATGGTGTCCCTATGGGAAAAAAGATGGAAAGCTAATGAGTATACCATTCTGCTTGTATCAACAGAAAAAATCAACTCTGGATACACAGGAGACTGAGGGAAGTCACTCAAGTAAAAAGTAGGTGCAAACCCTTGCTCAATTGCTAGAACTAAGTCAGTTTCTAAACCCTTAAACTAAGTATCTGTGGAGTTATAATCACACTGCAGATCTCCAGGTGAACATGATATTCAAACTCTGTGTCCAATGGGAGTTAAGAAAATAGAAATAATGAATATAACAATCTTAATAGTTGCAGTGCAAGTATCGAGACATTGAACATTTACTATTGATTAAACAAATAATGGAAAAGAAGGAAATGTTCTTAACTATAGGAAAACTGCGTGTACCAAAAGCTATAGCAATCACCATACTTAATATCCAAAACAATTGAAACCACAATTGACAATGCCATTCACTGGGATAATGGGGATCTTGGAATTAATATGCCTAGAAATAAAAAGGTATGGATTTATTTTATACCTAGGCAATGCAAAGGACTCAACCATTAAACTTTCAAAACTAATATGAAAATTTAAAAATCTAAGCAGACTTCTCCATTATCACACAAAATAACAAGTATTGTTCTATACAGTGGCAAAAGTCCAAATCCATAAATTATCTTTATATAGACACATACATATATAGTAACACACATATATAATAATTATAAGAAAAAAACATAAAATAAGTCATGCAGAAAATGAGAGATACACCTTATTTCTTGATGAATACCAATACAGTTATTTCAAATGAACCCATATATTTGAAAGCTATTCCAAACAATATCCAAACATTTTTAAAACAACTTTTAAAAATCTTTTTAAACATGATGTGAAAATTTGTCATTAAAAAGTACACATGAAAAGTATTTAAATTCTAACAATTTAAAGAAGAGGACAGCAATGGTACAGTAATACACAACTGCAAAAAAAGAGACTCTGGAAACAACCCATCAGACATAGGAATTTGTATTTAACAAACATGGAATTTTTAACTCAGTGGGGGAAAAGATGGAATATTTCATTTTATTGGTGTTAAGAACATAGGCTCTCATGGTTTTGGAAAAACCATGTGTCTCTTATATCATCCCCCCAAACAAATGTAAGATGGGTAAGTACCAAAGGTAAAAATCAAAGCTATACACATTCTAGAAAACAAAGGTGAGACTGATTTTATGACCAGGAGATAGAGAAAGATTTCTTAAAGAAGATAAAAATAATCTTAAAGTTGAAGACTAAGTTGACAACAGACACATTTAGAACAATATATAGCAAGTAAAGACAATAGTGAAGAGACAAACTGGAAGAAAATATTTAAAATTTATATAAATATCAAAGATAGGCCTGAGGGTTTGCCTAGCATGTGTGAGGCCCTGGGTTCAATTCCAAGAACTGAAAAGAAAGAATAAATAGGGGACTGGGGTTGTAGCTCAATGGTAGAGCACTTGCTCAGCACTTATGAGGCACTAGTTTCAATCCTCAGCACCACATAAAATAAATAAATAAAAATAAAGATATTGTGTAAAAATAAGAATAAATAGCAAAGATAAATATAGTAGTCATATGTAATAATTTAGTGCAAACTATTTAGTGAATCTAATAAAACCGATACTTTTATAAAACCAATACATTTATTGCATTTACCTAGAGATAAATGCAGAATAATCTTGGAAGCATTAATTATAATTAATAATAAATGAGCATATAAGCAGCAATAATAAGTTAGTTTTTCATGCATCAGATTGGTAAAATGAAGAAAAAGCACTAGCAATATTAAGTCTGGGTAAGAGAAAATATTTTACCATTACAGGTAGTAATGTGTTATATAGTATTGCATTTTTTTTAAAAATGTTTTTTTTAATTTTGTATACTTGAGATTTATAACATGGTGTTATAGGTACCTATAGATAGTTAGATGTTATTATAGCAAAGTTGATTTTAAAATATCTATCATCACAAAGATAATTTTTGTGTGAAGGAGAATCTAAAATCTACTTGTTTAACAGAAATCCTAAAACAATATAATCTTATGAACTTTAGTTGACAAGTTGTATATTAGATCTCTAAATTGTTTATCCTAAATATCTATTTTATCTCCTTTAACTCATGTCTCATTTCCTCTCCCCTCCTCCCACCCACCTATGGAAACCACTGTTTCTTTCTCTATTTTTTGTTCAACTGAGTCTTTAAAAATATTTCACATGTGAGATTTTATAATATTTTTCTTTATGTGTCTCTTATTTCACTCAGCATAATGTCCTCCCAGACTGTCCATGGTTTGGCAAATGGTAGAATTTCCTTCTTTTATAAGACTGAACTATAATATATAAGCACTAATACATATATACATGCATACATACATATATGAGGCTAAATTAAACATATATACATGTATATGTATACATATATGCATATGTACATATATATATGGCAAATATTCTTCTTTCTTTATACTTGATGAGCATTTAGATTATTCTCATATCTTGGACCATTGTGAATAATGCTGTAAATAATACAGATATCTTTACATGGTGGTGTGCTTTCACCTCCTTTGGGTATAGCTCTATAAAAGATTACTGAGTCATATGATAGTTCTATTTTTAATTTTTTTAGGAACCTCCATACTGTTTTCCATAATGGATGCAATAATCTATATACCCACCAACAGTGTACTAGCATTCCCTTGTCTCCATACCTTGACTGACATTTGTTATCTCTTCTCTTGTTGATAATAGCCATCCTTAAAATACGAGGTGATATCTCATATTTGAGGACAATATAGCAATATTATTAAATTTCTAATATTTTCTGGCCCAATAATTACATATCTTCCTATGTGTCCTAGAGAAAATTTGCAAAAATGTACAAAGAGGCGTATAAATACAGCATTGTTATAAAAAGTAGAAATTGGAATATTCAAAGTGTCTATCTATCCATTGGAGAAAAAGCAGTTGTGGAGTAGACAAAGGGGAGTGAAGGGAAGAGAGGGGAGATGGGGAATGGAAAGACAGTAGAATGAATCAGACATAACTTTCCTGTGTTCCTATGTGAATACACAACTAGTAAAGAAACTCCACATCATGTACAACCACAAGAATGGGGACTTATACTCCATGTATGTATGATATGTCAAAATACACTCTACTGTCATGTGTATCTAAAAAGAATAAATAAAAAAAAAACAACCTGATATCTCTATCCATTGTTTTGAATTATTCTTTAAGACATACTGTTCAGTGGAAAAATCAAATTTCTCTATAGTATTCTATATTGGTCTGTGTGCTCTGACAAATAGATGCCAAGATTGGATTAAAGGGTCAGTTATGCTTCCTCTCAGGGGTCTGTGAGGCACAATCTGTGGCCACCAGAGCATCCCCATAATTATATTGCACAGTTATACTTCCTTATAGGTTTGGGAAGCAACTCCATCACAGTTTCTGTGGACCTCTCATCCTGAAGTGAAAATGAAAGGAGAGAAATTATGGGCAGTAGTACTGGGTTCACAAGTGGTGTTCATCTTTTTGTCCTTCACTATCCATTTAAATTCCCTTCATCAACAGCTATCGTTTTGGCAGGGTTTGGTGGCTCAGCTGGTGGTATGACCAAACCTTCATTCCTGAAGGAACTGAACCCTTGATCATCATATCCCTCTCAGTTCAGGATCCCCACATTTTTGTTCAGTTACAGTGGACAAGAGAGTACTAGAAGGACCATGTGGGCTTCATATGTACTTCTGTTCCCTCATTGTATTGTCGCAGCCCTATCTATCCCTTTCTCCGAAGCAGAGCTGATAGCTCTGTCAACCTGATGACTCATTTCTCACCTGGTAGCCTCTAAGTACAAGTCCAAAATGCTGAGAGAAGAGGTGAGACAGTTATAATTTGTAGATCTATTGGACACAGATTGTGTTCCCTGACAAAAGTGCACCAGGAGAACTCTTGGAATTAAGATTCCTGTCTAGTGTAGAGTCCAGAATTGAGTTTGAAATCTGTAGTAGGTGAACAAGAGTGATTGCAAGTGGGGGTGACACTTGTCTCTGTCCCTAGGTTCCTAGACCCCTATATCCTCCCTACTGAGGACAAAGTGCCACATAGGGTTCTATGATTCAATATATACATCAAATCAGTTTCATTCATGTAGTTATTGCTATTATGCAGTGGTCAATGACAAAGGCTGCCTATGTCAACTAGCTGAATCATTTTATTTACTTGACTTTCATTTCCTCTTCTATGGTATATACTTTCTGATGGGATTACTATAAGATACAAAAATCTTCACATTTGTGCCCACTCCAATGTGTTAAAGCACATGCCTCTACCTCAGACCTCCTTGTCTGATTTTCCAATCACTGTCTTTCTAACCAGACACCTAAGATATTGACTTCCCCCCAGGATTCTGTATACATCTTTACTTTGGTTTGTCTGCCTTTCAACACAAAGCAGATGGTCAGATATACTGAAACACAGCTCATTGAGATTTTCCATTTCTACATTATTTTATGGCCACTCCTAAATGTGACAATAATGCTGCTTCCATCTATTTTTGGCTTGCACCTACATTTTGGTTTAGGCCATCTGTAAACCAAAGTTTAGTTTTTCCATTCATTTTAAACTGGTCATTTGGAATTCCCTATACAGCTGTGTGCCAACTTGGGCACAGGAATTGATGCAACTTTGGTGAATATCATAAAGGCTTGGACTATATACCATGTTTCTGTTTAGACTTTCTCTTTTGAGGAAGAAGAAGAGAATTGTTACATCATACATTCACCATATTTTGGTACTCCTACGGTGACCACCTCTTCAGTCAATGGTTTTCAGAGTTCAAAATTGGTTGGAACTGGGAACTAACCAAGGAACCCCTAACTTTATTGGCGTGATCA
This sequence comes from Sciurus carolinensis, assembly GCF_902686445.1. Taxonomy (NCBI): domain Eukaryota; kingdom Metazoa; phylum Chordata; class Mammalia; order Rodentia; family Sciuridae; genus Sciurus; species Sciurus carolinensis. The sequence continues at coordinate 41,941,838 of NC_062232.1, forward strand.
TACTCCAATGAAGCCTTCTGCTTCTCCATTTTTTAAAAGATTTAAATGTTAAGAGCACACTTATGGCTTCATGTTTATTTACCCTTAGGAATATCATTGCCTGTTAACCATCTCTACAGTCACCTGAAGATTGAGCCCTATTGACAACCCTTTTAATGTTGGTGATCATTATGGTAATTGCCTTCAGTCTGTTAAGTGCTGCAAGCTGATTCTGTTAAATCATGGTCATATAATATCATGAATATTAATGAACATAGCTCAGTGACTATTTCCCACCATTATCCTTGGCCTACTGAGAAGAGCTACACCCAAACTTCTCAGTGATTCAGGAGTCCCTCTGATCAGTGCACTCCTTGGTGAATGTGTGTCCTCTGGGCCCTTGAAAAGAATGTAATCCTCTCATATCTTCCAGTTTTACATAATCTGTCCATGCCAGCAATTACACTTTCTTAAGTTTCTTTTCCTCACTCCCTCCCTTCCTTCTTTCCTTCCTTTCCTTCTTTCTTTTCATATTCAAGTCTCTTCTCTAGAGAGCTCTGGAACTCCAAAAAATACTGAACTGTAGACACAATATTGGGGAGAGATAGTCACAAAGTTAATTGAGCAAGATACTTTATGGAAACTGTACTGGGAATGAAAGGGCAATACCCACATTCAGAGGCAGAGAGAACTGTTTCCAAGTTTGGACTGGAATGGATGTAAGAACTAGCATGGTCTCTTATTTCAAATAGCTGTCCCTATGGAATCTTCATTGTCCTCTTTCTTCACTAGTTCAGGTGAGCTCACACTTTAAGACTCAATAAAATGTCACATCTTGTTAGCTTCTTTATTATTTCAGATACTGTCCAGAGCAATTCATGTGTTTCTATTTTACTAAGATTTAGCCTTTTTTTCCTAGGCTTCCTAAAACCATCTAGTGATGAATCTGCCCCATTCCCTGGGACTTTTGCTGGAGTGTTAATCCCATATCCTGAATAAATTCCCTCAAGTCCAAGAATTTTTGCCTATTTAGTTGTATGTTCTGATCTGCCTAATCATGCACCCTCAAAATGCACTCCTAAAGCCACTCCCTAGATTTCTACCAGAACATGGAATCTAGTCTTTGTAATTTGTAAGGTCCATGGATTCTTTCCTCCTTCATCAGGACTAGATTGTTCCCATTGCATTACAATGAGATTTAACTCTAATTTTCAACCTGCCATCCCAGAGAAGAGGTAGGGGTAGTTTATAAGTGGCCACCTGTTGCCTTTCATGCATAAAAATTTTGCAGCATCTTCCAGAAAGTGAAGGTGGAAGTTCTAGTCCTTAATAGGAAGGATGGGCCACTTCTACAGGCAAAAATAAGAACTATAAAGATAGAATTGACAACTGATTCAACAATATCACTTCTGGATATATAATAAAAAGAAATTAAATCAGGATGTTAAAGAAAAATCTGTATGCCTATGTTCATTGTAACATTATCCACTATGACTAGATATGAAAACAGCGTAAATGCCCATCAACAAAAGGACAAATGGACTCTTTTAAACGTAGTGTATATTCAGCTTCAAAGGAAGGCAAGTCTGTCATTTGTAAAAATATGGACATTATAAGGGAAATAATCCAGGCACAGAAAGGCAAATGACATACAATCATATGTCAGATGTCATTCATACTAGAGTAGAATGATGGTTATAAGAGCCTTGGGAGAGGATGTATGAAAAGAAGGAATGCTGGTCAAAGGTTATAAATTTCAACAAGATTGGAGGAATATGCTCATGGATATTTATTGTATTACTTGGTGAGTGTAGTAATAACAAGGTATTATATTTTAAAAATCATTAAAAGAGGGGCTGGGGATATAGCTCAGTTGGTAGAGTGTTTGCCTCACAAGCACAAGGCCCTGGGTTCAATCCCCAGTACCGCAAAAAAAAAAAAAAAAAAAAAAATCATTAAAGAGGATTTTAAGTGTTGTCTCTTCAAAAAATGGTAAATAGATAAGGTAAGGCATATGTTAGCTTGAGTGAGTCATTCCACACTGTGTACATATTTCAACATGTCATATTGTACGTGATATATACAATTATTATCATCAAGCAAAATAAATACATGTAAGTGGATTGAGCTCTCTAATCAACATAACTTGAATGAACATTCTTCAAAGAAGAAATGGCACATAAGCACTTCAGAAAATCCTAATATAATTAATCATATTGAAATGAAAGTCAAACCATACTGGTTATCTCTACTAGGATGGTAATATTTTAAAATAGAAATTAGTATTGGTGAGGTTTTTGAGAAATTGAGATGCTCACTCATATTGGTGGGTATATAAAAGGATGCAGCAGCTGTGGCAAAATATTGGTGGGTCCTCAAAAAGCTAAACATATAATTACCACATAACCCAATAATTCTACCCTTAGGTTATTACCCAAAATAATTGATAATAGTGGCTGGGGATATAGTTCAGTGGTAGAGTGTTTGCCCTGCATTTGTGCATCTCTAGTTACAACCTCAGCACTGAAAAAGAAAAGCACTGAAGATAGTGATTTAAACACTTGTTTGATAGTATGCATTGCAGCATTATTCACAGTATCCAAAAGGCAGAACCCATGTTCATCAACAGATGAACTGATAAGCATAATGTGTTCTACCCATACAGTGAATTATAATTCAGGTATGAAAAGAATAAAGTTCTGATATATGCTACAACATGAATGAATCTTAAAAACAGTTAGCAAAATTAAATAAGCCAGACATAAAAGGGCAAATGTTTTATGATTGCACATTTATGCAATATCTACAATGGTCAAATTCATAGAGAGCAAGTAAATTGTGGCAAGGAAAAAGACAATGGAGTGCTATTATTTAATAGATCCAAAAACATTTTATTTGTTGTTCATTGCTTAAACATGAACTTCTTGGATCAATATTGGTGAATGAATGAATAACAAATAGATTTGTAAAACATTTTCCTATTTTAATATAAGTGTCCAGAAGATAAGTTTCAATGTACTCTCTGGCTACCTATACCAATTCTAAACTAGTAAACCCTGAATTTGTGATGTTTAACTGTTGGTTTAATGGTACAAGAAATAAGAAGTTATTTGCAAAACTCTTCTCACTTCTTTAATAGTATCTTAATGTTAAAAACAGAATCATGTGTTTATATTTCATGTATAACTCATTTTATAATTGATCAAAAGTTAGGATTTTATAATCATCATGTTCTTTTGCCATTGAGATGTAAAGTACAATTAAAATCCTCACCATTTCTTGCTAACATTTTAGGATATATTCCAGACAATATGACTGTGCACTTGACATGGGAAACATCCTTTAAAACTAGTTCAAAGATTGGTCATGCCTTTTCAAATAAAATAATTACATTGCCTTCTAAAGGGGGAAAAATATGTATGGAGTTTCTATTGGGGCAATGCAAATGTTTTGAAATAGATAGCAGTGAAGTTTGCACAAATTGTGAATGTTATTAATGTTTTAGGAATTGTGCACCCCAAAGTGGTAGCCTAATGCCATTCAAAAGCTTAGTGGATAACCAAACTATAGTATAAACATAACATTTACTACTACTCAACAGTAACAGTAGCAAATTATTTGAGACATGCAACACTTAGATTAATGTCAAAGGCATTATGCTAAGTGAAAGAAGTCCATCTTGAAAAGTCACATCCTGTGTTATTCCATTCACACAATGATTTTGAATTAACCAAATTTATAGTGATTATAAAGATATTAGTACCATCTAGAGGTTAGGGTTGTGGAGAGAGTTTGCTATAAAGGGGCAGCAGGAAGATATTTCTTTGTGGTGGTAAACAATTCTATATCATGATTTTGATGATGTAACACAAATATATTATTTAATAATATTTCATAGAAATATACACCATAAAAAGTACATATACGTCAGGAGCAGTAGTGCATGACTGTAATCCAGTGGCTCAGAAGGCTGAGGCAGGAGGATAGTAAGTTCAAAGCCAACCTCAGCACCTTGACAAGGCCCTAAGCAACTCAGCGAGACCCTGTCTCTAAATAAAATATTAAAAAGGGCTGGGGATGTGGCTCATTGGTTAAGCACACCTGGGTTCAATCCCTGATATCACAAAAAGTACATATAAAACTGGTGAAATTAGAATAAGATCTTGAATCAAAATATAAACCTGTTTGGATCTTCTGATTTTGATAATGTACCACAGTTATACATCATGGTTTTACTGCATTTAGAGGAAGCTAGTGAACAGTACAGGTAAACTCTCTGCACTATTTTAGAGTTTCTTGGGAGTTTTCAATTGTACCAAAATAAATCATATATAAAATAAGAAGGAAAGAGAGATTACGAAGTATCTGATAAAATAAATCTTGATGGGAAGGCAGAACAAGAAGATGACTAAGTAGGATCCTCCAGTGATCTTCTCCCCATAATCACAACAACAGAAACAGTTATCCAACACACCAAAATACCTTCACAAGGGCTGAGGAAGCCAGGTTAGAGATCATAGTGCCTGGTTTTAGTAAAATAAAAAGAGATCCATTGACGACAGTAGGAAACAGTTGCCGTGACACACTTCCTCCAAAAGCATACAGCATGCATCCCAATTGGGAACGGAGAGGAACTAAGTCTAGAACCAGCTTTGAGACCCAATGCCAGGCCCCCCATGGTAAAAGCCAGTACCGGCAAGATCTCCACAAACCCTGTCCCCAAACCTGGACTCATGGTCTGAGTCGCTGATACTTCACTATCTAGGTAGCCAAGGGACTGGCTCCCCCACCCCTCTTCAACCTTGGGCAGTAGAGGAGGGGGAAAGACTCATCTGCTGGGGAGAAGGACACAAAAGCTAGCACAGGAATGTGCCTTGAATCACAGTGTTGGGCCTACCTCAGTAAAGCCAAGCACCAGGTAAAAGACACCTATACCCAGGCCAGAACTCTGGCCAGAGCCTTAAGTCCTGGCTCTGGCATTGGATACCTGCATCCCTATGAGACAGATATAAGTTTTGGTCTGCATCACTGTCAGCCGTAGAGTGGGCCTGGGGCATCTTCCCACAACTGTGTAGATTCCCCACAGCTGTGAAACTCAGGTGAAAAACAGCTTAGCATTAGCACTTGGTGAGCAAGGTACTATTTCCCCCACCTGTTCCCCATCCTCAGGCAGCACAACTATCCCTAAGTCAGTGCTCACAGACGGAGCCTGAAGACCTGCAGAAGCATCAGACAGAGACCTGTGCCCTGGTGGGATACACTCATATTTCATCCTGCATCACTGACAGTTGTAGAATAGGCCTCAGTGTACCCCTGACACTGTGCAGGTTTTTGTAGCTGTGAGACTCAGGTATGACCCAGTTTAGTGTCAGCCTTGGTGGCCAAGATACTGCCTTCACCAAACCTACCTCCAACTTGAGCAGCATAATGTGGAACAAGACTACATCCACTGGGGTAGGACAGGGTAGTAAGCACTTGTTATGGTTTAGATATAAAGTGTCCCCCAGAAGCTCCTGTTAATGTGGGAATCTTCAGAAATGAAGTGATTGGATTGTGAGAACTGTAACCTAATAAGTCTAATCTAGCTTGAATGCACTGACTGGGTGGTAAGTGTAGGCAGGTGGGGTGTGGTGGGAGGATGTGGGTCACCGGAGGTATACCCTGGAAGGGGGCATCTTCCTATGGCCCTTTTCCCCTCTGCTTCCTGATCCCCTCCATGAGCTTAGCAGTTCTGCCTTCACTAGACCCTTTCCCCATGATATGGTGCCTCTGGTCCAGGGACATTGAGTTGGCCATCTATGAACCAAGACCTCAGAACCATGAGCTTCAAATAAACTTTCCCTTCTCCAAGTTGTTCTTGTGGAGTTTTTTGTTCAAACAATGAAAAACTAACTGGCCTTTGCCTTGGAAACTCATACTGGGCAGGTGAAACCTAACACTGGGCAGGTCCTAAAGATCCTAACCCCAGACTAGTACCCATGAACAGAGCCTCTGGGACAGTCCTGCTACTGGGTAGAGACATGCAGTTCAGTCTTACCCATTCCAATTAAGTCACCTGTGGCTTCTGGTGATCATACAGGAGTACACCTCAGCAGTGGGCAAACTGTATTAGTGGGAGTCTTGGTCCTAGCAACTGCTGTGCTGTTCTTGGCAGAACTGTGGGCTCAGGGTGGAACACAACACTGTGCTATTTGTGGCAAAGGTGTGACCTGCAGTTAGTCCTTCTGTGGTGATTCTGCCCAGGGCTAGGCAGAATCCTACAGTGCTTGACCACAAGCTAGTGACTGTGGAGAAGGTGTCCAGGTCTGCCCTTCCGCCAGGAAGATCTTGGGGTGACAGACTACCCTTTTTATATATTTCCCTGGTTCATTCTGAACAGTGCATCAACAGTGGATTTGGGGCAAAACTAGGCTTGTATTGTCCTCTAGTGATGAGACAGTGACAGTACAACAGCAGCAGCCTCACTGCAAACTTGGAGTTGGGGCGCCATCTAGTGCTAATACAGTAAAAGTACTATAGGATCAGAAAATAAGCAACCAACTCAATTTCTGGAAAGATGGGCACAAAGTCATATTTTGAAGACTAGTATCTAATCGGATGTGCAGAACTGCACATTACATACAAACAAGGATTAAAAGCTTTCATTGAACCATAACCTTACCTAATGGTCTAAATAAGTTATCAGAATTCAGCCATGTAGTGATGAATGTACAAACTATCATGTACATCCATAAGAATGGATCCTAACTAGAATAATATATACTCCATGCTTGTACAATTATATCAAATGAATTATTCTGTCATGTAAAACTACAAAGAACCAATAAATAAAAAAGAATGGATACATTAAAACAGCAAAATGTTTCACTAACTGAAATAAAATGACAGTTTTTAGGAAACTCAATGTTCTTCAGAAAAAAAAATTATTCAATACTATAACAGAATCTTTACAGAGAAGTTGAGGCAATTAAAAAATCTAACAGAAATTCTTCAGCTAAATATACATGGAGATTAAAAATCACAATAGCAGTATAGATCAAGCACAAAAAAGAATTAATTGAACTTGAAGATAACCTGGTTGAAAGTATTCAGTTGGAGGTGAAAAAGAAAAAAAATAAAGAGGAATGAAAAAGCTTATGGGACTACTGGCATGATTAAAAGCTATTAACTCAGAGACAACATTCAGCCTTTGTTTTTTGGGGATTGACTTATTTCACTTACCATGATGTTCTCTAGTTCCATCCATTTACTTGCAAATGCCATCATTTCATTCTTCTTTAAGACTGAGTAGTACGATCCAAGATGGCGGCCTAGAGGGAGACTGCACCCCCAGTCGCTCCAGAACCCAGGAGGTAAGAAGGGGAGGCATTGAGAGACTCTGGATGAAATAGAGCCACGGGTGAGTCCTGCCCACTGGGTAAAGCTCGGTCCGGGTGGCAGGCCCAGATAGAGGTGGCTTATCGGAGCCGGGCAGGGCAGCTAGAGTCATCCACGGCAGCCCTGCGCACTCCGGCGGTGGCCCCGCCCACACAGCCAGTTTCTCCAGGTTCTCCGAACGGAACTGGCCTGCTAGTGAGAGCCTTTCTGACCAGAAACAAGCTCCGAGTCCCGGAGCCCCTGCAGCGCAGCGTACTCCGGCAACGAACCAGCGGAGAGCTCGATCCGCAAGCAGCTTCTGGATAGGGCAGGGCAGCCAGAGACCCTCTTCAGGCGGCTCTGCCCACTCCGGCTGCAGGCTCGCTTCACGGGGCGATCCAAGATGGCGGCCTAGAGGGAGACTGCACCCCCAGGTCGCTCCAGAACCCGGAGGTAAGAAGGGGAGGCATTGAGAGACTCGGACTGAAATAGAGCCACAGGGTGAGTCTGCCCACTGGGTAAAGCTCGGCCGGGTAGGCAGGCCCAGATAGAGGTGGCTTATCGAAGCCGGGCAGGGCAGCTAGAGTCTTCCCAAGGTAGCCTTCCACACTCCGGCAGTGGGCTCCTCCCACACAGGCCAGCTGCACGGTGCAGGCCCACAGTGAGAGCATTTCCGCACAGAGCCAGTTCCAAACCGTGGAACCAGTAGGGGGCTAGGGGCAGTTTCTTCGGATGAGCTGCTTTATCAGATTCCTCCAAGACATCAGGCTACTGAAGGCTGGGAGGTGATACACTGGAAATCTACCGGGACACTATAAGCCAATAGTGGAAAACTGCAATATCTCAGGGTCCCACTGACAACTGACCAATATGAGAAAACAAGGGAAGAAAATGTCCCAACAAACCTAGATACTACATCAATAAAACCCAATGACAGCACAGCAGAAGAAATGTCAGAAAGGGAGTTCAGAATGTACGTAATTAAAACGATCAGGGAAGCTAATGAGGAGATGAAAGAGCAAATGCAGGCATTGAAGGAGGAGATGAAAGAGCAAATGCAGGCATTAAATGATCGCACCAATCAACAGTTAAAGACCAAATACGGGAAGCAAGAGATCATTTCAATAAAGAGTTAGAGATACTGAAAAAAAAACAAACTGAAATACTTGAAATGAAGGAAACAATAAACCAAGTTAAAAACTCCATAGAAAGCATAACCAATAGGATAGAACACCTGGAAGACAGAACCTCAGACATTGAAGACAAATTATTTAATCTTGAAAGCAAAGTTGGCCAAACAGAAAAGATGGTAAGAAATCATGAACAGAATCTACAAGAATTATGGGATATCATGAAAAGGCCAAATTTAAGAATTATTGGGATTGAAGAAGGCTTAGAGAAACAAACCAAAGGAATGAACAATCTATTCAATGAAATAATACTGAAATTTCCCAAATCTGAAGAATGAAATGGAAAACCAAGTACAAGAGGCTTATAGAACTCCAAACATACAAAATTACAACAGACCCACACCAAGGCACATTATTATGAAAATACCTACATACAAAATAAAGACAGAATTTTAAAGGCCGCGAGAGAAAAGAATCAAATTACATTCAGAGGGAAACCAATAAGAATATCAGCAGATTTTTCAATCCAGACCCTAAAAGCTAGAAGGGCCTGGAACAACATATACCAAGCCCTGAAAGAAAACGGATGCCAACCAAGAATCTTATACCCAGCAAAACTTACCTTCAAATTTGACGATGAAATAAGATCCTTCCATGATAAACAAAAGCTAAAGGAATTACAAAAAGAAAGCCAGCATTACAGAACATTCTCAGCAAAATATTCCATGAGGAAGAGATGAAAAACAACGATGCAAATCAGCAACAGGAGGCGCTAGCCTAAAGGAATAGCCAAATAAAGGAGAAACAAATCATGTCAAAAACAAATATGAGTCAATTGACTGGGAATACAAATCATATCACAATAATAACCCTGAATGTTAATGGCCTGAATTCATCAATCAAAAGACACAGACTGGCAGATTGGATTAAAAAGAAAAATCCAACAATATGCTGCCTGCAAGAGACTCATCTCATAGAAAGAGACACCCATAGACTAAAGGTGAAAGGATGGGGAAAAACATACCATGCACACGGACACAGCAAAAAAGCTGGAGTATCCATCCTCATCTCAGATAATGTGGACTTCAAACCAAAACTAGTCAGAAGGGATAAAGAAGGACATTACATGCTGCTTAAGGGAAGCATAAATCAGCAAGACATAACAATCATAAATATCTATGCCCCGAACATTGGCTCATCCACGTACGTCAACAAATCCTTCTCAATTACAGAATTCAAATAGACCACAACACAATAATACTAGACGATTTTATCACACCTCTCTCACCACTGGATAGATCGTCCAAACAAAAATTGAATAAAGAAACTATAGATCTCAACAACACAATCAGCAATTTAGACTTAACGGACATATATAGAATATACCATCCAACAAAGAACGAATACACTTTCTTCTCAGCAGCACATGGATCCTTCTCTAAAATAGACCATATTTTATGCCACAAAGCTACTGTTAGCAAATTCAAGAAGATAGAGATACTACCTTGTACTCTATCAGATCATAATGGATGAAATTAGAAATAAATGACAGAATAAAAAACAGAAACTTCTCCAATACCTGGAGACTAAATAATACACTATTATATGATGAATGGATAACAGAAGACATCAGGAGGGAAATAAAAAATTCTTAGAAGTAAACGAGAACAAAGACACATCATATCAAAATCTCTGGGACACTATGAAAGCAGTACTTAGAGGAAGATTTATTTCATGGGGTGCATTCAAAAAAGAAGTAGAAATCAACAAATAAACGACTTAACACTACAGCTCAAAGCACTAGAAAAAGAAGAGCAGACCAATACCAAAAATAGTAGAAGACAGGAATAGTTAAAATCAGAGCCGAAATCAACGAAATCGAAACAAAAGAAACAATCGGAAAAATTAACAAAATAAATAGTTGGTTCTTTGAAAAAATAAATAAAATTGATAAACCCTTAGCCACACTAACAAAGAGAAAGAGGGAGAAACTCAAATTACTAAAATTCGGAATGAACAAGGAAACATCACAACAGACACGAGTGAAATACAAAACATAATTAGAAGCTATTTCGAAAATCTATACTCCAACAAAACAGAAAACCTCGAAGACATCAACAAATTTCTAGAGACATATGAACTACCTAAACTGAACGAGGAGGACATACACAACTTAAATAAACCAATTTCAAGCAATGAAATAGAAGAGGTCATCAAAAGCCTACCAACAAAGAAAAGTCCAGGACCAGATGGGTTCTCAGCCGAGTTCTACAAACCTTTAAAGAAGAGCTCATTCCAATACTCTCAAAGCTATTCCATGAAATAGAAGAGGAGGGAACCCTACCAAACTCGTTCTATGAAGCCAATATCACCCTGATACCTAAACCAGACAGAGACACATCGAGGAAAGAAATTCAGACCAATATCCTTAATGAACATCGATGCAAAAATTCTCAACAAAATTTTAGCAAATCGCATAGAAATATATATTAAAAAGATAGTGCACCACGATCAAGTGGGTTTTATCCCAGGGATGCAAGGTTGGTTCAACATTCGGAAATCAATAAATGTCATTCACCATATCAACAGACTTAAAGTTAAGAATCACATGATTATTTCAATAGATGCAGAAAAAGCATTGATAAAATACAGCATCCCTTCATGCTCAAAACACTAGAAAAAATTGGGGTAGTGGGAACATTCCTAACATTATAAAGGCAATCTACGCTAAGCCCATGGCTAATATCATTCTAAATGGTGAAAAACTGAAAGCGTTCCCCCTAAAAACTGGAACAAGGCAGGGATGCCCTCTTTCACCGCTTCTATTCAACATCGTCCTTGAGACTCTAGCCAGAGCAATCAGACAAACCAAAGAAATTAAAGGGATACGAATAGGAAAAGAAGAACTCAAACTATCCCTGTTCGCTGATGACATGATTATATATTTAGAGGAACCTGGAAATTCCACCAGAAAACTTTTAGAACTCATAAGTGAATTCAGTAAAGTAGCAGGTTACAAGATCAATGCTCAGAAATCCAATGCATTTTATACATAAGTGATGAATCTTCAGAAGAGAAATTAGGAAAACTACCCCATTCACAATAGCATCGAAAAAAAATAAAATACTTGGGAATCAATCTCACAAAGAGGTGAAAGACCTCTACAATGAGAATACAGAACACTAAAGAAAGAAATTCAAGAAAACCTTAGAAGATGGAAAGATCTCCCATGTTCTGGATAGGCAGAAATTAATATCGTCAAAATGGCTATACTACCTAAAGTGCTATACAGATTCAATGCAATTCCAATTAAAATCCCAATGAGTACCTTGCAGAAATAGAGCAAGCAATTATGAAATTCATCTGGAAGAATAAAAACCTAGAATAGCTAAAGCAATCCTCAGTAGCAAGAGCGAAGCAGGGGTATTGCAATACCAGATCTTCAACTCTACTACAAAGCAATAGTAACAAAAACGGCATGGTATTGGTACCAAAATAGACAGGTAGATCAATGGTACAGAATAGAGGACATGGACACAAACCCAAATAAATACAATTTTCTCATACTAGACAAAGGTTCCAACAATATGCAATGGAGGAAAGATAGCCTCTTCAACAAATGGTGCTGGGAAAACTGGAAAACCATAGGCAATAGAATGAAATTAAACCCCTATCTCTCACCCTACACAAAGCTCAACTCAAAATCGATCAAGGACCTCGGAATCAGACCAGAGACCCTGCATCTTATAGAAGAAAAAGTAGGTCCAAATCTTCAACTTGTTGGCTAGGATCAGATTCCTTAACAGGACTCCCATAGCACAAGAAATAAAAGCAGAATCAACAACTGGGAGAGATTCAAACTTTAAAAGCTTTCTCTCAGCAAAGGAAACTATCAGAAATGTGAAGAGAGAGCCTACAGAGTGGGAGAATATCTTTGCCAACCATACCTCAGATAGAGCGCTAATTTCCAGAATCTATAAAGAACTCAAAAAACTCTACACGAAGAATACAAATAATCCAATCAACAAATGGGCTAAGGAAATGAACAGACACTTCACAGAAGAAGATGTACAAGTAATCACCAGATATATGAAAAAATGTTCAACATCCCTAGTAATAAGGGAAATGCAAATCAAAACTACCCTAAGATTTCATCTCACCCCAATTAGAATGGCGATTATCAAGAATACAAGCAACAACAGGTGTTGGCGAGGATGTGGTGAAAAGGAACACTCATACATTGCTGGTGGGGTTGCAAATTAGTGCAGCCACTCTGGAAAGCAGTGTGGAGATTCCTCAGAAAGCTTGGAATGGAACCACCATTTGACCCAGCTATCCCACTCCTTGGCCTATACCCAAAGGACTTAAAATCAGCATACTACAGAGATACAGCCACATCAATGTTCATGCTGCTCAATTCACCATAGCCAGATTGTGGAACCAACCTAGATGCCCTTCAGTTGATGAATGGATAAAGAAACTGTGGCATATTTATACAATGAATATTACTCCACAATGAAGAATGATAAAATTATGGCATTTGTAGGCAAATGGTCGAAATTGGAGAATATCATGCTAAGTGAGATAAGCCAATCTCAAAAAACTAAAGGACGAATGATCTCGCTGATAAGCGGATGAGGACATATAATGGGGGGTGGGAGGGGCTAGCATTAGTTTAGGGTTAGGTTTAGAGTTATGCTAAGGAGAGCGGTAAGAATGAAGGAAGAAGGACTGTGTAGAGGGAAAAGAAGGGTGGGAGGGTGGGGGGAGGGGAAAATAAAATAAACATCATTACCCTATGTAAACGTAAAATAAAAAAATAAAAAAAATAAAAAAAATTTTAAAAAAAGACTGAGTAGTATTCCATTGTGTGTATATACTACATTTTCTTAAGCCATTCATCTGTTGAATAGCATCTAGGTTGATTCCAGAGTTTAGCTATTGTGAATTGAGCCTCTATAAACATTGATGTGGCTGCATCACTCTAGTGTGCTGATTTTAAGTGCTTTGGATATAAACCGAGGAGGGGATATCTGGGTCAAATTGTGGTTCTATTCCAAGTTTTCCAAGGAATGTCCATAGTGTTTTTCATAGTGGTTGCACCAATCTGCAGTCCTACTAGCAATGTATGAGAGTACCTTTTCCCCCACATCCTTGCTAACACTCAATATTCCTTGTCCTCTTGATAATTGCCATTCTGATTGGAACAAGATGAAATCTTAGTTTTCATTTGTATTTCTCTAATTGCAAGAGATGATAAATATTTTTCTTCTGTGAAATGTCTGTTTCAGTTCCTTAGTCCATTATTTTTTGGGTTATTTGTGGTTTTGGTGTTAAGTTTTTGAGTTCTTTGTATAACCTGGAGATTATTGCTATATCTGAGGTGCATGCGGTAAAGATTTTTCTCCCATTTTCTATGCTCTCTTCATGTTATTGTTTCCTTTGCTGAGAAGAAGGTTTTAGTTTGAATCCATCCCATTTATTGATTCTTATTTTTTCTTCATCTGCTTTAGGAGTCTTGTTAAGGAAGTCAGGTCCTAAGCCAACATGATGAAGATTTGGGCCTACTTTTTCTTTAGGCACAGGGTTTCTGCTCTAGTGTCTAAGTCTTTGATCCACTTTGAGTTGAGTTTTGTGCAGGGTGAGAGATAGAGGTTTAATTTCACTTTATTGCAGATGATTTTCCAGTTTTCCCAGCACCATTTGTTGAAGATGCTATCTTTTCTCCAATGTATGTTTTTGGCACCTTTGTCTAGTATGAGGTAACTGTATTTATGTGGGTTTGTCTCTGTGTCCTCTATTCTGTACCATTGTTATACATCTATTTTGGTGCCAATACCATGTTGTTTCTGTTACTATTGCTCTGTTAGTATAGTTTAAGTTCTAGTATTGTGATGCCTCCTGCTTCAGTCTTCTTGATAAGGATTAGTTTGGTTATTCTGGGTCTCTTACTTTTCCAAATGAAATTCATGATTGCTTTTTCAAATAAGGCAATCCCAAAAAACCAAAGGCCAAATGTTTTCTTTGATAAGTGGATGCTGATCCACAGTGGGAGGTGGGTAGGAAAGAATGAAGGAAATTTGGATTATGTAGAGGGAAGGGTTAGGGTTGTGGGGATGAGAAGGACAGTGGGATGAGACAGACATTATTACCCTATATACATGTATGATTATACTACCAGTGTGACTCTGCACCATGTACAGCCAGAGGAATGAAAAGTTGTGCTCCATTTGTGTACAATGGGTCAAAATGCATGTATAACCAATGAGAACAAATTTAATATTTTTTAAAAAAGGTTTATTAAAAGGACAAACAAGGATGGCAGATTAGAGGAAGGATGCACTTCCTGCAGTTCTTCAGCACTAGACTTACAAAGCAGGAAGACAGCTCCTCAGTGAGGTGGGTAACTATGGGAACTCACCAAAACTGGACTGTTAAAGAAGCCATAAAAACACAGAAAGTCAGAAACTTCAAATGTAACATAAGAAATAAAATGTTAGAGATGCACCAGCTTGACCACCAGTGTGTCAGTAATAGTGGCAGCTGAGGGGAGGGGGAGCACAGGTGGAGATAAAAGACTGCATAGCTGGCAGATTTAAAAAATTCAAAAATGAAGAGAAATTGACTTGGAGAAACCTGTGGATTAGAGAGGAAGGTTGATTTTAATGGGCAGATAGTCTGTGGGGGGTAGTGATTCAGTGAAAGCTAACCAGAAATAGCTCACTCCAGGGGTGGACAGTTTGGAGGGAACCAGGATCTGGATTGCTAGAAATGGGTTGCTGCATGGCATGGGAACCATTTATAAGCACTGTACAGCAGGGAGCAGAGACAGGAGATTGTAAAATTACAATGTTGCCAGTAGTCACCCAGAATGTGCCTAAACAAGAGGGACTGAAGAAGTCACAAAAAATTGTACCAGGACCATACAGGTTCCTAATACCAAGGAAAAATTTCCCTTTGTTACTGGTGCACAATATGAGCTATTGGAAAGACATCTATAGCAGCCACACACCAACATCTGCATTTCTGGGTGGTTACCTGGTATTTTATATTCATAATGCTGAAGGTAAAACCTGAGGAGGTTTGGTTTAAACACCCTAAAAGTGGATTTTACCTAGGAAACCAGACATCCTGTAGAGAACAGCTTCTCCCCAGAAATAGGGGGCAGTGTGAATCTAATCTCAAATATCCACTAATAGTTTCAAAACTTGACCCCAAGTACTAGAACTACCAATTTAGAATTCTGCACTTTCCCCACTACAGAAATATACAATTTGTCAATGCCCTCCCGCTCCAGTCTATCCCACCCTGTACTGGGAGACTGGAAGCTGAGATATGCTACAACCAGTCTTGGCTCATAGCCACAATGGCTGACAGCTAAATGCAGAACTTAAAGACTTTGGATTTAACAAACTCCAGCTCTCAAACTCAGGGTTACAAAGCCAAAAGTAAACACGAAGAATTAAAATTCATCCCTGCCAATGAATTTGACAACCTCAGTGGAAACAAGTCCTTTATTTCACATTAAGTTCCTTCCTTCCCTCCCTCCCTCCCTCCTTCCCTCCCTCCTTCTTTCATTTACTTTGTTTACATTCTGCAAGATTTGTGTGTGTGTGTGTGTGTGTGTGTGTGTGTGTGTGTGAGACTGGGTGCATGGGGGCACATGTGTGTTTTCATTGTGTGAATAGGTTCAAATACATATATATACATATATATAATTATACTTTAACTACTTTCCTCTGCACCTGTTCATATTTAGCCTTGGTTTGACATAACTGGGGTATAATTGTGCAACCATTTGAGTAGTTTTGATCTTACATTTTCTTGTTTGTTTGCACCTTGGTTTTATCCTTCTTATTACCCTTCCTTTAATCTCTTCCTAACAGCACAAATTCTGTTCCCTCTTCCTTTCCTTTTTTCTTCCTCTCTTTTTTAGTTCTTTAGTTAATATTTATTCCTTCTTTGCAGGTGACATCTGCTACCTATTTTATGCTCTCATGTGTTCACTTTTTAAAACTAAGTAAAACTATCTTGCCTTCCTAACCTATTTTCTCCTCATGTAAGAAGTTTTAATCCTGATAAATAATATAATTATATAATTTGTGTAATTCTAATCCCGCTCATGTTGAGATGACACAGTAGACTCCTGCTCTCAAATGCTTGATCTTGTTTACAGGTTTGTTGGTTTGTTTTTAGTTACCAGGGATTGAACCCAGGGACACTCAACCACTGAGTCACATTCCAGCCCTATTTTATGTTTTACTTAGAGATAGGGTCTCACTGAGTTGCTTAGCGCCTCACTTAAGTTGCTGAGGCTGGCTTTGAACTTTTGATCCTCCTGCTTCAGTCTCCTGGGTCACTGGGATTACAGTTGTGCACCTTAGCTCCCAGCTCATTTCTTGATCTATTACAATTTAATTAAAATGCCTGAAAACTCACCCAGGAATCAGAAAAATGATGGAATATATGAGATTGGGAAAAAAGTTAGGGACATGGAGAGCAAACTTGAGATTCTTCCATCTCTTTGTATCACTAGCTCATCCCGTTTTACTTCTGAGCAGTAATCCACTGAATAACATACTACAATTTGTTCAGGTGTTCTTATTTTGATGAACATTTACATTGTCTTCAGATTTTGGCTATTACAAATACAGCTGCTGAGAATATTCGGCTAACACTCTTTTTATGGACATAGACTTGTTTGTGGATAAGTGCATAAGATTGGAATGACTGAGTAGCAGAATGAATGTGTATTTAACTTCTTAAGAATCTACCAAACAACTTCCAAAGTGTCTGTACCATTTTACATTTTCACCAAGTAGTCTTTGAGTGTGCTGATATTTCCATAACCTCACAGACACTTAGAATCGCCAATATTAATTTTAGTCGTTTTAATAGGTGTACAATAGTATCTAATTGTGGTTTTTAATTTACATTTCCCTAATGATTCATGGTATTGAGCATATTTTCAAGTGCATTTTGCCATCAGTATATCTTCTATGGTGGAGTGTCTGCTCAAAATTTTGCCCATTTTATATTAGGGTCTTTATTTATTAATGAGTTTTGAGAATTTTTTAGGTATTTGTAATACAAGTCCTTTATCAGACAACTGTTTTGAAGAGCTTTTCTCTCAATCAGCAGTTTGTCTTCACATTCCCTAAGCAGTGTGTTTCTGAGAGCAGAAGTTTTAAATATTTCAAGTACTATTTATCAAATTGTTCTTTTAAGAATTATGTTTTTGCATCTAAGGAAACTTTCTCTAACTCAAGTTCACAATTATTTTCCCCTCTATTTTTGCTACTCTGGAAAGTTTAGCTTTATGCTTTAATTTTTCATTTCAGGTCTGTGATTCTTTTGGACTTTTTTACTTGTTGTGAATTACATTTTAAGTTCTATTTTTCTTCTTCTTTTTTTGGGGGGGGGGCTACAGGTAGTCAATATTTTAGCCCCATTCATTAAAAAGACTTTTCTTGAGTGAATTGGCTTTTGACATTTGCTGAAGATAACGTGTGTGCACGCACGCGCGCGCATTTCTAGATCCATTAATGTTCAATTGACCAATTGTGCTTTTTCATGTTAAAACCTCACCACCTTGATGCTGTAGTTCTTTAAGTCTTGAAATAAGGTACTATCTACACTTCAACTTTATTTTTTACCAAAGTTTATTGACTATTTTAGATCCTTATTTTTATATACATTTTAAAACTGACTTGTCAACATTGAAAAAAGGCTCCTGAATTTTGATTGTGATTTGTAGATCAACATGTGCAATCTTGTCATCTTAGCAATATTAAGTCTTTCAACCCATGAATAATGTATAAACTTCCATTTATTTGGTTATTTTAATTTGTTTTACCAATATTTTGTATTTTTTCAGAGTACAGTTCTTACATGCTTTTTTAACTGATTTTCTCAAGTATGTCATATTTTAATACTATTTAAATTTTTTTCAATTCCAAATTGCTCATTGCATACATATTGAAATAGGTTGAATTTTGATCACCGACCTGTTACCCTGCAGTCTTGCTAAAATCACATCAATTCCTCTTTGTTTTTAGTTCCATTGGATTATCTACATGGAAAATCATGTCAATTGCAAATTAACAGTTTTAATTCTTGTTTTGTAATCTGAGTTTCTTTTCCTTTTTATGACCTCATTGCACTGGTTAGAACCTCTAGCACAACAGTTGGCGATAACCAATATTTCTTTTATTATTATTATTTATACTGAGGATTGAACCCAGGGATGCTTAACCACTAAGCCACATCACCAGCCCTTTTATGTATTTTTGTTTTTTAGAGACAGGATTGTACTAAGTTACTTAGGGCCTCACTGAATTTCTGAGGCTGGCTTTGAACACATGATCCTCTTGCCTCAGCCTCCCTACTCGCTGGGATTACTGGAGTCCTAGCTTTCTCTTCATTTTTTTTTTTGTTTTATTTTGTGTTCTTTACTTATGCTTACCTTCACATTCAAATTTAATTTGTTCTTCCTTTTCTGTTTTCCAAAGTGGAAGCTTGTACACTATCTCAGATGCATCACACTCCTGTTGATAGATTTTAAATTCATTTTAATTCAGTTCAAAACACTTTTCAATTTCTCTTGTTTTTCCTTGATTCATGAATTGTACAAAACTATGCAATTTATTTTTTAAATATTTGAGTTTTTCTTGATTATTTTTCTCTTAATAAATTCTACTTTATTCCATTGTGTCCTGAGAATGTATTTCTAATCTTCGAATAAATTTAAGATTATTTGACATTTTTGGGGGGCAACAAATATGAACTGTATTGATTAGTATTCTGTGAGTCCTTAAAAAGACTTTATTCTATCGTAGATAGAATGTTCTATAAATTTCAATACCTCATGTTGATTAATGGTGTTGTTAAAGTCTACATATGCTCACCAATTTTCTGTTGCTGCCTGCAGCAACGAGACCACGGGAATTTATCAGAGGTGGACTGGGAATGAACTACTTCTTTATCTTTTTTGGGCTCTTCTTAGAGGTGTGTGTCGTCTTAGAGGTGCGTCCTTCTCCCAGGTGAAGAGAATGTCTTATATACACTAAGGCAGCCAATCAGCTTAGGAATAAGTAGCACGATTGGAGCACGCACCACGGTACCAGTCAAGAAAGAATGAGGAACATCTGTTGACCACTAGCGTAGAGGAGACATCAACCAATCAGGCAGAAGGTCATGAGAGATCACGCCATGTTAACACTAATTATGTGCCACCTCTTGGCCCAATGCAAACCGCCATCTTAGAGCTACTTAAACATGTCTCTGCATCTCCCCCTTTATAGTTTTAAAAGGTGAAGAAAACTTTAATGGATGCGTGATGGTTATCACTACATCTGGATCGACTGTGCCTGTCTTAGGCGTCCACATGTATTACTGACATTCTTACCCCTCATTGGATAACCAAGAAGCTTGATATTATCTTCTTGGCTCCTGTCTTAGGTTGATATGTCAGCCACACAAGACTTTCCCATCTTTGACTACCAGCCGTCCATTTGAGACAACCAAGCAGTTCCAGCTTCTAAGGCGGCAAGTGCATTTTTTAAGATGATCTTATCCCTTTGTTGGCGAAGGCGCATCTTACACATGCAATAAAATGCTAACACAAACAGACACATGAATAAATCTAAGTTTACCGAAACTGGGGTCATGTTAACAATTGTTCTGGCTTGTTCTTTAGTTATTTTAAATCTGTGTTGTAAGGTAGTTCTATTAACCTGAAATTGATCATGAAAACGAGTAGCTTGTTTTACTGAGGAAAAGATGAAAACCATCTGAGTGGCTAAATCAGCTTAGGAGGGACTATGGGTCCAGCCAATTCTAATTTGGGAATCATCTGAGCGATGTAATTACTATCAGTAAAGAGATCCTTAAACTTTACAAAGGCTATGACAGCTGCTTCCATTTCCACCAATTGAGCTGATTTTTGAGATGGAATCTGAATGATAGTATCTTGATGAGTAACTACTGCAGCAGTACCATTAGAAGAAACATTCAAGGCCTTAGGAATAGGTTGTTTTTTACGGGTAGAAAGGATTGTGACGAGGAATCATCTGAATATGTGTCTGGGGATTGTCCTTCTCTAATGCCCCGTACATTGTGGGTCAACATTTCTACCAGGAAACCCTGCATTTCTGCGAGCAGTTTCAACAGATATCTCTTGCCACTGAGCTCTCCAAATCAGGTATTGCCCTCCAGATAACACTGCTCTGCATAGCTGTTTCCAATCAATAGGAGCCAAGTTTAAGTTACTCAAAGACTCAAGTATACTTCTTTGTTTAACAGATTCTCATTCTTGTACTTCTCCTAAGGCTTCCACACTTTCAGCGACACTTTCCTGGGCACTAGGTTTAGATGAAATTAAATATCCCTAATTAATTGCCACATAGGAAATGTTCTTTTAGAAAGAGGAGCCCCCTGTTTTTCTGTTGTTATTAGATCCTGTTTATGAAGATCCCATTGTGGCACCTTGAGCAGCCTTTCCTCTATAAACCCTGGGCTTACTTTTCATGCAGTGGTTTCCTTCACTGCCGTGTCATTACTTTTTTTTTTTTTTTTTTTTTTTGCGAACTTGCCTTGTGCTTTCGAGGCAAGCACACTACCAACTGAGCTATCTCCCCAACCCGTGTCATTACTTTTTAATACATCTTTTTTGACCTTAGTCATTTGGGTCTTTGAAATTCCCGACCCCATTTTTTCTTACTTTCCCTCGCCCTTAAACCACTCTGGCTAGAGACTCCCACGAGGTTCCTCAGTGTTTCCCCACCGTGCCGATTCCCCGTATGGGCCACCACTTGTTGCTGCCTGCAGCAATGAGACCACGGGAATTTATCAGAGGCAGACTGGGAATGAACTACTTCTTTATCTTTTTTGGGCTGCTTCTTAGAGATCTGCTGCTTCTTAGAGGTGTGTGTCGTCTTAGAGGTGCGTCCTTCTCCCAGGTGAAGAGAATGTCTTATATACACTAAGGCAGCCAATCAGCTTAGGATTAAGTAGCACGATTGGAGCACGCGCCACGGTACCAGTCAAGAAAGAATGAGGAATATCTGTTGACCACTAGCGTAGAGGAGACATTAACTAATCTGGCAAAAGTAGATCACGCCGTGTTAACACTAACTATGTGCCACCTCTTGGCCCAATGCCAACCGCCATCTTAGAGCTACTTAAACATGTCTCTACAATTTTCTACTTGTTTTTGTTCATTTTTAAATTGAGAGATGGTTGTTCAAATCTCTATAAATTGAATATTCCTGATGCACTTTTTAGTTTTATCAATTTTTTTATTTTACATATTTTGAAACTATGTTACCAAGGTATTTAAAAGTTTAGATTTGTGTTTTATTATACCATTGTGATTTTAAGATCTTTCATGCCTATTTTATTTTATGATGGAATATTACATAAAAGTATGCTATTTCACATTTTTTCTAAATCTTCTTTTAGTAACATTGTGTTGATAACTTAAAATCAGCCATGGTGAAAATATTTACACCACAAAAATGGGAAGGTATTGAAGTCAAGCATTTTGGTTTAGATAACTAAGTACACCATTGACTAAAGGTTTCCATTGCTACAGCCATCTTTATATATATAGTAAATTATATATATATTAGTTGTCAATGGACCTTTATATTTTAATTATTTATATGCAGTGCTGAGAATCAAATCCAGTGCCTAACATGTGCTAGGCAAGTGCTCTACCACTGAGCAACAACCCCAGCCCTGCTACAGCCATCTTTACCTTGGCCCTTACACTTACCTCCTATTGCAGGGGGCAAAAGCATTACCAGTTTCACATACTATCCTGCATCTGGCCTGCTGTGAATACCTGCTGACTATCTGCTCTCCTGTCTTAGATTCATCAGATGCCAAGCTATTCCTCCTTTCATTCTCACAGAGATGCCCGTGTGTTTCTGTGATTGTTAGACGTTTACCTTGATCTGCTTATGTTTCAAGGTCTGTAAGAATAATTTGTTGTCTTGTTTATTATAAATATTATTGATGGAGTTTTGGTTTTGCTACCTAGTTGCTATCTGTTTTTACGTGGTTATTAAGAAAAACTGATAAATCATGTTACCACAGCCACCATTTGTTTGCAGCCCCTTTGCTTAGATTTCAGTAGTAATTTTAACATATTTGCTACATCTATTTTAAATATTTAAAAGTAAGTAATTTAGACATACTTTCAATTTCCTCTGAAATATTTTACTATGTATGTCTTAAATAAAAGGACATTTTTTCAAAAAAAAGTTATCATACTGTTACCACACTTGAAAAATTAGCGATATTGCCATCCCATATTCAGTTCATATTCTCTTTTGTCCTCACAATAGTTTTTATAAGTGGGCATTTTCAAAGCAGTGTTCACATGTTCCATTGTCTTTTAAGTATCTCTTGATCCCAGGTGACTAATATCACAAAGCTTTTTCTCCTTCAGTTTTAGACCATTGTATTTCCCCATGGATTTAAAAGGTAGTACCTTTTGTTTCATATAATTTCAGAAAATTGCTGTCCAGAAAAGATAATAACGTTTCTTAAATGTCTCCTATAATTGTATCCGATAATTCCGTTCCACCCTTTAGAGGATATGTCCTCATATTTTTTATTAAAACATTTAAAAGAGAACTAGGGTAATATATAATGAAACCCTTTGTACCTCTTACTTAGTTTCAACAAGCATTGACTACTTTCCTTTGTGCTTTCACCAATTCCTCTATACTCCTTTTAAACCAGTATAATTTTTAAAAAATATTGGATTATGTCTTTTTTGCTATCCTGAGCAGATATCACATTATAATGATGACACTATCCTAGGGAAACACTAGAGAATACACCTAGTATTCTAGTATCTATACCTGACTTGCATTAGAAACACAGTGGAGAATAAAAACAGAAAGAGGGTCATATCTGTTTCCAGTACTATCCTAAGAAGTGATGACATCTACCAGTTTTGAAAAGATACTTCGGGGACCCTCTTGAACCTTTGCACATGGTTTAGGTTTGAGATGATACTAAGGGATTTTGTTAAATCATATTACCTATTATAATACAGTAGTGGATTTCTAAGAAAGTACCTTTCAGTTTTAAAGAGATAACCCAAAGTATTTGAATGGGAAACACCAGAAAACTTGGGGTCGGGCTTGCATTTTTTTGCTACCGGGGACCACACCCAGCATGGGTTTACTTTTAAAAGGGCTAAGTTCACCCTTTTCTTCCTTCTCTATCACTCTCAGAAGAACTTACAATTATGTTTTTTTTTCCTCCATAGGGCAATCCAATTCAAAGGTGATAGTAGAGGGGCTGGAGTTGTGGCTCAGTGGCAGAGCACTTGCCTAGCATGTGTGAGGCACTCGGTTCAATTCTCAGCACCACATAAAAATAAATCAATAAAATAAAGGTCTATCAACTTCTAAAAAATATTTTTTTTAAAAAAGGTGATGGTAGAGTTTATGGAAATGGTAGAAAATCTGCAACAATCTTCTTGTGCCTGAATTAGGCCTGGGTTTGGGGGTTGGGGACAGAGTGCTGAGCCAATCCTGAGCATTCAATCATTAGGAAATTATCCAGTTTGGGTTTTCATATTACGATTTAATTTTATGAACCAAAAAATACCACATCATAATACAGAATTCAGGAACTTAGGTAAGATAAAAAGTGAATTTTTTCCCTAAACTTTTGTCTTCCATTCACCTTCCCCACAGACAGATGAGTGATAAAGATTATTTGACAATTTATGTATCTTCCCAGAGATATTTCACTTATACACAAGTATAAATATATGTATATATTTCTCTCCTTTTTTTTATACACAAGTTGCAGAAAGCAATGTAGGGCCTGTTGCCTGGGTAGAATTAGGCAGAGAGTACAGGACAGACACCACAAAAAACATCCTATACTTCTCAGGAAAAAAAAAAGGCCCCCTGGAGGCAGTAGTATTCAGTTATTATTAGTTTCTCAGCAAGTGCTTCCAGGCCCCAAAGTCATGCAATGCAGTTAGTGACTTCAAAACCCAAAGGCCTGTGCTCTATACTTCTGTGGATTCTTTGGGGGTTCTGTGGGCTTGGCCCTGGGTAGATACAGAGATAGAGATAGATACCCATTTCCTCTCTGAAAGAAATTGAAGGTCTCACCTAAAAAATGAGCTGGGGTGAACATTGTAAACCACTGGGTAATTTTTAATAGATGAAGAGGAAGAATTTTCTTATATTTCTGTTTTTAAATTTAAGTATTAAAATTGTAAAGACTCTATCTTGTGGCTAGAACTGTGACTTACAGGAAGGACTGGGTGCTTGTGGTCTAGAGGTTCTTGTGGATTTGGCATCTGGGCTCAGGGATGGGTGGGATGTATTTTCCTCAAGTTTAGTCCCCTATCCTTGTGCTGATGATCATGGAACCAGAGGTCAAGAGAAATGTTTCTCAATTCATTGAAACCTGAAATCCTATGATGAGTGTAAATGAGAGAATACAGTAGTAAAAATTCTCTAAGAGGACATACTCTCCTCTTCACTAGGGTGTTTGCAGGCTGCCATTGAACACACAAGAAGCTAGTGTTTTTTTCCTTTTGTCAAATGGGGCTAGTGTCTTAGCCACAGATTAGTCATATTTCCTCCCAACACCCACCAGAGGCCTTAGGATGAGACTTCAGGGAGATTTCTATTAGTTTTTAACAACATTTAGAATAAAATCCAGAAGCTTTCACCTTTGTTTACAAGGCCCTGTAGGATTTCCTTTCATGTCACCTCACAATCTATAACTCTCCACTTACTCATTGGATATTCTTGCTATTCCTTTTCCTGAATTTCTAGTTAAGGGTTTCCTCTCCCTCTGCTGTTCCCTCTGCCTAGAAATGTGTCCATACCTTCCACTCTTTGAAAGTTGTGAATCTTACTCATTTTCCTTATTTGTCACCTAGAAAGATCTTTCTGTACTTAAAGAAGCACCTTTCAGTCTTTTACTCTGTCTCTGTGTGTCTTTTGTTTTTGTTTTTAACAGTAAATTACCTCCTTCTCACATGATGTCAAATATAATGATTTGTTTCTCTGTTCACTGTTTTTATTCTCTCCCCCCTAACAGAAACTCAGGACGGTCTTGCACATTGTGACACAGCAGGCACTCAGTAATGCACATAAAATAAAAGCACCTATCCCATCACCACCTAATTTAGATGGCTGGCCATCTTCAGCTCCCTTTAGAGCAAAAAACTCAGATCTGCATGCAGATCGAGGACCAAGTTCAGGAATTTCAAAAACATGAGCTGAGACACCTCAGCTATTTGGATTATCGTAAAGAGAAAGTCCTTGGCTTTGAAGATTTTCTGTGTCTTCATTTGTGTGGTCGGGATATTTGTTGAATGATTTGAAATGCCACATTGTGAGAAGGAATGGAGAGTGGAGTAGTTTATTTACTCAATGTCTCTCTCTTCTCTAGCCCAACAAAGCAGAAAGCCAAAGAGGATATGAGAGAGGTCCTTGCTCTCTGGGAGACCAAAGAGAAGCAAATAGATGCATGCAAGAGGTATGAGAATACAGTGAAGTGCCTTGACATCTCTAAGCCCCAAATCCCCCTGTCCTTCCTAAACTCTGGGTTCCAGACACTCAAAATTTCTTTGCTCCCCAGAGCTCACTTGGGTACTCTACCACTTCTTTGGCCTCAACTTCTACTCTTCATCCCCCTCCTACTTTTATGATTACAATACACTCAGAGAATACATACACTATAAGGACTTTTATTATCTGTTCCTTCTACCTGTAGTCCTCTTATTCATGATCCTCTAGATGCCCTTCTGTGGCCTTTCAGCTGTCAGCTCAAACCTCCCTGCTTACAAAGGCAGTATGTACCCATCTAAAAAATAACATCTGCCCCCACCCACCCCACAACTCCCAATTCCTTTCTCCTTGCTTGAATTTTTTTTCATTAGAGCCCTTATCCCTACCTGACTTGATATAGTTACACCTTGGTTATCATATCTTCCCAGTGCAGTTTAAGGTCTATATAAAACCAGGTTTATTCTGCACCATATCACACTGTCTTGTAAATTCCATTTCTTTGGCACTTATATGGAACATGGGTGCACATAGAAGAGAGGGTTGTTTCATAGTGACCTTTACTAAGGTGAAGAAGATGGAATAGAAGAAAGATACCCAGACCTTTCCCGGGTCTATGCAAGATTTTTCATGTGACATCAGACAAGTCTGTACCCTGAAATTGGACTTATGGGAGCAGTTAATGTGGGACTGAAAGTATCACTGGTTCTATTTTTTTCCCAGTGAATGTAAACCAGCTGTGGTTGGAGGAGATGTTGAGGAATAAGCAAGGTATTGAATAGCTGTGCTGTCTTTCTTTTTTCTTTTCTTTGGTACTGGGGATTGAATCCATGGGTCCTCTACCACTGAACTACATCCCTAGTCCTTTTAATTATTATTTTTTAAATCTTGAGACAGGATCTCACTAAGTCCATGAGGCTCACCTCGAAATTACAATCCTCCTGCTTCAGCCTCTGGAGTTGACTGGGATTACAGTGTGTGCCACCATACCAATCCACACTCTTTCTTTCCATACTTCCTCAGTAGACACTACAAAGTTATGGTCCCCTTAGACATATGAATCTTGTTGAAATGTGTATTAAGTCACTCCCCTTCTATAACAAAGCCCTTCTCTACTTCACTCATAGTAAACATAGATGTCCTGTCACTTGACATCAATTTGCATCATAAATGTTATTTAAACCCTTTTATCACTTCCCTCAACTGAGTCATGCGAACATCCTCACTATGCCTAGACATTTGCTAGTCACTTTCAAAGCCTTTCGTATTTGTTATTGCTGAAACACTCACTGTCCATATTTTCACAAATAATTACAGTTACTTGTAATTAACTTAATATCCCTCCACTAGTCTATTGATTGCTTAATGACAATTACCATTCCTTGATTTTTCATTGAGTTTTTACCGACATAGCCCCAAAGTCTGATATCTAAGACAGGAATTAAATAAATGTTTATGTAATTAATTAATTAAATTCATTCCTAGCATAATTATTATTTTCACCCCAGGTTATCTGAGGAAAACAGCAAAAAGAAATAAAGATAAGAAACAGAGAAAAGGTTTATGGATCCAGGCAGCTCAAAACCAGGCAGAAATTTAAAAGCAGCATATATCAAATTGTTTCTACTGTCATGTATACTAAAAAGAACCAATAAAAATAAATAAATAAATAAATAGTGAAAGGCCTGGGGATATTGCTCAGTAGCTCAGTGGTTAAGTAGTTCTGAGTTCAATTGCTGGTACCAAAAAGAGAAGTGATTTTCAATTGAAAAAAAAACATCAGAATCCAATTTCAGTTAACTACCCTCTCCATACATTCAACCATGCAGGCATCTATCAACCATCCATCTATGCAATATTCTATCTATGTAGTCTATTCAATGTATCCACTCTTCCCTTCCTCCACTCTTTGCAACTATTTGTCAGTCCAGCTATTGTTCATCCATCCATTCATGTAACCAATTGGCAACTATCTATCCATCCATCCTTTTTACCAGCATCCTATCTACCCACAGTCTATTAAGTCAGTCATTTACATAGTTGTTTTTCCATCCATCCATGCAAAAGTTCATATCATCATCCATTCAACCACTTATTTATTCATCCATACATCATTTCACTCACCCATTTATCCATCTATCCAACTGTATCACCATCCATCTGTTTGTCCAACCATATGTTTATCATCTCTCCATGTATACCTGCAACCATTTACTCATCCCCCTGTATATCCATGAATTCATTCACTATCCATCCACTATTTCCAGGAGGAAAGAAAAATCATCCATAAATATAGGAAAAGTACATGAGTCCACCTTTGCTGTGTTTTTGTATGTGTTGTGTGTAAAACCTGATGCCCCAGCATTCAAGATAAATGATCACAGTACAAATGCTCATTTCTGATAGGTACTTAAAAAGTTCCTGCTCTGTGCCAGCTTGTGGAGGAGAGCAACAGCAACAGGTATACACAGACTGTTTTGGTATCCAAGGATTCTGTTCACTTCATGCAAATATGTGGCAGCTGTGCCAAGCTCCTTTCTATGTTCCCAGGCCAACCAACAGTATGAATAGATGTAGATTTGTCCTCTAGGGGCCCAGTCTGTGTTAGGGACTCTGGAGGTGAGCATAGAGGCAGAGAACCAGAATTCTTTCAATTTAGTTTAGAATCTCTCCCTTCATAAGTTGTTCAATTTCAATTCATCCTGAGGTCTCTCTAGGTCTCCTTGGCTCTTCTCCATACAGAGACACTGAGGATCTTCCTGAAGCAATGTAAGGGGAAGGAAAGTGAAACTCAGAGGTAAGAAGGCCTTACCCTGTCTTGTTTACTTCCACAGCAAAGTTGATGCAGGTGAAACAGGAGAGCTGAGGCAACTCCTCTATGGAAAGAGCCACTTTGCACCCAGTGAAAGGCTCTTTTCCACATTACAGTGGAAAGAAGCTGAAGGGTGAAATTGGGAAAGGATGAACCCAAAACCTTGTGGATGACCCTCCAGGCAGTGTTTTGAGGAAGACAACAAGAAAGGGAAGGAGCACCCAGAAACTGCTTGTGACAGACTGTTGTCAGTCACTGTTACACAAATGGAAAAAGTAGGCAGGGAGCACACTCATAAAGGGCTCCTACTGGGGTGGGGGGTAGAAGGGAAAAGCTGGACCCAACCCCCCTCATGGGAAAACTGTTCCTGGTGGGGTCATGAACAGGGAACCTCAAACACGTAAGTCATCCCACACTTCCATCCACTCCTCCTCCCTCTCTCCTCTTTTCTTTTCCTTTCTTCCTCACATATCCTCTTCCCCTTTCCTGCTCCTAACACTAATTTCTCCCTCCTCTACACTAATTTCTCCCTCTATTCTTTCCCCTCTTCCATCACCTGGTCCTCCTCCTCTATCTCCTAATGCTCCCTCTTCTCTCCCTCAATCCTACTCCATGCTCCTTTCCCCCCTCCCTCTCCTTCTTGCTCTCCTGACCCTGTTCTTCAACTCCTCCCTTTCCTTCCCCACTTTCTCTTCCTTCTCCAGTTTTTCTTCCTTCTCCTTTCTTTTCTCTCCTTCTTTCTTCTCTGTTCTCATCCCTTCCCTCCCTTCCCCCTTCTTTCCTTTTTATGTAGCTTTCATCCTCCCTCCTCAATTCACTTATATCTAGAATGATGACAGAGATGGAGAAGTTGGACATTCAGTTCCCCTCAGAAACTTACATCATTTCAGAAGAAGAGGATATTGACAAAAGAGATAGGGTCAAGGGAAGATGATGAAGGTAGAAATAGAGAAATAGTTGGGGCAGGGGGTTTTGCTCTCAAATGCATGGATTTCTGTGAAGGAGGAAGCAAAGAAGCATTGGTCTCTATATTATAAGAGAAGCCCATGAAAATATTTCAGAGCAGGTCTTCTAGAAAGAGCATTTCCTGCATAGGGGCACAGCGGGTACACTGACACTGAGGTAAAGCCACTGAGATGGTGGAAATATAGGGAGGTGCTGGATGGAAGGTAAGTGTGCTGGGGTGCAAGAGATCCCCACAACCCAGAACCCAAGACACCTGCCCCATAACCTTCTAACCTCTAAGTAGAATGCCTTCCTCCATTCAGGAGCTCTATCAAGGACCCAAGGAGGCCAACTCAGCATCTGCCTCAGGAAGGACCACATAACCTTGTTTAAATGTAGTTAGGAAATGCATTCCAGAGGGAGCTAATAATCCTTTGATTTGAGATCTAATGTATATTTACAACATTTTTCATATTACTGGAAATACATGAATGTGTGGTCTTTCTCTTGCATATTTGATCACCTATTAATTTTCTTCTGAATAAATTCTTGAAAGAACATTGTTGATCCAGTGTCCTGCATATTTAATCATTGGCACAACCTGACTTCATAAAAGACTGAATCACTCCACATTACTAACAATAGGTTATGTTGACTGTTTTACCACATCTATACAACTAAACATTTTCATGTAGGTGCCACCATCAGTTCCTTTTTACAGGTAAAGAACCAGATGACTGAGCTGGTTTGTTGTTGGAACCATTCTCTTCACCATAGAGATGTGAATCTTCATATCCTGTGACCTTTGTTGAATTTCAGGGTATCGTTAATCCTGACTACCATGAAGACCCTGGATCTACTATTTATTTAAATACCTTGTCTCTTCTTTCATGAGCTATCAACTACGTTTGTGATTAATAGCAAAAGCAAAGCTAAACTAAAAGGCTAAGCAGTTTTTTCTTTTGTAATTCTCCCCTTATTATAACACAAAAAACAAGAAAACCCAAACCAACCTCTTGATCAGTGAGGTGGGTGTCATTTCAATAACTGGATTTGATGAATCTGGTTTTCTCTAGAAAGTTGAAGTGGTTCTGTTTCTGTGTTTCCTGTGATGTGACAGTTCCCTTCTGTCTTTTTGGACTTCTCATCCTGCTATCATACCCACTCGACTTCTGCCACTGACCCTTTTGATATTTCTCCACAGGACACTTTGATTCCAGGCTGGTGACTGCTTCAGCCATTAGCACTCTCCCATCAGTGGAGGGGTTCTGTTCTCTTACCTCTACCCCTTTATTCCAGGCATGAACTTGGGACTTCCCTGATTTCCCACTATACCACAGAAAATCATACAATAATATCTAATGAGAATTTATTAAAACTTCTTCTAATTTGGAGAGAAGTATAACCAAACAATAACACCTACAACCAAGCATAGACCTCAGAAACCCCAGCTATGCTAGTTCCTTGCCTGGCTCTCAGTCTGTCTCAAAATGACCAGGGGCAGCTCACCAACCCTACTACCAGAATTTTCTAAGAGTTTTCCTATGTTGGAATAAGCTACACTTATGACCAGTCCAAAAAGAAAGTGTTGGAAAAGTTTTCTCTCATCTCATTCAAAGAAGAGAAAGGTCTACAGTGCTTTAATTTTAGGTCCTAGGATCCAATTTTATCTAGAATGTTTGATAGGAGGTCATTCTTTTTCAGAGGAAACCCCCACCCAGACTCATAGGAGGAGGTCTGAAAAGAGAGTTACAAAACTGACAGTCTGGCAGTCTGTATCCCACTAGTTGGGTTATTACCACATTCAAGTAACATAAAAGGTGTCGTTTGCTCCTTTTTTCCACCTATATACCTCATTTATCATTCATTGGGCATATATGTAAGTGCTAGGTGTTAAGTATATTTTCCTCCCATTTATACTCAGAAAAAATTAGAAGGTGCATTATTATTAACATTATCTATGCCCTTTGCACTGGATCACACCTGCTTCTCCAAAATAATAAAAGAATATGAGCATATTCTGTCTTAGACATTGAATAGAAGCATTGTGTCACAGTAGTTATGAGACTGGGATCTGGAGGAAGACTGCCTGGGTAAGCCTTGCTTCCACTAAATGTGTGCTGAGTAACTATCAGCACATCACTGGACCTCTTGGACTATCAGTATCCTTATTGATATACCTAAATTAACATGGATATTGCTTTGATAATTAAAAGAATTAACCTGTAAAGCATTTAGGAAGTATTCAATAAATATTAGCTATCTGTGAACCACTCATGGGTTGTCTTAATTTTCTGAGACTCAAGATTGAAACAGCATCTTCATACCTCTTGAGATTCATGTGATAAGTGACTACTAGTTTATTACCAGAACTACCCCCTGGAAAAATTTTCCTTGCATTGAACATGTACAGATGCAGGAGGGTGGAAGATATCTCCAGGATGAAAATGGTTTCCAGTTGTTGTTCATAAGGGGCAGAGGTACAACACAGAGACCCCCGAAAAGTTCATTTGTCCTCCTTAAGTTTGAAATACAAAATCAGCGAAGACATTTTCAAAGTCTTTAAAACTTGACAATAAAAAACATGTCATAGTTACAGGAAAAAAAGATCAGTTGGAAGGTAAATATTTGGTAGGCCATAGAAACAGTCATAGTCAATGCACACCTGTCTCAAAAAAATTTCCTTATCTTTGACTGATTTATGATTGTGTGTGTGCCCCAGTGCTGGGCAAGGCTCCCTGAGGGGATGTCTGTGGAGGAGCTTCTTGGACATATTTCTTGCCTGTTAAAAAGAGATGCATGAAGAGACCAAATCTTCAAGCTTCTGCATATTTCCCTGCCTAGATTTGAGGGCTGGAAATGCTGCAGGAAGTTTCTAGTACCATGTAGCTCAATAGTACAAATGAAAAGCATCATAGGGCTGGGGAGATAGCTCAGTTGGTAGAGTGCTTACCTTGCAAGCACATAGGCCCTGGGTTTGATCCCCAGCACTGCAAAAAAAAAAAAGCATCATGGCAAGAGTCACAACTTGGAAACATTTCACTTGTGTATATCAGATGTCAATCTCATCATTGGGTATATGAGCAATTTCCCCAGAATTGTAAAACCTCAGACTTGAAATGCTCACTTATTTTTCATACGAACAGATTGAGACCTTGTCAGTGTGCTTCACAAGAATTCACTGATTCTATGTTTGAGACACTGTGCTAGGGGTTTGAAAGACACAGAGATGATTCACACAGGGTCATTGCCACGAAGAGCTCAACAATAGAAATCTCATTTTAGTTCTATTTTATATTGACTATCAACTCTATGCCCAACTTTACATTGTTATTTCCAAAAGACCTGAGAAACAGTTATTAGAATTCCCCTTTTACATTTGAAGAAATAGCCTGAGATGAATTAGATTATTTAGGTAGCTAGATAGTAGAATTTGTATTCACATCCAAGGCTTTTGGACTCTATAGGTGAGCCTTTTCCCATTTCCAGTGGAAACACTGTTTATTGCTGTTGAGATGGAGATACCATGGCTGATGACAGTCACCTTCTCCCCAATTGTTATGGTTTAGATAGGAAGTGTTCCCCCAAACTCCTGTGCTAATGCAGAAATATTCAGAGGTGAAATGATTGGATTTTAAGAGCTATAACCTAATCAGTCCATTGTAGTTTAAATGAAGTAACTGGGTGGTAACTGTAGGCAGGTGAGGCGTGGCTGGAGGAGATGGGTCACTGGGGACTTGCCCTGGGAAGTTTCACCTTCCATGCTCCCCATCACTTCTTCCTAGCCACCATGAGTAGATCATGCCCTTCTGCCATAATGTTCTGCCTCACTTTGGGTCCAGAGCAATGGAGTTGGTTGACCTTGGACTGAACCTCTGAACCATGAGTTCAAAATAAACTTTCCTCCCCTAAATTATTCTTATCAGGGATTTTGAACACAGTGATGAAAATCTCACTAACACACCAACATAGGAGAACACTTGGGAAGTTGAGGAACTCACAAGGTTCTAGTATCCCTGAAATGAGTAGTTCAGAGCTCAAAGGATCTATATGGAAACCAACTAATTAACTTGGGGTTAAAATACCTGACATGTTTAAATATCAAAACAGTGACAGCAGCTTTAGAACCCCTTTCCAAGTATGATGAAAACTTCACTCAATTTGAAATGGTTGGGAGTTACTATACCTTCTGTTATTGCCCTTTCAATGACAAAGAGATAGCAGTTCCCACCAGGCATGGTGGTGCATTCCTGTAATCCCAGTGGCTTGGGAGACTGAGGCAGGATGGTCACAAGTTCAATGCCAGCTTCAGCAACTTAGTGAGGCCCCCTGTCTCAAAATAAAACATAAAAGAGCAGGGATGTGGCCCAGGGCTTGAGCAACCCTGGTACCTGGGGTCGGGGGACAGAGAGAGAGAGAGAGAGAGAGAGAGAGAGAGAGAGAGAGAGAACAGTTCCCCTAGAACAATTGATAGCTAGAGAAAGGGAGGTGAAAGCCCTGCCTTGGAGCCCAGCCCTACTTTCAGATGAGAGGAGTGGTATTTCCACAGTTGTCTGGTGAAGCTTTAGGAAAATATAGAGATATCTTACTCAGATGTTGCTTCTTGACCCAAGTCTACCAATTTATTATGCATAATTTAATAATTTGTAAGCAAGCAGAGTCAGGGGAAGGGAAGGAAGGAAGTTAAAATGGATAAGAGCATTAAGAGGAAACTTGGGGTAAAACAATTGCATGGGACCATAGACTGGGCAGTTGTTTTTTTTTTATTGTATACAAATGGGATACATGTTGTTTCTCTATTTGTACATGGAGTCAAGGCATACCATTTGTGTAATCATACGTTTACATAGGGCAAAGATGTTTGATTCATTATTTTTTTCCTTCCCCCCACCCCTCCCACTCCTCTTTTCCCTCTATACAGTCCTTTGTTCCCCCATTCTTACCACCCTCCTTATGCCTAACCCTAACCTAACCCTAACCCTAATGCTAACCCCTCCCACCCCCCATTATATGTCCTCATCTGCTTATCAGCGAGATCATTCGTCCTTTAGTTTTTTGAGATTGGCTTATCTCACTTAGTATGATATTCTCCAATTTCATCCATTTGCCTGCAAATGCCATAATTTTATCATTCTTCATTGCGGAGTAATATTCCATTGTATATATATGCCACAGTTTCTTTATCCATTCATCAACTGAAGGGCATCTAGGTTGGTTCCACAATCTGGCTATGGTGAATTGAGCAGCAATGAACATTGATGTGGCTGTATCTCTGTAGTATGCTGATTTTAAGTCCTTTGGGTATAGGCCACGGAGTGGGATAGCTGGGTCAAATGGTGGTTCCATTCCAAGCTTTCTGAGGAATCTCCATACTGCTTTCCAGAGTGGCTGCACTAATTTGCAACCCCACCAGCAATGTATGAGTGTACCTTTTTCCCCACATCCTCGCCAACACCTATTATTGCTTGTGTTCTTGATAATCACCATTCTAATTGGGGTGAGATGAAATCTTAGGGTAGTTTTGATTTGCATTACCTTATTACTAGAGATGTTGAACATTTTTTCATATATCTGTTGATTGCTTGTAGATCTTCTTCTGTGAAGTGTCTATTCATTTCCTTAGCCCATTTGTTGATTGGATTATTTGTATTCTTGGTGTAGAGTTTTTTTGAGTTCTTTATAGATTCTGGAAATTAGCACTCTATCTGAAGTATGAGTGGCAAAGATATTCTCCCACTCTGTAGGCTCTCTCTTCACATTTCTGATAGTTTCCTTTGCTGAGAGAAAGCTTTTAAGTTTGAATCTCTCCCAGTTGTTGATTCTTGCTTTTATTTCTTGTGCTATGGGAGTCCTGTTAAGGAAGTCTGATCCTAAGCCAACAAGTTGAAGGTTTGGACCTACTTTTTCTTCTATAAGATACAGGGTCTCTGGTCTGATTCCAAGGTCCTTGATCCAATTTGAGTTGAGTTTTGTGTAGAGTGAGAGATAGGGGTTTAATTTCATTCTGTTGCATATGGTTTTCCAATTCTCCCAGCACCATTTGTTGAAGAGGCTGTCTTTTCTCCATTGCATATTTTTGGCCCCTTTGTCTAGTATGAGAAAATTGTATTTATTTGGGTTTGTGTCCATGTCCTCTATTCTGTACCATTGATCTACCTGTCTATTTTGTTACCAATACCATGCTGCTTTTGTTACTATTGCTTTGTAATAGAGTTGAAGATCTGGTATTGCGATACCCCTGCTTCGCTCTTTCTACTGAGGATTGCTTTAGCTATTCTGGGTTTTTTATTCTTTCAGATGAATTTCATTATTGCTTGCTCTATTTCTGTACGTCATTGGGATTTTAAATGGAATTGCGTTGAATCTGTATAGCACTTTTGGTAATATGGCCATTTTGACAATATTAATTCTGCCTCTCCAGGAACATGGGAGATCTTTCCATCTTCTAAGGTTTTCTTGAATTTCTTTCTTTAGTGTTCTGTAGTTCTCATTGTAGAGGTCTTTCACCTCTTTTGTGAGATTGATTCCCAAGTATTTTATTATTTTTTTTTGATGCTATTGTGAATGGAGTAGTTTTCCTAATTTCTCTTTCTGAAGATTCATCACTTATGTATAAAAATGCTTTGGATTTCTGAGCATTGATCTTGTAACCTGCTACTTTACTGAATTCACTTACGAATTCGAAAAGTTTTCTGGTGGAATTTCCAGGTTCCTCTAAATATATAATCATGTCATCAGCAAACAGGGATAGTTTGAGTTCTTCTTTTCCAATTCGTATCCCTTTAATTTCTTGGTTTGTCTAATTGCTCTGGCTAGAGTCTCAAGGATGATGTTGAATAGAAGCGGTGAAAGAGGGCATCCCTGCCTTGTTCCAGTTTTTAGGGGGAATGCTTTCAGTGTTTCACCACTTAGAATGATACTGGCCATGGGCTTAGCGTAGATGGCCTTTACAATGTTAAGGAATGTCCCCACTACCCCAATTTTTTCTAGTGTTTTGAGCATGAAGGGATGCTGTATTTTATCAAATGCTTTTTCTGCATCTATTGAAATAATCATGTGATTCTTAACTTTAAGTCTGTTGATATGGTGAATGACATTTATTGATTTCCGGATATTGAACCAATCTTGCATCCCTTGGATAAAACCCACTTGATCATGGTGCACTATCTTTTTAATATATTTTTGTATGCGATTTGCTAAAATTTTGTTGAGAATTTTTGCATTGATGTTCATTAAGGATATTGGTCTGAAATTTTCTTTCCTCGATGTGTCTCTGTCTGGTTTAGGTATCAGGGTGATATTGGCTTCATTGAAAGAGTTTGGGAGGGTTCCCTCCTCTTGTGTTTTCATGGAATGCTTTGAGGAGTATTGGAATGAGCTCTTCTTTAAAGGTTTTGTAGAACTTGGCTGAGAACCCATCTGGTCCCGTACTTTTCTTTGTTGGTAGGCTTTTGATGACCTCTTCTATTTCATTGCTTGAAATTGATTTATTTAAGTTGTGTATGTCCTCCTTGTTCAGTTTAGGTAATTCATATGTCTCTAGAAATTTGTTGATGTCTTCGAGGTTTTCTGTTTTGTTGGAGTATAGATTTACAAAATAGCTTCTAATTATGTTTTGTATTTCAATCGTGACTGTTGTGATATTTCCTTGTTCATTCCGAATTTTAGTAATTAGAGTTTTCTTCCTCTTTCTCTTTGTTAGTGTGGCTAAGGGTTTATCAATTTTGTTTATTTTTTTCAAAGAACCAACTATTTATTTTCTTAATTTTTGTGATTGTTTCTTTTGTTTCAAATTCATTGATTTCGGCTCTGATTTTAACTATTTCCTGTCTTCTACTACTTTTGGTGTTGGTCTGTTCTTCTTTTTCTAGGGCTTTGAGCTGTAGTGTTAAGTTGTTTATTTGTTGATTTCTACTTCTTTTGTTCAATGCGCCCCATGAAATAAATCTTCCTCTAAGTACTGCTTTCATAGTGTCACAGAGATTTTGAATTGACGTGTCTTTGTTCTCGTTTACTTCTAAGAATTTTTTTATTTCCCTCCTGATGTCTTCTGTTATCCATTCATCATATAATAGTGTATTATTTAATCTCCAGGTATTGGAGAAGTTTCTGGTTTTTATTCTCTCATTTATTTCTAATTTCAATCCATTATGATCTGATAGAGTACAAGGTAGTATCTCTATCTTCTTGTATTTGCTAAAATTAGCTTTGTGGCATAAAATATGGTCTATTTTAGAGAAGGATCCATGAGCTGCTGAGAAGAAAGTGTATTCGTTCTTTGTTGGATGGTATATTCTATATATGTCAGTTAATTCTAAATTGTTGATTGTGTTATTGAGATCTATGGTTTCTTTATTCAATTTTTGTTTGGAAGATCTCTCCAGTGGTGAGAGAGGTGTGCTAAAATCGCCTAGTGTTATTGTCTTGTGGTCTATTTGATTTCTGGAATTGAGAAGGATTTGTTTGACGTACGTGGATGAGCCAATGTTCGGGGCATAAATATTTATGATTGTTATGTCTTGCTGATTTATGCTTCCCTTAAGCAGCATGTAATGTCCTTCTTTATCCCTTCTGACTAGTTTGGCTTGAAGTCCACATTATCTGAAATGAGGATGGATACTCCAGCTTTTTTGCTGTGTCTGTGTGCATGGTATGTTTTTCCCCATCCTTTCACCTTTAGTCTATGGGTATCTCTTTCTATGAGATGAGTCTCTTGCAGGCAGCATATTGTTGGATTTTCTTTTTAATCCAATCTGCCAGTCTGTGTCTTTTGATTGATGAGTTCAGGCCATTAACATTCAGGGTTATTATTGTGATATGATTTGTATTCCCAGTCATTTGACTCTTTTCTTTTTTTTGACATGATTTGGTTTCTCCTTTATTTGGCTATTCCTTTAGGCTAGTTCCTCCCATTGCTGATTTGCATCGTTGTTTTTCATCTCTTCCTCATGGAATATTTTGCTGAGAATGTTCTGTAATGCTGGCTTTCTTTTTGTAAATTCCTTTAGCTTTTGTTTTTCATGGAAGAATCGTGTTTCGTCGTCAAATCTGAAAGTAAGTTCTGCTGGGTATAAGATTCTTGGTTGGCCTCCATTTTCTTTCAGGGCTTGGTAAATGTTGTTCCATGCCCTTCTAGGTTTTAGGGTCTGGATTGAAAAATCTGCTGATATTCTTATTGGTTTCCCCCTGAATGTAATTTGATTCTTTTCTTTCGTGGCCTTTAACATTCTGTCTTTATTTTGTATGTTAGGTATTTTCATAATAGTGTGCCTTGGTGTGGGTTTGTTGTAATTTTGTATATTTGGAGTCCTATAAGCCTCTTGTACTTGGTTTTCCATTTCGTTCTTCAGATTTGGGAAAGTTTCTGATATTATTTCATTGAATAGATTGTTCTTTCCTTTGGTTTGTTTCTCTAAGCCTTCCTCAATCCCCATAATTCTCAAATTTGACCTTTTCATGATATCCCATAATTCTTGTAGATTCTGTTCATGATTTCTTACAATCTTATCTGTTTGGCCAACTTTGTTTTCAAGATTAAATATTTTGTCTTCAATGTCTGAGGTTCTGTCTTCCAGGTATTCTATCCTATTGGTTATGCTTTCTATGGAGTTTTTAACTTGGTTTATTGTTTCCTTCATTCCAAGGATTTCTGTCTGTTTTTTTTTTTTTTTCAGTATCTCTAACTCTTTATTGAAATGATCTCTTGCTTCCCGTATTTGGTCTTTTAACTGTTGATTGGTGCAATCATTTAATGCCTGCATTTGCTCTTTCATCTCCTCCTTCAATGCCTGCATTTGCTCCTTCATCTCCTCATTTGCTTCCCTGATTGTTTTAATTATGTACATTCTGAACTCCCTTTCTGACATTTCTTCTGCTGTGCTGTCATTGGGTTTTATTGATATAGTATCTAGGTTTTTTGGGACATTTTCTTCCCTTGTTTTCTCATATTGGTCAGATGTCAGTGGTACTCTGAGATATTGCTGATTTCCTCTATTGGCTTATAGTGTCCCGGTAGATTTCCAGTGTATCACCTCCCAGCCTTCAGTAGCCTGAAGTCTTGGAGGAACTTGATAATGTAGTGCTTCTGAAGAAAGCTGCCCCTAGCCCGCTACTGGTTCCAGAGCTTGGAGCTGGCTCTGTGCGGAAAGGCTCTCACTGGGTGGCCTGCACCGTGCAGCTGGCCGTGTGGGAGGAGCCCACCGCCAGAGTGTGCAAGGCTACCTGGGGAAGACTCTAGCTGCCCTGCCCTGCTCTGATAAGCTGCCCTTATCTGAGCATGCTGCCAGGCCAAGCTTCATCAGGTGGGGGAGACTCACCATGTGGCTCTATTTTAGTCCGAGTCTCTCAATGCCTCCCCTTCTTGAATCCTGGGTTCTGGGGCGACTGGAGATGCAGTCACCCTCTAGTCCGCCATCTTGGATCGCCCCATGGAAAGAGCCTGCGGCCGGAGGGGGCAGGGCCACCTGGAGAAGTCTCTGGCTGCCCTGCCCTGATCCCAGAGGCTGCCTGGGTGTTGGAGCTCTCCGTTGGCTCCGGGACTTGTGGCTGGCTCTGTGTAGAAAGGCTCTCACTCGTCAGTCTGCTCGGAAAAGCTAGCCTTGAAAGGCGCCTCCTGCCGGAGGGAGCCAGGCTGCTTGGGGAAGTCCCTGGCTGCCCTGTCCTGGTCCCTGAAGCCACTTGCTGGCCGGAGCTCACCGCACTGGCTCCAGGACTTGGAGCTGGTTCTGATCAGAAAGGGTCTCACTGGGGGGCCTGCTCCGAGAAGCTGGAGATGCTGGCCGTGTGGGAGAGGCCCACCTCCGGAGTGCGTAGGGCTGCCTGGGGAAGACTCTAGCTGCCCTGCCCTACTCTGATAAGCCACCTCTATCCGTGCCTGCCACCCAGGCTGAGCTTTACCTGGTGGGGGAGACTCACCCGTGGTTCTATTTTAGTCCAAGTCCCTCAATGCCTCCCCTTCTTGAGTCCTGGGTTCTGGAGCGACTGGAGATGTAGTCACCCTCTAGTCTGCCATCTTGGATCGCCCCATGGAAAGAGCCTGCAGCCAGAGGGGGCAGGGCTGCCTGGAGAAATCTCTGGCTGCCCTGCCCTGATCCCAGATGCAGCTTGCGGGTCGGAGCTCTCCGTTGGCTTGGGGACTTGTGGCTGGCTCTGTGTAGAAAGGCCAGACTGGGCAGAAGTTGAATGGACAATTTACTACTACCCCTACTAGGGCTGTGACCTTAAATTTATAACTTATCATCTAAGACCCATATCCTTATATTATTGTTTTTTCCACTGAGATGGATCTTTGAGAATTAGGACTTTACATATCCATTTCTCAGGAATCTTATTGAAACCTGGTAGGCATCAATGGATTGTTGAATTGAATAATTAATTTATTTATTTATAGTAATAATACCGATTGGAGAATTAATCCTCTTTCCCATCAGAGCTAGTAAAATATATCCTATCTGTGTGCTCACAATGTGGAAGAGCGCTGTGTATTAGGCACTGTGCAAAATCTTTTGCATTCCTGTTTGGTGTTGGTGAGATAGAATTCTCATACATTTTTCTACACGAACCTACGCAGACACTGACAGACTTATCCAGATACCCCATGATTTGGGAAGCATTTTTATACTTCAGTACTTGTGTTAATTAGAGTTTCCATCATAGCTAAATAGCTCATTCTACTATATGCCTAATCTTTTATGTATATAAGGATTCTGTGTCATAAAGATAGCAATAATTACAATGAAAACAAAATAGCAAAGTCTGGAAAACTGAATTAACAGAAATACAAGAGATCTTAAATTTCATTTTGTCTAGTGTATGCTATTCCAATCTTCACATAGTTTCTTCAAATTTCTGCATTATTATTCCCTTAGATAGCTGTGATAAAGCCAGAATTTGAGCCTATAATTATTTTATCCTAAAGTTTCTGGGTCCAAAATATAGAAAGTTCCCAACTTATGCTCTAGCAATTCCCACTCTCTTCTTTCCCCCCCTTTTTTAACAGGTGCTTACAATGTTTATCCCATCCCCTAACAATTCCAGGTGCTTCTCATTCCTGAGACTTTCGCCCTTATTTAGTGTTTAAGTGCCGTGCATGCCCAAAACTGGCACCTTTTTTCTCCCATGTGGTATATATAATACTGTACTGAATTTTCTGTCTGTTGGGAAAGGTAGTCTATCATAGGCCCCCTGTGTCTTTGCACATCCAAACTGCAGAACCTAACTGTTCCTTCATATTGAGTTGTTTTTATAGCTAGTCACCCAGGCAATTAAATAGGTTAAGGTGACCTTACATTAACCAGGATGATCACTTGCCCTCTGGGAAAGGGAACTAATTTATTTATTTCTTGCTATAAAATGTACAGAGTCCTTGCTCTTTTGTTCTTTGGCTATTGCAGAACACACGTGTATGAAGTCAGTGTCTGGGCCCTGTGGGACATGAGGGCAGGAAATTCAGTGCACTCAGACTGATGTTCCTGCTTTTTGTTGTGCTGTAACAAACTGTCTTGATCCTATTAATTGAGTCTCATTATATACTTGCAGTGCTTACCTGCCTTGGGCAGGCCAACCTGCTTGCTTGCTTAGTTATCTCCTTTGGAATCTTGCTACTCCATGTCATCCACTATAGGGTTAAGTTTCTTCCAGGAAACAACCTCATCAAACAATTTTTCTTTTAAGTATTTTTGAGATGAAAAAATAGTTGTTACTTATATATTCCAACCATTTAATATAAATAGTGGTTTGTAAAGAGGGTTTTGAGTGTAAAGCTGGTGACTTAAAGAGTGTACAGAGGATCTGAGAAACAATAATATCAGCCTTATGAAGCAATATGAGGGATAATGACTAGTAGGCAGAGAATGAGATACAGCTAGAGGTACAGCAGATGTCTTACAGGTGATTAAAGCTTTGTACCCAGACTTTGGGTAATGAAGACCCAAGAGACAATATTGACTGACAAGAGAAAGTAAAGACTGATGGACCTGTTGATTTTTTTCTCTTTTTAAAATACTGTTTATGGCATTTCCATATTTCAGTCACAATTCTAAGAACTTTCACTCATTTAGTCCTTACTACAATCCAATGTGTAGTTATTATTATTATCTTCATCTTAAAGGTGAGAAAACTGAGGTACATAGAGCTCAGTAAACTGAAGACTATACATTTAGTAAGTGCTGTGATTTGGGACTCTGTGGGTGTGGGTTTGTGCCAGGTCATGGAGGATTTTGATCCATAACTTTTGCCTGGTGAGAAACATTAAAGGCATGAGTCATGTTTAGAGAGACTTTCACGGCATTTCCCCCCTTGGACTATGCTCTGGAAATGCTCTTGTTTGTTTCTCCAAAAAGCCTGAATAAGGATTAACTATTATGTTCAGAACAATAAACCAACATTATTATTGAAAACAACAACAATAACAACTTTGTCCGTGTGCCAGTAATAACCTTTTAGTTACCATCCATAGTTTGCATACCATATTTTAAGTAGCACTGTCATTGTAGAAAGACTATGGCTGGGCTGGAATTTCAAGTCTGCCATTTCATACTATCCATTTTTGTAATGTTTACCAAAAAATCTCACTCAAGCTAATGGTGAATACTTAGTGGATAAAATTTATGTTAATCAATTAGCATATTGCTCAATAAGCATTAAATATTTTGTCATCCTCTCTCTTTCTCTCTCGCTCTCTCTCTCTCTCCCTCCCTCCCTCCCTCTCTCCCTCTCTCCCCCACTCTAGTTAGGTCAGAGGATACTATTCTCTTATTTTTGTACTTCATTCAAACCTCTCTCTTTTTCTCCCTTCATCCATACTGACCTGGTCTCTGCATCTTTGCAAATGCTGCTCCCTCTTTCTCAAAATCCATTTAGCTCGCCCTTCTTCAATTGTCAATATTCCATTCATTTCAAAGGCCCAATCTTTGTCTCCATTGAAACTTTCCCTGATTATTTGAATCAGGGTGACTCTCAACTGGGTGCTAAACTGTTTATTTCTCAGAAATATTTGCTACCCTGCAAAATACCCTATTTATTTTACCCACCAAACTTGTCCAAACTTCCTTTCTAGATATAGGAATCTGTACCTGGGCTAGGGTACTAGAAACCACAGCTGAGTCTGTGAAGAATTATGTGGATTTTAGAGAGCATAATATTTAATGCAAAATATAAATATTGGGTGTAACTGAGGTGCAACATTCAATAACAATGCTATTTTGGTACCAAATAGTTTTGTCAATGATCAGTTTGAAGACTCAGGGCATAAAAGTGGGAGAACTGGAATTGAGGACTTTAGTACATTAAATAATGGACTCCCAAAGGTATTCATGTCCTAATCCTCAGAACCTGTAAACATGTTTCCTTACATGGCAACAGGGACTCTGCAGGTGTGATTAAGGATCTTAAGATGAGGAGATT
Organism: Sciurus carolinensis; assembly: GCF_902686445.1. Classification (NCBI taxonomy): domain Eukaryota; kingdom Metazoa; phylum Chordata; class Mammalia; order Rodentia; family Sciuridae; genus Sciurus; species Sciurus carolinensis. Next base: position 41,986,024 of record NC_062232.1, read on the forward strand.
ATCCTGGATTTCCAGGTAGATTCAATGCAATCACAGAGGAAGGTCAACTTCCCATTCAAAGGACGTCATGATAGCAGAGGTCAAAGGGATAAATTTGAAGATGCTACTCTTCTAGCTTTGAATATGGAGTTAGAATATATGAGCCAAGGAATACAGGAAGCTTTTAGATGCTGGAAATAGTAAGGGAATTAATTCACTACAGAACATGCAGAAGGCATGCAGCCTTCTCTACCCCATAATATTTACCCAGTAAGTTCATTTCTTCGTTCTGACCTCCAGAAATGTAAGAAAATAAGCATATGTTGCCTTAATCCCTAAATTTGTGATTATCTGTTATAGAATCAATAGGATACTAGTACATGCTCAAGCAACAGAGGTTAAATGATGCTGTAACAAATAACAAAATATGGAAGTGGCTTTAGAATTGGGTAATTGGCAGAGGATGGAAGAATTTGGGGCACATTAGAGGAAAAAAAAACCTAGCTTGCCATAAGATTTTGGACCTTATTTGATGCTACGGTGGATTCAGATTTTGGGGGCCCTTGGTACGGAGTAAATGTATTTGCATGTGGGACAAGTATGAATCTTTTTGGTAAACTGACTAATGTTAACCCAATAATGTGTCCAAATTTTTTGGTGGTAAATGAATAGAATTGGACAGCATCATGCTAAGTGAAATAAGCTAGGCTAAAAAAATCAAAGGTCAATTGTTTTCTCTCATATGTGGAAGCTAGAGCAAAATAAAGAAAAAGAGGGCAGGGTCAGATATCATAAATATATAGGGAAGATCAGTATAGTGGAAAAAGGAAATTAAAAGGAGAGAGAAGGGATGAGAAAGGGGAAGAAATGTGGTAATGATTTTTTTAAAAAATTATGCTATGTACATATATAAATATATTACAGGGAATTTCACCTTCATGTATAAGCAGAAAGAACCAATCAAAAATAAATAAATAGATAAGAGAAAGGAAGACCAGTAGAGGAAGAATGGGGGAATTGTGAATTGAAATTCCATGCATGTATGATTTTGTCAGAATGAACTCAACTACTATATATAATTAAAATGCTGTAATAATATATATGTATTTATTTTTTTAAGTGTCCACATTCTAATCCATGGAATCTAAAACATGTTACTTTACATGACAAAAGGGAGTTTACATGTACGATTAAGTTAAGGATCCTGAGATGGGAAAATTAGCCTGAATTATTCAGGTATGCCAAATAAAATCACACAGGCCCTTATAGGAGAGAGGGCTATAAATGGAGCAGATGTAGCAGTCATAAAAGAAATAGATTGGAAAATGCTACTTACTTGCTTTGAATATAGAGAAGGAGCCATTAACAAAGGAATGCAAGAAGCTTCCTGCATTCCTTTGCAAGAAGATGAAAACAAAATGTAATACCCTACTACAGTCCTCAATTCTACTTCCCCCAATTCCATATGCCCTGTATCTAGAGGCAAGAGCCCCTAGAAAGAACATATTCCTGCTGATATATTGAATTTTTGCTCAGTAAGACCAATTCTGATTGGTGAACTGTGGAAATGAAAGATAATACATGTGGTTTTTAAGCTACCAAATTTGTGGAAATTTGGTATAGTAGCAGCTGGATAATAATACAGAAAAATTGGGCATATATATAATGCAGGGTCTAAGGGTTGGAGGTGGAGTCTGAAATGTGTTCCTGAAACACTATAGGTAGTGGAGTAGCTGTATCACTTTGTGTACTGCAGCATGAACAATTATCCCATTCCATCCAGGGTCACTTGAATGAGGGAAATGTGGACACACACAGACACAGAACATATATAAACCACGGGGAAAATACAATTTTTCCTACAAGAAGAATATATACATTTCAAACCAAAATAAAATTTCACCACACATATGGAGTATTTTGTTATATAGATATCTGTGGAGACCATTTATGACAAAGTGTGATGTAGTAGAACTTACATAAAAAGAAACACACCTATGATAGAGATCGATGATGAAGTGGAACCATGAGACTGCATGTGATTATGCTGAGGACTTAGTTGTAAGAATGACTGGAGGCATGCCTTATGAAAGAGAACGTCCATGGTAGACGTTCTCTACCATAGGTGGAGTATCCTGCATCAGATGATAATAAGACCCTAAGATATGTAAGTTTCTTGATGGCACTATAAAAAATACCTTAGACTGAATGATTTTTAAGCAATATAAATTTGTCATTCACAGTTCTGGAGGCTGGTAAGTCTAAGATCAAGACATTAGGGATTAAATGTCTAGTGAAGGCCCATTCCTCAAAAGTAGCAAATCTTGCTGCAACCTGATGTGTTAGTAGGGAAAAATATCTCCCTTGTATCTCTTTCATGATGACACCAGTCCCATTCAGGAGGTCTCTGCCCTCCTAACTTAATGAACTTCTAAAGGTCCTACCTCTAAAAACTATCATATGGGTAATTAAATGTCAACATATGAATTTTAGGGGGACATACATATTATGACCATAAAAGCAAGATTGAACAGATATCTGTAATTAATGGAGAGGATAATTTTAAACTTCATTATATGGTTGCATATGTTATTGGTGATGGTGGACATTGGGAAAAACTGTACATAGATGGTAGCTTAGAACAGCCACCATTTTATTTCCTCTTTATATTTTATGTTGTTTTGCTCTCTGCTCCACTTGATTTTGTTTGAGTCAACTGTCATCTGAGAGCTTAATTAATCTGGCAATTCAAACTCTAAGACCCACATCAGGACCCTTGGAAAGGGAAAGCTAGAGAACAAGACTCATTTGGGACTGCTAGGTCTTCTTTTCATGTAGTCTCAAAGCCTCTTCCTCACCACATGGATTTTCCAAAAGGACTATACAGTGAGGTAGTTGAATGTGTTACAAGGAAACTGGGGCTCCCAATAGTGTGAGATAGGAAGCTTCCAGGCTTTCTTAAGGCATAGATCCAGAAATAGCACATCATCACCTCCTCTTTATTCTATAGTTACAGGAAAGACCATGTTCAATGTGGAAAGTGACTTCACAAAGATGTGAAAATCAAAAGTCATCATTCATGGGAATTCATCATTGGAAACTAGCTAAGACAGTATAGGTGACTGAGAATCAAGGGAAATTTGGCCTATGGAAAGAAGATCATTCATTTATACTCTCACTGAATTTGTGGTGCATCAAAGGAATTCTGGTGGTAAAGTCTATAATTCAGTTGGATACATGGGGTCAGAATTGATGAGAAGGTTTTGGATACTCGGTCTTCATCAAGGAATACCAAAAAATAGTGGCTTAAAAGGATTTATTTTTTTAAAAAAGGAGTGGAAACTATCACCAAGTGTCAATCATTGTAGAGATTTTAATTAAGAATGAAATGAGGAATGATAAACATCTACTATGTTATTTACATTGGAGGTCATTGGTGTTGACAAGACATTTTGTTAACATAGTAGGTGAGAAATTATCTGATTATGGAGGGACTACAGGGCAACTATCAGAGGGTAATCCCACTTTCTCAAGATAGGACAGCAGCTAGGGTGGGATATGAAGGGCAGGAGAGAATTTTTATATCCGATTATATTTCTTTCTTGTCTGTCCTCACTATTAAAATACCTCCACAATAGCAAGGTCTATGTTTTATTCCTTTTTTCTAGGGCATCTAGTAGTGACTGATTCATAGTAGATGCTATCTAAACCTCTGTTTATCTATCTACATATCATCTATCAATCATCATCTATCCATCTGCCAAATGTACTAGTACCATAGAAAGCAAAACGATCCATTAAACTATGCCACACAGTGGAATGCTGTACTATGAAGGAATTAAACAGAATGGGGTATTTTTGTTTGTATTTGATAGCAATAAAGCCCTACACCTTACTGTTGAGAAAAACAAGCAAACATGGAAGCATAAGCGAAGTGTGATTTCTAAAAGAAATCTCTCATCTTATGTCCCTAACTTTAAAAAAAATATTCTTTTTAGTTATACAACACCAGAATACACACTGACATTACCACAAAAGCAAAGAACACAACCTGCTCCATTTCAGTCCCCAGCACTAGCCCACCCACTTCCCCACTCCCCTCTCTCCACTCTGCTGATCCCTCATCAATCCATGCCTTAATTTTTAAGAGTTCTGTCTATATTAAGAATTTTAGCTTTTTCTCTGTTAACAAGGTAACAAATATTTTCTCTCAGTTCATCAGTAAAATTTTGATTTTTTTTACCACACAGAAATCATCTTTCTGAAAAGTACTCACATTACTCAATCTTTTCTCTTTTTGTTGCATCTGTATCTGACAGTTTGTTTCCTACACTTAGGTTAAAGAAGAATTCACCCAATTCTAGGACTTTTGTGGTATAGTTTTTTACAATTAGCTTCCTTATCTTTTTGTGAAAGGTACAAGATGTGTCTCTATTTTTCCCCCAAATGGCTATCCAAATGTCCAAACACCATTTATTTTAAAAGTCTATTGAGTTCTAATATTGAGATGCCATGTTGATCATATATCAAAGTCCCTTTGCATTTCTTTTTTTAAAACTGTTTTGTTTTTTTTTTTTTTTTTGGTATTGAGTATTTAACCCAGGAACACTTTACCACTGAACCACATCCTCAGCCCTTTTTATTTATTTATTTGTTTTTGGAGACAGGATCTTGTTAAGTTGCTTAGGGCCTTGCTAAATTGCTAAGGCTGGACTTGAAATTGTAATCATCCTGCCTCAGCCTCCCAAGCTGCTGGGATTACAGGCATGTGCCACTGCACCTGGCTATTTATGCGTTTCTGTTATGGTAAAAGCACTTAGCATTTGATCTATGCTGGGGAATGAACTCAGATCCTTTCATATAATAGGCCATTGTTCTCCTACACACCTAGCCCCACAATATATGTTAGCTCTAGGCACAGCCTTATACAGAAGATTTCTTTTTCTTGCTCTTGTAAATGGGGTTTTCTCTATTGTTGTGTACTCTGGTTATTATTTGTTAAACGAAGGCTATTGATTTCTTTGGGTATTTTGTAGCCTTACCCTCTAATGAGTTGTTTTATTATTATTTGAGTTATTTTAACCTTTAATTCCCTGGGGTTTTCCAGGTACACTTTCATATCATCTGTAAATAGAGATAATGTTTCTTCCTTTTTTCTATCCCTACATCATTAGTGAGTTTCTCTTGCTTAATTGCACTGGCTAATCCTTCTGGTAAAATATTGAATCATAGTAGAGAGAGTATTTAACTGATTCCTGATCTTAGTGAAAATGCCTTTGGTGCGTCTTTCTTTAAAATTTATCAATTTCTCTTTATTGAAAATGAGTATAGACTAGGTGCATTGGTGCAGGACTGTAATACCAGTGACTTGGGAGGCTGAGGCAGGAGGATTGCAAATTTGAGACCATCCTGAGCACTTAGGGAGGCCCTAAGCAATGCAGCAAGGTCCTGTCTCAAAATAAAAAAATAAATGAATAAAATTTTTATTTTATAGGACTAGAGATATGGCTCAGTGGTTAAACAATTCTAGGTTCAATCCCCAGTACCCCCCCAAAAAGTATAGAATTTTTTTCAACGTCATTTTTTATCCATCTATATAAACATGTTAGAATTATTAACATTATGTGTTTATGGAATTAATAATATGCAATCAACTTTGCACTCGGGATAAAATCCTTTTCACTGTGGTATAATATTTTCTTAGTTGTATTGAATCTGTTTACAAATACATTCATAAATTTTAATATTCTATAGTTTTTATTTTTCATACTATATTAGGCATAGTTATAATTGCTTTATCATAAAGAAATTAAGAAGTTCTCCTTGCTTTTTAATACTCTAAAACAATTTCTGGATCATTGAGACAATACAATCTTAGAAAGTTTGATAGAATCCCTTTGTGAAACCATCTAGACCTTGAACTTCTTTGTGAACTAGATGATAACTTTCTCTTTCTTCTAGGGAAACTGATCTGTTTAAGTTTTCCATAGCTAGTGATGACAATTTTGGTAATATGTATTTCCTAGGAAATTATCCACCTCATAAATTTTTAAAATTTACTTTTATAGAAGTCTGCTAAGTATGCTCAGTGATTTTTAAACATTTCTTTTGATTCAACAGTTATTTTTCCCTTGTAATTTCTTATTCTATATGTATTTGTTTTCTCCTCTTTTCATGATTATGCTAGCTAGTGATATGACTATTATTTTTAAAGAAACCAGAAAAAACAGTGTTTTCTCTTTCTACATCATCACTATATATTACTTTCTTATATTTAGTATGTCCTTCCTTGTACTTACTTCCCTTTGATTTACCTTCTTCTTTCACTAGTTTTTAGAGTTGAAAATTTAATTCATTGATATCATTATTTAATTTATAGTAATAAAAGAGGGTATGGGGCTGTTGCTCGACGGAAGGAACAAGATGATGGGAGCCACAGTGGAGTCAGAGGTGTGGACTGTGAAGACAGTAACAGTAAGGATTGTATCTTGGAGCCGCTTTCCCTGTCAGAAAGTCCAGGTGGCACCACCACTTTAGACAGTTCTCCATCTGTGCCTAGTATTTTCTGTGAAGAGCATTGTTCTGTGGCTGAACAAGACAAACTTTTGAAGCACATGATTATTGAGCATAAACTTGTAATTTCTGATGTTAAGCTGGTTGCTGATTTCCAAAGGTACATTTTATATTGGAGGAAAAGATTCACTGAACAGTCCATCACAGACTTTTGTAGTGTAATAAGAATCAATTCCACAGCTCCACTTGAAGAACAACACAATTATTTTTTGTTGTGTGACATTTTGACAGAAGATAGAATTCTTAGAGAAGAGCTTCAGAAACAGAGACTGGACTCAGGATTAAAGAAGAGGAGGTATTGAGACACTCCAGACGAACTCAGAGCCACCAGGTGAGACTCTCCCTCCCACTGGGCAATTCTACCCGGACGGGGCGGTAGTCCCAGAATGCAGGGAATTTCGTGGAGTAGAGTTGCCCAGTAAGCCTCCCTCGCTGGAACAGTGAACCCGGACAGCCAGGAGCGTTGTAGAGGAGGGCCGCCGAGCGAGAAACTTCAGCGCAGAGCGAGGCTCCCAGGCCCAGGCGGCAGGACTGGTCCCCAGGGAACGTCGCAGAGGAGGGCCACTTAGCGATAGAGTCTTTGCAGGGCCAGGCTCCCAGGCCAGGTGATAGTTCCAGACCTAAGGGAACTTCTCAGAGAAGAGCTGACCAGGGAGACTTCCCCACAGGGTGAATATTCCCCGCTGGGCAAGGCCTTCCCACCAGGTCAGTAGAACCAGAGACACAGGCCCAGACCAACCATGCCCCAGCCTGCAGTCTAGTCCCCCTTTGGCTGATCATCAGTCAACAAGTGGAGGTGCCTCTTCCCACTAGCAGGGAATATACCCCACCGGAAGGCCACCACCCATGGAGGGGCAGCTTCCTTGTGGATCACTGCATTATCAAGTTCCTCCAAGACTTCAGGCTACTGAAGGCTAAGAGGTGAGTTATTGGAAATCTACAGAGACACTATAAGTCAATAGAGGAAATCTGCAATATCTCAGAGTTTCACTACTACAGGGGTAGATACCTGAGCAATATGAGAAAACAAGAGAAGAAAATGTCCCAAACAAACCTAGATGCTACAGCAATAAAATTCAATGACAGCATGGCAGAAGAAATGTCAGAAAGGGAATTCAAAATGTACATAATTAAAATGATCAGAGAAGCAAACAATGAGATGAAAGAGCAAATGCAGGCTTTGAATGATCATACCAATCAACAGATAAATGAGCAAATGTGGAAAGCAAAAGATCATTTCAATAAAGAGTTAGAGATACTGAAAAAAAAAAACAGACAGAAATCCTTGGAATGAAGGAAACAATAAACCAAATTAAAAACTCCATAGGAAGCATAAACAATAGGATAGAACACCTGGAAGACAGAAACTCAGACATTGAAGAAAAAATATTTAATCTTGAAAACAAAGTTGACCAAACAGAAAATGGTAAGATATCATGAACAGAATCTCCAAGAATTATGGGATATCATGAAAAGGCCAAATTAAAGAATTATTCAGATTCAGGAAGGCACAGAGAAACAAACCAAGGAATGAAAAATATATTCAATGAAATAATATCAGAAAATTTCCCAAATCTGAAGAATGAAATGGAAAATCAAATACAAGAGGCTTATAGGACTCCAAATATACAAAATTACAACAAACCCACACTAAGGCACATTTTAATGAAAATACCTAACATACAAAATAAAGACAGAATTTTAAAGACTGCGAGAGAAAAAAATCAAATTACATTCAGGGGGAAACCAATACGGATATCAGCAGATTTTTCAACCCAGACCCTAAAACTAGAAGGGCCTGGAATGACATTTTTCAAGCTCTGAAAGAAAAGGGATGCCAACCAAGAATCTTATAGCCAGCAAAACTTACCTTCAGATTTGACAACAAAATAAAATCCTTCCATGAAAAAGAAAAGTTAAAAGAATTTACAAAAAGAAAGCCGGCACTACACAACATTCTCAGCAAAATATTCCATGAGGAAGTGATGAAACACAATGATGTAAATCAGCAAACAGATGAACTACCCTAAACGAACAGCCAAATAAAGGAGAAACCAAGTCATGTTAAAAAGCAAAAATGAGTCGAATGACTGGGAATACAAATCATATATCAATAATAACCCTGAATGTTAATGGCCTGAACTCATCAATCAAAAGACATAGACCGGCAGATTGGGTTAAAAAGAAAAATCCAACAATATGTTGCCTGCAAGAGACTCATCTCATAGAAAAAGATACCCACAGACTAAAGGTGAAAGGATGGGAAAAAAAAAAAAAAAACATGCACATGGAATCAGCAAAAAAGCCGGAGTATCCATCCTCATATCACATAATGTGAACATCAAGCTGAAGTTAGTCAGAAGGGATAAAGAAACACATTTCATACTGCTTAAGGGAAGCATAAATCTGCAAGACATAACAATCATAAATATCTATGCCCCGAACATTGGCTCATCCATGTATGTCAAACAAATCCTTCTCAATTCCAGAAATCAAATAGACCACAACACAATAATACTAGGCGATTTTAACACACATCTCTCACCACTGGATAGATCTTCCAAACAAAAATTTAATAAAGAAAACATAGATCTCAATAACACAATCAACAATTTAGACTTAACCGACATATATAGAATATACCATCCAACAAAGAACGAATACACTTTCTTCTCAGCAGCACATGGATCCTTCTCTAAAATAGACCATATTTTATGCCACAAAGCTATGTCAGCAAATACAAGAAGATAGAGATACTACCTTGTATTCTATCAGGTCATAATGGATTGAAATTAGAAATAAATGACAAAATAAAAAACAGAAACTACTCCAACACCTGGAGATCAAATAATATGCTATTGAATGATGATTGGATAACAGAAGACATCAGGAGGGAAATTAAAAAATTCTTAGAAGTAAATGAGAACAAAGATACATCATATCAAAATCTCTGGGACACTATGAAAGCAATACTGAGAGGAAAATTTATTTCACAGAGCACATTCAATAAAAGAAGAAGAAATCAACAAATAAATGACCTAACACTACAGCTCAAAGCCCTAGAAAAAGAAGAACAGAGCAACAGCAAAAGTAATAGAAGACAGGAAATAGTTAAAATAAGAACTGAAATCAATGAAATTGAAACAAAATAAACAATCTAAAAAATTGACAAAATAGTTGGTTATTTGCAAAAATAAACAAAATTGATAAACACTTAGCCACACTAACAAAGAGAAGGAGAGAGAAAACTCAAATTTCGGAATGAGCAAGGAAATATCACAACAGACACGATTGAAATACAAAACATAATTAGAAGCTATTTTGAAAATCTATACTCCAACAAAATAGAAAATCTCAAAGACATCAACAGGTTTCTAGAGTCATATGATTACCTAAACTGAACCAGGAGGACATACACAATTTAAATAGATCAATTTCAAGTAATGAAATAGAAGAAGTCAAAAAGTCTACCAACAAAGAAAAGTTCAGGACCAGATGGGATCTCAGCTTAGTTCTACAAAACATTTAAAGAAGAGCTCATTCCAATACTTCTCAAAGTATTCCATGAAATAGAAGAGGAGGGAACCCTCCCAAACTCATTCTATGAAGCCAATATCACCCTGATACCTAAACCAGACAGAGACACATCGAGGAAAGAAAATTTCAGACCAACATCCTTAATGGACATCAATGCAAAAATTCTCAACCAAATTTTAGCAAATCACATACAAAAACATATTAAAAAGATAGTGCACCACGATCAAGTGGGTTTTATTCCAGGGATGCAAGGTTGGTTCAACATTCAGAAATCAATAAATGTAATTCACCATATCAATAGACTTAAAGTCAAGAATCACATGATTATTTCAATAGATGCAGAAAAAGCATTAGATAAAATACAGCATCCCTTCATGCTCAAAACACTAGAAAAAAATAGGGATAGTGGGAACATTCCTTAACATTCCAAAGGCTATCTATGCTAAACCCATGGTCAATATCATTATAAATGGTGAAAAACTGAAAGCATTTCCCCTAAAAACTGAAACAAGGCAGGGATGTCCTCTTTCACCACTTCTATTCAACACTGTCCTTGAAATTCTAGCCAGAGCAATTAGACAAACCAAAGAAATTAAACGGATACAAATTGGAAAAGAAGAACTCAAACTATCCCTATTTGCTGATGACATGTTTATATATTTAGAGGAACCAGGAAATTCCACCAGAAAACTTTTAGAACTCATAAGCGAATTTAGTAAAGTAGCAGGATATAAGATCAATGCTCAGAAATCTAATGAATTTTTATACATAAATGATGAATCCTCAGAAAGAGAAATTAGGAAAACTACCCAATAAACAATAGCCTAAAAAGAAAATAAAATACTTGGGAATCAATCTAACAAAAGAGGTGAAAGACCTCTACAATGAGAAATACAGAAGACTAAAGAAAGTAATTAAAGAAAACCTTAGAAGATGGAAAGATCTCCCATGTTCTTGGATAGGCAGAATTAATATTGTCAAAATGGCCATACTACCAAAAGTGCTATACAGATTCAATGCAATTCCAATTAAAATCCCAATGACATACTTTACAGAAATAGAGCAAGCAATTATGAAATTCATCTGGAAGAATAAGAAACCCAGAATAGCTAAAGTAATCCTTAGCAGAAAGAGCGAAGCAGGAGGTATTGCAATACCAGATCTTCAACTCTACTACAAAGCAATAGTAACAAAAACGCCATGGTATTGGCACTAAAATAGACAGGTAGATCAATGGTACGGAATAGAGGACACAGAGACAAACACATATAAATACAGTTTTCTCATACTAGAGAAAGGTGCCAAAAACATGCAATGGAGAAAAGATAGCCTCTTCAACAAATGATGGTGTGAAAACTGGAAATCCATATGCAGCAGAATGAAACTAAACCCCTATCTCTCGCCCTGTAGAAAAATCAACTCAAAATGGATCAGAGGCCTTGGAGTCAGACCAGAAACCCTGCATCTTATAGAAGAAAAAGTAAGTCCAAATCTTCAATATGTCGGCTTAGGATCAGACTTACTTAACAGGACTCCCATAGCTCAAGAAATAAAAGCAAGAATCAATAACTGGGATAGATTCAAACTAAAAAGCTTTCTCTCAGCAAAGGAAACTATCAGCAATGTGAAGAGAGAGCCTACAGAGTGGGAGAATATCTTTGCCACTCATACTTCAGATAGAGCACTAATTTCCATAATATATAAAGAACTCAAAAAACTCTACACCAAGAATGCAAATAACCCAATCAACAAATGGGCTAAGGATATGGACAGACACTTCACAGAAGAAGATCTACAAGATAGATCAACAGATATATGAAAAAATGTTCAACATCTCTAGTAATAAGAGAAGTGCAAATCAAAACTACCCTAAGATTCCATCTCACCCCAATTAGAATGGCGATTATCAAGAATACAAGCGACAATAGGTGTTGGCGAGGATGTGGGGAAAAAGGTACACTTATACATTGCTGGTGGGGTTGCAAATTAGTGCAGCCACTCTGGAAAGCAGTGTGGAGATCCTTAGAAAACTTGGAATGGAACCACCATTTGACCCAGCTATCCCACTCCTTGGCCTATACCCAAAGGACTTAAAATTAGCATACTACAGAGATACAATCTTCATAGCTGCTCAATTCACAATAGCCAGATTGTGGAACCAACCTCGAAGCCCTTCAATAAATGAATGGATAAAGAAACCATGGTATATATATACAATGGAATATTACTCAGCTATAAAGAATAATAAAATTATGGCATTTGCAGGCAAATGGATGAAATTGGAGAATATCATGCTAAGTGAGATAAGCCAATCTCAAAAAACCAAAGGATGAATGATCTCGCTGGTAAGTGATGATGATAATGGGGGTTGGGAGGGAGGCAAGAATGGAGGAAGGAGGGACTGTATAGAGGGAAAAGAGGGGTGGGAGGGGTGGGGGGGAGAAAAAAATAACAATGAATCAAACACCATTACCCTATGTAAATGTATGATTACACAAATGGTATGCCTCTACTTCACGTACAAACACAGAAACAAGTTGTACCCCATTTGTTTACAATAAAAAAAGAGGGTATGACTTTGTATTTTCCTCTGGCCATGCTTTCAATGTATGACAAAGATCCTGATTATATAATCATTTCATTGTCTTTTTTATAAATTCCATAATTTTATTTTCCAGTTCTCCTTTTACTCATGTGTTGTTTAATAGGTAGTCAGTTAAGTTTTAGAATGAGTATTATTAATAAAACTGGCATCTCTGAGATAATACCAAAGGTTTAACACTTCTGTCATCAAGATCCCATAAGAAAAAAAAATATAGTGTTGAAAAATTATTAGAGAAATTAATGGCTGAAGCTTTCGCCAAATTGGTATAAAGATGCCACTGATTTATTTATTAATTCTAAGAGTGTTTTGATTGATTTGTTTATTAGTTCTAACAATTTTTATGGAATATGTAGGGTTTTGTATTTATAGAATCATGTCAGATGTAAACAAAAAATTTACCTCTCCTTTTCCTTTCTGATGTATTTTTTTAAAAAAAATATTTTTAGTTGCACACTAAATATTGACACAATACCTTTATTTTATTTATGTATTTTTATGTGGTGCTGAGTATCGAACCCAGTGCCTCACACATCCTAGACAAGTGCTCTACCACCATATACTTAGGTTGTGATAATCCATAGTGAAGTGCCATTCAACCCCTGGCGTATTGCTGTATTTTACTTCTTTTTACTTTTTAATTGTTCTAGCTAGAACTTCCAGTACTCCACTGAATAGAAATGACACTAATGGACACCCACATATTGTCCCGCATTGTAGAGGATGGTGTTAGTTGTGGGTTTGTTGTACATGTACATGGTTTGTTGTACATATTAATGCAATTTCCTTCTATATGTAATTTGTGGAGAATTTTTATTATGAAAATCTGTTGACTTTTGTTCAAATTCTTCTCACATCTATTAGAATGATCTTATTTTTATCCCTCATTCTGTTCATGTAGTATATCCCATTTATTAATATGCATATGTTCAACTATTCTTGCATCCCAGGGATAATCTCACTTAGTCATGGCACATGATCCTTTTAAAATGATGTTGAATTCAGTTTTCTAGTATTCTCCTGAGAATTTTTGCACATATATTCATCATGGATACTGCTCTGTAATTTTTTTGTAGTATCCTTACCTGGCTTTGATATCAGGGAAATGTTAGTCTTGTAAAATGAGTTTGGCACTATTTCCCTCTCTCCCTCTCTTTTTCTTTTGCAGTACTGTGGATTGAACCCAGGGGGGCACTATACAACTGAGCATCCCTAGTCCCTCCCCCCAAGTACTCATAATTTTAAATTTTTCATTGGCACACTATGATTGATTATACATATTAGTTGAATTTGTTTTGACATATTTGTACATGCACATAACAGAATTTGAGGAGCGGTTTCATTTTGTAATTTTATTTTGAGACAGAGTCTCATTAAACTGCCCATGTTAGCCTTGAACTTTTGATTCCAACTGCCTCAGTCTCTCAAGTAGCTGGGGTTACAGGCATGCCCAGCCCTTTTTATTTCTTCTTTGACCCTTTAGTTATTGAGAAGTGTATTGCTGAATTTCCAAAATTCCTCCTGTTACTGGTATCTTGTTTTATAACATTGTGGTCAGTAAAGGCAAGTGAGATGATTTCCATCATCTTAAATTTGTCAAGATGTATGGTCTAACATATGGTCTATCCTGGTGAATGACCCACGTGCACTTTACAGGAAAGTGTTTATATACACACACATGCATGCACATTTCTGTGTATAAAGATGCATGTATATATGTACATAAATGTATATATGTGTATGCACATAAACTATATTTTTACAATTTTTGCATATATACACATATATTTTAAATTTTATAAGCATATATACAAAAATTATTTGAGATGTCAAAGCTGTTTAGAGAGATCACATGAATGGCAGATAAATGTATATTATTTCTCTTTGGAGGTGAAGGAAAACTGTTGCTGAGAAGTTATTCAAATATGCACTGAGCAGAATGTTACCAAATACAATAACAAAATATTAACCAGTTGCTGATTGAATGAAGTCAATAATTTTAATAATATTAGTTATGGGGACCTTAATGAATGGAACCATGTACTAAGGTTGTGATAATCCATAGTGAAGCGCCATTCTTGTTTTCCAAGTTTAATAATAGGACAAATTTACATTTTTAAAAATTATTTATTTATTTAAAAATGTAAATCTGCAAAGCAAAGGTAAAAATTTGTAGAAAACAACAGATGTTTTCATTTCTTCGTGGCATTCCAAAATTCAAGGAAGTAAAAAAAAGTGTTAAACCAAAAACAAAATGAAATAAAATAAAATAATAGGCCAAATCTGATTGTTAACTGAAGAAGTAGTGGCATAACTACCTTTACTCAAATTTAGGACTTGTAAAATGATCTCATATTTTAATATGTATAGGGAAAATTCACTGTTTTACCAAGAGAAAGTTCCATGGGGCTCAATTTATTCAAGTGAAATCACTTAAGTGTCAAAGATTGGATTTAATTTTAATTTGTAACCCATTGTGTCAGATCATCCATTTCTACTATGGAATATTTTTAGGCATTGGGTGATATTATGCATGGGTAATTAAGGAAGGCAGTAGTTACAATTAGTAAGATAAAGCATAGCTAACTGCCCTTTATGTTCAGTAACTTTCCTGAGGCTGTAGAACATACCTGGTTTAAATTTAGAGGGGCTCCCAAGTATAATAGTAATTTGAGCCTCAGTATTAATTAGATCATGAAGATTTGCCAGTTGGTGCAAATCAGCAGGTGTTAGATATTAAATTTATTCAGAACCTATGTTGCAGAGGCACAGAAGTCAACAGCACCCTTATATCATTTTGTTCTATAAGTGCATTTAATAAGTGTTGTATTTCCAATTTTGTCAAACTGAAACTTCTTTTTCAGGCTTTTCCCCTTCTCTATACCCAGTTTTCTTTTTCTTTTTTCTTTTTTTTTTTTCTCTCCCTACCCTTTCCTTCCTTCTCTTCTCATTGCCCTCCTGTGTTGGGAGGGTGACATTCTCTCTTCCCTGTTCATATTTATAAATTCCTTCTTCCAGAGAGCCTCACATCAATATTATCAGAGTTAATGGTCTCCCCCATGGCAATGGTTGATTTATAGGATTTAAAGTCCCAGGACTCAAGTCAGATTTGAATTAACCTCTTGGTATATCATAGAGTTGCCTTGGGTGTTTTTTTTTTTTTCCTATGATGATCAACATCATTGTTGTGGCAGAGGCATAGGCAGCAGTGACAGCAATGAAGACATTCTGAAAGATCCAAGTGAGTCACCTGCTTTTAGGAGCGTGGAACTCAGCATGTCACATATGACTGTATTCCAGCCCCCTCTAATAATTACTTTTTTACTGTAACAACTTCTCTTTGATGAGCTGCCATCCAAATAGGCTGATGGATCACACAGAATACAAGTCTTTCTCCTGAACACTCTATACAGTGGAGACCAAAGCCTATTTAAGATGGTCAACCAATCTATCAAAGAGTCAGGGTCATTCATTTCCCTAAGACCGGCATCATGCAGAGTTTATGCTGAAATATCTCTAATATCAGGTAAGTCTGGGTCAAGTCAAATACCACAAGGCCACTTTATGGAGGATGCCATTGTTATTACTCCTGTGAATTATCTAATCTCCAAATTTAGGTGTGTTAAGTCTGTAACAGAAGTTTCAGTACAACTCAGAAAATGCACTACCAAAAAGCTCAGCTCAAAGATCATAGCATTTAAGGACCATAGACTTAGCAAGAAGTGCCTTCAGGCAAAAAAAAAAAAAAAAAAAAAAAAAAAAAAAGCATGTAGTTTCTCTTGTGCCAGGCTAGCTCATATGCGGGGTAAGGGCGAGGAGTCAAGACCCACTCCCGAAATTGGGTGGAAGTAGGCTTGTGGCGAGCAGCCTGCAAACTCATTTTTTGCGGGAACAGCTATACATTTTATAGGTTTCTTGCCCAATCACAATGTGCCATGGGGAATCAGACCACCTGGTTCCTATATGGGTTCTCTGGGTAACACTAGGTCAACTTGGGGGAGTTGCATACTTTCCTAGGTGGCTGGAGCAGAACGCTCCTCTCCGCAGGTTTTCCTGTCAGTCCTGAATGTGTGAAAGTTTTCCTTACACACTTGAGACATTCACTGCTGCCAGCCAAGAACTAGGATTTCTCCCAACAATAGTGGTCATGATCTGTACTATGCTCTTCACTGCATCAATTATTGTAGCTCCTTGCAGAGGCAGATGATTCCACACTTAAATTTTGATCTGGTGAAGTTATGTTATCTACCAATAGGATATTTCACACCAAGAAGGTGTGAAAACAATGATTATGCACATGAGGTTTTCTTGGCAAATCAATGTGACTCTCATGCAGGCTTCATAATGGTTTGAGAGTTGTGGAGAAAGAAACTTGTCTTCAGGAGATAAGGTCAAGGTGAGGATTCCCAGGCATGGTTTGAACTTCCCTCTTGTATTAGTCTGTTTTATGTTGCTAATAACACGATACCACGGAATGGGTGAGTTATAAATAAATTAAGTTTATTTTGGTTTACAATTCTTGTCCAAATTAGAGAGACCACATCCTGTGATGAGCTTTCTACTTGCAGAGTCCCAAGATAACACAGGTCATCATGTGGCAAGAGACAGGGCACATGTATGTATGTCTTAGTCCTTTTTCCCTTTTCTAAGAAAACCACCACTATTAAAATATGGGGCTCTCATTAGATGACCTCTATCTAATCCTAGTCTCTTCCCAATGGTCACCTATAAACAACATAGTTGGATTCAGTTTCCACCCTCTTAATACCTTACAATGGGGCTAAATTTCAAGCCAAGTTTGTGTAGGGACAAACCATATTCATAGCATAGCATTTCTGGTGTCACAGCAGGGAACACGTAGACCTTCTCATCAACTTTCCCAGAATTGGGACAGAAGGGAAAGATTGAGGGGTTATGTTTCAAAGTTGTCAGCAGTGAAACATCAAAAATGGAATCAGTCTTTAATAGCATAAAATGAAATACTTTTTAAAATTTTTTATTTGCTCTAATTTGTTGTATATGACAATAGAATGCATTTATACATTTTGATAGATCATATATAAATGAGTGTAATCTCTTATTTATCTGAAATAGTTCTTAGCTATACAAAGGAATAAAATAATGATACATACTGCAATATAGATTGTCCTTTGAAACAATATGTTAAATAAAAGAAGCCAAACTCAAAGGTCACATATTTTGCAATTGCATTTATATGAAATGACCAGAATAAGAAAATACATAGGGAGGGATCCAAGATGGTGAACTAGAGGGAAGCTGCATTCCTTGTCACTCCATGACTAGAGACTCAAGCACAGGAAATACTGTTTTTCTGCGAGACTGCCCTCACTGCCCACTGATCTCCTATTTTTTGCCCCCCATTTGTCCGCCATGATCATCAGCTCTTTGTCAGTATATCACCCATCTTTCATGTGCAGATCACTCACTGACTACAGCTGACTGCCTGCCAGTTTCACATTTGCCTGCCTTTTGCCTGCGCATCACCAGCCTTTAGCCTGTAATCACCTGCCAACTAGCCAACTGCCTGCTGTTTGTCTGCAGACCACCACAGACCACCTGCAGAGTGCCCACTACCGGTTGCTGCCTGGAAGTCCATTGTGTGGGTAACCACAGGTTTGGTTACACATGGCTGCTGCCATCTTGGGACACTAGCCAGGGCCTAGGAGTCCAGGATGGAGGGACCTACAGGTTTGCCACACCCACCCCTGCCATCTCAGGGCACAGTTACCTCAGTCTGGGGACACTGGCCAGGGCCTAGAGATCTATTGTCAGGGTACCCGCAGATCTGGTTACACCTGAAGTCTTCCTGTGCTAGTGGCCACCATCCTGCTGCCTCTTTGCAGGGTCTCTCCTTTGTGTGAACCCATCCCTGATGGTATCTATGCAAGTTGAAATGGCATTGAGATCTTGGGACCGCAGCAAAGCAGAGCCTGAGGAAGCTGAAGCCCAGGTGCATCAGATAGCAGCTGGGTCTAACATAGGCCAGTCTGGGCCTGGCAAGCCTGTGAAAAGCTGGAGACTGGGGGCAGTTCCCCGGGGGAAGGGGGAACACAGGTTGAAGAAACTGGAGAAAGCCAGGCTGTTTTCAGCTCAGTGAGTCCTGAAGTGCACGGGGACAGAAGGGGCTGGTTACAACAAGTGGGAAGACTGGAAGAGAGTATGAGAGCTTTTTGCTATTAGCTCATCCACCCAACCAGTCTGGCACCCACTGAACTGGAGCTACCATTAATCTTCAGACAACACCACCTATCAGCAGAGAAGGGAAAGTGACAAAATTTTGGAAAGTCAACAGAAGCAACTGGCAATTTTCCATTGAGACCTTCCTTTCCCCACCCCCACACATCTCTACCATCTTTAAATCCAAACATTTTTCATGCATCAGTTTATTGAAGAGTGCGATGTCTTTATAGTATATTACAGTTTTGTTGTGTATTCTTATACTTTTACATTTTAATCTGTATATATTTTTTTCTTTCATCTGTATCCCTGGATTCTCTGTCTCACTTCTCTCATACTACCAGACAACTTGCATTAATTCCTCCTTCACTCTTACTATAAATTTTTACTTCTATCTTCTCTCCTCCCTCATAAAACTCACATCTTACACTACTTCTATTCCCTCTTTGTCCATTATTTGAAATGGTAAACCCTTTTAGCAAACTTACTGTTTATATTGTAGACAATATTTGAACACTTCATTTCTGCTTATTGTGACAAAACTGTAGACACCTTAATAGGAGCTCTTCAGGTTAAGGTTGTATATTGTTTGCATTAGGTGCTGTTAATATTGGTCTCCCTCTTAAAGGTGAGGTACTGGAAGCCTTCAGAGACACTATAAGACTACAGGGTAGAAACTGTACTGCCTCAGATCCACATCACTAGATGGGAAGACACACAAACAACATGAAAAAACAAGGGAATAAAGCACCTCACACAAATCAAGTTGTTCCAACAATAGAATCCATAGACAACACAGGAGAAGAAATGTCAGAAAAGAAGTTTAAAATGAAATAGTTAAACTGACCTGCAAATAAGGGGTAGTATAAGGAGGGAAATCAAAGAGAAAATACAGGAAGTGAAAAGTCACTTCAGGAAAGAGAGATTGTGAGAAAAACGAGCATTAATTCTTGAAAAAGGAATCAATAAACCAAATTATAAATTTAATAGGAAGCATCACCAACAGAGTAGACTACTTGGAAGACAGAAGTTCAGGCAATGAAGACAAAATATATACTTTTCAAAAAAAGTCGATGGCATAGAGAAGATGGTAAGAAACCATGAACAGAACTTCCAAGAAATAAATGATAACATGAAAAGACCAAATTTAAGATTTATCAGAATAAACTAAGGTGTGGATATACAAAAAAAGGAATGTACAATCTTTTCAATGATATAATATCAGAAAAATTCCCAAATCTAAGAATGAAATGAAAATTCAACAAGAGGCTTACAGGATGCCAAAAGTACAAAATTACAGCAGATCTACACCAAGACACATTATAATGAGAAAGACTAACATACACAATAAGGATAGAATTTTAAAGGCTCTAAGAGAAAAAAAAATCACATTACATACAGGGGGAAATCAATTTGGATTTCAGCTGATTTCTCAACTCAGACCCCTCAATGCCAGAAGGTCCTAGAATAATACATATCAAGTGCTGCAAGAAAATGGATGCCAACTGGAAATTTTATATCCAGTAAAATTAACTACAGATTTGAAGATGAAATAAAAACCTTCCACAATAAACAACATTGAGAAGAATTCACAACTTGAAAATTCTTCACATTTTCAGCAAAATATCCCATGAGGAGGAAATGAAAAATAAACAATGAAAACCAGCAAAGGGAGGAAAAAAAGGAAAAGTCAATCAAAGGAGAAACTAAGTCAAGTTTAAAACCAAAAATAAAACAAAATGACTGGGAATACAAATCATATCTCAATAATAACCCTGAATGTTAATAGCCTAAACTCATCAATCAAAAGACATAGACTGGCAGATTGGATTTAGAAAAAAAGACCCAACCATATGCTGCTGTTACCGACTCACCTCACAGGAAAAGACATTCACAGACTGAAGGCAAGGTTGGGAAAAAACATACCATTCATATGTACTGCATAAATAAGCAGGGGTTTCATCTTCATATCAGACAAAGTGGACATCAAACCAAAGTTAGTCAGAAGGGATAAAGAAGGACATTTCATACTGCTTAAGGGAACCATAAATCAGGAAGACATAACGATAGTAAATATTTATGCCCCAAACAATGGTGCATCCCTGTACATCAAACAAATCCTTCTCAATTTCAGGACTCAAATAGACCACAACACAATAATTCTGGGTGATTTTAACACACCTCTCTCATCACTGGACAGATTTTCCAAACAAAAACTTAAGAAAGAAACTATAGAACAAAGTAATACAATCAATAATTTAGACTTAATGGACATATGCAGACTATTTCATCCATCATAAAGCAAATACACTTTCTTCTCAGCAGCACATGAATCCTTCTCTAAAATAGACCATAGGTTATGCCACAAATCAACTCTCAGCAAACACGAAAAAATAGAAAAACTGCCTTGCATTCTATCAGATCATAATGAAATGAAACTAGAAATCAATGATAAAATAAAAAATATAAGCTACTCCAACACCTGAAGACTAAATAGCATGCTACTGAATGACAAATTGATAGCAGTACAAATCAGGGAGGAAATAAAAAATACTTAGAGGTAAATGAGAACACCAAAACAGCATATCAAAATCCCTGGAACACTATGAAGGCAGTGGTAAGAGGAAAGTTCACTGCATTCAGCTTATTCACTAAATGATTAAAAAGTCAACAAATAAATTACCTAACATTACATCTCAAAGTGCTAGAAAAACAAGAACAGATCAACACCAAAAGCAGTAGAAGACAGGAAATAATTAAAATTAGAACTGAAATAATGAAATTGAAACAAAAGAAATAATTCAAAGAATTGACAAAATGAAAAGTTGTTTCTTTGAAAAAATAAATAAAATCGATAAGCCCTTAGCTACACTAATGAAGAGAAAGAGAAAGAAAACCTAATTATTAAAATTTGTGACAAAAAAGGAAATGTCAAAATGGACACTACTGAAATACAGAAGATAATTAGAAAATATTTTGAAAATTTATAGGGAGGAGGGAAGGTTCACCAGATTGGATGGGGGAGTGGAGGAAAGGAGGGAATATGGGAAAGGGAAAGACAGTAGAATGAATCTGACATAACTTTCCTATGATCATACATGAATACATGACCAGTGTAATTCCACATCATGTACAATGACAAAAATGGGAAATTTTACTCCATGCATGGATGATATGTCAAAATACATTATATTGTCATGTATAATTAAAAAGAACAAATAAAAAAATTTTTTAAAAGAAATGCATTCTTGCTGGGTGAGGTGGTGTATACCTGTAATCCTAGCTATTTGGGAGGCTGAGGCAGGAGGTTCACAAATTAGAGGCCAGCCTGGGTAACTTAGGTAGACCCAGTCTCAAAATGAAAAAAAAAAAAAAACTGGGAATGTAACTCAGTGGCAGCACATCCCTGGACTCAGTCTCCTATACCACAAAATAAATTTAAATTTGAAAAGAAGTAGAATAAGAAAAAAAAGAAAACTCTCAACCATTAATTCTATATCTTGTGAAACAATGCATCATAAATAAAACTAAAACTGTCTCAGATGACAGAAAACTAAATATATTTGTTGTAGAAAAACTAACCTTAAAATTGACTAAAAAATTTCTTTCTTTAGTGTTCTGTAGTTCTCATTGTAGAGGTCTTTCACCTCTTTTGTGAGATTGATTCCCAAGTATTTTATTTTTTTCGATGCTATTGTGAAT
Organism: Sciurus carolinensis; assembly: GCF_902686445.1. Taxonomy (NCBI): domain Eukaryota; kingdom Metazoa; phylum Chordata; class Mammalia; order Rodentia; family Sciuridae; genus Sciurus; species Sciurus carolinensis. The sequence goes on from NC_062232.1 coordinate 42,008,615, forward strand.
GGGGTAGTTTTCCTAATTTCTCTTTCTGAAGATTCATCACTTATGTATAAAAATGCATTAGATTTATGTGCATTGACCTTATATCCCGCTACTTTACTGAATTCACTTATGAGATCTAAAAGTTTTCTGGTGGAATTTCCTGGTTCCTCTAAGTATATAATCATATCATCAGCAAATAGGGATAGTTTGAGTTCTTCTTTTCCTATTCGCATCCCTTTAATTCCATCTCACCCCAATTAGAATGGCCGATTATCAAGAATACAAGCAACAATAGGTGTTGGCGAGGATGTGGGGAGAAAGGAACACTCATACATTGCTGATTGGGCTGCAAATTAGTGCAGCCACTCTGGAAAGCAGTGTGGAGACTCCTTAGAAAACTTGGAATGGAACCACCATTTGACCCAGCTATCCCACTCCTTGGCCTATACCCAAAGGACTTAAAATCAGCATACTACAGAGATACAGCCACATCAATGTTCATAGCTGCTCAGTTCACAATAGCCAGATTGTGGAACCAACCTAGATGCCCTTCAGTTGATGAATGGATAAAGAAACTGTGGTATATATATACAATGGAATATTACTCAGCCATAAAGAATGATAAAATTATGGCATTTGCAGGCAAATGGATGAAATTGGAGAATATCATGCTAAGTGAGATAAGCCAATCTCAAAAAATCAAAAGATGAATGACATGGCTAATAAGTGGATGATGACACATAATGGGGGGTGGGAGGGGTTAGTGTTAGGTTTAGAGTTAGGGTTAGGGAGGGGGCAAGAATGGAGGAAGGAAGGACTGTATAGAGGGAAAAGAGGGGTGGGAGGGGTGGGGGTAAGGGAAAAAATAACAGAATGAATCAAACAACATTACCCTATGTAAATTTATGATTACACAAATGGTATGCCTTTACACCATGTACAAACAGAGAAACAACATGTATCCCATTTGTTTACAATAAAAAAAATTGACTAAAAAAAGTTCTTCAGAATGATAGAAAATGATAAAAGAAAGACTTGTGGGGAAAGAGGAAGAAGGAACAGTAGAATGAGCACAGATATGAGCTGGCTGGGTGGGCTCATGCCTGTAATCCCAGAAGCTCAGGAGGCTGAGGCAAGTTCAAGGCCAATCTCAGAAACTTTGCAAGGCCCTAGTAACCTAGCGAGAACCTGTCTCAGAACCACAAAAGAAAATGGACTGGGGATATGGCTTAGTGTTTGAGTGCCCCTGGGTTCAAACCCTGAAACCCTGGTAAGAGAGAGAGAGAGAGAGAGAGAGACAGACAGGCAGACAGACAGACAGAGACAGAGAGAGAGACAGAGAGAGACAGAGAGAGAGACAGAGAGAGAGAGAGATCCAATATGAATGCATAAAATAGAGTATCCTTTTAGTTTTGCTGATAATAAGGTGAAAACAAAAGCCATAACCCTCAAGATGTGTGAAGTACAGGGGCTTAAATGGTAGTGAGATTTACACATTTCACTCAAAGTGGATAGTGTCTATACTATTTGACTGGGGTAACACCCATTTGCATTTTAATACCCAGAGAAACCACTAAGAAAACTGTACCAGCTGATACAATCAAAATCAGTAAAAACAAATCAAGACGAAGTCCTAAACTCCTCAAATTATGTACATAAAGGCAAAATGGAAATATCAAAAAAAAAAAACAAGAGCAAGAGCCAATACACAGAAAAAAGCAATAAAATGATAGACTTGATAACACTCCTTAAAATTTCTTTTATACCTTTAAGAATTTCATTCATTACATGTAAAGTATTAAATTTGTTTCCATAGAGTTCTTCATAGTATTCTTTAAACTTCATTTTAATGACCATGAGCTCAGTAGTTACTAACCCTCTTTTATTTCTGGTATTGGTAATTTATACATTTTCTACATTCTTGGTTGGTTGGGGTTTATCATTTTTATTTGTATTTTCAAAGAATGAGCTTTACATTTCATTTTCACTTCATTGTTTTCCTTTTTTGTTTTAAAGAATTCTGATCTATTGTTTATTTCATCATTTCTACTTTATTTGAAGCTTAAATTACTCCTTATTTTAAAAAGTTTTTCTAAGGGGCTGGGGAGATAGCTCAGCTGGTAGAGTGCTTGCCTCCTAAGCACAAGGCCCTGAGTTCGATCCCCAGTACCACAAAAAAAAAAAAAAAGTTTTTCTAAGATTATGACTAGGTTTTGAATTTAGATATATATTTTTTCTAATATATAGATATTGTGTTCTAATTTTGATCTAGCTACTACTTTACTGGCATTCCACAACCTATAATAAAGTTTTATTTATTTTTTATTTTTTTTTTTTAGGAAAAAACACCAAATAATTTTATTTTGAGAAGTAACTACACGTCTTTATGTCTCAAATAACAACAACAAGAAGACCTGATGTCTCAAATGAGCAAGGGCAGCTTTCTTGCTGGAGGGAGAATTCTCAGATTCTGATAAGGGGAGATTTTTTTTTTTTATTGTAAACAAATGGGATACATGTTGTTTCTCTGTCTGTACATGGCGTAAAGGCATACCATTTGTGTAATCATAAATTTACATAGGGTAATGTTGTTTGATTCATTCTGCCATTTTTTCCCTTCCCCCCCTCCCCTCCGACCCTTCCCCTTCCATCTATACAGTCCTTCCTTCCTCCATTCCTGCCCCCCTCCCTAAACCCAACTCCAACCCCAACACTAACCTTCCCACCCCCCATTATGTGTCATCATCCATTTATTAGCAATATCATTCTTCCTTTGGTTTTTTGAGATTGGCTTATCTCACTTAGCATGATATTCTCCAGTTTCATCCATTTGCCTGCAAATGCCATAATTTTATTGTTCTTTATGGCTGAGTAATATTCCATTGTATATATATACCACAGTTTCTTTATCCATTCATCAATTGAAGGACATCTAGGTTGGTTCCACAATCTGGCTATTGTGAACTGAGCAGCTATGAACATTGATGTGGCTGTATCTCTGTAATATGCTGATTTTAAGTCCTTTGGGTATAGGCCAAGGAGTGGGATAGCTGGGTCAAATGGTGTTTCCATTCCAAGTTTTCTAAGGAATCTCCACACTGCTTTCCAGAGTGGCTGCACTAATTTGCAGCCCCACCAGCAATGTAAGAGTGTACCTTTCTCCCCACATCCTCACCAACACCTATTGTTGCTTGTATTCTTGATAATTGCCATTCTAATTGGGGTGAGATGGAATCTTAGGGTGGTTTTGATTTGCATTTCTCTTATTACTAGAGATGTTGAACATTTTTCCATATGTTTGTTGATTGCTTGTATATCTTCTTCTGTGAAGTGTCTATTCATTTCCTTAGCCCATTTGTCAGTTGGATTATTTACATTCTTGGTGTAGAGTTTTTTGAGTTCTTTATAGATTCTGGAGATTAGTGCTCTATCTGAAGTATGATTGGCAAAGATTTTCTCCCACTCTGTAGGCTCTTTCTTTGCATTGCTGATAGTTTCCTTTGCTGAGAGAAAGCTTTTTAGTTTGAATCTATCCCAGTTATTAATTCTTGCTTTTATTTCTTGTGCTATGGGAGTCCTGTTGAGGAAGTCTGGTCCTAAGCCGACATGTTGAAGCTCTGGACTTACTTTTTCTTCTATAAGATGCAAGGTCTCTGGTCTGATTCCGAGATCCTTAATCCATTTTGAGTTTAGTTTCGTGCATGGTGAGAGATATGGGTTTAGTTTCATTCTGTTGCATATGGATTTCCAATTCTCCCAGCACCATTTGTTGAAGAGGCTATCTTTTCTCCATTGCATATTTTTGGCCCCTTTGTCTAGTATGAGAAAATTGTATTTATTTGGGTTTGTGTCTGTGTCCTCTATTCTGTACCATTGATCCACCTTTCTATTTTGGTACCAATACCATGCCATTTTTGTTACTATTGCTTTGTAGTAGAGTTGAAGATCTGGTATTGCGATACCCCCTGCTTCACTCTTTCTGCCAAGGATTGCTTTAGCTATTTTGGGTTTTTTATTCTTCCAGATGAATTTCATAATTGCTTGCTCTATTTCTGTAAGGTATATCATTGGGATTTTAATTGGAATTGCATTGAATCTGTATAGCACTTTTGGTAGTATGGCCATTTTGACAATATTAATTCTTCCTATCCAAGAACATGGGAGATCTTTCCATCTTCTAAGGTTTTCTTGAATTTCTTTCTTTAGTGTTCTGTAGTTCTCATTGTAGAGGTCTTTCACCTCTTTTGTGAGATTGATTCCCAAATACTTTATTTTTTTCGAAGCTATTGTGAATGGAGTAGTTTTCCTAATTTCTCTTTCTGAAGATTCATCGCTTATATATAAAAATGCCTTAGATTTATGTGCATTGATCTTATATCCCGCTACTTCACTGAATTCACTTATGAGACCTAACAGTTTTCTGGTGGAATTTCCTGGTTCCTCTAAGTATACCATCATATCATCAGCAAATAGGGATAGTTTGAGTTCTTCTTTTCCTATTCGTATCCCTTTAATTTCTTTGGTCTGTCTAATTGCTCTGGCTAGAGTTTCAAGGACGATATTGAATAGAAGTGGTGAAAGAAGGCATCCCTGCCTTGTTCCAGTTTTTAGAGGGAATGCTTTCAGTTTTTCACCATTTAGAATGATATTAGCCATGGGTTTAGCGTAGATGGCCTTTACAATGTTAAGGAATGTTCCCACTATCCCTATTTTTTCTAGTGTTTTGAGCATGAAGGGGTGCTGTATTTTATCAAATGCTTTTTCTGCATCTATCGAAATAATCATGTGATTCTTGACTTTAAGTCTATTGATATGGTGAATTACATTTATTGATTTCCTGATGTTGAACCAACCTTGCATCCCTGGGATGAAACCCACTTGATCATGGTGCACTATCTTTTTAATATGTTTTTGTATGCGATTTGCTAAAATTTTGTTTAGAATTTTTGCGTCGATGTTCATTAAGGATATTGGTCTGAAATTTTCTTTCCTCGATGTGTCTCTGTCTGATTTAGGAATCAGGGTAATATTGGCTTCATAGAATGAGTTTGGGAGAGTTCCCTCCTCTTCTATTTTCTGGAATACTTTGAGAAGTATTGGAATGAGTTCTTCTTTAAAAGTTTTGTAGAACTCGGCTGAGAACCCATCTGGTCCTGGACTTTTCTTTGTTGGAAGGCTTTTGACGACTTCTTCTATTTCATTACTTGAAATTGGTCTATTTAAATTGTGTATGTCCTCCTCGTTCAGTTTAGGCAATTCATATGTCTCTAGAAACCTGTTGATGTCTTCGAAATTTTCTATTTTGTTGGAGTATAGGTTTTCAAAATAGCTTCTAATTATGTTTTGTATTTCAGTCGTGTCTGTTGTGATATTTCCTTGTTCATTCCGAATTTTAGTGATTTGGGTTTTCTCTCGTCTTCTCTTTGTTAGTGTGGCTAAAGGTTTATCAATTTTGTTTATTTTTTCGAAGAACCAACTATTTATTTTGTCAATTTTTTGTATTGTTTCTTTTGTTTCAATTTCGTTGATTTCAGCTCTCAGTTTAACTATTTCCTGTCTTCTACTACTTTTGGTGTTGGTCTGTTCTTCTTTTCTAGGGCTTTGAGCTGTAGTGTTAGGTCATTTATTTGTTGAGTTTTACTTCTTTTATTAAATGCGCTCCATGAAATAAATCTTCCTCTAAGTACCGCTTTCATAGTGTCCCAGAAATTTTGATATGATGTATCTTTGTTCTCGTTTACCTCTAAGAATTTTTTAATTTCCTTCCTAATATCTTCTGTTATCCATTCATCATATAGTAGCATATTGTTTAATCTCCAGTTGTTGGAGTAGTTTCTGTTTTTTACTCTTTCATTAATTTGTAACTTCAATCCATTATGATCTGATAGAATACAAGGTAGTGCCTCTATCTTCTTGTATTTGCTGACATTAGCTTTGTGGCATAATATATGGTCTATTTTAGAGAAGGATCCATGTGCTGCTGAGAAGAAAGTGTATTCGCTCTTGGTTGGATGGTATATTCTATAAATGTCTGTTAAGTCTAAATTATTGATTGTGTTATTGAGATCTATGGTTTCTTTGTTCAATTTTTGTTTGGAAGATCTGTCCAGTGGTGAAAGAGGCGTGTTAAAATCACCTAGTGTTATTGTGTTATGGTCTATTTGGTTTCTAAAATTGAGAAGGATTTGTTTAACATACATGGATGAGTCACTGTTTGGGGCATAGATGTTTATGATTGTTATATCTTGCTGATTTATGCTTCCCTTAAGCAGTATGAAATGTCCTTCTTTATCCCTTCTAACTAACATTGGCTTGAAGTCCACATTATCTGAAATGAGGATGGATACTCCAGCTTTTTTGCTGAGCCCATGTGCATGGTATGTTTTTCCCCATCCTTTCACCTTTAGTCTATGGGTATCTCTTTCTATGAGGTGAGTCTCTTGCAGGCAACATATTGTTGGATCTTTCTTTTTAATCCAATCTGCCAGTCTATGTCTTTTGATTGATGAATTCAGGCCATTAACATTCAGGGTTATTATTGAGATATGATTTGTATTCCCAGTCATTTGGTTCATATTTAAAATTTTTGACACATCTTGGTTCCTCCTTTATTTGACAGTTCCTTTAGGATAATTCCTCCCTTTGCTGATTTGCTTCTTTGTTTTTTATCTCTTCCTCATGAAATATTTTGCTGAGAATGTTCTGTAATGCTGGCTTTCTTTTTGTAAATTCTTTTAGCTTTTGTTTATCATGGAATGATCTTATTTCATCGTCAAATTTGAAGGTAAGTTTTGCTGGGTATAAGATTCTTGGTTGGCATCCATTTTCTTTCAGAGCTTGAAAAATGTTGTTCCAGGCCCTTCTAGCTTTTAGGGTCTGGATTGAAAAATCTGCTGATATCCGTATTGGCTTCCCCCTGAATGTAATTTGGTTCTTTTCTCTCACAGCCTTTCAGATTCTGTCTTTATTTTGTATGTTCGGTATTTTCATTATAATGTGCCTTGGTGTGGGTCTGTTGTAATTTTGTGTATTTGGAGTCCTATAAGCCTCTTGGACTTGATTTTCCATTTCATTCTTCAGATTTGGGAAATTTTCTGATATTATTTCTTCAAATAGATTGTTCATTCCTTTGGTTTGTTTCTCTAAGCCTTCCTCAATCCCAATAATTCTCAAATTTGGCCTTTTCATGATATCCCATAGTTCTTGGAGATTCTGTTCATGATTTCTCACCATCTTCTCTGTTTGTTCAACTTTGTTTTCGAGGTTAAATATTTTGTCTTCAATATCTGAAGTTCTGTCTTCCAGCTGTTCTATCCTATTGGTTATGCTTTCTATGGAGTTCTTAATTTGGTTTATTGTTTCCTTCATTTCAAGGATTTCTGTTTGTTTTTTTTTTCAATATCTCTAACTCTTTATTGAAATGATCTTTTGCTTCCTGAATTTGCTGTGTTAACTGTCGATTGGTGCGATCATTCAATGCCTGCATTTGCTCTTTCATCTCATCATTCAATGCCTGCATTTGCTCTTTCATCTCATCGTTTGCTTCCCTAATCATTTTAATTATGTACATTCTGAACTCCCTTTCTGTCATTGCTTCTGCCATGCTGTCGTTGGATTTTATTGATGTAACATCTAGATTTGTTTGGGGCATTTTCTTCCCTTGTTTTCTCATATTGTTCAGGAATCAGTGGGTCATTAAGATATTGCAGATTTCCTCTATCAACTTATAATGTCCCTGAAGATTGCTAGTATATTCCCTCTTATCCTTCAGTAGCCTGAAGTCTTGGAGGAGGTTGATAATGCAGAGCTCCACGAAGAAGCTGCCTCTCTAGGTGTGGTAACCCTCAGGTGGCGTATATTCCCTGCTAGTGGGCAGAGGGCCTCCACTTGTTGACCAATGGTCATCCAATGGGGAACTAGACTGCGGGCTGAGGCAAGGCCTGTTTGTGCCTATGTCTCTGACTTTACCGTCCCTGTGGGAAAACCTCCCCCGGCCGGGAAGAGTCACTCGGTGGGGACGTCTCGCTGGTCAGTTGCCCTCCTAGAGGTTCCCCTCAATCTACAACTACCACCTGGGCTGGGCTGTCTTCCTCTGCAATGATCCCAGGGGTAGGTCCTGGGCCTGGGACCCTCACCCTTCGCAGACGAGTCTCCTTAGCCTGCCTCTCCCAGAGAATCTGCCCGCCGCCCTGGAAACTTCGCTCCGCCCCTAGGCGTGTCTCTGTGCGGCTCTTCCAGCAAGAAGCCACCTAGCTCCTGGGACCCTGCTCTGCACCAATCGCCTGGCTATGCAGCCCCTCCCCTGAGCCACCACCTGGAGCCCCGTACAATAGCTCCGAGACCCAGAGACCCGCCACACACCTCCTCCTCCGGACAGCCGCCCGGTTTCCGACGCAGTCACTAGGAGTCCAAGCAACTCACTCCGTGTCTCCTCCTCCCGCCAACCACCCGTAGCCCTAGGCAATCACTCCAAGTCCAAGTGACCCGCCCTGTTCCTCCTCCTCCTCCTTGGGGTAGCCCCCCGGGTGTTCAGGAGCGGTGGCTCCGAGACCTGGTGACTCACCACGCTCCTCCTCCAGGCAGGCCACCGGTGTTCAGGAGCGGTCGCTTTTAGTCCAATCAGCTCACCACTCGCCTCCTCCTCTGGCAACCACCTGTGGTTCTGATGCAGTCACTCCCAGACTAAGCGTCCCACCGCTCTCCTCCTCCAGGCAGGCCACCAGTGTTCTGGAGCAGCTTCTCCGAGTTCAAACAGCTCGTCAGGCAGCTCCTCCTCTGGCAACCGCCCGCTTCTCTGATGCAGTCACTCCCAGGTCAAGCAACACGCCGCGCTCCTCCTCCTCCTCCGGGCAACCTCCCGGTGTTCAGGAGTGCTCGCTCTGAGTTCAAACAGTTCACCACGCAGCTCCTCCTCTGGCAACCGCCTGTGGCTCTGATGCAGTCACTCCCAGACCAAGCGTCCCGCCGCGCTCCTCCTCTTCCTCCGGGCAGTCCCCCGGCGCTCAGGAGCGCTCACTCTGAGTTCAAACAGCTCACCACGCAGCTCCTCCTCTGGCAACCGCCCGTGGCTCTGATGCAGTCCCTCCTAGACCAAGCAACCCGCCGCGCTCCTCCTCTTCCTCGGGGCAACCCCCCGGTGTTCAGAAGTGGTTGTTCTGGGTCCAAACAGCTCGCCACGCAGCTCCTCCCCAGGCAGCCGCCCGGAGCCCCAGCGGCTGCTCGAGTCCAAGCGCTGTGCTGAGCCGCCTCCTCTACGATGATCCCAGTTGTCCGTGTTTACCGCTCCAGCGGGGGGAGGGGCGTCTCGCCGAGCAACTCCACTTCACAAATTCCCTGCGTTCCGGGGCTACCGCCCCATCCGGGACGCCTCCCCAACAGGAGAGACTCACCCGGCAGCTTTGAATTGGTCCCAAGTCTCTCACTATCTCCTCTTTTGAATCTTGCGTCCTGGAGCAGCGTGAAATGCAGCCGCCCTCTAGTCCGCCATCTTGGCCCGCCCCCTAAAGTTTTATTTTTTAAAAGAGTATTTTAGATAAATTCTAGGTTTGCAGAGAAAAATGAGAAGGTATTTCAGTGATACCATATACCTTACATATATTTACATATACTTTCCCTTATTTTTATTTATTTATTTTTGATTCATTTTACACAAATGGGGTACAACTTTCCTTTCTCTGGTTGTGCACGAAGTAGAGTCACACCATTTCATAATCATACATGTGCATAGGGTGATGATGTTTGTCTCATTCTATTATCTTTCCTTTCCCCCAATCCCTACCCACCCCTCATTTTCCTCTATACAATCCATCTATCCTCCATTCTTGCCTCCCTCCCACACCCTGTTATGTATCATCATCCACTTATCAGAGAAATCATTCGGCCTTTGGTTTTCTGGGATTGGCTTATCTCACTTATCATGATATTCTCTAACTCCATGCATTTACCTGCAAATGCCATAATTTTATTCTTCTTTACGGCTGAGTAATATTCCATTGTGTATATATACCACAGTTTCTTTATCCATTCATCTATTGAAGGGCTTCTAGGTTGGTTCCACAATATAGCTACTGGGAATTGAGCAGCTATGAACATTGATGTGGCTGCATCACTGTAGTATATTGATTTTAAGTCCTTTGGGTATAGGCCAAGGAGTGGGATAGCTGGGTCAAATGGTGGTTCCATTCCAAGCTTTCTGAGGAGTCTCCACACTGCTTTCCAGAGTGGCTGCACTAATTTGCAGCCCAACCAGCAATGTATGAGTGTTCCTTTCTCCCCACATCCTCGCCAACACCTATTGTTGCTTGTATTCTTGATAATCACTATTCTAATTGGGGTGAGATGGAATCTTAGGGTAGTTTTGATTTGCATTTCCCTTATTACTAGAGATGTTGAACATATTTTCATATATCTGTTGATTGCTTGTACATCTTCTTCTGTGAAGTGTCTGTTCATTTCCTTAGCTCATTTGTTGATTGGGTTATTTGTATTCTTGGTGTAGAGTTTTTTGAGTTCTTTATATATTCTGGAGATTAGTGTTCTATCTGAAGTGTGTGGCAAAGATTTCTCCCACTCTGTAGGCTCTCTCTTAACATTATTGATTGTTTCCTTTGCTGAGAGAAAGCTTTTTAGTTTGAATCTATCCCAATTGTTAATTCCTGTTTTTATTTCTTATACTTTAGGAGTCATGTTATGGAAATCTGGTTCTAAGCCACCATGTTGAAGATTTGAACCTACTTTTTCTTCTATGAGATGCAGGGTCTCTGATATTATTCCAAGGTCCTTGATCCATTTTGAGTTGAGTTTTATGCAGGGTGAGAGATAGAGCTTTAGTTTCACTTTGCTGCATATGGATTTCCAGTTTTTCCAGCACCATTTGTCGAAGAGGCTATCTTTTCTCCTTGTATGTTTTTGGCACCTTTGTCTAGTAGGAGATAACTGTATTTATGTGTGTTTGTTTCTGTGTCCTCTATTCTGCACCATTGGTCTATCTCTCTATTTTGGTGCCAATACCATGCCATTTTTGTTACTATTGCTCTGTAGTATAGTTAAGGTCTGGTATTGTGATACCTTCTGCTAAGGATTGCTTTAGCTGTTCTGGGTTTCTTATTCTTCCAGATGAATTTCATGATTGCTTGCTCTATTTCTATGAGGTACGTCATTGGGATTTTAATTGGAATTGCTTTGAATTTGTATAGTGCTTTTGGTAGTATGGCCATTTTGACAATATTAATTCTGCCTATCCATGAACATGGGATATTTCCATCTTCTAAGGTTTTCTTTATTTTCTTTTGTTAGTGTTCTGTAATTTTTGTTGTAGAGTCTTTCACCGCTTGAATTAGATTGCTTCCCAAATACTTTATTTTCTTTTTGAGACTATTGTGAATAGGATATTTTTCCTAATTTCTCTTTCAGAGGATTTGTAACTTATGAATAGAAATGCATTAGATTTATGAATATTGATTTTATATACTGCTACTTTGCTGAATTCATTTATGAGTTCTAGAAGTTTTCTGGTGGAATTTTTTGGCTCCTCTAAATATAGAATCATGTCATTGCCAAATACTGATAGTTTGAGTTCTTCTTTTCCTATTAAAATCCCTTTAATTTCTTTGATCTGTCTAATTGCTCTGGCTAGAGTTTCAAGGACAATGTTGAATAGAATTGTTGAAAGAGTACTTCCCTGCCTTGTTCCAGTTTTTAGGGGGAATGCTTTCAGTTTTTCTCCATTTAGAATGATGTTAGCTGTGAGTTTAGCATAGATAGCCTTTACAATGTTGAGGTATGTTCCTCCTATCCCTATTTTTTCTAGTGTTTGGTGCTGTATTTTATCAAATGCTTTTTCTGCATCTATGGAAATAATCATATGATTCTTAATTTTAAGTCTGTTGATGTGGTGAATTACATTTATTGATTTCCAGATATTGAATCAACTTTGCATCCCTAGGATGAAACCCACTTGATCATGTGCACTATATTTTTAATATATTTTTGCATGCAAACTCATAAAATTCTGTAAAGAATTTTTCCATCTGTGTTCATTAGGGATATTGGTATGAAGTTTTCTTTCCTTCATTTGTCTTTGCCTGGTTTTGGTATCAGCGTGATGTTAGCTTCATAGAATGAGTTTGGAAGTGTTCCCTCCTTTTCTATTTCATGGAAAAATTTGAGGAGTATTGGTATTAGTTCTTCTTTGAAGGTCTTTTGCTTGGAAGATCTGTCCAGTGGTGAGAGAGTTGTGTGATACTCACCTAGTATTATTGTGTTGTGATCTATTTGGTTCCTGTTATTGAGTAGGATTTGATTGACGTACATGTATGAGTCATTGTTTGGGGCATAGATATTTATGATTGTTATGACTTGCTAATTTTTACTTCCCTTAAGCAGTATGAAATGCCCTTCTTTATACCTTCTGATTAACATTGACTTGAAGTTTGCTTTATCTTATATGAGGACGGACACCCCCACTTTTTTACTGAGTCCGTGTGCTTGGTATCTTTAGGTATCCTTTTCTTTAGGTATCTTTAGGTATCTTTTTCTATGAGATGAGTCACTTGAAGGCAGCATATTGTTGGATCTTTCTTTTTAATCCAATCTTCCAGTCTATGTCTTTTGATTGATGAGTTTAGGCCATTACCATTCAGGGTTATTATTGAGATATGTCTTGTATTCCTGGGCATTTTGGTTTTTAACTTGACTTGGTTTCTCCTTTAATTCACTTCTTCTTTAGGGTAGTTCCTCCCTTTGCTGACTTACATTGTTGTTCTTAATTTCTTCTTCATGGAATATTTTGTTGAGAATGCTCTGTGGTGTAGGGTTTCTATTTGTAAATTCTTTTAGCTTTTATTTATCATGGAAGGATTTTATTTTGTCTTCTAATCTGAAGGTAAGTTTTACTGAGCATAATATTCTTGGTTGGGATCTATTTTCTTTCAGAGCTTGAAATATGTTGTTCCAGGCCCTTCTTGCTTTTAGGGTCTGGGCTGAGAAACCTGCTGATATCTGTATTGGTTTCCCCTATGGAATCTGATGCTTTTCTCTCACAGCCTTTAAAATCCTATCTTTATTTTGGATGTTAGGTATTTTCATCATAATGTGACTTGTTGTAGATCTGTTGTAATTTTGTACATTTGTTGTCCTGTAAGGCTCTTGTACTTGATTTGCCACTTCATTCTTCAGATTTGGGAAATTTTCTGATATTATTTCATTGAATAGGTTGTTCATTCCTTTGGTTTGTATCTCTGTGCCTTCCTCAATCCCAATAATTCTTAAATTTCATCTTTTCATGATATCCCATAATTCTTGGAGGTTCTGATCATGATTTCTTACCATCTTTTCTATTTGGTCAACTTTGTTTTCAAGATTAAATATTTTGTTTCCATTGTCTGAGGTTCTGTATTCCAAGTGATCTAGTCTGTTGGGGATGCTTTCTACTGAGTTTTTAATTTGGTTTATTGTTTCCTTCATTTCAAGGATTTATGTTTTTTATTTTTTCAGAATCTCTATCTCTATATTGAAATGATCTTTTGCTTCCTGCATTTGCTCTTTTAACTGTTTATTGGTGTGATCATTCATTACCTGCATTTGCTATCTTATCTCATCCTTTGCTTCTCAGATCATTTTAATTATGTGCATTCTGAACTCCATTTCTGACATTTCTTCTACCATGTTATCTTTGGATTATATTGATATAGCATTGAGGTTTGTTTGTGATACTTTCTTCCCTTGTTTTTTCATGTTGTTCATGCATCTTCCCCTCTACCAGTGTGAATCTGAGGTACTGCAATTTCCCCCCATAGACTTACAGTGTCCCTTCAGGTTTTCAATACCTCAACTTGAGCACACAATACAAACGATATGTGTCCTTAACCCAAAAAGTCCCTATGAAACTATTAACAGTATTGTCTTAATAAACAGAGATGATGAGTTCAATTATTATCTAAAGCATAAACAATAGGTTTGCAATAATGACCACAACTTCTAATGGCAGATGAAGAGGATGGGGAGGGGTGTAGGATGTAATGTTAATGAGATAAGAAGTGAGTCTATAGCGGTACTACATCAAAGGAATAGTGAAAGCAGAATTAAAAGAAATTGGTTGTTAGCGTGAGAAAAGGGAGAAAGAGTCTCCAAGGAAACAGAAAGATAAGAGGAAAATAGAGTGAGAAAAATTATAAGGAAAAAAAGAAAAGTAGGAACAATAATAGGCATAATAGGAATAATTGTGATAATCCTACTACTAATAAAACTTCTACAATAAAACTATTCTGTACTGTTCAAACCTCTTAGTCTTCAGTAGCCTAGTGCCTGAGAGGTACTTGATAATGCAGTATCCCAAAAATGGGAGCTGCCCAGTAGGAATGGTGGCCTCCAGGTCAGGAATTATCCATGTTAGTAGGCAGAGGCAACCCCACATGTTGATAGTCAGCTACAGCGCGGGCGCTAGACTGTGCAGGTCATATAATTTTTAACCTAACATCCTTCTCTTGTTCCAGGATACCTCATTACTATATTTGATTGTCATGTCTCCTTAAGTTACCTTTGTCTGGGGCAGCTTCTCAGACTTTGCTTGTTTTAATGACCTTGATAGTTTAGAGGATTAATATGTTTTGTATGATGTGTGTATATTTTGATTAATGTGTTTTGTATGATGTCTCCCAATTGGAGTTTGATTATTTTCATATGACAATGCCAGGTTGTGTGTTATTGGGAGGAAATCCCAAAGGTAATTTGGAATATTATTCACATCATCTCAAGAATACATACTGGGTGCTGGGATTGTAACTCAGTTGTCAAATACTTTCCTAGCACATGTGGGGCACGGTGTTTGATCCTCAGCACCACATAAAAACAAATGAATAAAATAAAGGCATTGAGTCCATCTAAAACTAAAAATAGTTTTAAGAAAGAATACATACTATTCATATAAATTATAATTGTTGATTTCAGCCTTGATAACCTTGCTGAGGTAGCATTCATCAGTTTTCTCCATGGTAAAACTCTCCCTGTCTACATTTTGCTCTTTGAAGGAAGTAACTGTTTACATCCCATATTTAGAGGGGATGCTATGACTTTCTTCATTGAAGGCTTCTGCAGAAATTTATCTCCACAAATTATTTGAAAATCTCTCTCCATTTATTAATTCAGTCATTTGTTTACATCAGTATGGACTTAGTATTTATTTTATATACTGAGTTATAATCAAATACTGTTTTATTTTGTTACTCAAATTGTTCCAGCTTTTACCATTATAAACTCTTCTGGCTGTCTCCAGGGCTTCCTTGACAAGGGTTTGGGTTTTTGTTTCTGTTCGTTTGTTATGTTTCACTTTTAGAACTTCCTTACTTTCTGGTGCTAAAAGACTTCCATGCCTATCTTCTGTATTTCGTGCCCCCTGTCTTCAGATCATCCTTTGTTCAAAGGAGCCTGACTCCTTTTGTTGGAAAAGAGTATTATAAAACAAGATCTGGGTACTAGGAGTGCTCTTTACTACTTGAGTGTCCTTTCTTTCAGTTTCAGCAAACAGAAAAAAATGTGTTTATACCAACTCATGTATACACCAATATCTAAAAATATTTCATTACATAACCATTCATATTTTTATTAAGCCAAATGTGTTCACACTGATATCTTCAACCCTAATCCATTGTCACACAGATCATTCTAGTCTCTTCCCCTTGCTCATTTGTAAATTTACATTCCTCAATAAAAAATGTGGTTTTTGCCTGTATGGATGTATAACAATATTAGAATTATTAATCTATATCCCTTATAGGATACAACTTTATCAAATAGAGTGCACTGCTATGGGCAGTTACACTTGTCTTTATTCTTACAGACTCCATTTATTTCCAGAGTTATTTAAGTTAGCACCATGTCTTACACTTCAGTGAAGTGTTCTCAAACATTTGTAATAGTATTACATTATTGTGTCCCAGTTTGTGTTCCTTTGTGTGATTCCCTGACCTAAATAATTTTGTTTTAAATTTATATTCATGCAGGTTAACTCTTGAGGAAGTAAAGTTCTATGACTTTTTTATAACTATGTATTGTCATATGTCCACCAATAGAGTATTATACAGAATATTTTTTGCAATCTTAAAAGCCCTCTGTTTATCACTCTTCTCCCACCTCTGAATCCATGGCAACCACTGACCATTTTACTGTCTCTATAGTTTTTCCTTTAGTCTAATGTAATATATTTGAAATCATATGATGTGCAGTCTTTTTAGACTGGCTTCTTAAAATTAGCAATATGCATTGAAGGTACTTCCATATCTTACAATGATTTGATAGTTCATTCTTTTTATCACTGGATAAAATATTCTGTTATATGAATATACCAGTTTGCTTATCCATTCAATCTATTGGATAACTTGTTGCTTCCAGTTTGGAACATTTTGGAATAAAGCTGTGATAAACATTTGTGTAGAGGTTTCTGTTTGAACATATGGTTTCAAATTAATTGCTAAATACCTAAGGGTACAATTTCTGTATCTTTAAGACTTTGTCTAGCTGTGTCAGAAATTTCCAAACTGTCATTCAAACTGAGTGATTGTACCATTTTATATTCCCATCAGCAAAAATTAGACTTCTTTTTCTCCATATCCTTGCAAACATATGCTATTGTCAATTTTTTGTGTGTGCTGGGGAATGAATCTAGGGCATCATGCATGCCAGACAAGTGCTCTAACACTGAGAGCTTTATGTGTGTGTGTGTGTGTGTGTGTGTGTGTGTGTGTCTTAATCTTTCTAAGAACATACCTATGTATTTCATTGTAATTTTAATTTGCAATTCCCTCATGAAAAATTATATTGAGCATATTTTCATATGTTTTTACCAA
Organism: Sciurus carolinensis; assembly: GCF_902686445.1. Taxonomy (NCBI): domain Eukaryota; kingdom Metazoa; phylum Chordata; class Mammalia; order Rodentia; family Sciuridae; genus Sciurus; species Sciurus carolinensis. The sequence goes on from NC_062232.1 coordinate 42,025,435, forward strand.
CTGTATATCTTATAGCCTCTGATCTGACCTCAGAAGTTGACTTCATTTGCTGAAATCTTGTCAAATACAAAATGATTTATTTTATATCCTCAAACTTCTCAAACTTCTCTAATTTTTCTTCTTCTTTTTCTTCACCTTCTATTTCCTTTTCCTTCTCCTCCCCCTCTTCCTCTACTCCTCGTATTCCTCCTGCCCCTTCCTCTTCCACTTGGTTGAAGGAAGTCAAGAATAAATGTCTGATAAGCTTCACGCAGGGGCACATGCATGTAATCCCAGAAGCTGTTCAGGCTGAGGCAGAAGGATCTCAAATATTCAAAGCCAGCCTCAGCAATTTAGTGAGACCCTGAGCAACTCAGTGAGACCCTTTCTCTAAATAAAAATTAAAAAAGAGCTGGGGATGTTGCTCAGTGGTTAAGCACCCCTGGGTTCAATCCCCAGTACCTAAATTAATAAATAAACAAAATGCTTTAAAAATAGCTGATAATTCGATTACTTATTTTGCAAGGGAAAGATGCACTTCATTTGGGCTTACACTGACAGAATCATGGATGCAAACACAGATGAAAGTAATTGCTAGGCACAGTGAACACTCTCATATTAACAAGAAAGAAACCTTTCTTCTACTTTTATCTTGTATCTTGAGACACTAATTCTCTGTCCATGTCTCTATTCTACTTCCCCTGTATCCCTTCTTTGGATTCCCACTGTAGTCTGAATAGATTTGTATTTCAAAGTCTACAGTTCTTTTTTGTTGTTGTTGTTTTTCACCTATGTGTCTCCTTCCAACACAAGATTATAAAATCCATAATTGTAATAGACCATGTTTCATTAGTCTTTATATATCCAGGGTACAGAACACTTCTGGAAATAGGGTGAGCATAACTATTTCATGTCATAAAAATTAATGTTTTATAGAGACCACAGATAGGAAAAATATACCCTTGCAATAGACTTGATATAATGGATACTATTTTTTTCTTTTTTATTAGAGAATTATAATGATACATAGTAGTAGGCTTCATTGTGATATATTCATACCTTCACACTGTATAATGTGGTCTTTTTTTTACAGTTAGCTATCTTATTAACTATCAACAGCGATGAAAAAAATGAATATAAAAAATGCAGAAAAAGATATTTATATTCATGAGTAAAGGGAAATATCATTGACTCTTTTTTCCATCTATTAGCATAATTTGGTCTTATTCATTCCCTCATAACTCTACTTTCTCTGCCTCCCCCTTCCCCCTAATCTCATCCTCTGTTCCACCTCTTCTCCCTTCTCTTTTCATGAGATCCCTTTTTTATTCCTTTTGTTTTTCTTGAACTTCCACATATGAGAGAAAACACTCAACCCTTAACTTTCTGTGTCTGGCTTATTTCACTTGGCAGTGAACACTTCAATTACATCCATTTACCAGGAAATGCCATAATTTCATTCTTCTTCATGGTTGAGTAAAATTCTATTGTGGATATATACCACATTTTCCTTATACATTCACCTGTTGACGGGCACCTGAGCTGGTTCCATAACTTGGTTATGGAGAATTGTGTTGCTATGAACATGGGTATGCATGGGATGCTATTTTTGTAGGCACCATTTGTGTGGCTTTTGAGTATCATGTTCCAAGCAAACTACTAAGCAACTGTGAGGTTTTCTGGGGGAATCTTACTGACAACTTTTTTTATAGCAGCCACATGGTAACTAGCAAAGTTTTCATCAAAACCATTGCTTAGGCAGAATTTTCAGTAGCACCTCAGTCATTCATGTAATACAAGTCTAGTAATGATATGATATACACAAAATTAATTCTGATTTTTAACAATTTAATTTATATCATCTTTGACTCAAACTAACTTAAAAGGAAATTATATAGGCAAAATGTGCTATGTGTTATAGCATATAGTATAAAGTTTAATATACTGAAACATAATAAATATACAATTCCACATAGTAAAAATGAAAAATAAATAATGAATTTAATTGGCTTTTCCTTTACTTAGGATTCTATAAATTGCTGTGCCACTTGATCTTCATAATTGCTTTTTAAAAATTTGAGTGCCACTCAACTTTACTTACTTATCACTTGTCTGTAGGACACTCTAGAAAGCACAAATATAGAAAACAGAATAAACTCTTTAAAATTATACAGACTTTTACTTTCAGTAAATTTTAAATATAAAATAATTAGTATTAATGTTTCTCACCATACTGTACCTTAGATTTGTAGTTTATTGATGAAAGCATGTACCCTTTGAGAAATATCTCCTATTTCCCTCTACTCCCCAGACCCTGGAAACCACCAGTCTACTTTCTGTTACCAGAATTTCAATTTCAGGTTTTCTTTTTTTTTAAGATTACACATATAAATGAGATCACATAGCATTTTTTTCCCATGTTTAGGTTATTTTATATACCACAGTGTCTTCCAGGTTCATTAATGTTGTTAAAAATGGCAGTATTTCCTTCTTTATAAAGACAAAATGATATTCCATTATATATTTATTCCACATTTTCTTTTTTCTGTGCATCTTTTCTAGAATATTTAGATTGCTTCCATAATTCAGCTATTGTGAATAATGGTACAATGAACACAGGCAGGCAGATATCTCTTCAGGATAGTGATAGTGTTTCCTGTGCATATATACTCAGAAGAGGGATTGTTGGATAATATGTTAGTTCTACTTTTTTATTTTTGGAGGAAGTTGCATAATGTTATCCAAAATGGTTGTGCCAATATACATCCCCAATATATATGCATTCCCTTTTCTTCATGTTTTGACAAAACTTTTGACTTTTTGATAATAGTCTTTCTATCAAGTGTGAACGGATATTTCATTGCAGCTCTTATTTGCATGGTCCTAATAATTAGTGATATTGAGTACCTTTTCATATACCTATTGTTCAATGTATGTCTTCTTTGGAAATAAAAAATTTGGTCAAGTACTTGGTCCATTTTTTAAAGTGGGCTATTTATTTTTTGCTACTGAGTTATAATATTTCCACTTGGAGATCAATTCTTTATCAAATATGTGACTTGAAAATATTTTCTTCCATTTCATAACTTGCCATTTCATTTTATTATTTCCTTTGTTGTGCAAAATTTATTAGTTTCCTGTAGTCCCACTTGTTCACCTTTGGTTTTTGTTGCCTGTGTTTTTGGTGTTAAATCCAAATCATCATTTCTTCAAAGAGGTTTGCATTTTTAAGTCTCTATTTTATACTAAGAATGGTCTTTGGTTAACAACAGGAAGTAGAGAAGGGAGGGGCTATGACAATTCTGGTTCCTGGGGCAGCATCCAGACACTCAGTGGATGCTTCTTAAAAGCTTAAGCATTTTATCTGTTGAGTTTATTTTTGTCTGATTTGTAAGATAAGAATCTAATTTCATTATTTTGCATGTAGATATCCGTATTTCCTATGACTACCTATTGAAAAGACTATCTTTTCCCCATTGTGTATTCTATTTTTGATGTCCTTATCAAAGATTAGTTAACAATATATGTATGGATTTATTTCTGAGCTCTCACTTCTCCATCCATCTGTGTGTCTGTTTTTATGCCAGTTTCATTCTGGCTTGATTACTATAGCTTTGGAACATAGTTGAGAGTAGGGAGTATAATGCCTTAGGCTTTGTTCTTTCTCAAGATTGCTTTGGTTATCAGAGTCTTTATGGTTATATACAAATTTTAGAATTTTTTTCCTATTTCTGTGAAAAATACCATTGGAATTTTGATAGGGATTTCAATGAATCTGTGGATTGCTTTGGATATTATGGACATTTTAACAACATTTTCTCCAACATATTCTTTCCATTTTTTGGATATTGTATTTCTTTCATCAATGTCTTACAATTTTCAGTATACAAATGTTTAATTCCGTTGGTTAAATTTATTCCTAAGTATGTCATTCCTTTTGATTCTATTACAAGTGAAATTGTATTTTTAATTTTTTTTCTAGATAGTTCATTGTCAGTGTAATTTATATAGGTGTCTTCTTTAAGTTTATCGTGGGGTTTACATAAATTATAATAGTCTATTTAAGCTGTTTATAAGTTCATTTTTGTGAAAGAACTTTACATTTTTACCTCTCTTCCCCCTACATTATATACTTCTGATATCAAAATTTACATCTATCATTTTTCTTTTTATTTCTCCTCCACAAAATATTTCATGTACAGAAGGAAATAGTAACTTTACATTGGTGTTGCATGGTATCTTAATCCTTTCATGCTACGATAACAAAATACCTGAGTCTGGGTAATTTATAAAGAACAAAAATTTATTTCTCACAGTTCTGGAGTTCAAGATAAATGGCTCAAGACTGTGTGTTGTTCACTTTTAATCCCAGAATATCACAAGTTAGAAGCCAGCCTCAGCAACCGAGTAAACCCCATCTCAAAATAAAATATAAAAATAGGACTGGAGATGTAGGTCAGGCAAATAGATATGATGTTCTGGGTTCAGTCCCCAGTTAAAAAAAAATAATAATAATAAATGGATCAGCAGGTTCAGTATCTTATAATGGCCTGATCCTTTCTTCTGAAATGGCTGCATTCTCTGCAGGTGACAAACACCCACATCCTCACAGTAATGAAGGCAAAGAGGGTGAATTTTCTCTAGCAAGCCTTTTATATGGACATCTAATACTATTCATGAGAGCAGGGCCCTCTTGTCTCAATCACCGCCTAACAGTCACACCTCTTAATACTGCAGCATTGAGGATTAGGCTTCAACTTGAATTTTGGAGTGGACACAAACTTTCAAACCATATTACATGGTGAATACAACCCTAATCTAATGATCAAATTTGATATTACCATTTGGAATAAATAGATAATATGTGCCAACTAATATGATTCACTGAAAGTGTATTCCAGGCAAGACAATATAGGTTAAATGTAATCATGAAGAATAAGATTAACCCAGATTCACTCTAGTGAATCGCCTATTCTTTTTAAAAAATGTTAAGGGCATGCAAGACAAAAAAATTCTGAGGATTTGCTTCAGATTGAATGAAACTAAAATTGAAATAATTATGAAATACACTGTGTGATCCTGGACTAGATCATTGACCGGAAAATTAGAAACATCTGTAAATGACATTTCTGGGATAATTGGCCACACTTGAATAAGATTTGCAAATGAGATAACTAATAGTATTGTATCATTGTCAATTTCATGCTATGGTAATTATACCATATTTATGAAAGAGGATATTCATATTTTCAGGAAATAATATGGAAGTAGTCAAGGATAAAATGACATGTTTGCAGCTTATTTTCAAGTGGTTTAGAAAAATATATATGTAGATGTATATGTATGTGTATGAAGAATAGAGACAGAGAGAGCGACAAAAATATGTAAAATGTCGATAATTGTGGCATTGAGATAAAATATAAAAGGGAGTACCTTGTAGTATTCTTGAAGCTCTTTTGTAAGTTTGAAATTATTTCAAAATAAAATAATTTCTCTTCCAAAAAGGAATGTGGGCTCTGAATGCCAGTTGGGTTAAAGTCCTAGTTCCTCCATTTATCAGATGCATGATCACAGAAAAGTTACTTAATTTCTGAATTCAAGGCTTTTGACCTGTAAATGGGATAATCCATGAGTTGCTTTAGCTTTTAAAGCCATGGCAAAGATTAAATGAGATTATGAGCATTGTTTTGGACAAGGGGCAATTCAATAAAGGTTAACTTTTATTAATGTTTTGGATTTTTTATGCTTTTAATGAACATCATTAATTTAGACATTTCTGGCTCAAAGAACTTGAATCTAACTATGCTACTGAGAGGTCAGATTGTTTTGTGGGGGCAAGTATTTTCTAAGTAAAAGGTAACCTTTATCCTGTTTATGATTGTTTATCCTTATATTTCTGCCCATAAATATTTCTGACATAATGTCTAGACTCTTACCCATTCAATTAATTGTCAAAGTCCATTTATGGGGCAAGAACAACATACTCTCACAGTAACATCTAATATGCACTGAGGTATACATGTTGTCTATGTTGTATAAATAGAATTTAATTGTTCTTGATCCTTGTACAATGTATCACTAATGGCATCTACCATTTGTTAAGATGCTACAGTATACCACACATAAAACCTTGGAGAATAAATTTTAAATCTATCTCTATTTAACAAAGGTAGGCTCGGAATGGTAGAAAGACTTTCTCAGTCGCAAAACTACAAAGAGGTAGCGCATGAAATATCTCACTGCAATACTCATGGCCTTGCTGCTATCCTGAACTATATTTGGTTCTTGGAATGTATCATTATGTGTCATTTTCCCAACTAGACTTCTCATTGAAGGTAGTGATCATGGTTCAGCCCTTGTGTGTATGGTAACACCTAGTTGACACTCAAGTACACCACAGGGACCCAAGTAATATTCGTTGTCTATTTAACCTGAGAAGAGGCTTTGCAGTGAAAATCCAGGAGCCTCTAGAAATAAGTTAAAAATTTGTTCTTAAAGTATAAATGAAAAACTCAGAGGAAGATGTGATTCAATAACATTTTTTAAAAAAGAAATACCTATGTATGATTGCATGAATTGTATGTATCTACATCATGCACAACCAAACAAAAAGTTGTACCCCACTTGTGTACAATGAATCAAAATGCAGTCTGTAAAGATAAATAAATAAATATATATATATATATATATATATATATATATATATATGAAAAAAGAAATAAGGTATTCTAGGGTGGTTTACTAAGTGATAAAACTCTAAAGATCAACTGAGTAAAGATACTAAAAAATGATGGTAGATACCTATAGAGAGGGGATTTAGGGATGTGGTCAGTTAGTGGGGACATAGTGGGTCCTGGGGTTTTAGTTATATTTGATTTCACTGTTTTGAGTACTGTTATCATAGATGTTCACTTTATAATTATTCATTATTAAACTCTTTCTATATATTTTATGCACTTGTATGTATGTATGTATTATTTCAAAACTGAAATAACTCGGGAAGCTAAGAAAAGAGGATCACAAGTTTGAGGTCAGCCTCAGCAACTTAGCAAGGCCTTCAGCAATTTAGCAAGATCCTGTCTCAAAATAAAAAATGAAAAGTGATGGAGGATGTGGCTCAGTGGTAAAGCATCCCTGAGTTAAATCCCCAGTCACAAACGAACAAAAAAAAACTGAAATAAACAACACAATGATAAGAATAGGATTTTTAGTAGTTCAGAGACACACCAAGATTTGAATAACATGACAACTTGAAGAATTTATCAGTCAAAAGAGGGTTTCTTGGTCATGGTCATTCAAACACTGGTAACAGTCACCTAAGCACTGCGTGGCTAAAAGTTAAGTCTCTATCAAACGACTGAATATTTCTGGTCCTATTGTCAAATCAATACCTAGTGTGAGATGGAAATATTGGATGATGTTAGCTTCGTGCTATTAACAAAGTGTATGTAAGATGTTAGCTCTTCTTCCATTTCTGACTTTTTGATAATCATTATCTGTTTCTTTTCACTCTGCAATAATTGTGTACCAGAATCAGTCCCCTTTCAAGAATACACACAGAAAAACAAACATACAATTAATGCATTGATGTGTTTCAGGGGACTTTGTGGTTGACTCCCATTATCTGTTCCACCCTCTGTTCACCTAAACCAGTCATGGCAATTCCCATATCCTTGAGATAGATGCTGATTTGTGATTGGTTATGTAACCAAATTCAGTTCCATATATTGAGATCTATGGTGAGGATGTATCCTGGAAAGTACTGTCACAGATCCTGCCTCCTTCAGAAGGGACTCTTGTAGACATCTTTCATTTTAATCTGTTAAGGTTACCATGCTCAGATTGGAGGTCTGGAACTTCTACAGCTATCTTGGGACCAGTGTGATGAGGACTTGGCATTGAGAACAGCTGAGAAAAGACAAAGAAAGAATCTGAATTTTTCCCATATCACTAAAGTATACACAATAAGATTTTCTTAAAAATAAATCTGTATGTTATGGATGCATACAGATAGTTAAAAGGTTACTATGGTGAAGCAAATTAACATACCCATCATCTCACAGTTACCTCCCCTTTTATATTTTTGTGGCAAGAGTATAAAATTCTACTCATTTAACATGAATTTCATATATGCTGTAATTTTATTATCTACAGTCCTCATGTTGTATGTTATATCTCTAGACTTTTTCATCCTACATATCTGCTACTTTGCATCTTCTTACCTATATCTCCTAATTTCCTCCCCACTCCCTGCCCCTGGTAGAGAACTGTTTGGTTCTCTATATCTACATAATTGATCTTTTTAAAAAATTCCATGTGAATGTGATCATGAGATATGTTTCTTTCTGTGTCTGGCTTCTTTCATATAGTTTTTCCAAAAGAAGACATAAAAATGATCAAGAGGCATATGGAAAGGTGCTCAGCACCATTAGTCATCAGGGAAATGCAAATCAAAAGCATTATTGGATACCACCCCACCCCATTAGGGTGGATATTATCAAAAACTCAAAAGACATGTACATGAGGATTTAGAGAAATGGAAAATTTTCTACATTGCTGGTGGGAATTTAGATTGGTACAGTCATTGTGGAAAATGGTATGGATATCTCTAAAGATGTTAAAAATATAACTACCATGTGACCCAGCAATTCCTCTTGTGAACATACACACAAAGGAAATGAAAACATCAGTTCATAAAGATATCTGTGCACACGTACATGCACACACACCTGATGGAATATTATGAAGCCATCAATGAGAATAAGATCTTGCTTTTTGCTACAAAATGGCAAGACTAGAGGATATTAATACTAAGAATCTGAACTTTTGATGATATAACTTAACTACAGAGCTCCCCACATATTGAAATCACCCTAACTTTGACTTTCAGTTCATTCATTCACCAACTATTTAATGAATCATAACTAACTTCTAGGTATTATTAATGGGTCTATAGATACTGTAGTAAATAGAACAGATAACTCTGTATTTTGAGGGAATTCACATTTTTGTGCAATTATATAAGCAATAAACAAATAAATTTTATTGTATGCTAGAATATTATAATGCTCTGGGAAATATGGAGAAATTTAATAAATACCCAAAATACTAAGGGGAAACAGATAAAGAGGAAAGATAAATGGAGCTATAAGTAGAAGAATCATGAGATCAAGAGAATGTATTTTTCATTTAAAAATTTTTTTGTAGTTGTAAATGGACAATATGTCATTATTTTATTTATTTTTATGCAGTGCTAAGGATCGAACCCAGTGCCTCACACCTGCTAGGCAAGCGTTCTGCCACTAAGCTACAGCCCTAGCCCTGGTTTTTTGTTTGTTAAGACAGGAAAAATAACTCCAGTTTGTATGCTTAGAGTATTAATCTTGTAGAAGGAGGAAAAAGTGATTAGTTATTGCTCATGCTGTGAGGTTATGAATTTCCCTTTTAATTAAGCCAGTCTAGGTAGGGATATTCTGTTAATTGTAGCCAAGAAAATTCTCACTAAAAGAGTCAGCTATGTACTTGTATGTCTAAGTATTTTTTCCTTTATCCCTGTTGTTCAGGCACAATTTAATAATATTCTCTTTCATTCCAAAATAGTCTTGATTTGGATGATAAAAGACAAGCAGTGTATTTCATTTTTTTAAAATTTATTTTTATTGTACACAAATGGGATACATACTGTTTCTCTGTTTGTACATGAAGTAAAGGCATACCATTTGTATAGCCATACTTTTACATAGGATAATAGTGTTTGATTCATTCCGTTATTTTTTCCTTCCCCCCAATTTTTTTTGGGTGCTGGGGGATTTGAACCCAGGGCCTCATGCATGCAAGGCAAGCACTTTACCACTGAGCCACATCCCCAGCTGTATTTCATTTTTTAGTAACACTGCTAACCATAAAACAGATTACAGTCTTGGGTCTACCATTCACAATATGTCATCTCAGACAAGTTTCTTAACTGCTGTGTTTCCATTGCTTCATATGAAAACTGGGCTTAAAAACAACACTCTTCTTGTGGTGTTTTGCTGAACAAATGATATAAACACATAAAGAGCATACAGAAGGAACTTGTCACCACTTCACACCATTAGGGTGGCTATTCTAATAATGTTTTTAAAAGTTTTTTAGTTGTAGATGGACACAATATTTTTATTTATTGATTGATTTTTATGTAGTGCTAAGGATTGAACCCAGTACCTTACTCATACTAGGCAAGCATGCTACCACTGAGTTATGGCCCCAGCCCTCTAATAATGTTTTAAAAACTAAAAATTACAAGTGTAGATGAGTCTGTGGAGAAAATTCTTGTGAATTGCTAGAAGGAGTATAAAATGGTGTGGTCACTATGGAAAAAAAATAGTATCATTCCTCAAATATCAAACACAGAATTACCATATGATCCACCAATTTCATTTCTAGGTATATGCCAAAAAATTGAAAGCAGGAACTCATATTGTTGTGCAAGTGTTCATAGAAGCATTATTCCTAAGAGCAAAAAAGATGAAATAATTCAAATTTCCATTGACCGATGAATGAATAAACTGATTTATACATACAGTGAGATATTACTCAGCCTTAAAGAGAATGAAATCGTGATACATACTACAACATGGTTGAACCTCAAAACCATGTTAAGTGAAAGAAGTCAGATACAAAAAGACAGATATTATATGATTCCACTTATATGAAGTAAGTAGAATATTCAAATTAATTGAAACAGATGCAGAACTTTGATTATCAGGGATTGAGGCAGGAATTATCCTTTAATGATTTCAGAGTCAGTTTGTGATTATGGAACATTCTTAAGGTGAATAGTGGTGATGATATCACAATAATGTGAATGAACCTAATGTCGTTGACTATACAATTAAAAGGTTAAAATGACATATTTTATGTCATGCACATTTTGTAGTAATTAAATACCAATTGAGATATTATAAACACTGACTAAATACTAGGTACTACATGACACTACATGCTACATGATGCAAAATTCATCTTTATAATGAAGGATGCAAACTGTGTAATTGCATGCTTTGTCAATTCATACATGCAACCTGAAAACTAATTAAATAACATGCAATTAACAAAGTGAAACTTTTCTTACATTCCTGGGGATCAGGCCCAGGACATTATGCATACTAGGCAAGTACTCTAATACTGAAGTACATGCCAGCAAGGAGAAACTATGGAAACACCATTTTATTGGTAAGGAAACAAGAAAACAGAACATCTAACTAAGGTATAAAGGGGACTAAAAATAAATGTTGATTTACAGACTATATTAAGATGCTTAGCAAGGTTACAAATCTTGCTGAAATACAAATACATGACATCATGATGTGACTCAGTAAAACATGGACACAATGTGGTCAGGAAACAGGCAATTGGGATGATAAAACAGTCTTTCATTAACAATTAATTGTTGTTTAATCCAATTGCTGTAGACAGTATTCTCCCACCTTTAACTAGCTTAATCTCCAAGCTTAATCTCCATCTGAATATGATGAGGTATCATATTCAGGATTATGTTACCTCACATAGCAAAAGGGATTTTGCAGATGTACTTAAGGTTACTAAGCAGTTGACCTTAAAATGAGGAGATTATCTTGGATTATCCAAAAGGGTCTTAACTAATTACAAGTGGAAAGGTTTTTCTGGACATCAGCAGAAGTGAGACAAAGCTGAAGCCCAAGAAAGACTGGGCACACCACTGCTTACTTGAAGATGAAGTAACCACATTATGAGATGTAGGCAGCCTCTAGAAGTTTAAAGAAGCTCACAAACAGAGGCTTCAGGTACCTGGGATCAGTCACACAACCACAAGTAATTGAATTCTGCCAATAATCTGAAAGAGCTTGGAAGCAAGTTCTTCTGCAGATCCTCCAGGTAAGACCCCAGACAGGCTGACAGCATGGTTTCAGCTTTGCAGAAAACTCCATTATCCATACTAGACATCTGACCCAAGGAAACTATGAAAAAATTATGTGTGCTGTTTTAAGACACTAAGTTTGTGGTGATATTTATTTAGGAGAGAAAACTAGTACATGGGTATTTAAGTTACTGTTGTATTAAATCTGTTGTGGTTAAAGTAATTTTCTATGTCATCCAACCTACTGGAGAGACTGAGGAATAATTTCTGACTCAGCCATAACCACATGCAGCTCTAAGGTACAAATTAAAATAAGCAGAGCCAAAGGCACAGTGCAGAGAATTCTAAATGTTGTATAATGAAGATTAATTGCAATATAAAGGAAAGAACAGACATATTAAAGTGTGACAGCAACAACAAAGGACACTGCCAGGTAAGATGGGGCCACACTCCCTGGGAAGAGCTCCATGCTGAACTGTGCTTTCAGTCTCTGCCTTTGAAATGAGGTAGAATTTTCAGTTCCAGGATTTTCCTGTGGGGTAACAGCACAGAAGCAAAGACAGGGGAATGGCAGGTAGTGAGGTAGTGACACTGAATTAAATTGAAATAACTTACTATATAAAAGGGTCTGGTGTCATAGGCATTGCTTAAGGCTGTAGAGTCAGACAGTCGGGTTCCAACAATATCCAGCTCTGTGCTCCAATCAGAGTTCCAGAATTCTAAATCATAAAATGTGTATGTGCATGCACGTGTGTGTGCTTTTGTAAAACATCACACTAATAACCAATTTTAACAAGCCTTTACAAACCACTGAGGTTAAGATCTGCCTGATTATTTTCTTCACCAAGATAGCTGCATAACGCCTCAATGACCTCTCTAACCCTAGTACTTACCACAGTGCATCAAATATGGGGAATTGCTGACGTTTATCCTAGCTCCCATTTTTCAATAGCTTCTAGGATCAGTGTATAGGTGGGGATGGTACGTCTTTAATCACAGCTCTGTCACCTTCTATCTGTGTAGTTATGGGCAAGATATCTGAAGCTTCAGATTTCTGAGCTTTTGTTTCTTCATTGGTGAAACTGACATGAAGATACTTAAATCAGTCAGGCATGGTGGTGCATGCCTGAAATCCTAGCAACTTGGGATGGGAAGAAACAGGATCAAAAGTTTGAGGCTGGCCTAGGAATTTGATACTCTCAGCAAATTAGCAAGACTCTGTCTCAAAATCAAAATCAAAAAAGATTGGGGATGTAGCTCAGTGATAAAGTGCCCCTGGGTTCAATCTCAAGTATAAAAAAAAGGAAACCTAAATAATGCATATTTTGGACTGGGGGTTGTAGCTCAGTGGTGGAGTGGTGCTAGCCTGGCACATGTGAGGCACTGGGTTCGATCCTCAGCACCACATAAATAAATAAAATAAAGGTATTGTGTCTGTCTACAACTAAAAACAATTTTTAAAATAATGCATATTTTTACTATATGTATCAGTAAGATAAGAACCTGACACATGACTGGTCCACAAAGAGTTCTTAATTTATTTTTTGGTATGTAGTTAAGAGGAAAAATAAAGGCTGCTTTTATGAGAATTTTGTAAACTGCAGAAAACAGGAAGTCTGTCTCAGTCAAAAATCAAGATGGGTCCTTCTGAGATGTAGGCTGGTAGTAAAAGCTATTTGAACTAAAGTAAAGTTCACAAACTAGGAGTCTGATCACTATCCTCTCCTACAAAATCTAACATTGCATTTTAGAAAAACTGCAAAGGTAAATAGTTATTTTCAAGCTTGCCTGGAATTAAACAACCTTAAAGATGAAAAGGAAATAAGATAAGCTATTTTCCTCCCAGTCTCTGAATTCCCAGAGAATGATTCCAACTTGAAGCCCATGATCACACCCATGCTGCCAAGGTGCCAATGGAGTAGCTCTCCAAAACAGCCCACATTCTTGATGGCACTTGAAGTTTTTCTGTGGAAGTATTTTCACAATGAGAATTTGGATACAAAACATTGCTTGTATGTGCCTTGACATCATCAAATAAATCTCTAATATTTGAGAAGTCCTGGTAATCCTGGGAAGCCCACTCTGATCTGAGGTAATGACCTCATTGTACATGGACCTGTGGAAATACAGCAGTGCCATGGACAAGACACCTGTCTTCCTTACTGGCCTGTTTGGTCTTTGTTGAAGGAAAGGTACCCGGTAAAGTGTGATAATGCCACGCACAGGAGAGGATTCAACCTCATCAAAACCACAGCTGGGCCAGGCATGGTGGCACATACCTATAGTCCTAGGGGCTTGGAGGACTGCAGTAGGAGGATCTCAAGTTCAAAGACAGCCTCAGCAACTTAGCCAGGCTAGAAGCAACTTACCCAAAACCTGTCTCAAAATAAAAAATAGAAAAATGGCTTGGGATGTGACTCAGTGCTAAAGTGCCCCTGGGTTCAATCCCTGGTACCAAAATAAATAACTAAATCCCAGAAAAGAATTATCTGTAGTAAGTAATCTGTCTCTTCAAAGGAACACAAACCAGTACCCCCTTCCCTGCTACAGCAGGAATCAGTGTGGAATTCACTATCATTTGGCCAAAGAAGCTAGAGAGAGCATTCCAGGATAAGGAGCTTCTGAAAGTATGTGGAGAGAGATGAAAGGGCTGCAGAGCCAGCAGGGAGAGGAGTGGAGGGAACAGGAGAGAGATGCAGGGGGCCATCCCAGGTGGGATCTCCCTGTGCTGCAGGTTTCCAGGGGTGTCACCCCAAGAGCCCTGAATTTCCCAACCCTTCTGGCTATCTAGAGTTCTAGGATATGGGGCAAGTTCTACAATGCCTTGGATCTCAACATTCTCTATCAAAAAATAGGAATGATGTTATTTCCCTTGAAGGGGTTTTCCTCAGGATTAAAGAGAAGATAAATGAAGTGCTGAAGATAGCATATAATATGTGGCCTGTCATTAAATAATCAGTCTCGAGGATATGTTCATCTATCTCATAACATTGCATTGCATCCACCATGCTTAATCATACAATTATGTGTTATTCTACAAGATACCAACTTACTGAAGTAAAACATAATGGGCAAATTATATTACAAGCTGTGCACAGGTGAAGAAAAAAACATCACTTACAGTGGGGTGTGTGGTAAGAACTGCTGGCTCTGCCTACCAAGGTGCCACAGAAAATGAGGCACCTTGAGACTCTAGCTGGGTCCATGGTGACATAAAGAGAAAAGCAATAAACAACATAAGTAGGTGAATTTCAGTCCATCAGGTGATAAGAGCTGTGATACAAACAAAATTTGGGCCATCATAAATGGTCAGGAACACCAGGGGAAGGGATTCACAGATGGGTGCCCTTAACAATATGCAACACAGCGGTCTCGGGAGCTGAGGACTGTTCAAGTCATGGATGGAAGTGAGGCATAGCCTGGTGGACAAAAGAGAGGCGCCTTCCAGGCAGAGGGAATGGCTAGAAGAGAGGACCTGAGGAGGGCGCCTGCTGGAGAAAACCCAGAGTCTTAGAGTCCAGGCCAGGCCAAGGTGAGTGAGTGAAGGGGACACACTCATGGCAAAGTCAAAGAGGAAATGTGCCAGCCCTTCAAAGAGCCTCGTAGGCTTGTGTAAGGATTTAGCATGACCCTCAGAGGAAAGAAGATGGGCAGTTACAAGGCTTGGTGCTGGCATAGCACTTAGCACACCCTGAGCACCCGAGAAAGCAGGGCCACAGCCAAGGGGGTTGAGGCAGAGCTGGTGAGCAAAGATGGACAATTCTAGGCATGAGAGTGGAAGAGCTCACGTGGACTCAACAAGTCCACTGAACACCCTGTTGACCATCTGGTCCTGGGCACATCTCTGTTGCGAGTGCACAAATGCAATCCTCTCCACACCTGTAATTCAACTAGGACACAAACAAACAAACAAACAAAACATGGGGGCATTTTGAATAACAATCATTTTGTGTTTGAGAAGGTTTTAGTGAATTCACTACTAGAGACACATTCTAAAGGCACTTTCGTGTTTGAGGGAAAACGTGTGTCCATTGTACATACAGAAACAAAGAATTGGGGAACTTAACAGAGGTTGACAGGATAGACAAAGCCTGCATCACCTCCTAGGATGAAAAGACACCTAGTGAGCTGCCCCAAGGTCACAAATATTACATTTCCGATTGGTAACACACAATGAACAGAAACAATAATAAATACATTTTCTGGTACTTGTATCTTCTGTCACAATGTTTCTTTCCAACCATTTTTCTGAGCCTTTGCAGGACATCAGGTCCTGACTCACATTGAAACAGTTACACTTCATGCTGTCTCCCAATCTTCCCTTCTCACCAGGATGCCAATGGAATGTTCCAGAACTCTTGAATGGAGATATGGTACAATTAAAGCTGAAGAATGCCTGGAAAAGCAGATGCCAGTGGTTTAATCCCAGTGAAGGGGTGACTGAGTACATGGTCAGAAAAGTCCCTCTGGGAGAGATGAGGGTCATGAAGTAGGTACTCATGACTTCCTAAGTACCTATCACATTTTACAGATGAGAAATATTAAGGCAACAAGACATTAACATGCATACAGATGCACAGCTACAGAGAGGGATAGATTTAAATTCTAGCCATTATTTTCCTCATTGACCAATGCTGGAACCACTTCTTCTGGATTTGCTTCCCCTTTAAGTACCATGAAAGTCTGTCAGGTATGTCCTGGAAGTCCCTCTCCTGACAGCTGGGTCCACCTGGGAGTACTGTCTAGTCAGGGACGGTGACTCCCATTGTCTATCCCCAGGTTGTTTCCACAGGGCTCCTCTCTCTCAGGCCTGGACTCCACTAAAACCAGCCACAGAGGAGATGGCTCCCGCTTCCTTGGCTTTCTCACTGGTAAAGCCTCCAACTTCCCATGAGCATGCTGCTACTGCTGCAGAATATGAGGCCCAGGCTTCTTGGTTTCAGAGCGCATCCTCTCAGCTTGGGTCCTGGGTGTCTAGAATTTACATGAAAGCTACATTCCCTTGGGTGCCTGGGTTTCCCAGGAAGAAACAAAATGTTGAGAGGAGGAAGACTTAACCAAAAGGAATGCCAGGCCTCTGTGTATCTCCGCAACTCCTAACATGACGGACATTTGCATAGTGTATGCCAGAAGGTTACCCAGAGAGTCCATGCATCTGAATCCCAACTCCAACACTTACTGGCTTCTTGCTTTCAGCTTTTCCAGCTCATTTATGAATCTATTGAGGGGGATTTTGATACCCACTTTTCAGACTCATTGGCAAATGAAGATTAAGTATGTAAAATTAGGTTGACCATCACTGGCCTAGAGTGATGACAAGATAGCATCTTCTTGTCTGCATCCCTGCATTCCATTCTATCTCACAGGGGAAACTGAAGCTTCAAGTGGTTAGGCTCCATGGCAAGGTGACAAAGGCGTTCATTGCTGGGAATGGATGGGCACTTTTCACTTATTGTACCCAACAACACCATGAAGGAAATTTTCTTTCACCAAACTTGGTGAAACATCTTACCTAATGGACAACACTGAATGACATCACAGAAGGCCACAGCAAACCATTTGAAAGAATACTCCATCTGCCAAGACATGGTGATGTTGTGACAATGCAGTCTACGGAAACATGGTACCTTGCTTTCACATACAAGCTCCACTCTAAGCCTCAGTGTTCTCTTTTATAAAATGGACACAGTAACTGCCTCCCTCCCTAAGAGTGGATGGGATGACCATTAAATAACATCACAGGCTTACAGGGCGCTTGTCACACAGATGTAATCAGTAAAGATTAGGTGGCTTAACCTCATCCCTTTCCTTCTGACTCCAGCAAGGTTAAATGCCATCCACTTTAAGCAGAGGTTAGGTTTCTAGGAAATTAATTTCTCTGCTTTTGTTTGAACTTTGATCTCATTAAATGGTTAATATTTGTATCAGCTAACTTTTAATGCATGACAAAGCACCCCAAAGATTAGCACTTTACAACAAGAATTGCAACAATTATCAAGAATTCTGCAGGTTGATCATTTCGGCTGGGCTCATCTAAGTGATTTTTTGCTCTCTCGATCAGGCTTACTTATGCATGTGGGACCTTTCAGCTAAGTGGCTCTGCTGGGGCTGAAGGGTTCAGGATGGTCTCATCCATATGTTGGGCAACTGGTTCAGTGTCAGCTGGGTGAATGGGATGAAAGGGACATAGGGCTCTCATCATCCAGCTAACCTAAGCTGCTTCAGGTTGCTGTCAGGGGGTTTCAAAAGCCCAAAGACAGAAGAGCCCTAATGTACAAGCAATTCTCAGCTCTATGTTTACTTCACATTTGCTGTTCGCTGCTTGACAAAGCCAGTTCTAAGGTCAAGCCCAGCAACACAGAGCAAGGAGACACAGGCCAGCGTGAACACACTGCACTCATTACCCTAAAAGTCTAGTGCCACAGTGATTCAGAATTACAGCTCAGAAAAACATTTAAATAAGAATAGACTATTCCCTGTGATGCTGGGCTCCTAAAAATGATTTTTATTCTTAAAGTTATTAAGTTTTATAAATCATGGCCATTCTCGCCCTATTCCTCTCAGAGGTGAACAAACAAAATTATTTTGTGAAATTCTGGAAAAAAAAAACCTACCCTGAAAATTTCCTTGTTGTTGTATCAGACGTGTAAGTTGTGGATCTCCCTATCCAGAATCATGCCATGACTTTGCCACCAGGAGTCCTGCCTGCCTCTCCTTCCATATTCAAATGTTCCTAGTCCTCTCACTTGCCATGGATATGTCCCCAGCAGAGATGTTGCATAAGCAGAGTGTTCTGGGGAAGGAATGGAATAAACTAGAAAAGGGCACCTCTGGGGAGAAAGGGAGATGGGACCTGCAATGTGAAGTGGATTGGGACATGGCTGGGGCCTGGGTGGACCACTGCACCCCAGACACCAGTCCAATCTGCCAGCTTTGCTGAGTGCTTCTTGCTTTACTCAGATCATCTTTCAGATCCTTGAGCAGAATTGCTATCATCTTCCACTCCTTACTCCTCACCATAATGTTTAGGATCCCTTGCGATTTTACTTGTGTTTTGGTTGGTGACATTGCCAATTTGAATGTCATCATTTCTCCATGGTATTTTCTACACAATTACTGATATGCCTGAAAGTTCTAGATCTTCAAAAGATCAGTGTTTCATTCTTCTATTTACAGCAATTTGTACATTTTCCCTGAGGCATGTCCTAAGAATATATTCTTGTTGTCAGGAAATCATGATAACTTTGATTTCACCAATATGGACTTCTTCCTGTTTATAATCTCTTTACACCACAAAGAACTTTAAAACTATTTAATAATGTGGGTGATAATAGGCATATTTATGTTCATCCTGATTGTAATGGAATTTTTCTAAGTGTTTAACATCATGTGTGTAGTTGTGAGATATGGTAACACTGAGGAATTTGACTTTAAAGCTTGTTTTCAATGACCACGTTTTGTTTCCCTGAAAAGCTCTTTGATCACCCATCCATCTTGGACATACCAACAGTAGAAACAGTATCTCCATTTATTGAAGTCATTCTGTTTTCATTTCATCAGGTTCTTCATGTATGACCCAGTCCTTTTTGGGGGGTGGGGGGGCATAACAGGGATTGAATTCGGGGGCACCCAGCCAATGAGCCACATCCCCAGCACTTTTTTGTATTCTAATTAGAGACAGGGTCTCACTGAGTTGCTTAGCGCTTTGCTTTTACTTAGGCTGGCTTTGAACTGGCGATTCCCCTGTCTCAACCTCCTTAGCTGCTGGGATTACAGGTATGCGCCCTCGTGCCTGGGGGACCCAGTCATTTTTGTCACATCCTGCCCTAGATAGTTCAGGCTTTTGTTGTCCTTGGGAAAGGACCATCATCTTCATTAGCAATTCTGGATATACATGGACTGAAGCAGATCCCTAGAAACTTAATGTTTCATAACTGGTTTCCATTTACTTTTCAGAGTGCATCTTCCTCAGAGGAAGGGATGATTTCAAAGTAGGTTTCCATGACTTCCCCTTCACACTTGGCTGATGCCAACAGCCTGTCAGTGAGAGACAAAGTTTCCAATACCGCAATATTAGTGGGTATCAGACTTCTCTATAAGACATTCTCCTCTAAGAATGGGCCAGGGAAACACTGAGAAGAATCAAAGGGAGGAGGAAGGCTGTATATGGCTTACTCTGGGGCTCTGAGGTGCCAGTTTTCGGATGAGCAAACAGAGGACAGAGCGCACCAAGTGGTCTTGCTGGAGTCACAGGTCAGACATTTTTGTAAGTCAAAATGTAAAACGTGGACTTCATGGAGTGCCATGCACACCTCTCCCCAAAGCGCTTGCAACAGTTACAGATAAGAAAGGAGGAGAAGCGTGGTGGGGGTGTGCGGATACTTGGGATTTGATACAAGACCACCCGGTGGTTTTGTACTTGTGAGGTGCCTGTGATTCAAAGTTCAAAGGGCTGCAACTAGGAGGCAAGGAGTTGACTGAGGAGGAAACTGAGGAACAGAGAGGTTAGGGACGATGTAAATAGGGGTTTAAGAAATGCTTTAAGAGCGGGGTTGTGCCAAGATGCCTGGCAAGGTGGAGAACCTGTTGAAGAAAGAAAACTGCATGATGTGACTCAGCAAAGACGAGCCTGCCAGGAACCGCGCTGGTCATCTTGCGGACAGGGGGCTCTTCCCACCAACAGGCAGTGCCTTTCATCCTGGGAGATGAGGATGAGGATGGCGTGGGCCCGCTGGTGTGTACAGACCCGCGTATGGGTGGGGTGGGGTGGGGTGGTGAGGAGCACTGTCCAGCGGCGCCACAGCCACAGCCACGCTGGGCAGAAAGACACACGTGGAGCGGTTCCCGGGCCAGGTGCCAATGCGGCGAATCTCGCTGCGTGGGCAGGAGGTTGCCGGCCCCAGAGGTGCGGGGCGCCTGCGCAGTGGGCCTTCAGCGTCGCGCGCTGCGGGAGCCAGGAGACCCCCGCCCCCGCCCCTCGCCCTCCGCCGTGGACGCGCACGCGGACCGGCCCGCGAGCGCGCACGCGAATGCGCCTCACCTCGCTCAACCCCTGCCAGGCTGCTGAGCGACGGAGGGCGGGAGCGGCGCACCGGCGGCGGCGGCGACGCGGTGGGCTGCGTGCGGAGTCGTGGGCTGCCGGGTCCGGGGAGGCGGCGGAAGTGGCGCCTCCAATCAGTCGGCGGGTGGGGACCCTCCGCGCGCCCGGCCGGCGGCTGCCCGCCCCGCGGACTGACTGACGCGCCGGCTCGCCCCCGCCCCCGCGCCCGCCCCAGCGCCCGCCTAGTCTTCCCTCGGCCGCACTCGCCGCTCCGGCGACTCTCTCTGGAGCCGGAGCCCGAGCCCGAGCCCGAGCGTGATCCCTCGCCCCAGCTCTCGCCCTCGCCCGGCCCTTTCTCTGCACGCCAGCTCCTCGGCTGCTCCGCGGCGGCTCTGGCCACTCTGGCGGCGGCCTCGAGGATGAAGTGCAAGCCGAACCAGACGCGGACCTACGACCCCGAGGGCTTCAAGAAGCGGGCGGCGTGCCTGTGCTTCCGCAGCGAGCGCGAGGACGAGGTGCTGCTGGTGAGCAGCAGCCGCTACCCGGACCGCTGGATCGTGCCCGGCGGGGGCATGGAGCCCGAGGAGGAGCCGGGCGGCGCGGCGGTGCGAGAGGTGTACGAAGAGGCGGGAGTCAAGGGGAAGTTGGGCCGGCTCCTGGGCGTTTTCGAACAGAACCAAGATCGCAAGCACAGGACGTACGTGTATGTACTGACTGTCACCGAGCTGCTGGAAGACTGGGAAGATTCCATTAGCATCGGGCGCAAGCGAGAGTGGTTCAAGATCGAAGATGCCATCAAGGTCCTGCAGTGCCACAAGCCCGTGCACGCCGAGTACCTGGAGAAACTGAAGCTGGGCGGCTCCCCGACCAATGGAAACTCCGTGGCCGCGTCCGCGTCGCAGAGCGATCCCTAGTATGTACCGCTCGCGCCCGGACTTCGGTCGTCGCCTGGCTTCAGATGAGCCCTGCCGGAGGGAGCACCTCTCCTGCCATGTGCGGTCGCACGGGCAGGAGAGAGGCCTCTTTTGTTTCCCTGGCAGACCTCTGAATCACGCTTGCAAACTGTCTCAGTTGCCAGGCACTGTTTTCAGACAATTTGCACGTTTTTCAGACGCTTTGAAAATCGCTTCTTGGCGACACTGTAAAATGTTTCCGTAAGCCAAAGCCGCGAGGGGTTTCCTTTAAAGGTGCCTTAAGTGTTAGCCCTGCTCTGCTCTTGGGGGTGGGTGTGTGCGCGCGCCTTGTGATGTTTTGGTTTGGGCATTTTTTTTTTTTTTTTGCACTTCACATGTTCGTGCGTGAGTGTGCGTGCGCATTTTGGATAGCAGGCGTGTGATTTGTTTCCGAGTGGAGGCCTTTCAAGTGCGACCGGCTTGATCGTGTGGGCATCTTCTATTATTTTTTTCCCCGAAGTTGATTTCGCCTTCACAGCTTCCTTCATCCTTGCCAGCAAGCCCTTCCGTGGTGGGAGTTGGATGGGATCGTTTTAAATTTGAAAATTGGGAAAATTTAAAGCTTGTGCCCTTCCTGCAGTCTACAGTAATTTCGGCTTCAGAAATGGGATCTGTTATGCCTTTTTCAGAAATGCCTTTGTCTATTCATATGTAGATCATTTTGTTTATTTTCCTCCTTGCGGTTTTTCACTGCAGACTAGAAATGGCCATTTCCCATAGAGTTTATGAGGTGTTACCCCATAGAGTAGATATATCTGGGGAATCGCTAGCAAAATGCATGTGATGTTCATAACTTATCATGAAAACTGTCCTCATAGAATATGATTTAACCTGTTGAACTTCCATCGCCCATTACCCCTTTCTGGACACCCTGGAAGAACTGTGATTCTCTCAGTATGCATTCGTTTTTTATAGAAAATCATCTCCCATGTTTGAATTTAGTGATAACCTGGTTAAACTTCCCTCTGACTGGCAGTATCCACAGGAATGGATATCATCTTTAGGGTGATTGTATCTCAGTTGAAATAGTTCCATCTCTTTGCTATTCACTGTTACAGATTTTGCAACCTGTTAGGACACCTGTACAATTTCCCTTTAAGCTGACAATAGGACTAACTTTTGGGGATGCCAAGTCATGAGCTCTTACTTTTTCCTTGATACTTGCTTGCAATCATGAATCCCATTTTTAAGACATTAGTCTCTCTTCTGGAACTTCTGTGTTTCCCCAGCCTTGTCTGAAATTAGGTAGAAGAAAGTCTCCTTTATAAAGAGGGTATTGGGGCTGCCGAATTTTTAGGGCAGCCTGCAACAGGTTCATAGCTCCTTAACGTCGTTGATAGATATTTTGGGTCACTATTATCCACTATATATTAAGAAATTTTGACTTTTGCTCTCTGAACTAAATTCCTCTCCTGTACTACGATGGTTGAGAAAACACCCATTTTTTAATGAGAGCATGCCTAGGGTTATCTTTCTTTAGATAATACTTAAGTCTTAAAAGTAATACATACAGACCAATAATAAATGTGATAAATAAAGGTGATAATAACTATTTTGTTATTATGCAAATTAGCTATTGAAAGAGCACAGTCACTCAGAATTATCATTTTTTACATCTGTGTTTCCACTGTTTTTAATATAAGCTCTTTGTCGTATATGGATATGTCTTAAAGTACATGACATTAACAAAAAATAAGGTTGTCAAAGGAATAAGAAGACTAGAAGACAGTTTATAAAATGTTTTAAGAAAAGTATATAATTTCAAATTTAAATTTTAAAAAGCAATGAATATGGTTATCATTAATTATCCAGTAATATACATTGACTAATAGAGTTCTCAGTAACCTGAGATTCTTTGAAGTATATAGTAACACCTGAGAAACTGGATTATTGCTTTATTACTTTATTTTATTCATAAAACTACCTCCATCTGAAATGCTACAATTACCTGGGAGGTTATACCTTGCATTGTTAGAGATAATAATGCACAATATAATTTTTTATTTTTGAGGTATTTTTTGACAAATGTGAAAAGGACAGTGTTGATGGCAACCAATTTTAAGTGTTGTTAGCTAGTTAAGATTTGCTGATTTTTTACTCAGAAATGTTTGGATTGAGTACTACTACTTGCTAAGATTTTCTTTAGCATCCAGATATCTTCAGTTTATGCAATTTGTAAAACTTCCAAGATTTTCATTCCCAAATTGGAACAGAACATTTTACAGCTATCACACTTTAATCTTTCAAACTCCCATAGGTAGTTCTTGTTAAATATACTTCTGTAGTTCAGTATAGAAAAAAATGGAAAGAACTCAAATAGCCTTTCATTTCAAAGAGTAATCCAAAAATTTCAGGGTAAAACAATTGAACATAGACAAAGCAAATGGTTTCTTTTGTACCTCCATTCTCCAAAAGTTTGGTGCACAGGTAGAATTTTTCTCCTTACACCATCATTGTATAGCACCTATGTATTTTTTATGTGATGATTGCAGTAAAAATGTACAGCCAAATTTTTCAGTTCATACCACACCTCCCAGAATCTAGTGCACTGAACAAAGATAATTAATATTTTAATACATGAAGTAGAAATTTTTCTTCAGCATGTTTTTAAAGGGCTGATTCTTCCCCCCACCAACACACACACTGGAAAAGTGCCTCTTCTTATCCTAAAAAAAAAAAAAAAAGGTTTGAAAACACTTCAGAATAAAGGGTATTTTGATATGCTTGACACAGATTAACATTATATTTTCTAAGAAACCAATGTTCTGTTTATCAGACCACTTGTAAGGAGTAAGAGGTTGAGAGTGGCTATGAATAATTATTTTGTGTGAAATCACTTGAGAGAATTGTAAAGAGTTCTTTTTGTATTTAGAAACATCAGTAAAACTTGAAGTATGGGTAATAGCAGGAACAGGCAGCTTGTAAAGTACCAGCATGTTAGTGGCCCTTCTGGGAAGGACGATTTAAAGGGCTAAGAAGCTGGAGCTGCTCTTTCTCTCACTTCTCTTTAAATGGAGTTGAATTGTAAGAAAGCACAATTCTTCACTCAATAGTTGTTAACTGGGAAAGAGAAATAAAAATGCTGTTTTAGAGCCTGTAGTACTAACAGTTGGCTAGATCTTTCTTTTTCAGAGTTCCTTTTGTGGAATCACCAGGCAAAACAAATGTTTTCAGCATCATCTCTAATGTTGTAATCATCTTTCTGACTGACTGTTGACCCATTAGAATATGAACTCTTTGAGTACTAGGACCCAGCCTGAATCTTCCCCATATGTTCAGAGCCTGTAACAGTGACTGGAATTTGGAGACATTTGTCATTGATCCACAGATTAGAAATGTCTACTACCTGTGTATTCCTGATTTCTCGGCTTCATAATGTACCTGGTTCTTGGGACAATCTGTTACCTCCTCAGGTTCTCGTCTGGCCTCACAGTGGAACTGTACTGGATAATTCACTGAAGTCTTTTCCAGTGGTTGATGAACCACAGTAGATCCTCAGTAAATATTTGTTGACTAGAAGAACTGATAACCAGTAAAACCCTATTAATGAGATTATTTTTTTTTAGGTGAATGGCATAGATGTTTTCAGATTTACTTTGAAAGAATCAAGTATGTGAACCCAATGGTGAATGGAATTGTGAAGCACAGGTGAGCTCTTTGACATCCCCAAGAACACAGCTCATCCTATGCTTTTGGACGCTTTTCTGTTATAACAATGGCTCTTCTCCAGGTTGTTGCACTACCACTGTATCTGTACAGAATTCTATTTTGGCACCTGTGGCCTTCTTTTTTGTGCTTTTTCAATTATGTGTCTGTATTTCCCACCAGATATGATATTGAATGCAAGGAACTTATTTCCTTTAGTCTTTTTATATATCTAGCATACAAGATATCACTTGAAATAAGGTAGACATCACTGAAGACGTCTTTAAATAACTTAATATTTTGTAATAATACTGAGTGGTAAAACATCTGCTTCTAATCTGCCTAGCATATATATGGCTTTTGTATATCAGGGGTCACAATACTTTTAAGGAAGTTGTGACATGTTAGCAAAAAATTCTTGCTTCTATGTCTTAGTCATCCCAGACATTATGTACCTCTTGATGTGAGTATACTATACCTTCTTTGAAATATATTTGCCAAAATTTTGAACCTAAATTTAACCATGCTTCTAGACATTATTCCTCATGTATAGAAAATACAGGGGACTGAGAAACATACTACTTTACAGCACAGAGATGAGATCAACAGAATCCTGACTTCAGGAAACTCTTCGGGACAAATGACTCAGTCTCTTCAGTAAATATATTGCAAGAATGAGAGAGAGAGAGAGAGAGAGAGATGGAGGATGAACCTATCAGTTGAAAGAGTCCTGTTAGCACTTGAATGGACCTTTTTTGGATCTTGATTTGACCAAACTGTAAAATGAATGCATTTATGAGACAATCAGGGTAATTTGAACATTGCCTGGACATGTGATATTAGTTGTGATAATGGTATTAAGGAAATAAGAATTCTTACCCACATTCAAATATTTACAGTTGAAACAATGTCTGGGATTTGCCTCAAATTAATAAATCTTGATTGTAAGTACATTGGCCTTTAAGTAGATTGGCCTTTAAGATTGTTGAAGCTGGGTGATGGTTAAATGATAGCTTATTATATATGTTCTTCTCTAATTTTGTATGTTTGGCATTTTCCTTAATAAAAAGTTAATAAAATTATTGTTGGAGTTCTTTAAATTAAGATCAATGTGTGAGATGGAGGTAAAACTGTAGATTATTTAAAAATTTTTGGTTCTGGGGTACCAGTTCTGGCTTAAGAGGTCAAATGCCCAAATAGAGATGGGAGATATACCCTGGAATGCCTAATGGTCCCAGACCTCTAATGATACAGACCAATGTTAGTTTTTCTTTTACTCTGGTTCATTGAAATAGGAAAAGTTAAATCCTTATTTATCTCTATTGGAAAATGGGAATGGATTCTCAGATGCAGCTGAGCAGGGCTTTTGACTGTACCTACAGTCCAGTTCATACTAATCTGATAAATCAAACTGAAAGGATCACCAAGAAACAAGTATATGGAATTTTATAAAATTCAATATAATGCTATTTTTAATAATTTTTTGGGGGGAACAATAGGTATGGATATTTTCATTGCATAGTAATTAAAGTTCTATTTGAGGGCTGGGGTTGTGGTTCAGTAGTAGAACACCTGCCTAGCATATATGAGGCACTGGGTTCGATCTCAGCACCACATTAAAATAAATAAGTGGATAAAATAAAGTTATTATGTCCATCTGCAGCCAAAAATGTTAAAACAAAATTATAATTGAAAGTAGATGAAAGGAAAGTAAGCTCTTCACATTCTTAATTGCAGTGAGCCATTTGTATTTCACAGACTGCAGATATTCCTTAGAAATCTAACCATCTAGGTCAGAGATAGTAAAGCTATATTTACATCAACAGACCTAGGGGAAGTCCCAACTATTTTGTGGGTCAAGAAAGCAGGAAGAAATTAAGGACAGTATTGGGGGCTCCTCTCTGGGAGGACAAATCCCTCCATAGGTGTGAAAGTAAGCTGCCCTTCTTCTGCTATCTAAGTGTGTTCTAATGCCAAGAGTAAGTAGTTTCCCAGAAACAACTGTTACCTGGGAAAGGGGAGGTGGCAGGTTTACCTTAGGGTTCTTTCCCACTAATATCTGAGCAGTTTTCAATTCCAAGGTTTCCCTGTGGGATGGCAAAATAATATACCAGAAAAACTTTCATGTCTTTTCTTGGATGTTGTTTTCTAATTTGAGTCTATTCCGATTTAGCAGATGTTTTAAAAAATGGAGTCAAGCAGATAGCCAGGGCATCTATAGATGGTGGTGGTAAATTAAAACAAATAGTGGTTTGGAGTTCCAATAGGCCATGGCTCAAAACTGGTCTCACCAGAGGTTGCATGACCTCTGCCAGGTTAATTTTCCTCTCTAATCCTCAGTTTTCCCATTTGCACAATGAGGATGTTCATAGCCCCTACCTATGCAAATCTTTGCTTCTGAGATGCCATTCTTGATCTCCCAGAGCATGGTATACTTGTGTATTCCTGGAACCCCATTGCTTTGTTATGTCAGTTCTTATCAAGATAATAATATACTGATTAGCCTGAATGTTTCTGTCTTCCAAACTCTGAGGTCCCATATATCAGAGACCCAACCTGGGTTGCCCCTATTCCCTGGAGTCTGACACAGAGCCTGAAACATGTCACCCATAATGCTTATGTTTATTATATAAATGACTGTCACACTCTTACTTGTCAAAAACACTCTGTTGTTAGTTTACAAGGTATTTGTTTGCTGGAAAATATGAAAAAATGAGACACCAAATATGTGGTCTGTGCCAAGTTTCTTTTAATTTAGGAGAATATTTTGTGTATAAATGTTTTTTTTTTCAGAATCTTCCAGTACCAATATTGTCCTAACTTCTTAACTTCATAAAGTACTGTATGATATTCCAGCAGAGGTTAAATTGGCCCAACAGCTATATTAGATATTTCAGTGAAGGCTACTCAAATAGGAAATGATTAAAGAATATGATAAGCCCTCAGTAGTCAATGTAAGAACTATTGAATGAAATCGTTTGTTAATTACATTATTTTGGTTTGTGGGTAAAAGATAACAATCAGGATTATATGTTAACAAGTTCGTACATATCAAGACAAAAGCCTGACTGATTGGTGTAGATACAGATGACCACTTTCTGATTTAGACAATTCAGTTTCAATACTTGTATTAACAGTGCAAAGAAGAATGAGACAAAGGGGAAAATTCCCCAGGTACTTGTCCTAAATACCCTAAAAAACAACAAAGAAACAAAAGGAGTTGGATGATTCTAATGCAAGTTGTAGGATGCACTTGCTGAAGAGTCATGTCTAAACTGTCTATTCTGTAGCTCTCTTGTGAAGGACATAAGACAGGAAGCTCCATGTTTTATCAAAACAGATAGGTGATGAGAAATTAGTTCATGACAGTCTCCCAGGGGAGAAAGGGAAGTGAATGAGAGATGGCCTTGTAGCCTCCCATCTTATGAAACTGGAGGATCACAAGGCATCTAACCAACACTCAGATTGACTGCAGTGGGAACATAGGCCATCCATTGTGGCCACTCCCAAGATACAGAAATGGTCCCCACCATAAAATTTGGTTCAGAAAACAAGGCTAATGACACCACAAACACAAAAACAGATGGACAAAAGTTTATTCCATAAAAAGGCTTTTTTGGGGGAGAGAGAGGCAGGCTTCTAAAGTAGTTCTGAAAACATCTTGAAAGAGCAAGGAAAGGAAATTAGTTTGGAGTTTTTATGGTGGTTGGGATGTGGGACCAGATTAAGGGTTCCAGTTTGCATCTGGGGACTTGTGTGGTATGAAAATTCCCTCAGGCATTAAAGGCGAGAGCACCTAGGGTTTTTATTAAGTTGTCTAGATGAAGGACTGAAAGAGAAGAGACAGGGGTGAGACTTAAATGCTGTCAACAAACATTAAAAAAGACTCTTTATTATAATTTACCCCTAATGTTTGACAACTAAAATGTACCATGTTTTTCTAATTGGATTTGAACAAGTTTAAATAAGTGATTATGGTACTCTGGTAGCCTGAGACATGTAAGGATGCTGAAAGTTCCATCCAGTGTTTTGTACTAGAGCTCCCCATTTTGTATCAGAATAAGGAAGATGAAATCCTTGGTCTCAGTCAATGACATTTGGAACTCTAAAGACAATAAGTAGTGTCTTGATTAGGCTTTGTATTGTAGCCAGGGCATCCATTTCTAAGATGATAGCCTGAATTTGGGCCCATTTTATTGATCCTTACGTTTAGTCCTTTATCAGAGATAACCCTGGTTAAGTGAAAACAAGTAGCAATAATCCACTGAGCTCTACCATGTAAAATTGTGACAATGTGTACATAAAGTGCACAAACTCCCATTTTCTTCATTCAGTTTATCTTATAGGGGCCCCTTGGTAGCTGACATATCTGGTAAAGGGGTGACCCTCCCAGCACCGTGGAATCTTAAAAAGGACTGAGGAAAAGGGATGCCATTCCCAACCTACAAGAGTGACATGCCAAAGGACCCAGGTTTGAATCCAAACTAGCAAAGAGGAATTGGTGACTGTGGTAAATTTGTAGGGTGTTGCTTTCAAGATCCCAGCTGAAAATGCAGAAGTACACTCAGAGTGTCAATGAGACCCTCTCTCAAGGAGACTCCAGTGTACATCCAGGAATTCCCACTCTAATGACATATAGCTGAAGCCTAAGAGGGTAGTTGTTGAATCTGTAGGCAATGGGCAACTAATGGCCATCATGGGTGTTCCAGAGATTCCAAGAGATGAGGATATGAAAGGAGGTAGCTAAAGCCTGCCAGGGAAGGGGTACATTACTCAAACTGTCCATTGTAGTATAATTTTTAAAAATTCTAGAACCTTTTTTGGGAGGGGGCTCCATTCAAGGTGAGCTTGTTTGCAAATAATGGCATACATGGGTGAAAGTAAAATTTCTAAGTGAGGTATATGTTACCTTCAAAAACCAAAAAAGCCTAAAAGATGTTGAAATATTTTAATGTTGTGGGTAAGAAGGTCAGTAGATATTTTTGACAGTATCAGGGATAGAGCAGCTCTCAGTTTACCAAATAATTTTCAAGAATTTAAACAAGGTTGTGAGGACTTATGCTATGTTTAGGACAATGGTCAACCCACCAACCATTTGTGGTACTGGGAATTGAACTCAGGGGTGCTCTTTTAGCTTTTTCACTGCTTTCACCAAAAATCCTGGCAAGAACACTTAGAGGAGGAAAAGTTTACATTAGGGCTCATGATTTCAGAGGTATCAGTCCATAGATGGCTGACTCCATTCTTCAGGGCCTGAGTGAGATGAGGTAGAACATCATGGCAGAAGTGTGTCCAGAGGAAAGCACCTGGGGACATAGCACCAGAAAGCAGAGAGTTTCATTCAAGAAGAACATTATACCAAATGCATAACCCCAGGGACCCCCCTCCTCCAGCCACAGCCTACTTGCCTGCAGTTACCACCCAGTTAATCCTTATCAGGGGATTAATGCATTGATTATGTTAAAGCTTTCATAACCCAATCATGTCACCTCTAAAGTTTCTTACATTGTCTCACACATGAGCTTTTGTGGGGACACCTCTTATCAAAACCATATTGGGCACTCTACCACTGAGTTACATCCCTAGCCCATTTTAATTTTTTATTTTGAGGCAAGGTCTCACTAAATTGCTAAGGCTGGCCTTGAACTTGCAATACTCCTGACTCACCCTCCAGAATCACTGGGATTGCAGGCATGCCTCACTGTGCTTAGCTGTCATCCCCTTTTTGTGAGCTCTTTTTTTGAATATTTGCACATTAAGCCTTTGAATTAATAGGTTCTATATCCATGATTTTCATATCTGTGAATCAAATATATTTTTAAAAAATTGTATTGTGTGTGCAGACTATTTTCTTGTCATTATTCCCTAAACAATATAATAACTATATATGTAGAATTTGCATTGTGTTATGTATTATAAATATGCTCGAGATAAGATGATTTAATATATATGGGAGGATGTGTGTAGGTTATATTCAAATACCACACAATTTCATATAAAGGACTTGAAGATCTGAGGATTTTGGTACCTGGGTGTGGGCATACTAGAACCAATTCCCATGGCTACCAAGGGACAACTCTATGTACTGAGTGACAATTTCGAAGGAATCCCATTAGAAGAGGATGTCATCAATGTAATGTTATGTCTGTACCCCTGAAGAAAGTTAGATACAGTTAAGTTCTTGCCTGCAATGTTTTTGTGAGATGGCAAAGCTGTTGAAGTACTAAGTTGTCAGGTAAAGGTGTAGAATTTCCCTTTGGAGCAGGGAAGAAAACGGGCTGAGGCTGTTTAAATGGGCACTGAACAATGCAATACCCAAACCTATAATAGCAAAACATCTATCAGTTGCCAATTTGATGGAGTCAATAATTTCTATGATATTATAATATTAATCATAGTGGCATTAATGGATGGGTACATGGCATTAAGGCTGTGATAATCCATCAAGAAGTTCCATTTGTTGTTACCACGTTTAAGAATAGGCTAAACTAGGCAGTTAAATGGAGAGGCAGTGGGAATAATTACCTCAGTCTCTTAAGTAGGTCTTCCATAATGATCATGTTTTTTTTTTTTTCAGTATTAGGGATTAAACCCAGGGCCTCATGCTAGGCAAGCACTCTACCATTGAGCCACATCCCCAGCCCTTTGTATAATGATTTTAATCATTAAAGGCCCTGTTTTAATTCACAAGGATGGGAATTCTCCATGTGGACCCATTTCTTTAGGCCAGTTTGTAAATGTCAAATATTTAATTTTGATGTATTACTTAAGTGGTCAATACATCAAAGGAGGGTATATTCAGGTTTCTTATCTGCTTGTCCAGATATGGACAGATGGGAAAAGGGAAGGGACAAGACTTAAAAACTTTTAATATCCAAAAATATTTTTTAAACAACAGAGTCAGGCTCTTTGGTACACCACACCATCAGATATCTCAACTAATTGTACTGATAGGGTCTTGTACCAAAACTGTTCTGTTGTTCTGTTTGTCTTAACACTGTATGAGATCATTGAGACTATAACTCTTTTTTTTTTCCTTTGGTACTGAGGCACTTAACCACTGAGCAGCATCCCCAGCCCTTTTTGAGACAGGGTTTTCTTAAGTTGCTGAGGCTGGCCTTGAACTTGTCAGTCTTGTGAGTCACTGGGATTATAGGCTTGCACCACCACACCTGGCTACGACTATAACTCTTGGTAGGAGAGTTGAACCCATCTAGAAGATAGACCTCAGCTACATGTAGTCAAGCCAATACAGTATGTAAAAGCAAAGATTTTAGCGATAACAAGATAAAACTAACCAGAATCATATCAGTGTTCAGAATTTTAATCTTTTTCTTTGTTTCAAGTAGAGACTGTTCCTTTCTGTAGACAGCGGATGTTGGAAGGCTTCTGAGAGTTCTTTGATTACGATTTTGTTGGTCAACCACTAAGCTGTGGATAGTGGCAAAAGTCTTTCCCTGTGAATGAGAGATGAAAGACAGATCATCACCTCTTTCTCCCCACCCTTGACCACCCAGGGTCAAAAGTGTTCTCTTCCCACCATCCAGAGTTTTTCTGTCTTTCCACAGCTACATGATCAGTATAACTGGTTTATGCAGTAATCACTTTACCATTTTTAAGCCTCCTAATTTCATGTCCAAACCACATCTCCAGTCTCAACTCTGTTCAGAAATTTCATTCTTTATGGTCCTTCCCTCATTCCTTTTCTTTCTATACTGGGGATTAACCCAGGGCCTTATGCTTGCTAGGCAAGTGCTCTACCACTGAGTCACATCTCCAGCCCACTTTATCTTTCTTTTTTGGCACTGGGGATTGAACCCAGGGGCACTTAAACACTGACCTACATTCCCAGATATTTTTTATATTTTATGTAGAGATAGGGTATCATAAGTTGCTTAGGGCCTAGCTACATTTCTGAGGCTGACTTTGAACTTGCCATCCTCCTGCCTCAGCCTCCCAAGGTACTGGGATTACAGGAGTGTGTCACTGTGCCCGGCCACTTCATCTTTTTTAAACCATTCTAGATTTTTTTCCTACTCTCTGATATGTGGACCATGCCAAGACCACTTTATGGATTGTCACCTCATATATATGAACATTATCATTAATATCTACAAATCCAGCGAGCATAGCCAGATAGCAAAAGAAGCATCAGGTTGTTCTTCCACCCCACTCTTCTTGCTTCCTGCAAGTTCTAGTCACCTGATTTTCCAGGAGTGTGTGTGGGAGTGAAAAAAAAACAGGGTGAGCAGAGTAAATCATGATTTGGATCTCCTTCCTGGCAACCTGAATCTTCTTCCCCACTCTGTAACCTCATCATTAAACATTTTATTGAAATGAGAGGTACCCTTCTAAGGAATCACCATATTTATAGCTCAAACAGCCTATCTTAAGTATTTACTTCGCTGGTAGCTGAGTTTTAGCTGTCTAGTTATGTTCATTTTCTTCTTAGGAATCCATTCTATCCTTCAATGTCATTTGCTGCCTAGGGCTTATATGGGACAGAAAATGTCCACGGGATGTTTATAAGGCTGCCCAGTGTTTTGTTACTTTTTATTATAAAGGCAGTACCAATATTCAGTCAGATGTGTTCAGGAAATCCAAATAATCTATCTAAGAGGCATTGAATAGTGTAGCTCTCTTTCGCTAAGTAGATGGGGATGGAAATGCCATATCTGAAAAATCCCCTGTAGATGTCAATGTGCACCAGAACTCTCAAGCAGAGGGTAGGGAATTTATGCCATGTCTGGCTAGGTCTGGTACCTCTGGCTATGTGCCCCAAACTCACTTTTCTACTTGGCTATGTAGCTGTTGGAACACATTTTCCAAGCTCTTAGACCTCATGTCCTGGAACCATTAGTTCTCCCCCCAGTTTGGAGTCTAGTCCTGAATTGTGAATAAATTACCATACTTTGTGTGATGCTCTATCCAGGCGGATACTGTATTCAGGTGTCTCTTTTGGGTAGTGCAGATTTTTTCAACTTGCTATGTCCATTGATGCTCATCCTTAACAGGTCCTTTTTCATGAGTGCTCATGTGGGTCATTCTGCCATATTATTTGTCTCTGCAGAGGCGGAGACTCGGTAATCCAGTTATCTTCCTACCAGGTGCTACACTGCTACCCTCTTGGCTTATGCCCATGAGTTAGTGAAAATGTATCAGGGTGCACTTTCCTAGGCAAAAACAATGGAAATATGCCATTAAACAGAGGTTCTGTTTCCATACACAGCTGTGCACAATTTTCTTGGAGCAGTACAGCAGCATTGATCTGGTACACCCTGTTGGCCTTGAAATTAACTGTTTTATCTGTGAACCAAATTCAAACATCCACAGGAACCTTAGTGTATTGAAGTCCTCAAGAAGCCCAAGACACTGGCACAGACCCCCACTTCTGAGAAAGCCTCATCAGGAACATGATCATTCACTTTTCATGTAACTGTGAGATTCTATAATGCTTAGCTTATTTTTTCCTGGATAGAACACTTCTGCTTAATAATAATAATTGCTTCTTGAGTACATTGCTTTTAATGCTTTGATCCCCTTCAAAATTCCTATTGAAACTTAATCCCCAAACAGTATTGAAGGTATTGCCTTTTGGTCCACCTCGTGAATGGGATTAGGTGTCCTTATAAAAGGGCTTGATTGAGGGAGATCATCCCCCTTTTTGCCCTTCTGCTTTCTGCCATGTGAGGAAACATGGCATTTTTCCTCTCCATAGGATGCAACCCTTTACAACTAAACCTGCTGGTGCCTTGGATGTCCCTGTCTCCAGAACTATGATAAAATGAATTTGTTCTTTATAAATTACCCAGCCTATGGTATTTATTTATAGCAGCACAGGGGGACTAAGGCATTAGGCAACCTCTACTTCGTTGGTGTTCTTATTTCTGACCCATCTCATGATAAGGATGTCAAAATGTCAAAAACGCTTGCTATTACTTTTTTAGTTCCTGAGAATCCACCAGCTCCCACTAACTACCAGTAATAGTTTCTCAAATGGGACATACAATTGGTCATGTCAGGCAAGTTCTCTGTCCAGAAGCCCAGGGAACATCATCACTTAAATATTACAGTTTAAATCTGAAATGTCCCCCAAAGTCTCATATGTTGAAATTTTGGTCCCCAACTGATGGCACTATGGGAAGGTAGTGGAAAGTTAAGGATTGGGGGCTTAACAAAGGTGATCACCTTTGTTCTGTCATTTCCTCTCCACCCTACTGCTGTACCCAGGGGCCTAGAAACAATGGAACCAAGTGACCATTGTCTGAAACCACTGAAACTGAGACAAAATAAACATTTCCTTCTTTAAGTTGATTTTCTCAGGTGTTTTATCACCATGAGAGAAAGCTAATTTAACACACTTAGTGATGATACATTTTATAAAAGCTCTAATCTGCATAATTTAGCTCCAAATGCTCTATAGAGCTGACTTGCCTGAATGGAAGTCTCCACAGCTTGCTGGGTAAGTCCTAGGGTCCACTGTTGAGTTATCTTATGTAATAGGCTAAGCAGGATTCTCATATATAAAGTACCTCAATACTGAATAAGTTTATAAGATACTGGGCCTCCTTTTTGTTTGCTGAAGATGTTTAAAGTCATCAGGTTTTCTGTATTAGATTCAGGGATTATTCTTTTTTTGAGATGCCTTCATATTTGTTCTTTATTCTTTTTTAATTCATTTTTATTGTAAACAAATGGAATACATCTTGTTTCTCTGTTTGTACATGAAGTAGAGGCATACCATTTGTGTAATCATACATTTACCTAGGGTAATAGTTTTTGATTCATTCTGTTATTTTTTTTCTCCCCCTAACCCGTCCCACCCCTCTTATTCCTCTATAGAGTCCCTCCTTCCTCCATTCTTGCCTCCTTCCTACCCCCAGGGATTATTCTTTAGGCACCCCAAGAACCTTATTTGGGTAACTGGCCACTGATTTCTTGATAAGAGTTAATCTTCCAGTCATGATGAATCATATATTGGACCCTATATCTAAGGAAGTATGCCATCCTTATCTCTTCAAAGCATAGGAGTTTTCAGTCTTTTCTAGGTCTCAGCCTATCCTTTGGTGAGAAATCATGGGAGAGTTTAGATTGCCTTATTGGAGCCCAGTAAACATATATTTTAATCTGAGCTATGTGAATGCAATTTGACTTTGGTCATCTAAATGTAGTGGGATGCTGAAGAAGGCATCAGAAATATCCAACACTGCACATCAGAGTCCTGCACAATGCACTCTCTCATCATTACTATATCTGGAATCGTAGGCATGAGGATTATGGTAGTCCACATTAAGGTGTCAAGTATCACTGATAGTTTTCATCAGACACACTGGACTGGTATGAAATTATTTAGTTTCCTTAAGCACCTCTGCTTCCATTAGTCCTTGATTAGTATAATGACCTGCATTTCCCACTCTGATATCTTTATTCCTTTGCAGTTACCACATGACTGGACTGAGGAAGTCTGTCAGGCTTCTAATTGTGCACTCATACCACTACCACTGCTCTAATTGTGTCATTTCCCCATAGGGAATATTCCTTCCAATCAAGAAAAATACATATAGAGTATGTATTGGCCCCAAAAGACCCATATATAAAGTTTTATAAGTTTATTGTCTAATATGAGATTTCCAATTTTAGTTAATTTGGGGGCTATATTAATTTTCTACTGCTGCTGCAATGAATTACTATAAACTCAGTGGTTCAAAACAATATACAGTTGTATTGTTCTAGAGGTCAGAAGTCTAACATTAAGGTGTTAGGCAGGTTATATTCCTTCTGGAGACTTCAGGGGAGAATGAATTTCCTTGTCTTTTCCAGCTTCTAGAAGCCACCTGCATTTCTTGGCTTGTAGTCCCTGTTTCCACCTTCAAAGCCAGCAGCATAGCATCTTCTCTCCTCTCTTTCTGCACCCTTCTTATAAGGATTTTAATGACTCTTGATTACACTGGGCCCATGTGGATAATCCAGCATAATTTTTCCACATCAAAAATTCTTAATCACATCTGCTTAGTTCTTTTCTCCATGTAATATTATCATCATAGCTTCTGGGGATTAGGATATGAACACTTTTGGTGAAAGCATCATTTAGCCTGCCACACTGGCTCTGTCCACACATACTTCCCAGCATCAGATTGGTTTGTTTCCTAAAGTTCAAAAGAGTTGAAAATGTTTGACAACCATGGTTGCTGTCAAGTGCTCAACACACCCAGACCAGTGTATAAGGCCTCTGGTACCTCTTAGAGAAGAAGGAACCTCCACCTCTGCCTTAGTCCTATATTTTCTTGAAGAGGGTGAAGTCTGGGTAAAGAGGTGGGATTGAAGATATTGAATCAACATTAATTCGAAAAGCACAAACTTCAGGAAAGAAGCTAAATCCTCCTGGGCCTTCTCCTATTTGTCCATAGTAAATGCTAAAGTTGGCCAGGGATACTGTCCTACTACACTATCTTGTGGTCTTCTTATGGTCTGATAGTGACAGAATTTCCTCAGGGGAAAATTAACAATTCCCTCTTTGAGGCCCATCAGCATATTAGCTAGAGTCATAGGTCCTGTGGTCTAGACCTTGAATTGGTTTTGTTTTCTTCTCCTTAGTCTGAAGGACCTCTTCCTATTTTTGTGTCCATTCTTTATTCTACCAGTTTGTTTCCCAGGAGCTAAGTACTTTTCTCAAGGCAATCTCTGGGACACAAGATAAGATTTTATCATCCTTAATAGCCTAATGGTGCCAACTGAACAAACCAGTGGATCTGACCCTGGTTGAGTATCTGATCATCTGAGAGCACATGTTCTCCATTATAAATCTGAACTGTAGTTACATTAGTCTTAAGGGAAATTAAAGCATCATCTTACCTCATCCATGGGTATTTATTAAATGACAGAAACTAATCTCAGGTAAGTTATTGTTTCATTATGAATGTAAAGATTCACTGTGGCAAACCCTGGTGTATTTTATCATGTTCTTCTGCCATGATAATTTCATCCACCAAAGTGCATTTGACCAGGCTGGCTTGGAGCATGGGGTCAGACATTAGGTAACTAAATGATTCCCATTCCTTTTCATTCATTGAAGCTGGCATGGCTCCCTCATTTACTAGTCAGAGGAGCCAAGCCTCTGTTATCTCAGTGGGAATTTTTTTCTCATTTTTAAGTTCATTTTAAGAGCAGATCTCAGCACATCTCTGAGATCTAACTCCCCTCGATTACCAACGTATATTTTATTTGTGGGTATGTCTGCTGATCAGAGAAAACTTGTGTTTTTGTTTTGTTTTGAGTTGGGGTCTTGCTAAGTTGCCCAGTCTGGCCTCAAACTGAAGATTCTCTTGCCTCAGCCTCCCACATAGCTGGAATTACAGGCTTGCAACACCATGCCCAGCTAAGGAAAAGAGTTTTGCTTTCCTAATGGCACATAAGAAAACAACTATGGAGTATTTCTTTTTTAGGTTTATAGGGTCCCCACCTATTATCTCTAACAATGTGACTCACAGGAGGTTAAAGAACAACTGTCTCCTCATCAGCAAACACTTCAATAACCAGATCTGCTACTGCCCACCATGGTTATCTGTCTGGCTAGTCAGGCTGTTCAGCCTCAACTGCTTTTATTTTATTTTATTTTTCAGAAAGGGCATTGTGATCTTATAGGCCTTCAGGAGAAGGGGGTTAAATAATGGAATAGTCAATATGTCAGGAACAGGGGAAGGCAAAATCTCTTGTAACGTGGCTTCTTTTGTAGCAGTTACAAATTTTTCTATCAGGCACACATGAATTTTTTTGTTGTTTGCAAAAGAGGATTTTTCTTTGACTATCAGAGGGATTCAGTGTTGTGAAGTTGCCTACATTGTTTCAAGAAACTATTTAGCAAGCAGGCCTTGAATTTTGGGGGAGCTTATCAGTTGCTCCCACAGGCAGGCAGCCAAGGCCAATGAGACCTTTAATTTGTCAACCAGCAAGACATCATTACACAGTGAAAACTTTGGACATCAGAAGAATTTTCTAGTAATCTATAAATGCTCAAAATTTGAACATGTATCCCATTTCAAACCAATCACACATTTTTACAACCATACATACAATGAGTTATCTTAAGCCTCACTCACAAGTTATTTTAACCTTTTTTTCTGTCTCCATTGAAAGTTTTAGACAACCTCTACTAGGCACTGTTTTTTGATTTTTTAATTTTTTTTAACCAGAAACAAAGAACAAGAGTTGTAATGTAGGCACCTGTGGAATTGAAAGCCGGAAATTCAGGGAATGGGAGAAGATGGTGGTACAGATGAAACAACTTGTACCAAATAAGTGCAACTTTCATTTTGTAGTAGTTTTCGTTTCATTTTGTTTCTGTTTTTTTGGTACCACGGATTGAACCCAGGGGTGCTTAACCAATGAGTCACAACCCAGCCCTTTTATTTTTATTTTATGTCAGGGTCTCACTAAGTTGCTTATGACCTTGCTAAGTTGCTGAGACTGGCTTTGAACTTGCAATCCTCCTGCCTCAATATCTGAGCCACTGGGATTACAGGTATGTGTCACTGCACTTGGAAGAAGCAAGCATTTCTTAAATGCCTCCTGAGTGGCCAGGATTAGAGGGGTGTGCCATCATGCTTGTATTTTTATATTTTTAAGTGGCCATTCCCTGGGTATGAACAAAAGCACTTTTATTGTGTTTAAATTTTTTTTGGTTCATTTTACTTATACATGAAAATAGAGTACATTTTGACATAATTTTAAAAGATGTCATATAATTTGATCTAATTCAGTCCCCAGTACTTCCCCTTCCCCTCCTGTTCCCCTCCCCATTCCCTTCACTATAATCTACTGATCATTCTGCTATTTAGTTTTTTTTTCATTAGTGTCTCATGGATGATCATGATGGTGTATTCATATATGTACATAGGAAAGATAGGTCAGATTCATTCCACTGTCTTTCCTTATTCCATCCCTCCTCCCTTTCCTTCATCCCCTTTTTTCTACTCCACTGATCATACTTCTATTCTTTTGTTTGACCCTCCCCCCATTTTGGATTAGTTTCTACATATCAGAGAAAATATTAGGTCTCTTACTTTTGGAGAGTGACTTATTTGACTGAGCACTGTAAGAAAAATGCAGCTCAGCTTGGGTTCCAAAGCAGCTCAGACCCTTAAATCCAGGGGAGCAGGCACTCTGGGGTGCCCAGTCTGAGTCGTGGCCCAGCGACAGCACCCAGAAAGCCACTGCAGACACAGGAACTCACACCAGAGATTTTATTAGGCGGTCGACTAGAGCATCCACTCGGGGCTGGAAAGAAAGGAAAAGAGAAAGAATGGTGCAGGAGCTTCTCCTAAATATTGGAGTTCGGTGGGCTAACAAGGGACCAATAACTGAGTAGGAGACTTACAGGCTGACTGATGAACCAATAGCTAGCTAGGATGTTCACAGACTGACAAGCTAGGTTGTAAGATGAGAGGTGGAGAAATGGCTGCAGCGTAAAGGGCAGAGGAGCAACTTTATATTATATTCCCCCTTTTTTGTTTTTATAAGAAGATCTCTTTTGGGTACATGGACGAAGGTCCATCTTCAGTAACTGCTTCCTGCTGGGTGTGGACGTAGAGCTGATTCAGGGGAGAGAGATGTCACTGTGGCAGGCTGGAGTTTGGGACCTGATAGTTCCTCTGGGGAGTGCACTTGTAGCCAGGCTCTGATTCTTTTCCTGTGAGATCCTGATATTTCTGTAATACAAGCTGATTAATAGTCTGGTTAGAAATATTTTGAATTTAATTTTGTACAAATCTTAATGTACAGGAGGTAAAGGTCAATATGGCAATTACAAGGAGTGGGGATATAAATGAGAGAATAAGCTGCTATAATTTGCCAGAAATGGTCCACGAGAATCCTCAGGTAAGTCCTCCTGTCGCTGTTTGATCTTATCCTCAACAATACCTGATTGGTTGACATAGGAGCAGCACTCTTCCTGTAGGAAAAGACAGAGGCCCCCCTTTTCGGCTGGCATTTGAACATGTCTATTGAGAAAAAAATCCAATGGTTAGGAAAATAGCAAACAGGGTGAATGGTAGGGGAGGCAAGAATGTAGCTAGCAGTCCAGTCCTCATGGCTGGGTGTGGTTGTCTGGTGCTTCAGTTGTCTGGTCCTCAGTCTCTGGAATGGGAGAAAGGGTGGAGGGCTTGATGTCCTTCAACCTGAAATGAAGAGGTCCCACAGGGGTGGCCGAGCATTGGTTAGAAGAAGTCTGTGGGTTAGAAGCTGGAGAGGTATTTGTGGATTGAGAGTAGAGCATAATCCGAGAAATGTGTAGCCATCCTGGTAAATCTTGCACCCTGACAGTCGTTGGCATAGCCAGGATCACCGTATGGGGTCCCTGCCATTTGGGAGACAGAGGGGCTGGAGCCTCCTGAGGAGAAGAGATAAGAAGTTGGTCTCCAATTTGAAGAGGTTGAGCAAGGGGGGCCAGACAAAGGTTTAAGCAGGGAGGAGTTGGCATACCCCATAGAAATGCTCAAATATGGTTTAGGAGAGGAACAGATATATGAGAAGGAAGAAGGGAACGAAGGAGCATTATCCCAGGGGGAAGGATGGGAAGACCATACATCAGCTCAAAAGGGGAAATATTAGCAGTTTCTTTGGGAGTGAACAAAGATGCAGAAGAGCAAGGGGCAGAAGTTTAACCCAGTCAAGGTGAAGTTCTAAAAAGAACTTGGTTAAGACATGTTTAAGAGTTTGGTTTGCTCTTTCTACTTTGCCTGATGACTTTGGGTGAAAGGAAATGTGGAAATGCCAAGGGACCCCAAGGGCCTTGGCAAGTTTTGGGGAAACTTGGGAAATGAATTCAGGTCCATTATCTGACTGGAAGGAAGTAGGTACTCCAAAGTGAAGAATGATTTCACGAAGGATGAAGGTAGAGACAGCTATTGCCCTCTTTTTGGAGGTGGGGATGGCTTCAACCCATTCTGAGAAGGTATCTACCATAACCAAAAGGTATTTAGACTTTCTTACTGTGGGCATGTGAGTGAAATCAAGTTGCCAGTCTACCCTTGGAATGGTGCCACAGGCTTGGTGAGTTGGAAAAGTGAGTGGTCTGACAGCTGTAGGATTAGTTCATAGGCAAACTTCACATGAGGAGAAGAGTTCCTTCAGAAACGAGATGTCAGAGGAGGATAGTTCCAGATGAGTCTTAGCGAATTGTAAGAGTGAAGAAAGGTTGGGGTGGAGGTAGGAAAGTACCATCTCCCTGTTGGTGGGTGGTGGAGGTAAGGAATCATGGAAAGTCATAATGGGGGCTGCTGTGGATGACAGGGCAGCCCTTTTAGCCTCCTCATCTGTCTTGCTGTTGCCTGAAGAGATGAATGATTGGTCTGTCTGATGGGCTCTGCAATGTACAAGGCCTATAGTTGCTGGAAGGTGAACAGACTCAAGGAGATTTAGGATGTAGCTAGAGTTGGTAATAGAGTTCCCTTTTGTAGTAAGAAGGCCCCTCTCTTTCCAAATAGCAGCATGGGAAAGGATAATGTGAAAAGCATATTTGGAGTCAGTGTAGATTGTGAGGGCTTCTCCCTTTGCAAGGGTGAATGTGCGAATGAGGATGGCTATTTCTGCCTGTTGGTTGGTGGTGTTGTTGAGTAGTGGTCCTGACACTACAACCTTTTTCAGAGAGAAAATGGCATATCTAGCCCTTCAGATCCCTTCATGAAGAAAAAAGCTCCCATCAGTGAACCATATGAAAGTAGGGTTGTGTAAGGCCCCCTCCTGGAGGGACAGGAGAGTAACTCCTCCAGGGTCTCAAGGCAGCTTTGGGATATTGAAGCATGTATGTTGGAAGACAGAGGTAAGAGAGTGGCTGGATTTAAAGGAGAGCATGTCTTAAAGGAAATGGAAGAGTCCGCAATAAGAGCAGCTTGCAAGGCTAACACCTGACAGGGTGGTAGAGTTTGCAGACCCATATAAGTTAAGAAGCTCGGACAGATGATGAGGTGAGAGCACTTCAGTGGGAGCCCCAAAGGAAAGTTTCTTTGATTCCTGGATTAAGACAAATGCTGAGGCCAATACCCTAAGACATGGTGCCCAGCCTCTTATGGTGGGGTCTAGCCTCGTTGATAGGTATGCCACTGGGCCAAAGATGAGACCGAACACGTGTCCTAAGACCCCCAGAGCAAACCCACTTTTCTCAGAGACAAACAGGTAGAATGGTCTGGTTATGTCAAGGAGGTGCAGGGCTGGGGCTTGAAGGATTTTCCTTAGGTTCTAGAAAGGGGCTTCCACCGTGTTGAGGACAGGTTCAGTGGGAGTGCCCTTTGAAGCCTCATATAAGGGAGCTGCCAGGATGGAAAAATTTGGGATCCAGGATCATAAATATCCTGCTAACCCTAAAAAAGGAAAGGATTTCTTCCTTGGTGGATGGAGTGGGCATGTCCTGCAGCAATGCTTTTCTCTCTACAGTGATGACCTTAAATCCAGGTGAGAGGCTAACTCCTAAGTAAACCTGAGACTGGGAAAGCTCCACCTTTGCTGGAGAGACCCTACAAACCCTGTCAGCCAGAAAATTTAGAAACATAACTGTATCTCTGGGAGTCCTTGAGAGAGGAACTACATAGAAGATATCAACATACTGTAAGAGAGAGGAGGAAACGAATGAGAGAGAGGTGAGATCATGAGACAGTGTTTGACCAAAGAGGTGAGGGCTATCTCGGAGTCCCTGTGGGAGAACTGTCCAGGTCAGCTGAGAAGAAACTTGAGTGGGCGATCCAAGATGGCGGCCTAGAGGGAGACTGCACCCCCAGTCGCTCCAGAACCCTGGAGTTAAGAAGGGGAGGCATTGAGAGACTCGGACTGAAATAGAGCCACGGGTGAGTCTGCCCACTGGGTAAAGCTCGGCCCGGGTGGTAGGCCCAGATAGAGGTGGCTTATCGGAGCCGGGCAGGGCAGCTAGAGTCATCCACAGGCAGCCCTGCGCACTCCGGCAGTGGGCCCCGCCCACACAGCCAGCTTCTCCAGGTTCTCGGAACGGAACTGGCCCGCTAGTGAGAGCCTTTCTGACCAGAACAAGCTCCGAGTCCCGGAGCCACTGCAGCGTAGCGTACTCCAGCAACGAACCAGCAGAGAGACACGATCAGCAAGCAGCCTCTGGGATTAGGGCAGGGCAGCCAGAGACCTCTTCAGGCGGCTC
Source organism: Sciurus carolinensis (assembly GCF_902686445.1). Taxonomy (NCBI): domain Eukaryota; kingdom Metazoa; phylum Chordata; class Mammalia; order Rodentia; family Sciuridae; genus Sciurus; species Sciurus carolinensis. The sequence goes on from NC_062232.1 coordinate 42,070,083, forward strand.
TGCCCACTCCGGCTGCAGGCTCTCTTCACGGGGCGATCCAAGATGGCGGCCTAGAGGGAGACTGCACCCCAAGTCGCTCCAGAACCCAGGAGTTAAGAAGGGGAGGCATTGAGAGACTCAGACTGAAATAGAGCCACAGGTGAGTCTGCCCACTGGGTAAAGCTCGGCCCGGGTGGCAGGCCCAGATAGAGGTGGCTTATTGGAGACGGGCAGGGCAGCTAGAGTCTTCCCAAGGTAGCCTTCCACACTCCGGCAGTGGGCTCCTCCCACACGGCCAGCTGCACGGCGCAGGCCCACAGTGAGAGCATTTCCGCACAGAGCCGGTTCCAAACCGTGGAACCAGTAGGGGGCTAGGGGCAGTTTTCTTCAGATGAGCTGCTTTATCAGATTCCTCCAAGACATCAGGCTACTGAAGGCTGGAAGGTGATACACTGGAAATCTACCGGGCCATTATAAGCCAGTAGCGGAAAACTGCAATATCTCAGGGTCCCACTGACAACTGACCAATATGAGAAAACAAGGGAAGAAAATGTCCCAAACAAACCTAGATACTACATCAATAAAACCCAATGACAGCACAGCAGAAGAAATGACAGAAAGGGAGTTCAGAATGTACGTAATTAAAACGATCAGGGAAGCTAATGAGGAGATGAAAGAGCAAATGCAGGCATTGAATGATGAGATGAAGAGCAAATGCAGGCATTAAATGATCGCATCAATCAACAGTTAAAAGACCAAATACGGGAAGCAAGAGATCATTTCAATAAAGTTAGAGATACTGAAAAAAAAAAAAACAAACTGAAATACTTGAAATGAAGGAAACAATAAACCAAGTTAAAAACTCCATAGAAAGCATAACCAATAGGATAGAACACCTGGAAGACAGAACCTCAGACATTGAAGACAAATTATTTAATCTTGAAAGCAAAGTTGGCCAAACAGAAAAGATGGTAAGAAATCATGAACAGAATCTACAAGAATTATGGGATATCATGAAAAGGCCAAATTTAAGAATTATTGGGATTGAGGAAGGCTTAGAGAAACAAACCAAAGGAATGAACAATCTATTCAATGAAATAATAACAGAAAATTTCCCAAATCTGAAGAATGAAATGGAAAACCAAGTACAAGAGCCTTATAGAACTCCAAACATACAAAATTACAACAGACCCACACCAAGGCACATTATTATGAAAATACCTAACATACAAAATAAAGACAGAATTTTAAAGGCCGCGAGAGAAAAGAATCAAATTACATTCAGAGGGAAACCAATAAGAATATCAGCAGATTTTTCAATCCAGACCCTAAAAGCTAGAAGGGCCTGGAACAACATATACCAAGCCCTGAAAGAAAACGGATGCCAACCAAGAATCTTATACCCAGCAAAACTTACCTTCAAATTTGACGATGAAATAAGATCCTTCCATGATAAACAAAAGCTAAAGGAATTTACAAAAAGAAAGCCAGCATTACAGAACATTCTCAGCAAAATATTCCATGAAGAAGAGATGAAAAACAATGATGCAAATCAGCAACAGGAGGCGCTAGCCTAAAGGAATAGCCAAATAAAGGAGAAACCAAATCATGTCAAAAACAAATATGAGTCAATTGACTGGGAATACAAATCATATCACAATAATAACCCTGAATGTTAATGGCCTGAATTCATCAATCAAAAGACACAGACTGGCAGATTGGATTAAAAAGAAAAATCCAACAATATGCTGCCTGCAAGAGACTCACCTCATAGAAAGAGACACCCATAGACTAAAGGTGAAAGGATGGGGAAAAACATACCATGCACACGGACACAGCAAAAAAGCTGGAGTATCCATCCTCATCTCAGATAATGTGGACTTCAAGCCAAAACTAGTCAGAAGGGATAAAGAAGGACATTACATGCTGCTTAAGGGAAGCATAAATCAGCAAGACATAACAATCATAAACATCTATGCCCCGAACATTGGCTTATCCACGTATGTCAAACAAATCCTTCTCAATTCCAGAAATCAAATAGGCCACAAAACAATAATACTAGGCGATTTTAACACACCTCTCTCACCACTGGATAGATCGTCCAAACAAAAATTGAATAAAGAAACTATAGATCTCAACAACACAATCAGCAATTTAGACTTAACGGACATATATAGAATATACCATCCAACAAAGAACGAATACACTTTCTTCTCAGCAGCACATGGATCCTTCTCTAAAATAGACCATATTTTATGCCACAAAGCTACTGTTAGCAAATACAAGAAGATAGAGATACTACCTTGTACTCTATCAGATCATAATGGATTGAAATTAGAAATAAATGACAGAATAAAAAACAGAAACTTCTCCAATACCTGGAGATTAAATAATACACTATTATATGATGAATGGATAACAGAAGACATCAGGAGGGAAATTAAAAAATTCTTAGAAGTAATGAGAACAAAGACACATCATATCAAAATCTCTCGGATACTCCGAAAGCAGTACTTAGAGGAAGATTTATTTCATGGGGCACATTCAATAAAAGAAGTAGAAATCAACAAATAAACGACTTAACACTACAGCTCAAAGCACTAGAAAAAGAAGTGCAGACCAATACCAAAAGTAGTAGAAGACAGGAAATAGTTAAAATCAGAGCTGAAATCAACAAAATCGAAACAAAAGAAACAATTGGAAAAATTAACAAAATAAATAGTTGGTTCTTTGAAAAAATAAATAAAATTGATAAACCCTTAGCCACACTAACAAAGAGAAAGAGGGAGAAAACTCAAATTACTAAAATTTGGAATGAACAAGGAAACATCACAACAGACACGAGTGAAATACAAAACATAATTAGAAGCTATTTCGAAAATCTATACTCCAACAAAACAGAAAACCTCGAAGACATCAACAAATTTCTAGAGACATATGAACTACCTAAACTGAACGAGGAGGACATACACAACTTAAATAAACCAATTTCAAGCAATGAAATAGAAGAGGTCATCAAAAGCCTACCAACAAAGAAAAGTCCGGGACCAGATGGGTTCTCAGCCGAGTTCTACAAAACCTTTAAAGAAGAGCTCATTCCAATACTACTCAAACTATTCCATGAAATAGAAGAGGAGGGAACCCTACCAAACTCGTTCTATGAAGCCAATATCACCCTGATACCTAAACCAGACAGAGACACATCAAGGAAAGAAAATTTCAGACCAATATCCTTAATGAACATCGATGCAAAAATTCTCAACAAAATTTTAGCAAATCGCATACAAATATATATTAAAAAGATAGTGCACCACGATCAAGTGGGTTTTATCCCAGGGATGCAAGGTTGGTTCAACATTCGGAAATCAATAAATGTCATTCACCATATCAACAGACTTAAAGTTAAGAATCACATGATTATTTCCATAGATGCAGAAAAAGCATTCGATAAAATACAGCATCCCTTCATGCTCCAAACATTAGAAAAAATTGGGGTAGTGGGAACATTCCTAAACATTATAAAGGCAATCTACGCTAAGCCCATGGCTAATATCATTCTAAATGGTGAAAAACTGAAAGCGTTCCCCCTAAAAACTGGAACAAGGCAGGGATGCCCTCTTTCACCGCTTCTATTCAACATCGTCCTTGAGACTCTAGCCAGAGCAATCAGACAAACCAAAGAAATTAAAGGGATACGAATAGGAAAAGAAGAACTCAAACTATCCCTGTTCGCTGATGACATGATTATATATTTAGAGGAACCTGGAAATTCCACCAGAAAACTTTTAGAACTCATAAGTGAATTCAGTAAAGTAGCAATTTACAAGATCAATGCTCATAAATCCAATGTATTTTTATACATAAGTGATGAATCTTCAGAAAGAGAAATTAGGAAAACTACCCCATTCACAATAGCATCAAAAAAAAATAAAATACTTGGGAATCAATCTCACAAAAGAGGTGAAAGACCTCTACAATGAGAACTACAGAACACTAAAGAAATAAATTCAAGAAAACCTTAGAAGATGGAAAGATCTCCCATGTTCCTGGATAGGCAGAATTAATATCGTCAAAATGGCTATACTACCTAAAGTGCTATACAGATTCAATGCAATTCCAATTAAAATCCCAATGATGTACCTTGCAGAAATAGAGCAAGCAATTATGAAATTCATCTGGAAGAATAAAAAACCTAGAATAGCTAAAGCAATCCTCAGTAGCAAGAGCGAAGCAGGGGGTATTGCAATACCAGATCTTCAACTCTACTACAAAGCAATAGTAACAAAAACGGCATGGTATTGGTACCAAAATAGACAGGTAGATCAATGGTACAGAATAGAGGACATGGACACAAACCCAAATAAATACAATTTTCTCATACTAGACAAAGGTTCCAACAATATGCAATGGAGAAAAGATAACCTCTTCAACAAATGGTGCTGGGAAAACTGGAAAACCATATGCAATAGAATGAAATTAAACCCCTATCTCTCACCCTACACAAAACTCAACTCAAAATGGATCAAGGACCCTGGAATCAGACCAGAGACCCTGCATCTTATAGAAGAAAAAGTAGGTCCAAATCTTCAACTTGTTGGCTCAGGATCAGATTTCCTCAACAGGACTCCCATAGCACAAGAAATAAAAGCAAGAATCAACAACTGGGATAGATTCAAACTTAAAAGCTTTCTCTCAGCAAAGGAAACTATCAGAAATGTGAAGAGAGAGCCTACAGAGTGGGAGAATATCTTTGCCAACCATACCTCAGATAGAGCGCTAATTTCCAGAATCTATAAAGAACTCAAAAAACTCTACACAAAGAATACAAATAATCCAATCAACAAATGGGCTAAGGAAATGAACAGACACTTCACAGAAGAAGATGTACAAGTCATCAACAGATATATGAAAAAATGTTCAACATCCCTAGTAATAAGGGAAATGCAAATCAAAACTACCCTAAGATTTCATCTCACCCCAATTAGAATGGCGATTATCAAGAATACAAGCAACAATAGGTGTTGGCCAGGATGTGGTGAAAAAGGAACACTCATACATTGCTGGTGGGGTTGTAAATTAGTGCAACCACTCTGGAAAGCAGTGTGGAGATTCCTCAGAAAGCTTGGAATGGAACTACCATTTGACCCAGCTATCCCACTCCTTGGTCTATACCCAAAGGACTTAAAATCAGCATACTACAGAGATACAGCCACATCAATGTTCATTGCTGCTCAATTCACCATAGCCAGATTGTGGAACCAACCTAGATGCCCTTCAGTTGATGAATGGATAAAGAAACTGTGGCATATTTATGCAATGGAATATTACTCCGCAATGAACAATGATAAAATTATGGCATTTGTAGGCAAATGGTCGAAATTGGAGAATATCATGCTAAGTGAGATAAGCCAATCTCAAAAAACTAAAGGACAAATGATCTCGCTGATAAGCGGATGAGGACATATAATGGGGGGTGGGAGGGGCTAGCATTAGGTTTAGGGTTAGGTTTAGAGTTAGGCTAAGGAGAGCGGCAAGAATGAAGGAAAGAAGGACTGTGTAGAGGGAAAAGAGGGGTGGGAGGGGTGGTGGGAGGGGAAAAATAAAATAAACATCATTACCCTATGTAAATGTAAAAAAAAAAATAAATAAATAAAATAAAAAATAAAAAATAAAAAGAGCTAGAGATGAAAAAAAAAAAAAAAAGAAACTTGAGTGAAAGTGTCAGTCCAGGTAAAAGCAAAGAGATCCTGTGAATCAGGGTGAAGTGGGACAGTGAAAAACGCATCCTTCAAATCTAGTACTGAAAAGTATGTGGTGGAAGAAGGGATAGAAGAAAGCAGGTGTAAGGATTGGATACAATGGGAAAGATGGGGACCACTGCTGAGTTAGTGATGCGGAGGTCTTGCACTAAATGGTAAGATCCATTAGGCTTCCTAACAGCCAGGATTGGAGTGTTATAAAGTGAGTTGGCAGGGTGCAGGAAGTCTTTCTGCCTTAAATCCTGGATGACTGGTTAAAGTCCTAAGAGGCTCCTTTGGTGAAGGAGATATTGGGCTTGGGCTGGGTAGGATGTTGGGTCCTTCATGCGAATGAGTACAGGTAAGCATTTGGCTACAGAGGGTGTGTGGGTGTCCCAGACCTTGGGGTCAACAAGGGAGGGAGGAAGGGGATATGAAGACTCAGTTTCAGTTGTATATTTCTGCAGAGTCATAAGGAATGGAATAGCAGAGGAGTCTTGGCTGAGGTACATGGTGAGTGAGAAGGAAATAGAGGCACCCAATTTTGTTAGGATGTCCCTTCCCAGGAGGGAAATGGGACATGTAGAAATTATCAAAAATGAATGAGTGAAGCAGATTTGCCCTATATGGAAACTTATTGGAGGGGTTTGTAGGGGGTTGTATAGTTTTTCCCTCTACCCTGACAATGGAGGATTTGGCAGGGGAAGTGGGCCCCCAAAACTCTCACAGCACTGAGAAGGTGGCTCCAGTATCTATAAGGAAAGGGATCTGCCTGCCTGCCACCCTAAGGGTCACCCGGGGCTCCTGAGTAGTGACGGTTGTTGGGTGTAAAAGTCCTGGGCCCCTTCAGTCATCCATTGCCAATCCCAGTAAGTCACTGGGGCAAGGGAGTGAGTGTGACCTGGCACTTCTCTGAGCACCAGGGCAAGCCACTGCCCAATGTCCCGGGTGATGGCATTTTGGACAAGGACCTGATGGACAAGGGCTGCTGGGGGTTGGGGCAGGCTCATGCCCAGTGGCCCTCTTTTCCACACTTGAAGCATGGGCCTAGAGGTCTTCTGAGAGTTAGGGTGACCTCAGCAGTGGCCAGTTGTGCAGGTCTAGCTGGCTGAAAAGCTTTGGTCAGCATTTGGTATTTCAATTTTTTTTTTTCTTCCCCTCCATTATAAACCTTGAATGCCACTGCTAGAACCTCTGGCTGTGGGATAAGGGGAGCCTATCCAACCACCTCAATTTAGCCTTTATGTCAGGGTAGCTTTGGGAAAAATAGTCATAAGTAGCTGCCGTCCCTCTGGAGTTTCAGGGTCCTGGTTACTATATTTGAGCATGGCCTCTGTGAGGCAACTCAGAAATGAGGATGGGTTTTCAGTTTTGTCCTGTATTACTTCCTGAAGTTTATCATCATTAATGGGTTTAATGGCAACTTTTCAGAGACCTGCGAGGACACAGGTTTCAAACTGGTCTTTCTGCTGCTGCCTGGCCCCCATGTTATAGTCCCACTGGGGCTCCATATCTGGTACTGCTTCAGTCCCAATGGGGTGGGCTGAGGTCGATTGGTGAACCTCATCTGCAAAATTGTGCACTTGTTCCCAGACTCTCCTGTGCTCCTCAGGGGTCAAGGTGTTGGACATAATCATGTAAATGTCATGCCGCGTAAGATCATAAGACTAAGATATTGAAATTCCTTAATGAAGGTCAAGGAGTCAAAGGTGAAGGAGACTAGCCACTTCTCTATTTGGGAAAGATCGGAGAGTGAAAAAGGAACATGGACTCATCACTCCTTCTACACCAGCCACCTCCCATAGGGGGGCTAGAACATGTGCTCGGGACCATGTGGTGGGTGGACTGGGTGGAGAGGCAGAAGTAGAAGCAGAGTGGAGCAAAGGAGATGGAGGAGCAGGGGCTGGAGGAGGCCAGTATGGGAGTGGTTAGGCTTGCAAGAAAAGATCAATTTTAGTGTGTAGAAAAGAAAAAGAAAGAACATAAGGAATCTCTTTCCACTTGCCCGATCGCTCACAAAAGTTGTATAAAACCCATAAAATATCGGGGTCCAAGGAGCCATTTACTGGCCATTTGGATTGATTATCTAAACGGTACTGTGGCCAAATATCGTTACACAAATGAATAAGTTTTGATGGCTTTAAGCCAGGGGTCAGGTGAAGGGTTCTAAAGTTGTCTAATACATATCCCAGGGGTGAATCTGCTGGAATGGAGGACCCAGATCCCATGGTGGAGATGGATAAATAGTCAAGTCTGTGCCTCAGTGTCCCAAGGTTGGACTAATTGACTGAAAACAAGAAGGGACACAATGAAGGGTTCGTCACCCAAACATCAGTGTGTGCTGGGCAAAAGCCGAGGAGGTTGAGGACCTGGTGCTAGGAATTTCGAGAGGAATGAGAAAAGAAGCCTTAACCCAAGAGGGACTCTCCATCATAAAGACCAGGAACCCACCTGTCAGATTAGACTGACTAAGGGGGCCAGCCATAACTATAAAAATCTTGACTTGGGGTACCCCCACTCCTCAACTGCCTCAAGGGTCCCAGGCACTCAACGGTCGCTTTCCAGGTCAGCAGAGGAGTGTTTAAGTCGGCCTAGGGGTACTCACCTAGGGAACTCACCAATCTGCAGTCTGGTGATGCATGCAAAGCAGAGCATCCAGGTAAATGAAAGGTGAGGCTATGTCCAGGGGGCACTGGGGCATCAGATGGGGTTCCACTTGCCTAAGAGGAAGTGAAAGAGCCCATCTGAGTCATGGCACCAATGTAAGAAAAATGCGACTCAGCTTGGGTCCCAAGGCAACTCAGACCCTTAAATCCAGGGGAGCAGGCACTCTGGGATGCCCGGTCAGAGTCACGGTCCAGTGACAGCACACAGAAAGCCACTCCAGACACGGGAACTCACACCAGAGATTTTATTAGGCGGACGACTAGAGCATCCACTCGGGGCTGAAAAGAAAGGAAAAGAGAAAGAATGGCACAGGAGCTTCTCCTAAATATTGGAATTCTGCAGACTAACAAGTCTCCTGAGAAGGAGACTTACAGGCTGACTGATGAACCAATAGCTAGCTAGGATGTTCACAGACTGACAAGCTAGATTGTAAGATGGGAGGTGGAGAAATGGCTGCAGGTAAAGGGCGGGGAAGCAGCTTTATATTATAAGCACAATAGTCTCCAGTTCATCCATTTACTGGAAAATGCCCTAAAGTCATTCTTCTTTATGGCTGGGTAACGCTCCATTGTGTGTATATACTACATTTGCTTTATCCATTCATCTGCTGAAGGGCTCTTAGGTTGGTTCCATAGTTTAGCTATTGTGAATTGAGCTGCTATAAACATTGATGTGGCTACATCACCATAGTATGCTGATTTTAAATCCTTTGGATATATATGAAGGAGTGGAATAACTGGATCATATGGTGATTCCATTCCTAGTTTTTGAGGAATGTCCATACTGCTTTCCAGAATGGTTACACCAATTTGCAGTCCCACCAGCAACGTATGAGTATACCCCTTTCCCTACATCCTCACCAGCATTTACTGTTACTTGTATTCTTCATAATTGCCATTCTAACTGGAGTGAGATGAAATCTCAGTGGATTTGTAATTTGCATTTCTCTAATTGCTATGGATGTTGAACATTTTTACATATATTTGTTGACCATTTGTATTTATTCTTTTGAGAAGTGTCTGTTAAATTGTTTTGCCCATTTATTGACTGGATTATTTCTTCTTTGGTGTTAAGTTTTTTGAGTTCTTTATATATCCTGGAGATTAATGCTCTGGGGTGCAGGTGACAAAATTTTTCTTCCATTCTATAGGCTCTCTTCACATTCTTGATTATTTCCTTTGGTGTTAAGAAGCTTTTAATTTGATGCCACCCTATTTATTTATTTTATTTTATTTTATTTCTTGAGATTTAGGAGTCTTGTTAAAGAAATCATTTCCTGAGCTGACATGTTGGAGTGTTGGGTCTACGTTTTCTTCTAGCATGCTCAGGGTTCCTGGTCTAATTCCAAGGTCTTTCATTCCCTTTGAGTTGAGTTTTGATGCACTTCTAATTAGGACAAAATGCCACTTGAACAACTGGTTTTTATTTTATTTTTAGCCACTTGATTTCCAAGTGTTTACTTGCAGATAATCCTACAGGATTCCTGGGAGTCCTAGCCCCTAGCAGAGTTCCCATATCTGCTATAGGAAGACTCTTACTTCTCCCTGACCCATGTTCTAGGTTAAGGCTGTACCAAAAACTGGTGGTTTTGTCCTTCCTAATGTGGCCTATGTAATGCCTCAACAGGAGTACCCTACTCCCTCTTTTGCACCACATAGGTAAGAACATATGCTACTGGATGTCAAGGAGTCTATCTATTCTCCTAAACTGGCCCAAATGGTCTGATGTTTTAAAAATGGTGTCACCAATTTGCTGGCCTCAACTGGGCACCAAATGTGTAAAAGTCACACATAACAAAGCAAGGGCAAGCCAACGTCTGGTTGACTTGACTGTCAATAACACAATGAACTGCTTTTAGGTTTAAGCAGTTTGTTACTTACATAGACAATAAAAGGAAGAGTACCCAAAGATGCCAGCTCCTTGAGATTCTTATATCACAAAATAAATGAGCCAGGAGTCTATGATACAAATTGTGGTATGCTCTGTCACTGAGGAGAGAAATCTAGGAATCAGTTAAGTGATCTGATACTTAATAGCTCTATTCTGATGTGCTTGGGACAGAAGGTCTTCTAATTTATCAGAACCAGGAAGGATATTTGAAACCTTCTTATGACACCCTTCCAGGGGAGATAAGGAGTTGAGTAGGAGATGGCCTTACTGCAATTTCTTGTAGACCTCCCATTCTCTTGTGTTCTGGGAGGATGGCATGGTGTTGTAGGACTCTGATTAGCTGTGTACAAGGTTTTTCCTATGTGGATACACACAAGGGCACCAGAATACCAGGACAGAGCCATTCTCCTGTGGGAAAAAAATCAAAGATATAAAACCAGTGATCCCCAAGAATTATTAAGACTATTTAAATCTTCCTCATTTATACTGAGATGCTTCTCCTCATTTTCCTCCTTCTTTTATGGCCACTCCTTTTCAATCTATTTCACTGTTCCTCTTTTTCTCCCTGCTTATTACTTTACTCTGTGCAGACTTCGAATTTAGCACTCGTGTCCTTTTTGGTGCACTTCTGTTTGTGTTTGCTTCTTTGCCAGATTGTGAGATCATTCAGGGGGAATGACCCCATTTCATTGTCCTTTTCATATCCAGTGGGTATCATACTGAATGAAATATAGTGGACTTATCTTTTGAATTAAAATTAATCTTGGCATTGACACTGAAAAGAAAAACGAATATCTTCCAATCTGTAATAACTATAATAGTTTTTCCCCCTGTGTCTTATTTGTGGCCATAGTGCATCAGGTACTAATATAAATTCTATGAGGCAACTCTGATGTATTTGAGGACTAGAATTGGACTCATTTTTCTTTGTTCATTTTCATACTGAATAGCTGAGTTCTCAATGCACGGTATGATGTTAGGCATCATTTCTACTGCTTTAGTAACTCATGGCATCTCCTTCGCTTTTTTTTCTCATATACACATGACCTATAAGTTATTAATTATTTATTTTTTGGTGCTACTAGGGTTAGAACCCAGAGGTGCTCTACTACTGAGCTACATCTCCAGCCCTTTTTAGTTTTAAACAGAGTCTCACTAAGTTGCCGAGGCTGGCCTTGAACTTGGGATCCTACTTCCTCAGCCTTCCAAGTGGCTGGGATTGCAGGTGTGCACCACTGCACCAGCTCTGTATTTAATATTGTTAAAAAGAAATCAAGATAACTCTAAAAATAAAGTATCTGGAAACTGAACAATATTACTGAATAAAAATAAACTTAAATATATAATCATAACTACTACCCCTAGTGCTGGAACCACCTCACAAAAGTTATCCTCTAATCTCATGGGCATTTCAAGGTTTCAACCACCAGTTCCAGGGATTAGTATTCCCAGTTCTAAGACCTTCTGCAAGAAGGAAATGTTCCTGATCTAGGGTCACCAGAGAAACAAGAGAGAACTGATCCTGAAGCTAGGAAAAATGTACCCACAATGTGAATCCAGGACTTTGTACTTCTGCTTTCACTCAGATTTTATTCTGAGCCTGGTGAGGCAAGGCAGATGGAAGACAAGGAAGAAAAAAAAATAAGCTCCTCTTGGCTTACTCTGCTTCAGAGTGAAGACATTAAGCTTCATGTCTCTGAGGTTCCAGGAGAGATCAGCATTAGCTGCTCCTAAAAAAAGGGACATCTGCATATCACAACTTACAACTCAGAGGATAACCTCCAAATTCTAAGCTCCAGCTCCTCCCACATACCTTCCCCAGAAAAACTCCCAAACCAAGCCCTTAAGAACAGAGTAGTGATGCCAAAAGGACACATAACAGAAGAAAGATAGATGCAGTATTCCTTTTTAGGTTCTAAGACAAAATGATCTCTAAAATCTTAGCATTTACAGGAGGAAGAACAGAAGACAGAGAAGAAAGCTTAAGGGTAGGTGGAACATGATTCAGATAATAAGGCCTTTTCTTTGTCTTTTTAAAATATGAAAGTAGGACTTTAATGTCTTCAAAAAGCAGAAGCATCTATAGACACATAGCATAGACACTTGTCCACAACATGACATACCACTTTACACATTCACAAGATGAACAAGAAATCTGTCTTTAACACACAACTTATTTTGTGATTAAATATCATAAGGAAAAGATAAAATTTTCTCTGGTAAAATAAAGTATGGCTTTTACCAAAAAAGATACACAAACAGATATAAAGAGAATGAATCCAATAACTTATAATATACTAAGCACTTACATATGTAATTTTATTCCTTACAGAAAACTTCAAAGGAAATGTTATTGTTCCAATTTTATAAATGAGGAAATTAAGAACCACACAAGTTAAATGACTGGACCCAGGTAAACCCAGAAATATTTTATTACAGAATCCTAAGAATTGCATTATAGGCAGGCTCTAATTTTATTATGATCACTATTTCCCCTGGTTTCTTTTCCTTTTTAAACCAATATGGTTCCCCCTCCTTTTTCCTGCCATTTCCTAATCTTTTTCAGTCAGTTCTTCATCCTAGGCCTATCCTGAGCCTCAGAAGTTATATATTTATATGTACATATATATTTATATATTAAATATATACAAAATATATGTATATATTATTTTAAACATATAATTAAACTAAACTTGGCTTGATGATGCCTTTGTACCTGGAGACAATATGCAATGAACTGCAGCCTAAATTATTAGATAAATTAACTGAAAGCCTAACTTAGGAATATACATTTGTAACAAATAGCTGCATCTCAGCCAATCACAGAAGTTGAGCTTCAGTCAGTCACATGTAGCTAAGTGATCAGACCATGTTCAAATGAGACAAAGCCAAGTTATAAAGAATCATGATCTTTCTGTCCTCATTTCCATTTTCTGTCCATAAATATGCCAGCCCACGTTCCCTCTGAAAGTATTTCTTGGTCAGAGGGCTGCCCCATTAGCAAATTGTTCTTTTCTTCAAATATGTTAAATTATAATTTGTCTCAAGTTTTTCCTATGACATAGGTAATATGGAAAATAATAACTATTTTTATAATGTCATATATTTTAATGGAGTGGAGACAGAAGAAGGAACTTCAGTGAAATTTGTCTGCAATTGTAGAACTTCAGCTCCATGCTGGGCTCCAATGACACTATGCCAGGATGGAAAGCAGAGTGCCAACTAGCACCATCTTTCACTGCCTCACTCTGTTTCTTTAAGTGCAGGATGCACATTATTTACCCACTCTACAAAAATCAAGTCTTAAACTCAGAGTTTCATAAAGATGTCCACATTCTTTCAAAATATTTTAGTGACAGAGAAGAATTCCATCCCAGTTTAGTCAGAGCAGGATAACATTGATCTTTCTGGATTCTGGGCTTTTCCTTCAAGTGTCTACTGAACAAGAATGATGTTGTCTTGAGTCAAGCACAGATGCTTTGTCATCTGGAAAATATGTCCACAACTACTCTTGCAACCAAATTATTTATTCAATCATTACTCAACAATAATTTCTTATGAACTAGATGCTAGGAAAATCACAAAGAACAAAAATGCACAGCTTCTTCGCTCATCAAAAAAGTCTTGAAGGGAACTGGAGAGAAATGTACTTTATCTATGATAGTAAATTTCTCATCAGAAACCATGAAGCCAAGAAGGAATGGCAAGCTGGTGATGTAGCTCAGTGGTAAAAGCCCTGGCATCACTATCCACACTGGCTTCCCCAGGCCCCCCAAAATTAAGTAATGGCACAGCATATTTCAGAAGTGTCAACCAAGAATTCTAAGTGCAACAAAAATATCCTTCTGAGATACATATGAAAACAAGACATTTTCTGATGAAAGGAAGCTAAGAGAAATTGTTGCAAGCAGGTCTGCCCTATCAGAAAATCTAAAGGAAGTTCTTCAAATAGAAAATAGATGATGAAACAAAGAAATCTGAAACATAAAGAATAAATAGAGTGGCTGGGGAGATAGCTCAGGTGGTAGAGTGCTTGCCTTACAAGCACAAGGCCCTGTGTTCAGATCCCCAGCACTGCAAAAAAAAAAAAAAAAAAAAAAAGATTGAACAGACAATAGTGTGTAAATATAACATCTACTTATAAGTTTTCTAAATTATATTGAAACAAAGATGATTGAAGCAAAACATAAAAATTAATGGGCATGGATCTTAATGTATTATAGGACATACTAGTTTCCTGCATGATTTTCTCTTTATCTATATGTTCTTCAGTTTAAATATGATATACCTAGGATAAATATTTCTTGTCTCTAATAATTTTGTGTCTTTAGTTTAATATCTCTCATTAATTTTAGAAGATCTTGCAGGAAGCTAGTTGAAAGAAAATGCCTTTCCTATTGAGGTAAGAATTACCTTGAAATTTTCAACAGAACCCATGGAGCAAAAAGAGAGTACAGTGAGATATTTAAAATGTTGGAAAATATCTACTGATTTACAATTCTATGCCCAGATAAATTATTCTTCAAAGAAAAGAAGAAGGGCTGGGGATATAGCTCAGCTGGTAGAGTGCTTGCCTTGCAAGCACAAGGCCCTGGATTCAATACCCAGCACCACAAAAAAAAAAAGTGAAGAAGAAATAAAGACATTTTAAGACAAAACAAAAACTGAGGGAACTGGTTGACTGTAGATCTACACTAAAATTGATTAAAATTTTCTTCACAGAAGGAAAATTATATAGATCAGAAACATGAATATAAATAAAGAAAGGATGATAACTAGAGAAAGAGTAGATGAAGCAAAATAGAATATATTGGATGTCTTCTTAACTGTTCTAACATAAGTGTTCGAAGTATTAATAATAGCATATTGGTTGATTCTAGCACATAGATAAATTAAATGAATGACTGCAGTATCTTAAGGGATAAGAAAGAGGAATCAAGGATATTCTTAGGTACTTATACTAAACCATGGAGTGGTAGAAATTATTTGAAATTAGACTTATGAAAATTGTAAATATATATTGTAGACTCTAAGAAAGTCACTAGAAAAATATTTTAAGGCTTTTATTAGTGCACTACAGTTATACGTAATAGTGGGGTTCATTTTGACATGATCATACATGCATGGAATATAATTTGCTCCATTTCAGTCTCCAGTACTTCCTCTTTCCTCCCCCTCCTCTTGTCCTGTATTCCTCCTTTTACTTTACTTGTCTTCTATTTTTTGTTGTTTTTAAAAGTTGGTAAGTTATAGATAAATATAAAGGTAAAAGTCACTATGGCATATTCATACATTTACGTAGCATTATTTGGTCAAATTCATTACATGCTTCCTTCTTCTTCCCATTCCTCCTCATTCCCCCAAAACTCCCTTCTACTCCACTGATCTCCCTTCTATTCTTGTGGAATCCACCCACTTTTTTCCCTTATATTACTCTAGTTTCCACATTTGAGAGAGAGTACTTGACCCTTGTCTTCCTGATTCTTTCTTATTTCACCTAATAAGATGTTCTCTAGTTTCATCCATCTACCAGCAAATGTTATAATTTTGTTTTTTTATGGCTGAGTAAAATCTCCATTGTGTGTTTATCTATGTGTGTGTGGGCACCTGGGCTGTCCATAACTTAGCTATTGTGAATTGTGCTGCTATAGCCATTAGAATGACTGTATCACTATAGTATGCTGATTTTTGTTCTTTGAATAAATATCAAGGAATGGGATAGCTGGATCATATTATGGTTTCATTCCTAGATTTTGAGGAATCTCCATACTACTTTCCAGAGTGGCTATACTAATTTGCAATCTCACCAACATGTATGCATGTACCTTTTTCCTCACATCCTCACCAGCATTTAGTATTATTTGTATTCTTGATAATAGCCATTCTGAGTGCTGTGAGAGGACATCTTAGTGTAATTTTTATTGATGTTTCTCTGATTCCTAGAGATGTTGAACATTTTTTCATGTATTTGTAGGCCATTTGTATTTCTTCTTTTGAGACTTTTTAGTTTTTGCCCATTTATTGATTGTGAGTTTTTTTTTTGGCATTTAAGTTTTTTGAGTTCTTCATATATTTTAAAAGAGATATAATTGACATCCTACAAAAGGAAAGAAAATTGAATAATAAAAGATGCTCAATTAAAACTGGAAATGGAAGTCAGGTGTGGTGGTACACACCTGCAATTCCAGCAGCTGAGGCAGGAGGATCACAAGTTCAAGGCAGCCTCAGCAACTTAGCAGGCTAAGCAATTTAGCCAGACCCTGACTCAAAATTAAAAAATAAAAAGGTCTGGGGATGTGGCTCAGTGGATCAAATCCCGGTAACAAAAATGAAAACAAAGAAAAAGAAAGAAAAGGAAAATAACTGGAGAAGACTGGCACATGCCTGAAATCCCAGTGACTCAGGAAGCTGAGGCAGGAGGATTACAAGTCCAAGGCCAGCCTCAACAACTTGGCAAGGCCCTAAACAACTTATCAAGACTGTTTCAAAATTAAAAAATGAAAAGGGCTGGGGTGTAGCTCAGTGGTAAAATGCCTTTGGATTCTGTTCCCAGTACAAAAACAAACAAAAAGAAAGGGCTGCAAAAGAGGGAAAGATTTTAAAAAAAAGAACAAGTACAATGAAAAGCAGTTTTTAAATGTGCTAGTCCAATTATATCAACAATATCTTTAAATATGAATGATTTAAATAAACTGATGAAAAGACAGAGTCTGTCAGTATGGAATAAAAAACCAATACTCAAGATATCAACTTCAGACATGACAGCATAAACAAATGTATAGATCTTCCAAATTAAACTGGTGAAATTATTTTTAAAAATCATATAAAGCCTCTATAAATGGCCTTAAAGTCATTCAGCATATGAAAAAATATCTATTTAAAAATCTATGAAAATTCTGTAATAAAAGAGAGTCTGTGGTATATTCAACCCAGATCACTCCTTTCCTAACTCTCCTAGCTGAGCAAAGCAAAGATTCCACTATAGTCAGGTATAGCCCCAAACATAATCCCCAGCTTCCAGTTTGATCTTTTTGTCCCAGGAGGAAAAGGATGTAGGCATTTCTCATCCTGTCCCCAGCTGTCCCTTGCTAAATCTAAAACTCCAGGTGATTGTGCTTGCAAGGTAGGGACTACTTTTTCCCCCAGCCCTTTCTTAGAGAATAGAGGCTCTGACTATTCTAGCCCTGGCTCATAAGTCAATGATTCCTTATGCCAAGAAAGGCAAGTGAAGAAGACTTTAGGCAATTGCCTCCACTGAGCACTCAGCTCCTAATGCAGGGATGTCACATAGAAATGTGCTTTGACTCCAGCTCCAGATTCCTGACTCAGAGACTTTCTAAGGGAGAGAATTAGGACATAAAACATAATTTCCAGACTTCTTCCCAAAGAAATTGATATCATTTACAACAGAGTGTGAAAATTTTCAGGCCTAAGGACATTTTCAACACAGTAGTTGTGTTAAATCAGAAAGGGATTTATACATTCATTGAGAATACAGGATAGATTGTAGGCTATGCATTTTATAGGTGAGGTTCAGGGAAAAAGATATCTGGGTCAAACACTGACTTTCAAATTCATTCCTTTCAAGAAATTTTATTGGACTAGTCTGCAGACTAATTGATGCCTGGAAGCATTGTCAAAAACAATAGAGAAATCAGCAAGTGATTAGATTAGTGGATCTTAACAAGTAGGTGTGGTCAGAGTAACTGCCTAAGAACACTGCCAGAACCACTGTCATCCAGGGGTGACTGTGTGCATAACCCAAAGCTGGGTCTCCCTGAGGAGGAAAATCTAAGGCTTCACACCATAGGGTGGAAATACACTTTATTAAATTAATTCAGTCAGTCACTGGACAAACAAATAGCAATAACAAGCTCCAGTACTTCAGGGGAACCAGTACTCAGTTACTATAATGTGTAAAACATCACTTCTGAACAACAACAACAAAGACATGGAGAAAAATGAAAGTATGATGCATACATTAAGAGAAAAAACAGTTCATATAAACTGTAAAGAGTGGCTGGCAGCCACATCAATGTTTGTAGCTGCTTAATTCACAACAGCTAGATTGTGGAACCAACCTAGATGCCCTTCTATTGATGAATGGATAAAAAAACTGGTATACATACACAATGGGATATTACTCAGCCATAAAGAAGAATAAAATTATGGCATTTGCAGGCAAATGGATGGAGCTGGAGAATGTCATGCTAAGTGAAATAAACCAAGCCCCCAAAAATCAAAGGCCAAATGTTTCCTCTGATAAGTAGATGATGATACATAACAGAGGGGATGGGTAGGGGGGCAAGAGAAGAATGGAGGAACCTTGGATTGTGTAGAGGGAAATGGGGTGGGAGAGGGTGTGGGAAGGAAAGATAGTAGACTGAGACAGACAGTATTACCCTATGTATATGTATGATTACATGAATGTTGTGAATCCACATTGTGTACAACCATAGAAATGAAAAGTTGTACCCCATTTGTGTGCAATGAATCAAAATGCAGAGTGGCTGGCAAAGATTTCCTCTCATTCTGCAGGCTCCCTCTTTACACTCATAATTCCTTTGCCATGCAGAAGATTTTTAATTTGATGCCATCCCCCAGATTCTTGGTTTCATTTCCTGAGCTTTAGAAGTCTTAATGAGGAAGTGTTTTTTGTGACTACATGCTGGAGATATTTTTTGTTTTTTTGTTTTGTACCGGGGATGGAACACAAAGGTTCTTAACTACTGAGCCACATATCCAGCCCTTTTTAATATTTTATTTAGATTCAGGGTCTCCCTGAGTTACCTTTGGGCCTCGCTAAGTTGCTGAGGCTGACCTTGAACTCACAATCCTCCTGCTTCAGTGTCCTGAGCCTTTGGGATTTCAGGCTTGCACCACCATGGCCATGCTACGGTTTTGACTCTATGATTACGTTTAGCGATTGCAATGTTGCTGGTGTAATTTCTAGGTCTTTATGAGTTGACTTTTGTGCAGGATGAGAGATAGGAAACTAGATTCTTCTCCATATGACTATTCAGTTTTCCCAGCAGCATTTGTTTAAAAGGCTGCCTTTTCTGCAATGCATGCTTTTGGTGACTTTGTCAAGGATCAGCCAACTGTATCTGTGTGGGTCTGTCTCTGTGGCTTCTATTCTATTGCATTGGTCTAAATGTCTATTTTTATGCCAGTACTATCCTGTTTTTGTTACTATAGCTCTGTAATATAATTTGAAGTGTGGTGTTGTGATACCTCCAGCTTTGCTATTATTGCAAAGAAGTAAGTTGGTTACCCTGGGTCTTTTATTCTTCCATATAAATTTTAGGGTCATTTTTTCTAGTTATGTTAAGAATGTCATTGGCATTTTGTTGCGGAGTGCATTGAACCTGTAGGTAACTTTTTGTAATATGGCCATTTTAACAATATTAATTCTGCCTATAAAAGAACAAGGGAGATTTTTCTATCTTCTAATTTTTCTTCAATTTCTTTCTTCAGTGTTCTATAATATTCATTGTAGAGGTCTTTCACCTCCTTGATTAGACTTTTTCCTAGGGATTGTTTCTGAGGCTTTATGAATGGAATTATATTCCTGGTTTCTTTTTCAGTGGATTCATTATTGGTGTATAGAAAAGCTATTGATTTTTGTATGTTTTTGTATCCTGATACTTTGCTGAATTTTTTGTCAGCTCTATAAGTCTTCTAGTTGAGTTTTTGAGTCTTCCAACAGTGATAATTGGACTTTTTTCTTTCCTATTTATTTCACTTATATTCCCTTCTCTTGAATAATTGCTCTGAATAAAATTTCAAGTACTGTATTAAATAGAAGTGGTGAGAGTGGACATCCTTGATGGGTCAAAATACACTCTACTGTCATGTGTATCTAAAAAGTACAAATAAAAAATAATAAAAAATAAGTAAAAGAACAAATTTTTAAAACCTACTGGAAAAAAGAATTTAAATTATCTCGTCAATAACTTTATATTTCTGGACTTCTGTGATTTTG
This sequence comes from Sciurus carolinensis, assembly GCF_902686445.1. Taxonomy (NCBI): domain Eukaryota; kingdom Metazoa; phylum Chordata; class Mammalia; order Rodentia; family Sciuridae; genus Sciurus; species Sciurus carolinensis. Next base: position 42,090,342 of record NC_062232.1, read on the forward strand.
GTGATTTGGGAGGCTGAGGAGAGGGAATCACAAGTTTAAGGCCAGCCTTAGCAACTTAGTGAGAGCCTATCTCAAAAAAAAGGACTGGGGATGTAGTTCAGTGATAGAGCATCCCTGGGTTCAATCCCCAGCATCAATCAATAAATAGATGAATAAGTAAATAACATATATTTATTACAAATTGAAATGATTTTTGATATGTTGAGTTAAATACAATATATTGCTAAAGCTTAAAAAATACCTAGGAATTAGACCAGAAACCCACTACAAGAAAATGTAGCTACAACACTCCAACATATTAGTACAGGCACTGATTTTCTTGATAAGAACACTAAAGTACAGAAAATAAAACAAGAATCAATAAGTGGAATGGTATTGAATTAAAAGGCATAGCAAAGGAAATAATGGCATAAAGAAAAAGAAGAGAGAACCTACAGAATGGGAGAAAAATCTTTGCCACTTGCTCCTCAGATAATATCCAGGATATATAAGAAATACAAATATCTTAACACCAAAAAAACAAATAACCAAATTAATAAATGGGCAAAGTAACTAAAGAGATACCTCTTGAAAAAAGAAATACATGTGGCCAACAAATATATGAAAAACTGTTCAACATCTCTCGCAATCAGAGAAATGCAAATGAAAACTACACTGAGATTTCATCTCACCCTAGTCAGAATGGCATGATCAAGAATATAATAATAAGTGCTGCCAAGAATGTGGAGGAAAAGACACATTCATATATTTTTGGTGGAATTGTAGACTAGTACAACCATTCTGGAAAGCACTATGCATATTCTTAAAAGAAATATTTTTAAAAAGCTAGAAACTGAAGTACCATATGACCTAGGTGTTCTATGCCTTGGTATATATCCAAAAGATATAAAATTGTCATACAATAGGAATACAGCCACATCCATGATTATAGCAGTAAATTCATAATAGCTGAGCTATGGAACCAACCTGAATGCCCATCAACAGACAGATAAAGAAAATGCAATATATGAACATAATGGAGTTTCACTCAGCCACAAGGAATGAAAACAGGGCATTTGCTGATAAATGGATGGAACAGGAGAACATTATGCTAAGTGAAATGAGTTAGATCCAGAAATTCAAGGGTGGAATGTGCAGAAGCTACATGAAAATGAGGGGAACAGTGGGGAAAGAAATCCCATGAAAATAGAAGATAAATCAGCGGACTGGAAGAAAGGGATTGAAGGGGAAGAAAGAGGGACGGCAAAAGGAAGGAATGGTGGAACAAATCTGACCACACTTTTTATGTACATATTTTAATATACCACAGTGAATTTTGCTTTTATGTATATCCATAATGCATTAGTTAAAAATACCTGCACCACAAGATGGGGAAAAAAGGCAAAAATACCTATAAATAAATAGAAGAAAGATTAGTAGAGAAGAAAGGGAACAGGGAAAAGGAGAAGGGAAGGGAAAGAAGAAGTACTGGGGACTGAACTGGAGCAAACTATATCCCATGCTTGTATACTGATGTCAGAATGAACCCCAATAGTATGTATAATTATAATTGCTAACAAAAAAAAGAAGTAAAGGAAGGTATGATGGGAATGCCACATCAAATTGTGAATATGAATAATGGAATAGAAAGTAACCAAATGGAAATTCTAAAATTGAAAAGTAAAATAACTGGAGTGAAGAATTCACTGGCAGGGCTCAACAGTAAATTTGAACAAGGAAAAGAATGAATTAGTGAGCTTGAAGGCAGATGGGTAGAAGTTATGAATTTTTTTGTACCAGGGGTGCTTAACCACTGAACCACATCCCCAGCCCATTTTTGTATTTGATTTAGAGACAGGGACTCACTGAGTTGCTTAGGGCCTCACTAAGTTGCTGAAGCTGGCTTTGAACTCAGGATCCTTCTGCCTCAGCCTCCTGAGCTTCTGGGCTTACAGGCATGTGCCACTGTACACAGCAGAAATTATGAACTCTAAAGAACAGAGAAAAACAAGAATGAAGTTAAATTATTAGAGCCTTAGAGAAATGTGGCAAAACATGAAATGTTTAAACATATATGTAATAGAAGTGTCAAAAGAGAGATGAGAGAGACAAGAACAGAAAAAAATATGCAAAGAAATAATGGTTAAAATTATCCAAAATTTATTGACCAAATTGAGGAAGCTAAACTACCTTCAAGCAGAATAATCCTAGAAAGTTGGTTGGCTGATGAAAGAGGATCACAAGTTTGAGGCTAGTCTCAGCAATTTAGCAAGACACTGTCTCAAAAATTTTAAAAAATAATAATAATTAAAAGGGCTGGGGATGTAGTTCAGTGCTAAAGTATCCCTGGGTTTCATCCATATTACCAATAAATAAATAAGTCAATAAATAAATGCATACATAAATAAATACACTCACAGATAAACAGACTGAGAGAACTTGTTGCTAACAGACACATAAGAAATACTAAAGGAAGTACTCAGACTGCACCAGTGAAACTAGATGGTAATTCAAATCTATAAGAATAAATAAAGAGTACCTGGATGATGGATAATTTAATATGTCAAATTGACTGGGATATGGGGCACCCAGATAAACATTATTTCTGGATGAGATTAGTATTTGAAGTGGTGGACCAAATAAAGCAGACTCTCCTCCTTAATATGAGTGTATGTTATCCACTCAGCTGAGGGACTGAACATAACAAAATGTAGAGGAAGTGAGAATTCTCTCTCTTTCTTGACTATTGAACTTGGACAACTCTTCTACCCTTCACAGGAACCCAACCCACCCACCCTTTAGTTCTCAGAACTATATCACTAACTTTCCTCAGTCTCTAGCTTACAGCTGGTAAATTGTAGGATTTTTCATCCTCTATAATAAATATGAGCTAATTCCTTATAATAAATCAGATATGTTTTCTATTGTATCTGTTTCTAGGGAGACCCTTGATTAATACAGATTTTGGTACTGAAAGTGATTCTAGATAAACAGATCACTAAGGATTAATTTTCTCAACTGGTTGGTTCTAGGGCTTCCATAATACAATTAAACTTAAATATGCTAATAATCCATGGCTTGATCTGGTAACAGAGATATGCAAGATCTTTGCATAGGATAGCCCTAATCAACCATGTATAGGAAGGAAGGGGCAGATGGTGAACACTTATATGAACTTAAAAATTTTTTTTCTCCTGGTACTGGGGATTGAATCCAGGGGTGCTCTACCAATGAGCTACATCCCCAGTCCTTTTTATTTATTTATGAGACAGTGTCTTGTTCAGTTTCTGAAGGCCTAATTTGCAGAGGATGACCTTGAACTCGTGCTCCTCCTGCATCAGCCCCTGAATTACAGGCATGCACCAACATACCCAGCTACTTTTTTTTTTAAATTTAGTTGTTGGTGGACTTTCATTTTATTTATTTATTTATATGTGGTGCTGAGAATCGAACTTAGGGTTTCACACATGCCAGGCCAGCGCTCTACCACTGAGCTACAAACCTAGCCCACCCAACTACTTTTGAATATATATTTTTTTAAAAACTAATGAATATAGTGAGGTTGACTGGTTATTCCTCATGTCACTGGACAAAGTGGCACAAGAAAACAATGAACTCAAGGATTTAAATTCCCAGCTGAAATACTGCACAAATGATCTAAGAGCTTCTGTGTGTGCCCTGAAAGAGACCCTTATCATCTCTGGCCAAAAGGCTGAGATTGCTGACAAAAGCAATATCTCATCCTGCAACTGGCTGAATAACAATGGCAGTTGATATTCCAGACTCTCTGAGTGTTTATTGTTAAAGTGAGATCATTGATTGGGAAATAATGTGCCCGTGTAGGTTAAAATGGGGGCATATAGAAAGACACAGTTGAAGCTGAGGACGTTCTGCCCTTAAATCCTGATCAATCTGATTTACCGCTGAATGAAACTGTTTTCCCTATCTCCAGCATGAGTTGCCTCTCCAACTCACAGTGATATTTCTCTAACCAAATCAGAGAGAGTTAATCCTACATTGCTTGAGGAAATTGCAATGTTCTCTCTTGAGGTGATTGTCATGTAAGGCAATGCTGATTCTCCTTAACATTTACCCCAATCATCTCTTTGCTTCTAGACCTATAGTTGGACTCAAGTTCCAGCAGATTCCTTAAAGGTAAGCTACAAAATATGACCTAGGAGAAGGTACACAACACTCCAAAAGAACTAGGGGAATTTTCTAATTTATTCTGACATAAATCTGGGGAACGTATGGAAATGGATATTAAGGGTGTACAATATTGGTGCAAGGAACTTAAAGTTGGATCAGAATGAATTTATGGATAAGTGTTCATTAAGCATAGAATTTGCATATAATGTTGTAGATTCAAAGTGTTAGAAAGGACTCTCCCAGTTTGTTTTTCTGTTAACTGAAACATGAGCCAAAAGGCAGCCCATAGCAAGCAAAGTGGAAATGCCATATCTGCCTTGGTTTACTGCGGAGTAAGGGATGAAAAGGTTTAGGGAGACTGAAATGCTAGGGCAGATGTATCTTTTAATACCTACTCACACTGAGTGGGTCCAGGAAACATACCTTTTACCAATACTATGAGAAATTATGAGCAGAACCTCAGTGTCCTTGAAAAACTCTGATCTTTCTTCTCTGTAAGCCAGATATTAGAGTGGGAACTGCATCAGTGAATTGGGAAATCTAAATGCAATGAGAGTAACTGGACCCCAGGGTGGCAGCAGCCATGTGGCAGCCCTCAGCCACCAAAGACAAGATGGGCCAGGTTACTACAATGGATGGTATAGTCAAAGCACCAATCAGAATATTCTGACCCATGAAGATAGATAGTATTGACCATACCATCTGGAGTTTGTTGATATCATTTTATCTTAAAAGCCAAGCAGGCTGAGGTCTGATCAATACTTTGATGGGAGACCACCTGGAACTATTGGGAGCTATCACCTGCCAAAGAAAAACCTGTACATGAATGTTTATAGTAGCACTATGTAATAGAAAAAAAAAACTGTGAACAGCAGGGATTAGGGCCATGTTACCAAGTTTGAGTCCAGACCCCATCTCATAGCAGTTAGATGACCATAAGCTAATTATTTAACCTTTCTAACCCCTGCTATGCTGAACATCTCCAAATGGTCTGTAGGCTAGAGTCTTGTTCTTAGGGTGGTGCTATTTGGTGATAGTGGAGCCTTTAGTAAGTAGGATCTAGTGGAAGATCATTGTGAGTTTGTGCTCAAAAGATAGTTCTCATGTTATCAAAACCTGAGCTTGGACTCTCCCTCTCTCTGCTCCTTGTTTGAAATGTAATTACTTGCTATTGCTTGTGCTCTTGCTTTGCTATATACCACAGTGTGACATAGCTAGTAACTGAACTGATATCCATACCAAGTCCTTGGACCACCAAAACTGTGGACTGACTAAACATTTTCTGTTTATATAGCTAGCTACCTCAGATATTTTATTATAGTGATGAAAAACTAACTCATGCAACCTCAGTTTTTAGTCTTACACAAATATACAGAGTTTTGTGCAGATCTAAAGATTAAATTATTTTTTAAAATAAGCAGTACAGCCAACCTGTTGGTTATACTTGAATTTATCCTTAATAAAAATTGAGTTCATTTTAGAGTTCTAGCAATAGATCAGATATTATTCAATATTACTGCCCCTACATACCCAGTGAATTAATAAGAAAGTTATCTTCAACACAGTCAATAGGTTCAGGCCAGTAAAATTTTTCTGAGGAAAAACTCAAGTTCCTTCTCAAATTGTAATCTGATTCTCCTAATTATGATCTTACTATAATGACTACTTTGCTATATTTTATTGTTTTCATTACCCCCTTTCTAATATATTTATACCTTTCCTTCCAAGAAATTGTGATTATAGTCATGGAAAAAAAGATTGTAGAACAGAGAAAAGAAAACTTAGCAGTTGGTTTTATACAGTGGAAGAAAGAGTTGCTACATATTGCAGTTCTGTAAGTCCTACACTTATCATTATCTTACTGTGATAATACACCATTGAGATCTGCAGAGTTTCTAGCAGGGATCTTTGCTTTCATTTTCATGTCATTATTATCTGTATACTGGTAAATTTATTCACATATATGTGCTACTATTTAAAATTTTGTATTTTATACTCTAATAAATAAAATTGAATTTTAAAAAATTGCTAAAAAAAAGAAAGAAAGAAACTGTGAAAACAATTCAATTGTTCATCATTTGCTGAATGGATAATCCACATGGGTATGTCCATACAAAGGGATATTAGTGCCGATATATGCTGCAAAACAGATGGAGCTTAAAACATGCCAAGTGAAATAAACCAGGTAGCTGAAAAAGACAACACATTATATGATTCCATTCATATGAAATACCCAGAATATGATAATCTTTAGAGGCAGTAAGTACATTAGTAGTTATTTAAGGGCTGATAGGTTGAAAGAGGGATAACAGCAAAAGCATATAATTGTTTTACAGTTGATAAAAATACTCTAAATTGATTATGCTAATGTTTCCACATGCCTGTTAATACAGCAAAAATAATTTCAGACTTTAAGTGGGTAAAATTCATATCAATAAAGCTGATAAAAAACAAGGCAACATTATCTTGTGTTCAAGAAATATACTGTGATAGAAAGGAACAACTAGGTTAAAAGTAATGTGATGGAAATATTGACCAATAGAAAAGGATAGAATGCTAAGAAATAGGGCTGGGGAGACAGCTCAGTTGGTAGAGTGCTTTCCTTGCATGTACAAGGCCCTGGGTTCGATCCCCAGCACTGCAAAAAAAATACTAAGAAATAGGAGAAGAGTCAGAGGGGCTAAGATTCTCTAGCAATCATTTTCCCATAGACATACCAATTTCAAGAGCTATTTGTGCACATAAGTGTCTTCCCAAGAACTTAGGATCCAGGTGAGAGACCATAGTAAAATAATAATAAAAGACACTGAAAAAAGGAAGGAAAGAGTTGCCCGTGTCACCCCTGCATCAACTTGAGGCAGGGTAGGGAAGGATGTCTTCTTCTTTGGGAGAGAAAATTAAGTTAAGTCCAGGTCTTAGACTTGAAAACCAGGACCAGGACCACCACAGTGAAAGCCAGTGCTGGGCAGAGTCCCACAAACACTGCCCCCAGGCCTGTACTCATGGACTGAGCTGATAGAACTGCATTAGCCAGGCAGCCAAGGGCCACCTCCACCACTTTTCCTCTATTATTAGTGGCAGAACAAGACTCCACCTGCTGGAGAGCAAAGCACAAACACTATCACAGGGCTTGGTCTTAGAACTCTGTGCTAGTATCATCATGGTGAGACCCAGCACCAGTCAGAAACCAAAGGCCTCATGTATATGCCAGAGCTCAAAGATGGCATCTCTAGACCTGCCCTGGAATCAGGCAGAGACTTTCATGATGGTTTGACATACCCACTATTTGACCTGCATTATTGCCAGCCCTGGAGTAGGCATGGGACACCTTCACTCCAGACTTCTCAGGTCCCAGTAGCTATGAGAATCAGATGTAACCCATTTTAATTGGTGTCCAAGGGACTGTCCTGGTTACCTGTCTACTAACAGTAGGCAGCAAGTTATCCCCAGGCCAGTGCTCAGACATAGCTCTAGACCTGTCCAAGCACCAGGCAGAGGCCTATGCCTCAGTAGGATAGACAAATGTTTCAATATGCATCACCACCATCTGCTGTGTGGGCCTCAGTGCACTCCTGAGACTGCAAAGGTTCTTTTAGCTGTGAAACTTGGGAGCAACCCAGCTTAGCATAAGTCTTGGTGGTCAAGGGACTGCCTTCATCAACACTATCCCAAACTCAGGTAGCTTAATTTGGAGCAAGATTCCTTTCATAAGGGGTAGGACAGGGTAGTAATTATGGGATTTTGCCCTGGAACTCAGGCACAACCTAACACTGGGGAAATACTCTCAGGATGAAGCCTCTGGAAGAGCCCCAGAGTCACAGCAAGACATGCAACTTGTCAATTGACCTTCTATTCCAGCCAGCATCAACTGAGGCTGGGTATAGCAGTTTGGGATCAGCAGTCCTTCTCCAGCAGTAGCCAGATTGTAAAAGTGTGGACCTTGGCTTATAAAGTGCTGGGCTGGACTGGAGGGTTGTGGGCTCAACATGTGACATAGCACTGAGGCATTCATGACCATAGGCATGGATGGCTTAGGAAGCTAGGACCCGTCCTTCCACAGCAATTCTGTCCCAAGTCAGGAAGAATTCCACAGTCTCTTACCACAGGCCAGAGAATATGGACAGGAGTTTGGGCCTATTGCAGCCACAGGGGATGTATAGATGATATCACACACTATCAAGCATCAAGAACTTCCAGGGATGGGCTGGAAGATAGCTCAGAAGCAGAGTACATGCTTGGCATGTATCAGGCCCTTGGTTCCATATTCAGAACAAGAAAGGAAAGGAAGAAAGAAAAAGAGAATTTACAATGGCTGTTTTCAGGAAAATCAATGAGTTTCAAGAGGACACACAGAAATAATGAAATATGCTAAAAGATAAATTGAGGTGGAAGCAAATTTTAAAAATCAAAAGTCTTGAGCTGAACAACATACCATGCAAGATTAAATTCACGAGAGCAGACATCAAGACCAGATCAAATAGAAGAGTGAATTAGTCAACTTGAAGACAGGCTATTTGAAAACACACAGGTGGTTTTCATCAGCACATAGAACACTCTCCAGAATAGATCATATGATAGGCCATTAAACAAGTCTCAACAAATTTTTAAAAACTAAAATCATTGCCAAGTGCAGTGATGCATGCCTGAAATCCAAGCAATTTGAAAGGCTGAGGCAGGAGGATTGCGAGTTTGCAGTCAACCTGGGCAACTCAGCAAGATCCTGTCTCAAAACGGAAAATAAAAAGATAAAAAGGGCTAGAGATACAGCTCAGTGGTAGAGAGCACCCTTGAGGTCAACCCCCAGTACTACAAAAAAAAAAAAAAAAAAAACCAGCCAAAAACAACAACAATAACAATCTCACATCGAGTTATCTTTAGTTATCTTTTTCCAATGCAATAAAACTAGAAAATCAGTACCAAGAAAAGCTCTGGAATCCATACATGGAAATTAAGCAACTTTCTCTTGAATAACTAGTGGAATCAAGAAGAAATTAAGAAGTAAATTTAAAACTTTCTTCAAGCAAATGAAATTTAAACACAACATACCAGAAATTCTGGGATGGAGCAAAATCAGTATTAAGAGGTAACTTTATAGCAATAAAAAAGTAGAAAGACAACAAATAAATCTATCAGTGCATCTCAAGGAAGTAGAAAAACAAGAACAAACCAAGCCCCAAATTACTAGAAGTAAACTAATAATGAAGATAAGAGATGAATGAAATAGAGACTAAAAGGACAATACTAAAGATCAATGACTAACTAGATCAGTGACTAACTAAGTTGCTCAGGCTGGCTGCAAAGTCAAACATGAAAAGGGAGATATTACAACTGAAAGTGGAGAAACAAAAAGGATTGTTAGAGAATATTATGAACAAGGATATGCTAAGAAATGTGTTACTGTAGAACTGGACAACTTTCTGGACACATACACTTTGCCAAAATTTAAACATGAAGTAGAAACCTGAACAGACCAATGAAGAGTAACAAGATTGAATAAGAGCCTGCTATCAAAGAAAATCCCAAAACCAGATGCCATCATCACTGAATTCTACCAAACATTTAAAGAAGAACTAATATCAACTCTGCTTAAATTATTCCAAAAAATGTGAGAGGAGCAAATTCTTCCAAACTCATTCTATGAGGCTAGGATTAGCCTGATACCAAAACCAGACAAGGATACAACTACAACAAATCTACAGCCAAATACCTTTGATGAATAGAGATGCAAAAATCCTCCACAAACTACTAGCACATGAATATAATAGCACATTTAGAAGATTATTCACCACAATCAAGTGAGATTCATCCCAAGGACATAAAGGTAGTTCTACAAATGCAAATCAGAAAATGTGATACACTATCAACAGAATGAAGAAAAAATCATATGATCATCTCTATAGATGCACAAAAGGTATTTGATAAAATTAACATCCCTTTATAATAAAAACAGTGAACACATAAGGTAGGCATAAAAGGAACATAACTCAACATATTAAAGGTCATTTACAATAAGCCATCAGCTAACACTGTACTGATAAAGAAAAGCTGAAAGTTTTCAAAAATTTGGAACAATACAATGATTATTTTTTCAATTTTTTTATGTACCAGATATTTATTATCTATCTATTAGGTAACAGATAGGGAGGCGAGGATACACCTTGTTGCAGGGCTAGCCATAATGCAGAATCTCTGTGGCAGTGGACCACACTCAGGAAGCCTGGGGAGAGCCGGCTCTACTGAGGCTGACACTGAGTGGTTGTGCTGACCGGTGGTCCAAGGCATACCACTTTTACCACTTTTATTCAACCTAGTTCTGGAAGTCCTAGCCAGAAAAATCAGGGAAGAGAAAAAAATAAAAGACATCCAAATTGGAAAGGAGGAAGTCAAATTGTCACTGCAGATGACAAAATCCTATAAATAGAAAACTCCAAATACTCCACCAAAGATGTATTGGAAGTGATAAATGAATTCAGCAAAGTTGCAGAATACAAAATCAACATACAAAAATCCCTAGCCTTTTTGTGGGGGGGTGGAGTACTAGAGATTGAACGAGGGGTACTTTACCACTGAACAATATCTCCAGTCCTTTTTCTATTTTTTTTCTTTGAGACAGGTTCTCAATAAGTTCCTGAGGCTGGCCTCAAACTTGAGATTCTCCTGCCTTTACCTCCAAGTTGCTGGCATTACCGACATATGCCACCATGCCTGGAAATCCATAGCTTTTTTTATACACAAATAGTGAATTATCTGAACTAGAAATCAAGAGTAATACAATTTATAATAACTACAAAGAAACCAAATACCTAAGAATAATGTAACCAAGTAAGTTAAAGATCTCTACAATGAATCTTATAAAACTTTGATGGAAAAAATTGAAGACACACAAAAATGGAAAGATAGTCTGTGTTCATGAATTAGAAGAACTGATATTGTTAAAAAGTCCACATTGGGGCTGTGGTTGTGACTCAGTGGTGGAGCACTTGCCTAGCATGTGTGAAGCACTGGGTTAAATTATCAGTACCACATAAAAATAAATAAATAAATACAAGTATTGTGTCTATCTACAACTAAAAAAACATTTTTTAAAAAAGTCCACATTGGGCTGGGGATATAGCTCAGTTGGTAGAGTGCTTGCCTTGAAATCATGAGGCCCTGGGTTCAATCCCCTGCACCGCTAAAAAATAAAAAGTTTACATTACATGAAACAATTTACAAATTCAATGCAATTCCTATCAAAACACCAATGACATCCTTTACAGAACTAGGAAAAATCCTATAATTTGTAGAGAATCATAAATAAACTACATATAGGCAAATCATATTGAGCAAAAAGAACAAAGCAGGAAGAATTATATACCTGACTTCAAAGCAGTACAAAGCTGTTGTCATCAAAAAGTATGGTATTGACAAACACACCTGGAGACCAGTGAAATAGAATGGAGAGCCTAGACGCAAACCCATGCATCTACAGCCAACTGATGTTTTTTTATCGAGATGCTATGAACAAATGGAGGAAGGAGGGACTGTGTAGAGGGAAAAGAGGGGTGGGAGGGTTGGGGGGAAGTAAAAAATAACAGAATGAATCAAACATCATTACTCTATGTAAACGTATGATTACGCAAATGGTATGCCTTTACTTCATGTACAAACAGAAACAGCATGTATCCCATTTGTTTACAATAAAAATAAATTTAAAAAAAAGATGCTATGAACATGTAGAGGAGAAAGGACAGTGTGTTCAATAAATGGTGCTGGGATAGTCACATACAGAAAAATAAAGCTACAACCTTATATCTCACCAGTTACAAAAATCTATTAAAAATGAATTAAAGATTTAAACATGAGACCTGAAGCCATGAAAATCTTTGAAGGAAACACAGGGAAATATTTTAGGACCTTGGAATGAGCAAGGATTTGCAGGGAGGCAAAATCCCACAAACACAGTGAACAAAAACAAAAACAGGCAAATGGAATAATGCAAACCTAAAATACTTCTCCACAGCAAAGGAAACAATAGAGTATAGAGGTAACCTATTGAATGGGGGAAAATATTTCTAAACTCTTTTCTGACAAGAGGATATTATTATCTGGAATATATAATGAACCTCTAACACTCAATAGCAAAAACCCAAATACCCTATTTAAAAATGTGCATAGGGGGCTGGGGAGATAGCTCAGTCGGTAGAGTGCTTGCCTTGCCTGCACAAGGCCCTGGGTTCAGTCCCCAGCACCATAAAAAAAATGTGCATAGGTCCAAATAGACATTTCTCCAAGGAGACATACAAATGGCAAACAGGTACACGAAAAAAATTCTCAGTATCACTAATCATCAGGGATATGCCACAATGAGTTATTACCTTACACCAGTAAGAATGGCTATTATCATAAAGACAACAAGTGCTGGCGAGGATGTATGGAAAAGGAAAATCTTGTACACTGTTGGTGATAATGTAAATTAGTACAGCCATTATGGAAAATAGTTTGGAGGTTCCTCAAAAACTTAAAAATAGAACTACCATCTGATATAGCAATCCCACTATTGTGCATATGTCCAAAGGAAATGAAATCAGTATGTTGAAGAGACAGCTGCACTCCAATGTTCCTTGTGCCACTATTCACAATAGTCATGAAACAGAAACAACGTAAGTATCCATAAACTGATGAATGAATAAATAAAATGTAATACACATACACGATGGAATACCATTCATCCATAAAAACAATGAAATCCTGTCATTTGTGACAACTTGGATGCAACTACTGATCATTATGTTAAAAGAAATCAGCCAGATACTGAAGGACAAATACCACATGATCTCACTCATATATGTAATCTAAAAAGTTGATCTAATAGAAATTGAGAAAAAAAATGGTAGTTACCAGAGCCTGGGGACAAAAGAGGAGAGAGAGAAATAGGTAAAGACATAAATGGTACTAAGTCACAGTTATATAAGAGTAAGTTCAGGGGTCATATTGCACAGTAGGATGATTATAGATAATGTATTGTAGATTTCAGAAAACCAGAGGAAAGGAATTTGAATATTTTCACCATAAACAAATCAAGCTTTTTATTTTTTGGTACTGGGGGGTTGAACCCAGGGGTGCTTAACCACTGGCTATATCCCAAGTCCTTTCATATTTTATTTAGAGACAGGGTCTCATTGAGTTGCTTAGGTCCTTGCTAAGTTGCTAAGGCTGGTTTTGAACTCACCAGCCTCCTGCCTTGGCCTCCTGAGGCACTGAGAAATCAAACATTTTTGATGTATGCTCTTGATGGGAATGTAAATCAGTAAAGTCATTTTGGAAAAAAAGTATGGAAATTCCTACAAAAACTAAAAGTAGAATTACCATCCAATCCCACATTCCCATTTCTGATATATATCCAAAAAAATAGAAATCAGTGTGTCAAAGTGATATGTTATATACTCTCATTTTCATTGCAGCATTATTTGTAATAGCCAAAATATGGAAGCAATTTAAAGTGTTCATTGATGGATGAATAAATAAGTGAATGAAAGAAGAAAATGTGGCATACATAACAATGGAATACTACACAGGTTTTAAAAATAAGGGAATTAATTATATGGTTCATGACAATGTAGACAGAACTAGACAACATTGTAAGTGAATTTTACTAGAAACTACAAAATAGAAAGACAAATGCTCTATGATGTCACTTACATGTGGAATCTAAAAAGTCAACCTCAAAAATAGAGAGGAGAAAGATGGTTAAAGTCTGTGGTGGGGAAGGAATGGAGAAAGGGGAAATGTTAATCAAAGGGTACAAAATTTTTCATGTAGACTGGATGAATAAGTTTCCATGATCTACATGATGACCACAGTTAAATAAAAAATATATTACAGATTTCAAATTTCCTAAGAAAATAGATTTTCCACATCCTTACCTCAGGAAAAAATATCTTGATGAGGTGATGGATGTGTTCATTAGCTGAACTGAATCTTTCTACAATGTATACATAGGTCAAAACTCACATTCTGTGCTCAAAAAATATGAACAATTATTATTTGTTAATTAAAAAATAAAATGAAATAATATTAACAGAAAGATATACCATGATACTATCAATAAAAAGAAAGCTGAAATATCTAGAATAGTTCCAGATAAACCCAATGGAAAATTATGAAGGATAATGAGCAGCATTTAAAAATAATGAAGGAAGATTGTTGGAATGCTATTTTTGCAATTGTTCATTCTTTCATTTATCATATGGTACACAGCAATGGATGTACTTCACTGTTTTTTAACACTTTTTATTTTGTAAATAAAAAATATGTACAAGAATTGAAGGAAATTTGTCCAGGAAGATTCTTTCTGTGCAAGTACCTAACAAAAGAGCATGAAAATATGTGACATATAAACTGATAAAAATACAAGGAGAAATAAACATATGCACTGTAATAGTTGGAGAATTGAAGACTTTTCTAATAGGTAGAAAATTAGGAAGGGTAGAATTAAATGAAACAATACCATTAATCAAGTGGATCTAATAGACAATTATAAAATATGTCATCCAAAAACAATACAATAAACATTCTTTCTAAGCTCCTTTGTAACTTTCCCTAAGATATACTACTTATGGGTTGACAGAAAAAAAACCTAGAAATTCAAAAAAACAGAAATCATGCCAATGTGCTCTCAGATCACAACTAAAATAAAGTAGGAATTGGGGCTGGGGTGTGACTCAGTGGCACAGGGCTTGCCTAGTATGTGTGAGGCACTGGGTTTGATTCTCAGCACCACACAAAAATAAAATAAAGATATCATGTCCATCTACAACTAAAAATATTTTAAAATAAAAAGTATCATATAAAAAATAAAGTAGGAATTAATAACAGAAAGACAGCTAGAAAACCTTACAATATATTGTTGAACATACTTTCAAATAACACATGAGTCAAAGAAGCCTCAAGGGAAATTTAGAAAATAGTTTGAACTAAATGAAAACACAACTTATCAAAATTTAAGTAAAGTAGAAAAAAAGTATCTAAAGGGCACTCAAAAGGTTAAATATATATGTTAGAAAAGCAGGATCTAAAACCAATTTAAATTATTTAAATTAATTATTTAATCTTCAGTAGATAACTAGAGAAATATGAGTTATATAAGCCTTAAACAAGAGAAAGAAATTATTAAAATTAGAGCAGAGATAAATGAAATTAAAAACATGAATCAACAGAGAAAATGGATTCTTTGAAAGATCAACACTTGATAAACCCATAGCTAGGCTAAGCAAGAAGAGAAAGAAAGGAAAGAGAAAACGAAAGAGAAAAGGAAGGAAGGAAGGAAGGAAGGAAGGAAGGAAGGAAGGAAGGAAGGAAGGAAGGAGGGAAGGAAGAAGAGAAGAGACAAATAACTATCAGAACTGAGAAAGTGGTTGTAGAAACTAAACCAGTGGGCATTAAAGCATAATTAAGGAATATTTTAAACTATTCTGTTCTCACAGTCACAGAGATGACATAGCCCAATTCCTTGAAGGATACAAAGAACAAAAGCTCACACAAGTAGAAATAGATAATATGAATAGGCTAATACCTATTGTAAAAATAAGACAATACCTAATAACTTCTAAGAATAGAGCAACCCAGCCTAGATGGTTTTACTTGTCAATTCTACTGATCATTTAGCGAAGAAACAATACTCATTCTCAGGAATCTCAGAAAACAGAAACAAAGGGAACATCTTTTAAAACATTGTTTGAGGATGGCATTATCTTAATGTTACAACAAGACAAAAACATTATAAGAAAGCCAAAAATAGTGCTCAAAATCAAGTGGAATAAGTTCTAATATTCTATTGTACAGCAGGATGTTCTAATAGAACAATATTGTATCATATTAATCAAAATAACTAGAAGACAGGATTTGGATTTTGTTTTGTATTATTTTGCATTTTTTGCATTGCTGGGGATCAAACCCAGGGACTTGAGCATGCTAGGCAAGTGGTCTACCTCTGAACTATATCCCCAGCCCCAGAAGTGAGAATTTTGATTGTTCTCATCATGAATACATGATATATATTTGAGATAACATAAATATCCTGAATTGATCAATACACAATATATAAATGCACCAAAACATCATGTAATACCCCATAATGATATACAATTATTTTGTCAATTAAAAAGAAAAACTGAAGCCAAAACAATAGAAAATTTCATGGCACGTTGTTCATCTTTGACTTACCTCATTCTGCAGCACAGAATGAAAAGTAGGAAACTCCCAGCTTCTTTCTCAGGATGAAAGTAAAAACTGGAACTTGTTTGAAATGTTCTAGCTTGTCTGGGCACTACCTGAGGGACTGGTTTCTGTTTCACCTGATACTGAATACTGATGGGAATGATGACATAGTTTGCATACCAGGTTAGAGGTCACTGAAAGCCATGCCTGGTGCAGGGATCATTAGAAGTGAAGGGAGTTTGCAGTCTGACAGGTACATGGGTGTAAGTGATTACAGACAGAACAATACAATAGAAACCACAGGCTTCAGAGAAGCAATGCCAAGTATCTTATGGAAATAAGGCATTTAAAATCAGCTGTATATATCAGGAACTGGAATAAAATCATAGACCTAGGGAAGATGAATCCCCAGAAAAAGTTTGAGAGAATCTAGAATCTCTGTAGACTGCACAAAGACAGTCTGTACAAACTAGAAGAGGTGGCCATTTTTTCAATTGTCTAAGTCTCTACAAAAGATTACAAAAGCATGCCACCAAACAGGCAAGTAGAGCCCATTTGAATGAACAAAATAAATCTCAATAAATCACCTGTAAGGAAATGTAGCTCTCTGAGTCACTTGACCAAAAAATTTAAAACAACTCTTTTAAAGATACTCATTGAATTAAAAAAAGGTTGTAAATTAGTATGACCACTATGGAGAGCAGTTGCTCAAAAGATTAGGAATGCAACCACTATATGACCCAATTACCTCACTCTTCAGTATTTATCCAAAATAATTAAAGGCAGCATACTATAACAATAAAACATTCTCATGTTTATAGCAGCACAATTCACAATAGTCAAGTTATGGAATCAGCCTGGGTGCCTATCAACAGATGAATGTCTACATACACAATGAAGTTCTACTCACCATAAAGGAGAATAAAATTATGTCATTTGCTGGTAAATAGATAAAAATGGGATATATATGGTAAGTAGAATAAGCCAGATAGACACACAAGGGTCAGATATTTTCTCTCATATACATAAGCTATAACGTAAAAAATATTTTTAAAAAAGGAGAAATATCACAAAAACAGGAGGGAGATCAGTAGAGTAGAGGTGGGGGACCAAGTTGGAGAGAAGGAGGGAAGAAAAGGGAAGAACAGGAAATTAAAATCAACCAAATTATGCTATATGTACATATGAATACATCACAATGAATTCCACTTTTATATAAAATTATAATTCACCAGTGGAAAAAGTGTGTGTAGCTAAATACGTAGAAGGCCAAAAGAGTAAAGGAAGGAGAACAGGGAGAGAGAGGAGAGGAGGAAAAAGGGAAGCACTAAATAATGTTTTAGAGCAAGTTTTTTTATGTGCATATATGAATGTCACAATGAACCCTACTACTATGCATAAGTTCAATGTACTAATATAAAACTAAAATCTATAGAATATACATGAAATAAATTAGAAGGGAATCATGTATGTTACCAGAATAAAAATCTACACACAAAGGAAGGCATTAGGGCTAGAATTGTAGCTCAGTGGTAGAGCACTTAGGTAGCATGTTTGAGGCACTGGGTTCTCAGCACTGCATATAAATAAATAAAATAAAGGTCCATTGACAGCTAAAAAAATTTAAAAAATTAAAAAGTAAGACATTAAGGGAGGAAATGAGGCACCAAAAAAGCTAAAATACAAATAGAAAACAATAATAAAATGTCAATAGTAAGTCCTCTGTATCATTAATTTCTTTCAACGTAAATGGATTACATCCCCCAATAAAGACATACATTGCCTGAATGGATTTTTTAAAAAACAGAATGTAACCATATGATGTTTAGAAAAACCTCACTTTAGATCTAAGGACACACATATTCTGAAAGTGAAAGGATGGAAAAATATATTCCATGCAAACATTAACCAAAAGAAAGCAGCAACAGCTGTATTCATATTAGACAAAACAGACTTAAAGTTAGTAACTGTTACAAAACATTAAGAAGGGCATTACATAATATTAGATGTGTCAAAGCACAAAGAAAAGATAACACTTATAGGTGCAGCAGACATCAGAACTCAGAAACATAAAGCAAACATTGATAGAACTGAAGAGAGAAATACACATATCTACAAAAATAATGAGACTTTAATAACCCTTTTTATGGTACCAGGGATTGAACTCAGGGACACTCGACCATTGAGCTACATCCCAACCCTTTTTTGTATTTTATTTAGAGACAGCATCTTGCTGAGTTGCTTAGGACCTTGCTAAAAGTTGCTGAGACTGGCTTTGAACTTGCGCTCCTCCTGCCTCAACCTCACCTGCCACTGGGATTACAGGTGTGTGCCACCATGCCCCAGCTAGTACCCCACCTTTAATAATGAATGAAAGAACAAGTCAGTTGAGCAAAAAGGAAGCAAAGGCCTTAAACAAAATGATAGATCCAATGGAATTAACAGATATATATGGAACACTGTGCAATGACAAAATAATACATTTTCTTGTCAAGTGTACATGGAATACTCTTCAGGATAGAACATTTCAAAAAATGTTTTAATAAATTTAGTAATTTTGAAATAATACCAACATTTTTTCTGATCATAATGGAATGAAGACAGAAATGAATAGCAGATGAAAAATTGGAAAATATAAACATATGCAAAAATTGACAAACTCAAACAATCGATGAGTCAGAGAAAGATCCCAAGGGAAATTAGAAAATATGAGATAATTTAAAATGGCAGCAAAACATACCCAAACTTAAGGGATTCAGAAAAGGCAGTGCGCTAAGAGGAAAATTATATCTATAAATGCTTATGTTAAAAATAAAGAGTTCTAATATACAATCTAATTTGCACCTTATAGAATTAGAGAAAAAAATAAATTTAAATCAAAGCTAGCAGAAAGGAAATAATAAAGATGGAAGCAGAGCAAAAAATAAAGAATATTAAAAATAGAGAAATCAATGAAAACAAGTGTTGGATCTTTGAAAACATCTACAAAACTGACAAATACTTAGCTAGATGATTTTATAGAATTAAAAGGATTCTTAATACTATGAGCAATTTATACCATAAATATGATAACATAGATAAAATGGACATAGTTCTAGAAACATACAACCTACCAATACTGAAACATGACATAGAAAATCTGAACAGCTGCGCGTAGTGGCACACACCTGTAATCACAGTGGCTCAGGAGGCTGAGGCAGGAGGATCACAATTTCAAAGCCAACCTCAGCATCTTAGTGAGATCCTGTCTCAAAATTAAATAAATAAATAAATAAATAAATAAATAAACAATGGCTGCAGATGTTACTCAGTAGTTAAGTATGCCTTGGTTCAATTCCTGGTACCAAAAAAAATTAAAATTTTAAATCTGAACAGAAATGTAACTAATAAGAGATTAATACAGTAATAATTATCCTCCCAACTAAGAAAAACCCTGGACCAAATTTTGCCATGGGTAAATTTTACCAAATATTTAAAGAAGTGTAACATTAATTCTTCTCAAACTCTTCCATAAAAATTAAAGAAGAAACATTTCCATAATCATTCTGTAAGTCCAGCATTATCCTGACACCAAAACCAGAAAAACACATTGCAAAAGAAAAAAAATAATAGCAATATCCCTGATGAACATTAATGCTAAAATTCTCAACTACATACTAGCAAAGGGACTGCATCAGGATATTATAAGGGTTACAGACCATGACTAAATGGAATATTTTTTTTTGGGAATGCAAACATAGTTCAACACAGGAAAATCAAAGTAATATGTCACATTAACAGACTGAAGGAAAAAAAAACTCACATGATTATTTCAATTAATATAGAAATAAACATCTGACAAAATTCAAAACACTCTCATGTACACTTTTGGTTCCTACCAAAAGTGAATTAGTGGAGATGCTGTGGAAAACATTAAGGCAATTAATTTAAAAATTAAAAATATAATCACCATATTTACCTCAATTCCTTTTCTGGGTATAAAATTTAAAAAATTAAAGCAGAGTGATGATCTCCCTTATAGGTAGAATCTTAAAAAATATATTGAATATATAGAAATAGTAGAAATGCTGTTACCAGATGTTGGGGTGGGGGGAGATGGAAGAGATAATTCAAAAGGTATGAAGTTGTAGTTATATAGGATAAGTCTAGAGACTTAATGTACAACATGATGACTACAGTTAGTAATATTGCATCGTATACTGGAAATTTGCTATGAGGTGCTCTTAACACACACACACAGAGTAACCATAAGAGATGACAGATGTCTTAAATGGCTTGAGTGGATTAATCATTTAACAATGTACGTGTGTATCAAAACATCATGCTGTTTACCTTAAATAGAATTGTTTCTTTTGTTGTTGTTGTAGATGGATACACCCTTCTTTATTTATTAGTTTTATGTGTTGCCGAGGATCGAACCCAGTCCCTAATATGTGCTAAGCAGGTGCTGTACCACTGAGCCACAACCCCAGCCCCTGATACAATTCTTAAAAGGGAAATTAAAGCAGGGTCTTGAAAATGTATTTTTATATCCATGTTCATAGCAACATTATCCACGACAGCCGAGAAGTTAAAACAACCCAAGCATCCTTTGACAGATGAATGAATAAATAAACTTTGGTACATATATACAATGGAATATTATTCAACCTTTGTAAGGACAGAAACTCTGACATATTACACCATGGATGAATCTTGAGGACATTATGCTTATGAAATGCACCAGTCACAAAAAGACAAACACTGTATGAATCAGTTTATATGAGTTATCTAGATAGTTAAATTCATAGAAACAGAAAATAGAATAGTGTTTGTCAGAGGCTTGGGGCATAGAGGAAAATGGGGATGTTTTTGTTCAATGGACAGAGTTGCTATTTTGAAAGATGAAACACTTCTGGGGATCAGTTATACAATAATGGAAATATACTTAACACTACTGAATGTACAATTTAAAATTTTAAACTGTTAAATTTTATGTCATGTGTATTTTACCACTATTTTAAAAGTTTTAAAAAGTGACCCTTTATTGAATGCCTGTCAGATAGCAACCATTATGCTCTGCTCTTTAATGACATTATTTTTAAAACAACTTCCATATGTGGGAGGTTCTACATTTATGCCTATTTCCCAGACATTGAAGTTGAAACTGAGTAATTTTGTGATTTTTATGTTCTCAGAGCTAGCAGAGTTTGACTCGAGAGTTAGACATCTAGGTTCCAATTTTCATTTTCCCAGAATTGCTGTGACTTGTTGTGTGGTGCTGAACTAATTACTGTACCTGGGATCCTACATGTCCTCATTTGTTGACTAGGTACAATAAGATCACATGATTTCTAGATTTTTGTAAAGATTAAAATAGATGGTATATGTGAAATGCTTCCAATAACCTCTGGCAAATAATGAGTGCCCAGTAAACAAGGAATTTTTATGATTAGGATTACTTCATGTACTCATATATTTCTGACGCCAGGAGCTAAACTTTTAACACTTCACATGATACCAGAATCTGTGTTTCTTAGGGCTAGATAATCATATCCTCAAGTAAAGATCCAATCTATATAAAGAACACAACAATTCTGTAAATTGTCTATACCAACAGAATATATTATTTTGTATGTTTCCTCATGAAAAATAAAATGCAGGGAAATTGTAACTTTTTCCATTTATTGACAGAATACTGTGTACCTGAACTATGATAATCCCACATGTTCAAATAGTAGTGAATATTAACTGAAAGCAGACTGTCAAGTTGACAGATTTGGCCAGAAGCAAATTCTTTTAGATTCACAGTTTAGGACTTACATAGACAACACAGGCAATTCCAATATGGTGTCACTTCCCACTACCCATGTCTCGCAGGATGATATCAAAACAAACTAGGCTAGATGGTAGGTATCATCAGCAGTGGGGACCTTGTTGCTGAGGAGCCATGTCCATACTGCAGTTAAGCAGTAAGCATTTCGACAGCCTGCAGCTGTATTCTGGAGGTGGGACAGACAAGTTGAAAATTCCTATACCTCTACTGGAGCCAGCCAGGGAGGTAATAAGAAAGTGCCTAACGGCAGCCTTTTTCAAAATAGGGAGAAGATAAATGGCTTTGCAGCATCATTTTAAAAATAAGCCTATCTGCCATGTTCCTGGAGGATCACAGGGCATTTCACACAGCCTTGGGCCAAACTACAGTTGCCTTCATGGCAACTACATCTTGCCTTCATGGCCCATGTACAAGTCTGTCAATGTGCTAACAAAGAATAGTTCATCTGCATATATTATATATACTAGAAATTATCCAATGCTTGCTTGGGATAGCAATTGGAGGTATATTTTATCAACCCTGAAGATGAATAAACAGGCTCAGAAGAGTAAGGGATTTTACTGCAAGTCCCAAAGTAATACAAGGTGTGTGTGTGTGTGTGTGTGTGTGTGTGTGTGTGTGTATGATTCAAGGGCCCATTCCTTTTGTCCAACACCAAACTGCCTTCAGTTTTACCAGTGTACAAGATCAATAGGAACTCACATTCCACCTGGACAATAAGAATTTTGAATACAGGAAGCAAAAACTAACCTTCCCTTATACTGCTGGGTCCCTATTCGATGCATAGCTAAGTAAATACTCATGGAAGAGTTGTTCACTCATTCACTGGGGATTCATTTTGTACTTAACACATAGCCTACATGATTGAGCTTAATCACCTATAATCACATATAGCAAGTTGTTAAATAACCTCTGTTCACAGGGATTTTTTTGGGGGGAGGGGCTACCAGAGATTGAATCCAGGGATGTTCAATCACTGAGTCACATTCCTAGCCTGTTTTTGTATTTTATTTAGAGACAGGGTCTCGCTAAGTTGCTTAGGGCCTCGCTAAGTTGCTGAGGCTGGTTTTGAATTTGTGATCTTTCTGCCTCGGCCTCCAGAGTCTCTGGGACGACAGGTGTGTGCCACCATGCCCAGCTCATATAGGGATTTTTTATGTTGTTGCTAATTGAGCAACAGAACAACCTCTTTTCTTTATAATTTACCCATCTATGAAATTGTTATTAGCAACAGAAAACAGTCTAAGATACTTTATATCTATGATTTCCATTTTCTAAAATGTGGAGAAGACTAATGTTTCCTTTGAAGATTAAATTGTGTGTGTGTGTGTGTGTGTATTACAGTGACAGGCATGTGATAATTGTTCAGTAAACATAAGTATAAGTAACATAAGTTATTGTGTCTCAAAAACTGTCTTTTCAAAACATCCAAAATTGTAGCAGTTATCATCAGAATTGGTGAGATGTCTCTCCCAAATGTATCTTTCCTCATTTAATCTTATTTGAGACCTAACATCAAACTTGTCTTAGTAAAAGAGAATATTTTTAATTATTTATTTATTTTTTTATTTTTTACAGACTGCACTTTGATTCATTGTACACAAATGGGATTCATCATTTCGTTTCTATGGTTGTACACAATGTAGATTCATACCATTTGTGTAATCATACATGAACATACGATAATGATGTCTGTCTCATTCCATGATTTTTATAACTGCCTCCCTCTCATTTTCTTCTACATAATCTAAAGTTCCTCCATTCTGAAAGAGAATATGTTTAAAAAACTCTGTGTTTACAAGGGTTTGAACTGGATTGTATCACCCTGAATTTTATATATTTAAACCCTAATCCTACCACCCGGGATGTAACTGTAAAATGAGGTCATCAGGGTAGGCTTTAGTCTAATCTGACTGATGCCCTTTTAGGAAGAGGAGATTTAGACACACTAAGAGACACCCACAGTGAGGGTGCAAGCCATGGAGAGAAAAAAAAAAAAACAACCCTAGGTCTGGGGGTATAGCACAGTTGGTAGAGAGCTTGCCTCTCATGCTCAGGGCCCTAAGTTCATTCCCCAGCACCACGAAAAAGAAAAGATCATGTCATCTGCAAATATAGCTTTAACTGGGGATACAGCACAGTAGGTAGAATGCCTGTCAATCCCCAGCACCACACACACACAAAAAATCCTACCAACACCTTGATCTTGGACTTTCAGCCTCCAAATCTGTGAGAAAATCAATTTCTGTTGTTTAAGCCACCAAATTGTAGTATTTTTTATGATAGTCCTAACACACTAATATACTCTTCTTTCTCTCTTTCAAGACAAGATCAGGGAATGTAACTATGAGTGACTGTCGCCTACTCAGTGTACATAGTCCGGTACACTGAGTAGGTGCATAATCAATATCTGTTCAATGTTCAGTGTTAGTGAAGAGGAGTAGGAGAAGGAGCTGTAATTAACTGAGAACTGAGTGTGGCAGAAGAATAACATGATCAGGTGGTTGGATAAGAATTAAAGGAATTTGACAGACACAGTGGCACACACCTGTAGTCCCAGTGACTCACGAGGCTGAGGCCAAGTGGATCACAAGTTTGAGGTTAGCCTCAACAATTTGGTGAGATCTGCATCTGAATCTGGGATATAGATTAGTAGTAGATCACCCCAGGGTTCAATTCCCAGTACCAAACTAAATAAATAAAATAAAAGTAGGGGAATTTGGAGTAATGCAGACCTGGATTTGAATCTCCACCCCAAAATTCAAAGTGAGAGCATTGGTTTCTTTCATATAATTAGTTGAGTCACGAGGCATACTCTGAGGTCAGGTTTCCTGATTCGTATGTTTCATTACCAACTTTTAATGGTACCATGGGAAACTCTATGAACCTCTCTCTCTTTGTTTCATTCTTTTCAATGTACAAATGAGATAATACTAGATGCCTTATTTTAGGGCATGTGAGGATTAAATGAAACAATGACAAACTTAAGTGCTCAGAACTATGCCTGGCTTGGTACAAACAGTAAAAAAAAATAGCTCTTAAAATAAAGATACTTCTGGATTACTATAAGCAAATGTATAAACTCAATAAACATTGGTAATTAATATTAGTCTATGGCAACCACTACTAACATTATTTCATTTGATCCAACAATTCTTCAGTGTAGGTGATAATATTGGCCTCATATAGAAACTGAGCTGCAGTAATTAGGTATTCCAACCCAGTGTCCCCTGAAAGGAAGGATTGATCCAGTGGAAACAGGATACATATTTTTGGATGGTGTTATTAAAATATAAATTCCTGCATCATATAGAAGAAAAAGTAGGTCCAAATCTTCAACTTGTTGGCTCAGGATCAGATTTCCTTAACAGGACTCCCATAGCACAAGAAATAAAAGCAAGAATAAACAACTGGGATAGATTCAAACTAAAAAGCTTTCTCTCAGCAAAGGAAACTATCAGAAATGTGAAGAGAGAGCCTACAGAGTGGGAGAATATCTTTGCCAACCATACCTCAGATAGAGCGCTAATTTCCAGAATCTATAAAGAACTCAAAAAACTCTACACGAAGAATACAAATAATCCAATCAACAAATGGGCTAAGGAAATGAACAGACACTTCACAGAAGAAGATGTACAAGTAATCACCAGATATATGAAAAAATGTTCAACATCCCTAGTAATAAGGGAAATGCAAATCAAAACTACCCTAAGATTTCATCTCACCCCAATTAGAATGGCGATTATCAAGAATACAAGCAACAATAGGTGTTGGCGAGGATGTGGTGAAAAAGGAACACTCATACATTGCTGGTGGGGTTGTAAATTAGTGCAACCACTCTGGAAAGCAGTGTGGAGATTCCTCAGAAAGCTTGGAATGGAAACACCATTTGACCCAGCTATCCCACTCCTTGGCCTATACCCAAAGGACTTAAAATCAGCATACTACAGAGATACAGCCACATCAATGTTCATTGCTGCTCAATTCACCATAGCCAGATTGTGGAACCAACCTAGATGTCCTTCAGTTGATGAATGGATAAAGAAACTGTGGCATATTTATACAATGGAATATTACTCCGCAATGAAGAATGATAAAATTATGGCATTTGTAGGCAAATGGTCGAAATTGGAGAATATCATGCTAAGTGAGATAAGCCAATCTCAAAAAACTAAAGGACGAATGATCTCGCTGATAAGCGGATGAGGACATATAATGGGGGGTGGGAGGGGCTAGCATTAGGTTTAGGGTTAGGTTTAGAGTTAGGCTAAGGAGAGCAGTAAGAATGAAGGAAAGAAGGACTGTGTAGAGGGAAAAGAGGGGTGGGAGGGGTGGGAGGGGTGGGAGGGGTGGGGGGGAGGGGAAAAATATAATAAACATCATTACCCTATGTAAACGTAAAAATAAATAAATAAATAAATAAAAAAAAAATATATAAATTCCATTTGTGGTGCTGTGGATGGAATCCAGGACCTCACACTTCCTAGGCAAGTGCTCTACCACTGAGCTACATTCCCAGGCCTCTATCCTAAGATTATACAACAGGCAAAAACTAACTCCAATTCTGCTGCATTTTTGCCTTCATGGAAAAAAATTAAAACATAAAAGGAGGATTAAATATTATGCATCCATACATGAAGCAGAATTTACACTGACTTTAGAGAATGATAGCACACTGCTGGACATAAAGACTCAGTTTCCTCATTCGTAAAATGAAGATGACAATAACTTTTTCAAAGGTTGCTGGGAGTTTTAAATTGGGTTATGTAGGTAAATCAGCTAACAGTATTTTGTTTATCTTTGTATTGCAATAAGTCACAGGACCTGACAGATGATATTCTAGGTAATTTTTAAAAATGAATGAACTAGAGCAATGACTTAAATATTTTGGTCTCAGAAACCCTTGATACTCTTAAAATGTTAAAGTGATTATGTTCATGTGTGTAATATCAATTGATATTTAGCAAATTAGAAATTAAAATAGAAAATTTCCA
The DNA here is from genome assembly GCF_902686445.1 of Sciurus carolinensis. Classification (NCBI taxonomy): domain Eukaryota; kingdom Metazoa; phylum Chordata; class Mammalia; order Rodentia; family Sciuridae; genus Sciurus; species Sciurus carolinensis. The sequence goes on from NC_062232.1 coordinate 42,117,477, forward strand.
AACACAACTATAAACAAACACATTCCATTAGATTGCAGAGCAATAATATCATAGGTCCTGTAATCTCTGTAAAACCCTGCTTTTCATTAAAGAGTAAATAAAAGTGGAAAACTCAACTAACTTTTGGTAAGAGCATAAAATTATGTGACCTTGTCAACCCCTTGAAATGGCCTTGTGAAACCATGATCAATGTTGCAAATTGTGGGGAACTATAAGTTCTGGGAAATCCACATGGAAAACATCTTTGACTTATAAGTTACCTCTGGATTCACTGCTCTCCACTACAATATTTACCCTGTGTTCAGAAGCATTACTAACTCCTGAAAGAAACTTGAGGCTATGATAATTGAGGAGAGAGGTGGTGCAAAGAATCATAAATGTTTATCCAGTTAGGTTGATAACTCAGGAAAATGAAAAAAGTGTGTGTGGGAGATGTGGGAAAATGACTAGATCTCTTAGATCTAGCCCACAACCAACTAATGAAAGTCTGATAGTCTTGTTTATTTCCCCGAATGGATACAAGTTAATGTTGCTGTGCTCTGAACATAAAATTACACACTTACATTAAGAAATTCATAATTTTCCAGGCATGGTGGCATAGGCTTGTAATCCCAGCATCTCAGGAGGCTGAGGCAGGAGGATCACGAGTTCCAAGCCAGCCTCAGCAATGGTGAGGCACTGAGCAACTCAGTGAGACCCTGTCTCTAAATAAAATACAAAATAGGGCTAGAGATGTGGCTCAGTGGTCAAGTGCCTCTGAGTTCAATCCCCGGTACCCACTCCCACCAAAAAAAAAAAAAAAAAAAAAAAAAAGAGAGAAATTCATAATTTTCCATGGATTTGCCAAGACACTACTAGATGATCAACAAATGTACAAAATCACCCTAGTTGGTATTCTGAGATTTTTGGATACATGCACAAATCATGGCTAAAATTAATGTTCAATAGTTTTAAATTTAATTGTCTTCAGATGATGTCTTTTCCTAAAATAAAATAATTTACCTACTTATTTAGAAACACATATTGTCTTTTTTAAATATATTTTTAGTTTTGGATAGACATAATATATTTATTCATTTTTTATGTGATGCTCAAAATTGATCCCAGTGCCTTACACATGTGAGGCAAGTGCTCTACCATTGAGCTATAGCTCCAGCCAGAAATTTCAATTTCATTTTCAATACTAAAATTGTAAATAATTCCCCTTTTGAATTGAGCATTAATATCTGTGTATGTCCAGGTTACATGGAAAATATATGAGGTTTTTTAAAAGTCTGTTCTCTGTCCTGCCTTGGTACGTATTGTAGCTATAAAACTGCTTACAACAATTTCCAAGTCCAAACATAATATTTCGAAAACTAGTAGATAATTGGTTTCTATGTTTGCTGGAATATACCTTATGCTATAGCTAAATATCTACCTCCAACTTTTAATTTTGAAAAATTTCAAACCTATAGAAAATTTGAGAGATTTAAAAGAAGACTAAAATGAGTATCCAAAGATACATGTCAATATTCTTCCATATTTTTGCATACATGCATTGTATTTTATTATTCATATCTATCCATCTATCATCTATCAATTATCTATCTAAACATTATTCTAAACTATTTGAAGGAAAAATTCAGATATTATGAAACTTCACTCCTAAACACATCAACATTCAGCTGTTTAAAAAGAATATTCTACATTACTTGTTAGCAAACTTAAGAAAATCAATAACATTATGTAAAAATCCATTTTTAATTTTCTCAAATGTTCTTTAAACGTCTTTAATAGATTTTATTTTTGTGTGTAGGTGGTTCTGGGCAGGGGTTTGTGTTTGGTAGACAAACACTCTAGCTAGTGGTACCTCCCCTGCCATATAATAGACTTTTAAAAATCCCAACATGAGATTGAATCACTTACTCTTTTGGCATATGCCTCTCTTTTTTCCTTTATTAAAAATCTGGAGCAAATTTCCAACCTGTTTTGTTTTTCCTAACAATGAATTTTTGAACACTTTAACCTAGTTTTCCTTAAAATTGTCCCATAAACTAGATTTTTCATTTTCCTCATAATTAGATTCAGTTTAAATATTTTACAAAGAATAAAACACTTAATATTTTACATTAAAAGGTATTAAATGTGTTTTTCCTACTATGGGTTAAAAGTAGTAAGTGCCTCTATTCAATATAGTTAGTTCTCAAAACTCTAGCCAGAGCAATCAGGCAAGAGAAGGAAATTAAAAGCATATAAATAGGAAAAAGAAGAAGTCTCTAATTATCACTGTTTGATGATAACATGATCTTATATCTACAAGCCCTCAGCAAGTTAGTGAGACCCTGTCTCAAATGGGTTGGGGATATGGCTCAATGGTTGAACATCCCTGAGTTCAATCCCCAGTAGGGAAAAGAAAAGAAGAAGAAGAAGAAAAATACCAATAATAATAAATGCTGGCAAGGATGTGGGGGGAAAGGTACACTCATACATAGTCGGTAGGACCACAAATTAGTGCAACCACTTTGAAAAGTAGAATGCAGATTCCTCAAGAGACTAGTCATGGAACCACCATATCATCTAGCTATCCCACTGCCTGATATTTATCCAAAATAACTAAAATTAGCATACTATAGTGATATAGGCACATCAATCAATATTCACAGCAGCACAATTCACAATAGCCAAGCTATGGAACCAGCCCAGGTGTCTCTCAACAGACAAATGAATAAAGACAATGTGGTGTATACACACAGTGGAGTTTTACTCAGCCAAAAAGAAGAACAAAATTATGTCATTTGCTGGTACATGGATAGAAATGGAGAACATCATGTTAAATGCAGTAAGGCACACTCAGAAAGACAAGGGTTGAATGTTTTCTCTCATTCAACTAGAAACTAGAACAAAATAAGGGAAAGAAGAGGGATACCATGAAAATAGAAGGGAGATCAGTGGAATAGAGGAAGGGGGTTGAGTTTTGAGGGGGAGGGAGGAAGGATAGGAAAAGGGAGAAAATGTGGAATCAAACTGACCAAATGATACATATATTAGTATATGTACATAATATAAATGTGGAATGAAAGCACCAATTTAAATAAATAAATGAAAGACCAGTGTAGTAGAAGAAGGGGAACAGGGGGTGGGAGGAACAGATTGAAAGAGGAAGCCATAGGGACTTAAATAGAGCAAATTATATTCTATGTATGTATGATTTTGTCTAAATGAACTCCACTATTTCATATTACTATAATACACTAATAAAACATTTTTTGAAAATAAAAAAAATAGAAGGGGCTGGGGAGATAGCTCAGTTGGTAGAGTGCTTGCCTTGCAAGCACAAGGCCCTGGGTTCGATCCCGAGCACCGCAAAAAAAAAAAAGAAAGAAAAAAAATGCATATTTTCCTTTAGTAAATAGTAATCTGTGGGTTAATAACTTTGATCAAAATCAGATAAATTCAAGTTGGTATGGCTATAGTCTGGGTTAATAACTTCAATATCCTATTCCCTAATAATATTTCACTCAACGTTTTGTGATTCATTGAGTATCTTGACCTAAATCAATTCTTACATCAAGTGTTGCATTAACTACTAGTTTTTCTCTTTCTTTTCTTCCTTCCTTCCTTCCTTTTTTCCTTCCTTCTTTCTTTTTTTCTTTATTGCAGCAGTGCTGGGCATTTTAAGCAGTAATTCTACCACTGAGTTACATCTCCCACCCTTTAACTAGTATTCGTAATTTGAAGCAGAACTACATCCCCACTTTTCTTCTCATTCTTAGTTTTAAAAGCCCTCTCTTGTGATAACCAGCCTATCAACTTTTTCAAAGCATACTCCTATTCCTTATCTCCCTGGAGTTTTTTGTATCATACTGTGTGCCTGACACGCACTAAAATTTATTAACTGCATTGAAAGACATGAATTAGAGAAATTGTGACTTTGATTTCATGTTACTAACAAAATTTAGTGATAACAATCAGAGATTTCATTACCAAGAACTTACCATATGCCTGACAGTGCCTTGAACATTTTAAATGTTCTATACTTTTATGTTATGAAAACAATTCTACAAAGTAGGCATTATTCTTAACTCTGGTTTACATAGAGTATGACTGGGGCCTAGAGAGAACTTAATTATTTCAGAGAAGGTTACTTAACAAGGAATTGTTTATGATCACATCAACTCCTTAAATCAGGGATTCTATATTCTGACCATGGGCTAAAGTGTAAGAAGAAAATAAAAATTATTCCAAGTGGAACAGCATATTTAGGGTTCTGTAAAATTAAATGATATAAGGACTCAACAACAAACATATCTGGAAAATGTTAAAGGCTATACTTTTTTTTTTTGGTATTGGGGATTAAACCCAGGGGCACTTAACCACTGAGCACCATCCCCAAACTTTTTCATTTATTTATTTTATTTTGAGACAGGGTCTCTCTAAGGTGCTCAGGCCCTTGCTGAGGATGGCTTTGAATTTGCAATCCTCCTGTCTCAGCCTCCCAAGTCGCTGGGGTTCCAGATGTGTGCCACCACCCCCAACTGAAAGGTGAATTGGTCTGCTTTTTTCTAATAGTATATGGTAAATAATTAAGGTCTGTCCTATGAACTATGGTCAAAATATTTATCAGGTGTTTCCTATACAATATATCTTTTAATTTCCATATGACACCTAAAGTAAATTTCTTTCAACTTCATGGAAACAGAAACAAGAATATGGATCTAAATAATCCAAAGTTTCAATAGTACTTCCAGACTGTCTTCCAAAGTGGCCATAACAATTTGCACACCCAACAGCAAAGAATGGAGGTTCCTATTTCTCCACATCCTTAGCAGTTGTGTTGTTAGTGTTTTGGATTTTAGCATTGTAACAGATGCATAACAGTATCCCATTGTTTCAATTTGCAATTCCCTGAAGCCATGCTGAGCATTTTGTTCTTATGCTTATTCGCCACCTGTACTTTTTTTTTTTTTTTTTTTGGTGGGGTGAGGTATCTATTCAGATATTTTCCTATTTTTAACTAGGTTTGGTATGTTTGTTTTACTTTGGTTTGCTTTTTGTGGAGTAGGGTACTGGTGATCAAACCCAGTGCTTTGCAAGTGCAAGGCATGCATTTTACCACTGAGCTATACCCCCACTTGGGTTGTTTTATTGTCAAGCTTTAAGAGATTCTTGTATATTTTGGATACTAATTCCTTAAAAGATATTTATTTTGCAAACATTTTCTTGTAGTCTGTAGATTTGCCTCCACTTTCTTAAGTCTTTATCAAAGAGTTCTAACTTACCATGTTTTTCTTTCAGATTGTACTTGCTGATGTTTTATTTATTAAGTCATCACAAAACCTAAGCTCACTTAGATTTTTTCCTTCATTATCTTCTAGAAGTTTTATATTTTTGTATTTTATATTTTGGTCTATGATTCATTTTGAAGGACTTTTTGTGAAAGTTTTAAGGTCTCTGTCTAGATTCTTTTTCTTTTTTGTATGTTCATGTCTAGATGTCCTGGTACAATTTTTTGGAAATGCTGTCCTTTCTCCAGTTAATTCCCTTAGCATTTTAGTGTGGGACCCACTATAAATATAAACTATACTTGTGGGTGTATGTTCTTCACTACTGATCTATTTGTCTATTATTTCATTAATACTATATTGTCTTGGTTACTGTAGCTTTATAGTAAGTGCTGAAGTTTGTTTCTAATGGTTGTTGTTCTTCAGTATTGTGTTGCCTATTCTAGGTTTTTTTTTTGTCATTCTACATAATCTTTAAATTAACCAATACTAGTTATCCACAAAACAACTTACTACAATTGTGGCTGGGAGTACATTGAATTGGCAGACTGAGTTAGGAGAATGGAAGAAAACTGGTATCATTTATTCTTTAAATCTTTGGTAGAATTGACCAGTGAAACTACCTGATCCTGGTGCTTCCCATTTTGAACATTTACTAACTATTGATCCAATGTATTTAATAGAGGCCTATTCACCTTATATACTTCTTGTTTTGTTAGATTATATCTTTCAAGAAATTGGTGTCTTTCAGCTACATTCTCACATTTGTGGACACAGAGTTGTAATGTCCTTGGGATCACACTGATGGTCCATCCTTAATCTGATATTTGTAATCTGTGTCTTCTTTGTTTTTGTTTAGCCTAGTTAGAGATTTATCAGTTCCATTGATTTTTTCAATGAACCAACTTTGTTTTCTTTGATTTTCTTTGTGAATTTCCTGCTTTCAGTTTCATTGATTTCTACTTTAATTTTTATTTTATTTTGCTTACTCTGGATTTGATAGTTCTTCTTTCTATAGTTTCCTAAAGCAGAAGCTTGGATTACTGATTTTTTGCTCTGCCTTCTATTCTCATATATATACTCAATGCTATACATTTATTTCTGGTTTAATTAATTATGGCCTGAGAACATGCTTTGTATAATTTGTATTTTTTTAATTTGTTAGAGTGTGTTTTAAGGCTTGGAATATGATCTAGCCTAGTGATGTTCCATGTGAACTTGAGAAAAAAAATGGGTGTCCTACTATTCTTAAATGGAGTACGCTATATATGCCAATTCCATCCAGTTGATACAATGGTTTACCTCTGTCTTTACTGATTTTCTGTGTGCCAGATGTGCCCTTTTTTGATAGACTATTGATGGACTATTCAACTATAATAATGGATTTGTCCATTTTTCTTTGCAGTTCTTTCAGTTTTTGCCTCATGTGTTTTGACACCCTTGTTAGGTACATACACACTAAGCATTGTTACATCTTCTTTGGGAATTTTCTCTTTATCATTAGACTATGCCTATCTTTACTCCAAATAATTTCCCTTCCTCTTTGGTCTACTTTATTTGAAATTAATACAGCTACTCCAGCTTTCTTTTGAATGGCAAAAGCAAGAATTTTCTAAAATTGCTTCATAAGTAATCATCTGTAGTTAATATTATATTATTCTGTCATAAAATTTGGAAAATTAAAAAAAAATACATTCACCAAGTTTAGCTTCTGATATGGCTGAAATTTTCCTATCAGACTAACTCTCCCACTGGTACTATCTATGTATTGATCTATATGTTGATCTATATGTCTATATATTCACATGCACACACACACACACACACACACAATAGGCACACACTTATGTGAAGGTCCACTGAGTAAATAAAAGCATCCAGAATTTGGAGAAGAGTGACATTTGTAAGAATGATAACCTCACCATTAATTTGTGAATTTTAGTTTGAGAGAAAGTTCCAGTCTTCATCTACAGGGTGGCTAAAAACTCTAATGGAAAATCTGTAGCCTTGGTGGATTAAAGAACTGGAGTACACTGTTTTGGGCAATCATAATAGGTGGCAATTGAGACAGTATATCTTGGTAAAGAGAAACGTAAAGAGGAAGTGGCTAAATTCTTCATATAACCTTTGCCAAAATATTGGCTGATCTCTCAGTTTCAAATTTATGTATAGGGTAGACTCTGAGTGTCCCAGAAATGGTGAAAAAATGAACTGACATTTGAGCTACTATTACACCACAGGGGAGATGGAATTTGCAGTTTGGTTTCAGTCAAGTAAACTGCCTGCTGAAATATAAATAGATAATAAATATAAAATTAAACAAATGTGCTGAAAACAAAACTATATTATAATTTTAAAATAAAAGTAATGGAGATTAGGAGTGTCATAGGGGAAATAGAGGCTGCTATGAGAACAATAGGTAGGCCACTAATACAGGACTCAGGTGGGGAACCAGGGAAGGATCCCAAGAAAAAAACTATGTGTAAGCTTAGACTTGAAAGACAGACAAGAGTCTAAAAGTGAATAGAGCACCCTAGAAAGGTGGCAGGAGCCCCCACACATTAGGAAGAGTTTTCCTCAGATCTTTCTCCTTTGTACTCTGTCTCTGATTGGGCAGCATTTGAAAATATCTGGATAGGAATAGCCCACCATCCTCAGACAAAACCCAGACATGCCAGCTTATTTGTCAAACTGGGCCCTGTTTCTATGTTTTCTATTGGTCCCAAGTGGTCAGGGTTTGACTGTGGGAAGTTGGGTAGGGGGAAGTTTGATCTCAAGAGGAGTATCTCAAAAGGGCCTTTGCAGATATGATTAAGTTAATGATCTTTTTTTAAATACCTTTATTTTGTTTTACTTTTATGTGGTGCTGAGGATCAAACCCAGTGCCTCACACTTGCTAGGCAAATGCTCTACCACTGAGCCACAACCCAGCCCCAAGTTAATGATCTTGACGTGAGGAAATGATCTTGGGTTATCCAGATGGGCAAAATGTATTATAAGTTACAGGGAGGCAGAAGGGTCAGTGAAGAAAAGGAAATGTGAAAATAGAAGGAGAGGGGGGAAAGAGAAAGAAAGAAGCTATGCAACTGGCCCTGACGACGAAAGAATGGATCACAAGCCAAAGAATGTGTGCAGCCTTTATGAGCTAAAAAAAGGTAAGAAACAGATTCTCCCCTAGAGCCTCCAAAAGGAACTTGGCCTTTTGGACACATTCAGTCTTCTTAACTACAGAGCTGTGAAATAACGTAGTTTGGGTTTTCAAAACACCAAGATTGTGGTGTTTTGTTACAGCAACAACAGGAAACTAATATAGAATCACAGTGCCTTTGTTGACCATAGGGACCAAATCAGCCTCTGGTGAATGTTATAAGATGTTATCAAAGACCAGACAAGATCTCTTCTCATGCTTTCTCTCCCCGACTCACTTTCTTTCTCCTCCTCGCTTTTCCACTCTCTCTAGCGCGCCTTTCTCTTTCCTTTCATTTTCTCTCTTACCCTGCAGGGAGACACTGTTTGCTTAATAAACTCCCTTATGTGAAAAAAAAAAGACAAGACAAGATGGTTATCTGGAAAGAAAGTAATCTTATGAAAGTAGGCAGTTTTCTGTAGTTGTAGCTCAGTGGTGGAGCACCTCCTATCATGTGTAAGGCACCGAGTTTGATCCGAGTATCAGAAAAAGAGAAAGAGAAAAAAAAAAGGAGGCAGAGTTCAAGTGCTACCCCTGACAAGCCCTTAAGAGAAGCATAGCAGTTCTGCCTGACCCACCTGTCTATAGGCACCTGATAGTTATCAACCTCAATGTTAGTAGTGGATGTTAGATTAACAGTGGTTTCTGTATTTCTCTCTACCTCCCTCTCTCCTTCTCCCCCACCTCTTCCTCTCTCACCAAGGCTTATATCCTCCTAAGCATATAGATTCAGTTAGCCTTTGACAATTTATCTTATAACAGGATTGACTCTATAGGATATTTTATAATCATAAAATCTTTAGAAGAGCCATTTTGTGTCATAAGTGAGAACAATGGCAGAAAAACTGAAACTTGGTTAATAGCAATGCTTTTTGTCATTCCTAAACAAAGGATATGCAGGGAGCTTAATTAAAAGAGAAAAAGAACTACTATAGGTATGTCTTTAGCAAACTTTGAATTTTTATATTCAATCTAATCTTTTTAAATAAATAATTTATATTTAAATGTAAATTTAATAAGTTTTATTAAATAAATAATAAACAGAATTAAACAAATTTAATAAATTAATTAAATAAATTAAGCAATAAATTAAATTAAACAAATAATAAATACATTTGAATTAAATGAATTTAAATTAAATAATTTATATTTAACCCAAATTTTTATATTTAATTTAAAACTAAATGTTTATATTTGCCATTGATGAACACATAGCCAAAAAAAAATCAAAACAAAACAAAACTCCTCCTTTCAAATTACCCTCTACTGGAGAGTTATTTTTAAAATGGGATGTGGCCTCAAACTACTTACAACGTTCCTCCCTACTATTTGAGATCTTCAGAATGTGTAACACCCAAAAAAAGGGTTTCTTATACCAGCATTCACAAAACTAGTAGCCAGAACAAAATCAGCAGGGTTTATGTTTCCAGAGAAGGTACATGGAGGACAAAACACAAGACACTCCAGGATAATTTAAAAGTAAGGGAAGGGAAGATCACCTTCTAAATTTTAACTATAAAATTAGTACAAAGCTGGCTCTGGCAGTACATGATGGTAGTCCTAGAAACTTGTGAGACTGAGGCAGGAGAATAACAAGTTTGAGACCAGCTTTGGCAACTTAACAAGACTCTGTCTCAAAATTTAAAAAAATAAATAAATAGGACTGGGGATATAACTTAGTGGTAAAGTGTCTATGGGTTCAATTTTCAGTACCAAAAAAATAAAATACAACAAAAAAATTAGCACAGAGATACTTTAAAGTCACTTTAACATATAAGGTTGATATAGGTAGTATAGCTCCTTAAAATAAAGTGTAAACCCAGATAACTAAACTATAATATTTCAGGATCCATACATTGTGATCAGTGAGAGTGATATGATGCAATTTGGGGATGCTTATATTGTTCAATCTCAGATAATGATTATGAGGATATTTACTTTATTTGTAAATAAAATTTGTTAAGCTGTAAACATTTTATATTCCTTTTTAATTCTAATTTTAATTGACATACAATATTTGTACTTATTTGAGGTACAGTGTTATAATTTGATACACATATACAATGTGTAATGATCAAATCAGGGTAATAAGCATTTCCATCTTCTCCAGTATTATCATTTCTACATATTGGGAACCTTCAAACACTTCTCTAGCTATTTAAAAATATATAATTAATTGTTGTAGACCACAGTCACGCTATTGTAACGTGAATTAGAACTACTTCCAAACTTCTGTGTTTGTGTACCATATCCGTCCTCTCTCTATTCCTCCTCCCCCTCCCTTCCTGCCCTCTGATAACCACTATTCCACTGTACTTCTTTGTTATTCTGTGTTTGGCTGAATTCATTTAACATAATGTTCTATAGTTCAATCCATGTTGCTGCAAATGACAGGATTTCATATTTTTCATGGCTGAATAATACTCAATCGTGCATGTATACACATTTTTGACATCTTGGTTGATTACATATCTTGGCTATTGTGAATAGTGCTGCAATGAACGTGGGACTACAGATGTCACTTTGATATAACAATTTCAATTCTTCTGGATATATATCCACTAGAGGGAGGGCCAGATCACAGGGTATTTCGGCCTTCAATTTTTTGAGGAAACTTCATACAGTTTTTTTTTCTTTCATTCTTTCTTTCTTTCTTGGTACCAGGGATTAAACCCAGGAGTGCTTAACCACTGGGCCACATTTGTTGCTGGGATTACAGGTGTGTGTCACTATACCCAGCTTCATATGGTTTTCAATTATAGCTCTACTAATTTATATGCCCCCCAGCAATGCTTAAGTTAAAGCTGGGCCTGGTGGTGTACCCTTGTAATCCCAGTGACTCAAGAGGCTGAGGCAACAGGATTACAAGTTTGAGGTTTGCCTCAGCATCTTAGTGAGACTCTCAGCAACTTAGCAACATCTATCTCAAAATTTAAAAAAATATTAAAACGGTCTGGGGATGTAGCTTGGTGGTTAAGTGCCCCTGGGATTAAAGCCCAGTATTGCAAAAAAATGCATAAAAATTTCCCTTTCTGTGCATTCTCACAAGCATTTGTTATTTTTGTCTGATAATAGTCATTCTAAATGAGATTTTTTTGGTGGGGTTGGGGACTGAAACCAGGGCCTTGTGGATGCTAGTCAAGCACACTACCACTGACCTACAAAATAACCCAATCAATAAATGGGCAAAATAACTGAACAGACACTTCTCAACAAATATTTGAAAAAATGTTCAATATCTTTAGCGGTCAGAGGAATGCAAATCAAAACTACATTGAGATTTCATTTCATTCCTGTCAGAACAGCAATTATCAAGAATACAAATGGCAGGGCTGGGGATATAGCTCAGTTGGTAAAGTGCTTGCCTTACAAGCACAGGGCCCTGGGTTCGATCCCCAGCACCAAAAAAAAAAAAAAAAAAAAAAAGAAAATACAAATGACAATAAATGATGGTGAGGATGTGGGGAAAAGGCACACTCATACATTACTGGTGGGACTTCAAATTAGTGCAGCCACTCTGGAAATCACTATGGAGATTCCTCAGAAAACTTAGAATGGAACCACCATATGACTCAGCTACCCAACTCCTTGATGCATATCTGAAAGATTTAAAATCAGCATACTAAAGGGAAGCAGCCACATCAATATTTATGGCAGCAAAATTCACAATAGTCAACCTACTGAACAAACCTAGATCCTCATCAACAGATGAATGAATAAAGAAATTATGATACATAGACACAATGGAGTATTACTCAGTCATAAAGAAGATTTAAATTATGGCATTTGATGGTAAATGTATAGTACTGGAGACTATGATGGTAAGTGAAATAAGTCAGTCCCCCAAAGTCAAAGTTTGAATATTTTCTCTGACACGGAGAAGCTGGAGGGAATGGAATAAAAAGAGACAGAGAGAGAGAGAGAGAAAGGAAAAAAGGAGAGCTAATTTCATAAAAATATAGGAAAGATCAGTATAGTAGATGAGGGGGATTTCGGAGGAGGAAGGAGGGGAAGGTAAAGGGAAGAACAGTGAAATGAATCTGACTGAACTTTGATATGTACATATATGAATATAGCACAGTTATTCCCAACATCTAATATATCTACAAGACACTAATTAAAAAGAAAACCATAAATAAATTACACAAAGAGCAATAGAGTAGAGTTAGGGGAGCAGGAAGAGAGAGGGGGAAGTGCTGGGGACTGAATTAGAGAACATTATAATCTATGCTTTTTTGATTATATCAAAATGTCCACTAATGCTATATATAAAACTAAAAGAAAGTTGTTTTTTTATTGTAAACAAATGGGATACATGTTGTTTCTGTTTGTAAATGAAGTAGAGGCATTCCATTTGTGTAATCATACATTTACACAGGGTAATGTTGTTTGATTCATTCTGTTATTTTTTCCCTTCCCCCCCACTCCTCCCACCCCTCTCTTCCCTTTATACAGTCCTTCCTTCCTCCATTTAAAAAAGAAAAAAATAGCCATTCTAAGTACAGTAAGGTGATATCTCATTGTGGTTTTGATTTGCATTTCCCTGATGATTAGTGATGTGCACATATATTTTATGCACTTTTATATGTATGTACGTTTTACTTCTTCATGTTAATAAAACAGCAATAATGGCTTTATTCAAATTATTGATTAAAAGGTAAAGGAACTGGAATTTTCAGATACTATGGATGAAGTGTAAACTGATGCAATCACGTTGAAGTACTTTTTGGTAGCGTCTACTGGAGCTGAACATGTATGTAACCTGTGACTCAAGGTTTCCACCTAATAGAAATATGACATAACTACAAAAATATATGTGCAAAGATGTTTATAATAGCATTATTCATAGCTGTCATTAACCTGAAATGATACATAGGACTATGTTGCTGCCTAACAATTTATCCCAAAACTAAGTGGCTTAAAACAATAATCTTTTATTATTATTCAGATAGGGCACAACTGAGATGGCTATTTTGATGCCATGTTATCTGGGCCTCACCTGGAATATCAGAGGTCTTGCCTAGAAAATTCAAAGACTAGAGGTCGAAATCATCTAAAAGATCATTTACTCTCATGGCTGGCAATTGATGTTGGCTTCCACCTAGTTTATCCTTGGGGCTATAGGTTAAAACACCCACAGATGGTGGGTAGGCTCCAAGAGCTTGCAAGCATCCCATGATAGACAGGCTACATTGCATTTTATGGCCTAGCCTTCAAAGTCACAGTGCCATTTCTACCACATTCTATTGTAGAAGCAGTTAAAAGGTCTACCCAAGTTCAAGGAGATAAAGCACTCCAACTTCTCCATGGAAGAATATGAATGTCATATCAGAAATAGATATATGGTATGAGAAATATGTTGGTATATCAGCAATAGTAGCACATGTCTGTGATCCCAGCTACTCAGGAGGCTGAGGCAGGAGGATTGCAATTTCAAAACCAACCTCAGAAATTCAGTGAGGTACTTAGCAACTTAGCAAGGCCCTGTCTCGAAATTAAAAAATTAAAAATAGCTGGGGACATAGCTCAATTGACAAAGTGCCCAGGGGTTCAATCCCCAGTACCAGAAATGAAAAAGAAAGAAAAAAAAACAGACAAAACTATGCTGTAGAGAATGTAAGTCCAAGCAGAGTTTGTTTTAGGAGTTAATGATTGGGAAGAAGCAGGAGAGGAAGTTCCACAGTGCTAGTAATACTCCATTTCTTCAGGTACGTTTTGGTTACATTACTGTATAAGCTTTGCAAAGTAAAAACATCAGCTTGTGCACTTAGGAGTTGCATAACGTTTGTTTACTCAAAAAAAAAAGACTAGGGCTGGGGTTGTGGCTCTGTGGTAGAGCACTTGCCTAGCATGTGTGAGGCACTGGGTTCAATCCTCAGCACCACACATAAATAAATTAATTAAATAAAGGTATTTTTAAAAAGACTGGTTCCTGGATCAGAGCAAAATCAATACATTCTATATCTACTAAAAGTATGTGTAAGTCAAAAGGTAGTTGGTAGGTTAGGTACGGAAGCATACATTCGCTATTCCTTTCTAAACACTGGTTTATAAGGCATGTTTGGGGGGCATCTTTAGTCTTATGCTATTAATGGGGATAAAACAGATATAGAAATGTTAAATAGAAGTCAGCTCTCCCCCACCCTATCCTCTGGTTCCTATGTCACCAGAACCTCTCTTTTCTCTATATTTTAACCTGGTCTAGAAAGCAAACTCACTTCACATTCTTTCTGTCTCACTGACTCATACACATATACACACATGCACACAAACACACCCCTTTCTCACTCACCAGATATGAAGCTTAGAACTTACAAAGCTACTGTGGGACTAGCTTAAGGAAAAATCCAGCACTGAGGATTTCAGGAAATTAATCTCTTTCTTAAATCTTTCTCTGACACACTAATACCAACCATTCTTTTTGCTAGCCCCTACCTGTGTCCACTCCTACCTCTGGCTCATTCCTTCTAAATGCCCCACCACATCCACTAGGAATCACACAAATCAGCCTCTTAGATCCTGTTTTATCTCATCTCAGGAAATTCTGAGATAGTGTGTTTGAAAGGAAGGTTATAGCACAGGGGTCCCTAGCAATGCATTCAAAGCACCTTATGTTTTTACTCTTGCTAACCTTCCTCCACCATTTATGTTCACATTTAACACGTGTGTGTGTGTGTGTACCTCCCCTTCAGTCACATACTATTCTATCTACAAGCTCTTGGCTGTTGCTCATACAATTTTTTTTGGTCTGGATTACCCTTACATCCCTTTCCCATATTTATCTCCTACTTATCTACTGACAGGTAAGGTGTCAACTCTTCCAGAAAGTTTGACTTCATCATGATATCTACCATACTCTAATGAAATTATCTTTTTATGTTTGTCTCTCCCACTTTATGATAATCTTGAGGACAAAAGCTCTGTTTTCCTCTCCAGTCCCATTATACATTACTGTTTAATAAATATCTGCTCACTTCCCAGTGTCAATGAAGTAGGGTAGAGGAGGACAATACCATTTAATAAGCACAAGAAAGTGAGAGGAAGAAGAGGATAGTGTGTGGGGATGTCAAATCACGCATACCTGGATTTGAATCTCTACCAACTTCATAGCTGAGAAGTTATGACCAAGTTCCTGTTTCCCCCGCCATGTAGTAAATTGACTCACAGGACACATTCCAGGGTTAGGCTGGCTGGTTCACATGAGCTTCATTACTAGCATCCAGTGGGACCCTGGGAAATTCTCTGACCCTCTCTGTGCCTTGGTTCCCTCACCTGAAAAATAAGGGTAGTAAGAATTCTTCCCTTTTAGGACTTCTAAGAGGAATAAATGGGCTGAAATCAGATAGAACAGCAAGCACTGTGCAAATGTTAAGCAGTTAGTAAAGTTAGCGATTATTATTATGCATAATAGGGATCATAGTACTGCTTATTTCAAAGGTATGTGAAGCACATATGTGCTGAATAAATGATATTTGTTACTATTAATTGGTATACTTCAAATAGAGAACCTTCATGCATTTTACAATGAAAATAAGTAGTGTGTCATTGAGGTAGGAAAAATAAACTCTGAGCACTAAAATATCATTCTAAATTGCGAGTTAAAATGAAAAAAACACCTCCCTAATCCTGGTGAATCCAGCCTTGCTGAAGAGAAAAGTGAAGGAAGTTTTAATATTAAGCATCCACACATGTACTGAAAATGACAGAATGAGTCAGACAGCACACACCTGTATTTCAATCCTGGTCCTGTTGTTTAAGTCATTCTTTCCAATAAAGTTTAGTATTCAGTGATCTTTCTTTTGGAAATGTCCTTCGATAAGTTTTTTCACTCTACTCAGCAAAAAAATTTTTAACAATTTCAAGGCAAGCAGAGCCTAGAAGCTGGTGGCTGGAAATAAAAACAAAGACAGTCATCAAGAGTGAGTCCAAGGGCTGGGGAGATAGTTCAGCTGGTAGAGCCCTGAGTTCGATTCCCCAGTACTGAAAAAAAAAAAAAGTGAGTCCAAGATAATGCAAATGGCATGAGCACTGGAAACTGGTCCCACTTCTACCTGTTGGGTGACCTTGAACAAATCACATAACCTCTGACCATCAGTCCCCTCATTAATTGGAGGTAATAATAATATCTATTTCATAATCACTCCCTTTGAGAGGGGCCTGTCCTGATTCTGCCCACTCATCCCTCTGGCTGTGGTTAAGGGTGTTGGTCTGTGTTCTCAGACTCCTCTGTTCTTGCAAAGATGTATATAGGGTTATACTGACAGAATCAAAAATGTGAACCCAAAGATTAGTGGGATTGTCAAATACAGATAAGCCCCACACTCACAAGGAGATAGCTCTCTCCCCTCTCTTGCTTCTTTGGCCACTCATCCCCAGTCCTTCCCTGTCTTCAGCTTTTTCATTTATCTTTCCTTCGCATTCACATGATACACACTTCTAATTCTTCACGTTAAGTTCTTTTATATAATTTGTCTACCACACCAGACTTGTGAGATGTTTAAGAAAAAGGATACAGTTACATTGGCTTTTTCCCCAGTCAGCATCCAGGACACTTCCTGAATCTTGGCATAGAGGAAAGGTAAAAAGAAGTCCAACAAAAAATTTTAAAACTTAATAAATTGTTGGAAAATTAGTTGAGAAATAATATATAATAAATCTAGTTCCTTTTTGTTGTATTAAATATTCCAAATACGCTCTTGAGCATAGTTGGCTACATTTGAGTTATGTTATGCCCCTTTTATCATATGCACTTACACCAAGAACTAAAGAATTTCAGGACTATTTCCATGATCATAGGCCTGGTATGTAGTAGAATGCACATGGAAACTCCAGGTATGCCATGTCAACCCACATAAGCATGTCAGTGCGGGTAACCTCTAGGTTTCCAAAAGTCTCTTAGAACATGGGGCTGCAAGATACAGCACACCATGTTACACCAATAAAACTCTCATTTTAAGAGCATGGAAAGGGTGTTGGCCTCGTTTTCAACAAGCGGTCAATCTTGGTAGTGCAATGAAGCGACCCAATAAGTTCTTAAAACTTGAACTCCTCCCCCCCAACCCCCAAACCGCCCCCTGCATCCCCCACTCCGCGCTTCTGCAGCAATGCAGGGCCACAACTTTGCCAGATTTGTGTTTATGACTGAGGATGCTATGTGCAGGATAAGGAAAGAAATGCCGCCAAACCGAGCAGTTGAGAGCAGCCCGGAATTCCCGCTCCCCACCCTCCAACCCCAGCCACAGTGATTACCGACTCCAGCGGCACGAGGCGGCTAGCGGTCCATGTTGGGGTCAGGAGCTTAGAGGCGGCAAAGGGCACTACTGAAAAGAAGCTGGCAGGCTGGCGAGGCAAAGATTCACAGCCCTACGCGCCGCCCCAAACTCGCGGATGCCGAAGGTGTTTACCAATGAGCTGGACCTGGGCGCGCAGCGCGAGTGCTGGGAGGCGTTCTGCAAGCTGCGGGGCCTCAGCTGCCGGGGTGCCGCCAAGTTCCTGCTAGACACCTTGGAGCCTGGTGTACCACACCCAGGGCCGCCACTCTGGCGCGGCACGTTCAATTTGAGGGCTGAGCCCCTGCAGCCCCAGGAGTCCTGGATTACACTGCAGGCTATGCAGGAAGAAGCAGCCTGCACTTCCACTTGGCAACCTCCTGGCCTCTTGCTCCTCCAGGGTGTGGAGAGCATCATCATGCATCGACCTGACAAACGCCTTGCACTGCACGGTGTCTGCAGCAGGTGCGGGGTGCAGACTTGCCAGAAGGCTGTCTCTGACTCCCCTGGAGTACGGCGTCGACCTGCACTGCCTGGACAAAGGAACATTTTCCTGAAGGTAAAGCCCACGGAAACGTGGAGGCCCCTCACCCTCCTGCTAGTCCATATTCAGTCTTGGGTGATTTCTCAGATGTATTCTATGTATTCTGTGTCGATGGATTGTGTTAATTGTATGCTCATGGCTCTGGAGGCATCTGCTCCAGGTAAACAAATCTCGATTGTGACTCTGGATCTGTCTTTGAGAGTGGTGGTTTATCCTTCAACCTCAGTGCTCGAATGGGTTAAAAAGAAAAAGCCATTGATTCAGTTGGTCCGGCGTTTTATTGTTGTAATAAGGCTGTGTGTGTGTGTTTCCAACTTCTTTATTTTAGAGAGCTTAAACCAGAAATCTCACTTGTGGTCATTTCTGCAGTATGTTATAATCAGTATATGCCTATGATTTGGAAATATGGTAATTACCTGAGAAACAAAAAAGTTGAAAGTCTCAGGAATTGGGGGGAGGATGTGCATTAGAATCAAATGATTTCTGATTTCATTAGAGGTTAGCATTACTCTTTAAGTTTTGAGATGATGTATGTGTGCTAATAAGAGAAAAAAAGGAATAGGTGATGCATTTTATATATAAATAATCTGCGAAAATTCTACATAGAAAATATGCAGAAATACTAAGCTTAATTTAAAATTAAGTAAATGCTGAAACATACATACAATTCCTAAAACAGTTATTATCTCTTACTCATCAGTTGTGACAATTTGTAAGATAAAATGCATGTTTTACTGTTGGTCCTAGCAGGTTTGCATAATAATGTGAAAATTGCACTTTGCTAAATTGGGGGAAAACAATACAAATTCGAGGATTATATTCCCATTTCCCAGATGAAGAAACTAGGGTTCCAGTGATTAACTGGCTGGAAGTCATGCATTTAAGTAAATGCTGGAACTGGGACAGTCTCCAAAGTCCATTCAATATCTCATTTCTATTATTTGCAGTATTCCTCTCTCCCTCTGTATATATTTGGATAGCCACACCTTTATCGGAAAATAGTGTCATTCTCCCACTAGGACTGGGTAGCAAAATTACTGATAAAATTTCAAGGAGAGCTGAAAATAATCATCCAATTCTTTTAAGGAATCACAAATTCCTAAGCTAGTAACAAGTGATTTAGAAGCTAGAAACAAAGATAGGAATCTTCCAAATGTATTTGATGAATGGAGTGTAAAATCTGATTCCAAATATTACACCACACCCATAGATGTATGATCTCATTTATTAACATAGATTTAATTTGTTAACCTATAAAGTTGCAATAAAATTCAACAAACAACAGCCAAATTCTTGTTATTTCTTAGGCATGAGAGTATTACATTATATTAGGAAATATTTTAATTAATCCATTATATCCATAGGTCAAAAGAAAAAAAAGGCATGATCATCTGACCATATGATTGAAAATGTTCAATAAGTTCAATCAATCTGATAAACTCTGTAGTCTCATCTATTTGATGTGTCTCCAGCTGACACAATTAAGTTAAAATCTTCTACTACACATTTACAATCCTTTATCTGAAACTATTGGAACCAAATGCTTCATAGTGTTTATTCCATAAAATCCCAAACAAGGGGTAAAATAATACTGCTGAATCTAATTAAACAGTATTTCTGTAATTAAACATGTAAATACTCACTGCAAGATCTGAAGATTACAAATTACTTAATGTCAATTCAGGTCAGGTTTTATGTTCAAATGAGTCAAGAAAAGCAAGTTTTTTTTTTCATTTTTCATTTTGAACTTTAGGGACTGTGAGCCTAGAATATATTTCTGTCAATTCTTCTTGCCTTTCATAAGTTTTTTTGGTGGCTTTTTATTTTTCATTGATGTACAATATTCAAATATAGAGTGTACAATTATTAAAACAACAAATTACTGACATTTTACAAAGTGAATATATGCATGGAACAACCACCAGGACTAAGGTTTGGAACATTATTGGCATCCCAGAAACCTAGGTTATATCCTCATTTAGCTATTACCCCAGAAAATGATCTATATCACTATAGGTTATTTTTTTCTGCTTTTTAAACCTTATACAAAGAGCATTATAAATCATGTATATTCTTATGTCTGGTCACTTTGGCTCAATATTAATGATTTTGAAACATGTTCATTTTGTTGCTTGTAGGGGTACGTGTGTGTTTTGCTGTATAGTATTCCATTGTATGAATATACCATAAGTTTTCATTCAAATGGTGATAGACATTTCGATTTTTTCTAGTTTGTGATTATTTCCAATAATATCACAATAATAACATCCTTACTCATGTCTTTTGGAGTACATGCATGTCTCTTTGATATATATTTTGTGTGTCAGGCAATAGTCTCTGATGGTTCCCAGTGACCCTTGTCTTTGAATCATTCCCTCCAATTAGGTTGAGATGGAACCCATGAATATGATGAGATATCATTCCTCTGATTATGTTACTTTTATGGCAAAAAGGATTTTTTCAGATGTAATTAAGATCACAGATCAGTTGCCTTTAAAAGAGGGGGTTTTGGGGGTGGGCCAGACCTAATCAGGTGAGCACTCAGTCGGGCCTAAGTCCTTGTTGAAAGAGAGACTTAGTTTATGAGAGGATATTAGCAGGGGCCACATGGCAAGGAACTACAGGTGACCTCTACAAGAGACATGTCACCCCAGTTTACAGCCTATAAGAAAATGGGGGCATCAGTCCTTAAGCTGCAGGGACCTGAATTCAGTTAAGAATGTGGATGAGTCTAGCAGAACTTCTTTCTGAGCCTCCAGAAAGGAACATAGCCAGTCCAACACCACCCCACTCCCTGCATCCCCAGGCAGGGTAGTCAAGGAGTCTGTGCACTGACATCTGACCTATGTGACTGTGTGCTGGTGAATGAGTGGCTGATTCAGCTGCTCAGTGCTGTAGTCTATTCCACACCAGTGGAAACCAGTGGAGATCCTGGTCCCTGGTTGTGGGGTGCTGCTGTGGTGGACACCTAGAAATGAGGGAGGGGAGGACTCTGAAACCAGGTATTGAGTGAAGCTTGGAAGAATTTTGAGGTACATGATAGAGAAAGACTGAATCACCTTGGGAAAACACCTCAGTTGCCTTGGATAGATTATTAGTTGGAATAAGTTGGATTTCCAAACTGTTTTGGAACTTTGAATTCCTTTCTGCCTTCCATTTACTCCCATATGAAACCAGAATGCTTATAGCTATTGTTCTGTGTCTGTCCCATCATTATATACTGGAGTGTCAGGGAAAAATGGCTTGATACTTTAGTGTCACTGGTACAAAATTGGAGAGGAATTGTGTCCCAGGAGTTATACTGGGTGAATCATAGCCAGAAATCTAATCCATGCCTGAGTTATAATGAAATTTTGTGGTGGTCAGGATTGAACCCAGGGCCTCATGCGTGCTAGACAAGAGCTCTGCCACTGAGCCACATCCCAGTTCAACATCCATGCCTGATTTAGAAGAGCTTTTGGAATAGAGGTGATGATGTAATATGATGACAACTGCAGTCTGTGGGGTAGAATGAACATTTTATGTGGGACAGACTGGATATAGGGAGAATTCTAAGATGAGTGAGAAAAGCCTGTGATTATGATGAGCTATTACTCCTACAATTATGTTGTGCTGTATGGGAAAAGAGATTTTTGTAGATGTATTAAGGTCCCAAATCAGTGGATGTTCCGATGAGGAGGTTATCTGCATGGGCCAGACCTAATCAGGTGAGGTATTACTCTGGCCCTTCCTGAGAGATTGGAAGTGTGGCAAGGGATTACATGAGGTTTCTAGAGGTAAACAGGTCAACATGGAACTGAATTCTGCCTAAAACCTCAATGAGTTTAGAAATATTCTTTCTGAGTAGCCTCCAGAAGGAAATACAACCTGACTGACTCATTACAGGCTGATTTCACCTTGTGAGACACTGAACAGAGTACCTAGACATGCCAAGCGTGGGGCTCTGAACTTACAGAACTCAGGAAACAAATTGACACTGTTTTAAGCCATTTAATTTGTGGTATTTTGTTATACAGTGTTAGATATGGAAAATGAAAAACCCCAAGAGAGTGTGGCTGGGGAAGGGAGTGAAAAAGAAAGTCATACATTGATAACTTTCATCCATTCCAAGATAAATCCTCCCCAGGTGCTGGCCACAGACTCCCAACCCAAAACCCCAAATTCCTGAGCGCCCAAACTGACACGCTCACTGAATTGTCTCCCAGTATAACCTAAATAAGCCCAACTCCTCCCTTGACCACTGGCTCATTTTCCACCAGGAAGGTGGGTCCATTAAAACCATGACTCCATTCCTGAATAAAGGCTTTTGACTGATTCATGAAGTTTGCCTCTGGCTTGATCCTTTTGTGCTAATATACAGGAATGGAAAGTTATCACAGATGAAATTGCTGGGTTATAGAAAATGTGTAAAATCAACTTAAACATATACTGCCAGTTTTCCAGTTTATAGTCCCACCATCAGTTAGATTTTTAGCTCCTCTATTCCCTTTCCAACTTTTTTATGTTGTTTTGGTTGTGTGTGTGTGTGTGTGTGTATGTGTGTGTATTGCTGGGGATTGAACCCCAGGCCTCACACATCCCAGGCAAACCCTCTACCACTGAGCCACATCCTGTGCCCCTATTGTCTCAAACTCTAGCAATAGTCATTTTGGCTATCCTGGTAGATCTTTGCTGCTATTTCTTTGTGATTTTAATTTGTATATCCTTGGTGACTGAGTTTGAGCAGATTTTTGATTCTTTATTATTCTTATAATTGAATATTTATAGTTGAATATCCTACTTTATGAAGTTCCAGTTGAAATATCGGTCTAGTTCTTATTTGAATTTACTTTGTTATTCTTGGTTTTATTCTGTATGTAAAAGGTTTGCTGGCGTGAGTGGGGAGGTCAATGTTTTCCATTATCATTAGTGGTTTCTGTGTCCTGTTTCAGATATCATAATGTACTCTAAGATCATCAAGATATCCTCATACATTATCTTCTGGAAGCTTTATCTTCTGAAATTACTGTGTGTGGTACAATTTAGAGTCCAAAGTTATTTTTTCTATATGGTTTGATACCCAATTAGTCCAAGTTCCACTTCAATGATTATCCTTCTTCCTGAGCACTGTATTAATGCCTTTGTTGTGAGGTGATGATACCTGTATGTTTGTGAACTCTTTTTGATTTGTCTATTTAGCTACCTTAATCTAAATGGATGAAGATAGGTCTGTTTTTATCTATTCTATTTCTGCAAAACAAAATATTCTTTTAAAAAAATATTTTCTTAGTTGTCAATGGATCTTTTTAAATTTTATTTATTTATACATGGTGCTGAGGATCAAACCCAGGGCATCGCATGTGCCAGGCAGGCACTCTACCACTGAGCCACAACCCCAGCCCCAAAATATTCTTATACAAAAATCACACTATCTTTTTTTTTTTTTTTTGCAATGCTGGGGATTGAACCCAGAGGCCTTCTGTTTGCAAGGCAAGCACTTTACCAACTGAGCTACATCCCCAGCCCTACACTATCTTAATTATAATGGCTATAGTTTGTTAACTGTCTAAATTTCTTCTTGATGACTTTCTCTGTTCTTGCATCTTTGATAAACATATTTTATAGTCAGCCAATTTCTACTTACAAACCATCTGCTGGGATTTTTATTGGGATTGCATTGGATCCATAGATCATTTTGAAGAGAATTCTATAATAAGATTAATTTTCACAATATTGTCTTGCAACCCATAAATACACTGCATCTCTGATTAATATGGTTTTCCTTAATTTCTTTCAGAAATGTTAGACCTTTCTGGACAAGAGTCTTCTGAATTTTTGCTTTGTGATGCTATAAGAAATTGCATTTAAAATTTTCCACTTTAACCGGGCACTGTGGCACATGCTTGTAATTCCAGTAATCCCTTGTAATTGCTCCATAGCCCGAGGCAGGAGGATCTCGAGTTCAAAGCCAGCCTCAGCAATGGCAAGGCACTAAGCAACTCAGTGAGACCCTGTCTTTAAATAAAATACAAAATAGGGCTGGGGATGTGGCTCAGTGACCTAGTGCCCCTGAGTTCAATCACTGGTAGTCCCCCCAAAATTTTTCCACTTTATAATTTTTGATGCTAATATATAGAAATGCAGTTCAATTTTATAATATTGACCTTATATCCAGTGATCATGCTGTTTATTTATTCTAATATTTAATATGCATATTCTTCTAAGTTATTATGTAAACAATATCTTGTTTGCTTTTCTTGTTTAAGAGCTGAGAAATCTTTCCCCAGATAACCCAAAGAATAACTGTCCATCTCACTGACTGGGAAATGACCATTTCCAAACTATCCACCAGAGTGGGCCTAAGATTATTGTTACATGGTTAGCCAACCATACTACTCTTTATAGATCAGATACATTGTGCCGAGCCAAAGTTTTTTTATTTTAAACCAATATATAAACATTGGGAAATGAATGTTTTGATTCAGAGTTCGAAGGTGAAAAGATAGATGTTGATGGATTGATATTTGTGGAATGAGCTAACATTACAGTTCTAAAGTTAAAACTTCTTAAGCAATGAGTAGTATGCTTAATATGTGAAAAATATTTGGAGCTCGTTGAGGAAGAATGAAGTCTTTTTAAAAAAATGCTCACTGGTATAGTTCCTGCTTAACATGCACAAAGCCCTCGGTTCAATCTGCAGCATTACAAAAGATGAATTTGTTTATTTGAAAAGTACCCCTTATGCTGATAATAAATTGTCAAATGGTCATAGAAAAATGACCACGTAGATATGTCAAACTTTTAATGATAATTTTTGATTACTGGTAGGATTGCCTCTGATTTAGTTTCTTAAAATTTTCTGAGTTATCTAAATTTTCTTCTGCAATATTCATTAAAGTTGATACTATTGGCATTTGGGGTCAGATAATCTTGTACTGTGGAGACTTTCCTGTGCATAGAAGGTGTTAAGCAGCATCCCTGACCTACACACCAGATGCCAGTAGCACTGCCCCCTCCCCAATTATAATTCTGCAGACATTTCTAAAATTCCTGAGGGGAAAAATGCCCCACATTGAGAACTACAGTACTATAGTGGATGAAATTTAAATGTAAGTGGAAAGGTAAATGTAAAAATAGATATAAATATGGATCTGTAGAAAATAGGGTATATGGTGTGCTTGTGCGTGTGTGTGTGTGTGTGTTTAGTATAATATCATAACCATTTTCCCATGGCAGTAAATGTTTTTGAAAAAAATCCTGTAAAAATTACATTAATTTATTCTGTGGGCATACTATTGGAAATTGAGGTTGCTTCAGATTTTTTAAAAGAAATGACATTCTACATATCTTTCGCCCATGTTGTAATCAGATAATTTGGGTGGTTTTTGTTGTTTTTGGAATGCTGTTGTTTGTTCCTTGTTGAATGAAGTTTGCAAATACTTTCTCTCATTCTGCAGTTTGTCTCTTAATTCTGTTGATTTTTCCTTTGTTGTGCAAAATAAGCTTTCAAGTTTGATACAACCCCTTTGGTCTATTTTTGCTTCCATTGTCCAAGCTTTCGGGGTCATACCCCAAAATATATCTGCTTAGATCAGTGTTCCAAAGGATTTCCACTATGCTTTCTATTAGTACTTTCACACTTTCTGACCTTGCATTTAAGTCTTTAATTTTTAATTGATTTTCAATATGGCAAAAGGGTCAAGTGTCATTGTTATGCATATGGATAGTCATCCTTCCCAGGACCATTTGTTGAACAAACTGTCCTTTCCCCAATATATGTTTTTGGCACCTTTGTTGAAAATCAGTTTGCTGTAATACCTGAATTTATTTCTGGCTCCTCTACTCTTTTTCCATTGGTTTATAAGTCTGTTTTTTTTTTTTTTTTGTCAGTACTATGCTCTTTTGATTAATATAGGTTTGTAGCATATTTTGACTTCAGGTTGAATGATACTTCCAGCTTTAGTCTTCTGCTCAGGACTTCTTTGGCTATTTATATTTTTGTGGGGGGGATTGTTTGTTGTTTTATTTTTTAGTTGCAGAGGAATTTAAGATTTTTTTCTATTTCATGAATAATGTCACTGATACTTTGATAGGGATTGCACATTTATCAAAAGGAAACATGAAAATGGCTAAATGGTATATGAAAAATGTGAGCATCACTAATCATCAGGGAAATGCAAATTAAAAGCATGATAAGATATCATGTCCTATTAGAATGGCTATCATCAAAAAGACAAAAAAATGCTGGTGAGGATGCAGAGAAAACAAAACCTTACACACACTTGGTGGAAATATAAATTAGTACAGCTATTATGGAAAATGTAATAAGAGATTCCTCAAAAAACCAAAAACAACCATTTGATGTAGCAATCCTACTACAATGTCTATGTCTAAAGAAAGGGAAATCGGTATATCAAATCTGTACTCCCATGTTTGCTGCTGCATTATTCTCAGTCAAGGTATAGACTCCATCTAAGTGTCCATCAGTAGATGAACCCATAAAGATAATTTGTTGTTTACACAAAGTGGGGAGGGGAATGGGAGAGAGAGGGGAATATTACTTACCCATAAAAAGAATGAAATACAGTCATTTGTGGCAATAAGAAAATTATACTAAGTGAAATAAGTCAGGCACAGAAAGAATAATATTGCTTCACTATAAAAGCTGAACTACATTCTTAGCTTTTAATCTACCTATCAGAAACCTTTTAAGGAGAATAAATATAACATGCAAAGGAAAAAAGAGAATAATAGTGCATGTTTGCACTTATGTGGAAGCTAAAAGGGGCTAAAAATGTTGATCTTATAGAAGAGTGGAATAGTGGTTACCAAAGGATGGAAAGGGGAAGGGGAAAGGTATACCTGGTTAATAGGTGTAAAAATTATCATTAGATAAGAATAAAATCTAGTATTCTGTAGCAAAGTAGGGTAGCTACAGTTAATAATTTACCATATATTTCAAAATGACTAAAAGAGAGGATTTCAAATGTTCCCAGCACAAAGAAATGATACATTTTTGAGGTGATGGATATGCTAAGTACCCTGAATTGATTATTATATATTGTATGCACAGTTCAAAATACCACACTGTACCCCATAAATATGTATAATTACTATGTGTCAATTAAAACATAAAAATAAATAAATGACACTATAATAATCACCTTTGAACATATAACATTGTGAGCATATATAACCATTTTTTTAAAGAATTTGTACTTGGAATAGGAATTATAGCATCACATGGATTTTATGTAAGAATTTTTTATATATCTTCATATCATCAAATTTTCACCTGAGAAGGTGCTATAAATTTATAATCCCATCTAGTATAAGAGAGCCTGTTTTCTTAACAAAGCTTAAAAACTAATTAAACCTTTTTATGTTTGTTTTAACTGCATGTAAGGTAATTGTTTTCAAAAATGCAAATAGGTATATATTTAGTACAAGAGTGATAGTGATAGAGGCTCATGGGAGAAATTCAGAAGATAATATATGAGAGAATGAAAATCACTTTTCCCACTTTTTCTATGAGCTTTAAATGGAAACCTGAAAATGATAAAGATCAGGATATTGAAGGCACAAGTGGAATTAAAGGAAGTTTCTTTAGAATAAACTTTGAATCTTAGAGAACAGTCAGTCTATAAGTGGAAGAATATATAGATGAGGAGAGTCATTTTAGTTAATATTAAATCAGGATCATGACTGAAGTCCACAGAAATTCCAAAAAGGAAAAAAAGTCTTAGATCATAAAATTAAATGAGTCCCAGGAAGAAAAATGGATTCATGAAACTGGTGAAAGTTCACCCATAGAGCTATGAGAATAATTATGAGATGAATTGGGGCTCATACTGTTAAGTGACTTGGACAGTATAGAAGGTATAATGGTCAACATGGTCAGAAGAAAATTATGGATTCACACTGTCTCTTTGATCACCTCCAATGGGCAAGTTTTCCCTCTTTCAGTGTCACCTCTATCCACCAAAATGCAGGAGTCATCACTTACTGCTGTCCTTCCCCCTGTGACCCTACAGCAATTCAAGTTCCCCAGCTCAGGTCCCACACACTGTGGAACACAAACAAGCCATCACCATTATTCACTGTTCGACTTCTACCTCTACAAAATGATATTAAATAAAATAGACATTGTTCTGTGACACTAAATTATGGAATGGTAGATGACCAGAACACATTCTATTCATTTACTGTTCATTTAATTCCATCCTGTATTTCATCATTCCTTCATTTTCCAACTTCCAGTATTATATAATTCCTATTCCATTCTTCATAAACTCAGATTCTATATTTCTTTCTAAATTTCATTCCATTCTTTTCTGGTATTTTAAAACCTATAGTATATATTTCAGAGTCATTGATTTCAGTGAATTGTACTTTCTGTTCCATTTTATATTCCTTCATCCTTTGATTATTTTCTGTTTTCTTTCATATATTATTTAATATTATACTGTTTCATCCACTTTTTCATAAAACATTTTATTTCATGACATTAAATATTTATTTCCATTTGTTTCATTCCATTTTCTCATTCTATTGTATTGTATTCTATGTCAAGTTCCTTCAATTTTCCATTCCATATCCTGTTCAGGTCTGTATTCCATTCCCAATTTCACTTCAGTCTCCATTTCATCCCATTCTGCATTCCATTTCAAATCCATTTTCCATTCCACATTAACACTCCACATATCATTCCATTCTATTTTTGAGTTGTGTTGAAGTCCAGTTGTTCTTCATTCTCATGAATATCCTATTCTATCCTGCTAAAATTGTTATAACAGGAACTTTCAGAATAGTTCACCAGTATTTTTATCAAAGAATTACAAATGTGCATAGGCTGTACCATGAATTTCTTTTTCTGGGAACTTGTCTGCAAGAAAGACACAACTGAGGATAAGAATAGTTTTTAGTGAGAAGGACATGGCTCACATTGATGTAAAAATTTGGGAAACATAAATGTTGGTTAACACAGGAGTTATTTGAAACTATAAGCTTCCTCCTTAAAAGGGATTTTGTTTTACTTAAAATGGCCTTGTGGAAATTTATTCAGTGATATGAGAGTGTTTCCTGGACCCCAAAAGCAGGTTAAAAAACAGTATGTGAGCATAAATAGTTTAATTTTCATAAAATAAAACTATGAAACGTATGAATGACCATTTTACCAAGATATATCGAAGTATTTCCAGTATTTGCCTGTGGGCGTTTGAGAATTTTGGTGATGCTTTTCTCATATTTATTGTTCTGTTTTGGGCACTGAAAGAGGTCAACCTTTTGAAATAATGACTAAAAATGAGTGTCCAAATAGGAAACTTCAAGTTTGTACATCACAGCATATTTAACAGAAACTAGAGCGTAGTCCAAATAAATTAATGCACATTCATCAGTGGATTCCTATGCAGCCCATAAAAATGCTGATGAATGTAAGGCCAGTATCACCCTTAATCCTAGGCAACCCTGGCCTGAGGGGAAAAGACAGCAAGAAGTATCTTACTGGAAAAATCCTAAATTGCTGTCGGGTGTTTGAGGGAGGCAGCACATCCCTTCCTGAACAGCCCAAGCCGAGACAGTGTAGACCCCATCTCTTTTCTTGCCTTCAGGCCACTCACCAAACTTAAAATATACCAGATTCAGTCTGGGGTTATCCGGGTAGTCTGGATGAGTTCCAGAACAATCCCCTATGGGGTCATAGCCTGGCTTGGGGATATAACCTGTCATCCAGCTTGGTATCTTTCAAGAGATTGATCGTTTGAGGTTGAGACCAGAGTGGTGCTAACAGTCTGATTTGTGGCACCTCAAATGATTCACAGACTCCACACCCTAAACCCCTTCCCTGAAACATACTGTATTAGGGTCTGTGTTTGAGACTAGACATAACCCGGCAAGGAGTGGGGGAGCACCAGACTCCAGAGGCGGGAAATATATCTTAGAGTTCTGAGGGCGGGGGGAGGGGTGGAAACACCCTCCTCACTGGCGCTAGAAAGATCTAGGTTGGGCTGCTTGGCTCCGGCTACAGGAAGGGGGGCGGTATCACGTGACATCCAGCTAACCAATCAGAGGTGAAGATTCAGCTGGCTCCACCCATCCTCTTCCTTTACCAGCTCTGACTGGACCCAGGCGGCGGCCTAGCTGCCACGGCGTCTTGTCTCAGAGCTTTCTGTTGTATCTCTGAGATAGAACCCTGGAGAATGGCCACTCAGGGACCTGAAGAGAAGAAGCAGAAGCACCAGCAAGGTGAGATACCCAGAGGGCAGAAAAATGACGCTGCCCTAGCCCTTGGTCATGTCTGTGGGACGGTCTATCAAGATCCTGTTGCCTTGGTCTCCACAGCCCCAAGCAATGAGGCGCTGTTTGGAGACGCTGGCCAGAGCGGCACAGCAGGTTCCTCCACCTCTGCCGTCGTTTCCACTGCCTGTGAAGACCCTGTACTGCCCTTCATGGACATTGTGCCGGCAAAGCGGCGTGTTGACCTCCAGGGCAACCATGGCCCCCAGGCAAGCCTTAGACGTGAGGACGCCGAGACCGAGACCGGCGGCCCGGAGCAACCCCAGGTCCAGACCAAGAGCCCTGGGAACAACCGTCGTAGGAAGCGGCCCAGCCGAGACCAGCCTGTAAAGCCTACAGAGCGCCACCTGCTTCCTGGGGCTTCTACTGCGCAGTCGTCAGTGCCTCCGCCGCCATCTTCTCCGAGGTCTCGGCCAGGCCGCCGCCGTCGCCATTCTGAAGCTTCTACGTGGAATCACGGAACTGGTCCAGGGCCTGCCCTCCGCAGCCAAACCAGCAGGTCAGGCCCTGCCCTCTCCAGTGGTACCACCCTTCCAGGCCGTGCCCTCCGACGCCATGGATCTGCACCAGGTCCTGCTCAGCGCAGCCGCACCTCTCAGCCACGTCCTGATATTCACGGTCGTGCCGCCCCATCAGGCCCTGTTCTTCGCAGCAGTTCGTCCAGACCTGGCCCTGCTCTGCGACGCCGTGCTGCCACACCAGGCCCAGTTCTCCGCAGGGGTGCATCTGGGCCCAGCCCTGATCAACAACGCCTTGCATCTGCACCAGGCCCTGTTCTTCGAAGTGCTTCATCCAGGCCAGGCCCTGATCACCGCCGCTCCAACCGGTCAGGCCGTGTTCTCCAGAATGGTGCCTCTCAGCTGGGCCCTGATCGCCGCAGCCGTGCCACCCAGCCAGGTCCTGTTCTCAGCAGTGCATCCAGGTCTGGCCCTGCTCTTCGACATCCAGTATCTGCACCAGGTACTACTCCTAGAAGCCGTGCCCGCCGACCAGGCCGTGATCTTCGCAGTGGCCGCACTTCAGTTCCTGTTCGCAGCCGTGCAACCCGGCCAGACCCTGCCCTCAGAAGTTCTGCAGCAAAGTCAGGCCCTACTTCTAGCCGCACGACCTCAACCACAGGCCTTGGTCAGCGAAGTCGCCCCACCCAGCGAAGGTCAACCCGAAGGTCGGCTGTTCTCAACCGCCACACTCTGCCTGAGCCAGCTGGTCGGAAATCTTCATCCTCTAGGGCATCCTTACAAAAGATTATCTTTAAGAGTAGCTCAAGTTCTTCTGAACCTGAGCTTAGAAGCATGCCGTCCCAGTCTGTCTGGCATGCAGTCCGTATGCGTGCTTCCTCACCCTCACCCCCTGGTAGGTTCTTTCCTTTATATAGGCAGTGTGGTGAGAGCTTTTCTTCCTCCTCCTCCTCTTCTTCCTCCTCCACCTCCTCCCCCTCCCCCTCCCCACCTTCCTCCCCCACTACATCTCCTGGCTTAAGCCCCTCCTCCTCCCCCACCAAGTTTTCTGACCAGAGTTCCTCATCCTCTTCTCCTCCACGCTATGGTTTGGGCTCTATCTCTACTCCTAGCCCTTCCAGCCTTAGGCGTGCCTTGCTGCCTGAGCTGAATATCCTGAGCTCAGCCCTTGAGGAGAACAGGGAGATGTAGGGGGATCCCCTCATTGCCCCTACACCATCTGTACTATGACCCCTTCTGTGAGCATCCTCAAAGACTCACAGAAGGAATCAATATCCAACCACTACATGCACCGTGCATACCTGTGAGGTCTCCAAGAGTTCTAGCTATTAATCAATATCCTGAGCAATTTTGAAGCATCCCCTCCCCATAACCCCACTGCTTAGCACTTAACCTGCCTGCTATTGGTCCTTGATTCCATGCCCATTATTCCCCAAAAGGACCTGCATTTGCCCCTGAGTTGAGAATTCTGTGTCCTAAGTTGCTTTTATGTAATGAAGTGCCTTAATAAAACTGTTGGTTTAATCTTTAAAAAATGTAGTTTTTTATTGTGGTCCTCACAATACTGTTTTCAGTGTTATATTTGGAGGGTTAAAGAAAGTTATTAGCATGCTAGCTGATTCTTTGAATGCAAGAAATAATAAAATATTCCATAGTAATCATTTTATTGCCACAGCCAGAAATGGAGTTCTGCCCAGCAAGTTCCCCCACAAGGCACTGTGTATCTTCTTAGTATAGGTGATTTGCCGCTTGCACAACAAAAGGAGCACAGTTTAACACAAGGTGGCGGGGGAAAACAGATGAAGATTTCCAGGATCAGAAAAGAGGTATGGGGGATGGGGTGGTGGCTCAGTGGTAGTGGTAGTGCTAGTAATGTGCTCACCTAGCATGCATGAGGCCCTGGGTTTGATCCTCATCACCACATAAAAATAAAGGTATTTAAAAAAAAGGTATGTCAGGGGCTGTGGATATAGCTCAGTTGGTAGAGTGCTCACCTCACAAGCACAAGGCCCTGGGTTCAATCCCCAGCACCGCAAAAAAAAAAAAAAAAAAGGTATGTCATGAACAAGTGGGGGGTGGATAATGGGGATGTGTGGCATGAACAAGGGGGGGTTGGATAATGGGGGGGGGGGTCTGGGTCATGACCCAGATGAAAGTAGGGGAGTGGGAGAAAAACCCAGGATCAGGAAGGGAGAAAGAGCAGGAATCAGGAACCTGAAGGTAGAAGAGCTCCATTTTCTACCGGAGGTAAAGTAAATGTTTATTTGCTGGGAAGGGTCTCTGGAGGTCAGGGTTAGGAGACTTAAGCTTAATAACTGATGGGAATATGGTCACATTTAATGAAAGTGTGTGTTTATGGATAACCTTATTGTAAAAAGGGTTGTTACTGTGTGAGCAAGTATATAATGTTGAGGGAGTGTATGTGTGTAGATATTTTTGAGAGATGCTTGAACATACACCATGCTATGAATAAGTGACAGATCTGGTTTTCAGAATAACTGGTGATATGATCTTAATTTTATATTCTACATATTTCACTTTGACTATATAACTACCTCTATAATGAAATTCAGCTGCTTAGAAAAAGTAGAATTCTGTGGAAAGGGCATTGCCTGGCGCACACAAATAATCCCAGCTGCTTGGAAGGCAGAGGCAGGAGGAGCATCCCAAATTGAAAGCTGGCCTCAGAAGCTTAATAAGATCCTTTTCAAAATTTAAAAAAGGGGCAGGGGTTATTCATCCCTAGGTTCATTCCCTAGTACAAAGTGTGTGTGAATGTGTCTGAGTGTGTGTGTTTGTATGTGTATTTTTCTCATATTTCTCTCCTCTCTTTGCTTTTCTGGTATATGACCAGCAGAGACCTAGTCGTAGGCCTTACATTTTGGAAGGAAATACTTAGGCCCTGCTCATGCTGTATTCACACCACAGAGCTAAAAGTCCACACGGACAAGGGGATATGTCCACCAGGTCTCAAAACCCTGACATTTATGTAGAAAAATTTTCAGATACCCTCATTCCCCAAAGTTGCATCCAGGACTGTGATGTCCTATTTTTGGGGTCTGGGACTATTGTACACACATTCTTAAACTTCATCTTGCTTTACCTTTTGGCAACATTTAGCAGAGTTGTTCACTCCTCACTCCTTGATAGATGTTATTCCTTAGTCTTTAGAGACTGCTTTCTTTGTGTTAATCCTGTGTTCTGGACTTTTTTTTTCCCTTCACTTTTCATACCTTTGAGTGCTGAAATGCCCAGTCCTCAGTTTTTGGACTTTTTCCCCCACATCAATTTACTTCCTAGGAAATTCCATCTAGTTTTACATTTTTAAATTATTTGGGGGTTGGAGGCTACCAGAGATTGAACTTGGGTGCTTAACCACTGAACCACATTCCCAGCGCTTTTTATTTTGAGATAGGGTCTCACTAAGTTGCTGAGGCTGACCTTGAACTTGTGATCTTCCTGCTTCAGTTTCCTGAGTTGCTGGGATTACTGGTGTATACCACTTTAAACTGGGTAATCTAAATATTGTATATCCACTTCTATTCAATATATGGCTATATATTCCATATATATCCAGCTGCCTGATTGACTTCACTTGAGATGTCTTTTAGATATCTCAAACTTCAATAATATGTAATGCTGTCTTCTAGAAATATAAGGCTATTAACACATAATTTACCATTTGCTAGTAGCCAAAATTTAAAATATAGAAACAAACTAGCTAGGTGTGGTGGTACATGCCTGTGATCCCAGACACTTGTGAGGCTGAGGCAGGAGGATTACAAATTTGAGACCAGATTCAGCAACTTGGTGAGAGCCTGTCTCAAAATTGAAAATTTAAAAACAAAGGACTGGGGAAATAGCTCAGCAGGAAAGCACCACTGGGTTCAATCACCTAAAAATTAGTAAATAGACAAGTAAATGAATAATAAGATATTAATTTTAATTTTTAACTTCACTTAATCAAAATATTATTTTAGCATGTGATCTATATAGAACTTAATGAGATATTTTGTATTTTTTTCCTACTAAGTCTTCAAAATCTGGTGTACGTTTTACAACACATTTCAATTCTGACTGATTATGTTTCAAGTACTTGATAGTCACATAAGTAGACAGTATAAGTAGGGACTTTCTCATTTCCTTAGTCTCTCTTGTTCGTTTCCCATTGAATTGTGAATCTACCTCCAGCAGTTTCCCATAATTGCAGGTTTCTGTGAAAACATTGCCCAGGGGTGTTTACGCAGGGTTATAGTGTTCCAGGGCCTCTTGAGCTGGGCCCTTTGCACTCACCTGTTATTGAATAGGAGAGAAACCCTCCCAGTTTCATCTGCTCTTTCCAGTGAGTTAAGTTGTTTGAGGTTCTTAAGTTATCCAGTTAATCAGACACTGTGCCATTACAGTCATCCCTTGATATCTGAAGGGGATCGATTCCAGGAACCCAAACAGATATCAAAATCTGTGGATGCTCAAATCCTTTATAGAAAACAGAGTAGTAGTGGAGTGCAATAGCTTGAGCCTCTAATCCTAGCTCCCTGAGGGGCTAAGGCAGAAGGATGGCTTGAGCCCAGGAATTCAGGACCAGCCTATGAAACAGGAGGAGACCCTTCACAAAAAATGGGAGCAGTGTTTGTACATAATCTAAACATGTCCTGCCATATACTTTGGATTCTCTCGAGTTTACTATAAAACCTAATTCACTGTGAATGCTATGAAAATAGGTATTATACTATGTTGTTAGGGAATAATGAAAAGAAATAGTCTCCACCTGTACAAATACAGGGCTTTTTCCCAATCATTTTTGGAGGATCAAATGTAGGGCCTAACACATGGTAGGCAAGTGCTATACACTGAGTCAGAGTCCCAGCACTTTCCCAAGTGTTTGTTTTTGTTTTTGTTTATGTTTTGTTTTGGTGGGGCAGTGGGGACGGGTTATCAGGGATTGAACTCGGGGCACTCAACCACTGAGCCACATCCCCAGCCCTATTTTGTATTTTAATTAGAGACAGGGTCTCAATGAGTTGCTTAGTGCCTCAGTGTTGCTGAGGCTGGTTTTGAACTCCCGATCCTCCTGTAGCTTCCTGAGCCGCTGGGATTACAGGCATGTGCCACCATGCCTGGCCAAAGTGGTTTTGATCTGCAGTTGGTTGATATTGCAGGTTCAGAACCCATGGATAAGGAAGTTTGGTTGTACTTTTTCCTTCTACACAGGTACTCATACCATGTGGGTAATATGACTGTTGGTGGTTCTTACCAACTTGAATTTGAAAGTTTGGGATGATAACTTGTTAAACTAACTTTGATGAAAATATTACCCATGAATTTTGCTTTTGTGCTTTATTTGATGTTTATGTGGGTGTTTGGAAATTGTATAGCCACTGCTGTCACCATCTTCCCAGAATCTCCATTACCAAATGTCCTTACTTTTTGGAAATTGTGCCACCTCCTCAAGTGTTTCCCCAATATCTGATGATAACACTATGTATATATTCAGGCCTTTCATAACTCAGGAAAGCATATAATAGGATCCATAATCTGTAGTAATGGAGTAAAATGAAAGAAAAAAGAATCAAATTCAGGAATGAGAACAAAAACCTATTGGGTGTGCTACTAAAAATCTTTGGAATTGAAGAAAATTTTGAGAATACATATTCAGAAATCTCTCACTGCTGTATTTCTCTTGTTTGAATAATTATAGATAATCAGTGGTAAATAAAATAAATATACTATCTTTTTTGTTGCAATGCTAGGGGTTGGACCCAGGATCTCACAAATGCTAGGCAAGTGCTCTATGACTGAGCTGTCCCCAGTCCAATAAA
The DNA here is from genome assembly GCF_902686445.1 of Sciurus carolinensis. Taxonomy (NCBI): domain Eukaryota; kingdom Metazoa; phylum Chordata; class Mammalia; order Rodentia; family Sciuridae; genus Sciurus; species Sciurus carolinensis. Next base: position 42,154,294 of record NC_062232.1, read on the forward strand.
TAGACAATTTTAATGCAAGTTTCACAACCTCCCAGTATTGGAAGGCCTCATTTATTCCTAACATTTTACAGGTGTTGAAAGTGAAGTTCAGGGCAATTTTGTGCTTTTGAAAATCTCATAGCTATTAGCTCCAGAATCAGAATTCCTGGGCTTGAATTCTGTTTTCCTCACTGCCTCATTGTCTGTTCCTGGTTGAGTTAATTAACCTGAGCTCCTGTGTTCCCTCATTTGTCAATTGGGCACAGTAGCAATGCATGCTCCTAAATTGTTGTAGGGATTAAAATGAAGGGTGCTTGTTAAGGACTTCCAACAGTGTCTGGCATATAATCAATGACTTCTCATTCTGATTATAATTATGATCGGAGTTATGATCACATACCCAGATAGTACTGCTTGCAACAGCTAGATTATTAACATTTTTCTGGTCTTTCCCAAGAAAAATACTTTAAAATCAAACTGGCTATTTCAGAAATGGAAAGAAAAATTCTTTATTGTACTTACTTTAAAAGTGGAAGGCATTTCCACAGGTTGTTGGGCAACATTTTTGCAATACCAGAGACAACTGAACAAAAATGTAAAAAATAGAGCGTTGAGTCTCTGAAGTACAAACTCTAGGAAGTTAGCAAATTTGGACTTGAAGTAGCTATGTGAAGACTTCTAAAAGTAGTAGTTTCCCTCAAGGTATTATTTACAATAATCTTTTAAAATATTCCTTTTAGTGGATGAACATAATACAACTGAGATTAATATTATTGACTGCAAATTGCCTTTATACATTACATGTCATGGAAATCTAAGTTTAAAATCATGTTACATTTAATGTATGTTAAGTAATATTTTAATGTTTATGCACACACTAACTTATTTATTATGCAAAATAACCTCAGGAAGTAGGTGTTCATATTAAGCCCATTTTATAGATGAGGACCTCAAGGAATAGAGGTAACATAAGATATAAAATGAAGGAAAGGCACATTGAGTTGTGGACTCTTGTCTTGGTCCTTCACAAGTTTAGAAACTTCCTTTATTAACTAAACTGCATGATATATCCCTGCACAAAGTACCACTGATTCAACAACTGTGAAAGTGGTGGTTCAGAAACGTTCATCTACTGCTATTAGTAGTAATGGTGCTGTTTTGTGTTATGTAAAATTATGTATTATCAACTGAAACTTTATATGGAAGGTGAAAAATTCTAGCCAAACAACATGAATTCAAAGTCACTTGTGAAAATATATATCACAAGTAGTTATAATTTATGGTGCAGGGAAGATTGATCTACCAAGAGACAGGGATAGGTTTAGAAAGTGACACTAACAGGCCTCTTCTTGGGAATTTCTTTTTCTTTTTCTTTTTCTTTCTTTTTTTTTTTTTTTGGTACTAGAGATTGAACCCTGGATGCTTAGCCACTGAGCCACATCCCCAGCACTTTTTATATTTTACTTAGAGACAGGTTCTTCCTAAGTTGCTTATAACCTTGCTAAGGTGCTGAGTCTGGCTTTTGAACTCTCTATCCTCCTGCCTCAGCCTCCCAAGCCTCTGGGATTACAGGCGTGTGCCACTGGCCTGGCTAATCTTATTTTTTGTTGTTGTTGATATTGTTGTTTGGTTTGGTTTGTTTTTTTCTTTTTGTGGTACTAGGGATTGAACCCAGGGGTGCTTAACCACTGAGCCACATCTCCAGCTCTTTCTTATATTTTATTTAGAGACAGGATCTCCCTGAGTTGCTTAGGGCCTCGCTAATCTGCTGAGGCTGGCTTTGAACTCAAGATGCTCCTGCCTCTGCCTCCTGAGCTACTGAGATTACAGGCATGCACCACAGTGCCCCACACAAGAATTTGTATCTGGTCTGTTGCTGCATTTTGTGTTCCTGCACCCTAAGTAGTGTTTAATCCCCAGAAGTAGAGGCATTTTGTATGGGAAGTAGTACAGTTTTCAGTACACACTTTAAATAAGCATAGCATTTCATAAATCTCAGGTGCCGCTTGCCACCGACCAGCAGGACAAATGACACGTACACTTCAGAAGTTCATGAAGCAGCTTCCGCTTTATTCGGATAACACCCTCAATATATAAGCAGTCTCATGCATAAGCAATTGTAATCAGATATGTCCATCCAATCCTATTAAAGGTCAAGCGATCACGAGCTCAAGCATACATGTAAGATATATCTGTCCACGTGCTAGGCGACTGGACTAATTATCATACAGCCAATGGTAAATGCTTCCTGTTTTTCTCGAGGTGCATTCAGCATGCCCTTTGGCTCTCTGCCAGTCACCATCTTGGATGCATGTGGTGTAACCCTGGGCCCCAGGTCTCGCCCGCCACATTTCCCCCTTTCTGTTTATAAAAGAGACCATGCCTGTCTTAGGTTGTCCAGGATGGAGCCACATCCTTACCCGTCATTGGACAATGAGACTCTAACCCTCATTTCCTGTCTTAGGTTGGTATGAACTCCCCATGAATCTTACCCATCTTTGACTACCGGTCCAGCATATTTAACCAGACTTGGGGAGATGAGCCAGCATCAATTGCGATCAGAGCTTGGCGAATAATGACTGTTTCTCTGCGCCGATGTATACGCATTTTGTATAAACACTATATGCAAGAACAGATACAATACACAATAAACCTCCCCCGGACAAAAACCCAAACCATTCTTTTCCCCATTGAACAGTGGACTGGAGAAATGTGGCCAATTGTTGTAAAAATAGGAGGATATAGAATAGAAGAGTTGGTAAGGGGTACAGGATAGGGCCACGTCTTTACTATCCCCCATAGTTCACGCGAGTCTCCTCCATTAACTTGGTGAGAAATCGCCAACACCATCAGCGGGAGAAGCCTCCTCATCTTCTTCCTGTTTTGGGGTCTCTGTTGAGGCCTTGACCAATCTCTCCAGCACCCAAATTGGTGATTGTGCGTCCTGCAGGAAAACACAAACAGATCCTCGGGTCCAGATTAACACCAGATCCAGGCCTTTCCATTGTCCCGATAGAATGTCCTTCCAGAGCATTTGAGGTAGATGTTTTTTATTAGGATCTGAATGATAGTCAGCAGCCGATCGGCCCTCAGAATCAAGATTTAAAAAATTTAAGATGAACAAGGCAACAGATAATTTGTCTTTTGGGGATCTGTATGATGCCCCTATTCTCCCTTTTTGTTTATAAAGCATGTTTTTAAGCATTAAATGGGCACGCTCAACAATGCTTTGTCCAGTAGGATTATAGGGAATTCCTGTGACATGTTGAATACCAAAGGTGGAACAAAACTGTTTAAAGGCCTGGGACGTATATCCAGGACCATTATCTGTTTTAATTTGTTTGGGAACCTCCAGGATGGAGAAAGAGTGTAAACAGTGTGTTATTACATCTTTGGTTTTTTCTCCAGTATGAGCAGAGGCCATAATAAATCCTGAAAAGGTATCAATAGACACATGAATGAATTGTAGTTTTCCAAATTCTGAATAATGAGTTACATCCATTTGCCAAATATGACTGGGCTGAAGCCCTTTTGGATTTACTCCTAACGAGGGGTTAGGAATAAGTGTAGCACATTTAGCACAAGACTTGACTATGTCCCGAGCTGTTGCCTTAGTAATTTTATAGCGTGTACGTAGAGTGGAAGCATTTACATGAAATTTGGAATGAAAAGTTTTTGCATTTTCAAGTGTATTAAAGATGTGTGGATCTCTGGTGGCCGTGTCTGTTAAATCATTGTATAAACTTAGAGGACCTGGAAGGCCAGTATGAGCCCGAACATGCCCAATAAAAAAAGGATCTTTTCTGTCCAAGATAAGTTTTTGTAAGCATTGTAAATATTTAGTAATAGTGGAGGTGAGGGAAATCAGACCAGTTAATTCTAAATTTTGAATAGCATTAACAACGTATTTGCTATCAGAGAATAGGTTAAAAGGCTCATGGTGGGTTTTGAATACTTCTATAGCTACTAATGGTTCTGTTTGTTGTGCAGATAGAGTATTAAACAGCAATGTTTCTGTAACATTATCTATAGTAATAGCACTCGTACCATTTTTTGATCCATCAGTAAATATAAGGGTAGCTCCTATAATAGGTTCTTTTCGAGTGACTTTAGGGAAAATTATAGGATGTTGACTCCAAAATTGGAGAAGAGGATCAGATGGCAAATGATTGTCAAACACAGCAGAAGTACTAGTAAAGACTATAGCCCATGAATTTGAATTATTAATAAGATATTGTATCTGATCAGTAGTATATGGAGTAGTGATTGTTGAGGGATGTGATCCAAAGGTGGAAAGGGATACTTTTAATGCCTTAAGGATTAATTCTGCCGCAGATTCAGTAAACAAGGATAAGACCTTATTAGGGGCATAATTCATGTGAACCCATAGAATAGGACCCTTTTGCCAAAACACTCCTGTGGGTAACTTATTTGTGGCCAAGACAATGAATGATAAAGGCTTAGCTAGGTCAATATGATCAAGATGAACCTTTTCCATAGCTGTTTCAACAAGCTTGAGAGCTGTTTGAGCCTTAGGGGTAAGCACCCGCTTAGAAAGGGGGTCAGAATCACCTTTAAGAATATCAAACAGGGGGCCCAAACTTGAGGTGGGTAAATGAAGGTAAGGTCTAATCCAATTAATATCACCCAAAAGTTTTTGAAAATCATTTAAAGTTCTAAGTTTGTCCACCCGAACGGTAATTTTTATGGGTTTAACCATAGTTGCATTAATGATAGATCCCAGGAAGTTTTTGGTGTCTGTCATTTGTACTTTATCAATGGCAATATGTAAGCCCCATCTTTCCAGTGACTTTAGTAAGGAATTATAACATTGCTCTAAGACAGGTTTTTCCTTATGAGCTAGCAAAATATCATCCATATAATGATAGATTAAAAGTTGAGGGTTTGCTAGGTGTATGGGTTCAATAGCCTTGCCTACATATATTTGACACATAGTGGGGCTATTGACCATGCCTTGTGGGAGGACTATCCATTCATATCTTTTATTAGGAGAGCTATTATTAAGTAAGGGCGCAGTAAATGCGAAACTTTTGGTGTTTGAGGGATGTAACGGAATGGAAAAGAAGCAATCTTTTATGTCAATTGCAATGGAGGGCCAATTAACTGGGAGAGTCGATAAAGTAGGTAATCCTAATTGAATAGGTCCCATGGGCTCCATTATAGAATTTACTGCTCTTAGGTCATGTAATAGCCTCCATTTTCCTGATTTCTTTTTTATTATGAATATTGGTGTGTTGAAAGGAGAGGTGGATGGTTTGATGTGTCCAGCCTCTAGTTGTTCTTTAACCAATTGCTGGGCCGCTTTTAATTTGTCTTTTGAGAGGGGCCACTGAGGGACCCAGACAGGTTTATCAGATTTCCATGTTATTTTAATTGCTTCAGTGGCCCCTAATGAAAATCTAATCCCTTTTTATCTTGTTTTGAAGTAACTAAAATGGGTGAAGTAGGTCCTTGACTATTTTTCCCAAGACCTTTTCCCCATATGTGTCCTTGGGCTAACATCATTTGATTAGCTTTTAGATTACTGTATGGGATCTCGGATGTGAAATGTAAATCCATCTGTTCCATGATATCTCTCCCCCACAAGTTTACCGGGAGATGTTCAAGGATGTAAGGTTGGACGGTATCATTATAACCTTCCTCATCCTTCCATTTTAATATGGCTGCACTCTTGTTAGGATTGGAAGATATACCCAATCCCCTTAAAGTCTGATCTGCCTGTTGAAGTGGCCAGGCTTTGGGCCATTCTGTAATTTTGATAATACTTTTGTCAGCCCCAGTATCTAATAAGCCCTCAAAACTTTTGCCTTCTATCACTAACTTTGTCACAGGTCTATCTTTTAAATCCAATGTTAACATGACCATATTTTGGCCAGTAGAACCTAATCCTTTATTTCCTCTAATAATATTCTTTGATGGATATTGATCATGGCAGCTGGGTAAGACCAACAATTGTGCTATGCGATCACCCTGAGCTATTATTGCTACACCTCTTGGTGAAGAAGCAAGAATTTTTATTTCTCCTGTAAAATCAGGGTCTATAACTCCAGGGACAATATTTAATCCTTTTAAAGAAGAAGAACTCCTCCCCAGAACTAGTCCCATTGTTCCTTTAGGTAATGGGCTGACAACCAAAGTTGGTATTGGTTGTACTCCCATCTCTGGAGTTAAACTTGATTGTTCTTCTTTTACAGTTTCTAATATCTTTTCCCCTTCTCTTAACTGTTCTTGAAATTTTGGTTTTTGGGAAGTCAGACAGATTTTCCCCTTCTCTTAACTGTTCTTGAAATTTTGGTTTTTGGGAAGTCAGACAGAAACGAACTAATGTCCATATCGCCACAACAGCAACAAACAGAAACCAAACAAGAAAAGGTAACACAAATAACACCTTACACATATTCATTTACTACAGGATGTCCTTTGCTGTCTCTTAGGACAGCCTTCCGTCATGTTCCCTCACTAGGGGAACCTTCCATTAAACCTTAAGGCTACCATTTCCTCAAATAGGGAAACCTGCTAGTTAACTGCTTCTTTATTACTTACCTGAGTGCTCACCATTCCCCGTATGGGCCACCACTTGCCTCTTGCTGCCAACCAGCGGGACAAACGACATGTACACTTCAGAAGTTCATGAAGCAGCTTCCGCTTTATTCGGATAACACCCTCAATATATAAGCAGTCTCATGCATAAGCAATTGTAATCAGATATGTCCATCCAATCCTATTAAAGGTCAAGTGATCATGAGCTCAAGCATACATGTAAGATATATCTGTCCACGCGCTAAGTGGCTGAACTAAGTATCATACAGCCAATGGTAACCTCTTCCTGTTTTTCTCAAGGTGCATTCAGCACGCCCTTTGACTCTCTGCCAGTCACCATCTTGGATGCATGTGGCGTAACCCCGGGCCCTGGGTCTCACCCGCCACACTCACGCATTCAGAAGAAAACTTCAGGAATTTTTTCTTGTTCTTTTGCTTTTTCCTTCCTATTCCTTTTCTCTCTCTCTTTCTCCTTTTTCCTTCCTCCTATCCTCTCTTCCTCTTTACCTCCTCTCTCCCTCTCTCCTCTTCTTACTTTCTTTCCACTATGTGCATATACTACAGTTTGTTATTTTTTCAAAAACATGCTGATGAATATTTTGTTTTCATGTTTTGGCTATTACTACAAATAAGGCTTATTAGAACCTTATATACAGATATTTGTACAGACAAACCTTCTTTCCTCTTGAGTAAATATGTAATAGTTTGAAATGGGTGAGTCTTGCTAAATTGCTGAGGTTCATCTTGAACTCGTGATCCTCTTTCATTCAGTATCCTGAGTATCTATGCTTACAGGTGTGAGCCACCATGCCAGCAACACTTTTTTCTTTCTTTCAGTGCTGGATATCAAAATAGGACCTTGTGCATGCTAGGCAATCACTCTATCACAGAGTTACATCCCCAACTCAGAAAGTCTTAAATTTAATGAAACCTAATTTATCATGTTCTTTTTTTATGAATCATACTTTTAGTATGATTTTTCCCTAACTCAAGATCTTAGAGATTTTCTTCTATGATGTCTCCTAGAATTTCCATATGTTTAGCTTTTGTGCTTAGTTTTATGATTGGGTTTAATTTTTAGATATCTCAAGATCTAGATAAGCATTCATTTTTTTGTTTTGGATGTAAATAACAGTAGTTCCAGGACTATTTATTGAAAAGAACAACACTTGCCCACTGAATTTTCCTTGCACTTTTATTGATAATCAATTGAACTATTTCTAAACTTTGATTCCATTGAATTTCCAAGTGCCAATGCCATGCTGTCTTGATTAAGAATTTAGAACTGGTTCATCAATTTCTATAAAAATCCCACCTTTATTGAAATATGATTAATGAAATATAATCCATTCATGCCAGTCTCAGTGGCACAGGCCTGTAATCCAAGTGACTCAGGAGACAGAGGCAGGAGGATTGCAAGCTTGAAGCTAGATTCAGAAGCCCAGAGAGACCCTGTCTCAAAATAGAAAATAAAAAGGGCTCAGGGTGCTAGGGTTGTGGTTTAGTGGTAGAGTGCTTGCCTCACATGTGTGGGGCACTGGTTTTGATCCTCAGTACCACATCAATAAATAAACAGAGTAATGGTATTGTGTCCATATACAACTAAAAAAATTCAAAAAGGACTTGGGGGGGTGTGGCTCTGTGATAAAGAACCTCTTTATTCTATCCCCAGTACCACAAACAAACAAAAATATGAATTCCTCCTTACTCCTTTCCCATTCCCCACTCTATCCAGGAAATCAAATGTCTGCAGTCCATTTACAGATTAGTTTTCCTTTTGGTTACTGTGACCAAAATACTGACAAGAACATATTAAGTGAGAAAATGTTAATTTGGGACTCAAGGTTTCAGAGGTCTCAGTCCATGACCCTGGACTTCATTGCTCTGGGCCCAAGGTAAGGCAGAACATTATGCTGTAAGGGTGTGACTGACAGAAGCTGCTCAACTCATGACAGCCTGTAAGCAGGTGGGGAGGAGCCAAGGACAAACGATAATTCCAATGATGTGCTGCCAGAAAATTACTTCATCCAGGTATGCCCCACTTGCATATATTTACAACGCAGTAGTCCTTTCAAATTTGGGCCCCAGAGTGAAGGAGACTACCTGGGAGAAGAGGCCTACTGGTTCAGTGGCCTGCACCTGTATACCCGGCTGCCCTTCCAGCCTGGCCAGGGTGGCTTTGGAGAGCTCTTCAGAACCCACTTTTTCCTGAACCTGGGAAACCTCTGCAACCTCAACTACGGGGAGGGCCCCAGAACCCACATTTGTAAACTGGCCAAGTGCATCTGCTGGTCCTATGGAGTGGGAATCAGCCTCAGGCTGGGCAACATCACTTGCGTGGAACTCAACTACTGCATCCCCATGGGAGTGTACGGGGCGACAGGATATGCGACAGCAGCGTGCAGTTAGGAGCCGGGATACGGTTCCTGTAGCTGGTGCTCCAGAGCAGCGTGGGGACGCAGGCAGCAGGAGTCACCGTGCCACATGCCTTCCCAGGGGAGGCTGTTGAGCAGTCCTGGGCCACGGCTCTGCTGGGAAACCAGCCAATAAATTTTAAAAACAAATAGAATTTATTAATTGATCAATTATTAATCTACTAATGAGATCACAGCCTAAAAGCCCCACTTCTGAACTTTTCAGGGGTTATTTCTAGATGCAAAACATAATCACTCCTATAGAACTTTTTGGAAGAATTTGCTTAGAATTGGTATTTTTCCTTAAACATTTAGTAAAATGCAACGCTAAAAACCATGTAGTCCTGAAGTTTTTCTTGTGGGGAGGTTTGTGAATAGAAAATCAATTTTTAAATAATAAACATAGATCTTTTAATTCATTTTGTTTATTTATTATTGTTTTGCAGTGCCAGAGAAAGAATCCAGGGTCTCAAGTGTACTAGGCAAGTACTGTGTTACTGAGCTACATCTCCAGCCCTATTTTTTTCTTCTTGTCTAACTAACTAGCATTAAGTTGATTTTATTCCCTTAATTTTGAAATCTGTAAAATCTGTGGTTATGTTTCCTTTCTCATTCTCATTTTTTCATAATACTTTGTGCTTTCTTTATTTCTCTTGAGCATATACTGACTAGAGGTTTATCAATTCTATTGATCTTCTCAAAGAACTACTTTTTGTTCTTATGTGTGGTACTAGGGATAGACCACAGGGGCACTCTATCCCTAAGCTATAACCCCACCCCTTTCTATTTTTACTGTTATTAATGCAATGTAGTTATACATAATAGCAGGGTTCATTCTGATATAATCATATAAGCATGAAATATAATTTGCTCCGTTTTAATCCCCAGTACTTCCTCTTACCCTCTGCTCCTCCCTCCCCCTGTTCCCCTTCCTCTATTCTACTGGTCTTACTTCTATTTCTCTACTCCTTTTATTGGTGTTTTGTAGATATACATAAAGATGAAATTCGCTGGTATATTCATATATATAATAGCAAAATTTCCCCCTCCATTCTCTTCCTTTACTCTACTGATCTTCCTTGTATTTTCATGGGATTCTGCTCCTCCCTTTTTTTCACCTGTTTTTCTCTAGTTCCACATATGAGAGGAAATGTTTGACCCCTGACTTTCTGAGTCTGGCTTATTTCACTTAACGTAATATGTGGAGTCCATCTGTTTATCAGAAAAAAAAATGCCATAATTTCATTCTTTATGATTGAGTAAAATTCCATTGTGTGTGTGTGTGTTTGTGTGTATATATATATATACACACAAACACACACACACACAAGATGGCCTTTTTAGTAACTGGTGCTCAGAAAACCGAATATCTACATGGAAAAAATGATACTAGATCCTTTTACCCTGCACAAAAGTCAATTCAAAGTGGACCAAAGATTTAGGAATTAGACCTGAAACATTGCAACTGCTAGAAGAAAACTTAGGCTCAAAACTTCAACATAGTGGCACAGACACTGCCTTCTGTGCTTTGCATTTGACCCCTAAAGCTCAAGAAATAAAACTAAGAATAAATGATGGAATAAAATTTAAAAAGCTTCTGCACAGCAGAGGAAACAAGAGCATGAAGATAGAGCCTGTGGAGTGGGAAAAAAATATTTGCCATCAGGGGATTAATATCGTGAATATATAAAGAACTCAAAAAACTAAACACCAAAACACACACACACACACACACACACACACTCAAATAACCCCCAATAAATGAGCAAAAGAACTAAAAAGACATTTTTCAAATGACCAAAAAATATATGAAAAAAGGTTCTATATTCCTCACAGTCAGGGAAATGGAAATTAAAACTATGTTGAGATTTCATCTCACTTCAGTTAGAATGGCAATAATCAAGAATACAAATATTAAATGCTGGTGAGGATATGGGGGAAAAGTTTATTGGTGAGAATGCAAATTAGTACAATCACTTTGGAAAGCAGTATGACTGTTTTTCAAAAGACTAGGAATGGCACCAATATATGACCCAGCTGTCCCACTCAATGGCATTTTTCAAAAAAAACTAAAATTAGCATACTCTAGTGATACAGGCACATCAGCAATGTTTATAGCAGCAAAATCCACAATACCTAGATTATGGAATCAGCCCAGATGCCTGTCAATAGATGAACAGATAAAGAAAATGTGGTATATACAAGCAATGGAGTTTTACTCAACCATGAAGAAGAATGAAATTATGCCATTTTCTGGTGAATGGGTAAAACTGGAGAACATCATACTAAGTGAAATAAGGATTTTTCTTTTTATTTTGAGACAGGATCTCACTAAATTCTGCATGCAGGCTGTGAACTTGTAATACTTATAATCCTTCTGCCTCAGCCTGCCAAGTCACTAGGATTACAGGTGTGTGACACCCTGTCTGGCTTCAGAGAACCATTTTTAATGTCATTTTTTTTCTATTTGACTGTATGACAATTTTATTGTAAAATAATTTTTCATATCACTATTGTATTCTATTTCATTGATATTTGTTTTGATATTCTTTAATTTGCTTAATTTGAATTTATTTGCCCTTATATTCTATTATCCTGAGGTAGAAACTATCAATTTCAGTTTTTATTTTCTAATATTATGCTTTATGGCTATTGAAATTTCTCTAAGCATGAATTTATTGAATCCCACGAATTTTGAAAGAAAATGTTTTGTTTTCATTTGGTTCAAGACATTTAACTTTACTTTTGATTTGTTGTTAAACCCAATGAATGCTTAGAACTTTGTTATTTAGTTTCCAAACATTTGGGAATTTTCTACAGTACCTTCTAGTATTGATTGCTATTTTAATTCTACTGTGGTTAGTAAATACTTTGTATGACCTAAATTTAAATTTTCTCAATGAATACATGGTGGTGCATTCCTGTAATCCCAGTACCTTGGGAGGCAGGAGCATCATAAGTTCAGTGCCAGCCTTAGCAATTTATCAAGGCCCTAAGCAACCTAACAAGATCCTGTCTCAAAATAAAAAAGGGCTGGGGATGTGGCTCAGTGGTAAAGTGCCTCTGGTTTCAATCCCTGGTACCAAAATATATAAATCTATTGTGACTTGTTTTGTGGTCCACAGTATGGTCTACCTTGGTAAATTTTCTAAGTGCAATTGAAAAGAAGATATTTTCTTCTGTTTTAATGTGTTTTCATAGTGTTCAAGTATTCTATATTCTTACCAGTTTTTTGTTTCCTTGTTTTATAAATTATTTAGAACATGTCATTGAAATCTTAGAATATATTTATGAACTTTTTATCTTTTTATATATCTTTTTATTTTATTTTTTAGTCCTTTCATCTTTGCTTAATTAATTTTGCATTTCTGTCTTTAATTGTATACATATTGAGGGTTTTATGCTTTTGTTTTGAGACAGGGTCTTGCTAAGTTGTTTAGGGCCTTGCTAAGTTACTGAGGCTGGCCTCCGACTTGTGATCATCCTGTCTTCACCTCCCCAGTCGCTGGGATTACAGGCATGCACTACCATGCATGGAAAATTTTATTCATTTAAATGAATTGATCTCTTTGCCCTTCTGAAGTGGTGAAGTGACCCTCAGCATTCTGAATCATACTTTATTGAATTAATAACACAGCCACTCTAGCTTTCTTTTGAAGAGTATTATCTTTTCCAAATTTTTCTCTTTAAGCTATTTCTGATTTTATATTTCAAGTGGGTCTCTTATAGGCCATATGTAGTGGTGTCTTGTTTTTTCCCAGGCTGACAGTATCTGCCCATTAACCTGGATGATCAGGTCATTTATAATTTTATTTAATATTATCGCTGTTATGGTTGGATTTAAATGTACCATCTTAGTGTTTGTTATTTGTCCAATCAGTTGCTTGATCCCTTTTCCCATTTACTTTTAGATTGAGATTTTTCTTGGTTTTGGAAATAAAAAAAAAACTGATAATATTGTCCATTTTCAAGTGGACAATTCCATGGTTTTTATTATATTCCCCAGTATACTAGAGCTGTGAACAGGAATGTGATTTTCCAAGTTTTTCACTCTACAAGTGGCACTGGGAGAGAATAGCAGCTTCTGGTCTTCTGAGCTTGCCTCTTCACCTTTGGAACCTTTGCTCAATAGAGGAATAGAGGGATCTGAAATGGAGGCAATCAGTGCCCTTGTATTATTAACCTGTTTCATCTGGGAATAGAACTTCATTCTATCTATTGAAGCTGAGTAAAGAATGGAACTCTATTCTTCTCAGCATCTACTGCAGGGAAAACAGCTTCTGTCTTTTGTGGCTGGGCAGAGGAATGATACTGGTGGCCTTCCCTTCCTGGGGTGAAACCACATCCCCAAACTGGAAGCTGGAAGGAGAGGAGACCCCTGTGTTTTTAGCTGTGCATTCATGAAATAGAGCTTCCATAACATGTAGCAAGAATTGGAGGGTAATGATACAGATTCTTAGCAAGATGTTGTCAATTTTCTTGAATGAATATTCCTCCACGTGTCCTTAGATTAAATTCCAGAGAGTTTCAGTGATTTATTTTTAATAATTTTCACCAAATAGTTTTCTTGCCCAATAGAGACCTCTGAGCTCCTATGACATTTAAGATGTCTAACCTTAGTAATTCCTCCTCCTCCTCCATTGAATCCAAGAGTACTCTACAAATGATCCACATCCCCAGCCTTTTTAAAATTTTTTACTTTGAAACAGGATCTCATTAAATTGCTGAAGCTGACTATGAATTTGCAATCCTCCACTATCAACCTCCAGAGTAGCTGGGATTACAGGCATCTACCACCATGACAGACCAGTAAGTACTTTTTTACATTTTTTTCTGAACCAAACATTCTGCTTTCTTTCAGTATCATGAAAAATATTAATCATATACCATTTTTGTTTTGTTTTTTGTTTTTTTGCAGTACTGGTTATGGAACCCAACGCCTCACACATTCCATGCAAGTGCTTCATCACTGAATGATAGCCTTAGGTCCAAATCTTAGACTGATTTTTTTCATTGTGTTGTTTTTTTTTGCGTTTCTCTTTTTTCTGTTAGTATGAGCATTTACAAGATAGGTGAGTAAACAGTTAATAAAACAAAAGTAAACTACACGTAAAAAATATAAAACAAAATAAGCAGTAGGACAATAAAGGAATTTATCAAATCTACTTTCATTTTTCTCACAGGAAATTATCAAATGCAGCTGGATTGATGTTAGAAAGAGAACTACAGGATGAAGTCCAACCCTCCTGAAACACAAAGAGATTTCAGTCAGTCCAAAGGCAGCTTAAGGTCAGATTGTTAGTTAATGAGTGAAAAATGTAAATAATAAATGTGAAAAGACTAAAGGGACAGAGTGACATCAGAAACAAATTTTACTTAATCTCTCTCAAAGTTCACATTCATTCCTTCCCTTATAAACAAGGGAATGAATGCAGTTGCTACTTTATAACTCTGATAGTGTCTTCCAGAATTCTCCTCTCCTGCACATGCAAAATGTAGTATAGAAACAAATTGGAGGAAAAACTCATAAACTGATTTTATGATTGGGGAGTTCTGTTTGATTACACATAAAACAACAGAGGTAGGAAGTGGCAAAAGATGGTTACAGAAACAGCTGTTAATCAATGTGATATTTTATGCCAAATGTAAAAGTGACATTGCACTATTTAGCCACCTCTTTTGGCATCTTGACAAAACAATTATTTCCTCAATACTAATTTCCCATTTTTAAAATTTTAAAAAGTTATTAGTGTATTACAGTTATACATAATACTTGGGTTCCTTTTAATATACAAAAATGGAATTTTTGTCTCCCCACCCATTTTTTTTATTCTTTTCACATATACATGACAGTAGAATATATTTTGATATGGAGTATAACTTATTCTAATTAGGATCCCATTCTTATAGTTGTACATGATATGGAGTTCACTGGCTGTGTGTTCATATATGAGCATAGGAAAGTTCTGTTCATTCATTCTACTGTCTTTCCCATTCCCATCTTCCCTCCCTTCCCTTCATTCCTCTTTGTCTAATCCAATGAAATTCTATTCTCCTCTCCTCTTATTGTGTGTTAACATCTGCATATCAGAGAGAACATTCAGCCTGTGTTTTGGGGGACTGGCTTAGCTCACTTAGCATGATAGTCTCCACTTTCCTCCATTTACCAGCAAATGCCATAATTTCATTACAAGAATGTAATTTAATTTGCTCCATTTCAGTCCCCAGTACTTCCCCTTTCCCTTCTCTACTCCATCTTCTCCTTCCCTTTCCTCTGCTCTACTGGTATTTCTTTGATTAACTTATGTTTTTATTTAAATTGATGCATTGTAGTAAAAAGGTGAAATTCACAGTGATGTATTCATATATGTACATAGGATAATTCGGACAGTTTCCCTCCACAGTTCCTCCCTTTTCCCTCCCTCTCAATTCCCTTCCTCTACTGATCTCACTTCTGTTTTCATGAGCTTTACCCTGCCCCAGTTTTTTTCCCCTTATGTTTGTCTAGCTTACACATATGAGAGAAAAACTTGACCCTTGATTTTTCTGGGTCTGGTTTATTTCTCTTACCATGATATTCTCCAGTTCCATTCATGTACCATTAAATGCCATAATTTCATTCTTCTTCATGGGTGAGTAAAATTCCATTGTGTACATATTACATTTCCTTTATTCATTCATCTGTCAATAGGCATCTTGGTTGGTCCATAACTTGGCTATTATGAATTATACTATTATAAATATTGATGTGACTGCATCCCTATAGTATGCTGATTTTAGATCTTTGGGATATATACCAAGGAGAGGAATCATTGGGTTATATGGTGGTTCCGTTTCTAGATTTTTGAGGAATCTCCATACTGCATTATAAGTGGTCATACTAATTTGCAGTCCCATCAAAATTGTATGAGTGAACTATTCGCCCTACATCCTTACCAGCTTCTATTATTAATTGTATTCTTTTTTATTAGAGCTAGATAGTTACACATAGTAGTTTGTTTCATCCAGACAAAACCATACATGCATGGAAATCAATTTCGGTTTATGATCACTCCCCCTTTCTTAATTGTATTCTTGATAATTGCCATTCTGTCTAGGGTGAGATGGAATCCCAATGTAGTTTTCATTTGCATTTCCATGATCACTAGAGATTTCGAACAGTTTTTCATATATTTGTTGGCTATTTATATTTCTTCTTTTGAGAGGTGTCTCTGTAGTTCTTTTGCCCATTTATTAATTAATTGGGTTATTATGTTTTCTCCAATATGTAGGTTCTAACCAACAACAAGAGGTGGGGAAGGGGAAGAATAGAAGTTCATTGGATTAGATAAAGGGGAATGAAGGGAAGGAAAGGAGGAGGCAAATAGGAAA
Organism: Sciurus carolinensis; assembly: GCF_902686445.1. Classification (NCBI taxonomy): domain Eukaryota; kingdom Metazoa; phylum Chordata; class Mammalia; order Rodentia; family Sciuridae; genus Sciurus; species Sciurus carolinensis. Next base: position 42,170,619 of record NC_062232.1, read on the forward strand.
GAGAGTGGAATGGATCTGATATAACTTTCCTATGTACATATATGAGTACACCACAGTGTACATCCATAAGACTGAGATCCTAATTAATTGGGTTATTCCCTTTTGGTATTAAACTTTCTGATTCTTTATATATTCTGGGTATTAATGCCATATCTGAGGAATAAGAGGAAAAGATCTTCGTCCTTTCTCTAGGCTCTCTCTTCATGCTCTTAATTATTTCCTTTGCTCTGCAGAAGCTTTTGATTTGATGCCATCCCACTTATTGATTCTTGGTGTTTTATTTCTTGGATTTTAGGAATCTTGTTAAGGAAAGCAGTGCCTATGCAAACCTGTTGGAATATGGGGCCTACATTTTCTTCTAGCAGTGGCAGTGTTTCTGGTTTCTAATTCCTAGGTCTTTGATCTACTTTGACTTGACTTTGGTGCAGGGTGAGAAGTAAGGATCACATTTCATTCTTCTACCTATGGATATCTAGTTTTCCCAGTACAATCAGTTAAAATGGCTATCTTTATTCCAATGCATGTTTTTGGCAACTTGATCCAATATCAGATGACTAAATATCTATGTAGATTTGGCTCTGTGAATTCTATTATATTTCATTGGTCTTCATTCCTGCTTTGATGTCAGTACCATGGTGTTTTTGTTACTGTAGTTCTGTAGTATAATGTGAGGTCTAATACTGTGATGCCGCCAGGGAATCATTCTTCTTGCTCAGGATTGCTTTGGCCATGCTGGGTCTCTTATTCTTCCAACCAAATTTTAGAACAGCTTTTTCAAATTCTGTAAAGAATATTATTGGCATTTTGATGGGAATTGCATTGAATCTTTTGGTAGTGTGGCCATTTTGACAATATTAATTCTGTCTATCTAAGAACATGGGAGGTCTTTCCATCTTTTGACATTTTCCTCAATTTCTTTCTTCACTATTCTATAGTTTTTGTTGTGGAGGTTGAAAGGAAAGTGAAAACGCAGGCAAGCGACTTAGAAACCAGAAAAAGAGATTCATGTGCAGGAAGTTTAAGGCCATCACTCAAAAAGGTGAGAGAAGGCAGGGAAAATCTAACTCTGGGGTTGTTTTATAGAGCTATTTGCATAGGCTTGCATAAGCTGTCCATGTGAAATTTTGCAGTGGACTTTTCCTAGTAAAGCCTAGTAAAGCCGCTTTGGGTGGACTATTCCTATGTGAAGCCTTGCAGTTTAGCTATTCCTGATAACTGCTTGTGTAAGGCCTTGGGGTGGGCATTTGGAAGGACAAAGAGATATTTTTGTTAGGTTGGTTAACAAGTGGTGAGGGGGATGGGAGCTATCTGCTAACTTTTGTTTTCTCTGCAAGCACCTCTCTTAGGCAGGGAAGTAAAACTTATTTTATAAAATGATAGTAAGGATTTAATATGGTTGCAGAGATGTTAAGCTTTGGATTTAATATTGATCATTCACCTACTTAGGTAGATATACTCCTTTTTAAAAAATAATCATGAATGAGATAGTTTTCCTAATTTCTTTTTCAGAAGATTCATTATTGGAGTACAGAAAAATATTTGACTTATGTATCTTGTATTAGGCTACTTGGCTAAATTTGTTTATCAGTTCTAGACATCTCCTGGTGGAGTTTTCTGGGTCTTCTAGATATAGGATCATGTCATTAGCAAACAGAAATAATTCAACTTCTTCCTTTCCTATTTGTACTCCTTTAATTTCCTTTTCTTGCCTGGTTGCTCTGGCTAGAGTTTCAAGGACTATACTGAATATAAGTGGTTGGAGTGGACATCCCTGTCTTATTCCTTTTCTTAGATTTTCTCCATTCAGTACAATGTTGGCCTTTGGTTTGTCATATTTACCCTTTGCAATGTTGAGGTTAGTTGTTTCTGTCCCTAGTTTCTCTAGTGTTTAAACATGATGTTTTAAAACATGAATGGGTGCTGGATTTTATCAAATTCTTTTTCTGTATCTATTGAGATTTAATCATGTGATTCTTGTCCTTAACTCAGTTTATGTGATGAATTACGTTTCTAGATTTGTGTATGTCGAATGAACCTTGTATCCCTAGGATGAAACCTACTTGATCATGGTGCACTATCTTCTTAATATATTTTTGAATGCAATTTTCTAGTTTTTATTAAGGATTTTTGCATCTAGCTTCATCAGGCCATGGTCTGAAATTTTCATTTCATTCCTTTGTTGGGTTCTGGTATCAGAGTGATACTGGCTTCATGGAATGAATTGGCAGTATTCCCTTCTTTTCTATTTCATAGACTATTTTAAGGAGGGTGGGTCTTAGTTCTTCTTTAAGTCTGGTAGAACTCAGCTGTGAATCCATCTGGTCCGAGGCTTTTCATTGTTGGAAGGATTTTAATAACTGCTTCAATCTCATTGCTTGATATTGGTCTGTTTACATTTTCTATATTCTCATGTTTTAATTTGGGTATATCATAAGTCTCTAGGAATTAGTAAATATCTTCAATATTGTCTGGTTTACTGGACTATAAAATTTCAAAATAGTTACTAATGATCATCTTGATTTCAGAAGTGTCTTTGGTTATATCTCCTTTTTCACCTTTAATTTTATGGATTTGGATCTTCTCTCCCTTTAGGTGTATTTGGTAAAGGTTTCAAACTTGTTTATCTTTTCAAAGACCCAACTGTTTCATTGATCCTTTGTAATAGTTTGTTAATTTTATTAATGTAATTTCAGTTATAATTTAATAATTTATTTTCCTCTACTGAATTTAGTGTTAGTTTGTTCATCCTCTTCATGGGCCTTAAAGGTGTAACATTAGATTATTTTGTATCTTTCCATTTTTTCAAATGTAGGAACTCAGTGTTATAAACTTTCCTCTTATTATTGCATTCATATTGTCCAAGAGATTTTGATATGTTGTATCTCTATTCTCATATTTTCTAAGAATCATTTTTATTTCTCCCACAATATTTTGCCAATCTTTTCCTACTTCAAAATGTATTACTTAATCTCCAGGCATTAGAATGGTTTCTATTTTGTCTTGTTAATTTCTAATTTCATTCCATCATGATCTGATAGGATACAAGAAGTTATCTCTTATTTTTGTATTTACTAGGATTTGCTTTGTGGCCTAAAGTATTACTACTTTAGAAAAAGTTCCATGTGCCACTAAGGTGAAAGTGAATTCATCTGTCAATGGGTGAAATATTCTATAGATGTCTATTGGGTTTATAAGATTAATAGTATTTTTAAAAAAATGTTTTGGGTACCTGGGGTTGAACTCAGGGGCACTTGACCACTGAGTCACATCCCTTATCCCTATTTTGTATTTTATTTAAATACAGGGTCTCACTGAGTTGCTTAGTGCTTCACCATTGCTAAGGCTGGCTTGAACTCGCAATCCTCCTGTCTCTACCTCTCAAGCCACTGGGATTATAGGCATGTGCCCCTGCACCCAGTAGATAAATAGTATTTTTAAAAATATTTTTATTAGTGGTTAATGGACCTTTATTTCATTTATTTATTTGCATTTGGTGGTGACAATTGAACCCAGTGCCTCACACATGCTAGGCAAGTGTTCTATCACTGAGCCACAACGCCATCCGTAGGTTAATTGTATTTTTTAATCATGAAGAAACAATTTATGTCTGGATGATTTAATGGTATAAAAGTGTATTAAAATAACCATATTATTGCATTGTAGTATATTTGAGTCTTCATATTGAGAGGTTTTTGTTTTATGTACATAGATGTACCATTTTGGGGGGGGCATAAATATTTACAGTCATTTCAACTTTTTATTGGATGATTCCCTTACCCAGCATGAAGTGATTTTTTCTTCTTCTGATAATTTTTGTCTTAAAGTCTACTTTGTCTAATATGGGAATAGATACCCCTGCTTGATTTCAGTTTCTATTTGCAAGGTATATCTTTTCCCATCCTTTTAACTTCAGTCTGTGGATATCATTCCCCCTAAGGTATTTCTAGTAAAAAGTATATGGTTAGTGCTTGTTTGCCAATCCACTCTGCCAATCTATATAATTTGATTGAGGTGTTTAGAACATTTACCTTCCATGTTACTATAGAGAGATGATTATTTTCTTGCCATTTTGATATGCTTCTAATGCTTAATTGAGATTTGATTTTCCTTTAATTTATTATTCTTCTATTATAATTCATCCCTATGCTGGTTTTCATTTTTATTTTTCATTTCTTCTGCATGAAATATTTCATTGAGTATGTTTTGTAGGGCAGGCTTAGTGGTTATAAATTCTTTAGTTTCTGCTTATAATAGAAAATTTTTATTTCATCTTCAATTCTGAAGGATAGTTTTTCTGGATATAATAATCTTGGTTGGCACCTATGTTTTTCAGGGCTCGTTATATATCATTGCAAGTCTTCTTGGCTTTTACGGTCGGGGTTGTGAAAACACTTGAACGCTGAATTGGTTTACCTCTAAATGTGACCTGCTGGTTTTTTTTTTTTTCCTTGTGGCTTTTAAAATTCTATCTTTACTCTGTATATTAGGCATTTTTGTTATGATGGGTCATTGAGAGGATATTTTCATCTTGACTATTTGGGGGTTCTGGATGCAGTTTGTATGTGGATTTCCATCTTGTTCTTAAGAACTGGACATTTTTCTGATACATTTTTTCTCTTTTTTTATTTTGATTCATTGTACACAAATGGAGTACAACTTTCATTTCTCTGGTTGTACACAATATGGAATCGCACTATTTGTGCAATCATACATGTACATAGGGTAATGATGTTTGTCTCATTCCACCATCTTTCCTTCCCCCACCTTTTTCCCTCCCCTCACTTCCCTCTACACAATCTAACATTCCTCCATTCTTCCCTTACCCTCTCCCCTCTTTTATGGATTAGTATCCACGTATCAGAGAAAACATTTGACCTTTGGTTTTTTAGGATTGGCTTATTTTACTTAGCATGATATTCTCCAACTCCATCATTTACTTGCAAATGCCATAATTTTATTCTTCTTTATGACTGAGTAATATTCCATTGTGTATATATACCACAGTTTCTTTATCCATTCATCTGTCGAAGGGCATCTAGGTTGGTTCCATGATCTATCTATTATGAATTGAGCTGCTATAAACATTGATATGGCTGTGTCACTGTAGTACACTGATTTTAAGTCCTTTGGGTGTAAACTGAAGAGTGGCATAACTGGGTCAAATAATGGGTCCATTCCAAGTTTTCTGAGAAATCTCCATACTGCTTTCCAGAGTGGCTGCACCAATTTGCAATCCTACCAGCAATTTATGAGTGTCCCTTTTTCCCCACATCCTCGCCAACATCTATTGTTGCTTGCATTCTTGATAATAGCCATTCTAATTGGAGTAAGATGAAATCTTAGGGTAGTTTTTATTTGCATTTCTGTAATTACTAGAGATGTTGAACACTTTTTCATGCATTTGTTGATCAATTGTATATCTTCTTCTGTGAAGTGTCTGCTCAGTTCCTTAGCCCATTTATCAATTGGGTTATTTGTATTTTTGGTGTTAAGTTTTTTGAGTTCTTTATAAATTCTGGAGACTAGTGCACTATCTGAACTGTGTGCTGATATTATTTTCTTGTAAAGATTGTGCATTCTTTAAGTTGTATTTTGCAGTCTTCATATACCCTAAAACTATTATCTCAGATTTCATGAATATTCTGATCATGGTCTCTTAATATCTTTTCTTTAATGGTGACTTTATTTTTAAGATTATATAGCTTGTCTATGAAGACTGAGAATCCAGCTTCAAAATGATCTAGTTTATTGGTGATCATTCCATCAATGTGTTAATTTGACTTGAGTCATTTACAGAATATCCATTTGGTTCTTTATCAGAATCTCTCTTTATTGAAAGTAGCTTTCATTTCTTGTATTTTCTAAGTTCATTCCTTACCACTTCCTTTAGCTCATTGAACATTTGAACTATGAAGTTTCTAAATGCCTTTGCCAACCTTTCCTCCACTGTAATGTCAATGCAATCAGTTTTTGAAGCATTCTGGGGTTTTTGGATGGTTTATTCTCTTGCTTTTTCATATTTCTTATATGTCTATTCCATCTGCTGGTATGATTATTGCTTCTATTTTTATGCAAGGCACTATTTAGTGAGCTTATTTCTCTTAAGCACCCCAGGTTCGACAAATATTCAGGTATTCATGTTTTCATTCAATGTGTATCCTCTGCAATCTCTAGTATCAGCACCAATTTCAGAGAAAACACTGAACACTGTTTACCACAGTAACCTCAGAACAAAACCATTTATTAATCAACTTAGGTAAAACAAAAACTTGTTGATAATTTTATCCACAGTCCCTCTGATCTAGGTATAAAATTGTAGTAATATTCTGGAATAGGTTGAAAAATATTTATTAAAGATGATAAAATTGTCATTATATTATATAAGGCCTGAAAAGGGGAGTAGAGAAAAATTGGTCAAAAGAAGTAAGGAAGTAAGGAAAAAAAGAAAGGAAGGAAAGAAAGAAGGAAAGAAGGAAGGCAGGCAAACAAGATAAGAAAGAGATATGTCTTACTTTCTTCTTCATAATACAGATGGGCACTATGTGGCTTACAATTTTTAAGCGAGGTCAGTATCTCACAGACACTTTTTGAATTTGGTTTTGAAGGCAGGCATTGGACTCAAACTACAGTCTGTACAAAGCACTTCATTTCTGATCCTCATATTTTTACCTATCCAGTGGATATAATCACACATCATAAGTTTATATGGATTACATAAGGTATTGCATATAAATTGCTTTTAAAAGTGTCAGGCACATTTTAAGCACTCTCTAAAATTTAGCTCTTGTGAGTTTTAGTATCATTATTATTGTTTGTAATTTGGATATTTCTTACAAAGTGGCTATCATATTAATTTTAATACTCTATTATTCTACCAGACACTGTGTTTCCTTGGGCCAGACAGTCACATCCTCAGATCAACATTTAATAAATGTTATAATAAACTAGACACTTGACATTTATATGTGCTGTCTCAATGGCATGCACAGCAGTTAATCATTTTCTATCTTTCATTCTGAACAGTACATTATTAGTAATAGCAGCAACCATTTGTTGAAAGAATAGCATACTAGCACTGATATCTCACAATTATACTTAGAGGTAAGTTTCATTATTTTCATTTTATAGATGAATGGCAGGTTCAGAAGCATAGATGATCTTACTGGTCACAAAGCCAAATAGATAGAGCAGAGGATTTATCTGGTTCCAAGACCTTTATGCTCAAAACTTCCCTTTTTTTGGTAACATACATTGTCATTACAGACTGGTTTCTTGACTGAACTGTAATCGAAAACAATGGCCACTCTGCATCACTCTTGTTTACTTATTCGTGTATTCAGAGAAGCATATGCTAAAGCAGAATTAAATGTGCAAGAAATCTATTAGAGTAAATGCCTGTGGGATAAAATATGGAAGGAAGAGAGAGAACTGAAAGACCTTTCATACTATGATGCTAGATTGACCTGTAGTGAATGAGAGAGGGAGTGATGGTCAAATAGAAGTAACCTAAACTGTCATGTAGTTCTAGTGAAAGTTTAGTAAGTCATCATAGAGACCTAGATTCAAGTCCCACATTAGAGGAGACCCATGTCTCTAAGAATGGGTGTGCCTTAGTATTTCTGCCACACTAGTCATAGGTTGGGAGCAGCCCATATGAAGTGTGGATTCAATACAAATATGACAATGGATTTTGGAACACTACAGATGCTATCATTGTTTAGTTATGCTTCCTGAAATTAGAGATATGAAAGACAAGTTTTCATGGGCCCAGTATAGTGGCAAACATATAATAGGTGTGCAAATAGTACATGTTGAGTCATTTATGTGGGAATGTAATTTATATTTTAAAAATAATCCTGAAGCTCTGAACAGTGGTGCACAACTGTGATTCCACCAGCTCAGGAGACTAGCACAGGAGGATTGCAATTTCAACGTGACCTTCAACAACTTAGCAAGGCCCTAAGCAACTTAGTGAGACCCTGTCTTAAAAATAATAAATAAAGGGACTGGAGTTGTAGCTCAGTAACAAAGCACATCTTGGTTCAATACCCAGTACCCCTGCAAAAATTTTTTAAAAATCTTGAAAACAGTTTAGAAGCTGGATTTGGTAGCACAAACCTGTAATCGCAATGGCTTTGGAGACTGGGACAGGAGGAACCTGTCTCAGCAACTTAGCAAGATCCTGTCACAAAATAAGAAATTAAAAAGGGCTGGGGATGTGACTCAGTGGTTAAGCACCTCTGGGTTCAATCCCTGGTAAAGAAAGAAAGAGAGAATGGGGGAGAGAAGAGAGGGAGGAGGGAGGAAGAGAGGGAGGGAGAAAGGAAGGAAAGAAAGAAGGAAAGGAAAGAGAGAGAAAGAGAAAGCAAGAAAGAAAGAGAAAGAAAGAGGAGGGAGGAGAGGGAGGAAGGAAGGAAGGAAGGGAAAGAGAAAGAGAAAGAAGGAAGAGAAACAGTTTGGAAATTTGTATAAAAGTAAATATGCAGTTAACATATGTGTTAGCTTTTTATTGCTGTGACAAAAATTCATGAGGAAAATTAACTTAAAAGGAGGAAAGATTTATTTTGGCTCATGGATTCACAGGTTTCAGTCCATGGTCACTTGGCCTGGTTGCTTTTAGACCCATAGTGATATTGTGCATCATGATGAAAGTGCATGGTAGAGGGAGGCTACTCATGTTAGCCACCAAGAAAACAGACTGTAAGAGAATGGAATCCCAATATATTCTTCAAGGACCTGACCCCAGTGGCCTCCTTCTTCCAACTAGAACCCATGTTTTCCACCTCATAATAGCACCATCAGCTGGACACCTGCCTGAACTTCAACATATGAGCTTTTGGGAGACATGTAAGATCCATCATACCATTCCACCACTGTCATCCAAAGGCTCACGTCCATCTCACAGTGCAAAATGCATTCATTCAATCTTCAAGAGTTCCCATAATTTTAACAGTTCCAGCATTGCTCAAAAGTGCAAAGTCTCCTCTGAGTTTTAAGGCAAACTCTTACGTGTGAGCCCCTGTAAAATTAAATATATATACATATATGTATATATATTATGTATATATATGTGTGAATATTATATATATTATATAATATATAATATTCATATATATAATATGTTATATAATGTTCATATATAATATTATAATATATATTATAATATATAATTATTATATATAAATATATAATATAATATTCATAATATATAATATTCATTATATAATATATTATATAATATATGATATATTATATATAATATAGTATATATTATATTATTATTATAATAATAATTATATTTTAATAAATTATATAATAATATATATTATATAATAAATTATATAATTATATAATAATATATAATTATATAATAATATATAATATATAATAATATATAATTATAATATATAATATATTATATATAATAATTATATAATAATATATATAATAATATAATATATATATATATGCTGGCACAAGGTAAATTTTCCTGCTTCAAAAGAGAGGAATAGAGACATATAAAGGAATGATTGGCCCAAAGCAATATGAAAGCACAGCAGGGTAAACATTAAATTCTCTATCTCTATGTACAGCATTTGGAATACATGGTGGTGTGATATGAACTCCAAAGGGCTTGGGCAGCCCTATGATCTTGCTGTCAGCAGCCCATATGGAGTCTTGTTTTGGCTGGTTCTATTCACTATCTGTGGCTTTCTTTAGCAGACATTCCACATTCCTGGGTCATATGGTTTTATGGTTTGGATATTAAATCCCAAAAAAGCTCATATATTAAAGACTCAGTCCCCAACAGATGGTGCTATTGGGAGATGGTGGAAACTTTAGTAGCTGACACATTTCTAACTTCTTGGGGCTTCCATTGCAACTTTGGTTTCCCTCCTACAGCTTCACACATCGCCCTCTCAGGGACTGTTTGCAGATATTCTGTCCCTGCCATGCATCAACTGACTTCCTAGGCTTCCTTTTGAAATCCCACCCCATAACTCCTGCTTTCTGCATGTCTGCAAAACCAGCATCACATGGACAATGCCAGTTTCTGCCATCAACCTGAAGAGTAACCAGGCCCACTTAGAACATGGGTGCAGCAATCTTTGACTGAATGATTAAAAATGGGAAAATGAATCCTGAAGAATAGGGGGCTCTGTGCAGAGACAGTTCTTGGGGATGGGGGGAGGGGATCTCTTCTCAACCAAAAATCTTTGGGTCTGTGATGGATGGGATCTTGTTGATTCCTTAGATGCCCTCAAGTCACTGTTCCTATGGTCCCAGTGTAAAGAGTGAAGTACTTGGCTACATTTTAGCAGTCATATCCTCTTTGGCTTCACCTTTAAACTGGCAAAACTGCAAATTTTAAAAATCATTATTTTCTTCATTTTACCTCCAATTCTCACTATAAATCTGGCTAAAAGCAGTCATCAATACCTGTATGATTGCCTGAATGCTGTGCTATCTTGAATTTTTGTCTACCAGATACACCAGTCAATAACCTTTAAACTAAGCCTCATACAAAGTTTCAGGACATAGACATGGACAAAAACTTTATAGGTTATTTTGCCAGGTTATAGCATCAATGTCCTCTAGCTCAATTTCCATTAGAGTCATTATTTCCATCTGAAATATCATGAGCACAGCCTTTACTGTCTACATTCTTATCAGTACTCTTGTTTTCTGGGCTCACATCAGAATCACTCATTAAGTTCTGCTTCCAACATTCTAAACTTTCTTTAGCCTGATTGCCCAAACTTTTCCAAATTCCTCCTGAAAACCAGTTCCAAAGGCTTCTAAACCACATTACTTGGTGTACTCATAGCAATGACCACTCTACTTGGTACCAATTTTCTGTTATCTTTCCACCACTGTGATAAAATACCTAAGAAAGATTATCATAAAAGAAAAGATTTATTTTGCTCAGTGGATTTCAGTCCATGGTCACTTGACCTAGTTGCTTTTAGGCCTATGGCAAAGCAGTGCATTATGGCAGAAGCACATGGTGATAGAAGGCTGCTTACTTCACGATGGTCAGGAAGCAAAAATAAAAGGATGACATCAAGGTCCCAATATATACTTCAAGTGCGTGCTCTCAATGACCCACCTACTCAAAATAGGTCTCACCTCATAAAGTCTCCAATACCTCCGAATATTAGCATCAACTAAGATCAAGCCTTCAATACATGAGCTTTTGGAAGATATGTAAGAAGCAAACCCATAAAACCATAGGATGCAGCAATTGCACTCTGAGTCATTTCTCCCAGAGAAATGAAAGCTTATGTTTTTACAAATGCCTGCACACAGATGTTCATCATGGGTTTGATTCCATTTATATAACATTGCTAGACTTAGTGATAAGATTATGGAAGGAAGTAGGTGTGGTTATAAAAGGGCAATACAAGAGATCCTTGTGATAATAGAACTCTTTTATATCTTGAATGTGGTGGTGAACACATGAACCAACACGTGATAAAATTGAATGGAACTATCACACACATGAGTATTAGGAAAACTAAGGAAATTGTCATACAATAAGTAGATTACATCAATATAAATATCCTTGTGATATTTCACTATGGTTTTTTAAGATGATATCATTGTGGGGGCTGGGTGAAGGGTGCACATGATTTTTAATCAGATAGTGAATATGTATCTGATTATTTCAAAACAAACTGTTTAATAAAGATTGATTTTATGTGACAAAATCAAATCTCTAATGAGATCTTTTTGACTCTGGACTTCCTTAATGAAACCTTTCTCTGCTATAATTATTAGAGAATTGAGGAAAAAGACTAGTAGCCTTGATCATTGTAAAACTATTTCTGAACAAACTAAGTATAGGAAATCTATTATAAAAGGAAGAGCAGAGTAGTCAATTGTAGATCTTTGGATTTGAATTCAGTTCCTGCTACTTACTAGATATGTAGTGTTAAGATATTTGCTTTAAGCTCTCTTCTGCCTCTATAAGACATTGATAATGTCAACTAACTCAGCATTACAAATTGGAAGATTCATGAATTAATGTGTACAATTGACTCAGAATTGTTCACAGGACTCAATACATGTTAACCTGTTGCTATAGTTTGGTATGTCTAAATAAATTTTTTTATTTTCAAAATACTCCATGTAACAACAATATATCCAAGATAATTGGTGAAAGCACCCAGAAATCACTCCGGATATGGGAACTCACACAAGACATTTTGTTAAGCAGATAGGCAGAGTGTCTGCCTGCAGGGTGAGAGAGAGAGAGAAAGAAAATGAGAGAGGGGGGCAGAGGGAGAGAGGGAGAGAAGGAGGAGAGAGAAAAGTGAGAGAGCGAGAGAGCATGTGCAAGAGTGAGAGCAAAGGAGAGAGAGAATGGTGGTGGAGCTATTCTTAAGTAGTCAAATTTCACAGGCTAATAACAACAGGCCAATGACTGATGAGAATATCGCAGGCTGATGAGCAGAACAATGGCTGGCTAGGATGTTCGCAGACTGACAATCTAGGTTGTAAAATGGTTTGGGGGTACAGAAAACCAATGGTTTGGGTTACTGGCAGCAGCTGATGCCAATATTCCTCCCTTTTTGTTTTTATAGATATCGGTGGTGGGACGATGGTCTTTCTTCTGTAGATTCTTCCTGCTGGTTAGGGGCAAAGAGTCTCATTCCTGCAAAAAAAAAAAAAAAAAAAAGAGGAATACTGGAGGGCTTTAGGTGGGAGCAGAGTTTTTGGAACCAGAAGTGTCAATTGTGAATTGCAGTTCTTGGCTTTGGGTGTCAGGGGCAGCTGGTAGTCTTGAAGGAGAAGCAGTTGATTGACCAATTGGTTGGTGAACTTGTGTGTGTCCGTGAGCTCTGGAGCTTGTGTATCTGATCTTGTAGGAACTTCTGTAGGCAATTTAGCAGGCATGGTCCTGTGTAGGGAGATCTGTAGGCCTTAAAATGACCAAAAATTTCTGACTGGCAGTTTCCCGCCTAAGAATCTTTTTGTAGCCTCCAATCTTACTTATTCTTGGGGCTAAAGCATGTGTAGGTCTTAAGTTCTAATATTGTTTCTTTTAAACCCAGTTATGACTGTATTTTGGTTATAACTATTTTTGCTAGGTGTTCAAGACTAAGCTGGTCAAATTAACTTGGTTTCTGTCTGCTGTTAAGGGTCAGCTGAGTTCCCACAGCTCATAGTTACTCATGGAGAACTTGAGAGCAGCTTCTTAGCTCCTTTAGTGCTATTTGCTAGGTAGGGTTTCCTTGATGAGGTGGCTTCCTTTGGAAGCATCAGGGATGTCTCCCTTTTTCAATGACCCTCCTCTGCAACAGGTGCACTGATCGGCTTCTCATCTTCTAGTGGTCTCATCAATCTTGCTAATCGGGAGGTTGTGTGGCCCAGAGTTGGAAAGCTCCTTAGAGAAGCTCTCCCATTCCCTGGGTTCAGGCTGACTCAGAGGGCAAGAGACAAATACTGGGTATTCTTGACCCTATATTTTAATCTCAATCTCTAAGTTTGATCTTAAACATCCAGCAAGCGAGTCTCACCAGTCATAAAGTAAGAGTACTGGGCTTTAACTTTAATGTTTATATCTTTACAGTTATTTACCCCCATTTATTTAATTGTGGTCTATTTTATCTTATCATCATATAGGTGGTGGTTTATTATCTCAAATTAATTTAGGTCGTTTGTTCTTGAAGTAGTACTTCTGCAAAACATTAATCAGGCAATATTTATAGAGTTTACAAGGAAAATACAAAATGGAATTAACAAAAGTAAAACATTTAGTTTGTATAATAGCTATCTTGAATTTGACTGAACTATACATTATAATCCCTGTTTGAGATCACGGTGATTTTACAACAAAAAACAATCTTTTGAATATAACTTTAAATAAGCTGAATTCTGGCTTATTTTGGAGCCATTCTGACATGCAGCAGGGTGGGAAGCAGACCTTATCTCAGGTAAGGCAGGGTTCTTTACAAATCTTAGGTAAAGTGTTCCAGTTGATCTTTGCCTACTTCTTAAATGTCATTTTAAGAAGTTTACTTATATTGTTTCCTGAGTCTATGTGAATGTTAACACAATGACATTATATCGAAAACATAAATCAAGGAAAGACTGAGAGAGCTTTAACTTTCCTTTTGTGTGGCAAAGTGGCAAAATTCTTTCATGTTTCAGGAAATTAACCTTTAAACAAATCAGGCTCTAACAGGTCCTATTATAGAACATTACATGATATAAATAAATCCTCAATACTATTATTGACACAAAGAGGGGTAAGAGTGAAGAGAAGGCTTAAACACAGGGAATCTCTACCTGCTTGCTGCTGCAGTGACAGAAGTTGTATAAGTCCCATTCTCCAGCCAAGGGGAATTCAACTTATATTGCGGTCAGACTGTGTTGCAATGGAAAATGAGCCTGTAAGGTTTGAGATCTGGAGTTGAATGGAGAGGTTGAATGTGTTTGAGGAGCCAGCCAAATGGGTGGGGGTTGCAGAGAATTTTAGATTGGGCAGAGCCCAAGGCTAAGAGCTCTCAGGAGCCCAGAGAAGGGAAACAGGAGAGGAAGAGGCATTCCCATAACCTTTTTGATTTCCCATGTAGGAGCAGACCATCAGTGAGGGTCGTCACCATCCCTGACAAGTCTGTGGCTGAAGCCGAGGGAGTCCCTCACCCAGAGAGAGACAGTTCAGGACCATCATAGAAGAGCTCTGAGGACTCGCCACCTGTAGAGAGAAGGCTGTCCAGAGTCGAATTCTGTGGTGGGCAAGGAGGTCAGCAATGGCAAGAGACAGAAACACCCTATGGTGAATATTGGCCAGGGAGGAGGGGGCACGGTCAAGGTGGCTCAGATCCCCATGAGGGGACAACCAGCAGGCAATGACCTTGGATCCCATCCCGGGTTTCATCACAGAAAGACTTTCCTACCCAGAAACATTTTCTTCTCCCTTCTGCCTAATCCAAAGTAACTGTCTTTGAGTGAATGTGTAATGATTTCACAGAAGAGCTACATTCTGGAAAAAAAAATTGTTCTGCAATTAGAGAAATGCGTCATTTCTACATGGTTTATATTTTAAAGACAGAAAGGGAGAATTAAGTTTGACCTCAGGTTTGAAGCAACATACTAAAGTTAGCTTAGGTTTAAATTCTTGATGAGCTTGTACACAATGCATCCATTTGGATTCTCAGGGAAGAGCCAGGAAAGCCTTAATGCTTTACAGGAACATGCTCTTTTCTTGCCAGGTGCTTAATACTAAAGAAAAATATCTTTTTCCCCTTCTACTAAATATATTTTTGTACCTAGAACCCCTTATTGTTTTTGTTCACATTCTGAAATAATTCTTATGAAATTTTCTGAATTTAGATAAATTAAGATGAAATATTTTGTTACTTATAGTACTCTGATTGAAACACAGTTGAAATTTTTGGGTCCCTTTGTATATAGAATTAGACCTGTTAGGACTTAAGTCTTAGTAACCTTGTTTTTAGTGATGACACAAAGCAATTTTTTAAGGAGTTAGCATTTTAACTTTGTAAATCAATCAGATGTCTCTAACAAACACATTTGAGTAATTCCATAAATGTCAAATATAATTAAAAAACCAAGCTATCAGATAAGTGTATTGAACAGTATCTACCATCTCTTTCCTGTTGAAGAAACGTAACAATTGATGTTAGATATTTTATAGACATCAACATTTTATTAATTTGACCACCTGGAACCTTGCAAGGTAAGTAATTTCAAAGACATTTCACCTTCATTTGCTTACCCAATTTTAAATCGACCCTTTTAAAAATCATGTGTATTAAAGGTATCTAGATCCATTTTTTAATTTTAATTCATGAGCACTATATTTGGATGCATATATATAGACAGACAATATGCTATCAGACAACAGGATATACATAGAACACAAAAGCAAAGGCCTTGTAGCTTTTTATACGTGAATCTCCATTGCAATGTAACTCATGTTCAAAAAAAACTCTAGAGTTGAATAAAAATAGAACTGATCAAAAAAACATTTACCTAGGTATGTAGGATCAAAATTGTGAGCTGGAAAAATACAGTATTTAAGAAAAACAAAACAAGAGTCCTTGAGGAAAAAATGATAATGATCATTAATTATAGTGTGAGAGAGTGAGAAAGAGAAAGGCAGAGAGAGGGGGTGAGAGGGAGAGAGGGAGAGAGAGAGAGAAAGAGAGAGAGAGAGAGAGGGAGGGAGGGAGGGAGGGAGGGAGTTCTGTGTTATAACCCAGGAGAAGTTTAAAAGAGACTTTTTTGTTTTCAATATCAGATAGGTCCCTCACTGAGTCTGCTGCAGTCCACATTTTGATGTAGGCTTCAGCAAGGCTAGGCAGGGAAATTGCCTAGGGCTTTTTAACCCTTTTTCCTGGTTGGTAATCCGGTCAGGTTTGGATGCAGAAAATTATCTCCCACTACTTTTGAGGAATGCTTCTGCTACATCATACTCTTTACTGTAACATGCCACTGGCTGTTGGGCTGGTTAGGGTTACTCCCTCCACACCAGCCACCTCCAGTAGAGGGGCTAGAATATGTGCATGGGACCTCATGACAGGAGGACTGAGTAGGCTGGGCAGGGAAACGGAATCAGAAACAGAATGGGGCAAAGGAGATAGAGGAGCAGGGACTGGAGGGGCCTCTGCTGCAGCGGACTGGTATCGGGGTGGATTGTTAGCTGCTCAAAGTCAGAGGAGGAGGAGAGACTAAGAGGGGGAGAAGAAGCCAAAAGGAGGTGTTCAGGTTTGCAGCAAGAGTAAAGATCAGGTTTAGTGTGCAAGAAAGAGAAAGCTTGAAGATCGGGAATCCCTTTCCATCTGCCCACTTGCTCACAGAAGTTGTATGCTATTATGTGGCCATTTTGGATTGATTATCTAAAGGATAAGTTTTGGTGGTTTTTGGCCAGGGGTCAGGTAAAGGGGTTTAAGATTGTCTAGTAGACACCCCATGGTGGAGTCTGATACAGCTGAGTCAGTGTCCATGGCATCACGAGGTCACAGATTAGTTGGCTGGAGATGAGAAGGCAGCACAGTGATGGGGTCATCACCTGACCATCAGTGTGTGCTGGGCAAAAGCCAAGAGAGTTAAGAACCTGATGTCAGGATTTTTGAGAGAAAGAGAAAGTGCAAAGAGGAGCATCAACCCTGAGAGAACCTCCACCATAAGGATCGGGGACCCACCCATCAGATAAGGTCAATTAATGGGACCAGCTGTAACTGTAAATTCATGACTGGGGAACCCCCACTCCTCAACCATCTCAAGGTTGCTGGGCAATCAACAGTCACATCTCAGGTCAGCAGAGGAGTGTTTAAATCGACCTAGGGGAAAACTCACCAATCTGAAGCCAGTATCTGGATGTGGAGGAGAGCATCCAGGCAAGTGGAAGGTGGGACCAGTGTCTTGGGGTCTGGGGCAACAGATGGGATTCCACTTGCCTAAGTGGCAGTAGAAGAGCCCATCCAAGTCATGGCACCAATGAAAGTACCCAGAAACTACTGTGGACATGGGAACTCACACAAGAGATTTTATTAAGTGGACAGGAAGAGTGTCTGCCCACAGTGAGAGAGAGAGAGAGAGGAAGAAAGAGAGAGTGTAAGTGAGAGTGAGGAGGAGAGAGAGAGGAAAAAAGTGAGAGAGAGAGAGAGAGAACTCGCAAGAGCGAGAGCAAGAGAGAGAGAGAAATCGTGGTGGAGCTATTCTTAAGTAATAAAATTTCACAGGCAAATAACAACAGGCCAATGACTGATGAGAATGTTTGCAGGCTGACAGTCTGAATCAATGACTGCCAAGAATGTTCACAGGCTGACAAGCGGACCAATTACTGGCTAGAATGTTCACAGACTGATGATCTGGGTTGTAAAATGGTGTGGCAGGGCAGAATACTGGCAGCAGCTAATGCCAATAACTGGGAGCATCCTCCAAGTGACCATCACCTCAATCTGTCCTAATACTTGAGATGTGAATATAACTTGATATCTGGTGAAAATAAATTTCATATATTCTAGTCTTTATGTAATTTGAAGCTAGAGAAAAATCAGTAGAAGATAAGACATTTCCATTTGGACACTTGTGGTAGAAAAAGTGATACAACCAGAAAAATTTGAATATGAGGAAAATAAGATAGTACTGTAAAGATAACTACAAAATTAGTCTGGCATGGTGGTGTATGTCTGAAATCCAAGCTCCTTGGGAGTTTGAGAGGGGAGAATCTCAAGAGTGAGGCCAGCCTGGGCAACATAGCAAGACCTTGTCACATAATAAAAATTTTAAAAAGTAGATCACCCATGGAATCAATCCCAGTGCCACAAAAAATTTTTAATTAACTACATAATCAGAAAAATATATGCAAAATCACATTTAAAGATAAGATGAGTTCCTTAATCAAAGATTTTACCATAGTTGTCTCTCAAACTTTCATGTGCATAGAAACGTCAAGGGCATCTTTGTTAAAATGCAGATTTTGATTCAAGAAAGAATGGGATAGGGGCTGAGATTTTACATTCATATGAAGCTCCTAGATGATAACAATGCCAATGCTGCTCGTCCATGGACAAAACTTTGATCAGAAAGGAGGACCAAAATGGTTTGAAGATCTTTAGTTATATGTAGGTTTAAGAAAATATATTATATTTAATCAAAATGAATAGGATATATTAAAATGAAGGGTTTTTAAAAGCCTGGTGTCATGAGCAAGCTGTCATTGACATAGACCAAACACATTTGTGTATTTCCACAATGTCAGAATTAATTGAATAACAATAAATTTATAGGCCACACCACTTTCAGTAGCAGCAATTCAGCAAACACTTGTTGGTCACCTGGTAGTCATAAGCCAGGCAATCACATATTCTTTTATTCCAATCTTAATCTCTAATATCATAACACATCATGCTTTACACAAATATGTATGTGTGTTACAGAAAGGCTAATAAAGTGTTAAGGCAGCCATAGGCATTTAGGAGACTGAGCTTTGAGCAAAGGCAAGACAGTAGATTAAAAATGCAGTCACTGTGATAAGATTATGAACCAGCCAAAGAACTTTTTCAGGGTGCCAAGCTGTTGAAGCACAGGAACTTGTACTAAGCCAGGATCCCAAAGGACCAAATTCTCAGGGTCAGCCTGGAGTGCGCAATACATGGTCATCCTGGGCAAGAGAAACTTCACACTAATAAAGCCCAAGTGTAGTTTCTCTTGTGCTGGGCTAGCTCATATATGAGCTAAGGGCACAGAGTCAAGACCCAGACTCCGGGAGTTGGGTGGAAGCAGGCTTGTGGCGAGCAACCTGCAAACTCGTTTATTGTGGGAACAGCTATACGTTTTATAGGTTTCTTGCCCAATCACAATGTGCCACAGGGGATCAGACCACCAGGTTCCTATAAGGGTTCCCTTGGTAACACTGAGTCAATTTGGGGCAGTTGTTTACTTTCCTAGGTAGCCAAAGTGGAACGCTCCTCTCTGCAAGTTTTCCTTACGCACTTGAGATGTTCACTGCTGCCAACCAAGAACTAGGATTTCTTTCAACACCCAAGGACAGAGATTCACCAGGTTCATTACTGTGACAGTTTTTCTTGGCAAGGTTCATGATTATGAGTGACCAGGTGATGGGGTCATGATGCTGCCATTTCCAGTCTCAGGGTCAGGGTGTGTCTCCTTTGTGGACCTCAAGGACTTGCTTCTTTATGTAGTCTGATGTTTTTTATAAGCTCCTGGATTTTTCCGACATGAGTTTGGTAGGCCCATGCATTCATGCTTTTGATTCATTTGATAAGTTCACAGGTGGCCATTTATATTGGCATGCATAATTTATTTATCATTTATGCCTTGTGTTTGTGCCAGGCAGATGCTGGTTGTTTACTCATATGAACAAGGTGTACAGTCATTCCACCTTAGCACTTTAACTCAAAATGGAGTAGTTTGTGGCAAACTACTGCTTTACAAAATGGAGTAACAGTTTTAGGCATAGCTTGAAACTGTTCTTCTATACATTCTGGAGTAATTCAGAACCACACAGCCTTCTCTCTACAAGTGACTATAATTTTTGTCTTTCTAAAATGTTAGTACTTTCTGTATAAAATGTGGTTTGTGATAATTCTCATTTTTCTTTTTTCTACATCAAGAAATATGATATTGAAATTCCCTATGAATTTTTTCTACATCAAGGAATATGATATTGAAATTCCCTATGACATGTGTATATTAGTTGGAAGTTAATTGGATTGAAGTCAATGACAGCATTGTTTGTGACAAATCCTCCCCAAAAGTAATAATCTAACTACTTAATTATAAACATCATGTTCATTGCTAAAGTTAGAAGGCATTATTTATCCAGAATGTGTGTGTGTATATGTATGTACTTTTGTGTAAGTGCCTGGCCACTTTATGTATATTTGAATAGATATGTTTTCTAAGTGTTCTGCATTTCTAATCTTGTTATACTGTAGAGCCATAAATCTTCAGTAATATAAAATGTACAATAAGCACCTAAAATATGATCAATATTACCAGTCATTAGGAAAACACAAGCACACAAAACAAAAATAGATACCATTTCACACTCATGAGTATGGCTAATATTTTTTCTTCAGTTCTTTTATTAGAGCATTATAATTATACATAGTATTTGGGTTCCTTTTGACAAAATCATATGTATAAGGAATTTGATTTCAATTCCCATTTCCCCCCTTCCTCCCTGTCTCACTCCCCCTTTCTCCCTCCTCTATTCTACTGATCCTCCTTTTGCTCCTTTATTTATTTTTCATTGGTACTTTCTACATAAAAGGGAAATTTGCTTTGGTACATTGATATATATATATATATATATATATATATATATATATATATATAAAATAGGATTCTGTTAAATTATTTCCATATTTCTTTTTCTTTCCCTCTGTCCTCCAACTCTCTCATTCTCCTACTTCTATTTTTCACTGATCTTCCCTATATCTTTATGATATTGGATTCCCTTCTGGAATGCTTTGTTTCCTTTATTTTGCTCTAGCTTCTGCATGAGAGAGGATACAATGGATCCTTGATTTTCTGAGTCTGGTTTATTTCACTTAGCATGATTTTCTCCATTTCCATCCACTTACAGGTAAATGCCATTATTTTATTCTTCTTTATGACCGAGTAAAACTCCATTGTGTGTGTGTGTGTATACATACACACATATATATGTGTATTTGGGTGTGTGTGTGTGTGTATATATATATATATATGTATATATATACACACACATACATACATACATACATTCATTTTCTTGTTCCATGCATCTATTGATGGGCATCTGGATTGATTCCATATGATCGTTCTAGTTCTTTTGGATAAATACTGAGGAGTGGGATAGCTGGGTCATATGGTGGTTCCATTCCTAGTTTTTTGAGGAATCTTCATATTGCTTTCCAAAGCGATTGAACTAACTTTCAGTCCCAACAATGCGTGAGCATACCTTTTCCTCCATATCCTCAACATTTATTATTATTTTTATTCTTGATAATTGCCATTCTGGCTGGAGTGAGATGAAATCTTATTGTAGATTTGATTTGCATGTCCTTGATTTTCTTCTTAATATGTTTTTGAATGTTTTTTGTTAATATTTTATTAAGGATTTTTACTACTATATTCATCAGGAAGATGGGTTTGTGGTTTTCTTTCCTTGATATGTCTTTCTCTGGTTTTGCTATCAGGGTTATGCTGCCTTCATAGAATATATTTTGGAGTGTTCTTTCACCTTCGATTTCATGAAATAATTTGAGAAGGGCTGGTTTTAATTCTTTAAAATTCTGATAGAACTCAGGTGGAGAATCCATCTGGTCCTGGGATTTTCATTGTTGGTAGGCTTCTAATTGTGGTTTCAATTTCATTACTGATATTGGTCTGTTTAAATTTTCTATATCTTCCTGGATCAATTTGGGAAGGTTATAAAAGTCCAGGAATTTTTCAGTGTCTTCTAGATTTTCCAGTTTATAGGATCATAAAGTTTAAAAATAGTTTCCAGTGATACTCTGGATTTCAGAAGTATCCGTGGTGATATCTCCTTTTGCACATTTAATTTTGTTGATTTGTATCTTCTACATTTTACATTTGGTTAATTTGTCTTGGAGTTCATGAATATTATTCATCTTTTTGACAAATTGACCCTTTGTTGTATTGATCCTGTGTATTTTGTTTTCTTGATTTCATTAATTTTGGCTGTGATTTTTATCATTTCCTATCTTCTGATTTGGCTGTTACTTTTTCATTTTATTAGCTCTTGAGGTGGAGCATAAGTTTATTTACTTGGGATCTCTCTATTTTTTACCATAGGCTCTCAATGGTGCTGTAAAGTTTCCTTTTAAAACAGCTTTCATATTGTCCCAGATATTTTATTTTGTTTGGTATTGGGGATTAAACCCAGGTTTGCTTACTCACTGAGCTACTTCCCCAGTCCTTTTTTTGAAATTTAGGGACAGTCTTTCTAAGTTGCTTAGGGCCTTGATAAACTGCTGAGGCTGGCTTTGAACTTGTGATCCTCTTGCCTTAGCCTCCCAAGCCTCTGGGATTACAGGTGTGCATCAGCAGGACTGATCCAGAGATTTCAATGTGTTGTATTTTTGTTTTCATTTGTTTCTAAGAATTTCTTGATTTCTCCTCTCATTTCTTCTTTGATTCATTCTTTGTTTAAAAGTATATTGTTTAATTTCCATGTGTTTATTATGGTTTCTATTATTTTTCTTATTGTTGATTTGGTGTTTCATTCTATTATGATCAAATAGGATGTATGGGATTATATTGATTTTTTATTTGCTAAGACATATATTGTAACCTAGAATATGGTCTATTTTAGATACAGGTTCCATGAACTGCTGATAATAATATAAATTAAACTGTTTTGGGGTAAAATAGTCTCTATATGTCTACTAAGTCAATTAGATATTTTATATTATTTAGGTTACAAATATCTTTATTAATTTTATGCTTTGATGACATATCTATTGGTGATTGGGGTGTGTTAAAATCACCCAGTATTAGAGTTCATCTTGGATTTAATGTCAGGAAATACTATTTAATGTAATTGGATGCATGGACATTTGGTGCATATAAATTTACTATCATTATATCTTCTTTTGTATTTTTCCCTTTACAGGGATTTAATTGTTTTCTTTGTTTCTTTCAATTAAATTTTGCTTGTAATCAACTTTGTTATATATGGGAATAGCTACTCTGACTTATTTATGGACTCAATTTGCATGGAATATTTTTCTATACTTTTGCCTTCAGCCTGTATCTTTGCCCATGAGAGGAGTCTCTTGCAGATAGCATGTAGTTGGACCTTATTGTTGATCCATTCTGCTAATCTAAGTCTTCTATTTAGGGAGTTGAGACCATTTATATTCAATGTTATTTTGGATATGTGTTTGTGGGTTTTTTTTCATGTTTTACTTTTTGTCATGTTTAAATCTTCCTTGATTCTCATTTAGATGATTAGTCTTCTATTGATCTTCATCTGTTTGGGAGTTACTGGATATTTTTTTTATTCCTCTGTGATCAGTTGATCTTTGAGAATTCTTTGTAGTGCTGGCTTTGTTGTCATGAATTATTTTATTTTAGTTTATCCTTTTAAAAATATTTTTAGATGTCAATAGGCCTTTATTTAATTAAGTTATTTATTTATATGTAGTGCTGATAATCCAACCCAGTGCCTCAAACTTGCTACACAAGTGCTCTGCCACTGAGCTACAACCCCAGCCTGCTACTTAATACATTTTGTGGAAAATTTTTACTTCCCCATTGACTATGAAAGAGAGCTTTGCTTGGTATAGCAATCTTGGTTGGCAATTGTTTTCTTTCAGAGCTTGGAATATCCCTTTCCAGGCCTTCCTTGCTTTTAGTATCTGAATTGGGAAATCAAAAGTGAGTCTTATTGTTATGCCTCTAAAGGTGACATATTTCTTTCTCTTTTGCAACTTTTATTAATCTTTCCTTATTTTCTATCTTATTCATTGTGGTTATGATGTTTCTTAGAGAACTTCTCTTCTGATCAGGTCTATTTGGAGTCCTGTATACATCCTCACCTAGTTGTAAGCTTTTGTGTCTAAAAGGCACATCTGGTTGTAGTCCATCTCAGCTTCTAGGCTCACAGTATGCAATGTGGTAGCACAATTTGGGTTTTGACCAATTGTTTGTTTCTATCGTGGGGTGGTGCAGAGTTCTAAATTGCAGATTCCAGTAGTTGGGTTTAGTCTAGATGGAACTTTGGAATTTTGTGGGTTGGTGTTTGAGAATTGTTCTGCACCCCCCTATTGGAGGGGCAATGTTAGTCTCTACAAGATGTCTGGATATCTAGTGTCTCTGATAAAATCCACTTTTAGGGCATAGGGACAAATCCTCCACAGGTTTCACATTCACCGCTATGAATATGAAATACTGAATATCTGCCCTAGAGTTCAGAGGCTCCTGCATGGCCACTGTAATGCCAGCAACTAGGGAAGCTCTCTCCCTTGGATGCAGAGTCTTAATGATCCAGGCAAACTGTTCTTTTGCCTATTTCAGTCTTTCTGGTTCAGGCACCTTCTGGAAATTTTTTTGGTCAGGAAATCCTGTTCCTAATCTCCTGTTTCCTGGGGGTGGGAGCACCTGGAGTGAGGATTTCAGATGGTGTGAGTGCAGTGGGGGCTGTGAGTTCACTTTCCCTGGTGGCAGGAGCACAGTGGGCTCTCTTTCTCTGGTAGCACCAGCATATTTTCCCTGCTG
Organism: Sciurus carolinensis; assembly: GCF_902686445.1. Lineage (NCBI taxonomy): Eukaryota > Metazoa > Chordata > Mammalia > Rodentia > Sciuridae > Sciurus > Sciurus carolinensis. Next base: position 42,195,351 of record NC_062232.1, read on the forward strand.
GGAACCCAGGGGGTGGTCACTTTCTCTGGTAGTGGTAGTGTCAGTGTACCTTACCCTGGCTGCAGGAGTTCAACTGATGATGGCTTTCTCCAGAAGTGTACATTCCTGGCCACAGGAAGTCATCAGGTGGTTGCTTTCTCTGGTAGTGCCAGTGTAACAGGCAGCCACCTTCTCTGGTAGGGCAAGCTCATGCTTTCCCTGGCAGTGGACAGTGACGCCCCAGCAGCTTTCCCAGTGAGCTTAGCACCTGTTTCTATGGCCCAAACTCTTCTGCTCCTGTGGGAGTTATTTTGGGTATTGTTGGCACTGATTTGCTTCCCCAAACAACTGATTCTGTTAAAATCAGCCTTCTTCTCTAATCCACAGGTTACCCCAAATCATTTTTCTTTACTTTTAATTATTCTCTGCCAGCCTTGCCCATTGTTTGTCTGCACTGCCCTTCACCTTCACTACTGCCACTGGCAGTCATTATGTTGCCCAAGCTGGCACTTTTCTAAGTCATTCTTTCTTTTTTTATTATTATTATTGTATAAAAATGGGATAGATGTTGTTTCTCTATTTGTACATGGAGTCAAGGCATACCATTTGTGTAATCATACGTTTACATACGGCAATGATGTTTGATTTATTAATTTTTCCCTTCCCCCCCACCCCTCCCACCCCTCCCACCCCTCTTTTCCCTCCATACAGTCCTTCTTTCCTTTATTCTTATCACCCTCCTTATCCCTAACCCTAAACCTAACCCTAACCCTAATGCTAACCCCTCCCACCCCCCATTATATGTCCTCATCCGCTTATCAGCGAGATCATTCGTCCTTTAGTTTTTTGAGATTGGCTTATCTCACTTAGCATGATATTCTCCAATTTCATCCATTTGCCTGCAAATGCCATAATTTTATCATTCTTCATTGCAGAGTAATATTCCATTGTATATATATGCCACAGTTTCTTTATCCATTCATCAACTGAAGGGCATCTAGGTTGGTTCCACAATCTGGCTATGGTGAATTGAGCAGCAATGAACATTGATGTGGCTGTATCTCTGTAGTATGCTGATTTTAAGTCCTTTGGGTATAGGCCAAGGAGTGGGATAGCTGGGTCAAATGGTGGTTCCATTCCAAGCTTTCTGAGGAATCTCCACACTGCTTTCCAGAGTGGCTGCACTAATTTGCAACCACACCAGCAATGTATGAGTGTTCCTTTTTCACCACATCCTGGCCAACACCTATTGTTGCTTGTGTTCTTGATAATCGCCATTCTAATTGGGGTGAGATGAAATCTTAGGGTAGCTTTGATTTGCATTTCCCTTATTACTAGAGATGTTGAACATTTTTTCATATATCTGTTGATTGCTTGTACATCTTCTTCTGTGAAGTGTCTGTTCATTTCCTTAGCCCATTTGTTGATTGGATTATTTGTATTCTTCGTGTAGAGTTTTTTGAGTTCTTTATAGATTCTGGAAATTAGCGCTCTATCTGAAGTATGGTTGGCAAAGATATTCTCCCACTCTGTAGGCTCTCTCTTCACATTGCTGATAGTTTCCTTTGCTGAGAGAAAGCTTTTTAGTTTGAATCTATCCCAGTTGTTGATTCTTGCTTTTATTTCTTGTGCTATGGGAGTCCTGTTAAGGAAGTCTGATCCTAAGCCAACAAGTTGAAGATTTGGACCTACTTTTTCTTCTATAAGATGCAGGGTCTCTGGTCTGATTCTGAGGTCCTTGATCCATTTTGAGTTGAGTTTTGTGTAGGGTGAGAGATAGGGGTTTAATTTCATTCTGTTGCATATGGTTTTCCAGTTTTCCCAGCACCATGTGTTGAAGAGGCTATCTTTTCTCCATTGCATATTTTTGACCCCTTTGTCTAGTATGACAAAATTGTATTTATTTGGGTTTGTGTCCATGTCCTCCATTCTGTACCATTGATCTACCTGTCTATTTTGGTACCAATTCCATGCCGTTTTTGTTACTATCGCGTTGTAGTAGAGTTGAAGATCTGGTATTGCGATACCCCCTGCTTCGTTCTTGCTACTGAGGATTGCTTTAGCTATTCTAGGTTTTTTATTCTTTCAGATGAATTTCATAATTGCTTGCTCTATTTCTGCAAGGTACATCATTGGGATTTTAATTGGAATTGCATTGAATCTGTATAGCACTTTTGGTAGTATGGCCATTTTGACAATATTAATTCTGCCTATCCAGGAACATGGGAGATCTTTCCATCTTCTAAGGTTTTCTTTAATGTCTTTCTTTAGTGTTCTGTAATTCTCATTGTAGAGGTCTTTCACCTCTTTTGTGAGATTGATTCCCAAGTATTTTATTTTTTTCCATGCTATTGTGAATGGGGTAGTTTTCCTAATTTCTCTTTCTGAAGATTCATCACTTATGTATTAAAATGCATTGGATTTATGAACATTGATCTTGTAACCTGCTACTTTACTGAATTCACTTATGAGTTCTAAAAATTTTCTGGTGGAATTTCCAGGTTCCTCTAAATATATAATCATGTCATCAGCGAACAGGGATAGTTTGAGTTCTTCTTTTCCTATTTGTATCCCTTTAATTTCTTTGGTTTGTTAAGTGCTCTGACTAGAGTCTCAAGGACGATGTTGAATAGAAGTGGTGAATGAGGGCATCCCGGCCTTATTCCAGTTTTTAGGGGGAACGCTTTCAGTTTTTCACCATTTAGAATGATATTGGCCATGGGCTTAACGTAGATGGCCTTTATAAAGTTAAGGAATGTTCCCACTACCCCAATTTTTTCTAGTGTTTTGAGCATGAAGGGATGCTGTATTTTATCGAATGCTTTTTCTGCATCTATTGAAATAATCATGTGATTCTTAACTTTAAGTCTGTTGACATGGTGAATGACATTTATTGATTTCCTGATGTTGAACCAACCTTGCATCCCTGGGATAAAACTCACTTGATCATGGTACACTATCTTTTTAATATCTATTTGTATGCGATTTGCTAAAATTTTGTTGAGAATTTTTGCGTCGATGTTCATTAAGGATATTGGTCTGAAATTTTCTTTCCTCGATGTGTCTCTGTCTGGTTTAGGTATCAGGGTGATATTGGCTTCTTAGAACGAGTTGGGAGGGTTCCCTCCTCTTCTATTTCATGGAATACTTTGAGTAGTATTGGAATGAGCTCTTCTTTAAAGGTTTTGTAGACTCGGCTGAGAACCCATCTGGTCCTGGACTTTTCTTTGTTGGTAGGCTTTTGATGACCTCTTCTATTTCATTGCTTGAAATTGATTTATTTAAGTTATATATGTCCTCCTCGTTCAGTTTAGGTAATTCATATGTCTCTAGAAATTTGTTGATGTCTTCGAGGTTTTCTGTTTTGTTGGAGTATAGATTTTCAAAATAGCTTCTACTTATGTTTTGTATTTCACTCGTGTCTCTTGTGATGTTTCCTTGTTCATTCCAAATTTTAGTAATTTGAGTTTTCTCCCTCTTTCTCTTTGTTAGTGTGGCTAAGAGTTTATCAATTTTGTTTATTTTTTCAAAGAACCAACTATTTATTTTGTTAATTTTTCCAATTGTTTCTTTTGTTTCAAGTTCGTTGATTTCAGCTCTGATTTTAACTATTTCCTGTCTTCTACTACTTTTGGTATTGGTCTGCTCTTCTTTTTCTAGGGCTTTGAGCTGTAGTGTTAAGTCGTTTATTTGTTGATTTCTACTTCTTTTGTTGAATGCGCCCCATGAAATAAATCTTCCTCTAAGTACTGCTTTCATAGTGTCCCAGAGATTTTGATATGATGTGTCTTTGTTCTCATTTACTTCTAAGAATTTTTTTATTTCCCTCCTGATGTCTTCTGTTATCCATTCATCATATAATAGTGTATTATTTAATCTCCAGGTATTGGAGAAGTTTCTGTTTTTTATTCTGTCATTTATTTCTAATTTCAATCCATTATGATCTGATAAGTACAAGGTAGTATCTCTATCTTCTTGTATTTGCTAACAGTAGCTTTGTGGCATTAAATATGGTCTATTTTAGAGAAGGATCCATGTACTGCTGAGAAGAAAGTGTATTCGTTCTTTGTTGGATGGTATATTCTATATATGTCGGTTAAGTCTAAATTGTTGATTGTGTTATTGAGATCTATGGTTTCTTTATTCAATTTTTGGAAAATCTATCCAGTGGTGAGAGAGGTGTGTTAAAATCGCCTAGTATTATTGTTTTGTGGTCTATTTGATTTCTGGAATTGAGAAGGATTTGTTTGACATACGTGGATAAGCCAATGTCCGGGGCATAGATATTTATGATTGTTATGTCTTGCTGATTTATGCTTCCCTTAAGCAGCATGTAATGTCCTTCTTTATCCCTTCGGACTAGTTTTGGCTTGAAGTTCACATTATCTGAAATGAGGATGGATACTCCAGCTTTTTTGCTGTGTCCGTGTGCATGGTATGTTTTTCCCCATTCTTTCACCTTTAGTCTATGGGTATCTCTTTCTATGAGATGAGTCTCTTGCAGGCAGTATATTGTTGGATTTTTCTTTTAATCCAATCTGCCAGTCTATGTCTTTTGATTGATGAGTTTAGGCCATTAACATTCAGAGTTATTATTGTGATATGATTTGTATTCCCAGTCATTTGACTCATATTTGTTTTTTGACATGATTTGGTTTCTCCTTTATTTGGCTATTCCTTTAGGCTAGCACCTCCTGTTGCTGATTTGCATCGTTGTTTTTCATCTCTTCCTCATGGAATATTTTGCTGAGAATGTTCTGTAATGCTGGCTTTCTTTTTGTAAATTCCTTTAGCTTTTGTTTATCATGGAAGGATCGTGTTTCGTCGTCAAATCTGAAAGTAAGTTTTGCTGGGTATAAGATTCTTGGTTGGCATCCGTTTTCTTTCAGGGCTTGGTAAATGTTGTTCCAGGCCCTTCTAGCTTTTAGGGTCTGGATTGAAAAATCTTCTGATATTCTTTTTGGTTTCCCTCTGAATGTAATTTGATTCTTTTCTCTCGCAGCCTTTAAAATTCTGTCTTTATTTTGTATGTTAGGTATTTTCATAATAATGTGCCTTGGTGTGGGTCTGTTGTAATTTTGTATATTTGGAGTCCTATAAGCCTCTTGTATTTGGTTTTACCTTTCATTCTTCATATTTGGGAAATTTTCTGATATTATTTCATTGAATAGATTGTTCATTCCTTTGGTTTGTTTCTCTAAGCCTTCCTCAATCCCAATAATTCTTAAATTTGGCCTTTTCATGATATCCCATAATTCTTGTAGATTCTGTTCATGATTTCTTACAATCTTCTCTGTTTGGCCAACTTTGTTTTCAAGATGAAATATTTTGTTTTCAATGTCTGAGGTTCTGTCTTCCAGGTGTTCTATCCTATTGGTTATGCTTTCTATGGAGTTTTTAACTTAGTTTATTGTTTCCTTCATTTCAAGGATTTCAGTTTGTTTTTTTTTTCAGTATCTCTAACTCTTTATTAAAATGATCTCTTGCTTCCCATATTTGGTCTTTTAACTGTTGAGTGGTGCGATCATTTAATGGCTGCATTTGCTCTTTCATCTCCTCCTTCAATGCCTGCATTTGCTCTTTCATCTCCTCATTTTCTTCCCTGATTCTTTTAATTATGTACATTCTGAACTCCCTTTCTGACATTTCTTCTGCTGTGCTTTCATTGGGTTTTATTGATGTAGTATCTAGGTTTATTTGGGACATTTTCTTCCCTTGTTTTCTCATATTGGTCAGCTGTCAGTGGGACCCTGAGATATTGCAGATTTCCTCTATTGGCTTATAGTGTCCCGGTAGATTTCCAGTATATCACCTCCCAGCCTTCAGTAGCCTGAAATCTTGGAGGAACTTGATAATGCAGTGCTTCCGAAGAAAGCTGCCCCTAGCCCCTACTGTTTCCAGGGCTTCGAGCTGGCTCTGTGCGGAAAGGCTCTCACTGGGGGCCTGCACCGTGCAGCTGACCGTGTGGGAGGAGCCCACCGCTGGAGTGTGGAAGGCTACCTGGGGAAGACTCTAGCTGCCCTACCCTGCTCTGATGAGCTACCCCTATCTGTGCCTGCTGCCCAGGCCAAGTTTCGCCCAGTGGGGGAGACTCACCCCATGACTCTATTTTTGTCCAAGTCTCTCAATGCCTCCCCTTCTTGACTCCTGGGTTCTGGAGCGACTGGAGATGCAGTCACCCTCTAGGTCGCCATCTTGGATCACCCCGTGGAAAGAGCCTGTGGCCGGAGTGGGCAGAGCCGCCTGGAGAAGTCTCTGGCTGCCCTGCCCTGATCCCAGAGGCTGCTTGCGGATCGAAGCTCTCCATTGGCTCGGGGACTTGTGGCTGGCTCTGTGTAGAAAGGCTCTCACTGGGCGGTCTGCTCTGAGAAGCTAGCCTTGAAAGGCACCTCCCACCGCAGGGGACCGGGCTACTTGGGGAAGTCTCCGGCTGCCCTGTCCTGGTCCCTGAAGCCGCTTGCGGGTCAGAGCACGCCGCGCTGGCTCCAGGACTTGGAGCTTGTTCTGATCAGAAAGGCTCTTACTGGGGGGCCCACCGCCAGAGTGCGCAGGGCTGCCTGTGGAAGACTCTAGCTGCCCTGCCCTGCTCCGATAAGCCACCTCTATCTGGGCCTGCCACCCGGGCCGAGCTTTACCCAGTGGGCAGACTCACCTGTGGTTCTATTTTAGTCCAAGTCTCTCAATGCCTCCCCTTCTTGACTCCTGGGTTCTGGAGCGACTGGGGATGCAGTCACCCTTTAGTCTGCCATCTTGGATTGCCTCAGGCATTATTTCTTATGTTTGCATTTCTGACTTCTGTAATGGTAGAGAATTTTTTTTCACAGTTCAGTATTAGGTTTTCAGTAAGTTTCCCCAGTGATGCACCTTTCTGAGAAGCCATGTTTGTAAATCTGTTGTTGAGGAGTAGGTGGGATGTCATCTTCTATCCTGGCTAATATTTTTTCTAAAAGGTAGAATGACACATGCTGACGAAGAGGTAGAGAAATCAGAGCCCTATGCATTATTGTTGGGAAAGTGAAATTGTGAAGTTGCTGTGGAAAACAGTTTGAAGATTCCTAAAGAAAATCAAATATAGAATTAGTGTATGATCAGCAATTTAATTCCTTGGTATGTATCCCAAAGAACTAAAAGCAGAGTCTCAAACAGGTACTTATATACCAATATTCATAGCAGCATTATTCACAGTTGCCAAAAGGTGCAAACAACCAAATGTCCACCAACAGATGAATAAATGTAAATAAAATGTGTCATACATGTGCAATAGAATATTTTTCAGTCTTAAAAAATGATGAAATTCTGATATATGTTATAGTGCAAAAGTATAAGTTTATATCATTAAAATATGAATTAATCACAGTATTAAATTAGAAGGAAAGCAGAGAAAAGGAACAAAAGAAGGATAGAAAAATAGAAAACAAATATTAAGTTGATTTATTTAAGCAACCATATTAATAATGACATTTGAGGTAAGTGATCTAAACACCTCATTAAAAATAAATATACTGTCTGGCTGGGATAATAAGCAAGATGGAATTATTTGATATCTAGGAATAAAAGTGTTTTAGTTTTCAAAATATAAGTACAGCAGAGGGCTGGTGATTAAGCTCAGTAGTAGAGGGTTCCTGTGTTCAATCCTGGTATGGTAAAATAAATAAATTTAAAGGTTAGTATAAAATTAATAAATTATAAAACAGAATTAGAGAAATGAAACCAAAAGACTTTGAGAAGTTCAATAAAATTCACAAATTTCTAGACCAAGTGTCTAGGGGACAAATGAGAAAGTCCTATGGTTTGAATATGTTCTACCCCCAAAGTTCATGTGTAAAAACTTGGTTCTGTGTGTACCTTATTAAAAGGTGATGGCAGCTTTTAAAAAGTGTCTATCAATCACGAGGCCAGGAGTTTGATCCTAGCACCACAACAAACAAAATTTGCAGTCTGAGAGGTAAGACTTAATAGAAAGCCATATGGCCTCCCCCTCATGAATAAAGTAATGCTGTGTTAATGAATGTGGGATTGGTTTTGTGTGACTGGATTAGTACTTGCAACAGTGAATTATAAAGTGAGGCCACTCCACATGCTTGGCCCCTTATGCACCCGGCAGTTTCTCTGTTTCTCTGCCATGCTGTGATGCTGCCAGGAGGCCATTACCAGGACATCAGTACACTGCTAATTAGATTGAACAGTCACCGGAATCATGAGCCAAATAAACTTCTCTTCCTTATAAAGTACCCATCCTCATGTATTTGGCTACAGCAACACAAAACTAAGAAGAAACAAATTAGCAATAACAGAAATAGGATGAATAAGATCATTGCAAATTCTACAGGTATTAGAATAAAATAAGTATTATCAACAACTTAATGGCAATAAATTCAACAGGTTAGATGAAATTAACAAATGACTTGGAAAAGAAAAGCATGAAACAAAACTCAAAAATAAATGTATTGGAACTGAGAGTTTACCTTAGTGGTAGAGCACTTGCCTATCTTATGAAAGGCTCTCGGTTTGATCCCTAGCACTGCAAGAAAGAAAATAAAAAGAAGAAAAAAGAAGAAAGGAAGGAAGGAAACTTGAACAGCCCTGTATCTATTCAATAAATTTGTAATTAACCTTCCCACAATTAGAGGCTCAGATGATCTTACTGTGACTTCTGACAAATACATAAGGCAGAACAAATGCCTCCAGAAAAATCAAGAGAAGGGGTTACTTGTAAACTCACTTTACAGAGCCAGAAGCAGTCTAATAACAATTCTAGAAAAATAAGTGAGGAAACTACAGACTAACATCCTTCATGAGATGCAGGTGCAGTATGTTTTTAAAACTTTTTTGTTGTTAGTAATAGATGGACACAATACTTCATTTCACTAATTTTAATGTGCTAAGGATCGAACCAAGTGCCTCACATGTGCTAGGCAAGTGCTCTACCACTGAGCTATAACCCCAGTCCCTAGGTTCAATATTTAAAAAATAATTTTAGCAAATTGAAGTAAACAATATAGCAATAGCATCTGTCATGTATATCATGTGATAATGCATCTCATCACCAAGTACAGTTTATCTCAGGAATACAAGAGGTTTTAACATTTAAAATTGAATTAATGTGGGTTGGGATTATAGCTCAGTGGTAGAGCACTCGCCTAACGAGTGAGGCATCGTTTGATCTTCAGCACCAATTAAAAAAAAACCAAATGAATACAAAGAATAAAAGAGCAATCAAATCACACAAAATTGCCTAAAAAATGAATTAATGTATTTCACCAAATTCACAAGTTATAAAAATTGTCTCAGTAGACAGGAACAGCATTTGACAAAATCTAAATTCCATTCCTCATAAGTCTCTCAGCAATGTAGTAATAGAAATAAACACCCTCAAATTGATAAAAGGAATCTATGAAAAATCTAAGTCTAACATCACACTTAATGGCAAAAGAATGTTTTCCTCCTAAGATGAGACACAAGAAAAAGATGTTAGCCTTTTGGAGATTAGCTAGTGAAACAAGACAAGAAGAAATTGCAAATGAATTTAGAATATAATTTGAGACACATGAAAAATGAAAAGACAACACACAAATCTTACGTGTTTTTAATTATAGCCTCTAGTAGAACCTGTTTCAAAATACACTCTACTGTCATGTATATCTAGAAAGAATAAATAAATAAATGAACAAACAAACTGCACTAAGTGACTTTGGAATTACAGAGCCTTGGGCTCCATTGCCATGGAAATCTAGAAAGTTTCTTCTCCACTCTATGAATATTAACACATGTGCATAAGACCTTGAGTCCTCAGATGGCACTGAATGGGCCAAGAAGCCCTACCCTTTTGTTAATGTTTCTTAATTTTTGCATTTTGAAGTCAGGTATTTCTTTATTAGCTTTCATCACAAAACACCTGACAATAACAACTTAAAGGACAAAAGCTTATTTTGACTCACAGAGAGGTTTTCGTCTATGAGCAGCTGGCTCCATTGTTTCTGGTCCTGTAGCAAGACAGAGCATCAATGGTGGAAGGGCATGGTACAGCAAAACTGCTCACAGCATGGTGGCTGGACAAAAGAGGGAACAAAGGACACCAGGACAAGAAATACCTCAGGGCATGCCCCCTGTGACTTCCTACAACTAAGCCTCTCCTTCTAAAGTTTCTATCAGCTCCCTATAATTCCATCAGCTATGAAACCATCAGTGGATTGATCCACTGACGAAGTAAGAATCCTCAAGATACAATCATTTTCCAGGAGCCCCACCTCTGAACATTGATACATTGGAGACCAAGCTTTAAACACAAGAACTGGGGGGAAATTCAAGATACAAACCACAGTAGTTTCTCATCAGCATGTTTGTCAATTTTTGAAAATTCCTCCAAACTACCTTAAATAAAGGAGACATGTTTATTGTTCTTCAATATTAAGGGACTAGCAGAGTCTCCCATGAGTCTACTCAACTTCCAAGGGGGTGACATTAAGATCATTTTTTTTACCCTATCACTCCCACTTCATTCATCCCATTTCTGTGTGTATGTGTGTGTGTATGTGTACATGCGCACGCACGTGCATGTGTGCTTAACAGGCAGGGTCTCTCTATGTTGCCCAGGTTCCCCTTATAGTCCAGGGCACAAGAAATTCTCCTGCCTCAGTTTCCCAAGTAGCTGAGACTATACCTGCACCACCATACACAGCTTCATCCCATTCTTAACAACAATTTAAATATTTCCACCCTGCTAGAACAAGTCCCTTAATTATCCAATTTGTTTTTCCCTATATTCGTGGAAATCACTCTATTTTTCTCAGGGTTTTTTGGCATAGTTTTTCCTCTTAGTGGCAGTCCTATGGCTAGTACCTCAGTATAGACAGAATTCAAGCTGGGCCATGTGTCTGAATCTTTCCCAACACTATCACTTAGGTATTGAAGAAAACAATAACTAAGGGATTATTTTAGGTATTACAGATTTTAAAAGCAAGAAATTTAGATTATGCTTATTTCATGTTACAGTGCATTTTCTTATGTATTCAGTGATTTAACCCCTCAGGGATTTTATCCACTATTTCTAAATGTCATAGGTAACATTTACTTCCAGAAACTGATCACAGTACAGCTGCATTTTATACCACATTTGACCCTGTGGACATCCAGGAATCAATAATTTATTAACTCCTGAATGAACATCCTTTCGGGTCTGAAACCATGTGTTTCAGTGAGTCAGGATTGGTATAGGGAATCACACTTTACACACAAACCTGAAAGGTAGGGAGTAACAGTCTCTACTATGAAGTTCAATAATTCACTAGAAGGACAAACAGGAAATCAATAATACTCATGGTAATAAAGTTATGATTTGTTATAAAGATTAAAACTTTCCAAATTATTTAAAGGAACAGATACATAGGGTGGAGTCTGCAAAAGTTTCATGTATGGAATTTCCAGTTTTCTTCTCTTAGTAAATTCATGGACAGCACTTATTTTCCTGGCAAAAATGTGTGACAATACTAAACATATTACCAACTAAGGAAACTCATGTGAGCCTGTGTCTGGAGATTTTTAAAGGGGCTCAATCATGTAGATGTGATTCACTGCCCATGGCTCACTTGTACCCTCCAACCCCTCTAGAGGTAATGTGCATATCATATGGCATAAAGCCTTCGTCATAACTCAAGATTGTTAAGTAATCAGCATAGGTGAAGGTCCGTAGGTAAACAAAAGCACTTATCAGGCAGGACACTTCAAAGGTTTGCATATCACCTGCTTAGAGTCAAGGGAAATTGTCAAGCCTTTCCTTGGTGAAGATGATAGCTTTACAATATAGTATACCATTTCTTTCTCCACTCCTTTAGTTTTAACCTGTATGTGTGTGTGTATTGATAGAGTATATATTAGAACTTTTTGTTTACTTATTTATCATCTTTTTCCAGAATGTAATTGAGTAGATTACAGAGATATACACTCTTCAACAAAATAATGTGGATTTAAAGTTGTTCCCTGCCTCCCCCACAAAGAATCTCATAATATTTGGGCAAAATAGAGCCATAGGAGCTAAATGTGTATGTCACAATGACCCAAACCTCTTCCTTGTATGATGCTATAGTTTGGATCTTAAAAGTCTTAAATGTTCCCCAAAGTCCCCTGGTTGGCACTATTGGTAGGTAAGGGTAACTTTAAGAGGTGGAACCTAGCGGGGAGGTCTTAGGTTACAAGAGGCATACTCTTGAAAAGGGGTATTGTGAAGCAGACCCCTGCCTCCTCCTCTTTCCTTGATGTCCTGGTCATAAGGTGAGAAGCTTTGCTTCACCATGTGCACCCTGCTGTGAAGTACAGCTACAAAAGTCATTTGGATGATTTTTGTTTCTTTTTCTTACACAATTACTGTGACTAGGATTTCTACTACTTTGATGAATAGAAATGGTCTCGGTGAGTATCTTTGCCTTGTTTCTGTTTGTATGCCCCAAAGCAATGGGGGCAACTGATCATGGACTGAATCCTGTAAAACCATGAGCGAAAATAAATGTCTCTTTATAAGGTGATTATCCTGGGTATTTGTTAGTGAAATGAAAAGCTACTGTAGATGCATTTACATTGATTGTTGGATAGAAAAATGGAAACCTTATGGAATTTACTAACAAGTCCCAATATATTTCCCTTTTCAACTTATACAACAGATCGCTTTTACCTGTAGAATATAACCCTTTGGGGGAACCAACTGTAGCCAGATTGATCCTCCTTATTCCATTTCGTTTGGTCCTCAAGAAGAAAGTACATTGGAATTTTTATAGGAGTCTCATGGAATCTGTATATAACTTTGAATAGTGTGGATATTTTAACATTAAATCTCCAGTCCAAGCTTGTTTTGGAGAGCGCTCACCTAGCATGTGCAAGGGCTGCGGTTCAAATCCCCCATGCCTCAGAGGGGGAAAAGTCCATGAATTCAGGATGTCTTTTCATTTATTTGTGTTTTCTTTAATATTTTTCAGTATATAGCCATTCTGCCTCATTAATTAAGATTATTCCTAAGTAATTTATTCTCTTTGATGATATTGTAAATAGATTTTTCTTGATTTCCTTTCCAGATAATGCACTGTAATGTATAAAATACAGTTGATTTTTGCATGTTATCTGTGAGTAGAGATCATTTTAATTCTTCCCTTACAATTTGCCTGTTTTTTTTTCCCACAATTACTCTGTCTAGGACTTTCAGTACTTTGCAGAATGCAAAGGGTAAAAGTAAGTATCCTTGACTTATTCCTGATCTTAGAGGAGATGTTTTACTTTTTGCACCAGAGAATATGACGTTATCTGTGGGCTTTTTATATGTGGCCTTTATTGTGTTGTGGTGATTTCCATCTAGTCTTATTTTGTCAAATAAGTTCTTGTTATCAAAGGGTATTAAATTTTATCCAAATGTTTTTTCTGCATTACTTCAGATATCATGCATTTTGTATGTTCTTTATCAGGTTAATATGCATTGATTGATTTTAGATTGTTGAGGTATTATTGCATTTCAGGAATAAATTCTCCTTGGTCATGGGATATGATCCTTTTAATGTGTTCTTGATTTCTATTGCTAGTTTTTTTTTTAAATGCTTGCATCAATATTTGTATCAGGGATATTGGTCAGTAGATTTGTTGTAATGTCTTTGACAAACCCTAAAAAGGGATAATTAAGCAAAAATACTGAATTCATAAACTGAGTTTGCAGATGTTCCATCCTCTTCAATTTTTTGGAAGAGTTTGACAAGGACAGCAGCCAATTCTTTAAATGTCTGGCAGAAGTTGCTGTGATGTCATTGGATTCTGGGCTTTTCCTTTTATTTGTATTTATTTATTTTGATTCATTGTACACAAATGGGTTACAACTGTTGTTTCCCTGGTTGTAGAACCAGGGAAACAAAATAGAGTCACACCATGTGTGCAATCATACATGTACAAAGGGTAATGGTATTTGTTTTATTCTGTTATTTTTTCTTCCTCCCAACCCCTCCCCACCCCTCTTTTTCCTCTATACAATCTATCTTTCCTCCATTCTTGCTTCCCTCCCCCGCATTATGTATCATCATCCGCTTCTCAGAGAGATCATTCAGCCTTTGGTTTTTTGGGATTGGCTTATCTCACTTAGCATGATATTCTCCAATTTCATCCATTTGCTTGCAAATGCCATAATTTTATCATTCTTTATAGTTGAGTAATATTCCATTGTATATATATACCATAGTTTCTTTATCCATTCATCAACTGAAGGACATCTAGGTTGGTTCCACAATCTGACTATTGTGAATTGAGCAGCTATGGAACATTGATGTGGCTGTATCTCTGTAGTATGCTGATTTTAAGTCCTTTGGGTATAGGCCAAGGAGTGGGATAGCTGGGTCAAATGGTGGTTCCATTTCAAGTTTTCTAAGGAATCTCCACACTGCTTTCCAGAGTGGCTGCACTAATTTGCAGCCCCACCAGCAATGTATGAGTGTACATTTTTTCCCACATCCTCTCCAACACCTATTGTTGCTTGTATTCTTGATAATCGCCATTCTAATTGGGGTGAGATGGAATCTTAGGGTGGTTTTGATTTGCATTTCTCTTATTACTAGAGATGTTGAACATTTTTTCCATACGTTTGCTGATTGCTTGTAGATCTTCTTCTATGAAGTGTCTATTCATTTCCTTAGCCCATTTGTCGATTGGATTATTAGTATTCTTGGTGTAGAGTTTTTTGAGTTCTTTATAGATTCTGGAGATTAGTGCTCTATCTGAAGTATGATTGGCAAAGATTTTCTCCCACTCTGTAGGCTCTTTCTCCGCATTGCTGATAGTTTCCTTTGCTGAGAGAAAGCTTTTTAGTTTGAATCTATCCCAGTTATTGATTCTTGCTTTTATTTCTTGTGCCAAGGGAATCCTGTTGAGGCAGTCTGGTCCTAAGCTGACATGTTGAAGATCTGGACCTACTTTTCTTCTATAATCTGCAGGGTCTCTGGTCTGATTCTGAGGTCCTTAATCCATTTTGAGTTTAGTTTCATGCATGGTGAGAGATATGGGTTTAGTTTCATTCTGTTGCATATGGATTTCCAATTCTCCCAGCACCATTTGTTTAAGAGGCTATCTTTTCTTCATTGCATATTTTTGGCCCCTTTGTCTAGTATGAGAAAATTGTATTTATTTGGGTTTGTGTCCGTGTCCTCTATTCTGTACCATTGATCTACCTTTCTATTTTGGTACCAATTCCATGCCGTTTTTGTTACTATTGCTTTGTAGTAGAGTTGAAGATCTGGTATTGCAACACCCCCTGCTTCACTCTTTCTGCCAAGGATTGCTTTAGTTATTCTGGGTTTCTTACTCTTCCAGATGAATTTCATAATTGCTCGCTCTATTTCTGTAAGGTACGTCATTGGGATTTTAATTGGAATTGCATTTGAATCTGTATAGCACTTTTGGTAGTATGGCCATTGTGACACTATTAATTCTTCCTATCCAAGAACATGAGAGATCTTTCCATCTTCTAAGGTTTTCTTTAATTTCCTTCTTTAGTGTTCTGTAGTTCTCATTGTAGAGGTCTTTCACCTCTTTTGTGAGATTGATTCCCAAGTATTTTATTTTTTTTGAGGCTATTGTGAATGAGGTAGTTTTCCTAATTATTCTTTCCAAAGATTCATCACTTATGTATAAAAATGCATTCGATTTATGTGCATTGATCTTATATCCCGCTATTTTACTGAATTCACTTATGAGTTCTAAAAATTTTCTGGTGGAATTTCCTGGTTCCTCTAAGTATATAATCATATCATCAGCAAATAGAGATAGTTTGAGTTCTTCTTTTCCTATTTGTATCCCTTTAATTTCTTTGGTCTGTCTAATTGCTCTGGCTAGAGTTTCAAGGACGATATTGAATAGAAGTGGTGAAAGAGGGCATCCCTGACTTGTTCCAGTTTTTAGGGGGAATGCTTTTAGTTTTTCACCATTTAGAATGATATTAGCCATGGGCTTAGCATAAATGGCCTTTACAATGTTAAGGAATGTTCCCACTATCCCTATTTTTTCTAGTGTTTTGAGCATGAAGGGGTACTGTATTTTATCAAATGCTTTTTCTACATCTATTGAAATAATCATGTGATTCTTGACTTTAAGTCTATTGATACGGTGAATTACATTTATTGATTTCCTGATATTGAACCAACCTTGCATCCCTGGAATAAAACCCACTTGATCATGGTGCACTATCTTTTTAATATGTTTTTGTATGCGATTTGCTAAAATTTTGCTGAGAATTTTTGCGTTGATGTTCATTAAGGATATTGGTCTGAAATTTTCTTTCCTCGATGTGTCTCTGTCTGGTTTAGGTATCAGGGTAATATTGGCTTCATAGAATGAGTTTGGGAGGGTTCCCTCCTCTTATATTTTATGGAATACTTTGAGAAGTATTGGAATGAGCTCTTCTTAAAGGTTTTGTAGAACTCGGCTGAGAACCCATCTGGTCCTGGACTTTTCTTTGTTGGTAGGCTTTTGATGACTTCTTCTATTTCACTACTTGAAATTGGTCTATTTAAATTGTGTATGTCCTCCTTGTTCAGTTTAGGTAATTCATATGTCTCTAGAAAGCTGTTGATGTCTTCAAAATTTTCTATTTTGTTGGAGTATAGATTTTCAAAATAGCTTCTAATTATGTTTTGTATTTCACTCCTGTCTGTGATATTTCCTTGTTCATTTCGAATTTTAGTGATTTGGGTTTTCTTTCGTCTTCTCTTTGTTAGTGTGACTAAAGGTTTATCAATTTTGTTTATTTTTTTGAAGAACCAACTATTTATTTTGTCAATTTTTTATATTGTTTCTTTTGTTTCAATTTTGTTGATTTCAGCTCTGAGTTTAACTATTTCCTGTCTTCTACTACTTTTGGTGTTCGTCTGTTCTTCTTTTTCTAGGGCTTTGAACTGTAGTGTTCTATTGCATTTTTAATTTGGTTTTTTATTTTCTTCATTTGAAAGATTTCTGTTTGTTTTTTTTTTTTCAGAATCTCTCTTTATTGTAAAGTTCTTTTCCTTCCTGCATTTGCTCTCTTAACTGTTAATTGGAGCGATCATTCATTGCCTGCATTTGCTCTCTCATCTCATCCTTTGCTTCTTGGATCATTTTAGTCATGTACATTCTGAACTCCTTTTCTGATATTTCTTCTGCCATGCTGTCATTGGATTCTACTGATATGGCATCTAGGTTTGTTTGGGACACTCTTCCCTTGTTTTTTCACGTTGTTCATTTATCTTCACCTGTAGCAATGCAGACCTGAGGTATTGTGGTTTACCCTGCTATAGACTTATAGTGTCCCTGCAGGTTTCTAATGCCCCACCTTAAAGTGGAAGATCAATATTAGCAGCACACAGTACAAACAATATGCATCCTTAACCCGAATAGGTCCTATTAATATATTAACAGTATTGTCTTAATAAACAGAGATGATGAGTTTGATCATTATCTGCAGCATAAAGAATAGGTTTGCAATAAGTTCCTCAATATCTAATGGTGGACAAAGAGGATGGGGAGGGATGTAGGATGTAACATTAATGAGTATATATAGGTAGTAGATCATAGGAAGAGTAAAAGTGGAATCAAAAGAAACTGGTTGTTACCATGAGAAAAAGGAGAAAGAGTCTCCAAGGAAACAGATAGATAAGAGGAAAATAGAGTGAGAAAAATAATAAAAAACAGAAAAATAGGAATAATAGTAATAATACTAGTAATAAAATTATACAATAAAACTATAATATACTATTCAAACCTCCTAGTCTTCAGTAGCCTGATGCATGAAAGGTACTTGATAATGCACTGTCCCTGGAAGGGAGCTACCTGGACTAAGGATGTGGGCATCCATGTCGGGACTAATCCATGATAGTGGGCAAAGGCATCCCCATGTGTTGGTAGATGGGGAACCACAGTGCTGTGCAGAGACTGCACAGGGTAAGGTGGTACTGGAGACCGCAGGCTGGGCCTGGGTGGCACTAGAGATTCTTACAATGGGTTTCTGTGCCTGGTCCTGGGCTACTGCATAGCCTAAAACAATTATTTTTAATAATTAAAATTTTGGACTTACCTGTGACCAATTTCCTCTTTCCTATTTCAAAAGTGAAAAATGTCTATCCTTTGCCTGTCCCACCATTGTATTTCGGAAGCACATAGGGTTTTTTCCACATGTTTTATTGGTATATTATAGTTGTACATATTAATGGGATTTGTTGTTACATATTCGTTCATGCACACAATATGACAATATAATTTGACCAACATTACCACTCCTTCCCCACCTCCCACCCCTTGGTTCCTTTCCTTTACTGATATCCCCTTGATTTTTAGGAGATCTACCCTCCCTCACCTTTCTTTTCTTTTTTCTTCTCTAGCTTTCACATTTGAGAGAAACCATATGGCATGTAACATTTAACCTTCTGAGTTTGACTTATTTCACTTAACATGTTGGTTTCTAGTTTCATCCATTTTCCTGCAAATGCCATTTTCATTTATTTTTATTTATGAATGAATAAAATTCCCTGTGTATTATATACCACATTTTCTTTATCCATTATTCCACTGATAGACACCTAGGCTGGTTCCATAGTTTGGCTCTTACATATTGTGCTGCTATAAAAGTGGGTATGCACATATCACTATAGGGAGGTGCCTTTAATTCTTCAGGGTAAATACCAAGGAATGGTATAGCTGTATCATATGGTGGCTCCAGGCCTAGTCTGTTGGGGAACCTCCATGCTGATTTCCATAGTAGTTATAATAATTTACAGTCCTATATAGTTTGATTTCACAGGTACACAGTTTGTCTCAGGATTAATTGTACCTTGAATGGAATCTCGCCCATATCTGATCTAGATGAAATTTAGATGAGATTTTGGACTTCTCAAGATGATGCTGGAATGAGTTAAGATTTAGAGGGATTGTAGGAAATAATGAATGTATATTATATGCAAGAGGGCATGAGTTTTGGGAAGCTTGGGACAGAATGCTATGATCTGAATGTTCCTGTTGCCCCAAATTCATATGTTTAAGACCTACTCACCAATGTGATAGTATTAGGAGGTGGGGCCTTGAGGAAGTGATCAAACTTCATGAATGGTATTAGCTCCCTACAAGAGTTCTCAGAGGGCTGCCTTGCCCCTCATGCCATACTGGACACAGCAAGAAAGCTGTGTCTGTGAACCAGAAAGCGATCACAAACCAGATACTGAATCTGCCAGCACCTTGATCTTGGACTTTCCAACCTCTAGATCTTTGAGGAATAATATCAAAGTTGTTGTTTATAATCTACCTAGTGTACAATATTTTGTTATAGGACCCTGAATGGACTAAGACAAATACTAAAATGTATACAGATATTAATTATAATAACATACCAACAAAATCATAACTTGGCAAGAAGGGAGAAAAAAATAAAACATAAGTATACTACCTCTTTCACAAGGAGTTAGATGGACACCATCAAAAGTTGAAATGTAACTTTAAAAGTAAAAAAAAATCATTCATTCATTGTTTATTCTATTCTTTTGTAAAAGGATATGTTAGAAAGTAAAATATACTATTGTAAGGCAAAGAAGGACATACCTTTTTGTACAAAGAAAGACATACTAGAATAATATTTGGTCATTCCATCTAACTTAGAATATGAAAGTACATAACTGCTTTAAAAATTTATTCCTTTTCTCTTTTACTTATTTCTTAATAGCATCAATTTAATTTTGATAAGTATAATGTGTACTTTAGTTAGCCATATTTATGTATGTCATTCTTATTTGTAAAATGGGTACAGCATAGTTATAGCATTTCATTTTGCCAGTGTTTTAATTCTATTTAAAATATTAATTTATAAAATAACAATGTGTAACTCACACTGAATATCTGCTTTATATTTATTTTTTGACCAGTAGAGTATTTTATACAACTTAAGAAATATATGTAGAATGATACTGATGACCATACTCTTTACATATTAGACTTTTTCTCAAACTACCTGGGAAAATAAGAAGTTCCAGGAGAGGATTCCTGACTTTTAACAGAAAAAAAATCTTAACACATTCTGCATTACAATGATCCAAAAAAATAGTTGAGTGACACAAAAGATATTTCAACATTATTTAGGAGATATTATATATATATTTTTTTTTTCTTTTTTTTTTTTTTTTTTTTTTTTTTTTTTTGCGGTACTGGGGATCGAACTCAGGGCCTTGTGCTTGTGAGGCAAGCACTCTACCAGCTGAGCTATCTCCCCAGCCCTGGAGATATTATATTACCTAGCTCAATCTGTAAATCAGGAATGATCTTTTGATACCAGTACTCTTCAAAAACTGGCTTTCCCGCTAGGCATGGTGGTGCATGTCTATAATCCCAGCATATTGGAAGGCTGGGGAAGGACAATTGCAAGTTCAAAGTGAGGCTCTAAGCAATTTAGTGCAACCCTGTCTCAAAATTTAAAAAATTAAAACTAAAAATGGCTGGGGATGGGGGTCAGTGGTTAAGTGCCTCTGGGTTCAATCCCTGGTACCAAAAAAAAATGTCTTTACCTAATTTGAGATATGGCTCAGGGAAGATGGAGTTCTAGAATAGAGATCATCGTATTTTAGATGAATTCCTGATATCAAACAAGTACCAATCCTAACATGAGGGTCCTTAATTTATCACCCCAAAAATCTATTGTATAAAACAATATATCTCCATAATTTTTGCTTATTTGTACATAGTACTAGGGATTGAACCCTGGGGCTCTCTACCACTGAGCTATATCCCCAGTCCTTTTTATTTTTTCATTTGAGACATGGTCAAAGTTGCCAGGCTGGCCTCAAACTTGTAATCCTCCCACCACATCCTCCTGAGTTACTAGGATTGCAGGTGTATTCTATATATTTTTAAAAATTTTTTCATTGGTGCATTAGAATTATATATAATACTGGAATTCATTTTGCCATATTTGTACATGCACATAGCATAATTTGATCAATTACATTCCCAAGTAATTCTCCTTTCTGCTGTTAATCCTTCCCCCAGTTCACTTCCCCAACCCCACTGTTCTCCCTTCTATTTTCATGAGATCAGGTTTTTTCCTTTTTTTTCTGTGTACCTTCCAAATATGAGAGAAAAGTTATGACTCTTGACTCTTGAATCTCTTAGCATGATACTGTCCAGTTGCATTTATTTTCCTGCAGATGATATAATTTCTTTCTTCTTGATGGTTGAATAAAACTGAATTGTGTGTATGTGCATGTATATGTGTGTGTGTGTAATATATATATATATATATATATATATATAACTGATATAATATATATATATATCAGTTTATTTTTCCATCTGTCAATAGACACCTCCTTGTCTGGTTCCATAATTGGCTATAGTGAATGACATTGCTACAAACATGGGTATGCATGTATCTGTACAGTATGCTGACTTTAGCTTTTCTGGATTATACTGAGGATTAGCTAGATCATATGATGATTCCAATCCACAGTCTTTTAAATAAGTAGTTCAGGTACCCTTATGGCTTAAGAAGCCTATAACAGCTGAATATCAAAAAAGCAAACTCACTCAATTGGGATATAACATCAAGTAGGTATCTTGACACACCTGTGACAAATAATGATATTGAATTTGTTGTTTAAAACCCTTATAGAAATAAATTTCTAATCAGAGGTGGTTTCACTGACAAGTAACATTTCTACAATAGAAATTTAAGAAAATAAAAGCAGAATGAACATTTTCAACCTCATTTTAACAATATAGGATTACCTTGATAAGAAACTAGACAAAGGCATTACAAAGTAAGAAAAATATAGGCTATTTTCCTTAATAAACATAGATGCAAATTTCCTCAGCAAAACTAGTATCAAATAGAATCCATCAGTAAATAAAATAATAATGTGCTGCAACCAACTGAAGTTTATTTCAAGTTTGCAAGTCTGATCCAATATTAGAAAGTCAATCAATGAAATCCATCATATTAAAAAGGTAAAGAAACATGATCCAATAATTTGATGCAAACAAAAATTTGGTAGAACATAACCCCTATTCATCATGGAAAAAATCTCAGTAAAGAATAAATAGAAGATAATTCCCTCAACCTGATTAAGAGTATATGCCAAAATACCCACAAGTAATCTCTTACTTAATATTTTTATGGTTTAAATCTGAAATTTTATGTGTCAGGGAATGCAACAGTGTTCAGAGGTAAAAATACTAGATCATCAGGGCTCTGACCTCATCTGTGCATCAATCCATTTGATGGAGTCATAATTTGAATTCATTTATTGGGAGATGGTAAAAACAATAGGCAGGCTAGAGGAAGTAGGTCACTGGGAACATATTCTTATTATATCTCTCCCTGGCCCCTTCCTCCCTCCCCACCCCTCATTCTCTCAGAGAGAATGAGAGCTGCCATAAAAAGATGACTAAACCAATAATGAACCACTAAAATCAGTTACAATGAAATGATGTCCTCACTCACCACTCATATTCAACATAGTGCTGGAAATCCTAGACAGGAAAATAAGGTAGGAAAGGGAAATAAAAGAAAAGGTATACAGAATAAAAATGGAAAAACAAAATTGCACATAGTGGAACATGACAAGTTTTTCTATTGAAAAACCCCAAAGAATCTTTCTTTCAAAAATTGCTACAACTAATAAGTGAATATAGCAAGATCAAGAGACAAAACCAATATGCTGTCAATACACTTTAAAAAGGAGAACTTCCCCCTTATAGGAAAGGAACATATGGAAGTCCAAATCTTAAAAACAGGGGCTGGGGTATAATTCTGTGCTAAAGCACTTCCCAGCATGCACAAGTCCCTGGTTTCAATCCTCAGCAGCCCCCCAAAACTCAGTTGTAAACATGCTTCAAAATAAATACTTTGGGAGATATATAAGGAATCTATATCTGAATCTGTATATTTAAAATTTGAAAATGCTCACGGAATAAACCAAAGACCAAAATAAATCAAAGTATATACCATAAAGAAGCATTGGAGAAAAAGCTTTTTAGTTTGAATCTATCCCATTTATTGATTCCTGTTTCAGCATACTACAGTGACACAGCCACATCAATGTTTATAGCAGCTCAATTCAAAATAGCTAGATTGTGGAACCAACCTAGATGCCCTTCAGTAGATGAAAGGATAAAGAAAATGTGGTACATATACACAATGGAATATTATTCAGTCATAAGGAAGAATAAAATCATGGCATTTGCAGGGAAATGGATGGAGTTGGAGAATATCATGCTAAATGATATAAGCCAATCTCAAAAAACCAAGCTGGAATGATTTCTCTGATAAGTGGATGATGATACAAAAGGTACGGGGAGGGGTAAGGGAAAAATGAAGGAAGGATGGATTTTGTAGAAGAAAATGAGGAGTGGGGAAGGTGCGTGGGAAGGAAAGATAATGGAATGAGACAAACATCATTACCCTGTGTACATGTATGATTACACAAATGGCATGACTTTACTTCATGTACAACCAGAGAAATGAAAGTTGCACCCCATTTGTGTGCAATGAATCAAAAAATAAAACTAATAAAAAAGAAGCATTGGAAGACTCAATTTGATCTATAAGTTTAATAAAATTACTATCAAATTCCTATCAACTGATTCTAAAATATGGGAAGGCTAAGAAACAAGAACATGCAAAATAATTTTGAAAAAGAAAGGGGAAATATACTATCCTTTAAAAAGACTTTCCATGGAATTATAGTGATAAAGACTATGATACTAGGGCTGGGGCTGTAGCTCAGTGGCAAAGTGCATATCTAGCACATGTGAAGCACTGGGTTTGAGTCTCAGCACCACATAAAAATAAATTTTAAAAAAGGCATTCTGTCCATCTACAACTACAAAAAATATTTTTAAGAATGACTTTATTGTATTGGATAAAAGACAGACACATAGATAAATGGAGAAGGATAAATAATACAGAAATAGACTCCCATAAATGCAGCTAGATAATTATTGAAGGAGTTACAAAAGTCATTCAATGGAGGATGAATGGAATTTTCACTAAGTGATCTTAGAACAATTGCACTTTCATAGGCCAAGAAAATTAACTCAGATGAATTATAAATGTAAACATTAAATATAAGATTATAAAACTTTTAGAGTTAAGCATATTAGAAAATATTCATAACCTAGGTTTAGATGAAAAGATGTTAAACATGACACCAAATGTTTAATCTAGCACAAAAAAATTGACTTCAACATAATTTAAAAAAATGTTCCCACACACACACACAAGAAAAACTATTAGTAGGATGAAAATACAAGATTCAGACTGGGAGACAATATTTGCAAACACATATCTGACAAGGGACTCATATCCGGACTGTATAAGTAATCTTTGAGCTCAATAGTAAAAAAAAAAAAAAAAGTGATGTCATTGGAAAATAGGCAAAAAGATAAACAGACACTTTATCAAAGAGAATATACCAGCCAGGCATGATGGTGAATACTTGTAATCCCAGCAACTTCAGAGACTGAAGCAGGAGGATCATGAGTTCAAGGCTAGCCTTGGGAACGTAGTGAAACCCTGTCTCAAAATTTAAAAAAATAAAAGATATCTGGGGATGTAGCTCATTAATAGAGCACCTTGGGTTCACCTCCCAGTATTGGTGGGGGTGGGGGAAGAAAAGAAAAAAGAGCATATATAGATGAAGAATACAAAAAAGTATGGAAAGATCTGTGGATGTAGTACAGTGCTTGCCTAACAGTCACAAGACCCTGGGTTTGGTCCCTAGCACTCCTAAAGCTACTGGGAAAAAAAACAAAAGTCACAATAATATACTCCTGCACACACATCAGAATGGAGGGTGTGTGTGTGTGTGTGTGTGTATGAGTGTATCATGCAAAATATTAAGCACTTCTGAGAATAATGAGCAACTGGATTTCATATATTTCCATTAAAATATAGAATAGTATAGTTACTCTGAAGTTTCTTGTAAAGTTTAGCAGGTTCTCATAAAATTAAACATAAATTTACCATACAATCTAGCAATCATTCTCCTTGATATTATCGAACAAAAATGTATATCCACATAAAAACCTATATGTGAATATTCATATAAGTTTACTTTTATTAGCCCCAAACTGGAAACAACCCAAATGTCCTTCAGTGGGTAAACTGATAAGTCATCTGAATTAATTCAAACAATAAAATACTACTTATTCATTTAAAAAGGAACTGTTGATACATAAAACTAATTTGAATGAATTTCAAAGATATGCTGAGTGATGAAGTCAATCTCATAAGATTACATGCTGTATGACTTTATTTATGATATAATCCTAACAAAATTATAATGGACATAGATAAGTAGTTTTCAGAGTTTAGGGCTGGCAGGGTCTTACTCTTAAGGAGGAGCAGAGGAGTTTTTTCACAATGATGGAATTATTTTATATCCTAATTTTAGTGGTGGTTACACAAATAAATACATGTGATAAAATATTATAGTACTGTATATCAAAAATGATCCATGTAAAAACTGCTACAATCTTAACAAGTTCCAGCATTTAGTAAATGATATTTTACTGATATCATCTTTTTCTCTTTTTTTGAAAATATACAATGGATGTGAAAAATATTTTCATTACGGCAACCTGAATAAAGGGTACATGAAAACTCTACTATTTTTTTCAGTAGCTTTATTAAAATATAATTTACATGCCATAAATTTTTTCAGTTAAATAATTTAATGGGTTTTAGTGTGATTGACAGGGTTGTGTTACCATCACCATGATACAGTTTTAGAATATTTTTATTCCCCCAGAAGGAAACTAACACCTCTTAATAGTCACTTTCCAATTTCCTTGCTCTAGACCTAGAGAACCATAACTCTACTTTCTATCTCTGTAGATTTGCATGTTATGAGCATTTCATATAAATTAAATAATGCAATGTGGTCTTTCATGGCTGGCTTTTATTTTTTCATAAGTGAAATACTCATCTTTGTTTAAGAAACTATCAGTGATTCAATGTTTTTTATTGATGAATAGAAACCTATTATAAGAATACACTACATTGTGTATATCCACTCACCATTAATGAACATTTAAGCTGTTTGAATGTTTGGCCATTATGAATCATGCTTCTATGAACATTTATATACAAGTCTTTGTGTAGATAATATTTCATTTCTTTTGGATAGATAACTAGGAATCCAGCTGCTGGGTCACATGGTAACTCTAACATTTTGAGGAAATGTCAGTTTTCCAAAGTGGCTTCATCATTTTACATTCTTGCCAGCAATATATGAGTTCTAATTCTCTAAATTCTCACCAACGCACTTTATTGTCTGTGTTTTAAATTATTTCCATAATAATTCTATTGATTATGAGATTGCCTCTTGGTAGTTCAGTTTACACTTCCCTTACACTTAATGATGTTGAGCATGATTTCAAATAGTTTCCAGCCATTTGCATTCTTTTCGAGACTGGGTCTTTCAGGTTGCCCTGGCTGGTCTTGAATTCTTAGGCTCAAATGACCCTTCTAGATTCCAGAGTAACTGGGATGGCAGACAAGTGCCACCACATCCAGCTGTGTGTGTGTGTATTTGAGAAATGCCTATCAGATCCTTTGCCCATTTATAAGCCAGATTGCCATTATTGACTTTTAAAGTTCTTTATAATTTTGAAGACAAGTCTCTTATCAGATATATGATTTACAAATATTTTTCTCATTCCAAGGGGTGTTTTTTCCACTTTATTGATGGTATCTTTTGAAGCAAAAGTTTTATATGTGATCAGGTTTTCATATACTTGTTTGTTTGATATGTATCTGAAAAATCCATAACCCACAAAAGGCCAGGAATATTTATTCCTATGTTTTCTTCCAAAAGGATATTTTTAAATTTTTTATTAGTGCATTATAGTTACACATAACAGTGGAGTTCATTTTGACATAATTGTGCATGGAATATAATTTGCTCCATTGCAGTCTGTCCTCTATGCTTCCTCTTTCCCTCTCCTCCTCCCTCCTCCTCTTCCCCTTCCTCTACTTTACTGCTCTATTTATTGTTTTTTTAGTTGTTGTTTTATAGATGTACATAAGGGTGGAATTCACTGTGAAGTATTCATATATGTACATACCATAATTTCGTCAATTTCATTCCATAGTCATTCCCTTTTCCCTATCCTCTTTCCTTCCCCTCCATCCCATTTTACTCAACTGCTCTCCCCTTTATTTTCTGAAGATTTTCCCCACCACAGACTTTTTCCTTACTTTGCTCTTGCTTCTGCATATGAGAGAAAACATTTGATACTTGTCTTTGTGAGACTGGCATTTTGCACCTAGCATGATGTTCTTCAGTTCCATCAGTGCACTAACATGCCATAATTTCACTCCTTTATGGCTGAGTAAAACCCTCTCTCTCTCCCTCTCTCTCCATATATTATGGAGAAAATATGATATATGTATATGAAATATATATTGTATATGAAATATGATATATATCAAATTTTCTTGATCTGTTTATCTGCAGACAGACTGATAGATGTCTGGTGGACTGATTTCAGAATTTGGCTATTGTAAATTGTGCTTTTATAAGCATTGATGTGACTATCACTGTAGTATGCTGATTATCTTTCTGTTTCTCACCTTTTATTAAGACGTAAATTCACATTAATGATTGGAGAACTTTTATGACATTTTACAGCAGATAATTTTCTTCTAACACTCCTTAAGATGCATCCCTTAAGTTTGGCATATTATTTTCACTCATCTGTGCTGACTTCCCTTGTGATTTCTTCTAAAATCTACTGATTAGTTCAAATTACATTGCTTAATTTCTACACATTTTTAATTTACAAAATTCCCTTCTGCTATTGGTTTCTAATCACATTCTATTATGTTCAGAGAATATATTTGTGTAATATCTATAATTTTAAATTGATTCTGCATTATTTCATGACTTTTCCTATGAAGTATCCTGGAGAATGTTTCATGTGTACTTGATAAGATTATGTATTCAGTTATTGTAAGGTAAAGTACTCTATAGATGCTCATTAAGTTTAATTGGTTTTTATTGTTTCAAGTTTTCTTTTAGTTGCTCTTTTGCCTAGATACTTTATCCATTAGTAAAATTTCGATATTGAATTCTTACTGTGATATGATTTGTATTCCCAGTCATTTGACTCATTTTTGATTTTTGACATGATTTGGTTTCTCCCTTATTTGGCTATTCCTTTAGGCTAGTTCCTCCCGTTGCTGATTTGCATCGTTGTTTTTCATCTCTTCCTCATGGAATATTTTGCTGAGAATGTTCTGTAATGCTGGCTTTCTTTTTGTAAATTCTTTTAACTTTTGTTTATCATGGAAGGATTTTATTTCGTTGTCGAATCTGAAAGTAAGTTTTGTTGGGTATAAGATTCTTGGTTGGCATCCATTTTCTTTCAAGGCTTGGTAAATGTTGTACCAGGCCCTTATAGCTTTTAGGGTCTGAATTGAAAAATCTGCTGGTATCTGTATTGGTTTCCCCCTGAATGTAATTTGATTCTTTTCTCTTGCAGCCTTTAAAATTCTGTCTTTATTTTGTATGTTAGGTATTTTCATAATAATGTGCCTTGGTGTGGGCCTGTTGTAATTTTGTATATTTGGAGTCCTATAAGCCTCCTGTACCTGGTTTTCCATTTCATTCTTCAGATTTGGGAAATTTTCTGATATTATTTCATTGAATAGATTGTTCATTCCTTTGATTTGTTTCTCTAAGCTTTCCTCAATCCCAATAATTCTTAAATTTGGCCTTTTCATGATATTCCATAATTCTTGTAGATTCTGTTCATGATTTCTTACCATCTTCTCTGTTTGGTCAATTTTGTTTTCAAGATTAAATATTTTGTCTTCAATGTCTGAGGTTCTGTCTTCCAGGTGTTCTATCCTATTGGTTATGCTTTCTATGGAGTTTTAACTTGGTTTATTGTTTCCTTCATTTCAAGGATTTCTGTTTGTTTTTTTCAGTATCTCTAACTCTTTATTGAAATGATCTCTTGCCTCCCGTATTTAGTCTTTTAGCTGTTGATTGGTGCAATCATTTAATGCCTGCATTTGCTCTTTCATCTCCTCCTTCAATGCCTGCATTTGCTCTTTCATCTCCTTGTTTGCTTCCCTGATTGTTTTAATTATGTACATTCTGAACTCCCTTTCTGACATTTCTTCTGCTGTGCTTTCATTGGGTTTTATTGATATAGGATCTAGGTTTGTTTGGACATTTTCTTCCCTTGTTTTCTCATATTGGTCAGATGTCAGTGGTACTCTGAGATATTGCAGATTTCCTCTATTGGCTTATAGTGTCCCTATAGATTTCCAGTGTATCACCTCCCAGCCTTCAGTAGCCTGAAGTCTTGGAGGAACTTGATAATGCAGTGCTTCCAAAGAAAGCTGCCCCTAGCCCACTACTGGGTCCAGGGCTGGAGGCTGGTTCTGCGTGGAAATCCTCTCATTGCGCAGGCCTGCTCCTAGAAGCTGGCTATAGACAGGGCCTGCCCCCGCCTGAGGGAGCCAGGCTGCTCGGGGAAAGCCTCTTCCTGTCCTGCCTTGGTCCCAGAAGCCGCCTGCAGGCCGGGGCCCACCCCTAGGTTCAGGGCTTGGGGTTGGCTCTGTGCAGAAAAGCTCTCACTGGGTGGCCTGCTCCAAGAAGCTGACTGTGGACCCTGCATGCCGCCAGAGGGAGCAGGGCTGCTTGGGGGAGTCTCTCCCTGTCCTGGTCCCAGAAGCTGCCTACAGGCAGGGGCCCACCACTGGGTTCAGGGCTTGGAGCTGGCTCTGTGCAGAAAAACTCTCACTGGGCGGGCCTGCTCCTAGAAGCTGGCTGTGGATTGCACCTGCTGCCGGAGGGAGCAGGGCAGCTTGGGGAAAACTCTTGCTGCCCTGCCTTGCTCTGAGAAGCTGCCCCCTGTCCAGGCCAGCAACCCGGGCTGAGCTTCACTCGGTGGGAGAGTCTCACCCCACGGCTCTATGTTGGTCCAAGTCTCTCACTGCCTCCCCTTCTTGAATCCTGAGTTCTGGAGCGACGGGAGATGCAGTCACCCTCTAGTCTACCATCTTGGATCTCCCTCTGATATTGAATTCTTGACTATAATCATTGAATTGTTTCTTCTATTGTCATTTTTTGCTTCATGTATTTTGGGACTCTGTTCTTATATGAATATGTTATAATTGTTATTTCTTTCTGAAGCATTGACATTTTTATCATTATAAAATATCTCTCTAACAATCTTTTTTGACCTGAAATGTACTTTTTTCTGATATTAATATAGTTCAGTGTCCTTATGGGTGCTATTGCATAGCATGTTCTTTTCCCTCTTTTACTTTCAATCTATATGTGTATTTAAATATTATGTATGTCTTTTACATGGAGTATAGTTAGAATTAGTTTTTGTTTTTCTATCCACACAATCATTGTCCTTTTGAATGAATACTTTAATTCACATCATTGATATATTGATATACATCATTGATATATTTGGATTTATGTTTGTAATTGTGCTTTTGGTTTCTATTGACTTCATTGTAATTTTTGTTTGTGTTCCATCTTTTCTTTGTATTAAGTAGATATTTTCCAGTGTGCTTTTTAATTTCTTAATGATTATCACAACATTTTTGAGCATTTTTCTTTTTCATTGCTTTGTCTGTCTCTCTATATATAGATGTAGATAAAGATATGGATAGATATAGATGTAGATACCTAAATATAGATATATACAGAGAAAGACAAAATGCAATGACAAAGAAAATTTGTCATATATTATATTTTATGTATATATACATGTATGTGTGTGTGTGTGTATGTATATATATATATATATATATATATATATATATATATATATAATCATGGTTTCTTGAATTGCATGGATATCTTAAAAAATCCATTCAAGGAAGACCATTTAGTCTGACTCAATGAATCCTATATCCTTTGTGTACTGCCCAAACCAGAGTGGTGGTATCTGCTGAGGCCATACTTCTGAATGAGACCATTCTGGTTTGAGCAGATGCTGCAAGAGCAAGAACCCTGGCCAAATTTTGCAGGTGGCTCTGGTAAAGTTGCTGTAGACCCATCTTACTAATAGGGGTGCAACAAGGCCAAAGGAAAGGGCTCTGTTTTGTTGTTGTTGCTTTCTTTTGTTTCTCCTTTTATTTTTGTATTTAACCTTTGCTAACCAGGGGTTGTCCTTGGGTCAGAGTAGCTTATGATCAGTCACTGATTGATAAGAGATTATGCTTAAGATTCCTGAGCCACCAAGGATGTCTTCCTTTGTGTTACATAAGTGTGTGATTTGGAGATGGCTTTCAAAGTTCATAAATTAAACTTTAATCAACCAGCGGATAGTAGCTCTTAGCTCAGAATTTCTCACACTATTCATTCTTAAAAATGTGCTAACAAACAGGTAGTCTGTTCTGTAAGGTTTTCACAGGGTTCTAAAATGAACCTCATTTTAGATTTCAGGCTAACCTCCCCTGATGATTAGCTGATTGTTCTATTGTTTTAAAAACTGACCTCGGCCTTAAATTCTGCCATGCTCTTGTCCAAATAATGTCAGCTCTCTTAGGTAAGGCCAAGGAGGTATAATACTTCTTGCCTTGCCTTCCTCTCCCTTGTCAGAATTTTACATAATGGAGTGGGAGCTGGAAGTGAGTGTGTGTATTGGTGTTGCTTCCTGGTTTTCTCCATTTGCCCAGGATAGATTTTCCACAAGAGATATAAAGATAAATGCAAATCCAAAAAGGGAAAGAATTAAAATTTTTCATGGTCCCTAAAGGGAAGAAAACTCTCTTTTCTTTGAGCATATACTTTAGCCCACTTTAAATAGTGAATTACTTCAATGTTCCTTTGAGATATATGTAAATATTTTTAAAAGCTGTTTAAAGTCATCCTACAAAAGAGACACTTGCATACCCATGAACTTTCAACAGTAGCTAAAATATGGAATCAGCCCAGTTGCCTTGTCAACAAATGGATGGATAAAGAATATGTGGAAAGAGTCCTGAAGGTGGCAGAATGGAGCTAGGTATTAATTCATGATCTCCCCACAACACAAAAAGGAGGAAGCAAAAGAACAACCGATCTGAGAGAACTTTACTACAAGTTTATATCTGGATTAAAGGAACTATGGAGATAAATATCAACAAGTTTTTCACTTTGCATAAGCTTGAATAGTATGTGGCTTGGCTCTGAAGTGATAGTAGTTAATAGGGTTCAATGTCTCCTCTCAAAGTGGTACTGATACTTGCATCAGCAGAGGCCCCACATTGAGTTAAAGTATCAATACCTGAATAATCACCTAGCCCAGGGCTCTTAAGATAAAGAATCTCATGAAGTAGTTCCTTGCTTAAAAGAAGAAGCAATAACTATCCCAATAGATGGTTAGACATCCAAGCAATATGAAAAATCAAGGGAGCAAACCATCCAAAACAGCACATAGTACTTCAACAACTGACTCTATCAACACCACAAGAGGAAATGTCAGAGGAAGAATTTAGAAAGTTCATAGTTAAACTGATATACAAGATAAAAGATGCTGTAAGGAATGAAATTAGTGAGAAAATATAGGAAGTGGAAGATCAGTTCAATAAAGAGATAGATATTTTGAAAAAGAACCCAACAGAATGCTGGAATGAAAGACTCAATAAAACAAATTAAAAATTCAATGGAAAGCATGACTAATAGAATAGAGCACTTTGAAGATAGCTGTTCATGCCTTGAAGACAAAGTAGATAATCTTGACAATAAAGTTGGCCGTAAAGAAAAGATTTTAAGGGTCCATGACCAGACTTTTCAAGAAATCTGGGATAATACCAAGAGGCCAAATTTAAGAATCATTGGGGTAGATGAAGGCTCTGAAATACAAACTAAAGGGGTGGGATGCATAATTTTCTCAGTGAAATAATATTAGAAAATATTTCAAATCCTAGGAATGACATGGAAATTCAAATACAAGATGCATTCAGAACTCCAAATATACAGAATTGCAATAGATACGTCCTAAGACACACTAAAATGAAAATGCCTAATATACAGAATAAGATTAGAATTCTAAAAGCTGCAAGAGAAAAATGGCTGGTCACATTTAGAGGCAAACCAATTCAGATTTCAACTGATTTCTCAACCCAGACTCTAAAAGCCAACAGGAGTTGGAATAATATATACCAAGCTCTGTAAGAAAATGCGTGACAACCAAGATTACTATGTCCAGAAAAATTATCCTTTAGAACTGAAAACAAAGTGAAACAACTTTCATGATAAACAGAAGTTAAAAAATTAATAACCACAAAGATTGCATTACAAAGAATTCTCAATGAAATATTTCATGAAGAAGAAATGAAAATAAAATGGAAACCATCATAGTGATGAATTTCACAAAAATAGTCATTTAAAGGAAAACCAAGTCTGAATTAAACGTTAGAAATAAATCAAAATGGCAGGAAAAGAAAATCATCTGTATAATAACATTGCATGTAAAGGACTAATCTCTTCATTCAAAAGACATAGCTTGGAAGATTGGATTAAAAAACTCAGACCAACAATATGTTGTTTGCAAGAGACACACTTTACAGTTAAAGGCATCCACAGACTGAAGGTGAAAGGATGGGAAAAGATGTATACTCCACAGATAGTCACAGGCAAGCAAGGGTAGCCATTCTCATATCAGAAAAAGTGAACTTAAAGCCAGAATTAATCAGAAGAGGCAAAGAAGGTGACTTCATTCTAGTTAAGGGAATCATCTAATAACAAGATACAATGATTGTAAATATTTATGCCTCAAGCAATGTTGCATCTATGTGCATAAAACAAACTTTTCTCAATATTGAGAATCGAATAGACCACAATAAAATAATATAGGTGACTTCAAAACCTCTCTCACCACTAGATAGATCATCCAGACAAAAACTATGTAAAGATTCTTTAGAACTAAAAAATGCTCTTAACCAAATGGACCTAACAGATATCTATAGAATATTTCATCCATCACTGATGTAATTAACTTTATTCTCAGCAGCCCAAGGAACATTGTCTTAAATAGATCATATTTTAGGTCACAAAGCAAATCTTATCAAATACAAAAAATAGAGATAATTCCTCCCATCCTATCATATCATAATGGAATGAAATAGGAAATTAATGACATGATAAAAAGCAGAAGCCACTCTCACACCTGGAGACTGATTAATACACTTTTTTAAATAAAATTCTTATATATGTATATATATTAGTTGTAGGTAGACACAATATCTTTATGTGGTGCTGAGGATTGAACCCAGGGCCTCACATATGCTAGGTGAGCATACTACCACTCGGTCACAACCCCAACCCTGACTAGTACACTTTTGAACAATGAATGGATATCAGAAGAAATCAGGGGAGAATTAAAAAATTCTTAAGTGAGAATATTATTACAACATATCAAAACCTCTGGGGCAGCATGAAGACAATTTGAAGGGGAAAGTTTATATCACTGAGTTCATTTAAAAAAGTAAAGATACGAAATAAATAATCTAATATTACACCTCAAGGTCATAGAAGAAGAACAACAAACCAACACCCAAATGAGTAGGAAATAGGAAATAATTAAAATCAGAACTGAAATCAATGAAATTAAGAATTTTAAAAAAATATGAAGGATCAGAAACAAAGAGTTGGTTTTTTAAAGGACAAATAAGATTGACAAACCCTTAGTCAAACTAATCCAGAGAGAAAACTCAAATAAAATAAAAGATGAAAAAGGAAATAGCACCACAGACTCTACTGAAATCTAGAGGATCATCAGAAAGTATTTTGAAAATGTAAATTTTCAAATTTACATTTGAAAATCTTGAAGATATTGACAAATTCCTAGACACGTAAGACCTACTCAGATTGAATCATGAACATATAGAAAATATAACCATATCTATATCAAGTAATGAAATTCAAATAGCTATTAAAGTATTCCAACAAAGAAAATCCCAGGACTGAACAGATTCTCAGCTAAGTTGTACTAAATCTTTAAAGAAGAACAAATACCAATCCTCCTCAAAATAGTCCATGAAATAGAAAGGAGGGAAACACTGCCAAATTCATTCTATCAAGCCAATATCACCCCAATACCAAAACCAGACAAAGACACATCAAGGCACATTGTGCCAATATCCTTGATGAACCTAGATGCAAAAATTCTTGAAAAAATATTGACAAACCATATACAAAAACACATTAAGATATAGTGCACCATGATTAAGTGGCTCTCATCCCAGGTTCAACATATGCAAATCAATGAATGTAATTAAGCACATAAATAGAGTTAAAGACAAGAATCACATGGTTATCTCAATAAATACAGAAAAAGAATCTGACAAGGTGTATCATCCATTCATGTTTAAAATATTATAAAACTAGGGATAAGAGGAACTTACCTCAACATTATGAACGTTATATATGACAAACCCAAGACCAACATCATACTGCTTGGACGAAAACTGAAAGCATTTTTTTAAAAACAGGAACAGAACAAGTATGCTCACTCTCATCACTCCAACATACTTCTTGAAACTGTAGCCAGGACAAAAGAACGAAATTAAAGGGATACATACAGCAGAAGAAGAGCTTGAATAGTTTCTGTTTGGTAACTATATGATCCTACATTTAGAAGACCTAAATCTTCACCAGAAGACTTCTAGGGCTGATAAACAAATTCAGCAAAGTAGAAGGATGAAAAAATCAACATGCATAAATCAATAGTTTTTCTATACTCTTATAATGAGTCTATTGAAAAAGAAATTAGGGAAACTATCCCATCTACAATAACCTCAAAAAATACATGGGAATTAATCTAATGAAGGATGTGAAGGACCTCTACAATGAATTCTATAGAACATAGAAGAAACTGAAGAAAACCTTATAAGATGGAAACAACTTCCATGTTCTTAGATAAGCAGAATTAATATTATCAAAATGGCCATAGTACCAAAAGTAATATATAGATTCAATGCTATTCCCATAAAAATGCCAGTAATGTTCTTCACAGAACTAGAAAAACAGTTCTAAACTTCATTTGGAAAATTAAGAGACCCATAATAGACAACGCAGTCCTGAGCAAAAAGAGTGAAACTGGAGGCATCACAGTATTGTACTTCAAATTATACTAAAGAGCTATCATAACAAAGGCAGCAAAACAGACATGAAGACCAATGAAATAGAATACAAGGCACAGAGACAGACTCACATAAATATAGTTATCTCTTATTAGACAAAGATATCCTTTTTAACAAATGGTGCTGGGAAAACTGGAACTCTATATGTAGAAGAATGAAACAACCTGTATCTCTCACCATGCACCAAAAGAAAATTCAAAGTGGATCGAAGACCTAGGAATTAGACCAGAAATGTTGCAACTGAAAGAAGAAAATGTAGACTGAACACTGCACCATATCAGCACAGTAACTGATTTCAT
This sequence comes from Sciurus carolinensis, assembly GCF_902686445.1. NCBI lineage: Eukaryota > Metazoa > Chordata > Mammalia > Rodentia > Sciuridae > Sciurus > Sciurus carolinensis. Next base: position 42,231,759 of record NC_062232.1, read on the forward strand.
TGACAGAACTCCTAAAGCACAATAAAGGAAACAATTAAGAACATGAAGAGAGTCCAGAGAATGAGAGATCTTTGCCACCTGCCCCTCAGATAGGGCATTAAATATCCAGAATATCAAAAACCCAATTAATAAGTTAGCAAATGATCAACAAATCAATGAAAAATGTTCAACATCTCTTCCAATTAGGGAAATGCAAATAAAAAGTACATTGGCAGTCAAGAATACAAATAACAATAAGTGTTGGCAAGGATGTGGGGAAAAGGCACATTGTTGATGGAACTGCAAACTAATATAAATACTCTGGAAAGGAGATTCCTCAAAAAATCAGGAATGGAACTACCATATGACCCAGCTATCCTACTCCTTTGTATTTTCCCATAATATCAAGTCAGCATAATATATGGATCAGCCACATCAATGTTTATAGCAGCATAATTCATAATAGCCAAGCTATAGAACCACGAAGGTGCCCTTCAACAAATGAATGGATAAAGGAAATATGGTATATCTAGAAAATGGAGTATTACTCAGCCACAAAGAAGAATGAAATCATGACATTTGCTGGTAAATGTAACTGGAGACTATCATACTAAGTGAAATAATCCAAACCCAGAAAGTCAAAGGTGAAATATTTTCCCTGATATGTGGCAGATACTCCAAAATAAGGGATAAAGTGAGAAAGAGGAAGGGGCAAAAAAAGGAAAATGGAGCGTGGATTCAATCAAAATAGAACAAAGACCTATGGACTAGATAAAGGGGATTAAGTGGGAGGGAGGACAGATGGGAAAAGGATAGAACAGTGGAAGGAATATGACCTTTTCTTTGTACATGTATGATATACTACAATGAATCTCACCATCACCAGTAGAGTAGGGAAAAGAGAACAGGGGGAGGGAGGAGGGAAGGAAAAGGGAAAGTACTCGGGACTGAATTAGATCAAATTATATTCTGTCCTTTTATAATTGTGTCAAAATTAATCCTAATGTTATGTATAACTAAAAAGAACCAGTAAAATGAAAAGAAACTGAAAAAAGAAAAAAATGCATATACACACACAAAGAAGTATTATTCAGCTATACGGAAGAATGAAGTGTCATTTGTGTAAAAGTGGATGGAACTTGAGGACACTATATTATATGAAATAAGCCAAACACAAAAAAGACAAGTATGCATGTTTTCTCATATGTGGAAAAAATTTTAAAAAGATCTGAAAGTAGAAGAGGTCCTTTAAGGGCTTTGAGGGAAGGAGAAATGGAAGGGGACTACATAAGTGGGAAAAGGGAGATGGAAAAAGAAGGTGGACCTGATCAAGTCATAATATATGTAAATGTTGCAGTGAAACATTACTTTGTGCAATTAGTATGTGTTGATAACTATAATTTTAAAATTACAGGATATTATTATGGACTGAGCTCCTGCACTAGCAAAAGATAAGACTATATTAAATTAGAGTCACTCATTCTAGATGCCACATCATCAAATTGAAACTCTATGGAAGCAGATAGATTCTAAAACAGATCAGTTTTCTGTGAAAACAGAAGACTGTTGTCCACAAGTATCAGATAAAAAGGAAGCTCTCTCTGTTTTAATAATTTAAAAAAAGTAACTGGGCCTGGACATTGTGGCACATGCCTGTAATACCAGCAATTTAGGAGGCTGAGGCAGGAGGATCATATGTTTGAGGCCAGACTTGCCAAATTAACAAAATCCTGTCTCAAAATTTTAAAAAGGGATGGGAATTCAGTTTACTGATAAAGCAGATCTGGATTCAGGCTCAGTACCAAAACAAAAACAAAAACAAAAACAAAACTCATAACCAGAAGTAACCTAATGTTAACTAATTAGATTTTTTTCTGTTATTCTGTTCCCTTGTTCCCAGGTTACAAACCCCACTTCTGTTGTGGCCTAATGGGAGCTCTCATTCTGTTTTGTGGAATGGAGGCTGCCTTGATTCAAAAATCACAAAGAAAATCCCATCTGATCTATAACTAATTATGCTGAAATTTTGTCTTTTGATAAAGCAAAATAAGACTTTTGCCAGCACTGCAACCAAGGAATGTCTTTCTCAAGGACCTAAGTATCATCCCTTTGAAAGGTCAACATGAAGGGAGACAGGGCCTCTGTTTCCTTGGGAGTTTAATTTAGGTGTCTGATTCTAAATTGAAATTACCTGTCATAGAAAAATGACAAATTTTTATGATTCTTCTGAATAAAGACAATTAGCAAAGGCAAACAGCCACTCCCCATTACAAGGTGAACATAAACTAAACTGTAACAAATGGTACTCAGTGCTCTTACTAGAGGATTAGTCATTGTTTATCTTGACAACACATATTACATGGGTTGTATCTGCCTGGGGTATATAAAAAGGTGAGATTTCTCTGTGTTTATGATCTCTTTAGCAGATTGCCTTTGATACACACATTCTTTACCAGATTGTTTTTGATACTTATTCAGTAATAAAACATTTTTTTCCTCTTCTACTTTTGTAGAGAGGTTTTCTGGTTTGGCTGGAGATTTTATTTTTAATCATGTTTTCCCAGCACAGGTGCTTGGGGAAAATGGGAACTTTCACTGGACTGCTGAGCCAAATAGAAGAGCTTTTCTGAAATACCCATGTTGCAAAGGAGATAGAATCTGATATTCAGCTGCAACTACACAGTTGCTGAATCTGCTGGAATAATTAATCAGCAACATGGAGATAGAGGAATGAGTGGTTACATTCCTTGGTTCAAACACCAGAGTTTTCTGCTATTCCAACATGTAGATTGATGATTAACTGAAATTGTGAGGAGTGCTATGATAAAGATAAGATTAGAGGACTTTGGGAAACAGGAGGACTCCTCAACATAGGTGTCCATGAAAGAATTTTCAGGGGAGATAACACTTATGAATGGAGTATTCTTATAATCCTCAATCTGAGATGAGAAAACCATCAGAAGTAACTTGTCTTATTTCACTTTGCATGATATTCTCCAATTCCATCCATTTCTCTGCAAATGCCATAATATTATTCTTCTGTATGACTGAGTGATATTCCATTGTGTATGTATACCACAGTTTCTCTATCCATTCATCTGTTGAAGGGCATTAGGTTAGTTCCACTATCTAGTCATTGTGAATTGAGCTGCTGTAAACATTCATGTGGCTGCAGTACTGTAGTATGCTGTTTTTAAGTCCTTTGGGTATGAACGAAGGAGTGGGATAGCTGGGTCAAAAGGCCAAATGTTTTCTCTGATAAGTGGATGATGATATGTAATGAGGGTGGGGGTGAGAGAAGAATGGAGGAACTTTAGATTAAATAGAGGGAAATGAGAGGGGGTATGAAAGATGGTAGAATGAGACAGACATCATTACATCATGTACATGTATGATTACACGAATGGTGTGAATCTACATTGTGCACAACCATGGAAATGAAAAGATGTACCCCATTTGTGTACAATGAATCAAAATGCGGTCTGTAAAAATAAAAAAAATAATAAAAAAGAAGTAACTTGTCCAATATAACATGGATAGTAAATGGTTGAGCCAGTTTTCATTTTTACCTGGAAATAGCCAAGGATATAAATCCAGTGATCCACTGAATTGTCAAGTATAGGTGAGAGCTTTCCTTTCAGTAGATTTCATGGGATACAATTTTCTCAATTAGTATAAGCCCTTTTGGTCAATCTCCAATGTTCTTTTTTATAACTTTGTTCTCCTAAGACTTTGTTTAATAGGTGTTTCTCTAGAGGAAAGGATTTGCTGAGCTCTTCACACTGCCATTCCAGAAGATTCATCACTGAACCATTTTGCAACCCCTCGTGAATCCCAAATTACTTCAAAATAGAGTTTTTAGCCGGACATGGTGGTGCATGCCGTAATCCTAGCAACTTGGGAGGCTGAGGCAGGAGGATTACAATTTCAAAGCCAGCCTCAGCAATGTAGTGAGACCCTAAGCAACTTAATGAAACCCTGTCTCAAAAAATGAAAAGGGCTGGGGTTGTGGCTCAGTGGTTAAGTGCCCCTGGGTTCAATCCCCAATATGAAAATAAAATAGTTTTTACAATAAAATAAAAATTCAATAATGCTTAGCATGAATCAGGCAGTGTCCGAGGTGCTCTTATGATCAGGCATGGGAAACAAATGCGTATGTTGAAAAGCTAAAAAGACTGCTGTGGGTGCTGAATTAAGACATCTGTGAAAGTAGTCAGAATGCAAGAAGAAACAAAATACAAAAGTAGTCAGTAAAATAGAAAAAGCAAATGGCGAAATGAAAAGAAAAATCAGAATTAGGGAAATATGTCCTTTTGAGTATAAGAACACTCACGTATACTTGATAATTCAGTGGATCATTCGGTTTACATTCTGGCTATTTCCAGGCAAAAATGAAAACCAGCTCATTTACTATCCATGTTATCTTGGACAAGTTACTTCTGATAGTCAGTTTTCTAATTTCATGTTGAGGCTCATAACAATACTCCATTCATAAGCATTATCTCCTCTGAAAATTCTTTCGTGGACACCTAGATTGAAGAGTCCTCCTCTGTTTCCCAAAGTCCTCTAAACTTATCTTTATCATAGCACTCTTTACAGTTTCACTTAATCATCAACCTACATGTAGATTTTTATCTACTCAGACTCCAAAATCTTATTTTTTATTTGACTGCCACCTCTTAAATTTTCAGTGGCTCTGCTTGCTTCAAAAAAATTTTTAAACTCCTACATTTTATAATTCACAGGAAAGTCGGAAAAAGAATCCATATTTGTTTCTTTGCTTAAATACAGCTATACAGTTATAACAACTAAGCCCAGGAACTGTACAGATTTCTGAGCACAAAATGACAACTATTAAATGTTATTTTTTCTTTAGACTAACAAATGCTAAATTCTCATTTCAACCTTTGATATTAAATATTGTTTGTCCAATGTCACCCAAACTTAAAAGTAATCTTAACTAATGCCCTCTCAAAATTCAATCAAGTAACATTAAAATATGGATCATTTTTTCTTTTCTTTTTTTAATATGGATCTTTATAAGCATACCAGAATGTCTTCCCATAAAACACTGTGCACTTGATTATTCACAACAATGTAAGCTTGGTGTATTTTAAAACTTCTGCTCGAAAGCAATGTTAAACCATTTCCATTCCCTAGTAGGTACAAAGAGATTTTAATAAAAAGAGTCAGTTAAAACCCTGCCTCACATGGGACTCCTGAATGGGTTCCCCCTCCATTTTGGGGCGTTTAGACTTAATTGCCCAGAAGTAGTATTTCATAATGAAAAAAAGAACAGACAAATCAAAATTCCCCAAAATTGAAAACTAAAACCTTTCCTCTGCTCTTTTCTCTTTTTTCCCTCTAGTACTGTCCATCATGAGAAACATTGTGATAACCAAAAAGTGTGTGTTTGTGTGTGTGTGTGTGTGTGTGTGTGTGTGTGTGTATTATTTAATGGTACATTTTCAATCATTTAAGACTTTTGTCAAAATTTGTTCAAACTCTCTGATTCTTGGTTTCCCATTCTGTAAAATGTTGGGAATAACAACCACTTCTCAGAGATCATGTGAGGATTAGGTTTCATGATAATGTATGTATATATATATAACATTTGTGAACAATAAAAAGCACATATATCTATGTTTTAGTCAGCTTTTACATTGCTGTGACCAAAATACCTGACAAGAACAGTTAGAGAGCCATAGACCGCTCGCTCCATTCCTTGGGACCTGAGGTGAAGAAGGATATCATGGCAGAAGTGTGTCAGAGGAAAGCAGCTGGGGACATGGCATCAAAAAATAGAGACAAAGCTCATCTCACAGAATATAAGCCCCAAAGGCATATGCCCTAGGAACACACCTCCTCCAGCCACAGGCTACCTGCTTACAGTCACACTCAGTTAACACCTATCAGAGGATTAATGCATTGATTATGTTAAGGCTCTCATAACCCAATCATTTCACCTCTAAGCTTTCTTGCAATTTCTCACATTTGAGCTTCTTGGGGACACCTCATATCTAAACCATAAGAAGGAGTTATACACGCCCTGAAAACATTCTGGCACACTATGAATATAAAAGGCAATATTTATAAAAACAGAGTGAGCCTAATCCCTGCTATACAGGAAGTATAGTATTGAAGTATAGTATTCAATGTATTTTATTATACCAATGAGTTTATGCTATCTTATCCCATTTGGAAATCATAATAAATGATGCATGACATGGATGAAACATAGTCCTTCTCTCAAGGGACTCATAATGTAATAGGGGAACAACCTGAAAACAAGTAACTACAAGGACCATGACAGGATATGTGGTAGAAATATATGCCTAGTGCAGTGCGGTTATACAGTTAGGACGAGTCCTCCCACGTTCTTGTACAGTCTCAGGCTCTTGTTCCATTAATTACCACATTTTCCAATTTATTCATCTTCTCCTTGTCTTCTGGATTCTCCCAATAAACAAAAACCCTGCTACTTTCTCTCCCACAGTCACAGTTCAGTGAGTGAGTCAGACAAATACTTCATGGAACTGAAGACTTCACAGTGGAATTTCATTTTAAAATTAAATGGAAAGAGATGGTAATAGAGTATTGATATGGTGAGGTGTCTTGCTTCAGTTACTGGGAACCATGGCAGTGTCATTCACCAAGACAAGGAACCAAGGAGGAGGGAAAGTATTAGGGAAGGGAGGCAGGCTCACATGTAGATGAATAAATTATAATATCTAATGTCCTGCACTTGGCATGAAGTGGGACAGAACAATTGTGGAAAAAAAATAGTTTCTGTAAGGCCAAACTCAGCTTAAATCCTCACTCTGCTATATTTGAGCTCTATGACCTTGAGAAATTATGTGTTGAAGACTCCGTTTCCCCAATATTATTGATAAGATTAAAAACAACGTACAGCCAGGCATTGTGGCACGTACATGTAAGCCCAACTACTTGGAAGGCTGAGGCAGGAGGATGGCTTGAGTGTAGGATTTTGAGGCCAACCTGGGCAAAACAGCAGGATTTCAACCTTGAGTGTTAATTATTTTTTGTCCCATTTCACTCATGCTCTAAAGTAATTTTAACTGGTCATATAAAGTGGCACATACCTGTAATCCCAGCAGCATGGGAAACCAAGGCAGGAGATTGCAAGTTCAAAGCTAGGCTCAGCAACTTCATTAGGCCCTAAGCAACTTAGCAAGACCCTGTCTCAAAATAAAAAGAGCTGGGAATGTGGCTCAGTGATTCAGTGCTGCTGGGTTCAACCCCCGGTAAGAAAAAAATTTTTTTTTTTTTTTAACTAATGGCTTTTCAAAATCCAACCTCAAAAAATCTGTCTCAAAAAAAATTTCAAGGAGCCGGGGCTGTAGTTCAGTGGCAGAGTGCTTGCCTATCATGTGTGAGGCACTGGGTTTGATCCTTAGCACCACATAAAAATAAAATAAAGGCATGCTGTTCATCTACAGCTATAAATTTTTTTTTTTAAATTTCAAGACATAATATAGCACATTGATTGAGGGCATAGATTCTGGAGTTTTGAAACTTTGGATATGAAACTCACTGCTTAGAGAATAAGCAATTTTTAACTTCCCAATTTTCTCATCTATAAAAAGGCATATTAAATTAGTAATGCCAACCTCACAGGATTTTTTTGAAAACTCAATGACTTAATATGTTAAATAATATAGTACAGTATCTGGCATATTGCAACTGCTAAATGTTTGGAGTTTAACATATTAAAATGTATGATTTCACACATCAGAGAAAACATTCAACCTTTGACTTTTTAGGACTGGCTTATTTTACTTAACATAATAGTGTCCAGTTCCATCCATTTACTGGCAAATGCCACAATGTCATTCTTCTTCCTGACTGAATTGTGTATCACTCCACTATGTATATATACCACATTTTCTTGATCCATTCATCTGTTGAAGGGTATCTGGGCTAGTTCCATAGCTTGGCTATTACAGATTATTCTGCTAAAGTATTGATGTGCTACCTCACAGGAGTATGTTGATTTTAAATCTTTTGAGTGTATACCAAGGAGTTGGATAGCTGGGTTATAAGATGGTTCCATTCCTAGTTTTGTGAGGAATCTTCACATTGCTTTCCAGAATGATCACACCAACTTGCAGTTTTATCAACAATGTATGCGTGTACCTTTTCCTCCACATGCTTGACAACATTTATTATTATTTGTATTCTTGATAACTGCCATTTTTACAAGAGTTAGATGAAATTGCAATGTAGTTTTGAGTTGCATTTTCCTGATTGCTAGAGATGTTGAACATTTTTTCCTATATTTGTTGACCATTTGCATTTCGTCTTTTGAGAAGTATCTGTTGAGTTCTTTTGCCCATTTATTAATTGGGATATTTGTGTGTGGGGGGGTTGGTGTTAAGTCTTTTGAGTTCTTTGTATATTCTGGATATTAATAATCCAAAATAAGGGAATTTTAAAAAGAAAAAGAAGAAAGAGAAATGAAAAACGAGAAGGAATTTCATCAAAATAGAGGAAAGATCAGTAGAGAAGATGAAGGGGATTGAGGGGGAGGAAGGAGGGACAGGAAAAGGGAAGAACAGTGCAATGAATCTGACTGAACTTTCATATGTGCTTGCTTGGATGTGGCATGGTGGGTCCTGACATCAGGTGTATCATCAGGATAATAATTTTTTTAAAAAAGTAAACTGTAAATGAATTGAAGTGGGATCGGTGGAATGGCAGGAGTGGGGAGTGCTGGGGTCTGAAATGGAGCATATTGTGCTTCCTTGCTTTTGTGATTATATCAGGTGTATTCTGGTGGTCTACATAACTAAAAAGAATTTTTAAAAAATAATTAATTGAAGGAAAACCAATAAGAGTAGAGGAAGCAGAGGAGGTAAGAGAGGAAGGAAAGTGTAAGTACTGAGGATTGAAATGCAGCAAATTATAGTCCACACATGTGTGAATATGTCAAAATGAACTCTGCTTCTATGTATAACCACAATGAACTAATAAAACATTTTAAAATTAAAAAGAAAGATAAAAGCAGAAATATGTAATTCAAAGTTCATTGCAAAATCTCACAGGATATGAAAATAATAAATAATAGTTGTTGTCACATAAGTAGTCTCTTCCAGAGTCCTGATTTTTAAAAGTATGTCATAGCTTGTCTAAATGGTTTGGAATTATTTTTAACTTTAAAGTGAAATTCTGCTGTTGAGTCCTGCAGTTCCTTGAAATATTGTCTGACTCGCCCACTGAAAAGTGACAATGGTAGCATGGCTTACTCAAGATGACCAATCTGTAGGTATCTGATCTTTCAGGTGTGGCCTTTGACCAGTGTTATTTTCCTGGGACCATGGTTGCACAGCAGTAACTTCAGAGCACTGCTACCATGTATTGCCCTGTTGAGGATATGGCCCCCATCCCAAGGATCATGATAAAGTCCTATGATCACCAAATTTATTCTTTTTTCCATGGGAACTTCCTCCCTATATTCCCTTCATCTGCCATTTCTCTCCATTACATTGCCCTTTGGCACACATATGTCCCATCTTCTGGCAGGATGCTATTAGGACTAGTCATTAAATAGTCTTTGAATATGTGGATTTTGAGCTTCTGAACATAAATAAAATGCAAATTTCAAATAAAGGATTAAACATATTCAAATAGAGATGTTCCTTTTAGATAGGAAGCAAAAGAGTTTCATTTACTTTGTCATTTGACTGTCAGAAACAGGGTCATGTTAAATAGAGCATCTGTGTGCCTGTAGCCACTTTTCACCACACAGATGTTTTCTACCTTCACCTGGGTCCCTCACCACTGCCCAGAAATCTTGCTGTTTCCTCTGCTGATTTCTTCCTATTCTCCACAGAGCTGTCATACTGCTCCCCTTTCTCTTAGCATCTTATCTTCCTTATACTTTCTCACCTCATACTGTCAACAACTCTGACTCTTTGATCTCCAAGAAAAATAAAGATCCCAGTTTTAACATATCTCAGTTTCATAACACAAATCTACAACCTTCATTATATCCTAATCCAGCCTTTTCTCCTTCCCTTCTTTTACAGTGGAGGAGATAGCCTTCTCCCCAGCTAAGATGAATTCCAACGCTGGAATCCACATCTCAAGTCCTTCCATCTTCTTAGACTGTTTTTGTCAGCTTTTTCGCTACTGTAACTAAAAGATCTGATCAACACAATTGTAAAGAAGGAAAAGTTTATTTAAGTTTCATGGTTTCAGAGGTCTCAGTCCATAGACTACCAGTTCCATTCCTCAGATCTCGAAGTGAGGCTGAACATCATGACGAAAGAGTGTGGTGAAGGGAAGCAGCTCATATGATGATCGGAAAGCAGAGAGAGACTCCACTCTCCAATCCAGGTGCGGTGGAAAACACCTGTAATCCCAATGACTGGGGAGGCCGGGGCAGGAGGATCGCGAGTTCAAAGCCAGCCTCAGCAACAGCGAGGTGCTAAGCATCTCAGTGAGACCCTGTTTCTAAATAAAATAGAAAATAGGGCTGAGGATGTGGCTCAGTGGTGGAGTGACCCTGAGTTCAATGCCCAGTACCCTACCCCCCACCAAAAAATTATGTATACCCCAAAGGCATGCCCCTGGGGACCCACCTCCTCCAGCCACACCCTACCTGCCTTCAGTTACCACTCACTTAATCCCATCAGGTGATTAATTCACTGATTGGGTTAAAGCTTTCATAACCCAATCATTTCTCCTTTAAATCTCCTTGCATTGTCTCACATATGAGGTTCTTTTTAACTTTTTAATTTGTTCTAATTAATTACACATGACAGTTGAATGCATTTATGCACTTTGATATATCATTCATAGATGTGGTATCATTTCTCATTTTTCTGATTTTACATGTTTTAGAATCACAATGGTCATGTACTCATTATATGTTCTTAAGGTAATAATGTCTGTTTCATTCTACTATCCTTCTTATCCCCATATCCTCTCCCCTCCCATCACTCCCCTCTACCTAATCTAAAGTAACTCTATTCTTCCCTAGCACCCCTCCTTATTGTGAATTAGCATCCTCATACACATGAGTTTTTGTGGCACCTCACATCCAAACCATAACATTGAGTACCACATCTTCTTGTATCTTCAGGCCTTCCCTGTACTCTCTCCTCCCCATCAAGAATAAAGGTTCGTGAGCTGGGGTTGTGGCTCAGTGGTAGCGTACTCACCTAGCACATGTGAGGCCCTGGGTTCAATCCTCAGCACCACATAAAAAAAATGAAATAAAGGTATTGTGTCCCCCTACAACTAAAAAAACAAAAAGAATAAAGGTTCACAATCTGTGACACCTTGAACACATTAAAACTCTCCTTCAATCTAATGTCACCCTGGAGTTACTATCCTGTTTCTCTTCTTTTCTTCACAAACTATTTGAATGAATTGTTTAGAATCATTGAATCCAGATCTTCATCTTCCACTCATTCCCCAGCCCACCACCATCTGCCTCATTACCCTGCCCCTGTATTCATTCTTCTCAGAATTGTGCATCCATCTTCACAATCTAATTTTAGAACTTGTCCATTATGCCTCAGTTAAAAAAAAGAAAACTTGTACCCATTAGAAGTTAATCCCCATTTCTCTTCCTGCTAGCTATAGGCAACCATTTATCTACTTTCTGACTCAACAGATTTGCTCATGTTAGACATTACATGTCAATGAAATTATATGTGATATAGTTGACTGTTCACTTAGAACATTTTCAAGGCTTGCACATGCTAAAGCATGTATAAGTACTTAATTCCTTTTTATTGCTTAAAATATTCCATTGAATGAATATAGTACATTGGTTATATGCTGGTAACCCCCTTATCTACATTTTTCATTTCTGCAGTTTCAGTTGCCCAAGGTCAACTGAGGTTCAAGAATATTAAAAGGAAAGTTTCAAAAATAAATAATATGTTTTAAATAACTTTTATTACAGTGTACTAAGTATTCTGTTTTATTATTAAATAAAATTAACTTTTGTTAATCTCTTAAACTGCCTAATTTTTAAATTTAATTTTAACATATGTATGTGTGTATATATGTGTGTGTGTGTGTGTGTGTGTGTATGAAAAAAACAGTATATAGAGCGTTTGATATTATATGCAGTTTCAGGCATCCACTGGGATTTTGGAATATATTCCGTGATGATAAGGGGAGATTACTATTCATTCATAGTATATGGACATTGGAATTGTTTCCAGTTTTTACTATAGTAATTAATGCTGCCATAATATTCATATACAAGTTTTTTATAAAATATGTTTTCATTTCTTTTGTATAATACTTAGCAGTGGAATTGATGGTGCATACAGTAATTCTGTTTTACATTTTAAAGAATTGCCCAACTATTTTCCAAAATGATTGTGATCTCTTCTTGCCCCATCAGTAATGTATGAGGGCTTCAAGTTGTCCACATCCTCACTAATGATTGTTATTTTTCATCTTTGATTATGGTCATTCTAGTGTTTGAGCAGTGATTTCTCATTTTGGTTTTCATTTGTATTTCCCCAGTAACTAATAATCATTTATTATTAGCTGAACATCTGTTCACTTAGGATCTTTCACTACAGTTGTCCACTTATATATCCCTCTGGAGAAAAGTCTATCCAAATCCTCTGCCCATATAAATGTATTATTTGTTTTTGTATTATTGAATTATAAGTTCTCTTTACTAATGTTAATACAATCCAGATGGTTGATTTGTGTATGTGTGTGTGTGTGGTACTGTGAATTGAATCCAGGTCCTTGAGCATGCACACAAGTACTTTACCACTGAGCTATACCCCAACTCTTCTTATTGTTTTTCTTTATTTATTGACTTATTCATTCACTCATTTTGGAGGTACTATGAATTGGACACAGGACCTTGCAATGAGCTACATCCCCACCTTGTTTTTCTATTATGGTTCATTAATTTTCATTCCAATCTTTAAACATTACCTTCCTTCTGCTTGCATTGTGTTTTGTTTGCTCTTCTTTCATAGCAATTTATAATTATCAATTACCCAGCAAGTACTGTATTAGCTACACCTCAAGTTCTGATGTTTAAATTATATCCAACTTGATGTATTTTCTAATTTCAACTGTGAATTCTTATTGGCCCATAGGTTATTTAGGAATGTGTTATTAATATATTAATATATATATTTGTGCATTTCCCACATTTCTTTCTGTTATTGATTTCTAATATAATTCCATTTTGTTTAGAGAACACAATTTGTATGATTTCAATATTTTTAAATCTATTGAGGCATGTTTTTGACATAGCATATGGTCTGGTTTGGAGAAGGTTCCATGTATTTGAAGAATGTATGTTTTGTTGTTGTTGGATAGTCTTTAGAAATCTGTTAGTATAGCCCTTATATAGTGTCATTCCCTTGTTGTTCCTACTAGTGTGGAGCCACCAGGCCCCTCTTAGTTTTCAACTATTAAGATTCTCATTATGTTAAACAATGCCATTGGACATTAACTTGCTCTAGGTTCTGTTCCAAGTAAATTCTGTCCCTCCAGGCAGAGCTGCTATGCTTAGCCCTTATGGACTGACTGCTTTTTACCTTTGGACAATGTACCTGATGGGTATAGTAGGAAACTTCTTGCATAATAACATCCTGTGCTACTAGATTGGATGCTGAGGGAGATGATAGTCCCTGGTCATTTCAGCTTGCTCATCTCCATATAGAAATTTCAACCTACATGTGTGCTGGGGTTCAGAAGATTGGGATCCCACTCTTCTTGTCCTATCACATCTGAGGAAAGGCTCTTAACCGATAATGGTGAGCTAGTCCTCCAGCCCAGACTTGCCTGAAATAGCACTTCTGCAACATGCTGTAGGGAAATGAGAGACATTGGTGGCCTTCTGATCTTGGGGTGAAATCGTTGACTAGGAACTGAGGGAATAGGAACTTCCATTTTTTTGATCACATCCACATGTAGCAGAGGTCTGTAGTAGAGCTTGCCACATGTAACTGGGGGAGAGGACCACAGATTCTATTTTTGTCCAGATTTAGTAGATTTTTAAAAACAAATGTTTCTTCATTTGTATCCCTGATGACAATTTCTATTTCCCTGTGTGCATGCACACACATGCATGCATATAATTGTCACCAAACAATGATGTTTCTCTGGGAAGTGGGTCAACAAATATCCTCTGGAAATCCTTAAATGCTAATACTGCTCAAGAAGCTCTTTACTGTCCTCTCTTCTACACCCTCTCCTGGATTACCTTCTCTTTTTTTTTTCAATTTATTTTTATTGTATACCATTTGCATATTTATACATTTACATAGAGTAATGATGTTTGATTCATTCCGTTATTTTTTTCCTTCCCACCCACCTCTCCCACCTCTCTTTTCCCTCTATACAGTCCTTCCTTCCTCCATTCTTGCCCCCCTCCCACCCCCCATTACGTGTCATCATCCGCTTATCAGTGAGATCATTTGTCTTTTGGATTTTTGAGATTGGCTTATCTCACTTAACATGATATTCTCCAATTTCATCCATTTGCCTGCAAATGCCATAATTTTATCATTCTTCATTGCGGAGTAATATTCCATTGTATATATATACCACAGTTTCTTTATCCATTCATCAACTGAAGGGCATCTAGGTTGGTTCCACAATCTGGCTATTGTGAATTGAGCAGCTATCAACATTGATGTTACTGTATCTCTGTAGTATGCTGATTTTAAGTCCTTTGGGTATAGGCCGAGGAGTGGGATAGCTGGGTCAAATGGTAAGTCCATTCCAAGTTTTCTAAGGAATCTCCACACTGCTTTCCACAGTGGCTGCACTAATTTGCAACCCCACCAGCAATGTATGAGTGTACCTTTCTCCCCACATCCTCGCCAACACCTATTGTTGCTTGTATTCTTGATAATCGCCATTCTAATTGGGGTGAGATGGAATCTTAGGGTGGTTTTGATTTGCATTCCTCTTATTACTAGAGATGTTGAACATTTTTTCATATATTTGTTGATTGCTTGTAGATCTTCTGTGAAGTGTCTGTTCATATCCTTAGCCCATTTGTTGATTGGGTTATTTGTATTATTGGTGTAGAGTTTTTTGAGTTCTTTATATATTCTGGAAATTAGTGCTCTATCTGAAGTCTGAGTGGCAAAGATATTCTCCCACTCTGTAGGCTCTCTTTTCGCATTGCCGATAGTTTCCTTTGCTGAGAGAAAGCTTTTTAGTTTGAATCTATCCCAGTTATTGATTCTTGCTTTTATTTCTTGTGCTATGGGAGTCCTGTTAAGGAAGTCTGATCCTAAGCCAACAAGGTGAAGATTTGGACCTACTTTTTCTTCTGTAAGATGCAGGGTCTCTGGTCTGATTTCAAGTCCTTGATCCATTGTGAGTTGAGTTTTGTGCAGGGTGAGAGATAGGGGTTTAATTTCATTCTGTTGCATATGGATTTCCAGTTTTCCCAGCACCATTTGTTGAAGAGGCTATCTTTTCTCCATTGCATATTTTTGGCACCTTTGTCTAGTATTAGAAAATTGTATTTATTTGGGTTTGTGTCTGTGTCCTCTATTCTGTACCATTGATCTACCTGTCTATTTTGGTGCCAATACCATGCTGTTTTTGTTACTATTGCTTTGTAGTATAGTTGAAGTTCTGGTATTGCGATACCCTGTTTCATTCTTCCTGCTAAGGATTGCTTTAGCTATTCTGGGTTTCATATTTTTCCAGATGAATTTCATGACTGCTTGCTCTATTTCTGTAAGGTACATCATTGGGATTTTTATTGGAATTGCATTGAATCTGTATAGCACTTTTGGTAGTATGACCATTTTGATGATATTAATTCTGCCTATCCAAGAACATGGGAGATCTTTCCATCTTCTAAGGTCTTCCTTAATTTCTTTCTTCAATGTTTTGTAGTTTTCATTGTAGAGATCTTTTACCTCTTTGGTTAGACTGATGCCCAAGTATTTTATTTTATTTTTTTTTGAGTCTATTGCAAATGGAGTTGTTTTCCTCATTTCCCTTTCAGCTGTTTTGATGCTTGCATATAAAAATGCTTTAGATTTATGCATGTTGATTTTATAGCCTGCTATTTTGCTGAATTCATTGATGAGGTCTAGAAGTTTTCTGGAGGAGGTTTTTGGATCCTCTAAATATAGAATCATGTCATCCGCAAATAGTGACAGCTTAAATTCCTCTTTTCCTATTCGTATCCCTTTAATTTCTTTAGTTTGCCTAATTGCTCTGGCTAGAGTTTCGAGGACAATGTTGAATAGAAGTGGTGAAAGAATACATCCCTGTCTTGTTCCCGTTTTTAAAGGGAATGGTTTCAGTTTTTCTTCATTAAGAATGATGTTGGCCATGGGCTTAGCATAAATAGCCTTTAAAATGTTCAGGTATGTTCCTACTATCCCTATTTTTTCTAGTGTTTTTAGCATGAAGGGGTGTTGTATTTTGTCAAACGCTTTTTCTGCGTTAATTGAAATAACAATATGATTCTTATCCTTAAGTCTATTGACATGATGGATTACGTTTATTGATTTACGAATGTTGAACCATCCTTGCATTCCAGGGATGAACCCCACTTGATTGTGGTGCACAATTTTCTTAATATGTTTTTGGATATGGTTTGCCAATATTTTGTTAAGGATCTTTGTGTCTATATTCATCAAGGATATTGGTCTAAAATTTTCTTTCCTTGATGTGTCTTTTCCTGGTTTGGGTATGAGGGTGATATTAGCTTCATAGAATGAGTTCGGTAGGGTACCCTCCTTTTCTATTTCTTGGAATACTTTGAGAAGTATTGGAATGAGTTCTTCTTTGAAGGTCTTATAGAACTCGGCTGAGAATCCATCTGGTCCTGGGCTTTTCTTGGATGGTAGATTTTTAATGGCTTCTTCTATTTCATTGCTTGATATTGATCTGTTTAAATCGTGTATGTCCTCCTGGTTCAGTTTGGGAGGAGCATGTGTCTCTAGAAATTTGTCAATGTCTTCGGTAGTTTCTATTTTGTTGGAATACAGATTTTCAAGGTAGCTTCTCATTATGTTCTATATCTCAGTGGTGTCTGTCATGATATTTCCTTTTGCATCATGTATTTTAGTAATTTGAGTCTTCTCTCTCCTTCTCTTTGTTAGTGTGGCTAAGGGTTTGTCTATTTTGTTTACTTTCTCAAAGAACCAACTTTTTGTTTTGTCAATTTTTTAAATAGTTTTTTTTGTTCCAATTTCATTGATTTCAGCTCTTATTTTAATTATTTCCTGTCTTCTACTACTTTGCTGTTATTCTGTTCTTCTTTTTCTAGGACTTTGAGCTATAATGTTAGGTCATTTAGTTGTTGACTTTTCATTCTTTTCTGGAATGCGCTCCATGCAATGAATTTTCCTCTTAGTACCATTTTCATAGTGTCCCAGAGATTTTGATATGTTGTATCATCG
Organism: Sciurus carolinensis; assembly: GCF_902686445.1. Classification (NCBI taxonomy): domain Eukaryota; kingdom Metazoa; phylum Chordata; class Mammalia; order Rodentia; family Sciuridae; genus Sciurus; species Sciurus carolinensis. The sequence goes on from NC_062232.1 coordinate 42,249,140, forward strand.
TTCTCATTGACCTCTAAGAATTTTTTAATCTCCTCCCTGATGTTTTTTGTTATCCATGTTTCATTCAATAGCATATTATTTAGTCTCCCAAGTGTTGGAGTAATTTCCCTTTTTTATTTTGTCATTGATTTCTACTCTCAGTCCATTATGATCTGATAGAACACAAGGCAGTATCTCTATTTTTTTGCATTTCCTAAGGGCTGCTTTGTGGCATAACACATGGTCTATTTTCGAGAAGGTTCCATGTGCTGCTGAGAAGAAAGTTTATCCGCTCGTTGATGGATGGAATATTCTATATATGTCTATTAAGTCTAGGTTATTGATTGTGTTATTGAGTTCTATGGTTTCTTTGGTTGGTTTTTGTTTGGAAGATCTATCTAGTGGTGACAGCGGTGTGTTAAAGTCGCCCAGAATTATTGTGTTGTGGTCTATGTGACTCTTGAAATTGAGAAGGATTTGTTTGATGTACAGGGATGCACCATTGTTTGGGGCATAAATATTTACTATCACTATGTCTTCCTGATTTATGGTTCCCTTAAGCAGTATGAAATATCCTTCTTTATCCCTTCTGACTAACTTTGGCTTGAAGTCCACTTTATCTGATATAAGGATGGAAACCCCCGCTTTTTTACTGAGTCTATGTGCATGGTAGGTTTTTTTCCCATCCTTTCACCTTTAGTCTGTGGATGTCTTTTTCTATGAGATGAGTCTCTTGCAGGCAGCATATTGTTGGGTCTTTCTTTTTCACCCATTCTGCCAGTCTGTGTCTTTTGATTGATGAGTTTAGGCCATTAACATTCAGGGTTATTATTGAGATATGATTTGTATTCCCAGTCATTTGGCTTATTTTTGGTTTTTAAGTTGACTTGGTTTCTCCTTTGAGTGCTTTTTCTCTAAGGTAGTTCCTCCCTTTGCTGACCTCCAGATTACCTTCTCTTCACTCCATGTCTTCACTCACTGAACATCCACTGATAGTTCCAAAACCTACATCTCCAGTTCATGCTCATTTCCTAGGCTTCATATCTACATATGGACTACATTCTGGACTTCTGGAAATCTCCAAGTTAATGGCTCTTGGAGACCCAAAACTACAATTTATAAAACTAACCTCATCTTCTCAGGCCTGCATAACTTATATTTTTCCTGTAATAGATTCCATACAAGGGCATGGCATCATCAACCCAGTGGTTCCAACCAGATATCTTCAAATATATCAAATTATATCCATGTCTCTCACCTTCCACATCCAATTAATGAACTCATGCCCTGTACACCTATATGTCACTTAACTATGGCCAATTCTATTTACATGGTCAACACCCTAGTTCAGATCACCATGATTTATCAACTGGAAAATTACCACAGTCTCCTCTTGGCCCCATTTCAAATAATTTTTCACTGTTAAAATTTACATATCCTGTCTCTCCTCCTCAAATTCATGAACAACTCACATCAGAGCTCTATAATCTGTTTTTGTCATACATCATCACCTCCATTTTTAGATTCCTTCTTCTTTATACCCATAGGGTATGTACTAGACAAAATGAATGAATTTCTTGTTCCTAAATGCAGTATACTTTATCTGGCTCCCCAAACACCATACCTGTTCTTCCCTCCAAAATACCCTTATGCTACTTCTTCTGGCTAAGTCCTGTCTATTCCTCAGGTACCAAACTACATGGCATTCCTCAGAACCTTCTCCCCTGCCCTCACAGGTGTCAAATTAGGTTAGCTGCCCTTGCTGAGCTGGCAGGACTGAATGAATCCTCACTACTATAAAAAATAGCTTAGTACATTTTGTTTTATGTCTCCCCTGTACATTGATAGCTCCCTGAAGACAGGTGCCATGTCTGATTTGCTCAATCTGTGTATCCCTAGAGATAGCAGAATTCTTTTTCCTAATTCTTTATTTTTCCTTTTAATTATACATGAGAGTAGAGTGAATTTTGACATATCATACATACCTGGAGTATAACTTCCTATTCTTGTGGTTGCACATGATGTGGAATTAACACTGGTCATGTATTCATATATGAACATAGAAAAGTTATGTTCAATTCTTTCTACTATCAGAAAAAGGTAATTTTAAATAGTCTTGGACAGCAGGGTGTTCCTGGGAAAGGTTTCCTTGTTCTAAAATACATCAGTATTATTTTGCACTCTTTTAAAAAGTGATCTTTATTGTGTATATTTAAGCTATACAACATGATGTTATAAGATACACAGCGACAGTAAAACAGTTACTCTGTAGAATTAAATTAACACATTTCTTGGATCACAGTTATCCATTCTAAAACGTTTTTGTAGAACAGCTGAAATTTGTTTCATAGTAGAATGTCCACAGCACTCTACATACCTTGTCTCTAATTCCAGATGTGTCCCTTATGGTGTGTTCTGAATCATCTTAGTTAACCTTGCTAAACCTCAGTTTTCTTATATGAATTTTGAATAATGGAATCTTCCCTACCTACCCAATCTGACTTTGAGATAGAATAATTTATAGAAGAATGCTAAGTACCCTGATTTGATCAGTACATGCTATATGCATGTGTTGAAATATCATTCTGAATGTTGTATCATTCATCATTGTAATAGGTACAATTATTACATGTTAAACAATTTTTTAAAAAAATTAAACGTCAGGAGCTAATTCTCAAATGTCCACTAGGGGGCAAGATGCCATTGTTGGAACCACCTGTTAAGAATGATTTCGAGGTTTTCTATCTTGTCTTTGTAACACCAAGAGATGATGTTTAAGTTTGAGTAGGCAATAAGAAAAAAAAATTCTTATGAGCCCTACCCTGATGCCTCTATCCCCTAAGCACTGGCCCCAAAGAAGTTTAAATTCCCAGAGGTACTGTTAAACTTCTTCACATTCCTATGTAGAATTACACAGAACACAGGGTTTAATCATTCTTCTTGGACCATGATGGCCTTTTCGGTTCCCCATGTTGTTTACCATCCCAGAAAGAGGAGTAGCACTGAGTTCACTGAAGATATTGTCAATCTTGTTTTTTTTCATCTTCACCTAAAGAGCATGCAAGTTGGAGGAAGATAAAACTGGTTTTCTGTCCCCCACCCACTGTTTTAGCCCTGTAATTCATTTCATTGACTTCATGTTTAGATCTTTGATTCTGAGAATATAAATTTAAGATACCTCAAATGCTATGTGGAGATTGGGTTCAGGGAGCTGCTTTCCCTTCTTCAAAGGACATGTGTTCACAATTTGAATTGAAAACGAAGACTAGTTTTTATAGTGAGCATTGTTTTGAGGTGGAGGAACTACCCTAAGCCATTTGAAGTCAACTTCTTCAGGGAAAAAAATCTGGGGATGGAGCCTAAAAAGGATCGGATCCTTCTAGTATATATTGTGCAGTAGTTGTAAACTATGTCTATGGTTACATTTCCCTCACATAATCTGGTTATCTTTAGTAAAATCTCATTAAAAGTTATGGCCTGGTATCTCATGTACTACAGGAAATTAGGGATGAGGGCACCTTTGGGGATAAAAATATAGAAGGGATGCATGAGGTCCTAGGTTTGAATCCAGTATTGCATTAAAAAAAATAGAAGGGGGAGAGCAGGATTCCCTTCCCTGAGTGCAGAGTGGTGATGTCCTTGTTTACTTGTTGGGAAACACTACTCAGAGGGGTCAGAGGCTACAGAAGGGCAGGGACATGGTAGCTTGCTGAGGCTCTAGACAAAATGGAACATTCCATACATAGGTAATAGCAGGTCTACTTTTAGCCAATTATGTTGCAACTGTTATTTTCCAAGAAAGTCTGAACTGATGCTTTACCTCAGCCCCAGTGCTGAATGAGTAGAAAGTATGTGTGTGAACTGGGAAACAAAAACAAAAGAAAAAAAATACTTCTTTTACCTTGTGTGAGGACTTGGTGAATAGAACATGGTCTAGACTTCAGAACCAAGTTTTCTGTTATGCTTTCTGCATTTATACAGATAGGGCAGAAACAGCACAAATTCCATAATGGGCCTGAGTATTAGCCTAAAAAATTATAAGGAACAGCAAAGGTGCCTGTGTGGTAAGTGTTTAGCAACAAAAAGTCATGGATTTTTAAAAATATTCTGATGGATAGGGTTCACATGTACCATCCTTACATGAGTTACACATTTTTATGTTTGCAAAGGAAAAAAAAGATGTGTATATACATCATATATGTAAAATTTTATTTAGCTTTTATATTATACACTTTTCTGGAGACAAATTAATTTTGTAATCTGAGAAAAACTTTCAATGTCTTTTTAAAAACAGATAAATTGTAGGATAAGGCATGTTATACCATTGGGAAATCTCAACTTATGTCCACCACTAGGGTTTAAAGATTGATTCTCATGTATGGCATAGTGGTGGTGTTAAAATATTTTGCATTTGTCACTTGGGGGTACTTCAGAGGGCACCTCCAAGGAAAAATTCACACTAAGGGAAGAGCAGTCTGTCAACAGATTTGGCTCAGGAACAAATGGTAGGTTTGGGGAGAAGAAGAGTGAGTCTTACTTTTTGGGCTGTAGGTTTGGTCTCCTCCCCAACCTTCCATACTTAAGTTCTAGGGAGAGAAGTAGCCTATAAGTAAACTCTGAAGAATGTTTTTCTTTCTTCAACTTTTATTATGTAAAATTTCAAACATATACAAAAGTATAGAGAATAGGATAGTGAATTCTCAAGCATCCATCACACAGCTTTAACAATGATCAGAGCCAATCTTGTTTCATCTATGCACTTGCCTACCCCACCCTCCAATTATACTGAAGCAAATACCAATAGCATATCATCTATAAATTTTAGTACATTTTTCTAAAAGATAAGCATTTAAAAAAAATAATCACAGTACCATATCACAGCTAAAATAACCAATATATCAGAAAGATGTGTTTTTATTTCAAATTCCGTAAAATCTGGGGACACAATACACTTCACTGATACCATGAGGAAGGATGTTAACACTATTACGGAGTCCAAGCTTTTCCCAATGTAATTGTTTAATAATGCAAAAGGAAAATAAAACAAATCATCATAGTACAACCATACTGGGACCCTTGTAAGGAGCTTGGGAAGAGTGCTAATGCCACATACCCCATAGCAAAACTCCGCATTATTTCCTCTAAACTGTTTCTGTCCTAACGTTGTTCTGAAACTGGCTGACCAAAGTCTTCCCTTTAAAATCCTTCATTTTGTGTTCCCCTATTACAGAAGTCTCTTTCCCAAATGCCTTTTCTAAGTGACAACAATGTGGTGCTCTCAACCCTGTGGATATAGAAACTAGGTAGGATGAGGAGTTAGCTGAGTGTACTGGGAAAAAGATGAAAACTATGGTCAACTGAAACAATGAGAGGCAAAAGAAATCTAGGCAAACTGCATGGCATAATTAACTTTGGAAACTGACTATGCTGGAGTCTTTCTTGGCTCTGGCATCAAATAATAGAGTATATTGAATCTGCAAGATGAGAAAAAAAAAAGATTTTCCTCAAAGAGATGTTAAGATGACAAGTAAGAAGTGGTAAGGGCACTGCAAAAAATTAAATGTATTATCTGTATATTATTTTAAGATCTATTTTTATAAAATTCACAATATTATCTTGTGTGCATTGTATTTATTTTTACAATTACCTTTATAGCAAGTGATTTTTCAGAATAAAATGTTAAGCAAATTAACAACAGTACAAAAACACTAAAGTTGTTACATGAAGGACTGATTCTACAAAACATTGCCCTAAGCAATGGTGTAATCATAAAACCGTGCCAGCCACTGTGTGGTATGATATAGAAACATGATTAACAATTCTTGGCCTTGAACATCTTACAACTGTCTTGAAATGTTTTTGAAACACCTGATACACAAAAGCTACACCATGGTGCCTAGAACGCAGGTACTCTACTAGCACCAGATTGGAAGGGGAATGTTTAGCCACACAAGGATTACAAAATATTATTTGAATCAAAGACCTTCAGTGAAGCCAACCATATTTCAAGTAGTATCTCAGATGCAGGATATGCAAAAGAGTAAGGAAAAATAGTCTTTGCTCTCAAAGATATAGTCTAATGAAGAAGGCAGACACATCAAAAAAGCACAACAAAAGGCTATAGGTGCTGAATTAAGTCTCTTCACGTACAGTAGTACAACAACCAGAGCAAGAGGAGTCAGTAGAATAGACAGAAGGAGTGTCTGTCCCAAGACGCAGGAGAAATACCAGATGAGCTGTCTCCTTGGGAACATTTCAAGTGCTCACCTGCACTTGACAATTTCAGTGAGCACTAGGATCACATCAATGATTTTTTCAGAGCAATCCTGAACATCTTTACCGTTCATCTGGAAAAAGAAACCAACATACAATTAGCAAGCTTATATTAACGATTCTCCAAACTGACAAATTTAGTGAGGGCATATTATGTGTGTCAATCACTTGGCATTTGGAAAGCTTTCACAGAATTATCTAATGCAGATGCAATGTGAGTCTGGATCAGCAGCTGAGGAACTTACAGGCCAATATGATACAAAAAAGTCAGGAAACCTGATACCAAAAATTTTGCAAAAGGGGAATGAGTATTTTAGAAATTTTTAAAAATCCAGGCACAGTGGCACATGCCTATAGTCCCTGAAACTTGGGAGACTGAGGCAGTAAGATCAAAAGTTTGAGAACAGGATGGGCAACTTAAAGAGATCCTGTCTTAAAAAAGGATGTAGCTCATTGGTAGAACACCCCTGGAGTTCAATCCCCAATACCAAAAAAAAAGAAAAGAAAAGGACACACAAAATCCAAAATTTAGTCTTGGGATATAGCTAAGAGGTGGATTATTAACCTAGAATGTGTGAGGCACGAAGTTCAATCCTAGTACCACGAGCACAAACAAATTCTAAATTCCATGTTCTAGACTCTAGGTTTATGGAAATGAATTAGACATATTCCTAAACACTAAAGGGTTTGTGGACCTGTGGACACCTAGCTTTGCAAAAAGATTAAGTCCCAACAAACTGTGAGAACCATCACACAGGAGGGGGTTTCTTCACATAGTCATAAAAGGATTCTCACTGGAGATGTGCATGAAGTATCTATTCTCTCCAAAGTCAGATTTCAAAAACAACCTGAGCACCAGATAATTAGATAACTTGGCTAAAGTTTGAGTGACTAAGAACTGGTACTAGGTCTTTCTGACTTCCAAGTCCTGATGTAATTTCTGTCACATCAAGCTATCATAAAAATATCACATTTTAGTAGTCAACACAGTGACTTCTACAGGAAAATATTGATAGAATTATTTTTGGTAGTACCAGGCAGCTCCTCACAACAAGGGAAACCTAGAGGTGAAATCTCTGTTCAGATTAAAAAAACATTCATGTAACTATTTTTGTATTTTATGAACAAATTGACAGTTGTATATGGATATTTCCAAGTAAAATCATGCAAATATTAAAAATTTTTGCATCAGTTGTCTTTAATCTATGCAAAGTAAAGAAACAACTGAATTGTTTCATAAAAATTTTCTCCCTTCAGTTTACTTCTTAAAAGTGTGGTCAACAGATCTTTTTTAGATTTTTTTCAACCTTTATTTTTTTAATATATTTTTATGTGGTGCTGAGGCTCAAACCTAGTACCTCACACTTGCTAGGCAAGTGGTCCACCACTGAGCTAAAACCCCAGGCCAACAGATTTTTTACATACATATGCACACAATTTCCTGAAAAATTTGTATATAATATTATGTTTCTAATAAATCTACAATATCTATATTATCCCGTTATCTCTATACATTTGTAAAAACAAAAGCATTTGACTAGGGGCTGGGAATGTTACTCAATGGTACAGTGCATACTTAGCATGCATGAGGCCCTGAGTTCAATCCCTTGCATCTGAGTTGAATGTAAGCTATTTATAAATAACGTAGAAAATAAATTTCTAATCCTTAGCTGCAAAATATAATTATCTGTAGAGATTGCTTTTTTTTCTTTCTTAATGGGGACAGGGGAGGGCTATAAAATTTGGCTGCCTATGTTTACTGCAGTCACAAAAAATAATATTTAAGTGACTTGTAACACTCTTAGAAGGAAAAAATCCCAACTGTGCATCACTTTTTTGAGCACTGAATTGGTAGAAATTTTCTATGTATTACCTCTGGTCACCTGTTGTAGCCTGAACCTACTGATTTAAGTCTTAAAAAAATGAAACTCATTTGAGCTTTCAATTATTCAAAAAAGACTGTGTTACACAGAGTATGTTATTTTAAAAAAAAAACTACTTAAGTGATCCTGACAATCAATCCTTAAAAAGTCTTACTTATTTTAGACATTTCTGATTAAATAAAGTGAGTACATACAAAGGAAGGAAGGAAGGAAGGAAGGAGAAAAAGGGGGAGACTGACAACATATTTATAAGCTAACAATTCTTGGATCAGGTTATCAATGCTATACATTCTTCCCTTTGTCAGACCTGTAAAGCAAAAACCAAATAAAATGATGCATTGCTTCCTCTAATAATAGCAAATACACGCTAGCCTCCAAAGTTCCTAGGACAGTGTTACAGGTAGAAGGGGTTCTATTTCACATGGAAAAAAATCAATAAATAGAATCTAGTAAGTATGCTGTGTGATGGTGATGTAGAATTTAATCTTGAATAACTAGGTTAATGGTGGGGGGGGAGGGACAAGGTCTGTTTGAGATTGTATAAACAGTAAAAGTCAATTTGTTTGGAATTAGTACCTTTATTCTCTGCACTCAACTCCTACCACCAGTCCCAGAGAACCATTAATCTGTGGTCTCCATAGATTTACCTTTTTTGCTACATTTCACATAAATGGAATCATATGACTTGTAAAAAATGTGCTTCAAATATATATTCAATATATATCACTTTGTTAGAGAAAAGCACAAAAATAATATTTGATCAGACTATATAGTTCAGTTAACAAAACTGTTGGTTTTAAAAAGTCACCATTTTTTAGTTTACCCTTTCCTTTGGTAGCAATACCACAGAAAATGTTTTCTGAACTGAGTCATGTACTTTATTTAAATGTGAAATAAAATTTGTCAAAAAAGGGGGACCACATTTCTTTAGAAAATACAATGACACACACTTTCTATCAGTGTATAAGAATATTAATGTGTAAAATTACAATGCAAACCAAATAGAGAAAAATATTGAATGCTTGCAAGGGTAAAATGCACAAAGTACACAAGGGGGCAGCAGAAAGGTGTACACAAATAGTTCCAAACCTGATCTGTTCTTTGGAATTAAAATGGAAGAGCAGAATAATGATTAGGAGAAATGCAATGGCCCTTGCGTTAAAGGCAATGTTAATTTTTTGATCTAGATGCTGGTTTCCACATGTGTTCACTAAGTAACAATTCATTAAGCTGTACAGTTAAGACTTATGAATTGTTCTATATCTGTTATGCACATCAAAAATTCACTAATTTTATAAGGATAACTCCATTAAATTTTTAGCAATAATTGTTACAAAACAGGTTACTTAGGGCAGGATGTGTTTCAGTGTTACAGTGTTTGCCTGACATGCCTGAGGTCTGAGATCAATCCCCAGCATAGCAGCCAAAAAAAAAGAGGCGTTACTTTGAGGTGTACCAAATTATTGTACATAATCATTACTTTTCCTTTATAGTCATTATTCACTCATAGAATGTTGTTACATTGCTTAAGTGTTAGATATGGAGTGTTCTTTCCACCCTCAATACCCTCATCACAAAGTAGGCTTTCCTTCTAACTAATTTCAAAACAGTCTGGGGAAACAGGAAGTTAAAGAACAGCGACTAATGTATTATAGATGGGATTCCTAATTACAAGCAATTATCAATTTTAAAAAAGTAAGACATTCTCATACAGCACCCCAAAAATGTTGTCCTGTGAAACAAAACACTTATCTTCTGCCTACAAGAGAAATTGTTCAGGTGTCTAACAGGTTGCAAAATCTGTAACAGTGAATAGCAAAGAGACAACTAACTCAATTGGTTTGCAATCACCATAAAAGATTTCGTTCATGAGGTTACTGCCAGTCAGGGAAGTTTAACCAGGTTATCACTAAATTCAAACAAGGGAGATAACTTTCTTTCAAAACCGAATGCATACTGTGAGAATCACGGTTCTTCCAGGGTGTCCAGAAAGGGGTACTGAGCGATGGAAGTCCAGCAGGCTAAATCATACTCTAGGAATAGTTTTCATGATAAGATGTGATCACCACATGCGTTTCGCTAGCAATTCCCCAGAAATATCTACTCTATATGGCAATACCTAATAAATTCTATGGGAAAGGGTCATTTCTAGTCAGCAGTGAAAAAAAACAAGGTGGGGAATTTAAAAAAAAAAAATCAAACGATTTACATATGAATAGACAAAGGCATTTCTGAAAGAGGCATAACAGATCCCATTTCTGAAGCCGAAATTACTGTTGACTGCAGGAAGGGCACAAGCTTTAAATTTTCCCAATTTTCAAATTTAAAACGATCCCATCCAACTCCCACCACGGAAGGGCTTGCTGGCAAGGATGAAGGAAGCTGTGAAGGCGAAATCAACTTCAGGGAAAAAAATAATAGAAGATGCCCACACGATCAAGCCGGTCGCACTTGAAAGGCCTCCACTCGGAAACAAATCACACGCCTGCTATCCAAAATGCGCACGCACACTCACGCACGAACATGTGAAGTGCAAAAAAAAAAAAAAAAAAGCCCAAACCAAAACATCACAAGGCGCGCGCACACACCCACCCCCAAGAGCAGAGCAGGGCTAACACTTAAGGCACCTTTAAAGGAAACCCCTCGCGGCTTTGGCTTACGGAAACATTTTACAGTGTCGCCAAGAAGCGATTTTCAAAGCGTCTGAAAAACGTGCAAATTGTCTGAAAACAGTGCCTGGCAACTGAGACAGTTTGCAAGCGTGATTCAGAGGTCTGCCAGGGAAACAAAAGAGGCCTCTCTCCTGCCCGTGCGACCGCACATGGCAGGAGAGGTGCTCCCTCCGGCAGGGCTCATCTGAAGCCAGGCGACGACCGAAGTCCGGGCGCGAGCGGTACATACTAGGGATCGCTCTGCGACGCGGACGCGGCCACGGAGTTTCCATTGGTCGGGGAGCCGCCCAGCTTCAGTTTCTCCAGGTACTCGGCGTGCACGGGCTTGTGGCACTGCAGGACCTTGATGGCATCTTCGATCTTGAACCACTCTCGCTTGCGCCCGATGCTAATGGAATCTTCCCAGTCTTCCAGCAGCTCGGTGACAGTCAGTACATACACGTACGTCCTGTGCTTGCGATCTTGGTTCTGTTCGAAAACGCCCAGGAGCCGGCCCAACTTCCCCTTGACTCCCGCCTCTTCGTACACCTCTCGCACCGCCGCGCCGCCCGGCTCCTCCTCGGGCTCCATGCCCCCGCCGGGCACGATCCAGCGGTCCGGGTAGCGGCTGCTGCTCACCAGCAGCACCTCGTCCTCGCGCTCGCTGCGGAAGCACAGGCACGCCGCCCGCTTCTTGAAGCCCTCGGGGTCGTAGGTCCGCGTCTGGTTCGGCTTGCACTTCATCCTCGAGGCCGCCGCCAGAGTGGCCAGAGCCGCCGCGGAGCAGCCGAGGAGCTGGCGTGCAGAGAAAGGGCCGGGCGAGGGCGAGAGCTGGGGCGAGGGATCACGCTCGGGCTCGGGCTCAGGCTCCGGCTCCAGAGAGAGTCGCCGGAGCGGCGAGTGCGGCCGAGGGAAGACTAGGCGGGCGCTGGGGCGGGCGCGGGGGCGGGGGCGAGCCGGCGCGTCAGTCAGTCCGCGGGGCGGGCAGCCGCCGGCCGGGCGCGCGGAGGGTCCCCACCCGCCGACTGATTGGAGGCGCCACTTCCGCCGCCTCCCCGGACCCGGCAGCCCACGACTCCGCACGCAGCCCACCGCGTCGCCGCCGCCGCCGGTGCGCCGCTCCCGCCCTCCGTCGCTCAGCAGCCTGGCAGGGGTTGAGCGAGGTGAGGCGCATTCGCGTGCGCGCTCGCGGGCCGGTCCGCGTGCGCGTCCACGGCGGAGGGCGAGGGGCGGGGGCGGGGGTCTCCTGGCTCCCGCAGCGCGCGACGCTGAAGGCCCACTGCGCAGGCGCCCCGCACCTCTGGGGCCGGCAACCTCCTGCCCACGCAGCGAGATTCGCCGCATTGGCACCTGGCCCGGGAACCGCTCCACGTGTGTCTTTCTGCCCAGCGTGGCTGTGGCTGTGGCGCCGCTGGACAGTGCTCCTCACCACCCCACCCCACCCCACCCATACGCGGGTCTGTACACACCAGCGGGCCCACGCCATCCTCATCCTCATCTCCCAGGATGAAAGGCACTGCCTGTTGGTGGGAAGAGCCCCCTGTCCGCAAGATGACCAGCGCGGTTCCTGGCAGGCTCGTCTTTGCTGAGTCACATCATGCAGTTTTCTTTCTTCAACAGGTTCTCCACCTTGCCAGGCATCTTGGCACAACCCCGCTCTTAAAGCATTTCTTAAACCCCTATTTACATCGTCCCTAACCTCTCTGTTCCTCAGTTTCCTCCTCAGTCAACTCCTTGCCTCCTAGTTGCAGCCCTTTGAACTTTGAATCACAGGCACCTCACAAGTACAAAACCACCGGGTGGTCTTGTATCAAATCCCAAGTATCCGCACACCCCCACCACGCTTCTCCTCCTTTCTTATCTGTAACTGTTGCAAGCGCTTTGGGGAGAGGTGTGCATGGCACTCCATGAAGTCCACGTTTTACATTTTGACTTACAAAAATGTCTGACCTGTGACTCCAGCAAGACCACTTGGTGCGCTCTCTCCTCTGTTTGCTCATCCGAAAACTGGCACCTCAGAGCCCCAGAGTAAGCCATATACAGCCTTCCTCCTCCCTTTGATTCTTCTCAGTGTTTCCCTGGCCCATTCTTAGAGGAGAATGTCTTATAGAGAAGTCTGATACCCACTAATATTGCGGTATTGGAAACTTTGTCTCTCACTGACAGGCTGTTGGCATCAGCCAAGTGTGAAGGGGAAGTCATGGAAACCTACTTTGAAATCATCCCTTCCTCTGAGGAAGATGCACTCTGAAAAGTAAATGGAAACCAGTTATGAAACATTAAGTTTCTAGGGATCTGCTTCAGTCCATGTATATCCAGAATTGCTAATGAAGATGATGGTCCTTTCCCAAGGACAACAAAAGCCTGAACTATCTAGGGCAGGATGTGACAAAAATTACTGGGTCCCCCAGGCACGAGGGTGCATACCTGTAATCCCAGCAGCTAAGGAGGTTGAGACAGGGGAATCGCCAGTTCAAAGCCAGCCTAAGTTAAAGCAAAGCGCTAAGCAACTCAGTGAGACCCTGTCTCTAATTAGAATACAAAAAAGTGCTGGGGATGTGGCTCATTGGCTGGGTGCCCCCGAGTTCAATCCCTGTTATGCCCCCCACCCCCAAAAAAGGACTGGGTCATACATGAAGAACCTGATGAAATGAAAACAGAATGACTTCAATAAATGGAGATACTGTTTCTACTGTTGGTATGTCCAAGATGGATGGGTGATCAAAGAGCTTTTCAGGGAAACAAAACGTGGTCATTGAAAACAAGCTTTAAAGTCAAATTCCTCAGTGTTACCATATCTCACAACTACACACATGATGTTAAACACTTAGAAAAATTCCATTACAATCAGGATGAACATAAATATGCCTATTATCACCCACATTATTAAATAGTTTTAAAGTTCTTTGTGGTGTAAAGAGATTATAAACAGGAAGAAGTCCATATTGGTGAAATCAAAGTTATCATGATTTCCTGACAACAAGAATATATTCTTAGGACATGCCTCAGGGAAAATGTACAAATTGCTGTAAATAGAAGAATGAAACACTGATCTTTTGAAGATCTAGAACTTTCAGGCATATCAGTAATTGTGTAGAAAATAACATGGAGAAATGATGACATTCAAATTGGCAATGTCACCAACCAAAACACAAGTAAACTTGCAAGGGATCCTAAACATTATGGTGAGGAGTAAGGAGTGGAAGATGATAGCAATTCTGCTCAAGGATCTGAAAGATGATCTGAGTAAAGCAAGAAGCACTCAGCAAAGCTGGCAGATTGGACTGGTGTCTGGGGTGCAGTGGTCCACCCAGGCCCCAGCCATGTCCCAATCCATTTCACATTGCAGGTCCCATCTCCCTTTCTCCCCAGAGGTGCCCTTTTCTAGTTTATTCCATTCCTTCCCCAGAACACTCTGCTTATGCAACATCTCTGCTGGGGACATATCCATGGCAAGTGAGAGGACTAGGAACATTTGAATATGGAAGGAGAGGCAGGCAGGACTCCTGGTGGCAAAGTCATGGCATGATTCTGGATAGGGAGATCCACAACTTACACGTCTGATACAACAACAAGGAAATTTTCAGGGTAGGTTTTTTTTTTCCAGAATTTCACAAAATAATTTTGTTTGTTCACCTCTGAGAGGAATAGGGCGAGAATGGCCATGATTTATAAAACTTAATAACTTTAAGAATAAAAATCATTTTTAGGAGCCCAGCATCACAGGGAATAGTCTATTCTTATTTAAAATGTTTTTCTGAGCTGTAATTCTGAATCACTGTGGCACTAGACTTTTAGGGTAATGAGTGCAGTGTGTTCACGCTGGCCTGTGTCTCCTTGCTCTGTGTTGCTGGGCTTGACCTTAGAACTGGCTTTGTCAAGCAGCGAACAGCAAATGTGAAGTAAACATAGAGCTGAGAATTGCTTGTACATTAGGGCTCTTCTGTCTTTGGGCTTTTGAAACCCCCTGACAGCAACCTGAAGCAGCCTAGGTTAGCTGGATGATGAAAGCCTTATGTCCCTTTCATCCCATTCACCCAGCTGACACGGAACCAGTTGCCCAACATATGGATGAGACCATCCTGAACCCTTCAGCCCCAGCAGAGCCACTTAGCTGAAAGGTCCCACATGCATAAGTAAGCCTGATCGAGAGAGCAAAAAATCACTTAGATGAGCCCAGCCGAAATGATCAACCTGCAGAATTCTTGATAATTGTTGCAATTCTTGTTGTAAAGTGCTAATCTTTGGGGTGCTTTGTCATGCATTAAAAGTTAGCTGATACAAATATTAACCATTTAATGAGATCAAAGTTCAAACAAAAGCAGAGAAATTAATTTCCTAGAAACCTAACCTCTGCTTAAAGTGGATGGCATTTAACCTTGCTGGAGTCAGAAGGAAAGGGATGAGGTTAAGTCACCTAATCTTTACTGATTACATCTGTGTGACAAGCGCCCTGTAAGCCTGTGATGTTATTTAATGGTCATCCCATCCACTCTTAGGGAGGGAGGCAGTTACTGTGTCCATTTTATAAAAGAGAACACTGAGGCTTAGAGTGGAGCTTGTATGTGAAAGCAAGGTACCATGTTTCCGTAGACTGCATTGTCACAACATCACCATGTCTTGGCAGATGGAATATTCTTTCAAATGGTTTGCTGTGGCCTTCTGTGATGTCATTCAGTGTTGTCCCTTAGGTAAGATGTTTCACCAAGTTTGGTGAAAGAAAATTTCCTTCATGGTGTTGTTGGGTACAATAAGTGAAAAGTGCCCATCCATTCCCAGCAATGAACGCCTTTGTCACCTTGCCATGGAGCCTAACCACTTGAAGCTTCAGTTTCCCCTGTGAGATAGAATGGAATGCAGGGATGCAGACAAGAAGATGCTATCTTGTCATCACTCTAGGCCAGTGATGGTCAACCTAATTTTACATACTTAATCTTCATTTGCCAATGAGTCTGAAAAGTGGGTATCAAAATCCCCCTCAATAGATTCATAAATGAGCTGGAAAAGCTGAAAGCAAGAAGCCAGTATGTGTTGGAGTTGGGATTCAGATGCATGGACTCTTTGGGTAACTTTCTGGCATACACTATGCAAATGTCCGTCATGTTAGGAGTTGCGGAGATACACAGAGGCCTGGCATTCCTTTTGGTTAAGTCTTCCTCCTCTCAACATTTTGTTTCTTCCTGGGAAACCCAGGCACCCAAGGGAATGTAGCTTTCATGTAAATTCTAGACACCCAGGACCCAAGCTGAGAGGATGTGCTCTGAAACCAAGAAGCCTGGGCCTCATATTCTGCAGCAGTAGCAGCATGCTCATGGGAAGTTGGGGGCTTTACCAGTGAGAAAGCCAAGGAAGCGGGAGCCATCTCCTCTGTGGCTGGTTTTAGTGGAGTCCAGGCCTGAGAGAGAGGAGCCCTGTGGAAATAACCTGGGGATAGACAATGGGAGTCACCATCCCTGAACTAGACAGTACTCCCAGGTGGACCCAGCTGTCAGGAGAGGGACTTCCAGGACATACCTGACAGACTTTCATGGTACTTAAAGGGGAAGCAAATCCAGAAGAAGTGGTTCCAGCATTGGTCAATGAGGAAAATAATGGCTAGAATTTAAATCTATCCCTCTCTGTAGCTGTGCATCTGTATGCATGTTAATGTCTTGTTGCCTTAATATTTCTCATCTGTAAAATGTGATAGGTACTTAGGAAGTCATGAGTACCTACTTCATGACCCTCATCTCTCCCAGAGGTACTTTTCTGACCATGTGCTCAGTCACCCCTTCACAGGGATTAAACCACTGGCACCTGCTTTTCCAGGCATTCTTTTTTTTTATTGTAAACAAATGGGATACATATTGTTTCTCTGTTTGTACATAGAGTAAAGGCATACCATTTGTGTAATCATAAATTTACATAGGGTGATGTTGGTTGATTCATTCTGTTATTTTTCCCCTTCCCCCCACCCCTCCCATCCCTCTTTTCCCTCTATACAGTCCTTCCTTCCCCCATTCTTGCCCCCCTCCCTAACCCTCACTCTAACCCTAAAACTAACCCCTCCCACGCCCCATTATGTATCATCATCCACTTATCAGTGAGATCATTCTTCCTTTGGTTTTTTGAGATTGGCTTATCTCACTTAGCATGATATTCTCCAATTTCGTCCATTTGCCTGCAAATGTTTCCAGGCATTCTTCAGCTTTAATTGTACCATATCTCCATTCAAGAGTTCTGGAACATTCCATTGGCATCCTGGTGAGAAGGGAAGATTGGGAGACAGCATGAAGTGTAACTGTTTCAATGTGAGTCAGGACCTGATGTCCTGCAAAGGCTCAGAAAAATGGTTGGAAAGAAACATTGTGACAGAAGATACAAGTACCAGAAAATGTATTTATTATTGTTTCTGTTCATTGTGTGTTACCAATCGGAAATGTAATGTTTGTGACCTTGGGGCAGCTCACTAGGTGTCTTTTCATCCTAGGAGGTGATGCAGGCTTTGTCTATCCTGTCAACCTCTGTTAAGTTCCCCAATTCTTTGTTTCTGTATGTACAATGGACACACTTTTTCCCTCAAACACGAAAGTGCCTTTAGAATGTGTCTCTAGTAGTGAATTCACTAAAACCTTCTCAAACACAAAATGATTGTTATTCAAAATGCCCCCATGTTTTGTTTGTTTGTTTGTTTGTGTCCTAGTTGAATTACAGGTATGGAGAGGATTGCATTTGTGCACTCACAACAGAGATGTGCCCAGGACCAGATGGTCAACAGGGTGTTCAGTGGACTTGTTGAG
The DNA here is from genome assembly GCF_902686445.1 of Sciurus carolinensis. Taxonomy (NCBI): domain Eukaryota; kingdom Metazoa; phylum Chordata; class Mammalia; order Rodentia; family Sciuridae; genus Sciurus; species Sciurus carolinensis. The sequence goes on from NC_062232.1 coordinate 42,266,705, forward strand.
TCCACGTGAGCTCTTCCACTCTCACGCCTAGAATTGTCCATCTTTGCTCACCAGCTCTGCCTCAACCCCCTTGGCTGTGGCCCTGCTTTCTCGGGTGCTCAGGGTGTGCTGAGTGCTATGCCAGCACCAAGCCTTGTAACTGCCCATCTTCTTCCCTCTGAGGGTCATGCTAAATCCTTACACAAGCCTACGAGGCTCTTTGAAGGGCTGGCACATTTCCTATTTGACTTTGCCATGAGTGTGTCCCCTTCACTCACTCACCTCGCCTGGCCTGGACTCTAAGACTCTGGGTTTTCTCCAGCAGGCGCCCTCCTCAGGTCCTCTCTTCTAGCCATTCCCTCTGCCTGGAAGGCGCCTCTCTTTTGTCCACCAGGCTATGCCTCACTTCCATCCATGACTTGAACAGTCCTCAGCTCCCGAGACCGCTGTGTCGCATATTGTTAAGGGCACCCATCTGTGAATCCCTTTCCCTGGTGTTCCTGATCATTTATGATGGCCCAAATTTTGTTTGTATCACAGCTCTTATCACCTGATGGACTGAAATTCACCTACTTATGTTGTTTATTGCTTTTCCCTTTATGTCACCATGGACCCAGCTAGAGTCTCAAGGTGCCTCATTTTCTGTGGCACCTTGGTAGGCAGAGCCAGCAGTTCTTACCACACACCCCACTGATGTAGGATCTCTGTCTCTTGCCCACTGGTGTATCTCACCCACCCTGAATTTGCTGCAGCACATGTGATTTAGTCATCCAGAAACTACCTGTGGGAGGGGTGGGAATGTAATTCTGTGGCAGAGTGCCTTACCTAGTGTGTGGAAGGACCTGGGTTCCATCCCCAGTGCCACATTGAAAGGGGACACCTCCTGGGCTGAGGAGGTGGCTTTGTGAGGGACCTCTTGCCTAGCATTTACAAGTCCCTGTGTTCCATCCCGAGAACTTTAGGAACAAAAAAGAAAGAAAATGCCTGCTGTGTCTCAGGAATGGAATCCCAACTACGCAGAGGGCTGATGCAGGAAGATCACACTGTTCCAGGTCAGCCTTTGCAACTTAGGAGACCCTGTCTCAAAATAGTATGAGAAGTGAAGGTGATGTAGCTCAGTGAGAGGGTGCCCCCAATTCTCATCCTCGGTACCCCTCCCAACCAAAATGAAAGAAAATTCCTTTAGACATATAAGGAATGGTTTTGCCTCCCCTGCTAGATTGGCCCTGAGGGGCAGGTCCACGTTTCATTGGTCTTGTAAGTCTGCCATCCAGCATGGCCTCTGAGAAGATGAGAAAGGTGCCATTGATTGTTTGCTTAATCAATTAATCTTCTGCAGTGACACTCATTGGGAAAGCATTCTCTTTCCAATTGGCTGTCACTCCATCATTTGCCATCTGTGTCAACCCCAGGGAGCAACCAGGTTTCCCAAAAACCGTGGTCAGCCATGAAGGGTCTGAGGGCTGGAGGTTGGCCTCATTTTCTGTGGCACCTTGGTAGGCAGAGCCAGCAGTTCTTACCACACACCCCACTGTAAGTGATGGTTTTTCCTTCACCTGTGCACAGCTTGTAATATAATTTGCCCATTATATTTTACTTAAGTAAGACGATATCTTGTAGAATAACACATAATTGTATGATTAAGCATGGTGGACACAATGCAATATTGTGAGATAGATGAACATATCCTCGAGACTGATTATTTAATGACAGGCCACATATTATATGCTATCTTCAGCACTTCATTTATCTTCTCTTTAATCCTGAGGAAAACCCCTTCAAGGGAAATATCATCATTCCTATTTTTTGATAGAGAATGTTGAGATCCAAGGCATTGTAGAACTTGCCCCATATCTTAGAACTCTAGATAGCCAGAAGGGTTGGGAAATTCAGGGCTCTTGGGGTGACACCCCTGGAAACCTGCAGCACAGGGAGATCCCACCTGGGCTAGCCCCCTGCATCTCTCTCCCATTCCCTCCATTCCTCTCCCTGCTGGCTTTTCCATCTCTCTGCACACACACTTTCAGAAATTCCTTATTGTAGAATGCTCCTTCCAGGTTCTTTGGCCAAATGTTCGTAAATTCCATACTGATTCCGGCTGTGGAAGGGAGGGGACTGATTTGGGTTCCTGTAAAGAGACAGATTACTTGTTACTGATAACTCTTGTGGTTTTGATGAGGGTGCATCCTGATGCAGGCCCTTGGTTACAGGTCTGGTTTCTGTGTGTGGGAACAGCAAACTTGGCAGAGTACCTTCCCTTCCACAAAGACCAGTCTAGCCCAGGAGGGAAAACAGGTATCCTGTCCATGGCACTGCTGTGTATCCACAGGCCCATGTAAAATGAGGTCATTCCATCAGATCAAAATGGCCTCATGATCATCAAGGATTTCTCAAATGTCTTCTCAAGGTTTATTTAATGAAGTCAAGGCACATCCAAGTAATGCTTTGTTATGCAAATTCTGGTTGTGAAAATGGTTCCACAGAAAAGCTTCTAGTGGCACCAAGAAAATGGATGTTTTTGGAGAGCTGCCTCATTGGCACTGTGGCAGCTTGGATTTGACCATGGGCTTCAAGCTGGCATCATTCTCTGGGAATTCAGAGACTGGAAGGAAAATGGTTTTTCCTATTCTCCTTTCCATTTTCCAGTTCATTTCTAGGTAAGCTTGAAAATGTCAGGTTGTGTTTGTAGTTTTCCAAAAACACTATGTTGATAGGAGAGGATAGCAATCAAACTCCTAGCTTCTGAACTTAGCTTTACTTCAGTCAAATAGCTTTTACTTCCAGCCTGCATCTTAGAAAAGTGAATCATGAAAGCATACTATGTATTTTGTATAGGTGCAAGGACAAATGCATCAGACTTCTGGTCCTCCAACACATACTAGCTTCTAGAAAAGTTTTCATGGCATCTGTAACCCAAAAGGCATTCCAATGTTTGGCTTTGTAGAAGACATCCTCTGTCCTACCTCCAATTTGGAAATGTGGTGGGAAATTCAGGGCTTTTGCTGGTGATAGCCTCTGGCAACCTGCAGCCCAGGGAGATCCCAGCTGGGCTGGCCTCCAGCAGTTTTTGCTATCCGTGTTTCAACGTGAAATATAATAATTCAGCAAAACTTCCTCAATGCTTACCATGTCTCCAGAATGCTAGGTCATATGGAATGTGGAAAAAATAAATGAAATATGACTCTAGTCTATAACCATCTCAATGGAAAACAAAAAAGAACTACAAATTCTGAATTATAAAAATAGTCAAGGTACATTTGCCATGCCAAGAGGAGGAAAGAAGATGAAAAGAAATAAACTGAGGGAACAATAGGAAACAGGAGCAGGAATGAAATCAAGAGAACTTAATCCTTGTAACTATGAACTTCCATGTCTGTGCCTGTAATTTCCATTGCTTTGGGATTCACAGACTTGATTTTGTATTTCTAAATATTTATGCTTTCTAACCAAATGTAAATAATCAAATAAGCATTCTTATACTCATTAATTCATCCAGTTAAAATTTTATCATTTTTTTGCACATCAGTCACTTTTTATTTGCAAAGCCTAGGTGAAATTCAAAAGTAATCCCATGTGAGAACATCTCAGAAAACAGAGATTATCAGAAAGGCCAACATCAATTATGATGCCTGGAAGTCAGAAATGCACTGGTACTAGAAGCTATTGAAAAATTGGAGCTGGGATAAAAATCAAGAATTCCCCATGTTCCATGCATTGTGGTAAGTACTATGGTTAGAGAGGTCATTGAGGCATTGTACAGCTGTCTTAGTGTAGAAAATCATGCAGGCAGATCTTAAACTCAGTGGTTTGTAAAAGCTTGTTAAATTTTTTTTTTCTAAAATGGTTAACGCACTTGTGGATCACACATGGGATTTATGATTTAGAATCCTGGAACTTTGATTGGAGCACAGAGCTAGATGGTGTTGGAGCCCGTCTGTCTGTTTTGTTGTTGTTGTTGTTGTTTTTCTTTTTGGGTGACACTAAAATCTCAAGCAATACCTATGACACCAGTCCCTTTTTCATAGTAAGTTATTTTAATTTAATTCAGAGTGACTACCAGTCATTCCCCTGACTTTGCTTCTGTGTTGTTGACCCACAGCAGAATCCTGGAACTGAAAACTCCACCTCATTTAAAAGACAGAGACTGAAAGGGCAGCTCCAGCATGGGAGCCCTTCCTGGGGATTATGACCCCATCTTACCTGGCAGTGTCCTTTGTTGTTGCTGTCACACTTCAAGCTCTGTTCTTGCCTCTCTATTCTAATTAATCTTCAATATACAACATTTAGAATTCTCTGCACTGTGCCTTTGGCTCTGCTTGTTTTAATTTACACCTTAGAGCTGCATGTGGTTATGGCTGAGCCAGAAATTATTCCTCATCCTCTCCAGTAGGTTGGATAAAACAGAAAATTGCTTTAACCACAACAGATTTAATACAGTAATAACTTCAATGCCTGTGTCTTAGTTTTCTACTGCTGCATAAAAAAATCACCACAAACAGCACACATTTATTTTTCCAATTTCCAAAGATCAGATATCTGTCATTGGTCAACTAAATTCTTTGCTAAGGGTCTTATAAATTTGAAACCAAGTTGTCAGCTATATTAGGATCTTATCTGGAAGTTTTGCCAAAGTATATGCTTCCAAACTTATTCAGGACCTGAATTCAGTACCCTCTTCATGTAGCCATATTGATTTCTTTATTCAAATCTTCATGTTTCTCTAATCTGGGACTAATCCTGAGTTTTTCCCCTAGTTTCCACTCAAAGCACATAAAACATGTATATAAAGATAAATATGAATAATTGTAAAGTGAAAATATATGAACCCACAACCTAAAATTATGAAATTAAATATTATTAAAATTCTAGTGCCTGTTATATCTCCCTCTGAGACCACAACTATATATTATATCTCATTCATAGAGGTATTTACCATCCTCATCATTGCTTACGATCTCTTCATTGCTGCTCATTACATCTTTGCCACAAAGGAAAAGAACTCTAATCAATTTAGTTAAGTTCATTGTGGGGGTTTTTGTTTGTTTTGTTTTGTTTTGTTTTGTTTTTACTCTGTGGAACCATAGCTCTGAGTTTTTATTGCACACTTAGGGAACCACCTTATTTAATTTGTTTCTAGAAGATCATAGAAATATTTAAAAGCAAACACTCTTCCCAGGTTAAAGAAGGCCCCTACTGTGTGCTTAGGAGTGAACTAAGTTCCAATGAGAGCTAAATGTATTCATAACATTCAGTGAGACTGTACTTGTGAATATGGTGCCTAATAGTGTATAGTGCTACAACCAAATACGGTTCAGGATAGCAGCAAGGCCATGAGTATTGCATTAGAGATTCCATGTAGCACCTCTTACTGGCATTTTGACTGAGCAAGTCTTTCTACCACTTTGAGCCTGTGTATACATTTGAAACAGAGATAGATTTAAATTTTACTCACCAGGGTCATACACATGGTATACTGTAGGTTCTCAACAAGTGGTAGATGCTGTTAACACTGTAATAAATTGTGCAAGTCAGATGGAAGGATCAAAAAAAATTACATTCTATCTATATAACATAGACAGCATATATATAAGACTAACAACCTGAGTGCATACAAGATATTTGTGTGATAGTGTGTTGATCCAGTCCTAAAAAGTGGACTATAATAGCTAATTTAAGTGGTAGGAGGCTACACATTATGGTCAGAAATATTGAGGTTCATAATTTTAATCATGATGAAAATTGCCTCTGATTATGTAAATTTATGCCCCCAAAATAGATAAAGTCTGACTCCTGGTAGGCACCTGAGGAACATGGTTAGATCTGAGTCCTTCAAACCAGAAATACCTAAATTAATGATGTATTTCTAAAACAAAGAAAGAATAAAAGACAGTAATGAGAGTTAACTTGTTTTGGGTATCTCCTCTATCCAAGAAAGATGTTGCTCAAAACATATTATATACATCATCTCATTTAATCCTTACCATGGCCCCCAGTCAAAAACTTTGAATTCAGAATTTAACTTTTCTGTTATTATACAGTTAATAAATGAAGTTCCTAACAATTTATTCTGATGATTATCTGGAGCGCCCTTTCCTTAGAGGGCAGGTACTTTTTTGAGAAAATTTCAAACTTATAAAATAGTTGCAAGAATAGCACAAAGAACTCCCACTTACACTATACTGCAACCTAATATCTAATATATGTATATATTATATATATATGTCTCTGTGTGTCTCTCTCTTTGCATACACATAGAGATGCATAGATGCACACTCATATGCATATATATATATTTTTTCTAAACCATTTGAGAGTGAGCTTCAGACATATCTTTTCATCCTAAATACTTCAGACAGAGACAGAGTTACTGAAGGTGATCAAGTACACAAATATAGAAAATGTTAACAATTGTCATATTGGGGGGAAGTACAGCATGAACAGGAGTTTTTTTGTACTATTCTTGCAATATTTTTATAAGTTCAAAATCATCTTGAGAGTAAGGATGTTCTCATACACACATACAATATGATTATCAAAACCAGAATAGTCACATTGATACAACAGTATTGTCTATCTCATTTATGGACCTTTTTCAATTGTGGGCAATTTTTCAACAATGTCAGTTATAAAATGTTTTCTGATGATCTGGTCTATGATCCTGCCTAACAGCATGCATTTTGTTGTTTCTTTCTTTTTTCTTTTCTTTTTTTGGTACTGGGGATTGAATTCAGGGGCACTTAGCCACTGAACCACATTCCCAGTCCTTTTTATATTTCAGTTTGAAACAGATCTTGCTGAGTTTCTTAGGGCCTCTCTGAATTGCTGAGACTGGCTTTGAACTTGAGATCCTCCTGCCTCAGTCTCCCAAGCCATTAGGATTACAGGTGTGCGCCACCACACCTCATTGGTTGTTATTTCACTTTAGTCTTCTTCAGTCTGGAGCAAGTCCTCAAACTTTCTTTGTCTTTCATGACTTTTAAAGTCTTTTAAAGTTTCATCAACTCAATAGTGTCCTTCAATTTGAGTTTACCTGATTTTCTATCCTCTTTATTAGATTCAGCATATACATTTTTGTCAGGAGTACCACAAAAATGATACCATTTCCTTCCCAATTCATTTTAACAGTTGACACATGAAATCTACTCATTACATAACTGATGATGTCAAATTTGGTCATTTGGTTAAGATTGTATTCACAAGACTCCTTCAATGTAAAGTTACTGTTTCCTTTGTAAATTTAAATATATTACGGGAGACACTATTTTATCCATTGATGATTTTTGTCTGAATCCACTAATACATGATGGCTGAAAATGATCTTTCTAACTCCATCATTTTTCAACTTTTTTTTAAAAAAGCATGTATTTTTTTAACTGAGAAATAAAAATTTATCACGTACAACATGAGGTTTGGAAATAATTATACATTGTAGAATGGCTCAATCAAGGTAATTAATGTTTGCATTACCTCATGTACTTATCATTTCTTGTGGTGAGAATGCAGAACGAGTCTATTCTCAGCAATTTTCAATAATACAATACATTGTTATTAACTATACTCGCTGCACTATACAATGGGTCTCTTGAATTTATTCCTCCTATCTAACATATTTTCTGTCGTTTGATTAATATCTCTCTGGTGTCTCCCCACCAGCTCTTGCTACTGTTCAACTTTTTAAAAATTCAGCATATTAGTGAGATCGTGTAGTATTTGATTTCCTGTGCCTGGGATACTTCACTGAACATAATGTCCATATTTTCACAAATGATAGGATTTCCTTCTTTTTAAAGAATGAATAGTGTTTTATTGTGTATACATACCACATTTTCTTTATCCATTCACATATCAATTGGCACATATTGATTCCATATCTTGGCTATCGTGAATGATGCTGCAATTGAACTTGGGAGCAACAGTATTTCTTTGATACCTGCAAGATGGTATTATAGAGTAATGAAGAGCTTTAACGGTTCCCTAGTTTATTTATTCATTTATTTATATCATTATGAGATCCTGGATATAGATTTTATTAACTGGATAGTAATCTATTATCATCATCATTTATTTTGATGCTCAAATTGGCCCACATTTAGCCACTGGAAGATCCTTGAAACTGGTACTGTGTCCTTTTGACATATCCCTATTTTTCTTTGAAACTTTTTTACTTTATGGTATTTCTGTCTCTTTGTACTTTCTTTGCTCCGACTCTGGAATCAGACAATAATCTAAGAAACTCTTGCTTCTTTTAGTGTAGAATAGTGTTTATACTCAAGTCTGCACTCTAAAACACCTGTTTCTACTGACATTATTGCTTTGCAATCCCCTAAAATTCCCTTAATTTTAGTTACCTAATATGTAAGGTGCACATGAAAATTGTTTTTTGTCATAGATGTGTTGTGAAGAAATTAAAATATTTCATAAAATGCTTGACACAGAAATAATTTTTAGAAAGGGATCATTTAAGCATGAGAATGAGTGATACTATTATTAATTATGAATTATAACCCAATGGATAAAATAATAATCCATAAGTACATTTGAAAAAAGTGTTAGGTCTATTATAATTTTTTTCATATTTCTTTTTTATTATAAGCAAATGGGGTACATCTTGTTTCTCTGTTTGTATGTGAAATAGAGGCATACCATTTGTGTAATCATACATTTACCTAGGGTAATAGTTTTTGATTCATTCTGTTATTTTTTCCTTCCCCCCCATCCCTCCCACCCCTCTTTTCCCTCTATACAGTCCCTCCTTCCTCCATTCTTGCCTCCCTCCCACCCCTATTATGTGTCATCATCCGCTTATCAGCAATAATTCTTGATACTATCAAATACTTGTGACAGTCAATGAGATCCATCTCTGGGAAAAAATCAAGATTACAATATTAACCTTGTCAAGCCAAGAACAACAGTATCAAAGCACCTGCAGAAGTGGAAATATGAGAGACCCTTATCTTATATCATAAATAGAAATATCAAATCAAAATGCATGAAACACCTAAACATAAAACCTGAAACTTTAAAACTCCTAAAAGAGAAAATAGGAAAAAAGGTCCTTGACATTGGTCTTAGTGATGATATTTTGGGTATCACATAAAATTCTGAAGTTACAAAAATAAAAATAAATGGAACTACCTCAAAATAAAAACTATCTGTACAACAAAGGTAATACAAATAAAAAGGTACCCTATAGAATGTAGGCAATATTTGAAAACTACTTATTTTATAAAGGTTTTCTATCCAAAATGTATAAATAATACTTACAACTCAATAGAGAATAAATCATTTATTTAAAGAATGGAAAAAGGACCTGAACAGACATATCTCCAAAGACGACATAAATATGGCCAAACCATAATATGAAAAGGTACCCAACATCACTAATGACTAGAAAAATTCAAATAAAAATGACTAAGATATCACTTCATACCCATTAGGATTGCTATTATCAAAAAGACAAGAGAGGTAGCTCAGTGGTAGAGCGCTTCCTACTTTATAGCTTGTGTGAGACCCTGGGTTCCATCTCCAGCACTAGAAGAAGAGAGAGAGAGAGAGAGAGAGAGAGAGAGAGAGAGAGAGAGAGAGAGAGAGAAGAGGAAAGGAAAGAAAATACAACAGATAACAAATGTTAATGAAAGTGTGGAGAAAATGGAATACTTATACACTATTAGTGTGAATGTACACTTGTATAGCCATTATGAAAATCAGTATGGAGATTCCTAAGGAAATTAATAAAAACATATATACTATATGACCTGGTAAACCCTCTTCTGATTGTGTAGTCAAAGGAGATGAATCATCACCTTGTACAGATACATTCACTCCCATGTTCATTGTAATAATGTTCACAATAGCCAAAGCATGGAATCAACTTAAGTATCTGTGGACTGAGGCATGTATGAGTACAATGTGGTATGTATGCCCAATGGGATGTTGTTCACTATAAAAAAAGAGAGCCTGACATTTACAACATGTATGGACCTGGAGGGCATTATGCTGAGTGGAATGAGTCATATATAGAAATTAAAATACTGCACAATCTCAATTTTAGGTGGAATCTAAAAGGGAAAAAGGTCAATGATAAGAGAGAATAAAGCAGTGGTTGCCAGGGGCAGGGTGGGAGAGAGGAAATGGGGAATATACAAAGGATACAAAGAGGCAGACATGTCTAATTTTAAAATCTAGAGATCTAGCATATAATAGTATCCTTCCACTACAATGGCCTTAACCCCACTGTGCTATAAACAGCTATTTATCTGTGTCATTCATTAGACTGAGAGCTGATAGATGTGACACAGTGCCTGTCAGATAGGAGACATTCAATAAGTGTTTGTTGAAAGCACAAATGAAAGTGTTGATCAATTTAAAATGTCTCTTTTGGATAATGGAGAGAAGGAAATGGAGGGGAGGAAACTGAGTCTCAGAGAAGTAGTACAAATCCTAAGAGCTGGAGGTAGAATTCCATCCTGCTCTGACTCTAGAGAGTTGTATGAGTCTCTGGTTGTACTAGTCCCTCTAAATGCTGAATCATACACAAAGATTAACTTGTCCAATTTTCTTGTTTCCTGGAGTTCAAATGGGAGCCTATATGTACTAGACTATGTTTCCAAGATTGTGTATTCAAAGATCAGACAATTAATACAAGAAATATTTATTGGTCACTTACTATAAGGCTTTTTAGGTTCTAGATTACAGAGTGAGCACAACATAGACCAACTACTGTTGTCAATATTTCATTCTAGTGTGGAGAGACAGATAGTAAGCAAAATGATACTTATATTTTGAGTCAGTGAATAAAATGAAGCTTGAAAAACAATAGAGAATTATTTAACATGGGTTGTATATAGAGGAGAGAGCGGATATATAGATGAGAGAAAGTTCCTGGGTTTAGAGAACCTAGTTTGACATGTCCTTTAAGTAGAATGGGGTATACACTGGAGGTTGAGGTGGGAAGTTAGAAAGTAGAATCCTGAAGAAAATGTACCACAAATTTAAGAAGATTGAAGTAATTTTCAAGTATCTTTTCTCATCATAATGGAATGAAACTAGAAATCAGTAATTGAAAGAAAACAGGAAAATTTACAAATATAAGGAAAGTAAATAGTATACTCTGAAACAACTGTTTTAAATAAGAAATTAAAAGGGAAATTGGAAAATATCTCACGACAAGAAAACCAAAACACAACATATTAAAACATGGCATGCAACAAAAGCAGTGTTAAGAAGGAAGGTTTTAACAAATGTCTTTTATAAAGAAAAAAGATGTCAAAAAACCTAAATTTGGGGCTGGGATTGTGACTCAGTGGTAGACCACTTGCCTAGCATGTGAGGCCCTGGGTTTAATTCTCAGCACCACATATAAATAAACAAATAAAATAAAGGTATTGTGTCCATGTACCAAAAAATATTTTTAAAAAGCCTAAATTTCAGGCTGGGTATATAGCTCAGTTGGTAGAGTGCTTGCCTTGCAAGCTCAAGGCCCTGGGTTCAAATCCCCAGCATCACAAAAAAAAGCCTAAATTTCCACCTGAAGGAACTAGAAAAAGAAGAGCAAACTAAACCCAAAATTAGCAAAAAAAAAAAAAAAAAGAAAGAAATAAAGAAAGAATGAATGAAAGAAATGATAAAAAGTAGAGCAGAAATCAATGAAAACAAAAACAGAAAAACAATTTAATAAAATCAACAAAACTAAGAGTTTTTTAATAGAAAACCAACAAGGCCTTAGCTAGACTAAGAAAAAAAGAAAAAAGCCTCAAATAATAAAATCAGAAAAGAAAGAAGAAATGTTATAATGTCTCCTTGGGGGTTGGGGGAGATCATAAGGGGCTATTATGAACAATTAAATACCAACAAATTAGATAGATTAGAAGAACTGGAGAAATTTCTAGAAACATACAACCTGCCAAGACCACACCAGGAAGAAATAAAAAGCCCAAACAGCTCAAACTAAATAATATATTAAAGGAGGAATGGAAAAACATTCAAGAAAGAAAAGCCCAGGATCAGATCACCTGACAGTAAATTCTACCAAAAAAAAAATACAAAGAATTAATATTAAACCTTCTTAAATTCTTCTGAAAAAAATGGGAAAGGAAAACTTCCAAACTCATTCCAGTGTCATCCCGATACTAAAACCAGATGAAGACAAAAGAAAAAAAAGTAACTACATACCAATATTCCTGATGAACATAGATGCAACCCTTCACACAAAATACTAACAAACTAAATACAATAGCACATCAAAAAGTTATATGCCATGACCAAGTAGAACTCCCTGTGATGCAAGAATGGCTCAATATAGACAAATCAATCTAATTCTGTCATGTGGAGTGAAAATAAAACCATATAGTCATCTCAATACATGCAGAAAAAATTGACAAAGTTCAATATCCCTTAATAAATGATCTCAACAAATTAAGTATGGAAGGAAGTGACCTTGAAATAAAAAAGACAATCTATGAAAAGCCCACAGCTAACATAATATTCAGTGATGGATGGCTGAAAGTTTTACCTCTAAGATAAGGAGTAAGATGAATTTATCCACTCCAGCCACTTCTATTCAACATAGTAATGAAAGTCCCAGTCAGAGCAATTAGACAAGAAAAAGAAATAAAAGGAATCCTAGTTGGAAAAGAAGAAATGAAAATTTCTTTGTTTGCAAATAACATGAAAGAATTTTTAAAAGTCACAAACAGATGGAAACATATCTTTTGTTCATAGACTGGAAGTATTAATATTTTAAATGTTCACATGACCTGCTGGGCACAGTGGCATGCACATGTAGTCCCAGTTACTTGTGAAGCTGGGATAGGAGGATAATGAGTTCAAGGTCAGCATGGCAAAGATAGTGAAAGAACATTGAAATGGAGCAAAACATATTCCATGCTTATATAATTATGTAAAAATGAACCCCACTGTTATGTATAACTATTACACACTAATAAAAACATTTAAAAATTTCCATAATACCCAAAGTGATCTATAGGTTCAATGCAACCAGAGACAATTTAACTTCTTCCTGTTTTGACTACTGTCAGTTTGAAATACATATGAACTTAGGAAGTGTGATACCTCCAGTCTTGTACTTCTTGCTCAAATTTACTTTGACTCTTTTAGGTCCTTTGTGGTTCTATGTAAATCATAAGATTGTTTTTCTTTCCTTTTTGTGAGAGTAGGAACCCAGGGTCTTGTGCATGCTAGGCAAGCACTCTACCACTAAGCTATATTCCCAGCCCTATCCTTTCTATTTCTGTAAAGAAAGAATAACAATGGAATTTTGGAACAGAATAGAGTCCAGAAATACATCTATGCACATATGGTCAAGTGATCGTCAAATAGGTTCCAATATTATACAAAGTGAAACACAGTTCTTCAATAAATGATGCTGGGAAAATCAGGTAGCCACATGCCAAATAAGGTAGACCCTTATCTCACATCAGACATAAAATCAATTGAAAATGAATGTAAATCTAAGACCTAAAACAATAAAACTCTTAGAAGAAACCCAGAGAAAGCCTTCTAGACAGTTAACTAGGAAATGAAATCTTGGATATGACACTAAAAGCACAGGCAACCAAAGCAAAAATAAGCAAGTAGAATTGTACATAAAAATATGATAACAAATGGGCACAAGAATCGGGCAGTGGCACTTGCCTGTAATCCCAGTGGCTCTGGAAGCTGAGGCAGGAAGATCATGAGTTCAAAGTCAGCCTCAGCAAAAGCAAGATGCTAAGCAACTCAGTGAGACCCTGTTTAATGGATATGGAGAATGAGAAATTCCCAAGATAATGAGGCCTGAGAAAAATAAATAAAAATGAAGGCCATGCACTGACAACCATCATTTCCTAAGACAGGTGCCAATTGCATGCAGAGAGGTGTTTTATCACCCTTAAAAGAAACAGTCTCTAGGAGGCATTAATCTCCTCCAAGGTAAATCCTCTCCAGAAATTGCCCACAGACTTTGACCAAAAAAAAAGCTCAAATTCCTGAATGCCCAAGGAAACTGATAATGTTCACTAGACCACTCCTCAAAATAACCTATAAAAACCCAGTCCCTTTCTTTGTTCAGGGAGCTCATTTTCCACCAGGAAACTGAGTTCCATGATGCCATTTCATCCCTGCACCCCCTCTTCCAGACTTCCTTCCTGAATAAAAGAACTGAGCTAATTCGGGGAGTTTGCACTTGTCCCAGTCTTTCCTTTTGTGCTAACACTGTCTCTAAATAAAAATACAAAATAGGACTGGGGAATGTGGCACAGTGGTTGAGTGTCCCCGAGTTCAATCCCTGGTACCCCAAACTAACAAAAGAAAAGCAAACAAAAAATGGGCAAAAAAACCTGAATAACCATTTCTCTGAGGAAGATGTACAAATGACCAATGGATAGATGAAAAGGTGTTCAATATTATTAATCACCAGGGAAATGCAAATTAAAACTAACAATGAGACATCACACCTGTCATGATGAAAACTATCCAAGAAAAAAAAGAAGTTTTGGTAAGTATATGGAGAAAGAAAACCCTTTTAAAATGTTGATGGGAAAGAAAATTGGTGTAATCATCATGGAAATTAATAAGGAAGTTCATCAAAAATTAAAAATAGAGTTACCATTTGATCCAGAAATCACACTTCGAGGTATATCCAATGCTTTAAAATCTGGAAGGTAAAGAAATATCAGCACTCCCATGTTAATTGCAGAATTATTCAAATTAGTCAAAATATGGAAATAAAGTGTCAATCAATAATGGAATACTATTCAGTCTTACAAAAGAATTAAATCCTACTTTTTATGATAGCATGGATAGAAATGGAGAACATTGTGCTAAATGAAATACATCAGGGACATAAAGAAAAATGCCACTTGTTTCACTTATATATAGAATCTAAAAATTGCCAGGCACATAGAAGGAAAGAGTAGAATGGTATTTTGCAGGGGCCAAGGAAAGGGAGAAATATAAAGGTATTAGTTAAAGCATACCAAATATCATTTATACAAAATAAATGAGATCTGGAAGTCTGTTATACAATATAGAGCTTATGGTTTATAGTACTGTATTGTATACTTAAAAGTTTGCTAAAAGGTTAAATCCTATATTAAGTACCCTTAGCACAAAAAAGGAAAAAAAAAAAAAAAAAAAACAAAGAGGGCAGGAGGAAACTTCCAGAGGTGATAGATAAGTATATGGCACTGATGAGGAGAATGTTTTGATCAGGTGCATACTTATGTACAAACACACGTGTATAGTTAAACATCTCAGTTTTTTTTCTTTTTTGTAAAAGAATAAAAGAAAGCCCATACAAATGGTGCCCAAACAGTAGCATATCAAGTCCCTATTGGAATTGGGGTATTTTCCTCTCTGTGACTCTAGAAAATATTAATTTGTTTAAAGAGCAAACACTTCATTGTGCCTACCATATTTCCAGAAATGGTCTGTACCCCAAATATGCAAAGATCATTTCACAATCATGGATTTCACAATCTTGTATTAGAGGCAAACACATAAGTGAATAGAATTTTAAAAGGCACTGTAGACTCTGAAATATATATTGGGATGCCAAAGGAAGGACATCCAGAAAGTGGACCAGAGAAATAGAGAAGAAATGGCATAAAGAATTAAGATAAAAACAGGAGAGCTGTCTTTTCTATGTTAATGTGAGAGTATCTGCCTATACATGAAAATTACTTTCATCTTTGAGTTCTCCTTGATTCTGGCAGTGGAAGCCTGAGTTAAATATATCTTTACTATGTGAAATCAAATCATTTAAATTATCAAACACATATATTCAAATGTGTCTCCAGCCAAAAAAAAAAAAAAAAGAAAAAGAAAAAGAAAATGTCATTTGAGGATCTACATTAAAAATCATTTGTTTGGATGAACAGGGATATATCTTAGTGGTAGAATGTTTGCCCAGCATGCATGAAGCCCCAGCACTGCAAAAAAAATCAATCATTTTGTATTTGATAAGTTTTCAGAGAATTACCAGAGGAAGTCCAACTGTGAGGTCAGATTAGAGGCTCAGAGAGTAACAGATTGCCCTGTGAACATTATGAAATTGTTCATTAAGTCCAGAATGTACTGGTCCTAGAAGTTTCTAAAAACAGAGCAATTATCCAGTACAAAAACTTTCTCTAAGCAAAGATAATCTGAGTACAGATATAGCCTATATTCATTAATTTTCATGATTTTCTTTTCCCCAGTGAACAAACAGCTCATAGAATAATAGCTAGGTTTTATGGAATAATTCTCAGATCGGGGTCATCCTCATTTATACAGTGAATGTTTATTAACTACATGCTGGACACCAAGTTCCAGGCTCTGTGCCAAATTCTGGGAACACACATGACACAGGTTATCGCATCTTTTGATGAATTATCATATTAATGAACAGACAGAGAAAAATGGATAATTACTAGGTTCTTTTCAGGGGAACCATGACAAAAGTAAGCACAGTGGATACAAAGAACAGAAAAAAAGGATGCTAACTGAAATTGTCTCAATCGCTTTTCATTTTTTATGAGATAGTCACTGTTATGATTCCCATTTCTCAGATGGGAAAAACCAGAAGGGAGAGAATGGTGCCAGGAATATAGCAGGCACTGATAATTTGTGAAATGCATGAAAGTTAACATCAACATCAACTACCTCAGAGACCCATATTGTGATGAAGCCAGTTATTTAATTTTTTTAATTAACAGAACTTTTATTTAAACAGAAAAATGAGTACAAAGAATTTCCATGTAATGCTCACACACTCCCCTTCCTTATTATTAAGTTCTTGCATTACTGTGTAACACCTGTTACAACTGTTGAACCAATACTGATACTTTATTACTAACAAAAGTTCACATATAAGGTTCACTCTTTGTGTTCTGTGGGTTTTGACAAATATTTAAAACATGTATATCATTATAGTATCATACAAAATGGTTTCACTGCCCTAAAAATTTCCCTGTAGTCCACCTGTTCTCTCTCCACAAACACTTGACTTTGGTTGTTGTGTTGGAAAACAAGATTTTTAGTTACTTAGCTAAATGCTGTTTTTCCAAAGTAATTGTACCATTTAACACTTCAGCTGTGGCAGCCTAAGTTTCAATTCCTCCATGTTCACACAACACTTAAAATAATATTTTTTAATTGAGCATTATTGTTATACATAGTAGCTGAGTTCATCCTGAGAAAATCATTCATTCATGGAATTCAATTTCAGTTCACGCCCATCCTTTTCCCTCCTCTCTTCCCTCCTCCCATTCTCCTTACTCTACTCTCTTGGTCTTCTTTTTGCTCATCTATTTATTTACTTTGGATTGGTT
Source organism: Sciurus carolinensis (assembly GCF_902686445.1). Lineage (NCBI taxonomy): Eukaryota > Metazoa > Chordata > Mammalia > Rodentia > Sciuridae > Sciurus > Sciurus carolinensis. Next base: position 42,283,993 of record NC_062232.1, read on the forward strand.
CTTTCTACTTATACATAAAGGCAAAATTCCCTGTGGTATATTTATGTATGTATATATCATGATTTTTTAAAAAAATCCATTTTCCGTTCCCATCCCTTTCCTGTCTCTCCTCTCTCCCTATTGATCTCCTTCTACTCTACTCATCTTCCCTATATCTTTATGACAACTAATCTTCCCCTCCTTCTTTATTTTGCTTTAGTTTCCAAATATGAGAGAAAATATTCAACCCTTGAGTTTCTGAGTCTGGCTTATTTTACTTAGCATGATGTTCTCCAATTTCCCCATCCATTTACTAGCTAATGCCATTATTTCATTCTTCTTAATGACTGAGTAGAACTCATTAAATTTCTTAATCCATTCATCTATTGATGGACATCTGGGTTGATTCCATAATTTAGCTATTGTGAATAGTGTTATACAGTCAACTACTTTAAATTATGGACATAATAGGTATGTAGTGATGTCTTATTAGAATGTTAATTTACATTTCCCTAATTACTAGTGAGCATATGCTGAGCATATTTCCATGAGCCTACTTGACATCTGTTCAAATGCATTCCCATTTTTAATTTGGTTGTTTATTATTGTTGAGTTTCAAGAGCTCTTTATCTATTGTGGATAAAATTTCTTATCAAATATATGCTCTGCAAAGATTTTCTCATTGTGGCTTTTATTTCCATTCTTTTATTGTTTTCTTTTGAAAAACATTTTAATTTTGATGAAGTCAAATTTAATAACTTTGTAGCAGATTATGCTTTCGGAGTTGTATCTAAGAAATATTTGCATAACCCAAAGTCATAAATATTTTCTCCAATTCTTTCTTTTCGAAGTTTTGTAATTTTAGGTTTTACAATTATATCTATGTTATATTTTGAGTTGATTTTATGGAGTAGTATATTACTCTAAGTATAATTTTTACATATGCATATTGTTGAAAAGGCTATCCTTTCTCGACTGTGTTCTTTTTCATCTTTGTGAAAGATCAGTTATGCATTACTTGTGGGCTTATTTCTGGACTTCCTATTCTGTTCCATAGATCTATTCATTATACTAAATCATGGGACTTTAGTTATTATAGCTTTGCAAAAACACTTAAAAATCAAGTAACAGTCCTTCAGTTTTGTTCTTTTGCAGAGTTGTTTTGACTATTTCAAGTACTTTGAATTTTCATATGAATTATAACATTGATTTGTCAATGTCTATTTTAAAAACCTACTGTGATATTGATTTGTGTTGCATTGAATCAATTTCGGAATAAATGACATCTTAATAACATCAAGTCTTTGGTGGACAAGATATATCTCTTCATTTATTTGGGTCCTCATTATTTTTCTCAATAATATTTCACAGTTCTCAGAATTCATGCCTTTTATATGTTTTGTTAGATTTATCCCTAAGTACTTTGCATTTTTATGTTTTTATAAATGGTATTTTTATTCAAGGTTTGAATTTTTATTGCTAGTTATAGAAATACAAGTGATTTCTGTATCTTGGTTTTTTAGCTTCATACCTACCTAAATGTACTTAGTAGTTCCATTAGATTTTTGGAGATTCCATCAAATTTTTAACAGTCAAATAATCTATGAATAAGACAGTTTTGCTTCTTCTTTTCCATTCTGTGTGCCTTTTTTTTATCTTTTGTGTCTGACTCACTGCCTAGAACCAGAATAGAAGTTGTGAGAGTAGACATTCCTGTTTTTTTCCCTTACCTTGTGGGTGAGGGGTGCTCATTCAGGTTTTCAATGTTAAATATTATGTAAGCTATATATTTTTTAGACATCCTCTTGATCAGATGGAAGAACACCTCTTCTATTTCTCATTTTCTGAGAGTGCTTATTAGAAATAGATTTTAGAGTTTCTCAAATGCTTTTTCTTCTTTTATGAATATGATCTTTATTTCATAAAATTTTATTAATATGGTGAATTACATTGATGATTTTTTTGACTGTGAAAACATACCTGTATTCCGGGGGTAAAACACAATTGATTTATGATCATTACATGTTCTTTTAATTATTTTAATATAACTTTCTTTAATTCTATCAACATACTTATAATAGCTGCTTCAAATGCTTTGCCTGCTAAATATAATATTGGGGCCCACTCAAAATCAGTGACTATTGCCTATTTTTTTCCTGTTTTGTTATACATTTTGGTTGTAAATGGATTTTTTAGATAATATATTTTAACAATTCTGGATTCTGTTTTAATTCCATTAGTGTTTTGGTTATGAGTTTGAGAATTTTTTTGTTTTTATGTTCTTTTTTTGTGAAACTATCTGATTTTTGCAAGGTAATTTGTCACCCCATGATAAGTAGCCACTGAGATCTCTGTTACATTTTTTATTTTTATTTGGTATTCTAGAATCCTACTGGGCTCCCCTTTGTCCACATAGGTTAGTGATCAGGCAATGATTTGGGCAAGATTGGGTTCAAAATACCTTGAGCCTGTAAGGCTTTCACCCTTAGCTAATCTGTGTGTGGGCTAGGGAACACAATGAACTTTTAAACCAATTCTTAAATATACCTTCACTTTTATTTTTCTCCAGTTTTTCATGGTTCTCTCCTATATATGTGCATATTTTCCCCATCAGCTAGGGTGTATGGAGCCCATATGGTCTCTCATTTTCAAAATCTCTTCATTAAATTCCTGAATGGTCCACTGCTTGCCTGAGTAGAACTTTAAACTTGAGCTATCGAATGGTTAGAATTTACCATTTGTTTCCTAATGAACATAGAGTTATAAAGTAATAATGACTTAGTTTTCACCATCCTAAATGGAGTTCACTCATTCTTGGTGAAAAGCTGCTCATTTGTGGAACTGGGGAACCTATAGTGGTAAAACTATCTTTCTCACCTTCAGCACTGAGGGATAAGAGAAAGTACACTGGATAGGAGCAGCTCCATGCAAGAAGATTCTTCTTCTTATTAAACACAGTTGTTGTTTTTTTAACCAACTGGAAATATTTATTGACCATTATTAAATCCACATGTCACTGTTAATTTTTGAATAAATAATTGGTAAATAAAATAATATCTATGATGTTTTAATGCTTCCCCCAGACAGATTAATAGAATTTCACTCAATCTTTTTTTTTCACGTGAACACTTATGTTGATTTATATTCAAAGTAATGATATGATTTGTAATATGTAGCCCAACTATGAGTGACAAAAATTATATAATTCATGTACCATCAAAATCATGATAAAATACCCTTCCATTTTACCTCTCCTATCAAAAATGTTTAATTATGATACTAACAGATTAATATTTATTGGACAAAACAGAATTTATACCTAAGGTGGAAAGAAATGGTGTTGTTTGTTCTTAACTCACAATGTAGTCTGTGTTCTCACTTAACTTCCAAAGGCATTCTACTTCATGGCCCTTTTATGTAACTAATTTTCCTGGCCTTTCCACCCCTCTTATTTATTTATTTATTTATTTATTTTCATACATGTATATAGGGTAATGTCTGTCTCATTCTACCATCTTTTCTATCCCCACTGCCCCACCCCTCCCCTCACTCCCCTCTGCAATCTCCAAAGTTCCTTCATTCTTTCCTACCTTCCTTCCCTCCACTATGGATCAGCATCCACTTAACAGAAAACATTTGGCCTTTGTAAACACAGTTTTAGCAGTTTTTCAAGGCTAAACACTTCTTAGTGAGTCATTTCCCTTCAGTAGATTTTCAGAGACCTAAAACAGTTGCTCTTGACAATATTTTCCAGTTTTTTACTTGCTTTGGGCAGAGAGGATTAGCTAAGCTCTTCAAGTTGGCATGAGTAGAATTCATCTCCATCAGGTGGAATTTTCTTTATTTTCTTATAAAACTGAGAACTTTGCTGTATTCACTCTCTTATTAACTAGTTATTACTGAAAAAAGAAGCTCCAATAATTAGTGGCTTGAAATACTACACACTTATTTAACTCTTGCAATTTTTGGTTAGCAAGTTAGGCTTAGCTCAGCTAACCAGTTCTGGTTTCTGCTGAATTCATTCATATTCCTGAGGCCAACTGACAGATAGATTTATTGGTGGTGGAATTTTTAAGACGACCTCAGATTGGATGGCTCATCCTTGCTCCATGTGGTCTTTCATCCTTCTACCAACTGGTCCAAGATTATTCACATGGCAGCTGAGCAGAATTCCAAGAGTAAAAGAAGTGTGCAATGCTTCTTTAGATTTATGCTTAGAGTTAGGAAAAAAAATATTATTTGTGTTAGTCAACTTTCTGTTGCTGTGACAAAATACCTAAGAAAAACAATCTAAAAGGAGAAAAGATTTATTTATCACAGTTTCAGAGATTTCAGACTATGGTTGTCTGGCTCCATTGCTTTTAAGCCTGTGGAAAGGCAGAATAACATAATGGGGAACACTCAGTAGAGTAAATCTCACATCATGGTGGCCCAGAATCAGAGAGACAGAAGAAGGGCAAGCCCAACACTAGGCCCCACCTCCTAAAGTTTTCACCGCCTTCCAATAGCACCATCAACTGCAGACCAAGCAATTAACACATGACCCTTTGAGGGAGCATTCCAGATCCAAACTATAACACCATTTATTCCACATCTTGTTAGTCAAATCGAGTCACAAGGCCAGTCCCAATGTAATGCATAAAGAAGTAGGTGACACTTCTTGATGTCAAAATCTAGCTTGACAATCACATTGTAAAAATGTGTGAATACTGGAAGATGTGGAGAATCTATTTTTGAAAATAATCATAGCACCTATCCTGTCCTTCTTCCTTTCTACTATAGTAGATTAGGTATTCTTTCTTCAATCTATGATAAACCCCTTCATTATGCCTTTTATGCCCACTTCTCCATTCTTTTACTCTTCTGAAAGGAAGATATCTCCATTCATAGTCATTCCTTCCATTCCCACTATAAAATGTAGCAGTCAGGCAAAAAGAAGATGCTGGTTTATTTATATGTATTTCCATGAGAAATAATTATAATGTTGGATTCATTCCTTGTGGGTTTGAATTTTCAGTCCCTCCTTTGTTTATTTATAAGTGTGAAGGCCATTTCCTTATCAAATATGGATGTTTTGAATTACTCAATATTTTCCTTCTACTCAAGAATGATTGGGTCCTATGGATAAATATGACTTCTTGCTAGGTTCTAATTACATCTCTGCTAAAATAATTATTTTTATTCCCATGTTATGGATGAAGAAAATATAGCTAAGGAAGACACTGCTCCAAGTTTAAGGAATGGGTAAACACAGATCTGAATCTGTGTATGCTTTTCCAGATCTTGTGTTTCCTTTGTCACGTATTTTAAGGTACTGTATTGAGATTTCTGAGAAAAACTATCACAGCTGGAGCCCACATTTTGGGCTGGAGGTATCATATAGAAATGAAAATTTTGTCATATTCCTGTCCCCGGTACACAGGTTTCATTTGCTGTTCATCACACACAGCTTTATCTGGGTGAAAAAAAATAGAAATGAAAGCTTGTAATTTCACTGGATGGAACTTGATGGAGGTTTATTACAGCTATGTGGAATGGACCCTAATGGGTCTAATTCAGGTTCAGATAAAGGTCACTAGAAATAAGGTCTGATGGTAGGATTGATATATGTAGTCCAAAAGATTATGTATTAACTTTTCACCTCTTCAGTCCACCAGATTATCAGAATGCAAAAGATATCTTTTGTTTGACTGATTTTTAATATTGTTTAGTAGTAATTTTAGTTGTAAAACTGCAGAGTCATGAGCATATTAAGAAATAAAGGCCTGGGGATGTAGCTCAGTAATAGAGCACTTGCCTAGCATGTGTGAGGCCCTGGGTTCAATACCCAGCACCACAAAAGAAAGGAAAAAAAAAAAGAATCAGAGAAAAAAAATAAAAGGAATCACTAACAACACTTCGCATATTTCTATTCAGCCATATTTCCATCTATATATAGTGGGTGAATACTTTACTTAGGCATATATATATATTTTACCACTGAGCTACATCTCCAGTCATCTTTATTTTGAGATGGCTCTCACAAAGTTCCTAAAAGCCTCAAACTTGTGACCCTCTTTCCTCAGCCTCCCAACACATATTCTCATTTTTTAAAATATATTTTAAAGTAGCATTAAATAGACTATGCTGAGGTGACTTTTTCCCTGTAAAAAGACATAGAATGATCTTATACCAACAGAAAATATTCTGTTAAAATCAGGACCAAAACATATATATTATCCTTACTATTACTTAATATTTATTTAGAAGTTCTCTCCACTGTAAAGAGATTTTAAAAATAAATAAGGTGGAGAACTTTGTTAAAAAATTATCATTGCTTGCCAAAGATAGGGGTATACCCTTATAAAACACTAGAACATTGTAAAAGATTTGGGTATAAGTGAATTTTACAAAAAGATAGAATAACTAGTAACTATTTCAAATATCAATAGTTTTGTGTGTGTCAGCAAGATCTAACCTGAATTAGACCCATTAGGATCCATTCCACATAGCTGTAATAAACCTCCATCAAGTTCCATCCAGTGAAATTACAAGCTTTCATTTCTATTTTTTTTCACCCAGATAAAGCTGTGTGTGATGAACAGCAAATGAAACCTGTGTACCGGGGACAGGAATATGACAAAATTTTCATTTCTATATGATATCTCCAGCCCAAAATGTGGGCTCCAGCTGTGATAGTTTTTCTCAGAAATCTCAATACAGTACCTTAAAATACATGACAAAGGAAACACAAGATCTGGAAAAGCATACACAGATTCAGATCTGTGTTTACCCATTCCTTAAACTTGGAGCAGTGTCTTCCTTAGCTATATTTTCTTCATCTATAACATGGGAATAAAAATAATTATTGTAGCAGAGATGTAATTAGAACCTAGCAAGAAGTCATATTTATCCATAGGACCCAATCATTCTTGAGTAGAAGGAAAATATTGAGTAATTCAAAACATCCATATTTGATAAGGAAATGGCCTTCACACTTATAAATAAACAAAGGAGGGACTGAAAATTCAAACCCACAAGGAATGAATCCAACATTATAATTATTTCTCATAGAAATACATATGTATATGTAAGTTATGACCCTTTCCCTCTGGTATATGTCCTTTTAACCACAATTTCTAATTCAAGGTATTATTACCTCAGCTACCCCACTAAAGGACTTAGTGTAAAAATGATAAAATTTGAGAATTTTGAAAGAATATTTGAATAGTAAATGGAGAAACAGTTTTGCAGATTTGGGGTAGCTGAGGTGATAAGGAACTCTTCGCAATACCTTGAATTAGAAATTCTTCTAGTTCTAGCCACATCACAAGGATCTCTCATATTCATTATGCAGGGTCCCCATGCCTCATGTATGTGTCAACTTTTGGAATAATTCAGGACTTCCACAAACAATAATGTCCTTCCAATGTGTGGTTTAACAAGGACATATACCAGAGGAAAAGGGAAAGAAAAGAACATGACAACTTGTAGGGGGAGTTATGGGTTAGATCAGCCCCCTAATAATAATGGCAGAAAAAACTCATTTCTAGAACATAAGGGTCATAACTTACAGATTTAATACAGTGCCTACCAAAGTATCAATGGAATCTTCATTGCAGAACTTGACATAACCATTTTGATGTTCACCTATTAGAATAATTAAGAATGAATTGCCTAATTTTTTTTTTTTTGGTACCGTGGATTAAACCCAGGGGTGCTTAGCCACTGAGCCACAACCGCAACCATTTTTATTTATTTATTTTTTATTTAGAGACAGGGTCTTGCTAAGTCACTTAGGGCCTCACTAAGTTGCTGGGGGCTGGTTTTGAACTTGCAATGCTCCTACCTCAGTCTCCTGAGTCACTGGGAATTGCCTGATTCTTAAAAAAATGAAATCATTTTCAAGGCCATGACACGCCAGTGTCTGGGTTTGCAATTATTACATATTTCATTAGCGTTGCATAAGTATTATTTGCTAACTGCCTTGAACTCTAACCCCCATAATTCAGTTCCACCAAAAAGGAGAGAGACAAAAACAGCAATAATTTTGGTTTAATAATAGAAATTTAATCTATAGTCAAGGGAGTTAACACTTAATAGTGCTAAAGTCAGAAGAAAAAAGAAGAGTTTAAGTTATTTAACATTCGTTAAGGACAATCTAAGTGCCAAGTCTTATGTTAAATACTATATCTTTTTAATACCCATAACATCTTAGTATTAATGCTAATTATATAAGTGTAAACCTTATATTACAGTTGGAATTTGATTTCATGTTTCTGGGCCCCCAAGACTATGCTTTCACACTACTATCCTATCTGGTCTACAGAATCATTTTGAGTGCTGTCATTATGGCATTTTTTCAGTTGTACAGAGATTGCAACTTAGATAAGGCCTTCACCTGCTTAAAAACACTTTGTTCCCTGGAAAGTGTGTTGCCGTGTTATTTTTTTCTTTTTCTGCATGATATAGTGAGCAATCTTGTGCTTTTCCCTAATACATATCTGCATTCCAATCACATTCCCACCAGTTAATAGCTGTGTAATTTTGGACAAGCCACTTAAACACCTTGGTGCCTCAATTCCATCAGCATGCAAAAAACTTCATGAAGAAAAGAGGACAGTGTATTTTACGAGGACTCCATGCAACCATTTTGATAAAAATCTGCACCTTCGCCAATTAATTCAATGACATTTCTTTTGGGTAATGATATTGTTACATTGTGTTTATGGCACATTAAATGTCAGATGTGTGTATCATCCAGCCTAGTGTGAAATGTAAAGAAAAAATCTGGTTCACACTTACCCACATTCAAATGGAAGGCTTAAATAAAAATAACCAACTCAAAAGCCCCAACAGGGAATTTTGGCTTTCCTTTGTGTCAAGTGAGTAGTTTCTCTGAAACTTTTCTATATAAGTTTTGAAAAGACCTGCTAAGTGGAGTCACATTTTTCAGAAGGAAAGATTAAGAATGTATTTGATCAACTAAAATGCACTGACACCAAGTTTATGTTAGGTGCTATGTGAGGTATGAAGCAGAGTTCAGAGATGGAAGCAGAGTTTCTGCCCTCAAGGTTTTTAGAGTCTAGTAGGGAAATAAACAAACAAATCATGACCTTTTTTGATGATCTCTTCTGTGTCATGCAAATCTGTAATATATATACATTTTAGTACATTATTGATAATATTTAATTTATAATACATATAATTTCTCTTGGTGAGATTTTGATTAATTATCAGCAACTCTAAGTGTCTAAATGACTAAGATTATGAGAGGGAGTTGGGACTTACATGCTTAGGTATGTTAGACACTAAAACTGATCCACTTTCCGTTCATTATGGCAACACTTTATGTATGTAATATGTAGTGGCATGTGTAATTCACAATGAGACAGTCATCCTGTTCCCAATGATTCACACCTGGAAAATCCAGGCACAGAGCATGGCTAGGCATGCCCATAAAGGCCAGATCACTCTCAAAGCTCAAATAAGGTGTGCTGAAACTAACAGGCCAGACATCCATACTTCTCACTGTTTTGCATTTCAAGAAAGAACAGAGAGCTTGGAAAGTGAGATCCACGATATTGGACCCTTTGTGAAAGGCAGATATTTTGCCCAGTATGAAGAGCTGTGAAGCTGCAGTTGCCCCTATCTTTCTGCCACCTCAGTGAGGTCCAATCTTCAGAAACAGCTGTTACCTGGGAAAGGGGAGGCAAAACACTTGACTCAAAACCTTGGGCCACTCACAGCTGGGCACAGGTTTCTCCTCAGAGTTCCCCTGTGGGAAGACACCAGAAAAAGTTGCACTAGAGACTTCCGATTTTAAGAAGTAGAGATAAAAAGAGTCATGAGAAATGTTTCATTTACTATAAATGAAAACATATTTGCAGGTTGGAGACAACACATCCTGAATGACAGCTGACATTCCCACTACCAAGCTGTGTGGTACAGATTTTAGAACAATTCCTGACATATTGTATTCAAGGAATATGTTTATTCTTCCCACTAGTCTCTGAGACCCTTGAAGTGACAGTCATATTTCACTGGTCTTTGTAAATCCCTCTTCCAACTCACTAAATTCTGTAAAGAACCACAGAATTTTAGACTAATTATACTTGTGTAAGGAACACTAACATCCAATGTGGACATAGTACAGAAATACTATTGTTTTAAGTACCATGTATTTTGTTTTTATGAACCAGGTACCACGCAGACTCTTCTAATCAGCTGTGAGGTTTTGAGGACAGAGACGTCTGACTCATTATTTTTGGCAATGCACAGTAGCTACCATATTACAGTTCATATAATGATTTACTGCATCATTCTCTTGATATCAATCATTCGCATGTCTCTCAGGGTTTTTGCTTTAGCTGTGTACAATCTGTACTTTTATTTACTTAACGTGTTTTGTATTTTGAAAAAATTACAATTTGAGATGAAACATAACTCTATGATTAAGAACTGAGAACACAAAATAATGTTCTGAAATTTTTGTAATTTTTATTGGTACATTATAATTATCCATAATAATGTGACTCATTGTAGTATTCATACATGCACTATGCATAATTGGTCTGTTTCATTCCCCTGTGCCCCCTTCTTTTCTTTCCATCCTCCCTCCCTTGATCCCCATCCCCTGGTCTACTGGTCTCTCCTCCATTTTCATGAGCTCCTTTTCCATTTTTCTCTCTAGATTCTGCATATGAGAGAAAACATGACCCATATCTTTCTGAGTTTGACCATTCTCACTTGGCATAATGTTCTCCAGTTCCATCCATTTTCCTGCAAATTATATAATTTTGTTGTTCTTCATGCCTCAATCAACTTCCATCATGTATAACTACCACATTTTTATCCATTAATTTGTTGGTGAGCACCTAGGCTGGTTCCATAACTTGGCTATTATGAATTGCACTGCTATAAACATGGGTAGGTATACATCACTGTAGTAGGCTGACTTTAATTCTCTTAGATACTGAGGAGTGGGATAGCTGGATCATATAGTGGTTCCATTCCTAGTCTTTCGAGGAAGCTCTCTACTAATTTCCGTGGTAGTTGTACTAATTTACATTCCCACCAACAATGTATTAGTGTTCCTTTCCCTCCACATTCTCACCAGCATTTATGGTTATTGGTACTCATGATGATTTTAAATGAAATTAAGATTAAGTATAATAATAGTAAACTAGTGATGTACAATACACTGTTATGTATCTTTTATTTTTCAATTCTCATAATAGTGTTTCCAAAAATATTTTATTTATTATGACAGATGAGATCAAGATCCAGAGATGTTAGGTATCACAGAACAGTGTTACAAAGCTAGTGTAAAGGACAATCAAAACTCTAAACCAAGTTATTGATTTTTTGTATGCTTCAGCCCACATGAAGTGCAATATAGGAAGTCCCCAATTGTATTTTCCCAAGTGACTCCCCTTGGTTCCTTCCTCCCTCTTCTCAGTGATCAAGCTCTCCCTCATTCTCAGTCCATCTCTTCTTCCTAGTTTCAGCAGCTCCTCTTCCTATAACCCACTCCCAGATTCTGTGGATTCATTGTGTATGCATCTAACACCAAAGTCTGCTAGAACAAAGGAAAAAAGGGATGTTTTTAATCATTCTGGGAACATAAAACAATTGTTATCTACATCTTACTGATGACTATTATGGAGTGAGCATCCTGAGGAGGGCTCTTTGTCTTCTGATTTCTAGGAGTAAGAATGCAGATAGGGGCCTGAGGGAGAGATAGAAATTGTCCTCCCTTTACAAAGGTCTGGGGGAGAAGATGGAACCCAGAGGATGTAGAGGCTTTTGTGCAGGAAGGGAGGAAGGAAAGAAAGGAAGAAGCTGAGAATGAGCTGTTGATATGCAGGAAATGTAGAAAACAAGAGAAGGCACTGGGCCAAGCTCATGGTGGGATTCGAGTAAATGTCCTTGGGATTTAACTAGAGTGAGATGTGGTGAATTGTAGGAATCCATATAATGAGAAAATTGCTTTCTAAATTAAAGTTGTTACCGGGGACTTAGCCTTTGGGTTCACAAAACCTTACCTCTGTGTTTAGAAGTGTAGCAGCTAAACCAAGGAAACTTGAGACAAGCGTGATCTAAGGTAAGATCTGGCCAGAAACAATGGATCTAAGATTGGTAACTGAGGCCAAGAGGTGAAACATGCAGTAAGAGAAAGAAAGGGAACTGTAATGTTCACTGGTACCCTCTCTCCTTTGTATCAGGTAATTTTTGTTTATTGGTCAATGAAATCTTCAGAGAAAATCTGCAAGGCAGATGTTGCCTCTACATGACACATGAGGAAATTGGTTCAGAGTGATTGTAAAGGAATTAGCAGTCCACCAAAATGGTACGGTGATTATTTTAAACTGAAAACATCTGAACAGACAGCAGCCACAGCCTTCTAAACTTAAGCAGAACCTCCTGAAGAAAATACATCTATCTTGACTCCAGGGGATTTCCTGTTTGAATGAAGACTGACCCTTAGCACTGGGAAGTGCAAATTCAGCTGTCATAACCCACCCCAAGGGGAAATTTCCAGCCAGGAAAGAAAGAAACCATTGCATTAGCATCAAAAAGCCCTATAGAACCTTCCTTCCTTTCCTTTTGAAGCCTTAACACCAAACCCCCAAGCACACATTTTGTTAAACAGTGTAGAAAACCTTTCTTTCATTCAGTAAGTCACTCTTTATTTAGGCTCTCAAGTGCATGAGGGAAAAAACAAAAACATTGTCTTTTCTCCTGTTAATCTATATGCTGACAGTTAATTTGCATGCCCCAACCATTTGAACATTTGAAACTAGTTTGATTCAGGAAATGTTTTTCCTCCCCAAAACAGAATGTCTTGCTCAGGTTCACATTGAAAATTCATTTCACCTCTGATCATTTGTGCCCCCATACACAAAGTTTATGGGCAACCTGAATTCTACAGTAGAAATGGTATTTAATGAAGGCCCCTCTATCCCAATGCCAGAAAACTGTGTCATTTCCTGAAACAGACCCTGCAGCAACCATAGAACTGGGCCAGTACATGTCCAGGGGCCTTAGATCTCACATAATTATGGTTCAGGCCACAGCTTCCCAACCTATTGGAGCTGAAGCAAACTATGTGAGATGATTGCCATGGAAAGAACTTTTGTCCCTACAATTATTCTTCATTCAGAAGTCAGGGTAGAGTGACAATTAAGACCAGTAAACAGTCACTTTTCAGAAGTATCTTCTGTCATGGAACCTTTTGGGCAGTCACTGTTTCTGGGAAAAGGTTGACTTTGGTCAGGACCAGGGATCAGAGAACCTCGGGCAGCCTTTGGATTCTGTGAGATCACACTGAAAAAGGACAAGTCCCTGAGCCTCAGTTCTATAAAATGTGGATGAATATATTTTCTACTGCCAGGGATCTTGTGGAGGACAGGAGATGGTATTAGACAATTGTCTGCCATAGTTTGTTAAACCTGTAATACCAGCTGTTTCTGTTTCTGGAACTTTGTTTTGTTCTGTTTTGTTTTGTGGTGCTGGGGATGGAACCCAGTATCTCATACATACTAGTCAAGTGCCCTACCACTGGTTTACACCCCAGTCCTGGAATGGTTTCTAAAATTCTAATAACTGTATGTGATTTTGTACAGATAAAACACACATGTGCATGCACAAATAGTGAGGTGTTTTAGTTTTGTTTCTTTAGTTGGGGTTTTATTGGTTTTTGTTCTGAGTAACATATTCTATTTCTTGAAATCTAAAAACTGCAAAATAAAAAAGTTCTCATCAGGGAGAAATATTCCTTATGTGCCACTGAAGTATATGAGAAAAATAAGACACCATCATTGCTTATATTCACCACCAATTTAATCAATACCACACTGTCTTAAAATAATTTTTACTATTACATTAGTAGGTTCTCCATTAAGACTAAACCTTACATAATCTGCAACATATATAAATAAAGAAATTTCCCAAATGTTTGTTCTTTTTGTTCTTTTTTGTTCCTTATTATTAAAGAGATAAATTTCTATTTTAAAAACATAGAAAATAATGGAAAAATTTTTTTTCACACTGAAAATGCTTTAATGGTGGTGTCTGTACAGCATGTGACATTAGACAGAGGACAGCAAGTGCACAGTGAGATAAGGCCTGCAGAACAGCTGAATGAGTAGAGTTCACACTGCTCCCACGCTTCAAAGACAGACAACTCTAGGCTACCTCCTCCTCAGCCTCCTCCTCAAACTCGCCCTCCTCCTCCACTGTGGCGTCCTGGTACTGCTGGTACTCAGACACCAGGTCGTTCATGTTGCTCTCAGCTTCAGTGAACTCCACCTTGTCCATGCCCTCAACCGTATACCAGTGCAGGAAAGCCTTGCTCCGGAATATGGTAGTGAACTGCTCTGAGACGCGCTTGAACAGCTCCTGGGTGGCTGTGCTGTTGCCGATGAAGGCGGTGAACATTTTTAGCCCCCAGGGTGGAATGTCACAGACAGCTGTTTTCACATTGTTGGGGATCCACTCGACAAAGTAGCTGCTGTTCTTGTTCTAGACATTAAGCATCTGTTCATCCACCTCCTTCATGGACATGTGGCCTCAAACACACAGCAGCCACCGTTAGGTAGTGGCCATGGCAGGAGTCACCGGCAGCCATCATGTTCTTGGCATCAAACATATGCTGGGTGAGCTCAGGTACCGTCAGGGCCCGGTACTGCTGGCTGACTCTGCTGGTCATGGGGGCAAAGCCGGGCATGAAAAACTGCAGGCGGGGGAAGGGCACCATGTTCACAGCCATCTTCTTAAGGTCAGCATTGAATTGGCCCGGGAAACACAGGCAAGTGGTGACCCCACTCATGGTGGCAGACACCATGGTGGTTAAGGTCACCAAAGGTAGGTGTGGTCAGCTTTAGGGTTCTGAAACAAATGTCATAGAGGGCTTTATTATCAATGCAATAGGTTTCATCTGTGTTTTCTCAAACTGATGACCTGAGAGAGTGGCATTGTAGGGCTCGACCACTATGTCCGACACTTTGGGGGAGGGCACCACACTGAACGTGTTCATGATCCTGTCTGGGTTCTCTTCCCGGATCTTGCTGATGAGGAGGATACCCATCCCTGACCAAGACCCCCTACCCAGGGAGTGGGTCAGCTGGAAACCCTACAGTCTGTCACAGCTCTTTGCCTCCTTCCTCACAATATCCTGCACGAGTCGACTAGCTCTGCACCTTCTATGTAGTGCCGCTTTGCCCAGTTGTTTCCTTCATTTCTGACCCAAAACGAAGTTGTGTGGCCTGAAGATCTGCCAAAAGGGGCCAGAGCCCACAGAGTCCATGGTGCCAGGCTCCGGGTCCACGAGCACAGCGTGGGGCACGTACTTGCCACCGGTGGCCTTGTTGTAGTACACGTTGATGGGCTCCAACTGCAGATCGCTGTCCCCGTGGTACGTGCTGGTAGGATTGATGCCAAGCTGGTCGCTGATCACGTCCCAGAACTTGGCGCCAATCTGGTTGCTGCACTACGGGGCCTGCACGTGCATGATCTCCCTCTTCGCAGCTGAGGCTGCGGCAGCGGGGAAGTAAGACTAACTGAAGAGCGGAAGAGTAACACACAGAGTTATAAGGCAGAAAACCTTCCCTATTTCCACTGTTAGATATGAGCAATGTTAACGATTTAATGTAGTTCCTCCTGGTTTTTCTTTCTCTTTTGTGGTGAGGGATAATGTACACAAAGAGAAAAATGTACAAGACACTGAATTAATGCAAAGCAAACACAAACTTAACTACCCAGGTCACAAAATAGAACAGTCTCCAATTCTTAGTGGTTTTTGTTTTCAGTTATTACTCTTACAATAAATGCTGAAATAAATATTTCATTATACATATTTTAATAAAATGTACCAAAACATTTGCCATCAAACTATCTAATGGAATTCAGTTTATGTGTAAACAAACATGTATATTTATATATACATCCTAGTTATTCTACTTGAACATAGTCAGACACATTTGAGATGCTTAACATTTATAAGATAATTTGCTTAATAAATACTTATGCATATATTTAAATAGAATGTATTTCTAAATCCTAAAGTGATTTCATAAGACTTACAGAAAAATAAAAAATATTTTTAAATGGTTTTCTAATTTTTGTTATTTTAAGCGACTTGTAGTATACACCATTGAAATTAGAAGTGAGACCACAGAGTTACATTTCTAGAATTTTGGATAACTGTGGTACTCAGACCAATTCTTCCTTATTTAAAGCAAATCAAAATGTTGTGGTAAATAACACTGCAATCTAGACTTTTGTCTATATCATACATTGTTTTGATTGATTTTCTCTTCATATATTGTTCAAATAGGAAAATAACAATTGATTTTTGATTTGTTCTAATTCAAAGCCATCAGACAGCCCTGGAATTATTCTAATGTTTCATGCAAAATGGCACTTCATGTACAACCATAGAAATGAAAAGTTATACCCCACTTGTGTACAATGAATCAAAATACAGTCTGTAAAGATAAAAAATAAAAAATAAAAAATAAAAAAATGGCACTTACTTATGTGTACTGGAAAAACTAGAATTGGAACTTAACTTGGAGAGAGGTGTTTTGGTAAATGTTTAAAAAAAACATTAAGGGTGCTATGGTGTGAGCCTGTCATCCTCACTACATGGGAAGTTGAGGCTGGAGGATTGTTCAAACCTGAAAATTGTGGATCAACCTAGGAAACATAGTGAGATCTTACCTCTTTTTAGAAACTTACCCTGCCCATTTGGGCTGAGGGTGTAGCTTATGGGTAGATGATGTGCTTAGCGTGCAGGAGCCCCTGAATTCCATCACCAGCACCAACCACAAATGAACAAAATCAGTAAGAATGGAAGGGAGGAGCCTGGGAGCACAAGCTTGCTATGTTTTGTAGTTTGCCAATACTGATTTCCATGGTATAAATGCTTCACCATAACACATGATGAACACTCAAGAGTCAGTGTGATCCAGTTCCAGCATACCACTGTAGTGGGTGTTATAGCCTGAATATTTGTGCCCCGTGCCAAATTCGTATGTTGAAATTCTAACTCCCAAGCTGATGGTATTAGAAGGTGGGGACATTGGGAGGTGATTAGGTCAGGAGGACAAAGATTTCATGAATAGAATAAAGGACCTTATAAAAGAGGTTCCAGAAAGAACCTCATCCCTTCCACTGTGTGAGGGCACAGTGTGGAGGCACCATCTTTGAACTAGAAATTGGGCCCTGACCAGATACTGAATCTGCTAGCACCTTGATAATGGGCTTCCCAGTATCCAATACTATAAGAAATATTTTTTCTTATTTAAAAGTGTTTTAGTGCAAATTTTTGTCTTGGACCAAAAGATACAACAAGAATGATTTTAAAGAAGGAAAAGTTTATTTGGTGCCTCATGGTTTTAGATTTCTCATCCCATAGATGGCTGATTCTGTTCCTTTGGCCCAAGTTGAGGCAGAACATCAAGGTAGAAGGATATGGCAGAGGAAATTAGCTAAGGACATGGCAATCAAGAAGCAGAGTGAGCTCTCTGTTCACTAGGAACCAAATATATCCCCCAAAAGATGCCTCAAGAGACCCACCTCCTTCAGCCACACCCTACCTGTCTATAGTTACCACCCAGGAAATCTAGTCAAGTGGATTAATGCACTGATTATTTTAAGGTGCTCATAACCCAATCACTTCACCTCTAAATTTTCTTGCATTGTCTCACTCATGAAATTCTTGGAGACACCTCATGTCTAAGCCATAACAAAAAAACTACCTAGTTTATGGTATTTTGTTATAGCATTCCAAATGGACTATGACATAGCATTAGTCATTAACCACTGAGCATTATAATATTCTCACTGTAAAAAGGGAACCAGAAAAACTGCATTTAAATAATGCTCTGAAGACTTGCTGGGATATCGTAATTTCAGAATGCCTAACACTAACACTGTGCCTGGCCTCTGGGGGCTCAGAAAATACATGTTTTTATAATATTTATTTTTTAAAAATTTTTGCATGACAGTATATTTTGAAATATCATACATACATAGAATAAGTAAAACTCAGATAATGTATGTTTAGAGTAATAATAACAACAAAATAGCTGCTTTCTGTGTAACAATATAACAATATCATGGCAAATTTCCTTAACTAATACCTGAGTTAAATCTACTCTGTATGAACAGTAAGTTCAATTTTTACCAGAATATTCCTTTGCTGTCTTTCCATAAAGACAAATATAAAATTAACATTTGAGATCTAGGGTTGTAGCTCAATGGTAGTGCACATGTCTGGCATGAATGAAGTACTGGGTTCTATCCTCAGCACCACATAAAAAATAAATAAATAACATAAAGGTATAAAAAAATTGCCATCTTAAAAAATAATAATTGAATACTTTATAACAGGTGGCACTGAAAACCATATACTGACAAGGTTCTGAGTGACCAAGAGAGATAGTATATTTACCAGTAATTTCATGTATACTGACAGGCAGAGTTTCCAGGAACCAGCCCTCCTAATATTGTACATGCTTCCCAGGGTCAGCAAGCAGCCCCAGAAATGTCATGGGTTTGTGAGATTTTAAAAAGACAAATAATATTTAATAAATAAAAGCTCACATAAATGTATTTTGGCCTCAGAATGGATGGACAGTAAAATATCTGCATTCTCTTTTCATTTGTAAAAGCTTCAAGTCCTTTTCTGTACAGCCTATTCTAGGAAGATGTTTCATTAACAAGCACCACGGTAGAGTGGCTATGTCCACAGGCTCCAATTCCAGCATTATTCTTTTGTACTCTGTTTGGGAGGAAAATAGCTTTTTCCTTTCATTTTATTCAGGTTATGTATTTCAGGACCATTTTTTCCCCAATCAATAGCTATGTTTTGAGTTCTCCCCAATTACACAAATGTTCTCTAAGAGAGGACACCAAATAGATGTTTAGCTTGAGTCCTTGGTAACTTTTGTCTGATAGCTTTCAATACCAACCTATATCTCAGAATCATTCTTGACATTTTTAGGTGTACTTGCCTGTTTTATGCAATAACCAAGGTGCCTGTGAAGAAATTACACTTGTATGTAAGATATTTTATGTATCTGTGGCATAAGACCTAAAATTAAGGCCTAATATTATGTGCTGACTTGGTATCTGGAGAAATTAAGAAGGATTCAAAATCCTACCCATGAATTCTCCTCCCCTCTCTGCTTCCATGATAAAGTCCTTGAGCCAAACAACCCCCCTTATCAGAGGGAATAGGTACAGTTCCTGCTCATCCTTCACTAGAAGGATTTGTATCCCTGCCTTCCTACAGAATTATTGAAACAATCCCATCAAATCGTATTAATGCTAAAAGTCCTGCCTCCAGTTACCCTGGTTGTTCACTCTGTTCCCAAGTGCAACTTTATGTATCCCTGAATGGCAAGAGTTGTTCTCCTCCCCCAGGTTGTGAATATAGGTGACTAATAAACTGCTATCAATCTTGTCTGTATTGTCTTGTGTTTTGGTCAACCCCCTAACCTAAAGGTGGGAATACTTTTCTCACAGATGCAGTAAATAGGAGGTGATCTTAATTATCACAAAGATAATGTGACATAATTATCACAAAGATAATGTGACATAGATGTCTTCCAGTTTCATAGATGAGAAAATTAAGGTTCAGTAAAACATGGGTAACTTACCCCCATTCACACTGCTAGGAAGATTTCAAGTTGGTATGTGAACTCAGTTCTTTCACACTTCCAAACATCAGGTCTCAAATGAAAGAATGAAAGGAAGAAGGAAAAGAGAAAGAAAGAAAGAAAGGAAGAAAGAAAGGAAGAAAGGAAGGAAGGAAGGAAGAAAGAGAAAGAAAGCTGTTTTTCTTAAATAACCAATGGAACAAAATTATTTTAAAGTGCCCATATTAAAACAAGCCAAGAAACAAGACATTAGGCTAAGCATAAGTGAAGCTTTTGTCACAATGAACTCATACCCGCAGGTGATAATATTTCCCAAAATTTTATGAAATAGATATTGTGTTTTCCTTGCAGTGAAAATTTATTCTAGTCACTTCATCTTTCTCTATGAATCTCAGTGACTGGAAATCTGGACTATGCACATATATATGTGTGTACCTGATATGTATGATATGTATGTGAGATGTGTGTGTATATATATATTCCTAGACCTCCTCATCAGCAGGAATTTCAATGTTTTATGTGTTCTGCTAAAAAAAAATGGCCTACAGTGAGATTTGGAAGTTGTAAAGGAAACAGAAGCTATTTTTCTTTCCAGCCAAAGTGATTTCTATATTGGCTTTGGTAAACATGGGGCTTTGCAGCAACTTCTGTTTTTCTTTACCATTCACCTGCCTTAGTGCTGCAAAGGATTAGTGGAGTTTACTGCAATTTTCTGTCATCTGAGTGAAAGCAGAACCTCCTGATGTATGAATTTTTTGGCAAAGAACCTAAAAACTAGAGCTAACTTCCTCCATCAACCTCATTCACGGGATTTGTTTGCAATAGCACTTAATTCCAAACTTTAAGTCTCACCTCCCTGTGTAGTTCAGTGGTAGAGTGATCACTTGGCAAGTACCTGGTCCTGGGTTCAATCCCTGGCACCACACAAAAAGAAATCTCATCTACCAGTAGTTATATGATCCTTTTCTTATAACCACTGCATCTTTTGGCCTTTTCCACTCATTCCTGTTGGTAGGTGAATCTATTTAGACTTCTGTCTAAGTCCACTATTACATGATAACTCCCCAAACTAAGTCTTCAATAGGGATCCCTCTCAGAATCTTCACCCCTTTTAGGGGGCAACAGGACAGACAACAAGTATTTCTCTCTCGCCCAAAGGTTGAAAACAAATTTCCCTGTAATAAACATAACTAAAACACTGATAATAATTCAGGTTAAAAAACTGTTCTAAATTAGCCAGAGTTACCTGGAGAATCTGGGAAGATGTCTTTGGAGTAAGGAACTGGGGGTAACTCCTAAAAGGAAAATAGATTACAAACTTTGCAGAAACTATGAGTGAGAAAATAAAAGAAAATAAAGAATAATTGTTGGGCTAATAATCAGGATGAATACTAGCTATACAAGCCTTTTGTACACTTAGAATAAAAATAACCCTGGGATTGAAGACTTGATCTGAGATAATTCATTTATTATCCTTTTAATACCTGTAAGATCTGTAATAATACTTTCTTTTATTCCTTGTATTTATATTTTGTGTCTTTTTTGTTCTTGGTCAATCAGAACAGAGGTATGTATATCAGTCTTGTTTATCAAAGAACTGGCTTTTAGTTTGATTAATTTTTTTTCTGTTACTTGGATGCTATTGACTTTGACTTCTGCTCTTTACTATTTCCATCCTTGTATATTATTAGGATAAATTTTGTTTCTTTTTATTTAAATAGTTTATAGTATAATTTACTTAGAATAAAATTTACCAATAATAAACGTCCAAGCAATGATTTTTAGTAAATATACAAAACTGTGCAATTACCCCAAAACTCAAACTTTAGAACATTTTCAAAAGCCTCTCCTTATGAAAGCAGTCAATCTCCATTCCTGGGACGGGGTGTAGCACAGTGGTAGAGTGCTTGCCTAGCATATGCAATGCCCTGGATTCCATCCCCAGCAATGCCATCAATCAATCAATTGATCAATCTCCATTCCTACTCCAAACCCCTGATAACTATGAATCTACTTTCAGTCTCTATAGACTCACCTTTTAAGGTCCTTCCATATAAGTTAAATAATACATTACACAGTCTTTTGTGTATAGCTTCTTTCATTACCATAATGTTTTATGAGGTTCATCTGTGTTGCAGCATGTATTGGTCCTTATCTTTTTTATTGCTCAAGCATTCTGTATGGAGGTATTATATTTTGTTTATACATTCACAGATTTATGGATATTTGGGCTATTTTCAGTTTTTGGATAGTAAGAATAATTTTAAATATATATATTTATGATAAATATATATATTTATGAGTCTTTATGGGAACATGTTTTCATTTATCTTCAGTAAATTCCTAGGAGTACAACCAGATGGTAAATTTGTTTAATCCTTTATGAAACTATCAGATTTTTCCAAAGTGGCTGCATTATTTCATATTCTCACCTACAATGAATAAGGATTCCAATTTCTTCACATCTTCAGAAATACTTCATATTGTTTGTTATTTTAATTACCATCATTCTAGTAGATGTGAAGTGCTTTATATTTGCATTTCCATAGAGTAAAGATGAGCTTCTTTTCATGTACTTATTGGACATTCATACATCTTTATTGGTTAAATATCTATTAAAATCTTTTGATTATTTTTAAATTGATTTGTTTGTTCTTTTGCTATTTAGTTGTAAGAGGTTTTCAAAAATGTTTAGAATACAAGTCCTTATCAGATAAATGATTTGCAAATATTTCTGCTAGTGTTTGGCTTTCTCTCTTTCTGTCTCTCTTCTTTCTGTATCTGTCTTTCTGTGGTATCTTGAAGTGTAGAAGGTTGATGAAACAAACTTTATCACTTTTCTCATTTATAGATGGTTGGTTTTAGTGTTGTATGCAGGAGATCTTTGTCTATTCTTAGGTCACGAAGATTTGATTCCATGTTTTCATCTAAAATTATTATCATTTTAGCTATTACATTTAGAGATACAATCCATTAGGAGTTAATATTTGAATGATGTGAGGACTCTGGTAAGACTGCTATGAACACTCATAAGTTTTGCTTGGGTATTCGATCGATTTTGAGACACTTGTATTTCTAGTGGACCACAAGGTTGTGTTTTCCATGTGGATGTCTGATATTATGTACAGAAATTTTAGTTGTAAGAAGGAATAACTACAGCAATGAAGCTACTCCATCTTGTATATCCCACAAATTTTGATGTCCATTTTGTTTACTTCCAAATATTTCAAAATTTGTCTTAAAATTTCTTCTTTGACCTATGGATTATTTATAAATGCCAATTTTGTTTGAAAATAGTTTTATATTTTCCCAAATATCTTTGTTATTAATTTCTGGTATAACTCTATTATGATTAAAGAACATATCTTGTATTATTTATATTCTTTTACATTTGTTAAGGTTTTGTTTACTATGGCCCAGAATAAAGTTCAATTTTATTCAATATTATTATTAGGTGAAACTATTGCCTATTGCATGAAATCTTCTATGAATATATGAATATCAATTAAGTAAGTTGGTTGATGATATAGTTTGGGTCTTTTACACACTTGCTCTTGATTTTGGGACAACTTGCTCTATTGATTATTGTGAGAAAAGTGCTGATTCTGAAAGTACTAGTATGGATTTATCTATTTTTGCTTGATGTTTTATCAGTTTTTGCTTCATGTACCATGAAGTTTTGCTGCTAGGTACACACATATTTAAGATTGCTATTCCTTGTTAGTGTTTTGATCTTTTTGTTACTGGGAAGTACAAGATCCCACCAGGGGAGGAAGAGACTAGGCCATTATAAGAGACTCGCAGCTACAGAAATATTTGGAGTTAAATTGGGAGGAAAATAGGCTTTATTCAAAGCCAGCTTTGAAGAAAGATGGAAGAAACTTAGTGGTTTCAAATGCTCCATCTCCAAAAACCCCCAATTTAGCAGAACGTTTTAAAGAGGCTGGGAAGTGACAAAAGGCAGGAAATGTACTGGTAGATTTAGTTAGCCTGCAGTTGGAAGGCCTGAGGGAGCAATCTGTACTCCCATCTTCTTTGCCACCTGTTGTTGGGAGCAGGAATCTCAGCCCCTCCAGTTTCCTTCTCTCAGAAGAAGAAATGTGTTACCAATTCAGAGGGGAAAGGGTGGTCCCCAAATTCAAACTTTCATTTACATCATTATTTAATGCTCTTCATTGTCTAATTTTTCTTATTCTGAAATTAGCTTTGCATATTATTATTATAGCCACTCCAGCTTTCTTTCTTTTTATGTTTTTTGTTTTGTTTTGTTTTTAAATGGGGGATCGAATCTAGAGGCATAGCATTGAGCCACATCCCCAGCTCTTTTTATTTTTTATTTTGAGATAGGCTCTTGCTAAGTTGCTTAGAGCCTCAGTAAGTTGCTGAGGCTGCTCTTGAGCTTGAGATCCTCCTGCCTCAGCCTCCGAAGTTGCTATGGGATTACAGGTGTATACCACCACACCTGACTGCAGCTTTCTCTTGATTAGATTTTGCATAGTATATCTTTTTCCATTCTTTATTTTTAACCTATTTATGCCATTATATTTAAAGAGTGTTTCTTAGCATATAATTGAGTCTGTTTTTCTTTGCCTACCCTGGCATATATCTTTAACTGATGTGGCCACTTATAATTGTTATCATTATTGATTTATGGGATTTAACTCTACTATATTTTTTCCTCTTATTCACTAGGTGGCCTTCTTTTTTTATTTTATTTTTATTGTAAACAAATGGGATACATGTTGTTTCTGTTTGTACATGGAGTAACAGCATACCATTTGTGTAATCATACATTTACATAGGGTAATGATGTTTGATTCATTCTGTTATTTTTTTCCTTCCCCCCACCCCTCCCACCCCTCTTTCCCTCTATATAGTCCCTCCTTCCTCCATTCTTGTCCCCCTCCCACCCCCCATTATGTGTCATCATCCGCTTATCAGCGAGATCATTCGTCCTTTGGTTTTTTGAGATTGGCTTATCTCACTTAGCATGATTAACTCTACTATATTATTGTAATATTTTTTGTAGTTTTCCCCCTCCAGTTTATTTTTTTAGTTCAACCTCTCCTTCATTCTTTCAGATTATTCGAATAATTTTAGTATGCTATTTTTTTATCTTTCGGCTTTTTAACATTTCCTTGCATTAAACACTTTGGTAGTTGTTCTAGGGGTTAAAATATATATACCTTAGGGCTGGGGATATAGCTCAGTTAGTAGAGTACTTGCCTTGCAAGCATCAAGGCCCTGGGTTCAATCCTCAGCACTGCAAAATATATATATGTACATATATTATATATATATATAATATATATGTACATATATTATTATATATATATATATAATATATGTACATATATATATCTTACTTTTTAAAATCTACTTCAGTTAATAGCATTTCAAGTAAAAGCATTCCTGTTTTATGTTATAGTTGTCATTCATGTTATGTCTACGGATTTTGATAACGCTACCAATCATTGCTATAAGTTTTGCTTTCTACAATAAATGCATTTTGAAAAATTTAAGGGGAAAACCAGTCTATTATATTTATCCAGACATTTTATGATTTCTTCTTATTTTTCTTCATTGTGAAGTTCAAAGTTCCTTCTCATCCTTTTCCTTCAATCTGAAAAACTTCCTTTAGCATTTATTTCAGAATAGATCTTCCAGTCACATACTGTATTACTATTCCCTTCATCTGAGAATGTCACTATTTCATTGTTATTCCTTAAGGGCATGTTTAGTTGAATATAGAATTCTGGGTTAGCAGTTATTTTCTTTCAGCACTTTAAATATAATACTGTAGCATCTTCTGGCCTGTACAGTTTCTGAGACATTAGTGCACAGTAATTTGTACTGTTACTGTTACCACTTATATGCATTGTGTTACTTTTTACTGGTTACCTTCAAGATTTTTTTCTTTATCTTTGGTTTTTAGATATTTGATTATGATTTTTCTTTAGGTTTTTTTTTCTTACCCCAGATTCAGGAAGCTTTAGCAATTATTTCTCAATTATGTTTTCTGCACCAGTATCATTTTTTCTCTCCTTTTTGAATATGATTTCTGAGTCTCTGCATTTTATATCATTCTTTTCCTCTCTGTTCATGTGCTTAATTTCTACTTATCTAAATTCCAGTATCATCTTCATTCTTCCACTGAATTTATCCAGTGAATTTTAAAATTTCAGATATTTTACATTTAATTTATAAAATTCCATCTGACTTTATAAAAATGTCTTTTTTCTCTGTTTATAACTTCTCTTTCCTTTCATTTAAACAACATTTATGTTTACTATGCCTTCACTCCATGGAGCATGATTATAATAGCTTTTTTCTCTTTTTCTTTATTTCTTTTCTTTGTGTGTGTGTGTGTGTGTGTGTGTGTGTGTGTGTGCATGCACACGTGCACACACACACACACTCATGCACGTGTGCATATGAGGAATGGAAACTAGGGCCTTGTGTATGCTAGTCAAACACTTTACCACTAAGTTACCTCCTCAGCCCTACACAGCTTCTTCAAATTCTTTCACAATTCCAACATGTCCCTTACCTTTGTCAACTTGGCATATGCTACCATTTTTCTTACATTGTGTTTTCAGATTTTCCTGATTCTTCATGTGTACTACACTTTTGGATTGCATTTGTGGCATTTTGAATATTATGTCATGAGTCTCTGGGTCTTATTAATACCCCCTGGAGAATACTGTTGTTTTTGTTGTGGTTTGGATTGGTTAAGCTAGATCAACCTGATTAGGTTCAGACTAATTAAACTAGATCAGACTGACTAAAACTAGATCAGGTTCTGTTTTACCCTCCTTGGATGATTGTTCCATGTTCAGTCCAGTTTGCAAAGAAATCCCTATGGTACTTTGACTGTCCCACACATATTCCTCTTGTGATTTAGTCTGATACATGATTTAGTAGCTTATGTCATAGTTAAATTAAGATATTTTACTTTGCTGCTTTGGGTCAATCCTGTGTATGTGCAACTTAACAGTAAACCTAAAATTTATACATATTCCTTTAAAGAACTAGGGGATTCCCTTGTCAAGCTCTTTCCTTTCCTATGATTTCCCCTCACCATATTCTACAGCTTTGAGGGTCCCTTTTACCAATACTTTGTCCAGAAAGACAGGGTTTCTGTTGGATTTTTAATTACTCATACCACCACAGGGGAAGTCTGGAAGTCTGTGAGTGAAGGGCATTCAGGTAAGACATTGACTTCATTCATTCTCTCTCTCTCTCTCTCTCTCTCTCTCTCTCTCTCTCTCTCTCTCTCTCTCTCTCTCCCTCCCTCTCTCCCTCTCCCTCCTCCCTCCCTCCTTCTCTCTCTCTCTTTCTCCCTCTCATTTCATGGTAAGAACAAAAAGAGAATCTCCAAGTCCTTTAAGTTCTGTGAGGTAACCATCCTATCTTTTAGTGTCTTTCATTTTTGTTGTTTGGTTCCATGCTCTGTTCTCATCAATGGACATTTAGTAAGATTGAATCTTGTGGTTTCAAAGAGATCCTCTTAGCTTTGATAAAGTATACTTTACACAGGTGAATGCCCTGTGAGGTACCTGCATTGTTCAGAAAGGCATGTATCAGAGGTGGATAGCTATTTCAGGAATAAATACACATATATCTCAGCAACTGTAACAAAATTGAATGACTGCCTTCCAACACTGAGTCCTTATGCATATGCTGTGAAAAGAAAAATGGTCCAGGGCACTCTAATTAACTGTACGATGTAAAAAATTGTGCTTAACAATATAATGAAATATTTACCATTTTTAAATAACAAAAATACATATTTAGCTTTTTCAGTAGTAAAAGTTAATTTGAAAATATACCCTTTGTGTGAGTCTACAGCAGATGGCTTGTCCCTGTTCTGTGATTCTTTTGGGGCATCCTGAGTTCTTTCCCAATATTGAAGTCCTTGAGATAGAATTTTTAAACAATTTTAAACATTGTAACATCTCCTCCAACCCTCATTCCCCACAATAACCTCTTTGGGAATAATGATGATGACAACTACTTTTCAATACTTGTAATTTGACATCTTTATCTTTTTCTCTTTTGTTGAAACACTGCTAACTACAGCTAAACAATGTTGCTTTCTAAACAAAACAGTCTCATATCCAAAGGCAAAATGCAAATGGAAATCAGTAATTAAGAAAAAAATGTGCTTTTAAAGAACAATGGAGTATTGTTTCCCAGTATCTATTATACTTCACTGAACTTGGAATGCAAGGTTCCACTTCTTTTGTAAATATAATGGAGCATGGATATTTCCTTGACAAAATATACAGCCCTGAGACAGATCCAGACAGGAAACAACAAAGTAATTTTTAAAAATTTAAATTTCTATTGATTCATTTCAGGCAGCATGGATGTACACACACACACACACACACACACACACACTACACAATATGAGTGCTTCATAAAAACACTAGGAATATCTGGGTCTTATCTGGAGGCACCCTGTCAAGCTTTCAACTACTAATTTTAGAACAACTGGTTCTGAATTGATTTACACAGAGATATTAATGATCTTAGGATGTAGCTTGCTGCTGGAGTGTTTGTCTAGCATGTGCAAAACCCTGGCTTCAGTCTCTAGCTCTGCCCAAAAACAAAACAAAGCAAAAACAAACAAACAAACAAACAAACAAAAAACATATGCAGGATATTAGAAAGGAGACCATCTTCACCCCACAAAAAAGGAAAATATCTAAATAGAGATATTGATATTAGCACTTATCAAACACTTAGGCTATGCCAGCACTGATTTTTATACATAATAGTGGGCCAGCACTGTTTTAATACTTCTTGGGGGAGGTATCTCAGTGGTTGAGTGCTTGGTAGCTTTTACAAGGCCCTGGATTCAGTCCCCAGCACTGCAAAAAGAAATTATATATATATACACATATATATATATATATATATATATATATATACACATATATATATAAATATATAATTATTTATATATAAATTATATATATAATTTGCATATATATGCAAATTATATATAATTTGCATGTATATAAATATATAATTATTTATATATATATAAATTTTATATATATATATATATAGAGAGAGAGAGAGAGAGAGAGAGAGAGCAAATTAATTCTCACAAGAACATTTGATGTAGGTACTATCGTTTCCAGAATCATACATAGGAAAATTGAAGGAACTCAGTCAACTTGAACACATAGCAAATGTGATCTCAGTGCTGAGATTTGAAACCAGTCCCTAGTACCCAAGAGCTTAATCCACAAAAGTACACTATTGCCTTCCCAATTTTTTCAAAGAGGAAACAGAAAGACAATTTTTTAAAGAAACGCAGACCCAATAGAAAAGCTTACACAATCTGATACTTTCTGCTCTTAGTCATTCTCTTTCCCTCCCCTTCTATTTCCTTCCTTTTTCCTTCTCCAGTTCATCAAGTCCATGCTATGGCATATCACACACTCTTAAAGCCAAGTGCTCCCTTGATAATTTTTGGCCACCCTAGGAGAGACAGGTTTAAAACCACAGAGAGGAATAATCCCCTGTGCGTGCTACAGTGGCTATAACCCTAGTTCTCCGGAAAGGGGTAGTGATTGGCTATAACTATTTCTTCCTGGATTAAAAAGGTCATGGTTTTCCATTTATTGAGGAATATTGGGAAAAATGAACCTTAAATTTGTTCTTAAGGCGGGGTTAGGTAGAGGGGAGAGTGGGGTGTAGGGAAGGAAACAAAGGTAGGCTTCTCTGTGGTGCCCTAATTATTTCTACTACATGCAAAATGCATCAATACTTTTGGGGACCCCCTTAAATGCTCCAGTGCTTGGAACTGGATGGTGCGTGCACAAGAGTGGGCTGCCACCTCTAGAGTGGTGATTGGTTTTGATGAGTGATTCATGAGGAAAAAGGACAGGAGGTTACAGGGCACAAGATAGCAAGGGGATAGGTCAGAGAACCTGTTTGTTTTTCAAGTCTTTGAAATCAAAGAATGCAAAAGAATTTGAAGACAAAACACACAAAATCCTGACCTGTATTTTTTAAAATTCTTCAGTTTGTGGATAGGAACAGGAGATGGAGAACGGTGGAGAGGTTGAAGGAGATGGGTTTCTCTGTGGACTAGGCTTTATGGGTTTTGTCTATTACAGTAATTCATATAGAGATCATTTTTAATTAGACTTTGTGTATTTTAAAATAATTTATAAAATTCACTTGATAAAAACATCGGTAACTCTCTAAGTGAATAAATATTATTGATCAAGAGAATCCCCATTCATTTTTATTCAAACTCTAGCTCACTATATGCACTGTTCTGTATCTTGCTATTCTGTATTAGCACTGTTATCATAGGAATTTACAAGTGTTTATCTAAGAGGTAAATGATTAAATGACTCATGCTATCTCCATGAAGTCAAATATCATAAAGATATTAGAAATGATGATGCAGGCATATATTACTTGACATATATTTCTATTCATTTTCTAAGACAAATTTTAAAAACAGCTTTTGAAACAGAGAAATGTTCTTTATTTTTATTTTATTGGTTCTTAGTTATATATGACATTAGAATCCATTTTGACATAATTATACAAGCATGGAATATACCATGTTCTAAATTAGACCCCAATACCTTTCCTTCCCCTTCCCCTTTCCCCACTCTTCCCTGTATTGATCTTACTGCCATGTACCCATACATATTTTTATTTTTTTAATTCATTTCTTGAGGATGTACACGTGTGAGTGTGTGCACCTGCACATGGACAGTTAGAAGTTTAGAAAGTTAGAAAAACACACAAAAGGATTGGCAGGGGACATCTCTGAATCATGGTATTATAGACTATTTATTTCTCCATTTTTACATCATTGTGTTATGTTTTAGATTTGCTGCCATGTGAATTAGTTACATATATGATCATTTTGTTTTTGATTATGTAATACTTCCCCATAATTTTAAAAATCAGAAAATAGCATAAGGTATAAATTACAAAGTCTCCATTCCACTCCAATCCCCTAACTCCCCAGTTCTCATTCTTGTATTAGGACACTAACAATTCAAATGAATGAAACAGGGTTCACTGGGTGCAGTGGCATATGCCTGTAATCCCAGGGACTCAGGTGAGGAAGGAGGATCTCAAGTTGGAAGGCAGCCTGGACAACTTAGTAAGACCCCATCTCAAAATAAAAAATAAAGAGGTCTGGGGAAGTGCCTTAATGATAAAGTGCAGCTGGACTCAAACCCAGTACCCCAAACAAACAAACAAAAAAAACAGGTTTCTCATGATATAGGGTGTACATGAAGAATAGGAGTAGTGTGCAAGCAACCAAGCTCACTATGCTAATAAAAAAGCTAGGATTAAAATCTGTACTTTGTGAATCAATTTTCCATACTTGTTCAGGACTTTTTAAATTTTCTGCCTCTTTTAGCAGTGAACCTTATTCACTATTTTGCATCCTAGAATCTAATACAGTGCCCAGCAGGCAGGTTTGAGAAAACTCTAATTCATTTGGGTCCCAAAAACCAGCACAAAATTTTGTATTCATCATTTCCTCATCATCCAAAATAGGTTGGAGCAGTTGGAGTCAAGGGAGTTGATTTTTTTAGTGAATGTGTAGTATAGAGTGTGGAGTTGTCTTACAAATTGGAAGAATAAAATGTACCAACACAAGAGTGAGAGCAAAGTGACAAGATTTATTAGAATAATAGAAAGCAAGCAAGCAGAGCTTCCAAAGGGGAAGGGTCCCAAGGGAGGGATGACAAGGAGTGACTATTTTCTAGGGGTTTATATGGATCCACAGGGTTAAGGAAGCTAGCCCCCAACCCCATCCTGCATAAGGTATACAGTGTCCATAAGCTCTTCATGTGCCTTTTGGTCTGATCAAGTTACCATACCTTTTTTGGTGGGGATCTGAATACCAGGCAGTAGATGTCTGACTATCAGTTCTCCCCCATCTCTCCTTACACAGCAGTCATCCTGACTTTGATGAGGCCTGTCTTGTGTCTGTAGTTTCTTAGCCATGCTACACAGAGACCTGACCTCAAAGGAGCCCAAGTTTCCTGCTTGTCCATTTTAACCCCTTCTCTTGTCTCAGATGGAGGATGATAGATGTTTATTACTAATATCCCAAATGGACTGTGATCTTATTCAGGCTCAGAGAAATTAAAATTGAAATATAATTTGGGGATTGGATTTCTGAGAAGGGTTTTCTTGCTCCTAAAGGACACACAGGAGAAGGCAAACTTCTTTTTCTGATAGATGCAGTTGTGCCTAGATTTAATGCCTTGAACTATTATTGCATAGGAAAGCATTCTAATGGAGGTATCTTTTGATGACAGAAGGCTCATTCCTGGACTCCCTGGAAATAGAAACCAGATATCTTCTGACTGCAAGGACATGCTGAAGAGCTGTAAACCAAAATGCCGGCTTCCCAAAGAACCTATCCAGAATTTTATGATTTCCCCCAATATCCACTGGAGGTCAGGATTCCACTGCTGATAACATCTGTTGTTATCTAGTAGGAGTAGATATAAACAATTGACTGCCTATTGTCAGTTCTCCTAACACAAATGTAAATAGGTCCAGGACTATGGACCTATTTTGTGTGGACAAAAGGTATAAGATACAATTGGAAAGATCCAGCTTCCAGCCCTAATTCACCTGGTCCTTGACCTGTAAATAGAATAGAATCCCACAAGTCCTCTGCATGTTGCTGTGTAGCTAACTCTAGCACAGTGTGAATGACTCTTCCTGGATCTTAGCAGGTGTGCTTGGGTCACCAAGGCTCCTGTTCAGGAACAACAAGAGGAGTAATGTTAAATCTTAGGGCCTCATTGTGATTATATGGATTGAACTCTAACTATAGCAGCTCAAATTTATACCCATAGCATATAAACTCCTGTCCTTAAGAGAAAACACAGGACTTTGCTGCTCAAGGAGGATGAGTTTGGAAATCTCCAATTTCACTCTTTTTGCAGAGCAGAGAAGATTCTGTTTATTTGGGGTTAATTACTAATAACTTACATTGTAATTTGATGAAATGAAAACTAGGATAAATTGAAACCTTACTCATTGCCCAATGAGTAAGATATGGCTGTTATAATAATAATAATAATGACAATAGCTACTGTTTCAGTAACCATTTCACACTTGCCAGGCACTGAGCTAAGTACTTTATAGCCTCATTCAATGTTATGAAACATGCTGGTATTATCCTCACCATTTTACAGATGAGAAAGTCAAGGCCCAAAGAGGTATATTAGTTTGTACAAAGACCTCCTCTGATATCTCATGCTCCTTTCTATGTTCTGTAACATAATTTGTAAATAAGTGGTTATTCATATGTCTAATCTTCCAGATTTATCTGTCCAGTGTCAGAGAGTCTGTTTTCTTACACTGCATCCCCAGCTCCTGCTCAGTAGAAATAGAACACATGATGTATGGGTTATCAGCACCAGATTGAGCAGGTAAAAGAATGGTTAGTCAAGTAGATTACCAGGTTTCTAGATTTTATAACCAAGGATAAGTATGGGTCAAGGAGGAAGTAATGAAATAAGTTATATATTCTGTATAGATTCTGGTCATTTGCAAATGGAAAAAACACTGATGTAGGAATCTTCAGAGCTGGGGGCAATTCTTCCTTCTGCCCTGTCTTGGGTGTGTGATGTGTGTAACTAATGGGCACCATACTTCATGTTTTTTATACATTAATCCACTACTCCTAACATTCAAAGTATGTGCAGATTTTTCGCAAACTTTACAATTTTTTGCAAACTGTGCCATAGGTGGCCCAGCTGCTATATAGGCCAAGTTGTTAATTTTGAATCCATGGCCCTTCCTCCACAGTCAGTTCTGCTGACTATCAAGTGAAAGAGCAGTGATGCTCCCCTGAATAATGTAGAAATGTATGGACAACATTTTACAAAAATAATAACAGAAGTGTATGTGTTTTAGTTTACAATAGCAAAAAACAGCATATTGAAAGTGCACTTTGTAGTGCCCATAGCAAATGTTAACACCACACATCCAAAGGAAAATTGCCATAAAATCCAATTAAACATCTTCAAATTTTCCCCAGAGCTCTTTCCTATTGGAAGCAATCCTAACTCATCTCTCTCACTAAATCCTCCAATTCCTTTCTGATTTCTGGTCTGTTTTCCCTCAGTGTCTGCCTCTCCAGACCTGCTCTCATCCATTTTCTCGGACATGGACATTTTGCTCTCTCTGAACCTCTTCTGTTAGCATCTTAATACCAAATGCCAACACTAAAGTAAAGAGTCTTCCTTGCAAGGCAGCAGGAATAATTCCTTTCCTAACTCTCAAAAAATACAAAAAACACATATCAACTTTATAATGTAGTGGTAGACAGCTTTTCAGCTCCATTATTTCATTGCAAGAGTTTCATAACTGTTTATTTTTCATTGTATTTATTTTTAGTTAGAGTCTATAACACATGATTTTGGGATTTTTATCAGTTCTGAGGATTGAAACCCAGGGCCTCACATATGCTAGGCAAGCGCTCTCCCTCTGAGTTATACCAAGAGCCCATTGTTTTCCATTTTTGGTCATGATATGGAGCTACTTTTTTAAAAAAAATATTTTTAGTTTCAGATGGACACAATACCTTTATTTTTTTATGTAGTGCTGAGGATCGAACCCAGTGCCTCACATGCGCAAGGCAAACACTCCACCGCTGAGCCCCAGCCCCAGCCCGGGGGCTGCTTTTTTAGACTGGGTCTTGCGATATTGCCCAAACAGAACTTGAACTCACAATCATCCTCCAAAGTAGCTGGAATTACCGACATATCCACCATGCCTGGTTAGCATGGGACTTCTTTTAAAAATGTATTTAAAGAGCTGGGGGTGTAGTTCAGGGGAGAGAGTATGATTCTTGCTTCTATCCAGGACCCAATATCAAATCACAAATTTTATTTGTTTAAATGCTTATTTCTCTGAGATTTTTGAAGATCAAACGCCTATCCAATTCTTTCTGAATCCCAAGTGCCCAGTATAAAATTCAACATATAACTATTCAATAAATATCTATGTGTGTATAAACTAAGAGGGGAAGGGGTACAGCTCAGAGGTAGAGTGCTTGTCTAGCATGTGTAAGACCCTGGGTTCAATCCCCAGCATCACAGAAATGAATTTAAATTAAGAGTTTAGATAATTTTAGGCTGAAGCTATATAGCTAAGTGGTAGAATGTTTGCCTAGCATACATATGGCCCTGGGTTAGGTTATAATAATAGAAATATTAATCAACTCTTCTGGTGGTATTTGGGCATATACAAAGTCTAATGATGACTTGTGAATGATCAAGATCTGGGAAAAGCTCCCTTGATGTGTGGTGAGTCCTATAATTATTCCTATGTGCACTCAGTATAAGGAGTCAGAAATCCCCCTTAGCACCTCACTGCTTGCCAGAAGAGTTAATGTGGCATCTGCTCCACAAAGCAACACATGGGTGATAACAGTGACAGCACACAACTTTTCTAACTCCAAAGTGGGTCGGGGGCTCTTTTCCTATCAGTGTCATTGCTATGGTTAATTAACTAATTCAACAAGCAGTATGCTTATCAGGTTTCAACCAATATCCTGTATGTTGGGTCTATAAAGATCAAGGAAATATAGTCCTTGTCTTGTCTACAAAAACGAAAGTGTAAAGGGTCTCAGAGGAATAGGACAGATGTGCCCTAAACAGAGGATGCATGGCTGCAGAAGCTGGAGGAAACCCAGAACTCTCTCTTCTGAGTACAAGAGTGCTTACCTGTAATTGAAAATTCCATTAATCACTGTGTACACATCCTTAAATATGTCTGTTTAAACTTGAATGATATCTATATCTTTTACTTAAAAAAAGAAAATATCCTAATCAGCTTATATATACCATTCTGCATTCAGGAAGTTCTTAGTAATTACTTAGTTCAATCCCATTTTGAGAAAAATGACACAAACAGATACACTAAGAATCATAAAGAATTCAAGAAATACTGGCACTGGAAGTTCTGAAAATTATGGGGCTGAAAGACATAGACCCTTCTCTTAATGAAGGAAATGGGAGTTGAGGGAAGTCCTCATTTACCATAAATCATCAATAGTTAACAAAAGATCATTGCAATAACATCTAAACTTTATTGACTATGTAGAATTTTCCATATTCTTCATAGAATTAATGATTACTGAGTGCTTCCAGAGCACTAGATTCCAGGAACTGTGGGCACACATAGTAACTCAGGTTTTGTCACAGGTTCATGGAGTTCACAGTCTAATAGACAGACACAAAGATAATTACAATGCTGCTGAAATGGGAACTAGGAAATGTGTGAAAACAGAGGATGCTGGGAAAACAGACACAGGGTTCTTTAATACATGTGGTCTCAGTCAGGGACTTTTAGGAGGTAGGCAATATTATCCCTATTTCCCTGATTAGTAATTAACAGAAACAACCTTGTATATAGCAGGTACCCCATACATACTTCTTTAAAATATGAATGGGTGTTAAGATCTTCCTTGAGAACACACAACTGGCTAGTGTTGGATTTAGTTTTCACCCTCAAATCTGTCTGCTTCAAAACCCTGTGCTGTCTCCAGTACATTGACATCTCTCTTTCTTGCTGTCGCTTGTTTTAATCACTATAACCCTCACTTTAGGATTTGATTGTTTCTAATTTATTAAGATCAGCTAACTACTGTGGGGTTTATGATCAGGAAACAGTTTCCAGGACAGAATGCTTTAAGTTTCTGTATTTTCCTTGTGCCAACCCACTGGGAAACCCTGGAATGAAAGCTCATCCTAGCTATGAATTGTACTGGGTTTTGAGGCAAGTCTTCTCTCTCCCCTTTTCCAGGCCACAGAAGATTCTGGAAAGTTGCTCTCTGTGAGGACTGAATCTCACATAGGGGACAATGAAAAGGGGAACAGCTGCAGTTTCCAAGCTGTTCACATTGGGTAAGACATCCAGCTTCCCAAGAAGATGCTTCTAATGTCATTGTCATTTTCTGAGCTGTCTGTTCTTTGCACCCTCATGAAATGTTAGGAAGATAGACTGCAAACCTTTTGACTTTGGGGGAAATTCCTTTCACTGTGGACTCAGAGGCTCCTGGCACATTGTGTGGGTGTTATGTCTTATGGGATTCTTAGATTGTCTAGGTACGGTGTCACCAGGAGGATGATTATCTCTTCAGGAATGCTATATACTGCTGTGAAACTCTAGGGAAAGGATGCCGTATATCAGGACCTAGGGATTAGCTCAGACTGTGAAATACAAAATGTTTAATTACAGACAAGATCGTTAACTGATTGACCACCTCAACATGCAACTTTCTAGTACAGGCCTGTCTCACTCACTTGAAAGCCCTTTTACTCTTTCCCGGAAGTAGATACTTCCAAAAGTATGAAATACAAAAAAAAAAAAAAAAAAAAAACTGAAGACAACCATGGTAATTTTAGTGCTACCTGGATGTTAAAATTTTAATAGTAATACAGGTTAAGTATTCCTTATCTGAAATGCTTAGAACCAGAAGTATTTTTGATTTTTTCAGATTCAGGGATATTTGCATATACATAATATGATACCATGGGGATGGGGCTCCAGTCTAAACAAGGTATTCCTTTGTGTTTTATATAATCCTTATACACATACCCTGAAGGTAATTTTATACTACAATTTTGGTGTATCTAAATTTTGACAACCTGTCACGTGAGGTTACACATGGAACTGAGACATGAGAAGTTAGAGAAATGGGCCCAAAGTAGTAGAGCTGCTACGCTTGTGGCATCATATGGGTCATCAGAAAGTTTTGGATTTTGGATTTCAGATTATCAGAGGAGGGATGCTCAACCTGGATACATGTTTTATTTGACAGTAAACATATAGCATACCATGGCCATACCAAGATCTTTGTAGAATGACGGAGAAGAGTGTCAACATCATACCTCATGGAAAATAACTACAATTTTCCTCTAAATATCTCCGAGTTTTCCTCCTGATTGCCTCTCCTTATTGGCAATTGCCTGGTTTTCTCTCTTTGTAAATCCTCTATTCATTATTACCCTTTTTTGTTTCCCCAAGAATAGAAGCTGCCCCTCTGTCCCCATCACTGTCGTCTGTTTTTGTAGAAGCAGAATCTAAGCTTCTGGTTTGCATTCTTTCTACCAGAAATCATTTCTGCAATAAAGGATGCTCCTCAGGACACAATCTTTGTGTAGCAGCAGGACATTGTAAATAACAAAATTTTTCCTCTCAGAAAGGGTTCAAATTTCCTTATCCTCAAAAGACGGAAATTATATTTAAGAAGAAAAAAAAAATATTTCCTTTTCTTGATTCCCTGAGCATTTTGCCACAGGACTAGGGGAGAGTCTCAAGGATGAGAAATTGACTGTTAGTGTTGATAGTGTTGAAAAGAGGTAAAACACATAAAGCTATATCAGAGAAAATGCTAGTGGATAATTAAGCTGAGGACTGCCTACACTGCCTGCTTAGCAATCTGTGGGCCTTGGCATAGAATAACTATGGTTTTCCATCCTAAATCTGCAGCATAGCTCTATTATTTTGGACCCATATCTCTAACTTCCCATGTCTCAGTTTATTCATCTTGTAAAATGGAAATAGTATTATGCATTCTGAGTTGTTTTATGAGTACTGAATTAGAGAACACATGTGAAGTGTTTAATAGTATGGAAATGTATTCATTTCATTCTTTTTATTTCATCTCAGAGAATGAAATGAATAAGTTACCTATTTAAATAAATTTTAACTGAAAATGTAAAAAAAAAACTTTTAAACATTTTTACTAAGTTAGGTTTGCCATCATCTTTACTACCTTGATTTTCCATTTTCATAATCACATAAACTAAGTGAATTTCAATTTTAAAAAATCATTCAGCTTTACTGAAAATATTAGAAACAAACAATATAATGGTATCCAGAATTACCAAATTGGTGAATGAATGACTGAGTTTTGAGAAATGCTAACCCATGTTATGCCTATGATATGGATTGTGCTAGCATCATGAGGAATGACACTGAAAAATCAGGTGTTGAAGTCCCTCAATACCTTATAGTGTAATAGAAAACTTACCTGTTATCTAATATACAACAGCCAAATTACGATACCTATCATTTGAACTGCAGATTGAAAGAGAGTTTTCTTTTGCTGTGAGTAGCACAGTAAAATATTAATTAATTCAATAAATATTGAATTTTATTCTGGATTTTCTGAAGTCTGGTGCTTGGGGCTGATGCATACACAGAACATAAAAATGGGAGGATAGGTGATGAATTAGAAGTGTCCCTGGTAGAGCAGAAATACAACTACTAAGAAGAAGAGGATTAATTCAGATAGATTGAAAAAGAGGGGCCAAAGGAGAGGAAGGAAAATCAGGAGATTCATCTCTTTATGAGGGCTGGGGGTATGGCTCAATGTTAAAACACTTATCTGGCATGCACATGGGCCTGGGTTCCATTCCCAGCAACACACACACACACACACACACACACACACACACACACACAAATACATCTCATTGTGAGTAGGAAAATGTTCACTTATGCTGACAATTTTACCAAACACTGGATAATTCATTCAGAGTTAAATTGTGTCAAAAAGATATCTATGAATTTAAACTCTCAAATAAAATAATATAATTGGCAGGCTTGTATTAATTCAAAAGTGTCTTCTTCCAACAAGTATTATTTACTATTAAAAACTTGTTGTGGCTCAGTGGCAGAGCCCTTGCCTAGCATGTGTGAGGCACTAGGTTCAATCCTCAGCACCACCTAAAAATAAATAAATAAAATAAAGGTCTATCAACATCTAGAAGTATTTTTAAAAGAAGATTTGTTGCATATCACAGTTTATATTTGGGAGAGTTTCAGTAAATCACTAATGACTTTTCACTCTAGGGCCAGATAAATGGATGTGATAATAGCAAGTTGATCAAGATTCATCAAGAAGCAAATAAGTCAAGAGGAAAAGTTCTGGAGGGTTATGAACCCAGAGTACAGTATTGATAAAAGATTCAAATCAACCTCTAAGTGAATGGAAGTTTGGATACAGTAGTGGAATAAGTGTTATCCTTTACTGAGAGGCCAGTAACACAATTAGGATTTTTGGACATGGAAAAGAACAGAATAAAGCCAAGGTTACAAAAATGTTTCTAGTAAAGAGGGCAGACAGTTCTGCAGAATGGTAATTATAAACATTTTTTGAAGAGGACTCCGATAGGGGTAAGAAGACAAGGCACCGGAAACACAGAGCCACTAACTACCTCACTAGAGGGGTGAGTGGGTGTGATCAGGCTGTCAAATGGCTTATCTTGGTCAGGGACACAATGCTAAATAGTGGTATGGTCAGTTTTCATGACAAAGTCAGTCTGACTCCAGTGCATCATGTGTTTTTGCTTACCCTGAGTTCATGCCTCCAACAGTGTCATCTGTTTTCTTTCTGAACTGGCTTTGTTATCACTTTCCATGCTGTCTTTTGTTTCCAGACCCATTATAAAGGGAGGTGGTGAGGGCTAGGGATAAAGCTCAGTGGTAGAGCACTTGCCTAGCATATATGAGGCCCTGAATTCCATCCCCAGCATTCCCATATCCAAAATGAAGCAGTTAACACCTGTCTGTTGGCATCAGGATGACAATTTTGAGATCTGACCTAGCACTTCATAGGAATACTCTTTACTGCAGGGTGCTGAGATTTTTCTGGTGGGAGCCCTATTGGAAGCATAATGCATAATGCATGTCTCATTAGGAGGGGTAGGTTTATCTCAGCAAGTATAATATAAGCAGAGTGTTGCCCCAGTGAGTTGCTAAAGATCGGGCTTTGAAGAAAGACAATCTGGATGTGAATCCCAACTCCATCACTTATCACCCAAGTTACCAAACACCCTTTAGCCTATTTCCTCATCTGTAGAAAGCAGAAAGGGGCAGGTATTGATAAATATCTCTCAGGGTAGGTTAAGATAGAAAATTAAGTACTCATTGGGACTATCTGATTCTCTTTCTCCCTATGAAAGGAATAGACTATGAAGTTCCAGAGGACAGGGGCCCGGTCTGAATCATCTCCACACCCTGAAAACTGCCAGAACCACGTGGAGCCAGAGTATGCTCAGCACTTTTTTCTTGTACAGAGCCAAACCTGACCTCTGGAGCTTTTACTCCAAAGCAGTGGTTCTTATTTTGAAGATCCATGTATTCTAGAGGTTTATGGAAGCATCTCACATGCCAAAGTTGATGAGGATCCCCTAGAGAAAGGTTTATTTTACTCCATTGTGACTTTTGCCATGTTGATTTATATTTGGGATTTTTTTTGCTGCATCTGCATAGAGCCAAACCAGAAATATTTCCTCACTCTCCCTGCCATGTTAAATTTTACACAGAGACAATTCAAGAGGCAGACTACAGGCCTTGTAGAAGTATGTAGCTTTTCTTACAGAAAGACTGCAAGATGGTGAACAGCAAAGGCTTTTCTTGCTCCATCTGCCACTGGTGAGGAGCCATTAGCACCATCAATGCTCTGACCCTTTGTGATGTATATAGTGGTAACTTTTCTGCCACTGAACTATGAACTTCTAGAGGCCAGGAAATGTATTTATTCTAATTTATTCCTCTTTGTGTTCCCAGCATCTATGATGGAAGACATAGAGGACATTTGGAAAATGCTTCTTGAATGAAAGAATGAATGAGATAATTTGTGAATTTTATGCAACAGCTATACAGAAGAGGTAGCAGGCTACAATTGAGTCTAAAACAAGTCCCATGTCACACAACTTCCAAGTGAGAGAGGCAGAATTTCAGTCCAGGTCAGTTTGAAACAGGAATCCTGTGGTTGTGTCTCAGTGGTAGAGCACTTGCCTAATATGAATGAGGTCCTGGGATTGATCCCCAGCACTGGAAAATGAAAAAAAAAAAAGCCTGCATTGGCTTTACTACTCTCAGATTCCCTGAAGCTTCAATAGGCCATCTT
Source organism: Sciurus carolinensis (assembly GCF_902686445.1). NCBI lineage: Eukaryota > Metazoa > Chordata > Mammalia > Rodentia > Sciuridae > Sciurus > Sciurus carolinensis. Next base: position 42,325,576 of record NC_062232.1, read on the forward strand.
CCATGTTACTCACAATGCAGAAGAGAGCCCTATTTAAGATGTCCTTTATAAACCAGATGTGGTGTTACATGCCTGTAATCCCAGTGACTCAGGAGGCTGAGTCAGGAGAAGTGATTGCAAGTTCAAAGTCAGCCTCAGCAACTTAGAAAGGCCTTAAGCAACTTAGTGAGACCCTGTATCAAAAATGAAAACTAAAAAGGGCTGGGGATGTGCCTAAGTTGTTGAATGTCCCTGGGTTCAATCCCTTATATCCCAGGCTGGTTCATAGATCTAATTATTCCTGCAATAAATACTTTTTATTAACTTAATATGACCAGGCACACCCCTAGGTGCTAGTGATTCAATAGAGAGGAAAACTGACATTGTTCTTGCTCAATGGAATCTTTTATTCTAACTCAAAGAAATAGAAAATATAACAAACATTCATGATAATACTCACTTAACAATACTACTTGAGGACTAAATATCATAACAATGTAAGTACTTAGCACATTACAGATGAATTAAATGAATCAAAGTAAGTGATGCATTATTCTGTCTTATCTATCTTATATATGCAATTGATGGCAAGTGACTTTTTTAATTCAATAGAAGATCATGCAAGCAAAGCAGTAAAAAGATCTCTGCATTTTGGGGACAAATATCTGACTAAATAGCTATTGCCTCAAGTCTCCTTCACCAAATTACACAGCTTCTCTTTGAGGCCACAAAAATACTTTGTACATTTGACTGACCCATTTTTTCTCTAGCTGTGATAGCAATCACGCATTATGTCAAAATTTACATACAAACTGAGTCCCTACATAATATTCAACAGGTATTTCATGCCTACTGTGGGCTTAAAATTAAATTGAGTACCAGGGGCACAAGTGAATGGTAAATCATGTTTTCTGCCTTCAGTTCACCCTGTGGGAGGACAGTGCCTATTGACCTTCTATACTGGCAGAAACAAAGGCAGTTTGGATTATGGTGAATTGCATGTGATCTAGATTGATAAATACCCTTGAACACCATTTATTGGTTTGGGAGCTCTGGATATGACCCTGCATTCTTCTGAGCTTATTTACACATGTGTAAATTGAAGATTATAAAAGTTACCTCCCAGGATTACCAGGAAGATGAGAAAGGATGTGATACATAGTAGAATCACAATATTAATCTTTTATATTATATGATCATCAGGGATTAGTGTAAGCCTATTAATACAGATTAGGTACTATTAAGTCATCTACAGTCTTATGGTCAGATGAGAGTAGGAAATAATTAAATGCAAGATGATCCTGGCAGAGAGGACAAACAATTCCTTAGAAAAGATTAAATATTGGTCTAACAATGTGATGGTCAGGATATCCCCAGTAAACACAGTTTAGCAACACAGATTGGCAAGGTGTTACCCACTGAGATCAGATATAATTATCATTTGGAGAGGGCTACGTTTTAGCAACCATTTCAATCCCTGCAATAATATTATGAGGTGGATTTGTTATTATACCCCATTTGCTTGTAAAATACCCTAATACTCAGAGGCTAATGAACTTGCCTACAAACACAGCTAGTAAAGAAAGGGGTCAAGTTGAAACCCAGGTACTCTGACTCCATGTAAGACAAACAAAGTCCTGCTTTTCTAGTGTTTGGCATTTATTATTTGACTTAACCTCACAGTCATACAATTCCTTATTTAAAATTACAGTTCTCATCCAGAAACAAAAAATATCTGCATACAAAAAATCCTCAAATCCAGAAATATTGACATTGGAGTATGCAGGAATAGTGACAAATATTCAACCAGCTTCTAGTTTCTTTTTCTCTTCTAAGATGCGTCTCCAGTGACTTCACATTGGTAGCTTGAAATAGGCCATGATGGAGTTATTTATACCATTCTATGGAGATCAGGAAATCAAGACTCAATTTATTGTTAAGTTGTATGTCTAAAATTAAGGAAGTGATGTAAACATGTTAATAATGCAAATTCAACTTAAATATATTTTTTGTATTCCCAGTATAAATGTACATGTAAAGGTACATTGGGAATAGAAGAGCATGCAAAATTGAAGAACTGTGTACTCTTCTTTATTTGAAAACTATTGCCCACCTTCGCAAAGAAGTCACTGGAGTCATTGATGAATTAGTGAAGTGCTAATATACTTCACTGTTTGAGTTTCACCTTACTTGTTAATGTAAATAAGTTAAATACCAGAATTCATGTCAAAACTACATTTGAAGAGATACTTGTTAAGTATTTACCAGTATATAGCTGACCAGTACCCTTAATCCCAGACCCCTGCAACATACTGACCAGTGGTTCCAAAGCCATGGACAATGCAGCTGACATCAGAAGGAATGGTTAGAGAAAAATGGATCATAAGACCTTGAGGCAGGGAAGGGGCTCAAATGTAGAAGGAAAGTGGAGGAGATGAAGGGAAAAAAGGGTAGGCCTTCTCTACGAGTACACAAGTTTAAGAATATGTATCAAATAGTTAATTTGAATTTATTTATTTATACATCTTAATGCATATTCAAGAATATTTGTATATGTATACACAAATATTCAAGGACATAAATATAATGGATTTAATGAATTTTTTATCCAATTTTAAATAGGTTAATACATGGACATAGTAATGCATTTACAGTAAATGTTTAAATTTTCAAAAAAGACTAGTTTGGTGTTTCCCCCCTCCTTTTTACTCAAATTGTTAATACACTTGCCTGTATTTCTTAACAGTGTCAGGAAAAAGTTATATTTTAATTTATGTATTTTCTGAATAAATCTGAATGTTATAAAAAGCCTACAACAGTTTTACTTCAGTGCCTGGCACAAAGTGGATGCTCTTAGTTTATGTTTTCTTCTTTCTTTTTTCCTTTGTGGTACTGGGGATTGAACTCAGGGTCTTCCATATACTAGACAAGCACTCTACCACTGAGCTACCCCCAACCCCTCTTAGTTTATGTATATTTAATAATGATATGTCGATGCTATGCTGGTCACTTGGGATTCAAGAAAAATTGGATACAGTTCTTGTCCTCAAAAATCTCATAGAAACCAGAAATTAAGCAAATACAATCTATGATCTGATATTGAGGCCAGGATAGAAGTGTGTTCCTCATGTGCAGTACATTCTCTTCAACTGCTAAGATTTCATGTATGTAATTCCTGCTCTGTGGAAAATTCTAGTTCTTCTTTTCACTTAGCTTTTTTTTTTTTTTTCATGTCTCTTATGGTATGACCCTTCCTTGAAAGGCACTATGGTTTGAATTTTGTCTGTCCCCCAAGGATTAATGTGTTGAAGCCCGTACGTGAAAGTGGTAATATTAAGAGGTAATATGACCTTTAAGACATAGGTCCTGGTAAAGGTAATTGGATCATTGATGTATCTACCCTCAGAAGGGGATTAATATAGTTACCATGGGATTCAATTTGGTTCCTTAATAGTGGGTTATAAAAAGAACAAGAAAGGTAACTTCCGTGTCTCTGGCTCCCTGTCTCACCATGTGATCTTCTCCCTCTGCCACTCACTCCTGCCATTGTGGTGCTATCCACCATGTAGCCCTCACCAGAAGCCAATAGGGCCACCTCATCTTGAACTTTCAGCCTCCAAAACTGTGAGCTAAATGAAGTTTTTTTAATAAGCACCCAGTTTCCAGTATTTTCTTATAACAACAGAAAATACTAATACAAAAGTCTATAGGTTGTCCCCATCTTGATATGCATTGTCAGGACATCTTGAATTCCTCCATCGCTGTGAGCATCTACCGCATTTTGTCATAGTTCCTTTTCTGCTGTCTGTCTTCATCAACATTCTGTGAATTCCACAAGGATTTAAACCAGGCATTCCTTATTCATTTCCATAAGCCAGAGCCTACTTCAGTACCTGGAATACGAGTGTGAGGAAAGACAGCTGGGGATTCAGTTCATAGGATGAGGGAAAAATGCAGTTAGAATAATGCAGACACATCAATTTCCACTTCATATGTCACTGTCAAAACTGGGTGAAGAGACATGGCTAAAGACTTGAAATTTACTCACAGAGGCTCCTTTATGAATATGCAAAACAGGCCAAAATTTAATTTAGTTTAGAGGAAAACAACTGGTAGTAGAATCTGGGAGCACTGATTTCATGACAGTTTTTTATTTAAAAAAAAAAAAAAGAAAAATCCTCTATTTTTGTGTTTGACACTATTCTTCCTGGTTGCAATTCCTGGATTGCTTATTATAGAGGAAAATACCCTAAGTACTGGGAATCTTCCCCAGATATTCTGAAGAAACAATCATCACTCATTTCCTTTGAATTTCTCAAGCCCTACAGTAAAATCATCTGATAATATGAAATTACTTACACTGTCCACTGGAGGGTGATATGCTACTGCTGCTGATCATCACCTTCTACAGTGTGACCTGTGAAGATCAACTTTAATTACACTTAACAAACTATAGTTATAAGTTCTCATAGTACACATAATAAACAAAATAAGCCCCTTCAGTAGATGTAACGCTATAGCAAAAAAGACACAAATTACACTAATCCAATCTCCACTTCCCGTTTCTTTGTCCATGTCTCTGTGCAGACGAACCCCAAGCATCCTAGAGTATTTCCCTTCCATACTGACCTGTGACGAACATGGGGGAACAGAGTAGATGATTTCTTTTAGAGCATGACTTGTCTCTTTACGTTCCTATGTATTTTATCCTGGAGAGATGACAAGATTAGGAGATGAATATTATTATCATAACAATTTTAGAAATGAGGGCACTGACACCAAATCCCAGAGAACTTGTCTAAAAACAGGGGACTTGTAAGGCATAAAATGCTTGTAGGTACTTGGGAGGTTGAGACAGGAGGATCGCTTGAGTTCAGGACTTAGAAGTCAGCCTGGGAAACATAGTGAGTCTCTGTCTCAAATAAATAAATAAATAAATAAATAAATAAATAAATAAAAAACAAAAGAAAAAAAAAACGAAAAAACCAAAAAGCAACCCCTCCAAAAATACCTTCAGGGCCTCTTCTCCATGTTCCCACAGCACTCTATTCTTTCCCTAGTCATACTGTGACATATATATGAGGTGTCAGTTGTTTTTCTCACCCACTGAATGAAAATGACAAGGGTCTACGGACTGCATTTTGTTCTCTGCTCTACCTATGGAAAAGAGTGTGAGGCACTGGGAAGGCATAAAATGAAATAAGGCTAGAGGGAGAAGAGAGTGTGAGATGGAGTAGGATGAAGATTTATCTACGGTGATTCCGCTATTACTGGGTTGGTTAAATGAGAACTTGCCTAGGAATACGGAATGGTGGATATTGTCTGATGAATGCATTAGGAGAAAGCATAGGGCATCCTGTGACCTGTGACCTGTTACTCCCACCACTTTCATTGCATTGCTCTGCTTCTTGTTTCAAGTGTCCAAAATGGTACCTGGTAGGATGTACATGAATGTGCCAAAATTAGGGCTGGGGTCATGGCTCCATGGTAGAGTGCTTGCTTAGCATGTGTAAGCACTGGGTTCCATCCACAGCACCACATCAAAAGAAATAAAATAAAGTATAAAAAATACAATAACATTAAAAAAAGGAAGTGCCTAAATTCTACAAGTGAGTACCATCATGGTCATTGGCTCCATTTATTGGCCCTAATCTAACAAGAGCAATGATCATAGAAAATTCTTATTGGGTGCTTATTGGGTGTCAGTCACTGCGCCAGACAATTACATATATGAGTTCATTTCATCCTCACAATTAAGACAAGGGTGGGTTCTTTTAGAGATTTCTTTTTTTACAAATCTGGATAGCAGTAAGTGGCCCAAAGAACAAGCCCTTGCTCTTTCTTTGAATTAAGAGATGCCTAAGCAAAGGCACATAGACTAAGCACTGTTAGATGCCATAAACACTAATGGTAGATAAATATTTCATACACAAATTTAAAGTGCATTACATGCTTTTGTGTGAAAGAAAAAAGACAACTAACACATAAGAAACACTGAGGCCTAATTAGTGAGAGGAAAAACACTGGCATCATGCAACCTATGGCAACGCCCCCAAAGAATCCCTTCAATACCTCTTCCTTTCCCTAGAGTTCCTCACTGGGTCTCAAGTGCTCATTGCTTTTCTTTCTCCAATTCTTCATTCTCTGGAGTCGGAGAATATCATGCTAAGCTAAGCTAATCCCAAAAAACCAAAGGCCAAATGTTTCCTCTGATAAGTGAATGCTGATCCATAATGTGGGGGAGGGAAGAATGGAGGAACTTTGTATTGGGCAGAGGGGAGTGAGGGGAGAGGACAGGGTATGGTGGGGGGAAGATGGTAGAATGAGGCAGACATCATTACCTTCATACATGTATGATTGCATGAATGGTGTGACTCTGCATCGTGTACAACCAGACAAATGAAATGTTGTGCTCCATTTGTGTACAATGAGTTGAAATGCATTCTGCTGTCATGTATAGCTAATTAGAATAAAAAAATTCTTCACCTCAGTCACTGGAAGGTTATCCTGTCTCCCAATTGCTTGTCTACCCATGGGTTCTAGTCCCTTCTCCCCATAACAGTCCCCTATGTGTATCCATGCACATGGAAACCATACTAGAACCATAAATTGTATGCCAAGTTAGAAATTCTGTCTGAAACTCTTGAACAGGGGTTTTTAACACAACAAACTTGTGAATGATTTACCCATGGCATGGAGAAGCAGTATATCAACAATATTTGTTTTGAGAACAAAGTGATTCTTAAATTCTATATACCCAAACTTCTTTGTGTAGAAAGGCTGGCATACTAGGGGAAGGAAGTGTTGGATCACTTACTTTCTCTTTCTTTGGATCCAATCCATGAAATGGAATGTTATATAGCTGTTAACTCTAAGTGCAATCAGCTGTTTTTTCACCATCAACATGACTGAATCTCCTGGAGCATATGTGCACATTCATGTTCTCCCTCTCTTCCTTTTCCAACTCAACTCAACCCCTAATGAAAGTCTGGGACAAGCTATTCTGAAGAACGATGGAGGAATCTTGGGGAAGGAAGGGATATATTAGACAAACTAGGTAGCCAGTTGCCTCTCTTGAGTAAGTGGAGGGACCTGGAAAATGAGAGATAGGGATTGCTGTTATATCTCATATATGTAGAAACACATACCTCCTTCAATGACCTGTTTTTAACTTGTGGAACTGGTAAACCAAGTAAAATGATTCAGTGAATATTATATGCACTTCCAGTGACACAGGAGAGAGAGACACAAAGAGATTATTCAAGGTCTTTTGCTCAAGTAGAACACTGAACACATTTATTTTAATATGCTCCTTTGAAATATTATGATGAAAAGCTGGGAAAAAGCTAAACATTCATCAGAGGAGTTTGCTTAAATAAGTTATGGAAGATACACTGTTTTAGTTCTAGGAAGTGATTAAATGACACTAATATTCATATATATCCTTGGATATGAGAAAATACCAACCATCTATTGTTTGGTTAAAATTTCAGATATCAAGAAATTACATATAAATTAATGATTATCTTTAATATACAACATAGAAATACATATTTTCTATTTATTATTTACTAATTTCTGAACACTTAACACATATACAAGATAGGGATTTCAAAAGAATAAACAGGGCATCCAGTGCACAAACATCCTTCTCATTCCTGTCTCCCCACCCCCTCTCTAGAGTCAGTTACTAACACGAAACCGAGCAACATAGTAATATCAATGGACGAATAAGAGAAATGAGGTATGCAATATCAATTTTTAAAACATGTTGTTTTGAAACACACTAAATAAACAACATGGCTGAAAATGACACATTTGTCTAACTAGTGGAAATGTGTCAACCTAAAGCACAAACACACACACATATACACACAGAGACATCAATGGAAAACATCCATAACTGTTCACAAAACTGTTGGGATGTAGCCGCCCAGCACACCAAATGCACGTGTAGAACACAAGCCTGTTCACAATAGCACCGGAAACGTACGGTACATAGGATTCCCACCAGCGATGTGGGGACCCTTAGGGACGATGACTTGAATAAATGGAGATGCTACTGGCTGGTTGGATGTCAAGATGATCCGTGTACACAGACGAAGGCATGTGTGCTCAAGTTCTGGATCAGGAGCAAGTCCCTTGAACAGAACTGGAGGGGAAGGGGAAAGAGGGACAGGTAGCTTGCACTGACAGCACAGGTTGACCAGTCCGGAAACAGACCTGGTTCACGGGAGAATGTCTATTTCCCCAAGTCCCGCACGGGCTGGCTGGAAGGGCCCGCACGTTTGTCTGGGCGCGCTGGCGGCCTCAGTCACTGCTCCTCTTGGCCAGGACAGGCAGGGGCCGCCTCGCTGGGCGCGTTCTGCATGGCGTCGTTCTCCTCGGTGGCCTCCTGCGCCCAAGCGCCACCGTCGACCTCCTCGATGACCACGCTGCGCACCGTGCCCGCGTCCAGGCAGTGCGGGGCGACGCCGTACACGCGGGGATCGGACTCCGCGGCGTGGAAGCTCTGCACCCCGCACCTGCTGCAGAAGCTGTGCAGCGCCGGGTGCGTGTTGGATGGGTAGGTGACCATGCTCTCGGCGCCCTGCAGCAGCGTGAAGCGCGCGGCCGGGACGAGGAAGTGGCGGTGCTGCTTCTTCTTGCACAGCCTGCAGCTGCACTCCACCACGCGCAGATCGGCGGGGGCCCAGGCCGCAAAGCGGATGGCGCCGCAGTGGCAGCCCCCGGTGTGGTACACCAGGCCCGGGTACTCGAAGGTGTCCAGCAGGAACTTGGCGGCACCCTCGCAGCTGAGGCCCCGCAGCTTGCGGAACGTCTCCCAGCGCTCGCGCTGCGCGCCCAGGTCCAGCTCACCCGGGGACGTGGCGGGTGCCGGTGGGGTGGGCGCGGGCGCCCGGGGATTCCGCAGAGGCGGCGGGAGCAGCAGATCCTTGGCGCCCGCCTCCCGGACCCGCCGCCACCAGCGCTTGCGCCGCGCCTTTCCACGCCATCGCTTGGCCGCCGCCCGCTCCCTGCCAGCCGCTTGGCTCCCAACCCCGACTTGGACAGGTGGGCACCTCGCGCGGCTGGCGCCCATGACGGCGATGGCTGCGCAGGTGGCAGGAGGATCCCCGGGCCGCTTTCGCCGCCGGCGCTGAGCGCTGGCTCTGTGCCTTGCTCTGCCCATGGCGCCTGCAGCCTTCCAAGCTGGTGCCCACCGCCCCTCATTTCCCAGGCAGTCTCTGAGCAGCCTCCTTGTCTGCACCTGCAGGATTGGCCACTTGTTGAGTGTGATGTCAAGAGACCCTTCCCTTGACCCTATCAAAACCGCCTTTGCTGGCCTGAAATTCTGGCTGAGCCTATCAGCTGCCCATTCTCCTAAATGTTATTTTTTATTGTTTATTCAAATCAGCAACCTAACCTTTAAATATTCAAGCACTAGGAATGCTGCAAATCTTACAGTTAATATGCAGCACAGATCAGATAGCTGAGAATAAGCAGTATTCACCTACTATAGAAGAAAAACAAAAGCTTTCATGGGCAAGAGTGTGTGGTGTGTAAGTAGTGGTATTGAAATTGGGAGATAGTAAAGATGACTATGCTCAGTAGTATGGTACATCAATGGACCCCGCTAAAAAACTCCATGGTAACCTCAATATAGCCCCAACAGTCACTTTGGTAGTGTGGTTGAGTGCTTGCTCAGTGGTAGTGTTATTTCTTTAGCATGCATGAGACCATGATTTGGACCTCCAGCACCTGAAAAATAAAAAAGGAACAATACGTTTATATGTCTTTTTGTACCCAGAATACATTAAGATTTGTGGCATGCCTGAATATGATGCTTAAACTGTTTTGTTTTTGTTTTTGTGTAAAGCTAATCGATCACCATGGCCACTGGAAAGACTCCCCCCCCAAAAAAAGCATGGAACCTCCTCCCTGAAGTATAATCAGCACCTGGGAAAAGTGAGGTAGCTTCCAAAAACTTGTTTCCTGAGTTAAGTAGTGATGGCCGCAAATAAAATAGAGATTCACAAAACTACCCCCACCCTAGATTCAATAGTATTTAATATTTATGTCTATTTGCACATATACATGTATTTTTTCAAAAACATTTTAAGTAACATATAGGCATTAATGACATTTCGTCTCTCAATATTTCCGTATTTATTTATTAGGAATAAAGACATAAATTACTTGTAAAGTCACAGGATCATTATAACACCTATGAATCAATAATAATATCCTAATGTCTTCTCATTTATAGCATATATTTTCATTTCCCAAATTGTTTCCTGAATGTGTTTTATAAAAAGATTTCTGAGCTGGATGGACCCAGTGGCACCCACCTGTAATCCCAGTGGCTCGGGAGACTGAGGCAGGAGGATTGCGAGTTCAAAGCCAGCCTCAGCAAAAGCAAGGCACAAAGCAACTCAGTAAGACCCTGTCTCTAAATAAAATAAAAAATAGGGCTGGGGTGTGGCTCAGTGGTTCAGTATCCCTGAGATCAATCTCTTGTAGCATTCTGTCCCTAACACAGAATCTAATTAAAATTCACACATCAAATTTCATGTTGTCTTCTTACTCTCTTTAAGCTAGAATAACCTCATCAAAAATTTAATCATGACATTGATTTTGTTGTTGTTTTGTTTTGTTTTGTTTTGTTTTTGGTACCAGGGATTGAAATCAGGGGTACCACTGAGCCACACCCCCAGTCCTATTTTGTATTTTATTTAGAGATAGGGTCTCACTGAGTTGCTTAGTGCATCGCTGTTGCTGAGGCTGGCTTTGAACTCGTGCTTCTCCTGCCTCAGCCTCCTGAGCCACTGGCATTACAAACATGTGCTACGAAAACTGGCTGACACTGATTTTTTTAACAGACCAAATTAAAAATATTTTTAATTGATTTGTCTGATTGCTTACTTGGGGTTCCATTAGAATGTTCTTCTCTCTCATACATTTTCTGTACAACAGAAAAAGTTAAATGCAAAGTCTTAATTAGATTCAACTAATACAAATATGCTTCACAGATGAAGTTCCATATTTCCCATATGTTGCATCACATCAGAAGTTCATAAAATCAAGCTATCCCAGGAGTAATGATCCTAAATGTTATCTCTTCATTAAGGTGATAATTGCCAAATTTCTTCATTGTGAAAACATGACTTTTCCCTTTGAAATAAAATACATAATCTGAGAGGTATTATTTTGACACTGTGTTATTATCTTTTTTTTTTTTTTTTTTTTTTTTTTGCGGTGCTGGGGATCGAACCCAGAGCCTTGTGCTTGCAAGGCAAGCACTCTACCAACTGAGCTATTTCCCCAGCCCTATTATCTTCTTCTTTTCCTGATAGTTTTAAATCTGTTGATAATAGTTGACTGAACCAATTATTTCATTGTTAGGTTACAAAATGATGATTTCCTAGTGCTTAATTTCCTTCTACATGTATTAGCTGGCATTCATTCATACAGATAAACTTTCTGTCAACTGTGAATGGAAAACTGTTTTGTCCTTAAAAAGCAGTGTGTATGTTTAATTCTTTACCTTTAATTAATGGTTTGCAATGTTAAGAGTTGGAATAACCATTTTCCAGATTGGCTGTATAAGTTTACATTCCCACCAGCACTGCATGAGTGATTCAATGTCTCCATAATCTCCCTAGCATTTGGTATTATCACTAATTTTTATTTATTTTCTCCCATTCCTGAATTGCCTTTTCACTCTGTTAAAACTTTCCTTTACTGTACAGCAGTTTTTAGCTTTAATCTATCTTGAGTTGACTTTTGTGTATGATGTGAAACAAGTAGCCAATTTCATTCTGCTGTGAATATCCAATATTCCCAGCACCATTTATGGAAGGGACTCTCAACATTGTGTATTCTTAGTACAACTGTTGAAAATCTCTTGAAGCTATGTACATGGATTTTTTTCTGGGCTCTCTATTCTGTTCAATTGGTCTATATGTTTGTTGTTATGCCAATATATACGGTTTTGACTGGTAATACACTATGAGATCAAGAAGTATGATATCTCTAGTTTTGGTCTTTCTCAAGATTGATTTGGCTATTTCTGGTCTTCTGTGGTTCCATGTGAATTTCAGGATTTTTTATTCTATTTCTGAAAAAAGATGTCATTGGAATATTGACAGGGATTACACTGAGTCTGTCAATTGCTTTGGGTACTATGGATACTTAAAAAACTGTTAAGTCTTCCAATCCAGGAACACTTCAATTTACCTTTTCTTGTTTAGGTTCTTTCATCAACATTTTGCAGTTTTCAGTATGTAAGTCTTCGACCTCCTCAGATAAATTTATTACTATGTATTTTATTCTTTTTGATGTTCTTGCAAATGGAATTGTTTTCCTAATTTTCTTTTTAATTAGTTTACTGTTAGTGTATAAAATAACACAAATTTTTGTATGTTGATGTTATATCCTTCAACTTCACTCCATTTGTTTGTTAGTTCTAACAGTATCTAAGAGTCTTTATTGTTTTTTATACATAAGACCATGTCATCCGCAAACAGGGATGATTTTACTTCTTACTTTTTTATTGGGTTCCTTTAATTTTTTTCTTGCCTAAACGCTCTGACTAGGGCTTCTAGTATTATATTTAATAGAAGTGGAAAAGGTAGGCATCTTTGTCTTGCTCCTGATCTAAGAGGAAAAGCTTTTACTTTTACAGTTGAGTATTTTGTTAGCAGTGGGGCTTCCATATATCTCTTTTATTATGTTAACTTTATCATTTTATTATGGCAGTTTCCTTCTGAAACTTCTATAAGGCATATATTGTTCTGTATGACATGTTCCTTAAATTTTCTTCATCCTTTTTTGTTATTTTTATCTCTGCTTGATCTCTTGCTGGTACCACCTGCAAAGACAAGGTGCTTCCTTTTATTTCCCAGTGTCATTAAGTGACTCGTAGGAAATCCAGAGCAATGGGACAGAGAGCATTTCCCCAACCTGTTTCCTAGTCACTTAATGGCAATGAGCTTTCCACTAAATCTCTGCTGGTGCTGACAGGGATGGGCTGCCTTCTGTTAATGTGTGGAGGATTAGGAGACACAAGTCTGGTGGAGAGTCACAAGATGGTGGCTCATTTCAATTTCTGCCACTGGGTGTAGAGTCAAGAGTTATCAGACCTGGGTTGTTTTAGCCATTGGGTGAACACCTGAATCTAGGTTTCTGTCTTCCAGTGGGTGTATGATCAAGAGACACTGGTCTGCCTGGCATGGTGGTACACACCTGTAAACCCAGAGGCTCAGGGGACTGAGGCAGGAGGATAGCAAGTTCCAAGCCAGCCTCAGAAACTTCTCAGGGAGGCCCTAAGCAACTTTGTAAGACCATGTCTCAAAATGAAAATAAAAGGGCTGGGGAGCACCTCTGGGTTCAATCCCTGGTATGAGGCGGGCGTGGAGAAAGAGAGAGAGAGAGGGTGCAGGGAGAGAGACTGGTCTGGGGTTATATTTTGCACTTGGGCAGAGGGCTAGGAGACTGAGCTGGCTGACACTAACATTGGAGGTGGAAGGGCTTATCTGCAACTTTCTGATATGTGGCCGGGATATATGTTCACCTGTATGTTTTATTATTACTACTGTGGGTAGAACAGATCCTACCATTGTTGCTGACTGATATGATTATAGAGAATGAATTGACCTCCTTCTCCCTCAGCTCTGCTGGTACAGTTAGTGCAGGCAGATCAGTCAATGGATGCCATTGTATATAGATCTCCTTGCTAAGACCCTGCTAAGCTTTCCCTTTCACAGATCTTTACCCAGAAAGAGTACACACATCCTTACTTACTTGTTTATTTATTTATCTTTGGTCTATCCTGTAGATGCTTCCTGGTTTCAGACTTCTCTAACACCCATCCTGGGATAGAAGGATGATATAAAGAAAATCCAGGGAACTCAATGTGATGTCATAAATGAAGTTCTAAGGTTCCTATTCAATTTACCTTCTTCTTTCTATATTTTAGCATCTGTTGAATTATTTCCAGAATATTTGGTTGTATTTAGTGGGAAGGAACAAGGGAAAGTGAGCCTATGCCATTATCCCAGAACCAGACTAAAACAACTAATTTTTTACATACTACAATCTTGATATCTTTGTTCTTTTCTGTCTTGGTTGCATTTCTGTCCCTGGCCAAAGAAAGTTATGCAAAGTTGCTTTTTAGACAAAAAATAATCTTAACTCCCAAAGGGAAATTGCTCCTTAAATACAAGTAATTGATGGAAAATACCTTAAATTTTATTTTATTTTTGATCATGTTGGCATCAAACCCAGGGCCTCACACTTATTAGGCAAATACTCTACTCTGGAGACACATCCATCTTCACCCCTAAAATTATTTTTATTCAATTGTGTGGGGTCTGATTTACTCTCTCCATGAAAATTGGAAACCAAGTTTCTACTAGTTATTTAAGTATTATACTATAACTAGTATATTCTTATGAAAACGCTTGTAGCTCCTGGACATAATAAGGAAAGAAATAGAGAATATAATAAAGATATGTCTATCTTGGCTGCAATGAGAACATTTGCCATCCAGATAATTGTTCCTAAATACCATTGCCTAATAAAAGGAAAAAAAGGGGTTATTGAGTCCAGTGATGGAGTATGGAATATATAAGATTGTGTGGAACATAAAGAAAATGGAAAGTAAGGAATTTCTCAAAAAATTATGTGGATTTGTTTAAAAGACACAAGGATGTTCTTGAATAGTGCTCACCCGGCTTAAACTTGGACAATTTGTGCATCAGAATAATGTTAATAATGTGTTATAATGAATTTAATAAAATAATTCATGAATCTCTACTATAAATAAATAAGGAAAAGGAATGACTCTTCCTTACAGTAGAATGCTTTTTAATGAATGTAGAAGAAATGATGCAGTTAGAAAGCATCATTTTACAATTATTATGAAGCGTTATCTAAGAAACAAACTGTTAATAAACACTCAAAGGAGGGCATGGAAGTTTGTGTCACTGGGATATTTGTATATTTTCAAAATATCTCCTCACGGAATATTTAATAATCATAAATGAAAAATAGTAAATTTGTGTTGGCGTAACCTGGTGGACACCACTTCAACAAAGTGATTCAGGTTGCAAATCAATGCTGGGAAAAAGCATATCATGTGCCTGTTTTTATGATCTAATCAGAAAGATGTGCTATCATTTTTATGGTATTTCTGCAGAATATGTCTAACCTCAACTGAATCATGAAAAAAATAATCAAATGAACCTAAAACGTGGAACTCTCTATAATTATTCCAACATTTTTGAAAAATGACTTGGCAAAAAGATGCTTGAGAAACTCTTCCAGAGTTAAACAATCTAAAGTGACATGATAATTAAATACAGTGCATGATGCTGTAATAGATCAATGCTAAAAATGCTATAAAATATATTATTGGGGGCTATGGGTGTAGCTCAGTGGTAGAGCACTTGCCTAACATGTGTGAGGCCCTGGGTTTGATCCTCAGCACCACATAAAATAAATAAATAAAATAAAGGTATCTAAAACTAAAAAAAAAAAAAAAACTTTAAAAAAAGAATATTACTGGGGAAATTGGAGAAGTTGTTCTAAAAGTCTATAAATTACATATTTTCATCAATGCAAATGTTCTTATTTTGATAATTTTACTTCTAAAAAATTTAGTTGTAGATGGACACATTACCTTTATTTTATTTATTTATTTGTATGTGGGTCTGAGGATTGAACCCAGTGCCTCACACGTGCTAGGCAAGCACTCTACCACTAAGCCACAACTGTAGACCTTAATTTTACTTATTCTTAGGTACCATAATGAAGCATTTAGGAGTACAAAGACATGGATTCTGCAAATTATACTGAACTGGTTCAAAAAAATAATTACAGGCATGCTTATGTGTATGTGAGTGTGTGTTTGTGTATGTGTACAGAAAGAGAGAGCAAGACAAAGGGAATAGGATAAACCAAATGTGAAATGTTAAAAACGGAAGGATTCAAGTGAAGGGTGAAGGGTAAAGGGTATATGGAAATTCCTTAGACTGTTTTTGTAATATTCTTATAACATTAAAATTGCCTCAACATAAAAAGTTAGAAAAATTGTATCATAAATAAATCACACACTGGAACATATGTGTGCACACACATGCCCATGTACACACACAAACATGCACACTTAGTTTTGCATGTTTTAAATTTGAATTCATTTTTAATTTGATAAATAAAAATGTACATATTAATGGGGTACTGTGTGATGTTTCAATGCAAATATATATTGTGTAATGTTTAAATCAAGTTGAACATATGCATTGCCTCAAATATCATTTATTTGTGGTGAAAACATTCAAAATCCTTTCTTCTAGCTTTTTGAAATACACAGTACATTATTTTTAGCTGTAGTCACTCTACTGTGCAATAGTACACCAGAACTTCTTACTCCTATCTAATTGTACCTTAGTACCCAGTGATCAACCCCTCCCCAACCAGTCCAAATAGTTTTAATGCAGGAACTGTTACTTCCAACTTGAGGTGTTATGCCGTGGAAACAATGGTATATGCAACTTGAACAAAGATTTCAAGCCAATTAACTATGGACCCATTTACACATAAAGGTTAATAGTAACATCATCATTTTCAAGGGCTTATAATGCACTGGATGTGAAGTGTTTAAAATGAATTAACTAACTCAATCTTCACAGCAACATTCTGAGCTATCCTTTGGCATGAAATAGCTGATATGATTTTCCCAATTCCACAGAAGATGAAGCAGAGGCACTAGCTGAGGTATCTCAGGTCACAGTCTGAAGGTCCCACTGCACCAAGGAGAGGGGTTGGGATTTGAACACATATGGTCCGATGCTATGTATTTGCTCTTTAACTTACACTGAGTAGATAGAGCCCTCATAGTTTTGAAGTGGAATGTACCAGATATGTAAGTATCTTCTGCAATCTACTACTAGGTCAGTGAAGAAGTCTATTCCTTAAATGCCCTAGGCTCTCTCCACCTCCTGCTGTTTGTCTTTGGTGTCCACAAAAGTTTCAAAACTACGCAATGATGTGTTGAATTCTTTTTCTCTGTGGTATTGGGGGTATAGCCCAGGGGCATTCTACCACTGAGCTACACCCCCAATCCTTTTTTATTTTTATTTTGAGACAGGGTCTTGCTTAGTTACCCAGGCTGGTCTTGAACTTGCAATTCTCCTGCCCCAGCCTCTCAAGTCACTGGAATTACAGGTGTGTGCCATCTCACCCTGTGACATATTATATTCTTGAACAATGCAAAGAGAGTGGATGTTGTTTTCTTACCACCACAAAAATGACAACTCTGTTTGGTAATACATTAATTAGCTATATTTAAGCATTCAACAATATGTGTATACTTCAAAACATGTTGTACAAGATAAACATATATAATTTTATGTATCAAAACAAAACTATCAACTGAGATACAGGTCAGTGCCAGAGTTCTTGCCTAGCATCCACATGTCCCTGGATTCCATTCCCAGCATGGTCAAATCTGCTCAGAGCTATGTCTGTTCTTACAAAGCCCACTGGAGGGCGCAATTTCATTGTTGTTACCAGCTTCTACAAAAGAAACTTTTAAGGTTAACATTTTACAGCTAATTTTTATAAACATCTAATATCAACCAAATAAGAAAGAAAATGGATTTATGCTTAAGATGAATAGACAAAAGAGAAAACTATAAAAGTGGCAATAATTTTGCTCATCATTCCCACACAGCCCTACACCCCCAAGGTCCCTGGTTGCTTCCCCTCCATATCAATAATGGTTTATATAAAGGACAGTGTTAAAGATTCCAGTGAGCTGTGGCAGGTCAGTTTGGTTCCCCATTTATCCCTTCCTAAGGAAAACATGAGAATTAGGGTTGGGATACAGGGTCTCATTTTGATGGGGGAGGGGTGGAGGAATCACAGTTGCCTCAGCTTCAGTCTGTAACAAGGGCTCAGAGTGTGTCTGTAACAAGGTCTCTGACACACTCCTAAATGAATATAAGATAGTTTGATCCATTTCAATCTCCAGTCCTTCTCCTTTCCCTCCCCTCCTCTCTTCCCATTAGTCCCCAACCTCTACTGATGTTCCTTCTATTTTCAAAATATCCCCTTATTTATTCCTTTTTCTCTCTGTATTCTATATGTAAGATCATCTGTGAACAGACAAAATTTTACTTCTTTTCCAATTTCAATGTCTTTTATTACATGATCTTGCCTAATTGCTCCAGCTTGAAGTTTCAATACTATGTTTAATAAAATTGATAGATGTGGCATCCTTGTCTTCCAATCTACAGGGAAAGATTTCAGTCTTTCACCATTGAGTATGTTATCTATGGACTTAACCTTTAATATGTTGATGGGTTTTCCTTCTATTTGTTCTGTGTTATTACAAAAGAAGGTTGAACTTTGTGAAATGCTTTTTTTACATCAATTGAGATGGTCATGTATATTTTTTCTTTTGTAATGGATGTCCTTTATATTGTATAATTAAATGTTTCAAAATTTGGAGAATTTGCATAGCTCAGTGAGACAATATTCTCCAAATGACCAATATATGGGTCAATACATGCATGGGGAATAGTTCTCTTACAAGTGCAAGGTTAGTTGAGCCTAGTGGGGCATGCCTGTAATCCCAACAGCTTAGGAGGCTGAGGCAGGAAAATCGCAAGTTGGAGACCAGCCTCAGCAACTTAGCGAGGCCTAAGCAGCTTAGTGAGACCCTCTCTCAAAATTTAAAAAAATATACAATAAAATGGTTGGGGATGTGGCTTAGTGGTTAAGGGCCCCTGGTTTTAATCCTGGGTTATCACAACACACACACACACACACACACACACACACACACACAAAGTGCAGGGTTACCACGAATTTTATTTTTTATATATGACAGCAGGATTCATTTTGATATAATTATAAAAGCTTAGAATATAATTTGTTCTTATTCAGTCCTCAGTACTTCCTCTTTCCCTCCCCTCTTCCCTGGCCTCTACTCTACTGATTTTTCTGCTATTTACTTACAGTTCTTTAAAAATGTATTGTCTTCTGAATGTACATGATGATGAGATTCACTGTGTTATACTCACATATGTACATAGGAAAGTTAGGTCAGATTCATTCCACTGTCTTGCCCTTTCCCATCCCTCCTTCTTTCCCTCGAATTTCCTTTGTCTATTCCACTGATATTTCTTCTATTTTTTTTCTTTTATCCTTTCCCTTATTTTGGATTAGCTTCCACATATCAGAGAAAACATTCAACCTTTGACTTTTGGGGACTGGCTTATTTCACTTAACATGAGTCTCCAGTTCCATCCATTTAGCAGAACATGCCATAAAGTCATTCTTCTTTATGACTAATACTCCCCTGTGTGTGTGCGTGTGTGTGTGTGTGTGTGTATACATTTTCTTGATTCATTCATTTGTTGAAGGGTACCACGGTTGGCTCCATAACTAAGCTATTATGAATTGTGCTGCAACAAATATTGATATGGCTTGTCACTGTAATATGCTGATTTTAAATCTTTTGGATATATACCAAAGAGTAGGATAGCTGGGTCATATGATATTTCCATTCCTAGTTTTTGAGAAATCTCCATACTGCTTTCCAGTGTGGTTGCACTTTTTTGCAGTCCCACCAAAAATATATGACCCTACTACTTTTTTCCCCACATCCTTGCCAATATTTATTGTTACTTGTATTCCTGATAATTGCCATTCTGACTCAAGTGAAATCAAATATCAATGTAATTTTGATTTGCATTCCTCTAATTGCTGAAGATGTTGAGGATTTTTTCACATATTTGTTGACCATTTGTATTTCTTCTTTTGAGAAGTGTTCATGTAGTTCCTTTCCTCATTTACTGATTGGGTTATTTGGTTTTTTGACATTGAGTTTTTTTGAGTTCTTCATATATCCTGAGTATTAATGGCCTATCTGAGGAGCAAGTGGCAAAGATTTCTCCTGTTCTGTTGGTTCTCTCTTCACACTCTTAATTGCATCCTTTGATGTGAAGAAGCTTTTTAATTTGATGCTATCCCACTTATTGATATTTTATTTTACTTCTTGTGCTTTAGGAGCCTTGTTAAGAAAGTCAGTTCCTGAGCCAATATGTTGGAGATTGGGGTCTACATTTTCTTCTAGCAATTGCAGAGTTTCTTGATCAATTAATGTTAATATTATAATAGTACAAAAAGTTCATTGATAGGGTCTAAGATTGCCCATTACAATAACCTTTAAGAAACTATCATTTGTTGAATCTTAATGTAGTATCAAAGAACATCCAAAATATCTAAAAAGGTTATTAAAAACACTGCTACCCTTTTCAACTATGTGAGACACTATTTTCTTCATGTAGTTCACCAAAAATGGCATACAATAGCAGAATGAATGTGGAAGCAGATATAATTGTTTTATTCTATTAAGGAAGACATTAAAGAGATTTGCACAAATGAAAAACCATGCTACTCAATTTTTTTATTTTTCAAAAATTTTATGAAATGATGTTCATATTACTGTATACATACAATTGCTATTTAAGTTATTACTGAAAAAATATTTAATTTTTTTCAGTTTTGATTTCTCACATGGCAAATTTGATATAACAAATAACTTGTGTTCCTCAATTACTTTTTTTTTTTAAATTTTAATCATTTTATTTAGGTATAATTTAATTGATTAAGAAGAGATGGGGCCATTTCTTAAACAGTGACCACAGAGTTCGGAAAAGTTAGTAATGAATTAATTAATTCAGATTTCATAACCAGGAAAGTCAGAGAATTTTGAACAACATTTAGAAGAAATTACTTGGATTGACTGAAACTTAATCAGCAAAACCAAATAATGGTGACTTTCTCCCTTCACTTTGATAATGTGATTTATATATCTTCTGATATCTTTAGAAAACCAAAGCATAATTACAAAAGAAATGGGCTAAGTAATACTAAATGAAGTCAGGTGTGTGAATATGAGTCTAAGATGGGTCCCCCAACAGCCCATAGCCACTGGTCATCTAAAACTTCAAGCTGTGACCACGAGTCCATAAGCACTGTCCATCAAGAGGATGGCTGTTTAGTTTTTAGGAGTAAAGCGTTGACTGTCCACTGCCTGGAGGGTGAACGTCCTTGAATCTGAAACAAGCAGAACCAGTAGATGTTCAGATGTTTGAGAAACCAATTTGTTCTAATTGAAACATGTGCCACCACTCTTTTGAGAGAGGATAAAGGATACTTTTTTCCTCCTGGGAATTATAATTCTAGATTTGCTCTCTTCTTTAAACCACACAAGTAAGGCATCATCTAAAATTTCCAGTTTCAATTTCCCCATTTTTCGCAGTTTACTTGCAAAACAATCTAAGTGCAGAGTTTTTTTCTGTATCATTATACTCCTCCCTTCCCTGATAATCTTTTCAATTACCTCTCCACATGTAATTCAACAACACTTTGTATCAATTAATCTTTGTGAAGTTTCCCAAAACATTCAAGTTCATTTTCACAGGAATAACTATTTCCTTCACACTTAATATTTGACTATTTATGCAGTGTTAATTAAATCATGTAATTTTGTATATAATTATACAAGTCCCTGGAAGACACTAGTTTGAGAAAAAAACAAAACTAGTTGCTAAATGAAAAACTCACTGGAGGAATTGTGGAGTATATGTAGGTGTTACTCAATATGTTTAAGTCAAGGAGAAGGGAAAATATGCAAACTCATGGAAGGAATCTCAGATCCATTGCATTTGAATCTTTAAAGCAGCTTAAAATTTCTCAGTTTATTCTTATTCACATTAAATTTAATAACCTCTGCTGGAATATTATGGAGTATTTACTAACATTTAATATAAGGGGGAAAACCACCATCCAACAGAATAGCAATATAGAGAATAATTCTTTAAAAAAAAATCCTCTTGAAAGGATTTTTCCTATTTTCTTTCCTATTAACCAATACAGTGAATATTTTCTGATTTGCTATTTTTAAAATTATTTTTGAGTGCTTGATATCAGAACTTCTTTTCCATATGGGGGAAGAATCTTTGGACTTAGTGAGGAGTAGATAAATGTATCTGCATATTTTATACCTGATCTAGGGTACAGGCATGTGACCTTAGCTCAGTCCATTCCAGGATAACCTCCAAGGACTTTAAATTCAAAAGACATGAAACAAAGATGTAGGACTATTCCAAATTATTCATTGAAGATGTTGATCCAGACTGGCTGGGGCTGAACGAAGACTAAGAGGCAGCAGTATTGCCATGATGGAGTGTTCTCAATGCAGTGATGGGGTCTCCAACATCACTGCCTTAAACTGACTATTCTTGTAATGGGATTTTGTCAGTACTCTGTGATATGTGGCTTCCTTTGGTCTCAATTACTTTTTTGATTTGTCACTTTTTAAAAATATGGTAATATACACATGACATGAAATTTGCAATCTTAAACCATTTCTAAATATACAGTTCAGTAGTAGATCCCTTAACATTGTTGTGCAACTGATCTTCAGAACTAATATTGTCTTGCAAAACTGAAGCTGTATGCCCACTAAACAACTCTCTATTCTTCCCTCTCCCAGTTCCCAGAAACAACCCTCCTGCTCTCTGTCTCTGAATTTGACTCCTGTAGGTATATCATATAGCTGGAATAACACAGTATTTACCTTTGCGTTAATGGTTTATTTCACTTAGTTTAATGTCCTCAAAGTTCATCCATGTTGTAACATGAACCAGAATTGTCTTCCTTTTCAAGGCTGAATAGTATTACATTGTTTGTGTAGACAATGTTTAGTTTATCCATTCACCAATTAAAACTTGGTTTTCTTTCACCATTTGGATATTGCGAATAATATTGTTATGAACATGGATATACAAATCTCTCTAAGACCTTGCTTTTTATTGAGTATATACTCAGAAGTGGAATTGTTATATCATATGCTATTCTATTTTCTATCCTGTTTTTTTCACAGTGGTGCCATCATTTTAAATTTATACCAACAGAATACAAAGGTTCCAATTTATCCATACCCATGCCAACAATTGTTATTTTCTCACTTATTCATTTATGTTTTTGATAGTAGATATCCTAAAGGGTATGAATTTACAGTAACTCATTGTGGGAATGAGTCATATTTCCTTAACATTAGTGATACTGGGAATCTTTTCCCGTGATTGTTATCCATTTGCATATCCTGCATGGAGAAATGTCTATCTGATTATTTTGTCTCTCTTTTTAATTGAGTTGTTTGTTTTGTTGTTGAGTTGTAGAATTTCTTTATGCATTCTGGATATTAGTCATTTTTCTGATACATGATTTTCAAAAATTTTACCCACTTTCATACATTGCCTTTTCACCATGTTGATTATATCCTTTGATGTGCAGAAATGTATAATTTTGATGTAGTCCAATTTATCTATTTTTAAATTTTGGTCAACATTGGCATCTTATCTAGTAAATTGTTACCAAATCTAATGTGATAAACTCTTCTCCTTTGTTTTCTCCTAAGAGCTTTTAATTTTAGCATTTAATATTTAAGTCTTAGATTTATTTGTAGTTTATAATTAATTTTATCTGATATTAATAAAGCTACCTCAGCTCTTTTGATTACTATTTTCATGGAACATATTTTTATCATTTTATTATTAAATTATGAGGGCTGTTTTGTTTGTTTTCAGTGCTTGGAATTGAACTCAGGGCCTTGTACATACTAGCCAAGTACTCTACCCCTGAGCTAGCTACACTCCCTGCTCTATCATTTAACTTTTAACCTATGCATGTTCTTAGATCTAAAGTGAGTTTCTTGTAGATGGTATATAGTTAAATCCTGTTTTTAATCCATTATGCCAATTTAAATCTCCCCTCCTTTCTTGTTTTTTTTTTTTTTTTCCTTTTCTTTTCTTCATCTTTTTTCCCAGGGCCTCACACATGCTAAGCAATCTAGGTCTTTCAATTTCAAAGTTTAATCCATTTACATTTTAAATAATTACTGATAGGGCAATATTTAGTAATGCTGTTTTAATGTTTCTGTGTGTCTTATGGTTTTCTTGTATCTTGTTTCTGCTCTTATTACCCTTCTTTGTGTTTAGTTGATTTTTTTAGGGACACATTTCAATTCCCTTTTCATTTACTTTTGTGTATATTCTATAGATATTTTATTTGTGGTTATCATGGGGATTACATAAAACATCCTAAAGTTATAATATCTTTTTCAAACTGATAGCACCAAATAAAAATTTGTTAAATTCCAAGCATTTCCCCTCTGCAGATGCGGCCTTGTGATTTCTCATACTTACGTATACTGGCTTTGAAGTTGATGAAAATGTTTCTGAATAATTTATTCATTCATATTTTCTACCAAGTATGAGAAAGAATTCATCTTACTATTTTTAAAGTGTTCAATTTGGCCTGGCATAGTGTCACACGCCCAGTGACTTGGGAAGCTGAGGCAGGAGGATCCATAAGTTCAAGGCCAACCTTGGCAACTAAGTGAGACCCTGTCTCAAAAAATAAAAAAATATATTAAAAGGCCTGGGGATGTAACTCAGCGGTAGAGCACTTTAATTAATTAATCAAAATAAACTGATCAATTAGGTTTTGAAAACATTGCCTTATAGGACAACTCAGGGAAATGGTAAGAGCCTAACCACCATTGTTGAAAATCCTCTGGGTGGATTCTTAAACTTTTAACCAGTGAAGCCCCAGATTTGATCCTCAGTACCACATTAAAAATATATATATAAATAAAGTGCAGGCATTTTGTCCATCTACAACTAAAAAAAGAAAAAATAAAGTAATGCATCAAACCAGTTTATTTCTCTTCCCAGTCTTAGAATCTAGAGGCAGAGTAAAGCTTCCAGGTTATCATATGCGTTGTTCCTGTTTCTTTTTGGACAACTTATGCCCTTCACCCAAATAACTCCTTCTGATTCTTGGGACACACCTTATAAGTCACTTCCTCTGGGAGGCTACAGAATCATCTTCCCTGAAAAAATCAGATGAAATTTTCATTCTATGAACTGTCAGGGGATCCAGAATTTCCCAAATCATAATAATAAGGACTGGTATACAAAATATACAAAAATTCTCAAAACTTAATAATAAAAAAACACAATTTTTAAAAAATAATTTAGGCCTGGCCAGGCTTGACTGCCTGTGCTATGATGGCCAGCACCCCACTGGGGCAGCAGTGGCCCTGAGTGGGGGTCAGAGTGGTGGTGACCAGCTGCGAACATCCTTGTGTCCTCCTGGGGAGGAGGAAAGGGTCATTTGGAGCTGGCAGCTTTTAGCTTCCTGGGGGTCATTTGGAGTTCGGTGAAACCTGGGAAGAATGTGCTTAAAGGGAACCTGGGGACAGCTCTTCACATGAAAACTGTCTACTTTGCCTCTGTGGAGAATTCTTTTATTGAGATAGAGAATTACCATCATGTCACTATATTAATGAAAGACGAAGTAGATTTGGTTCATGATTCAGAACCAAATAATGTAGAACCTGAAAAAAATGAAAGTTAGGAATGGGTTCCTTTGGAAGGATTTCCTCCAGTAAACCAGCTTTTCTGGGCACTCCATTGTTTAAAGGAGCAAGGCTATGATCTGTTTAAAGAAGATCTGAACCATCTGGTAGCATACAAGGGAAATAATCTCTAGGTGCCAAGAACACTCCTTGATTTTATTTTTTAAAAGACAAAAATTAGGTCTAGTTAGGGAATGTAAAATATCTACATTCCAGAACAACTCCATTTTATCTAAAAAGTTCCATATGCTCACAATTGATTTGCATTCTCTTAAATACCTATCATCCTTGAGAAGATATTTCTGGAATAGGTCATTGAAATGTATTTCAGACACAGAAAAGAGGATAAATAGGGATATTGTGGTTAATCTGCTTTCCATATTTATCTATGATATTTACTGTGTGGTTTGTCATTACAATTTGCATGCGGTAGTTACAATGGAACTTGCCTTCCAAGTGTTTCAGTTCATATTCAGATATAATTCAAATTTAAATAGTATATCTGTTGTAGACTTTATCATGTTTGTTGATTTTCCTTTTTAATTAAAAAAATTTTTGGTAATATATTGTGACAATTGTATAACTAAAGAGAACAGGATAGGCTAATAAGGCATATGTCCCAGGTTCTGACTGAGACCCTAAACAAATAGAAGTGGGACAAACCGTTTAAGATCCTGTATCCTGCCATTACCAGCCATGTCATTCTGAGTTTCTCACTTCCTCTGTCTGAGATCCAGTAGGCTTATATGTGAAATCAGAGTACTCTAGGCCAGTGGCTTTCAAATTGCAGTCTAGGTTAGTCCTCAAGAAACTTTCAGAGTATTCAAGGCTAAAGCTACTGTTATTTTAACTTTTTCATTCTCGTTCTTTCATGAGCTTACGGTGGAGTTTTGCAGAGGCTGTTTGATGTGTGATATATTGTAACAGACTGAATGCAAAAGCAGATATGAGAATCCTACTTTTTAATATGAAGTCAGATATTAAAGGTATTTGCAAAAATGTTTGACACTCTTCTCACTAATGAATTTTTTGTTGTAGAAAAAGTTATTTCTCATAAAAATTATGCTAACATATATTAGGTTTTTATTTGAAAATGATTAATAAAAGTTCGCATTTTTTGTTTTAAACCTAATATGTGAAGGTCTGTCCTCTCCAACACTCTGCCATGAAAATTCTAGCCACTTTGAATCCCCTACCCTATTCTCCTCAACACTGAGAGGCTACTACTTTCTTCCCAGATTCCCCTTTAATGCAATAAACTGAGCCTTCATGTTACCCAGTGTGAATGTTGCTTGTCTCTTCAGATTACTTTCTTTCATTGAATTATGCCCAATATCTTGGAAATCATTGTTTTATGAATCTTCTCTAATTTATTTTGTTGCTTCAGGTGGAAGGGTGAATCTGTTACCCTCTTCTTCAACTTTACAGGAATTAGAATCTCTGGGACATAATTGTTTTAAGTAATTTTTTTTAGTTGTCAATGGACCTTTATTTTATTTATTCAAATGTGGTGCTCAGACTTGAACTCAGTGCCTCACACATGCTAGGCAATAGCTCTACCACTGAGCTAATATTCCTTATTTAGCAAGATCTTGTTCAGGGTCAGAAAAAGAAAGTTGAAAATTGAATTTGGATCAGAGCATTTCTAGAGAAAGATTTCCTAATACCAAATTAGATGGAGGGAAGGCAGTCTGTCTTTTCCTGTGGGACACTGTTGTGCCTGAATGTGAGACCTGAAACACCTGCCACAGAGATGAGAATCCTGACTGAAGTATCTCTCTACTGCTAGGGGTTGCTCCCTGGGCCTTCTGAAGACAAGAAATCGCCACCCTCTGATGATCAGGGTCTCACAGAGACCATGAGATCTTTATTTCAATTTCCCCAGAAGGGATCTTCAGCCCATCCCAACTAATGCCAGATCCTCTAATGTCCACTTGTGGGAGTTATGTCAAAGTGGCTCCATCTTCTCCAGCCTGACACATGAGAACTGATTTCACTCACCTAAAATCCATTATTGGGAAAGACATCAATCCCACACGCTAGACAGACACCTTACTCTTACTCTTCATTATTCCTACATTTGGGAAACATGAAAACTATAATAGGGTATGACAGCCAAGTCTCAGATGTGTGTGGAATCTCTAAACTTGTGTCTTTCAGAGAAAACCTTAATCCTATGGTCATGATGTTATACATTAAAGACTTTGGGGTAACTAAATGATTAACTACTGAGCCCCCAAGTAGAACTCACAGTGTCTACTTACTTTGGTCCAACTATCTTGGTATAATAACATAAATTATATTAATACTGATAGATGACTTCTGCTCACCATTTGACATATATCAGAGAATGGAGCTTTATATTCTTCATCACTTAAAATGCTCACAGAGTTAGGAGAAATGCAGTTCTATAACCATTTTACAAATGAGAAATGCAAGGCCCAGAATAGTTTACTCACTTGTCTGAGAGTGGGTGCCCCTTCTGTGTGCTTCCCACATACCCTGAACTTACTTAGCAATGCTCCATGCACAGTGTGTGATATACAAGAGGCTATCCCTTTTCTCATGCAATAATTTGTGGAAAAAATAGGGTCTAAGGAAAGTAGAACCTAATATGGATCCAGAAAGACTATGTTTCTCCTTCCTCGTGCCTTTTCATAACTGTATGAGCTTATCCTCTGAATTACTTCATACTCAGTTTTAATATCAAGGATGTATTATGACACCTCCTAAGATAGTGGTTTAAAATACTGCCTATACCTCAGGTTGTACACTTTTGAAGCAATAGCTCCATTTGAACTTTTGCTCGTAACTATGATGAAGGGAAAAAAAAGAAAACATTCAGTTGCCTACTAGGTGCTAGGCTCTATGACTTCTTTACATACATTAGTCTTACAGAGAATATGAGTGCAGGTTTGTAAAGATGTTACAAATTCAAAGAACCACCAGTATTAGAATTGGACACAAGTCCAGGTGGATGTCCATTGAAAACACTTTTTTCCTTCAAGTAGCATTTTCAAAACTGTGAAATACATATTATTGTAATTCTATAAGTCTAAACCAGATCTAAAATATAGAGTGTATTTTTAAAATGATGAAGTGGTTTCAGTTACTTTGAAACTCACTAGAAAGTTATACTTTCAGATATAAAATGTCACTTTCTTAAACTATATTAAGAAAATAATAGCGAAAACCTCCCCAAATTTGGGCAAAATCCCATGCAAATAGAGATGAAAAGAAATGAGTACACCCCACGTAAGACAAAACCAAAGGAAGCCTTCAAGAAACATGATGTTTGAAATTCTTAAATCTCCAAAGACAGTGAAGCACACAAAAATGACATGTTATTTCTATGGGAAAACCAATTTTAGTGACAACAGATTTCTCATTTCAAACCACAGAGAACAGAAGGGAGAGTCATGACATTTTTTCAACTTTTTGAAAAAGAACTGACAACTATATACTTTATATCTAGAGATATTATCCTTCAGGAACATATTCAGACCAAACAAAACTAAGAGAGTTTGGCATTTGCTGTCCTATGCTTAATGAATGGCTATGGAAAGTTCGTCAAACAGAAAAAAACAAAATAACTGAAAAAAAGTTGGAATTTCAGAGCAGAAAGAAAAATAGAATGAATATAAATAGGATTAAATATCAGTTACTCTTCTCCTCATGAGCATATTAAGACATGTTTTATATTTGAAGGAAAATATTTTAATAACATCTGTTTTGATGCTCAATGCATGTAAAGAACATACTTGAGACAATTATATTTTAAAAGGAGGTTGACTAGACCTAAATGGAACTAAGGTCCATAGAAGGCAGTTACATATGTATTTTATAATATCTGGAGTAACTGCTAACAAGACATAAGGTGACATACTCAAAGGCATGATATAGGAATGAAAATGACATTCTAAAATGTATTCAAATGATTCAGAAGCACAAGAATGCAGAAAAAAATACCCCACAGGAATGAGAAACAGAATAAAACCAAAACAAATAATAAAATGGCAGACTGAAGTCCTAATATATGAATAATTGCATTAAATTTGAATTGTCCAGATATAGAAATTAAAGACAGAGATTGGCCAAGTTAATTTTTTTAGTTTTTAGATTTTTTGAATTGTAAATTGACAAATGATTACATATATTCATGGATGTACAATGTGACATTATCACATGTATATATAGCATGAAATGATTTAATTGAGCTAATTAACATATCCATTATCTCAATACTTATCATTTTTGTGGTGAGAGCATTTGAAGATTCCCATCTTAAAATATTTGAAAAATACTATACACTATTGTTATCTATAGCACAATTTTGTCACTATATCTCAAAAAACTCATCCCTCCTATCCAACTGGAACTTTATATCCTCTGAACAACATCCCTAATATTGGATATATGTAATATGGTACTTTAAATGTCCTCTCTCATGTCAGTGGACATAATGATTATAGAATATAGAACTAAAGAAAGAATATAGAACTAAATAAATATCAAATGAGATAGGTCTAAGTGATGTATTTTATACTCTGCACTTAGAATAAGACTGCAGATTTTAAATTCCAATAAATGTGAAGTAGGTTATAAGGGCCACTGTTTCTGTGACAGTAACATAAAAGCCTGGGTGAGGCTCAACTCAGTTCTCCTACACCGCAGCCCTGGGCTTTAGCTGCCAACACTCCTGCAGCTCCCACTGCCTCCACCTTCAAGCAGAAGACAGCTGTGCCTCCCATATATGCTGATCTTAGCAAATCTGCCAGGGATGTCTTCTTCATCAAGGGCTATGGCTTTGGCTTAATAAAACCCGATTTGAAAACAAAATCTGAGAATGGACTGGCATTTACCAGCTCAGGCTCAGTCAACACAGAGATCACCAAAGTGACAGGCAGCCCAGAAATCAAGAACAGGTGGACTAAATACAGCCTGATGTTTACAGGGAAGTGAGACTAGACACTGAGATCACTGTGGAAGATCAGCTTGCACATGGACTGAAGCTGACCTTCCATTCATCCTTCTCACCTAATACTGGGAGTGGGGGAACGCTAAAGGCAAGACAGGGTACACATGGGAACATAGAGACTTGGGCCACGATGTGGACTTTGACGTTACTGGGCCTTCAATCTGGGGCATTCTGGTGCTGGGTGAGGAGGGTTGGCTGGTTAGTTACCAAATGAATTTTGAGATCACAAAATCTCGAGTGACCCTGAGCAACTTTGCGGTTGGCTACAAGACTGATGAATTCCAACTTCACTCTGATGTGAACGACTGGAGAAAGTTTGGTGGCTCCATTTATCAGAGGTGAACAGGAAGTTGGAGACTGCTGTCTGTCTTTCCTGGACAGCAGGAAACAGCCACATTCTTTGGAATAGTAGCAAAGTATCAAATTGACTCTGATGCCCCCTTCTTAGCCAAAATGAACAACTCCAGCCTGATTAGTCCAGAATACACTCAGACCCTAAAGCCAGGTATCAACTAACACTATCAGCTCTGCTGGATGGCAAGAATGTCAATGATGGTGGCCACAAGCTGCGTCTAGGACTAGAATTTCAAGCATAAATGAATACTATACAATCGTTAATTTTAAACTATTTTGCAGCATAGCTACCCTCAGAATTTAGTGTACATTTTAATGTTGTATGTCTGGGATGCAAGAATTACTAAAAATTATGTTAGACCTCCAGGTTAAAAAGGATTCAACTTTAAAGTGTTACCATTCCAGAGATACAGAAGAAACTGAGTTCAAAAAAAGGTCCTTTCAGCTTGTGTTTGTGTGTGACTTGGTGGCCCCTCAAGAGATATCAGGTTTCTTTTTCTTTTTTTTAATCTAGAAATACTGCAAGGGGAAGCTGATAATGCATAGGCACTTTGTAAATCTGTATTGAATAAATGAATGGAATTGGGACTTCCTGAGAATCAAGCCTTGGTTTCCTAACCCTAATTGATGAGGAGCTTATTGCTTGGTGGTGTGTACAAATTCATCTGAAAGGGACTTTTTTTAGGCAGATCTTCATGACCTTTTCCCACCCTAGTCCGTATCACCTCTTTTATACCAAAAGTAGTCTGCAGGATGTGGTCACTGTTTCTTTTTCATGCCATTTTGGGATGGAGAGGATGGATGTGATGAAGCCAGTAATTCAGGACTTAATTCCTTTGTGTGTTGTGGTTTCCTTGCCCTTGTGAAATAGCTTCCAGGAGCTCTAGCTCGAGGTTGGGAAGAGTCTACATGATTGCAATCACACGGTAACAACACTAGGAATCTAAATTGGACTTCTGTTGTATTCTCATCACTCAATTTACTTTTTAGCAGTTTAATGGGTACATTTTAGAGTCTTCTATTTTGTGTGGAATTAGAGCCTCCCCTTCTAATGCTGTAATTAACATCACTTCAAAATAAAACTTGAATAAAATGTCGAAACCTAAAAAAAAGGCCTGGATAAAATTTAAAAAAATAAAAATAAAAAAGCAAACCTTAGTTCTAGTATCTTTTTTAGGGAGTGGTTACCAGGGATTGAACCCAGGGGTGCTTAACCACTAAGCCATACCCCCAGCCCATTTATTTGTTTGTTTATTTATTTATTTAGAAAGGGTCTCACTAAGTTTCTGAGGCTGAGGCTGGTCTTGAACTTGTGACCCTCCTGCCTCAGCCTCCTGGGTCACTGGGATTTCAGGCATGCACCACTGTGCATGGCTGCTACTAGGTATCTTTAAGAGAAGACAGGAGCTGCAAAGTAAGCCTAGGATGTAAACTTTTACCCAGAACTGCTTACTTGAAAATAAACAACTGTAAATTTAAGCTGCAGTTTGGTGATACAGTTAGAAATAAAATTCAGATCTCAGAGCTAATCAAAGGTGGTGATGCTGGTGAACCAACCCATGATTTTTAGCTGAGATTGCAGTAGCATACACTTTCTGAGTCAGGAGGAACAAACCATAAGTATATCAGTTTTCACTTGTAGCCTGATTTGAATCATCTGGGTACAAATTTAAAAATGTATTAAACCAGATGATAATGTAAATGTCACAGTCCAAACTAGGAAAATACAACTAATTTGGGTGAAAATTTATGTTTGTTTTGTTTGAGGTGGGGACTTGCTATGTTGCTCAGACTGGTCTGGAACAAATTGGTAAAAATCTGTTTCCTAAAAATACATATATAGGCTAGGGGTGTAGCTCAATAATGGAATATGTGCATTAGCATGCACAAGTTCAATTCCCAGGTGCACGTGCACACACATATACACACACACAAACATACATGTATTATAAAAATAAAAATGGCTGAAAATTAGCTAAGCATCTATTTTGAAAAGCAGCAAGAATAACAACAAAAGAACCACAAATAAATACAACAAAATACAAACATAAATGAAAGAGAAAATGAACACACGATGGAGTTTTAACCAAGCATTTCACCAAGCCTTTGAGAAGTCTGTAAAACTAATAAACTTCTGGTGAGACATAGAAAGAAAAAAGCAATAAAGATACCAATTACTAATATAAGTAATCAAAAGTAGGGGGTGACATCACTAGAGCATTTTATTACAAGCAATTTGAAAATTTAGAGAAAGCATGCAAACAATAACATACAATTTAAAACATAAAAATTGATTTGAACTGTAAACATGAAGTAAATATAATTATCAATTAAATAATATGATAAAATAATCTCTATGCCTTCATAGTTTCATAAATGAATTTTTTTACTATTTAAGTAAGAGATAATTCCAATATTACACAACCTTTTTCAGAGAATAGAGGTGTAGGGGACACTGCCCTCTTATGTTTTATAAAGTGGTCCTTGACACCAAACCTGAAGGACAAATTGAGAAGGGTAAATTTCAAACCAATTTATCTCACAGCATAGATGAAAATATCCTAAGCAACATACTTGGGGGAAAAGCCTAGCAATATGTAAAAATGCTATGATATTATCGTGACAAAGTTGTGTATATCCTATGAAAGCAAGATTAGTTTAACATCAGAAAATATATCAATGCAATTCACCACTTCAAGAGAAAAAGAAACCTAATGTGAAAAATTATCATTTATTCATGAAGAAATAATTTGTAGTTGGACACAGTGGCACACACCTATAATCCCAGCTACTCAGGAGGCTGAGGCAGGATGATTCCTAGTTCAAGGCCAGCTTTGGCAACTAGTGAGACTCAAAAGAAAAAAAATAAAAGGCCTGGGGATATAACTCAGTGGTAAAGTGCCTCTGGGTTTACTCCCTAGTCCTGCATCCACAAAACCAATTTGTAGAAAATTAAAAATAGATGAAATTTCATAAGAGGTTTTTAGATGTAATTGGAGTGATCAGGAGTTTTCTAGGCATGTCATCAAATCAGAATTCATAAAAGCATAATATGATAAATTTCAGGACATAACGACTGAGAAATAGATTGCAAGCCCAATCTGCATAGAGCAAAATTCAAAAAGCAAAGTTTAAAAGTATTCACTACTCATATCACAAAGGGCTTAATTTCCTAATAAGAAAAAAAAACTCTGATTGATTCAATTCTGATAAAGGAACAATGGTTACAACATTGTTTCTGACAACCAGAGCTGCTATAATAAATTAACTAAAAACTCAGAGTAGCCCAACACTACTAAAATTTTTCTTATCCTATAAAATCCAAATGGAGGCAGGATTGGGGTAGGTTGGCTCTGCCTGTGAAATAACAGTGGAGCTAGACTGACAGAAGCTCTGCTACCTTCAGGCCCTGGCTTCATAGATAACTCTGGGTGTCAACGTTATGCCAGCAGATGGGCAAAGTAAGAGAGTTGAATTATCACATATAGAGGCTTTTATGAATCCAGCTTGTAAATGTGTACATCATTTATGCCCACTGTTCATTGGCCAGGACTCACTCCACCAGCCACAATTACCTGCAAGGACTATGGGAAACTCAAGAAGGAAAAGGAAATAGATTGGAAGAACACATAGTCTCTACTATAATTATCACCAAAAAAAATCCAAAGGAAAGAAAATACAAAATGTGTTTAAACTTATTTTAAAAATTCCAGACTCATGCAAAATAAGAAAATGCAAATTTTATCTACAAGAAGACACTATCCATTACCTTTCATATTTCAAAATATACAGGAAACTGAAACCCACTGATTTGGAAAGGATGGGAGGAAACAGGCATGTTCGTACACTGTTAGTGGTGATGAAATTTTACATAACACCATTAAAGGGCAATTTCAGCAGTACATATTAACCTTATGTGAGCATTTACCCCTTCACTCTGAAATCCTACTTCTATGAATTTATCCTTTAGATTTATGGGCACTAGTATGAAGTGGTGTTAGATATGATTTTATTTATTGCCTTGTATGGACTAGCCTAAGACTGAGAAAACAATAAATGATCATTCATAAAGGACTGGCTAAAAAAATAAGAGATATAAATGGATGGAGACTGTGTGTGTGTGTGTGTGTGTGTGTGTGCACGCGTGTGTGATTTTTAACATGCATTTTGAAACTGTCCTTTGGAAAAAACAAAGATAAGAAGGAGATCAGACAAAATGTGTGTAATGCCTGGTTAAGAAACAGTTTAAATACTCAAAGAATGATATCATGTAAACTTGGACAAGAATGGTACTAGTAGAGATGAAAAAAAGGTGGTTTTGAAAATACTTACAAAAGATCAGATACTTGCATTGAATAACAGAAAAAAGCAATAGAGAACGTGGTCACAAAATAATGCCCAGATTACAAGGATGTGAAAGCCAATATATTGTGATACTATTGAGTGGGAATGAAAACACTGAAAGGGAACCAAATTTAGGATGACCAGTAAGCATTGTCCCCATGTTCACATAGCATTTGAGATGCCGATGAGCAATTCAGTCCAACGTGTTGGGTAAAAAGTTGGTTATCCTAGTTTGGATCCCTGTTAATTGGTGGGGAATGACAAATTAAAGCGCTCCATTGCTCCTAGATGTAATTAAATATGAGGGAATTAATGAGATTGCCCTCATGAGAGAACAGAGAGATGTTGACCAGCCTTACGAACAAGCCCCAAAACACAAATAATTCAAGCCTGAAGAAAGGAGTAGGATGTTACACCAGGGCTGGATGAATGGCCAGAAAAGTAAGGACATCAAGAGAATAGTGTCACAGAAGTCAAAAGGTAAGACAGTTTCCAGAAGGAAAGAGTGCTGCATGCCATCAGGGGAGGAAGGAAGAGCAAATAATTAAAGACCAGACAGTTTGCACTGCATCTGGCAATGCAGAGTTCAGTGCTGGCGATTTTGGGTAATGAAAGCCTTCAGAGGGAGTGATGGAATGACAGTCAGTGGCAGGAAGAGAAGTAAGAAGGAGGTGGACAAAGGGCCACAGAGGACCTAAACTTCCCTCATGTCATCTGGCTCCGAATGGAGGGGCAGAGAGAAGACTCTCGGTAGAGGGGTTCCCAAGCTACACCAAGGGCAGGTTACAAAAGGAATCATGTTTAAATTTTCAAGGTCTACTTAAGCATTTCCACTGGTGCCAGCCATTGCGCTGAACACTCATATACACCGTGACATCCGATCTTCACATCAATCCAGAGGCGTAAGGGACATGCTCCCCATGCCACCTGGGAGCTTAAGTGGCTTGCCCGAAGCCGGGCACACTACAGCCAGGTGGCAAGTGAGGCAGTACCTTGGGGGGGGGGGGGCGGTGGTACCAGTGACAGCAGAGCCTGTGCAGGGAACCCCTGCGGGAGTCTGTCACGTTGGCCTTGACTTTGGGCTGACCCTTCCATTCCGCCTGGGTCTCCTCTACCTTCGCTAAGCAAGACCTCCGGCAGACGCAAAGGAACACCGACCAAAGCCGACCTCCCCGCATCCTAGAGGGACCCGGGAAGCTCCTGAAGGAGGCGGGGAGGAGGGCAGCGCTTCCGGCGGTGCCCCGAGCTTTCTCTCCCGCCCTGCGGGAGAAATTGAGCGCCGACGCCTGCGGCTCAATTCGGCTTGCGATGCAGGGGGACCGCGGGCGCGCGCCCGAAGCTTCCTCTGGCCGCCGTGCCTAACGCCTGCGGGGCGGCTCGCCAGCTGAGCTCGGGGACACGCTCACACTGCCCCGCGGGAGTGCGGAGTCCCGCGCCCACGGCCCACGTCAAAGGGAGGAGCACGGGGAAAACAGGGACCCTCACCCTTCCGGTCCCCAGCCCCCACCCAGCCCCGCCTTTTAGAGTCCGGGACAGAAGTGGTTCCGACCTGCTGGGGGGCCTAGGTTCAAAGGTGGCTTCTGGGGGCGGGGTCGCGCCTCCTCCGTTCAGCCTCCACTAGGTGACGCTGGCTAGGCCCTGAGGACCTACAGGGAGCGCGTCTGCCGGCCTTCAGGTTATCTTACAGCCTCGAGGGCACAGGGGCATCAATCTCTGATGACTTTGCTGTTCGGGCTTGACCTCCAACACATACAAAAGACCTCAGTGTAAAACTGAGGAAAGCAGTCGATAACGACGGGATTCTATGTTTAATTTGTAATAAAAGTGAGATTTGCTGAGTGATTGCAGTGTGTTAAGCACTGTTCTAAACTGAGGGCGGCGGGGCACACACGTCTGTAATCCCCTCTACTGGGGAGACTGAGACAGGAGGATTGCAAGTTCGAGGCCAGCATTGGCAACTGAAGCAGGCCCTGTCTCAAAATTTAATACAATAAATAAATGAATAGAGCTGGCGGTGTAGCACAGTGGCAGATGGGTCCAGGGTTCAATACCCAGTACTGCACAAACAGCACAGTGTACTAAGCGTTTTCCATCTATTCATTGAGGGTTGCGCGTGACCTAAGGAAAGGCCCCTATAGACTCCAAAAGGTTAAGAGTTTGAGGGAGAGGAAAGAACTCCCTGAGAAAATGTTATTTCTAATACTGTGTAAGAACAACTAACGTAATGTCTACACTCTTTACAAGGTGTATGTGTACCATACAGAGTTGTCAGCTATGGCACAAAGTTATACAGTACATCTCCAGAAGTTCTTCCTCTTGCTTAATTGAAAACCTATGCCTGTCAACTAAGAGACTTGTCCTTTCCCTTGCCCCTAAGCCCCAGGCACCCACCACTCTTCTATCTGATACTATGAGTTTTCTATCTGAGATGACTTCCTATGTGGATCATGCAGTATTGCACCCCACACCTCAGGCGAGTGGCTAATTGCAGTACAATTCACAACAGCCAAAATGTACAAACAACCTAAATATTCATGGGCGGATGAACCGATAAAGAAAACGGGGCATCTACATGCAATTGTTTCCACCTTTAGAGAATGGAACTCTATAATGAGCTACCATATGGGTGAAACTAAAAAAGAACTGTTAGTGAAGTGAGCCAGGCACAAAAGGGCATGTATCATACTATTCCACATACAAGAAGATATGTAGAATCCAAGAACTCAGAGAAAGAGGATAGAATACAGGGGACTGAAGCCTGTGAGGAGGAGCAGGAAATAAGTTGTGGTTCAATGGGCACACCGGGTCTGTTACTAAGAAAAATTGTTGGAAATTAATAGTGGCGAGACATCTGTACAATAATTTGAAGGTACATCTCTACCATGGAACTGTGTATTTAAAAGGGATTAACAGTCAATTTCATGTTATGTATATTCAAAATCCATCAAAATGTATCCAAACCAGAAAAATGAGAAACCACACTTCATTTACGTATGAATTATCAAAATGTATAAACGCATTCTACTGTCATGTACAACTAATTAGAACAAACAAAAAATTGTAAAAAACAAAAAAAAAGTAGCCAAGAGAAGAAAAGGTCAGAAAATTGTGTGGCATTTATCCTGGCTCTTGCTCTACACCCTCCCTGCCGTGGTGGAGCTCTAGAGTGGAGCAGTAGGTATCAGCAAGATGCACAGACTTGATACCTGATGCTAGGTGGATTGGAGCAGACCTTATTGAACTGCATTCATAGCCTTTACCTTTCTCTGAGCTCCCCCAAGAGCTCATGGAAATGCTCCACTCTATTGGGTCCAACGTGGAACTCACTCCAGGAAATAAAAAAGGGGATGCAATCTTCTAGAACACACTATTAGGCAGAAACAAATAAAAAAGAAACCTATAGCTGCCTGAGGCTAAAGTTTGCAGTTGAGAGAAACAAAGGGCAGTCTAAATCCCAGGGTGAGGGGACAAGGTGAGAGGAGAGTTTCTTTAGGACAGGAGAGCAGGGGAAAGCACCTCTGGGTGTTCAGGGATTTAAAAGGCCAGGGGCATAACCCAGGAGGAGGCTTGCTCAGGAAACTTCCGAGAAGACCCTTGGATTTCCCTAAGGAAAAATTGTTGGAAATTAATAGTGGATTAATTGACCAAGGTTGACCCCTGTTCAGAGTACAAGCAGGAAGTGAGAGTATGGCAGATTTTTCTCAAAGTGCTATTTAAGTGTTGAAGGAATGCACCACCACACAGCCAATCCACAAAGACTGACAGAAGAATTTTTGTTGTGCTTTGGTTTGATTTTAGCTCCTGACACACAAGGAAATGGCTGCCAAAACACAAGCAAAGTGACAGCGACTTGAGTGACCACACACGATGAGACATGCAAGCTCTCACAAAAGAGTTGGCCAACGTATTGAAACACATGAAGGGCTGCTCCTCTGAGAAATGAAGAAAAGCCAATCTTTGGGGAGGGAGAGAATCTGATTCTCAATGTTACCATTCAGTAATATTCAGAGAGCCAGTTTTCAACTTTGAGGAAAAATTAAGAAAGCATCCCAGGAAACAGGAAAATGTGGCCCATTGGCAAGAAAACGATAAACTGAGAAAGGGATCTTCCATATTCCAGGGAAGAGAGTGTTCCATAGTTTTCATGCCCTTAATGAATTAGGTGATATGAGTGAAGTAGGGAGCTCTGGGTCGTGCTCTTTGTCTCGTGAATTGGAAGGATGAAATCCACAGACACAAGGGTGGGGGCACAGTATGGGGATTTATTAGAGTAATAGAAAGCAGAGCTCCAAAAGAGGGAGGGGTCCCAAGACAGGGATATCAAAGTGTGGCTACCACCTAGGGTTTATGTAGATCTACAGGATCTGCCCAATCCTGGGTAAGGCATTCAGTGTCCATGAGGTATTCATGCACTTTTAGTCCAACCAAAATATCAGTCAGACATTTATCCTTCTTTGGAGAGGCATGGACCCCAGTCACATAGGTCCTCATTTTAAAATAGACTGTTTATAAGTTTATAGCAAATAATTGCAGGTACTGTTTGTGATCTCCTGCTGAGGAAGTTACCCAGGGGCCCATCTCCCTATCATTCCAGCCTTATCTCTTATTCCTGACGCCATGAGGACAGAATATTCCCTTTTGCTTTCTTGTCATGAGCACTGGGGTAATGCTAGGGAGAGCCTCTCATGGAACCTGCAGAGTAAAAGACTAGTATTGGATGAACAGGGAAAGAAGAGTGACCAGCGTAGAAAGCTGAAAGTGTCATTGGTGGTGTTCTGATAGTAATATGGGAAGGAGGGAAGAGGCTTTGACCTTTTTATTATCTATTTTCATTTAGTGTGTTCACTCGTTCTTAGAGCATGTTTTAGTGCTCATGGAAAAAGTAGGTTGGAGCAGGAGAAGTTGACTACATGGGAGCAGAAAAGAGAAAAAAAATTCACAGTAGAAGGTGGCTGATAAGATAGCGGGGATGACATCCAAAACACTGACTGAAAGGTGTTCCCTTAAACGTCAAGAGTGATATTTCTATCATAACTGGAAGGAAGATGACAGTCACAGATGCAGCTGCAGGCAGGTTTTTATACTGGTGCTAGGAAACGTTGGAGTCCCCCGAGGACCGACATTTTCTCAGCAAGCTCTTAGGTATCACCAGCTTCCCAGAGACCAAAAAAAAAAAAAAAAAAAAAAAAAGGTGTTTGAGGGTTTGTAAAGATTTAAAACTGACTGGTCATTAGAGCAAGTTGGAAGCGAGCCTTTTGGGAAAATACACTAAATGTCCTAGCCCCCTTCGAGGGCTTGGTCCAGATGGATGACATAGAGGGTAGTAGAGGCTCTTGTCTCTATACCCCCTTGATTTGTGACTAGTAGCCTGCTGCTTTTTGAAGCAGTACCCTGTGTCCATCCACATCCCACAGAGGAAGTTCTGAGTTGGATGAGTGAGGGATGTTTCTTGCAGAAAGGAAGAGGGGCCTGCACACACTTACAGGGCAGGACAGGACGCTGAGATGAGATCTGTGGAAAGAGCCAGGATGTCGAAGTGCAAGCTTAGCTGGACATTTTGGTGCTCAGGAATTGGCTCCAGACCTACAATCTGTACTTGGGAGGCATCTCAATACCTGAAGTAGATGAAGCCTCGAATTGAAATGAATGAATTCTGGGCTAGGAAGTAGAGCACGGAAAGTGTGGCCACAAATGGGACCCAGGGAAGACTAGCATTCACGTGAACAGGGAAGAGGAATCCTGGAAGCAGAGGGAGGAAGCAATCTAAGAGGAAGAGTAAAGTCACTGGAGAAAGGGCAGCATCACAGGCACAGAGGAAGGAGGGAGGGTGATGCCAGAGGGAGCTGAAGTCAGATGAGAACTGAGAGAAGAGTCCCCTGGGATTCATTAATTAGGACATCCTTGTTACCTTACTGATACCTGTATCAGTTGGGACAGCTTGGGGCCCTTAGGGAATGAGGCCAGACAGACTTTAATTGAAAACTGTGGAAGAAAAGGCTCTGCTGCATCCTTGCAGATTAAAGGAGGGAGAGGGTTTGGTACACAGACGGAGAAGGCAAAAGTTAAATAGGATGGGGTTCCCGAGTACCTTTTTAGAAGGAGCCATTAAAAAAGGAAGGAAGAGAAAGTTCAGGAGAGAGAGAATCAACGTTTTACCTTTCATCTCCTTGTGAAAAGAGCCCCTCAGGGAGATAGGCTCATGCCTGTTGCCTTGGGGGAAAGTTGGGCAGGATGGGCGCTCTGAAAGTGAGAAGTTCAGACTCCTGCCCGTGGTCGCACAGCTACAAAGTGGGAGAGCCAGGGCTTGAGCCCAGGTATCACTCCAGTGTGGCGACACCTGCCACTTACCATGATGCTGTGTCCCAAACAGGTCAATCATTGTCCTTTCTTAAGGAAAAGCAAATCCCAGAGCTTCAGTACATTTTTAGACATTTATTCTTTTCAAGAATCCCATTCACAACAACCGCAAAAAGTGTTGTGAAGTTGACCGTTTGCAACGAGGATTAATGGCTGTTACTCACAGATTGTTTCACACTCCTCAATGCATTTTGTTTACCCGACATCACTGCACAGTTTACATACTTATCTGTGCTTGAGAATGAGGGATCCGGCGTTCATTCTGGTCACAGCTCTTGCCATCTACACCACACGAACTGAGGTGTCTCTTATCCTGCTCCTATGGTCCAGGTTGCCAGCATTTCTCAATATCTCAAGTCATCAGTAGGTGTGAATGTTCCCTATGTCCATTCGGACATTAATGGATGTGAGTAGACATTCAGGGCACATATGTCCATGAAATCCAAATTAAATGGCACCTTTAGAAACACACCATGTTGAAATAGAATCCACATAAAATAACATTCACGCATGTCATTTGTACATTTCTTTCGGGTTTGGTGACGTACTCCCAGAGATATGCCACCATCACCAAGATTTCACTGTGGAATGTTAAACTCCTCAAAAGAGAGCCCATACCCTCGAGCATCTATCTTCTGTTTACACTCCTTGCCCAGGCAAACTCAAATTATTCCTTCTGAGTGAAAGAAGCCAGGCTCAGCAAATCGAATTTTAAACCTTTTCTCTCAAATGTGCAACCTAGAGAGAGATTGAGGCAAAAGGAATAATAGTTAAAAAAAAAAAACCAGAAATCATGAAATAGAAGGGAGAAGAAGAGAGTAGAGGAAGGGGATTGGGAGGGAAGGAGGGGAGGGCACGGGGCATGTACTGGGATAGCAAACTCATGAATCCATGCTATGTCCAGGGCTGTCGTGTAGCTCAGTAGCAGAGTGCTTTCGTAACATGGTCAGGCCCTGATTCTCATGCCCAGCCCCGCTAAAATCCATAACCAACTAAATAATGCTCTGACCTGCTATCATTGTACTATAATGAATCCCACGTAATGTAACAATTAAAATGATAACAAGAGAAGGGAGAACTAGAGTAGAACAAGCAGAATAGAGAGAGAGAGGAGTGGAGAGAAAGGGAAAGTCCTCGGGAATGAGATTTATCAGATTATGTCATGTGCA
Source organism: Sciurus carolinensis (assembly GCF_902686445.1). Classification (NCBI taxonomy): domain Eukaryota; kingdom Metazoa; phylum Chordata; class Mammalia; order Rodentia; family Sciuridae; genus Sciurus; species Sciurus carolinensis. The sequence goes on from NC_062232.1 coordinate 42,368,240, forward strand.
TGTTTGAATGCAGCATAATGAATCCCACTACCATGTATAATTATAATGCTGCAGTAAACGTATTTTTAAAATTTCTGACTCTACAAGTTTACCTGTTCTGTACATCACATTAAAGTGGAATCTTATCATGTGGTCTTTTGGTGTTGGCTTCTACTTGCATTAAAAATTTGTTTTGGCACCTTTGGTGCTTCATTCCTCTTGATTAGAAGGCAATCTTCAATTAAATGGTCATACCCCATTATGTCTACCCAGTCATCATCTCACAGGCACATGGGCCACTTCGAAACTTTGGCCTTTGTGAATATCGATGCTCTCAACATTTGTGGACATAGTTTTGTTTGGACATATATTTTCATTTCCTTTTGGTGGATACTTAAGATTTGACTTTGGGCCAGTTTCCCACTGAGTCACACGGAAACTCTCAGGTACTGAGGAAAAGCCAAACTACCCAAAGGGGCTGCACTATTTCAAAAATCTCCCAAAGCAATCTCTCTGGAGTCCCCTTTCTCCAATACTTGCTGTCAATTTTTCTTGTCTGATTTTTTCCCATGTTGTCATCCAGGTTGTGCGAAGGAGCAGCACACTGTGGTTTAAATGTGGATTTCCATAATACATAGGTCTGTGAGTGTCTCCTAAGGTGTTTACAGGCCATTTGTACAAGTCTTTTGGCCGAAAGTCCCATCATGTGTTTTGCCCACTTTCAAATCAGAGATTTTAGTTTTCCTCGTGCTATTGTGTTACAGACGTTCTTTGTATGATCAGGATGTAACACTCACTGAATACCTGACTTTGCAATAGTTCCATGAGTTCTTATTTACTTTCTTTCATGTGGCCTTTGAAGGGCAAAGCCTTGCAATTTTGGTAAGAGCCTGTGCATCTATTATTCTCCTTCTGTTGTTCATGCCCTGGTATCGGATATAAAATGCCTTGGCCTAAAATAACATCAGGATTTAGTTTACATTGAGCATTGGCTCTGACAGCCTATTTTACTCTTCATGCTCTCCCAAATGTACAGAGCATGAGAGGACCAAGAGCCATGTGTCAGGTGGGTGGGTTTGACGTCATCCCTGTCTCTCACGATAACAGACATTAGGTGAGTCACCTCACTACTTTCTTTTGTTGCTTTGCTTGGAAGAGTAAATCTATTACTCTTTCCTTCCACTGAAGCCAGAAATAGAATCTCCTAGACATGGAATTCTATCTTTCTAGGATATGGATCTTCCATAGTTAGCAAGATATTCCTCAGATTCAGAGAGAGGAACTCGGAAGTAGAATTGGGATCAGAGTGTTTCTAGACAAATCTCTCCTAATACCCAAGGTGATAGATAGGGTGAGGAAAGGCAGTCAGTGCTTTTCTGTGGGACACTGATGTGCCTGGATCAGAGACCTGAAACACTCTCCACAGAGATGAGAATTCTAACTGACAATTACTCTATGCTGTTTTCATGAAGAAGTGACGAGTTTTGCTCTTCCGTGGAGGTCATTGATCCACTTGGAGTTAATTTTTTGATGGAGTGAGAAAAAGGGATCCAGTTCATCTTGTGGACGTGTGTATCCATTTGATTCTTATTGTGGTTTCTAATGTATTTATTTATTCAAATTGCCATTAAAATGTATATATATGTATATATTCAAATATATCTAGGAGTGTGCACCCATTTCATGTATATGTAAATGGTGGAAAGCCTAAATCTAGGTAATGAGCATAAAAAACACCTCACATGTAATTATTAGTGGTTTCACATACTTAAAATGTACTATCTCAAGATTTTTTTAAATCAATATATGGTTATTCATTTTAGTCACCGTGAGATACAACTGTTCTCCTGGGCTTATTCCTACATTCAACCTGAAGCTTTGCGTCACACGCCTCATAACACTCTCACCTTTATTCTATGAAGTCCACTTTTTTAAGATGCCAAACGTGAGTGAGGTGGCGTGGTATTTGCCTTTCTCTGCTGGCTCCCTTCACTTCATATCAGATCCTCCAACTTCTCTTTAAATCCAACTAGTACCATCCCCTTCCCTTCACAAGCTGAGGAGACCACCAGGCTCTGCCTGGGTTCCCCCTGCTCCAGGTGAGCTGAGGCAGTCATGTTGCTCAATTGGTTTACTTCTCCTCTCAGACAGGTCACCCCATCCACTGCTTTATGTCCATCAACTTGGAAATCATTCTTTCATGTGTGTTGTACACTTACTTTTGTTGATGAACATAAAAAGGTAACTCTCACTTTTCCTTCCATTATAGCTCCAAAGACGAGGGCCTGGAAGAGGACTAGGATCTTCATAAAATACAGATCTTCCACTTGTAGCAAGGTCTTAGAGTGAGTCAGGAATAGAAAATTGGAAGTAGACTCTGGATCAGAGGGTTTTCAGAGAAAGTTTTCATAACCCCAGGAGGATAGGCTGAGGATCGAAGCCTGTTTTTTCCCATGGGACACTGTGGTGCCTGGCGGTGAGACCCAAAACACTTACCACAAAGGTGAGGATCCATCAGACGTTGGATACTTGCTCCCTGGGGCGGTTGGTGACAGGAAAGTGCCACGTTCTGTTGATGAGGGATTCTCCCAGAGGCCACAAGTCTTCGCTTTGGGTTTCTCCAGCTGGGAAATTCTGCCCATTCCAGCCGTGTCCAGATCCTCTCACGTCCACCTGTGAGCATGGTGCCACAGTCAGTTCCAACTTCTACAGCCTGAGCCACAGAAACCAATGTCACTCACTAAAGTCCATTATTATAAGTGAGAGACACTGATGACATCAGCTCACCCAACTTTACCTTGTCCTGGTCAGCATGCATTATACATTAGGGAGAGCACTAAGACTGTAATAGGATTTCAGAGCCACATCCTAGGTTTTGCCTGTGGAATCTCTAAATCTGTGTCCTACAGAGAAAAATCCCAATTTCTTTCCAGGTGTCGTAGGTCACATGTAGGGGGCAATGCCTTGACTTACTTTCTTCTCGATCCAGCAGAAATGACAGGGTCTACTTACATTGGGTGCAAAGATCTTGCAATACTAATATAAGTTATCTTAATGGTGACAAATGGTTCATGCTGACCACTTGAAGCACCACAGAATGGAGTTCTTTGACCTGTATCACTTCACTTAAAATTCTGCCCTAGTTAGGAGCTATATCATTCTCTGATTCCTTTACAAAAGGGGAAAACATGGCCCAGAGTGGTTTATTGATGTGTTTCATACTATGTGCTCATTCCATGTGATCCCCGAGGACCTGTGTTCATTTACCAATGCCCCCTGCAACTTATGTGGAATGCAAGGTTCTGTCTAAGCCTCCCTCGTGCAAGAGATTGAGACATGAGAGGATATTGGAAAAGTGGGAACATAAGAGACAACCTAAAGGCCTGCGTTTTCCCCTTTGTATGATTTTATGCCTGCGTGCCAGTCCTTATCCTCTGAGCTACTACATGCTCAAGGTTTGGTTGTTGTTTTTCTTGGTCCCAGGAATTGAACCCAGAAGCAGTTAAGCACTGAGCAACAGGCCCACAGGATGCTGGGCCCTATTACTTCTTTACATGCATTGGGTCACTCAACTCTCACAGGGAAGATGAGCACAGGTGTGGGAAAATGGTCAACATTCAAGGAGCCAAAACCGGCAGACTTGGACATGAGCCCCTGGGGATGTGAGTTCAAAGTTTGGGAAAGCAGTACTTGAGAACTAACAGTCCTTAATCAATGTGATATGCAGTAGCCCTGGTTTTCCTTCTCTGTGCCACATACAAGCTTTGGATCCATGGACTTGGTACTTCTAATGTCGGGTTGGTCACAGTTCCAAAGTCGATAAAGCCTGCTTTAAAATATGTGCTCTGATGCCACTGTGGTAGCACACACCTGTAATCCCAGCAGCTCTGGAGGCTGAGGCAGGAGGATCAAGAATGCAAAGCCAGCCTCAGCAACAGCGAGATGCTAAGCAACACAGTGAGACAGCGAGGTGCTGTGCAACTCAGTGAGACCCTGTCTCTAAATAAAATACAAAAGAGGGCTGGGGAGGTGGCTCAGAAGTTGATTGCCACTGAATTCAGTCACTGGTACCTCCCCCCAAAATAAATGTATGCTTAGATGCCAAGGGTGTTAGCTAGCAGGTGCACGGAATCCCAGCAGCTCCAGAGATTGAAACAGCAGGTTCACACGTTCAAACTCAGCCTCAGCAAAAATGGGCTGAGGATGTGGCTTGGTGCTTTAGCACACCTGGGTTCCATTCCAGAAAAAAAAAAAAGGGTGAGCTCTGAGAGGTTCGAGTGAGAATTGGAGAATTGATTAAGGGAAGAGATTTGAGGTACTTGTTAAAGTGAGAATCCTCAGACATGTTTCACCTTTTTTGTTTTCAAATGCTTCAAAACTGGGTGTAATGATCAACCTAATTTGTCTCATTTAATGAGTTTCTGCTATGACCAGTGGTATTGATTTCCATTTGGGTTCATGATATACATTTTGTTTCCCTCAAGCACACGTCAGTAGGAAAATTGTCCAGGGAAATTGAAGAAGGAAAGCTGGATTTTTCAGTCAAAGTCTCCCCATTTGCGACGCATGGGAAGTTTCTCAACTCAGATGGTCCCAGACACTTTCCAGAAACAAATCGCTCACTTTCTTCTGAAGCTCATTCTGTAGATGCCCTTGGTACGGGCACCAAGAGTTTGTCTCTGTGTCTCGCGTGCTGTGTGTGTTCTTCTAGTCTGCTGTGGGGGCCAGTACCGTTCCCTCTTCTGTGGCATGCCAGGAGACAGTCAAGCAAAGTTCTTGGGAAAGGACCTAGGACGTCTGTTCACATGTCTTGTCATGCACTCACCACTCACAGGTCTGATGCGGTGTGTGCTTTCTGGGGCACTCAGGCTGAGGAACTCCCATGACACCTCACGTGTGCACACCTAACTCCAAGTTGAACTTCTGTCCAAAACGTTGGCACTTCAGCATCTTTGCCTGACTGACTGCATAGCCCCGAGAACGTCTCCCATTGTACTTGACCCAAGGCAAATCATCAGTGAAGGTTTGTGGTATGAAAGAAGGAATGTATAGAGACTTAGAAGTGAGAGCAGAAGGGTGGTCGGTGCCACTGTGCAAAAGCACTCCAACATATGCTACTCCCAACAGGTAAAACCTCCCAGAGGGAAGAGCAATGCTTCATGGTCCTGGATGCAGCTTTTGGCATAGGGCACACTGTCTTTGGGCATCAGTAGGGGTGGCCCGAGACTGACTGGACAGCTTTTTCCTGACTGTCTTATTCTCTGTAGCAACAGTGACACATTTGGTTTGCTCTGGCTCAGAGGAGATAGGACCGTGCCTGTTTTTCCTTAGGACTTAAGTCATCCATAAATGGTGCATAAGCTATATGTGAACTCTGAAACAAAGTTAGGGGTGTAGCCCTGCAGCCACAATACAGGGAGTCAGAATGACACGCAACCAGCTACCTAGAAGCCCACAGGTGCAAGACTGTATTTTCCAAAAATATCCACAACAACTCTCATCTTGGGTTGTTATAAATAGCGCCACCTCCCCCACAGAGAAATGTAGTTCTGATTATCCCACTTGAATCTGAAAGGGTTTGTGACTCACTTCTAATCAATAGAGTATGACAGGAGTGACTCACCATGGGTTCTGAGGCTTGGTCATAGGAGCTGATGCAACGCTCACCTTGCTTATTGAAACCACCCCCCTTACTGGCTTGGGGTCTGAGTCATCAAGTAGGAGGCCTGAACACAGAGGCCTGCCATGCTCAGAAGAAAATGAATGCCACTGAGAGGTGACAATTAAGAACTCCCCTTGCCCACTCCATCCCAGTCCCTCAGTCCTCTCCACAATGCCATCAGGGCTGTCAGCGAAGGACCCTGTAGATGAATCCAGTCATAGCGGGTCAGGCTTTCTCAAAGCGGGTCACAGACATGATGTGAAAAACAGTCATTTCCACTGTGCCCTTTCTCAGTGCCTGAGTTTGAAAGTTCATGCATATAAGAAACAGTTGGTATGTTATGGACTCCCTTGGGGGTGGTTTGTTATGCAGGCCAGAGTCACAGGGTTGTGGGGGGTGGAGGGGCATAGGCCAGGCCTCTACTCCAGGCACAAAGCCATCTGTCCCTCCTGCACAGGGACAAACCCTAATCTCATCCTTCCCTGGGTTATTTCATTGACTTTCTCTATGACTTTTCCACCACCCTAGTATCATGAGGATAAACGGGAGATTTGTTTGGCCCGGGTGACTTGACAGGCATCCCCATCAGCAGAGAAGAGAAATGGGGTATTCCTGCACAAGGCAGTCAGTGCTAGGCACCAGCTTTGCCCTGAGTATGAGGATACTGGGACGTGTTCACATCACTTAGGGAAGGTGAATTTGAGGAATAGATTTTAGCCAACTGGACACGAGTGACCTATCCAGCAGGTGTCAGAGGCTGGATTCAAACACAGTCAGTGTGTCCCCAGAGGCTAAATGTGTAAAGGCTCTGTAGATGCCCCCAACAAATGTTTCAGGGACCCTGGAGAATTGTGCCCTACTGCAAAGCAAGAGACACCACCATCCTTTGAAATTACCAGAGGCCAACTTTGTTCAACAGCCCCAGTTTCCCCATTGCCAAATCCTACTCTATGGATAGATGAACAAACACAATTTCACATTTGTAAGTATTTATTAATTTCTGAACACTTAACACATGTACAAGGTGGGTACTTGGAAAGATCCCAGGGAGTAGACATCCCTCTCAATCCTATCTCCCCATCCCCTCCCAGCAGTTAGTCACTAACACAAAACCAAGCAACACAGTAGCATCGTGGGACAACTCAGTGCCATGAGGTATGCAATATTGAATTTTAAAACATGCTATTTCGAACACACTAGGTAAGCAACGTGGCTGAAAACAACAGCTTTCCCTAAGTAGTGGAAATATGTCCACCTAAAGCACAAAAGCTCACGAAACCCGGGGAGAACTGTTCCCGTAACTGTTGACAAATCTGTTGGGATGTAGCCTCCCAGCACACCAAATGCACGTGTAGAACACAAGCCTGTTCACAATAGCACCGGAAACGTACGGTACATAGGATTCCCACCAGCGATGTGGGGACCCTTAGGGACGATGACTTGAATAAATGGAGACGCTACTGGCTGGTTGGATGTCAAGATGATCCGTGTACACAGACGAAGGCGTGTGTGCTCAAGTTCTGGATCAGGAGCAAGTCCCTTGAACAGAACTGGAGGGGAAGGGGAAAGAGGGACAGGTAGCTTGCACTGACAGCACAGGTTGACCAGTCCGGAAACAGACCTGGTTCACGGGAGAATGTCTATTTCCCCAAGTCCCGCACGGGCTGGCTGGAGGGGCCCGCACGTTTGTCTGGGCGCGCTGGCGGCCTCAGTCACTGCTCCTCTTGGCCAGGACAGGCAGGGACCGCCTCGCTGGGCGCGTTCTGCATGGCGTCGTTCTCCTCGGTGGCCTCCTGCGCCCAAACGCCACCGTCGACCTCCTCGATGACCATGCTGCGCACCGTGCCCGCGTCCAGGCAGTGCGGGGCGACGCCGTACACGCGGGGATCGGACTCCGCGGCGTGGAAGCTCTGCACCCCGCACCTGCTGCAGAAGCTGTGCAGCGCCGGGTGCGTGTTGGACGGGTAGGTGACCATGCTCTCGGCGCCCTGCAGCAGCGTGAAGCGCGCGGCCGGGACGAGGAAGTGGCGGTGCTGCTTCTTCTTGCACAGCCTGCAGCTGCACTCCACCACGCGCAGATCGGCGGGGGCCCAGGCCGCAAAGCGGATGGCACCGCAGTGGCAGCCCCCGGTGTGGTACACCATGCCCGGGTACTCGAAGGTGTCCAGCAGGAACTTGGCGGCACCCTCGCAGCTGAGGCCCCGCAGCTTGCGGAACGTCTCCCAGCGCTCTCGCTGCGCGCCCAGGTCCAGCTCACCCGGGGACGTGGCGGGTGCCGGTGGGGTGGGCGCGGACGCCCGCCGGTTCCGCGGCGGCGGCGGCGGGAGCACCAGATCCTTAGCGCCCGCCTCCCGGACCCGCCGCCACCAGCGCTTACGCCGCGCCTTTCCCCGCCGCCGCTTGGCCGCCGCCCGCTCCCTGCCTGCCGCTTTGCTCCCGACCCCGACTTGGACAGGTGGGCACCTCGCGCGGTTGGCGCCCATGACGGCGATGGCTGCGCAGGCGGCAGGAGGATCCCCGGGCCGCTCTCGCCTCCGCCGCTGAGCGCTGGCTCTGTGCCTTGCTCTGCCCATGGCGCCTGCAGACTTCTGAGTCGGTGCCCACCGCCCCTCATTTCCCAGGCAGTCTCTGAGCAGCCTCCTTGGCTGCACCTGCACGATTGGCCACTTGTTGAGTGTGATGTCAAGAGACCCTTCCCTTGACCCTATCAAAACAGCCTCCGCTCCCTTAGAAACTCAGTCAGAAGGAGGACATTCAGCAGACACGTGTCGGGTCCCCACTAGATTCTGGGCACGTGGAGGTGTATTAAGCTCTCCAAACTCTCACACTCTCTTAGAGGCAGTTACACCACGCTAATAAACAAACTACTGCCATGTTTTCTCCCACAGGGACAAGACGGGGCGCCCTAGGTAGCCACAGATGGGCCCAAGCACGCCAGTTGGGTGGGTGGGAAGGGCCAGGTGGGGAAAGACTTTTGGTGTCTTCCTGCAGGATGGGTTTTTTCTGCCTCTACTAGGTGTCCTTGCGATGGAGCCTGTTTTCATATGACTCTACCACTTCTGCTTTTGATTGTTTTTATTTTATTTTTGTTTTTATTTATTTTCGGAGGGGGGGTGTCCTGGGGATTGAACTCAGGGGCGGTGTACCACCGAGCCACATCCCCAGCCCTATTTCGCATTTTATTTAGCGACAGGGTCTCACTGAGTTGCTTAGCCCCTCCCTGTTTCTGAGGCTGGCTTTGAACTTGGCAATCCTCCTGTCTCAGCCTCCCAAGCTGCTGGGATTACAGGCATGTGCCTCCTTGCCCCAAGCATTTCTGCTTTTTAAATTCATGTTTCCAGGATGTGACTGTTTTCAATTCTCTTGCATTTCATTGACCTGTATCAGTTGGAATGCAAGTGAGCTTCATGTAATCATGACGTGAAATTAGGTCGTGTTCCACAGGCTTTGCCCACATCTGCCTTAATTTTAAGGGATGAATTTAGCTCAGTCACCTGACGGTGTTTGCTCCAATGCCAGTGTAAAATCCCTCCGTTGGTTTTCTTTGCTTTCCTCTGAATCTCATCCCTCTTCGTCCCCACCCCTCCTGTTTTTCTGTGGTTAACTTGAACACTTGATGGTATTGGTCTTAGTTTTTGAATCATGTTGAGTAACTGCTCAGCAGTTGCTGTGGCCTCCGGAGCATACATATGAGTCTTGGCAGAGTTCTCAGGCCACAGTCAGTTGAATGGTGTAAATATCAGGTCCATTGGGGACTTCTGCCTTCCTCACTGGTGAATGAAATTGTCTCAGGCATGGGATGGGTTCATCACCTGTTTTTGAGTCATTCACAATTCACAAGGAAAAGCATCACCTGAGGTGTGTCCTTTGGGGATGCTTTTCTGCTGCTCTTTCTTCCTTTCTGATACGCTTACCTGCCTCCTTTCATGCTTTCCTTTCCATTTTCAGCTCTCCACTCAGTCCCTCTTTCTGCAGATCTCTTTGTTTCCTCTACCTGTCAGGCTTGAAAGAGTATCTCTGGATGGGAAATTCTCCTTCAAGAGTACTGTATTCCAACAGGTGAAAACAGTGTTGTCACTATCTAATAGACACCAGGGATCCATGAGAAGTTTGCAGTCCTTCAGTGCAGTGTGCCCCTCCCTATTCATGCATCATTTTCTTCTTGTCCCTTTCAATGTTTGTAGGAGTCTCAAAAGATCAAGTTTGATGTATCCCAGCATGGATTCGTCTACACTTGTCCCATTTGTAGATCGTTTTGTGCGATGTGTACACACACGTATGTTCTTCATGAAATTTTGGATATTTTCAGCTGATATTTCTTTGTGTCTGTCGTGTTTGAAATCAACAGTAGAAATTTTTCTAATTGGATGTAGGCCAACGCTATCACTTTCATATGTTGCCAACATGAAATAAATGATGGAGTAAGTCTTCATATTTTGGCATGAACGCTGCCAACATCTCTCTGTGTTTTAAGGTCTCAGTTCTAACCAGCTCCGTTCCAGGTACTCAGTAGCCTCCTGTGGCAAAGGGCTGCCAAATGTGAAAGCATCTCTCAGGGCTCCACTGCCCCCGACCCCAGGGAGGTCAAGACCTGAAACCTCCTTTTCTGTCACAGGCCTACCAGCACCTCTACTTGGGCCCAGGAGGGGAAGGGATGACAGCAGGAGAGAAGACAGCAGGGTGGCAGCAGGAAGTGTCCTGAGCAGCCTGTGGTTCATACAATGCTCTTTCAGCTGCACCTCCTTCTCTGGGATTTTAATCATGGGATGTGAGAACTCAGTTGCCATCCAAATCCTCTGAGGGTCTGCTCAGTTGTTCCTTCAGTCCATATCTCTCCAGCTCAGGCAGAGGAACTGTACTGATTGGTCCGCAGGTATAGCAGTGACCTCTTTGTTCATCTCCATTCCACTGTCGTGCCCTTCCAGCAATGTTTCAAAATTTCATGACCACATTTCTTCTCTTCCACAATTTCTACTTAAAAGTAACTTCTCTTAAATGCTGAGATTCTTAGGTTCCGGCCACATCCCTCAGGACCTTTTGTAATTGACTCAGGAAGTGTTTTTAGATGGGTGTTTTAACATGTTTGTCAGGTCATTGCCACCTCTGATGCGGCTCTATGTTGGTAGCACCAGATCACCTTTTCTGTTTTGAATCTCCACGTCCCTTATTCTTGATGTGTTGAGTCGTTTCCTCTTCCGTTCAAGATGTATCAGCCACTGTATCAGGAGTCTTTGGATCCTCATTGGATCTCTTAATTTTGAAGCCAGACGCCTTCTTTACTATTAGCATTCCGGTACAGGTCTCCTCTTTTAGGTTTAGGTTCCTTAGAAAGGTAGGGTTCTGAGATGTTGCAAAGGCATTCTCATCTGGTTGCTTTATGTGGTGGCTCTGGGGCTCCAACTCTTCCCTGCTGGTGGTTGCTGAGAGGCAGAAGAAACCAAAGCACATGCATTATTCATGTTCTCTTAGCTCTTACCTATGACCCTTTTTCTGTTCCAGGAACCCGGCCAGACCACCACAACACATTTAGTCTTCCTGTCTCTTTCGACTACTCTTGGCTGTGACCCTTGCCCAGATGTTGCTCATTTTGCTATGCATGAGTGTATTGAGGGTGACTGCTAAGGTCCTTTGTAGCATATGCCTCCATGAGGATATTCTGAAGTTTTGCTCATGAGTGGACGAACTGATGTGAGTTGTGGGAGAAACAGCACAAAAACAAAAAGCCATTGCTGTCTGATCCTACAAGGGTGCATAATAACCTCATACATTTTAAATTTTGAACTTGACTTTGATCACCGGGCTGAAGTAGAGTTTGCCAGATGTGTCCGATGTGCAACTTTTCTTTAACCTTTCCACACTGGGCTCTTGGAGAGGAAGTCTTTGAGAACACACCACAGGTACCTCGTATGGACCTGGTACATGAATTCTTTGGAATTGTGCTGCATTGAAGATCTAACCCTGCTCCTCCATTCACGATTCTTTATTTTATTAATTCATTCATTTATACCACAGTCACTATCCCGAGGGATATTTATTCTATCCTCTTAAAGGTTACAGTCCAATCCCTGAATTTTGCTCCTTTGCTGACATTTTCCAGTCATGGCCCACAGGAGCCCTCTCAGTTGCCTCCCTGCTTGTGTGGATATGTTCCCACGATTGTGGTACCATTTCAGGTCATTCCTCACTCTTTGGCTTATCCTGTGCATCTCACCCTTTATACGTGTTCCGGGCTCCACTGATCCATGTGTCCCAGTTTCCTTCCTTTCTTCATTCCTTTCTTCCTTCCTTTCTTCTTTCATTCTTTTTTCTATGGTCCTTTCTTTTTTTTCATTCTTCCTTTCTCTTTCTTACTTCCTTTTTTCGTTTTCTTCCATTCTCTTTTCTTGTTTCTTTCTTTCTTTCTCTCTTTCTTTCTTCCTTTCTTCATTTCTTTCTTTCTCCTTCCTTCCTCTATTCCTTCCTTCCTTCCTTCAATCCTTCCTTCCTTCCTCTACTCCTTCCTTCCTCCCTTCTTTCCTTTTTCTTTCTCTTTCGTAGTTTTAGATGGACAGAATGCCTTTACTTTGTTTTCTTTTCATACAGTGCTAACGATCGAACCCAGTGCCTCACACGTGCTGGACAAGCACTCAGCAACTGAGCCACAGCCCCATGCCTGTCCTACTTTCTTGACTCAGACATTCCTTCATGCGGTTCTCTTAATAGTCACAAGAAAGTGGTGTTAGAATCCCAAGAGTGAGCATCAGCTGGGCGTGTTCTAACTTGGGTGTAGTGTTTTCTAGGTTCTCTGCTGAAAGAAGGAAATCACTGTGGGCATATTAACCCATGGGTACACATGGTTATAATATCATATTATATGTTACCACTGGTGTCTTTAATAAGCAAAATGGAATTCCAAGCCCATCTCCCCAGTGCTACTCCATGATGACTTATGGAATTCTTGCTTCTGCCTCTTTATTATCGGTACCTCCCTCCAGCAGTGAGAACTCTGCCTCTCCCCGTCCACCGTGCATTTCCCTAGTTGTTTCATTCCCGTATACACGTGCAAGTGCATGGATTTGTTCACCCATATTCCCATGGGCAACAGTTTAGTTCACTGGAGTACAACAGCTTTATTATGATGCTTCTGATGGTGATGATGATTTTGACACTGGGGATTGAATCCAGGGGCGCTTTATCACTGAGCCTCATTCCCAGCTCGTCGTCTGGACATAGGTTCTCACTCTGTGGCTTCAGACCTCCCTAAGTTGCTGAGGCTGGCCTCAAACTTGTGATGCTACTGCCACAGCCTCCTGCATCGCTGGGATTACAGGTGTGCACCCCATGCCTGGCACAACAGCTTCTTTGCCCTTAGCCTTACAAACTAATTTCATCTCTGAAGTTACTTAGATGGGCCCTGTTTCACACACAGTTCTCTGTGAGGTTCTCTCTCTCTCTCTCTCTCTCTCTCTCTTCATGTGCATTTGTAATTTGACTAGGTTCCTCTGGAACATGGTGCTTTCCAACCTCATCCGCCAAATCTTCTTAACGCTGTCTGAAACTTTCAGATTAAAAACGCATTTATTATGGTTTCTGTTCCTTTACATGGGTGAAAGTGAGATTTCTGCCTGAGAATATGCTCTACCTTTGTGAGTGCTCCACGTGAGCGTGAGAGGACGTCCTTCCCACTGTTGCTGCGTGGAGTTTTCTATCCAAGGAGATCGACTCGGCTGACACTGCTGTTCAGATTTTGCGTGTCTTTTTTGGTCAGCTGCCTGCTCGATTTGCCAATTACTGATAGAGTCGTGTTGAAATCTCACAGTTCCCTGGTGGGTTTCTCCTTGGCTGTCTTTCAGATTTTGCCTCCCCTATGTTGACACTGTGTTGCCAGGGGCATACACATTTAGGATGGCTATATCCCCTTGGAGGATTGATCTCCTAAATCACTATGCAGTGCCCCTGGCCACTTCCCCTTCTCCAATGTCTGCTTTGTCTGAAGCTGACACTGTGTCTTTCTTTGGATTAGCCTTAACAGTGTAATCCTTTCTCCATCCCTTAACATCTAAGCCATCTGAATCTTTCTGTCGAATGTGACTGCCATGAGCAACAATTATAGGTGATTTTTCCAATCCACTCTGAACATCTCTGTCGTTAATGGGACATATTAGGCCATCTCCATTTGAAATGACTGTGTCGTGCACATCCACAAGCCTGGGAACCTAATTGGAATAAGAAATGTTCCTTGTTTGTATAAATATAGCAGAAGAGATTCTACTGTCATGTGTAACTAAAAAGAACAAACACACACAAAAAAAACATTTCACAAACTCTCAAAATAAAGATAAAGTGCCTGTTGATGCAATTGGGTTCGTATCGGTCATATTTATTTGCAATTATCTTGTGTATTCCCTGCATTTCTTCTTTGCTTCTTTTTAGTCTGACCCTTCTGGTTTTAACTGAGCTTCACTTTTGGTTCCATCATCTCCTCCCCTAGCCCACTGCTTTGACTGCTCTCAAACTTGTTTCTTACGGTATCCACAGATTTTCCAATACACCAGTGGACCCAAGTCCACCCTCCAGTAACACTCTATGGTCTGATGCACAGTGTTGCTGCTCCCAGCCCTGCATCTGCTCCTGACATTCACTTTCCATAGTCCATGCTACAACCAAATCATATTGTGTTAATAGTACACTAACAATTCTTCTTTTAGCCCTTGCTAGGTTGAGGAATATAAACTATGTCGTTGACCTCCACTTGTTCCTTTGCTGACTGTCGTCCTTCTTCCTGTAAATGCAAGTTTCTGGTTTGTTTCTTTTCCCCTGTCTTTGTATGATTCTGCCAGAGTGACATTGCTGAAGATCAGTTTGCTCAGTATTTTCTTCTCTGAGAAAGTGTTTCATTTTCTTATTCACTTTTCAATGATAACTTTGCCAGACGTAGAATTTTAAGTAGGGGACTTTTTTTTTCCCTGAATGAACACTAGATATTTCAGCCTACTCTGTTTCTTTACATGGATCCTTATGAGAAATCTTCTGCAATTCTGTTCCATGTTCCTGTGTAAGTAAGGCGATTTTAAGCCCTGGAATGTTCTTTCAAGATTTTCCTTCTGTCTGTAGTTTTCTGCAGCCTGAATATCATGTGCCTAGATGGGGTTTTGTGAGGTTGCATGTGTGCCTGCACATACACCTCCGTGAGTATTTCCTATGTCTGCTGCTTGATCTTTGCCGACATTTCTGAGTCTACAGTTTGGAGTCCCTTGTAAATTTTGACAGTTCCAAGCCCTTTGCTTCTAATGTTTCTTCTTCTCTATTGTCTGCCTTCTTTCTCTTCCTGCTCTTCAGACGAATATGTCAAAACTTTTGTAGGATTTGTTTTCATTTTCTGTGCTGGGGACAGAACCAGGGCCTCAAAGCGTGTTAGGTAAATGCTCTCCACTAAACCACACCTGCAGGTCCAGGATGTGCAGGTTTCACGTGGTGGGATGCACGGCTACATTTCCCCATCTTTTTCTCTTCCAGCTACAGCTTTGGTAGTTTCTGTGGGTCTGTGAACTACCCTTAAGCTCCCTGATCTTTTCCTTGGTTGGGCTGTGTCTCCTGGAGAGCCCCTGTCAGACATCATTCACGAGCTTTACACCAGGTTCGAGTTCTACTATTTCCTATTACGTCTTTCTCGGAATTTCCGTTTCTCTCCTTATATCACCCACCTGCTCTGGCATGTTGACTGTTTTTCCATTAGGGCCCTTAGCATGATAGCCATCGTTATTTCAGTCTCCCTCTTTGACCATTTTGGTGCCTGTGTGCCTGGTTAGATGGGTTCCAGCGCTTCTTTTGTCTCCTCATTCTCTATATTTACTTGATTTTGACAGGCCTCCTTTGTTTTCCATCTTGTTTGTGGTTGTTGTTTTGTTTTCTTCTGTTTGTGTGGGGACAGAAGGTGACCCATTCTACTGGGTAATAGGACCTGAATGAAACGGTGAATTGCTGGGAATGGATACGTTTCTCTTGCAGGGAGATGGGCCACCTTTGATGGTTGCTAAAGCTATAAGTACCAGAGGCTCCCAACTTCCTCCCTTTTATTCTGCCCCTCTTGAGTGTGGTCTGCCCAAAGTACTGCTGCTCAGAATCTTTGTTTTGCAGCTCTTCAGGCAACAATTCACTGGAACAATTCACTGCAATTTCCTGGTCACCATGATGGTGTGGAGGTAGGGTGTGGGGAGGGAGGGAGCATTACAACTGTGTGACTGAATGTCTGGCATTTGGTGGGACTGTGGCTCTGGGCTGTGTCCTTCAAGGTTGTTTCTCTGGTGGCATTTCCTTCACCTCTTGTCCTCTGTCCCTTCCCTCCCCTGGCTGCAGTGTTCCCAATCATTTCAGATGGCTTGGCTACTTTTCCCTTAGTTGGACCACAAGTCCGCAAGTGACTGAGGTGGGCAGAGTACCTAGGCGAAGGCTCTGGCAAAGTTATTTCCCCCTGGAGAGTTAACCAGTGTGTTGAAGATGAAGCTCCAGGAGTATTTGGCAGTGATGACTATGCCTGTCTCCTTGGGTGGGTGGCAGGTGGTGTGGGGACTAGAACATGTTTGCCAGGTCTTCCGCATGGAAACCCAGCTCTTCAGCTAACACCCCTGAACGTGTGTATGTTGAGCCTAAAGCAATTCTTCCTGTTTACCATTTAAGTGTCCCTGTCAATTTCTGAGAGCACAGGTCTGTGATCTGATCCAAGTGTGCAGCTCTCGACTCTGACACTCTGGCCATGAAAACATCTCAGGATCCAGGAGTGGTCTGGCCTGTCACCTCAGTTCCCTGATGAGTCCAAACATGGCATAGACCCAGTTTCTCCTGGTAAGGACAGGATTGCTGTTTTCTTGCCTCTCTGAATGTTGGAGGTGAACTAGACTTCTCATCTGTGCTCATTCTGCAGCATACCTAAATCAGCCCACGACTCACAAAGGTCATGGTCAGTACCGAAAAAGATTAAGCTTCTAAGAGCTGAAACTCACTGTCTTGGGGATCCTGGACATGGGAGTTTGGAAGGGGGGATTGAGATCAAGTGCCGTTTTTACTGAATTCTAGTATTGATCTTGAAAATTACAAATTATGTATTTATGCTTTTAGAAATTTAAATAATAAGTGATGCATTCTATGCAGTAACCATCTAGGAATTTTATGTAGTCAAAATCACCAAGGTGCTGAGCACAATTTGTAGATGAAATAATGTTCTAAAATACATAATTGCTGAAAAGTTATTACCTATTGTGTGTGGCTATCAGTTGTCACAGTGAGTTCATCGGTATGCATGTGTGGCCCGTGATCAAAGCAGGTTTGCACACTGATTGGCTGGGGTGCTAATGTGAGCATTGCCCGCTGCTAAATCATGGGCAATAAAAGAAAGAGGGGCACCGCATTTCCATTTCACAGACGAAGAAACTAAAGCTTAAAGAAATGGAGGGAGTTGCTGAAAATCATACAGGAAGCATGGAGTTGAGCGGGGAGAGCCTCCCAAGGCTCTCTGGTATAGGCATCCATGTTCTTTCCCATACGCTTCTCTGTCTTTTCCTAGAATGCAGTTTTGAGTAGTCAGACCTTTCTCTGAAAACGGTGTTATATTTTTCTGCCAGGCTTGGGTGGTGAATTCCCAGAGGAAAGAGCAAGCAGGGGTGAATGAACTCAAGCAACCCATTCTCTTCAGAAGTCACAAATTCTTGAGCCGTATTCTTTTACTGACTCAGGAGCTTGAAAGAGAATAGAAATCCCCAAATTCGTGTGGTGAAGGCTTTCTGAACTTGACATTAACACCTGGGAAAGAGAGTACACACACAAAAGCCCAGAAACACACACACGTTCATGCAGGTGTGAACATGTTCACGTGCATTCACACGTGTATACGCACATGGATATCAGAATCTATCTCACACAGGTACATAGATTTAATTTCTTATCCAAAAGGTTTGAGTGCATAAATAACCAAATACAGAAAGTCTCAGCATCAGGGTAATGTTATTTTTTGTTCCTGTGTTTTTTTTTTTTTTTAGTTAGGAGCACATGGTGTCACATTGTGGAATATCTTAATATTTCAATAATCTATCACATCCGTAGGTCAAAGGTGACAAGCCATCTCATCTGAAGTGGTAGGGGGGAATTCAATCCATCCTCGATAGATTGTCTTCATTCCTTGTTCTTTTCAACTTAATTCGTCGTTGGCTGGTAGAATGGTGTTAAAAATCCTTGAGTTCCAGCTACCCACAACCCCTTATCTGAAACTCCTGTCATCACATGTTTTGGGATTTATATAGCACACTTTACAGGAGAAACAGCAGCAGGGTATGGAGTAGAATTGCTAAATCTAATAAAGCAGTGTTTCTGCAGCAAAATGTAACTATCTATGCCAGAAAGATAAGTACGCGCTACAAACAGAATCATGGCAGTTCAGGTCAGGTGTTACAGAAAAATGACTCCAGAGAAATAATTGCTGTTCACAGCATACATGATTTTGAGTGTGAGGAGTATTTCTGTCCACCGTTTTTGAGTTTCATACCATTTTTCTGTTTTCATTAAAATGTATTTCACTGACGTATAACACACACAAAGAGAGGAGTGCGCAAATACAAAGGGACAATAAATTGATGGCGTTTCACTAAGCAGACACATGCCCGCAGGCTTGCAAAGCAAACACACACATGCAGTCACCACCATGACCAAGATATAGAAAAGTCCTGGCACACCACTCACCTATGATAGCCCTTAACTGGTCATTATCCCTGAAACTGAGCTGCTTTGCTGACCTGGGTCACTGTAGATATTTTGCCATTTTTTAAGCTTCACAGAAACAGAATTCTACACCATGGACATTTTTGCACCCGGCTTCTCCTGCTCAGTACTCTGATTTTGAGATCTACCCACGTCACTGCATGTTGGCTTGTTTCATTACTCTCTAGCATTCTGTTCCATGGATATTCCACAATGTATTTCAACTGTTGGTAGACATTCACGTGATTTCCAGGTCGTGACCCTCATCACCAACGATGCCATGAATGTCTGTTAATGGCTTTCAGACACGTGTTGATGCAGTTCTATTGTATGTACACCAGATTGTGTGATAGCCAGAATTCTGTGATGATCCCAAGTGACTGTGGTCTTCGTATAGTGCCCTCCCATTGAGTTGACCTTGAAGCCACACATGTGGCCAGTTATCACACCTGTGAAGACATTACTTATGGAAAACAGGATGTCGCAGGTGTAAGTAAGGTCACAGAGCAGTTGCCCTAAAGAGAGGGATATTAATGGGTGCAGGCCAGACCTAATGGGATGAGCACTTAGAAGGGCCTAGGTCCTAGCTGAGGGAGAGAGAGGGAGTGAGAGAGAGAGAGAGAGAGAGAAAGAGAGAGAGACAGAGAGAGAGACAGAGAGAGAGAGACAGAGAGAGAGAGACAGAGACAGAGACACATATTTAGATCATAAGAGGATATTAGCTGGGACCATATGGCAAGGAATTATAGGTGGCTTCCAGGAGAGGAGTGCCACCCCTTTTTACAGCCTGCTAGAGCATGGGGGCCTCGGTCCTCCAGCTGCAGCGACTTGAATTCAGCTAAAGATGTCGACGAGTCTAGTAGGGCTTCTTTCCCAGAGCCTCCAGGAAGGAACACAACCAGTCCAACACCATCCCGTACCCTGCGTCTCCAGACATGAAGCCAGGCAGGCTGCATGCTGGAGTGTGACCGACGTGACTGTGTGCTGGTGAATGAGTGGCTGATTCAGCTGCTGAGTGCTGTAGTCTATTCCACACCAGTGGAAACCAGTGGAGATCCTGGTCCCTGGGTTGGGGTGCTGCCATGGTGGACACCTAGAAATGAGGGAGGGGAGGACTCTGAAACCAGGTATTGGGTGAAGCCTGGAAGAATTTTGAGGTGCATGATAGAGAAAGCCTGAGTTGCCTAGAGCAAGAGGGAATATTTTAGGGACACCCCCCAAACTGCCTCAGAGAAAACCAAACCAACTGTTAATGGACTGTTGGTACACATCTGCACTGGGGGGCTCCTGAGGGTGGGGGTGCCAGCAGAAGCTAGAAAGATGTTATTGGAATCCATAGAAGGAAGACCTTCGGTATACCCTGGCAGAACGCTTAACAGGACTGCATCCCCAGATGGGTGGACAGCTCAACCTGGACATGGTGAGCCTGGCTAAATGGCTGAGGAGACTTCCAAGCAAGGTGTTGAAGGAGTACCTGGTTTCTTCTTGTGGCGACAGAACAACGTGAGAGGGGAAAGATAAACTGTGAAACGAAAGGAACCCGGACTTGGTGGTTTGCACAATTCTCGGCCTATCTAGATGCAGGGGAACACTACAATGAAGAGTTTGCTTCTGAAAGTGTGGCACAGGGGGAAAGCAGAGGGTTTGGCTGTGCAAACTTTTGCTGAAAACTCAGAAAGACCAGACGTTCAGAGTATCCAGTCCCACAACACCTCTCTTAAGAGACTAAACGTGTGTCACACAGATGTTCTTAACTATACCGAATGCCCCTGGGAAGCTTAGAGTTGTTGTTCCTCGGCCATCTCAGCAGGACCCCAAGTTTAGAAGGGATTACCATTGACAAATTTGTGGTTGGGACTTCTGAGTAACAGACTGAATGCCAGCAAAACCCACCCAAATTCCCACAATATTCTTGAGAAACTTCATGCAGCAGAAATGCTGCCAGGTTTGCCTTTAAGGGAACAGCCAGAGTACAACATGCAATGTCCTATACTTGTATTAGTATAGGACCCCTTAGATGTACTGGCCGGGAGTATTTTGATAGTATGCTCACTGGTATAACTTCTTGTCTTTCATAAAATGGATGGATGACTTGAACATAAGAACTAATAACCCCAAATTTTACAGAATCACCACTGAGTATTATTCCAGCCTTGGAAACTTTATCAGACAATTCTAACTGGTGTTTTCCTACCTGATTTCTTATCTGTTTCATCACTCTATCTTAATTCTGCAGCAGAATCACAAATTTCAGTGTCTTTGTAATGTACTTTTCAACTTTGCAAGTCTTCCCCATTCCAGGTAGCAGCATCCTCATCTACCCAGATAATATGGCCACTATATAAGCATCATCAAAGATTGCTGCCCTTCACTCTGGAATTCATAGCCATTGAAATTTTTCCCAGTTGAGTCCACAGATAATCAACATTGTGGAGCAGCCATCCTTTCTCCTGCCCTGTGTGAATTCTAGCTGTCAAAACTTTCTTGATCTTAATTAAAAGTCATTGTTGTGTGACACTAAATTGTGGAGTAATTGATGAATGGAACACAATTATTCATTTATTCTTCATAAGTGAATACTATATTTCATCATTATTTCATTTTCCTTAGTCTTTAAAATCTCATTTTTACTCATTGTTGAATACTTCATAACTTTCTATTTTATATATCATTTCAAATGTCATCTCATTCACTTCTATTCATTCTATTACTTAAAATCTATAGTGTATATTTTGTAGTCTATTGATTTCATGACCTTGCATATTATATCCATTCCCTAGTCCTTTCTATTTTTATTTGATACTCCTCTTTTTGTTAATATTTTATTTCACTGTATGTTGCATTCCTTATCTTATATAACAGTGTTTATATATTTTATTCTATTTAACATTAGATATATATATCCATTCCTTACTCCCATTATATTCTACTGAATTTCTATCCCATTCAATTTTGCATTCCATACACTATTAAAATCCATATTACATTCCCTGTTTCCCTCCAGTTCCCATTGCATTCTGCATTCCATTTCAAATCGATTTTATATTTCATATAATTTAACCTCCAAAAATAATCCTATTCTATTTCGCTTCATATTTCTCCGCAGCTGCCCCCTTTGGTCCAGTAAACATCCTACTCCATTTCACCCAGTGACATTCAGGAGGACATTTTGCTAATATATTTTTTAATCTTTTTTTTTATTATTGTAAACAAATGGGATACATATTGTTTCTCTATTTGTACATGGAGTCAAGGCATACCATTTGTGTAATCATACGTTTACATAGGGTAATGTTGTTTGATTCATTCAGTTATTTTTTCCCTTCCCCCCCACCCATCCCACCTCTCTTTCCCTCTATACAGTCCTTCCTTCCTCCATTCTTACCACCCTCCTTATCCCTAACCCTAAATCTAACCCTAACCCTAACGCTAACCCCTCTCACCCCCCATTATATGTCCTCATCCACTTATCAGCGAGATCATTGTCCTTTAGTTTTTTGAGATTGGCTTATCTCACTTAGCATGATATTCTCCAATTTCATCCATTTGCCTGCAAATGCCATAATTTTATCATTCTTCATGGCTGAGTAATATTCCATTGTATATATATGCCACAGTTTCTTTATCCATTCATCAACTGAGGGCATCTAGGTTGGTTCCACAATCTGGCTATGGTGAATTGAGCAGCAATCAACATTGATATGGCTGTATCTCTGTAGTATGCTGATTTTAAGTCCTTTGGGTATAGGCCAAGGAGTGGGATAGCTGGGTCAAATGGTGGTTCCATTCCAAGTTTCTAAGGAATCTCCATACTGCTTTCCAGAGTGGCTGAACTAATTTGCAATTCCACCAGCAATGTATGAGTGTACCTTTTCCTCACATCCTCACCAACACCTATTGTTGCTTGTGTTCTTGATAATCGCCATTCTAATTGGGGTGAGATGGAATCATATGGGTAGTTTTGATTTGCATTTCTCTTATTACTAGAGATGATATTTTGATTAAAAATTACAAAAGTTCGTAGCTTATATTCAGAACTTTCTCTCCCAGAAATTTATCTGTAATAGGGGCATGACTAAAAACTTTTAGCAAGAAGGATAGGCCTCACAGTGGCATGTGATAGTGAAAATTTGAAACTTTATAAATATTAGTTAATATTGGAATATTTGAAAATACAAGCTTCTAAAAAATGGAACATTTGTAGTTAAAAACTCTCTTGTGGAAATTTATTTATTGGCGTGGAGCCCAAAAGCAGCTTACAAAAAGTTTGAATGCATAAATATATCATTTTCATAAAACAATACTATGACACATGCATGAATGGCCATTTTATAAGGATATACTAAGCATTTCCAGTATTTGCCTGTGGGTGTGTGAGAACTTTGTTGGTGATTTTCTCATATTTGCTTTTCTGCTTTGGGCATGAAAGAGGAAGCCCTTTTGTAAAGACTAAAAATGAGTGTCCAAATATGAAACTTCAATCTGTGCATCTCAGCACATTTAAAAGAAACTAGAGTCTACTCAAAATAAATTAATGTAATTCATCAGTGGATTCCTTTGCAGCCTAATAAATGTAAAGACAAATTACCCTGAATCCAAGGAAATCCCAGCCTGTTTTTCATCTTACTGGAAAATTCTAAATCATAATCTGCTGTTTGAAGCCTGTGGAAGGTAGCACATCCAGTGCAGAACATTCCAAGCGAGGGACAGCGTGCCTCCATCCTTTTCTTGCCTTTAGTCCTCTCACCAATCTTAAAACCACCAGACCCACCTGGAGTCATCCAGATGCCTGGAAACGTTCCAGGACAGTCCCATATGGGGTTACACCAGGCTTGGGGATATAGCCTATTGACCATTGAGTATATCTTTCAAGCAATTGATTGTTGAGGTTGAACCATGGGAGTGTTGCTATTAAGCTGATTCAGGGTACCTCAAATGGTTCATATTGACAGACTCAATATCCCAAACTCCTCCCCTGAAACACACACTCTCTTAGTGGCTGGGTTTGAGACTGGAGAAATTCACACTATTTTAGAGAGGGAAGGATCCAGAAGGGTTACCACACAACCTCCAGTTCATAACCAGACACCTCTCAAAGGAAGGGTGGGAAAAAACCTCCCTGTCCGATGCCTCAAGGAAGGGGTTAGAAGGCTTCAGGAAGATGGAAAATCTCATGTGACATACAGCTCACCAGTTAGAGGTGGAGATTTAGCTGGCTCTACCCATCCTCTTCCTCTACCAGTTCTGGTGCTAACCCAGGTGGGTGCTAGTAGACATGATATTTTGTCTCTGAGGACTGTGTGGTATCTCTGAGCAAGAACCTGATGTGATAGCCACCCAGGCACCTGTAGAGAAGAAGCAGAAGCATCAGCAGGACGAGGTACCCAGAGATCAGAAGGATGAAGCCAGGGTAGCTTCTGGCCATTCTTACAGGACTAGCTATCGATATCCTATTGTGTTTGTCCCCACAGCCTCCAGCAATGTGGCTCTATCTGGAAACACCCTGCAGAGCAGCACAGCAGGTCCCACCAACTGTGCAGTTGTTTCCAACACCTGTGAAGGCACAGTGCCACCCTCCATAAGCTGTGTGCCAGCACAGTAGTGTGTCCTCTTTTGGGGAGGCGGTAGTCCCCATGCAGACTTTAGATGTAAGGGATCTGAGACTAGCAGCCAGGACAACCTTAGGCCAGACCAAGTGCCCCCAGGAACAATCACTGAAGGAGGGCAGACCTGCCACAACCAGGCTGCCAGGCTGCAAAGCCTCCAGGGTGCCACGTGCTTTCTGGGGCTCCATGCCATGGTCTCCACAGTCATCAGTGCCTCTGCCACCATCTTTCTGAGGTCTCAATCTGGCAGCCACCACTGCCATTCTCAAACTTTTAAGTGGAATCATGCATCCCATCCAGGGCCTGCCCTCTGCAGCCAAGCCTTCAGGACAGGTCCTTCCCTCTACAGTGGCACCACACATCTGGGTCGCACTCTCCAATGCAATGCATCTGCACCAGGTCCTGCTCACCAAAGCCAATCCAGAGAGCCAGCCCTGATATGCCAAGCCTAAACATTCTGCCACATCCTGATCTCTACAGCCACCCCACCCCACCAGGCACAGTTCTTCCCAGCAGTGCATACAGGCCTGGCCCTACTTTCCACTCCCAGCATCTGCAATAGCCCTGATTCCTGCAGCCACACCAAAGCACCAGCCCCTGTTCTTCACAGTGATGCATCTGAACCTGGCCCTGATCTCCACCGTCGAGCCACCCTGCCAGGCCCTGTTCTCCACCATAGTGTGCTGAGGCCTGGCTCTGCTCTCCTTTGGCCAGTATGTGCACCAGACACTGATCCCAGCATCCGCCCCACCTGGCCTGGCTGTGATCTCTAACTCCATGCACCCAGCCACACCATCCCACCAGGCCCAGTTCAATATTGTAGTGCATTTGGGCCTGGCCCTGCTCTCCACTGCCGTGCAACTTCAGCAGGCACTGCTCCCCATGATCAAGCAGTCAGGATAGTCCCCGCTCTCCAAAGCCAGGCCAAACCAGCAGCTCCACCCCCCACAACCAGGTCAATCCCTGGGCTCCATCCTCTGCAGCCAGGCTAAACCACTTTGCAGTGAAGCAGTCAGAACAGGCCCTGCCCTCCACAGTCAGAGGAAACCAGACTCTGCCCAACATGACAACTTGCCAGGCCCTACTTGCCAGGTTCTTGCTCAGATTCTGTGCAGTCCAGAATCCCAATCAGATTCTGTTATTGGCACTAACACATCCTGTTTAGCCCCTGTTGTCCACAAACATGCTACCCTTGCCAGACCATGTTCCCCAAAGTCCTGCACCCAGGCCAGTGTTTCTGTCAAAGTTCTGCTCTTCACAGAAGAGCACTACTCGCCAATCTCTGCTCTCACAAGCCATACTAACCCAACAGATCCTGCCCCTCCAACCCCCCCAAGCCAGATCAGGTTCTCCCCTTAGTGCGGTGCCATTTCTCCAGGACCTACTCTCCACAGCAACTCTACCTCATTAGGCCCTGCTTTCTGCAGCAACATCTCAGGACCAGGTCATGTCCTCTACAGACATTTCAAACAGCAAAGATCAGCCCTCTGCAAACTCCCCTCTCTGTTGGGGCTGGCTTCCCAGAGTCCTTCTGCCCCTTGGTTTGCCTTATGAAGGGTTGCCTTCCAGAGCAGGTCAAGCTCATCTGATCATGAGGTCATCCATTTTGCCTCCCAGTCTGATCATGATATCCACACAACCGCTTCTTCACTCTCCTTTCTTGGCAAAATTATTTCTCATAATGATAATTCCTCCTCTTCCTCCTCCTCCTCCTCTTCTAAGTTCTCTGGTTTGAGCTCCACTTCCTCCCCTTCTGGGTGTTCTATTGTGAGTTCATTTTCCTCCTTGCATGGGTTTTGTGGTGTGGACTCTATATCCTAGCCCTGCTAGTCTTAAGCTCCTTGACCTAGGAGCCCTGAGGCCTGACTTTCTAGAAGAGCTGAAATAGGGAGCATGCTTCCCCTTCCCCCTCCTCCTTCACCACCTGTGCTCTGACCCTCTGTGAGCATTCTCCAAGAACCCCAAAAGGAACCAGCATCTGCCTACAGTGCTAATAGGCTGCCAGCTACATGGTTACCTGTAAAGTCTCCAAAAGTCTGTAAGCCAGCAACCATGCTGAGAATTCCTCATCCAATAAATCCATCACCCAATACTTACTTGCTCTTGGTCCTAGATTTCAGACCCTTCTCCATTAAAAGGGTCTGCATTTACCACGGGATGAGATTTCCATTTCCAAATGCCTCTTATAACCTACAGTTTAATAAATAAAATTAAATGTTAGCTTTATTTTTTTGAAAGTAGAATGAAGTTTTTTGGGTGCAGCAGACTGAACACAGGGCCTCACACATGCTAAACACACTGCACAACTGAGCTATATCAAAGTGCCATAGAATGATGTTTTTTAATGGCAAAAATAGTTAATTCCCTGTCATATTTGGAGCATTAAAATAAAAGTAGTGGGCATACTAGATAATTTTTTAGGAATGAACTGCTGTAAAGTGATGCCCTATCAAACATTATTGCCTCTGAAATGGAGTTCTATCCACAAAGTTTGCATTTAACATTGCTGATATGGAATTGAAGAAGAAAATGGTTCACAGTTTAACTCAAGGTGGCTGAAGGAAAGGAGCAGCAAAGAAGATATATTGGGTGAAAAAACATGCAGGGGATAATCAAATATATGTGGGGAGGGGGGATTTGAAGGAAGACTCTGGAACAGGAAGGGAAAATTAGCAAAGGTCAGGGCCCTGAGGGAAAAGTTATCAGTTTCTTTACAGAAGGAACATGGGTTCTTGAAGTCAGAAGGGGTAGAGGACTGGGGGTGATAAAAAGTAAATGATGGACATTGGAAATAGTTATGTATGTGGAAAGATAAGATAGCAAGTAATTCCACTGTAAAACAAAATTATGAACTAATATATTAGCAGGTATATGAAGGTGAGTGTATGGGTGTTTCTAGATGCTTGAATGTATATGTATAGCAGGAAATGCATGAGCACAAAAGAATTAAAAACATGATTTATACTAGATTCATGGATCAATTGATGGTACAATACTTGTACGCATGTTGTACTCTGGCTTTCCCTTAAAGGCAAACCTGGCAGCATTTCTGCTGCTTGAAGTTTCTCAAGAATATTGTGGGAATTTGGGTGGGTTTTGCTGGCATTCAGTCTGTTACTCAGAAGTCCCAACCACAAATTTGTCAATGGTAATCCCTTCTAAACTTGGGGTCCTGCTGAGATGGCCGAGGAACAACAACTCTAAGCTTCCCAGGGGCATTCGGTATAGTTAAGAACATCTGTGTGACACACGTTTAGTCTCTTAAGAGAGGTGTTGTGGGACTGGATACTCTGAACGTCTGGTCTTTCTGAGTTTTCAGCAAAAGTTTGCACAGCCAAACCCTCTGCTTTCCCCCTGTGCCACACTTTCAGAAGCAAACTCTTCATTGTAGTGTTCCCCTGCATCTAGATAGGCCGAGAATTGTGCAAACCACCAAGTCCGGGTTCCTTTCGTTTCACAGTTTATCTTTCCCCTCTCACGTTGTTCTGTCGCCACAAGAAGAAACCAGGTACTCCTTCAACACCTTGCTTGGAAGTCTCCTCAGCCATTTAGCCAGGCTCACCATGTCCAGGTTGAGCTGTCCACCCATCTGGGGATGCAGTCCTGTTAAGCGTTCTGCCAGGGTATACCGAAGGTCTTCCTTCTATGGATTCCAATAACATCTTTCTAGCTTCTGCTGGCACCCCACCCTCAGGAGCCCCCCAGTGCAGATGTGTACCAACAGTCCATTAACAGTTGGTTTGGTTTCTCTGAGGCAGTTTGGGGGTGCCCCTAAAATATTCCCTCTTGCTCTAGGCAACTCAGGCTTTCTCTATCATGCACCTCAAAATTCTTCCAGGCTTCACCCAATACCTGGTTTCAGAGTCCTCCCCTCCCTCATTTCTAGGTGTCCACCATGGCAGCACCCCAACCCAGGGACCAGGATCTCCACTGGTTTCCACTGGGTGTGGAATAGACTACAGCACTCAGCAGCTGAATCAGCCACTCATTCACCAGCACACAGTCACGTCGGTCACACTCCAGCATGCAGCCTGCCTGGCTTCATGTCTGGAGACGCAGGGTACGGGATGGTGTTGGACTGGTTGTGTTCCTTCCTGGAGGCTCTGGGAAAGAAGCCCTACTAGACTCGTCGACATCTTTAGCTGAATTCAAGTCGCTGCAGCTGGAGGACCGAGGCCCCCATGCTCTAGCAGGCTGTAAAAAGGGGTGGCACTCCTCTCCTGGAAGCCACCTATAATTCCTTGCCATATGGTCCCAGCTAATATCCTCTTATGATCTAAATATGTGTCTCTGTCTCTGTCTCTCTCTCTCTGTCTCTCTCTCTCTGTCTCTCTCTCTGTCTCTCTCTCTTTCTCTCTCTCTCTCTCTCTCATCACTCCCTCTCTCTCCCTCAGCTAGGACCTAGGCCCTTCTAAGTGCTCATCCCATTAGTCTGGCCTGCACCCATTAAATATCCCTCTCTTTAGGGCAACTGCTCTGTGACCTTACTTACACCTGCGACATCCTGTTTTCCATAAGTAATGTCTTCACAGGTGTGATAACTGGCCACATGTGTGGCTTCAAGGTCAACTCAATGGGAGGGCACTATACGAAGACCACAGTCACTTGGGATCATCACAGAATTCTGGCTATCACACAATCTGGTGTACATACAATAGAACTGCATCAACACGTGTCTGAAAGCCATTAACAGACATTCATGGCATCGTGGTGATGAGGGTCACGACCTGGAAATCACGTGAATGTCTACCAACAGTTGAAATCATTGTGGAATATCCATGGAACAGAATGCTAGAGAGTAATGAAACAAGCCAACATGCAGTGACGTGGGTAGATCTCAAAATCAGAGTACTGAGCAGGAGAAGCCGGGTGCAAAAATGTCCATGGTGTAGAATTCTGTTTCTGTGAAGCTTAAAAAATGGCAAAATATCTACAGTGACCCAGGTCAGCAAAGCAGCTCAGTTTCAGGGATAATGACCAGTTAAGGGCTATCATAGGTGAGTGGTGTGCCAGGACTTTTCTATATCTTGGTCATGGTGGTGACTGCATGTGTGTGTTTGCTTTGCAAGCCTGCGGGCATGTGTCTGCTTAGTGAAACGCCATCAATTTATTGTCCCTTTGTATTTGCGCACTCCTCTCTTTGTGTGTGGTTATACGTCAGTGAAATACATTTTAATGAAAACAGAAAAATGGTATGAAACTCAAAAACGGTGGACAGAAATACTCCTCACACTCAAAATCATGTATGCTGTGAACAGCAATTATTTCTCTGGAGTCATTTTTCTGTAACACCTGACCTGAACTGCCATGATTCTGTTTGTAGCGCGTACTTATCTTTCTGGCATAGATAGTTACATTTTGCTGCAGAAACACTGCTTTATTAGATTTAGCAATTCTACTCCATACCCTGCTGCTGTTTCTCCTGTAAAGTGTGCTAGATAAATCCCAAAACATGTGATGACAGGAGTTTCAGATAAGGGGTTGTGGGTAGCTGGAACTCAAGGATTTTTAACACCATTCTACCAGCCAACGACGAATTAAGTTGAAAAGAACAAGGAATGAAGACAATCTATCGAGGATGGATTGAATTCCCCCCTACCACTTCAGATGAGATGGCTTGTCACCTTTGACCTACGGATGTGATAGATTATTGAAATATTAAGATATTCCACAATGTGACACCATGTGCTCCTAACTAAAAAAAAAAAAAAAACACAGGAACAAAAAATAACATTACCCTGATGCTGAGACTTTCTGTATTTGGTTATTTATGCACTCAAACCTTTTGGATAAGAAATTAATCTATGTACCTGTGTGAGATAGATTCTGATATCCATGTGCGTATACACGTGTGAATGCACGTGAACATGTTCACACCTGCATGAACGTGTGTGTGTTTCTGGGCTTTTGTGTGTGTACTCTCTTTCCCAGGTGTTAATGTCAAGTTCAGAAAGCCTTCACCACACGAATTTGGGGATTTCTATTCTCTTTCAAGCTCCTGAGTCAGTAAAAGAATACGGCTCAAGAATTTGTGACTTCTGAAGAGAATGGGTTGCTTGAGTTCATTCACCCCTGCTTGCTCTTTCCTCTGGGAATTCACCACCCAAGCCTGGCAGAAAAATATAACACCGTTTTCAGAGAAAGGTCTGACTACTCAAAACTGCATTCTAGGAAAAGACAGAGAAGCGTATGGGAAAGAACATGGATGCCTATACCAGAGAGCCTTGGGAGGCTCTCCCCGCTCAACTCCATGCTTCCTGTATGATTTTCAGCAACTCCCTCCATTTCTTTAAGCTTTAGTTTCTTCGTCTGTGAAATGGAAATGCGGTGCCCCTCTTTCTTTTATTGCCCATGATTTAGCAGCGGGCAATGCTCACATTAGCACCCCAGCCAATCAGTGTGCAAACCTGCTTTGATCACGGGCCACACATGCATACCGATGAACTCACTGTGACAACTGATAGCCACACACAATAGGTAATAACTTTTCAGCAATTATGTATTTTAGAACATTATTTCATCTACAAATTGTGCTCAGCACCTTGGTGATTTTGACTACATAAAATTCCTAGATGGTTACTGCATAGAATGCATCACTTATTATTTAAATTTCTAAAAGCATAAATACATAATTTGTAATTTTCAAGATCAATACTAGAATTCAGTAAAAACGGCACTTGATCTCAATCCCCCCTTCCAAACTCCCATGTCCAGGATCCCCAAGACAGTGAGTTTCAGCTCTTAGAAGCTTAATCTTTTTCGGTACTGACCATGACCTTTGTGAGTCGTGGGCTGATTTAGGTATGCTGCAGAATGAGCACAGATGAGAAGTCTAGTTCACCTCCAACATTCAGAGAGGCAAGAAAACAGCAATCCTGTCCTTACCAGGAGAAACTGGGTCTATGCCATGTTTGGACTCATCAGGGAACTGAGGTGACAGGCCAGACCACTCCTGGATCCTGAGATGTTTTCATGGCCAGAGTGTCAGAGTCGAGAGCTGCACACTTGGATCAGATCACAGACCTGTGCTCTCAGAAATTGACAGGGACACTTAAATGGTAAACAGGAAAGAATTGCTTTAGGCTCAACATACACACGTTCAGGGGTGTTAGCTGAAGAGCTGGGTTTCCATGCGGAAGACCTGGCAAACATGTTCTAGTCCCCACACCACCTGCCACCCACCCAAGGAGACAGGCATAGTCATCACTGCCAAATACTCCTGGAGCTTCATCTTCAACACACTGGTTAACTCTCCAGGGGGAAATAACTTTGCCAGAGCCTTCGCCTAGGTACTCTGCCCACCTCAGTCACTTGCGGACTTGTGGTCCAACTAAGGGAAAAGTAGCCAAGCCATCTGAAATGATTGGGAACACTGCAGCCAGGGGAGGGAAGGGACAGAGGACAAGAGGTGAAGGAAATGCCACCAGAGAAACAACCTTGAAGGACACAGCCCAGAGCCACAGTCCCACCAAATGCCAGACATTCAGTCACACAGTTGTAATGCTCCCTCCCTCCCCACACCCTACCTCCACACCATCATGGTGACCAGGAAATTGCAGTGAATTGTTCCAGTGAATTGTTGCCTGAAGAGCTGCAAAACAAAGATTCTGAGCAGCAGTACTTTGGGCAGACCACACTCAAGAGGGGCAGAATAAAAGGGAGGAAGTTGGGAGCCTCTGGTACTTATAGCTTTAGCAACCATCAAAGGTGGCCCATCTCCCTGCAAGAGAAACGTATCCATTCCCAGCAATTCACCGTTTCATTCAGGTCCTATTACCCAGTAGAATGGGTCACCTTCTGTCCCCACACAAACAGAAGAAAACAAAACAACAACCACAAACAAGATGGAAAACAAAGGAGGCCTGTCAAAATCAAGTAAATATAGAGAATGAGGAGACAAAAGAAGCGCTGGAACCCATCTAACCAGGCACACAGGCACCAAAATGGTCAAAGAGGGAGACTGAAATAACGATGGCTATCATGCTAAGGGCCCTAATGGAAAAACAGTCAACATGCCAGAGCAGGTGGGTGATATAAGGAGAGAAACGGAAATTCCGAGAAAGACGTAATAGGAAATAGTAGAACTCGAACCTGGTGTAAAGCTCGTGAATGATGTCTGACAGGGGCTCTCCAGGAGACACAGCCCAACCAAGGAAAAGATCAGGGAGCTTAAGGGTAGTTCACAGACCCACAGAAACTACCAAAGCTGTAGCTGGAAGAGAAAAAGATGGGGGAAATGTAGCCGTGCATCCCACCACGTGAAACCTGCACATCCTGGACCTGCAGGTGTGGTTTAGTGGAGAGCATTTACCTAACACGCTTTGAGGCCCTGGTTCTGTCCCCAGCACAGAAAATGAAACAAATCCTACAAAAGTTTTGACATATTCGTCTGAAGAGCAGGAAGAGAAAGAAGGCAGACAATAGAGAAGAAGAAACATTAGAAGCAAAGGGCTTGGAACTGTCAAAATTTACAAGGGACTCCAAACTGTAGACTCAGAAATGTCGGCAAAGATCAAGCAGCAGACATAGGAAATACTCACGGAGGTGTATGTGCAGGCACACATGCAACCTCACAAAACCCCATCTAGGCACATGATATTCAGGCTGCAGAAAACTACAGACAGAAGGAAAATCTTGAAAGAACATTCCAGGGCTTAAAATCGCCTTACTTACACAGGAACATGGAACAGAATTGCAGAAGATTTCTCATAAGGATCCATGTAAAGAAACAGAGTAGGCTGAAATATCTAGTGTTCATTCAGGGAAAAAAAAAGTCCCCTACTTAAAATTCTACGTCTGGCAAAGTTATCATTGAAAAAGTGAATAAGAAAATGAAACACTTTCTCAGAGAAGAAAATACTGAGCAAACTGATCTTCAGCAATGTCACTCTGGCAGAATCATACAAAGACAGGGGAAAAGAAACAAACCAGAAACTTGCATTTACAGGAAGAAGGACGACAGTCAGCAAAGGAACAAGTGGAGGTCAACGACATAGTTTATATTCCTCAACCTAGCAAGGGCTAAAAGAAGAATTGTTAGTGTACTATTAACACAATATGATTTGGTTGTAGCATGGACTATGGAAAGTGAATGTCAGGAGCAGATGCAGGGCTGGGAGCAGCAACACTGTGCATCAGACCATAGAGTGTTACTGGAGGGTGACTTGGGTCCACTGGTGTATTGGAAAATCTGTGGGATACCGTAAGAAACAAGTTTGAGAGCAGTCAAAGCAGTGGGCTAGGGGAGGGAGATGATGGAACCAAAAGTGAAGCTCAGTTAAAACCAGAAGGGTCAGACTAAAAAGAAGCAAAGAAGAAATGCAGGGAATACACAAGATAATTGCAAATAAATATGACCGATACGAACCCAATTGCATCAACAGGCACTTTATCTTTATTTTGAGAGTTTGTGAAATGTTTTTTTTGTGTGTGTTTGTTCTTTTTAGTTACACATGACAGTAGAATCTCTTCTGCTATATTTATACAAACAAGGAACATTTCTTATTCCAATTAGGTTCCCAGGCTTGTGGATGTGCACGACACAGTCATTTCAAATGGAGATGGCCTAATATGTCCCATTAACGACAGAGATGTTCAGAGTGGATTGGAAAAAATCACCTATAATTGTTGCTCATGGCAGTCACATTCGACAGAAAGATTCAGATGGCTTAGATGTTAAGGGATGGAGAAAGGATTACACTGTTAAGGCTAATCCAAAGAAAGACACAGTGTCAGCTTCAGACAAAGCAGACATTGGAGAAGGGGAAGTGGCCAGGGGCACTGCATAGTGATTTAGGAGATCAATCCTCCAAGGGGATATAGCCATCCTAAATGTGTATGCCCCTGGCAACACAGTGTCAACATAGGGGAGGCAAAATCTGAAAGACAGCCAAGGAGAAACCCACCAGGGAACTGTGAGATTTCAACACGACTCTATCAGTAATTGGCAAATCGAGCAGGCAGCTGACCAAAAAAGACACGCAAAATCTGAACAGCAGTGTCAGCCGAGTCGATCTCCTTGGATAGAAAACTCCACGCAGCAACAGTGGGAAGGACGTCCTCTCACGCTCACGTGGAGCACTCACAAAGGTAGAGCATATTCTCAGGCAGAAAATCTCACTTTCACCCATGTAAAGGAACAGAAACCATAATAAATGCGTTTTTAATCTGAAAGTTTCAGACAGCGTTAAGAAGATTTGGCGGATGAGGTTGGAAAGCACCATGTTCCAGAGGAACCTAGTCAAATTACAAATGCACATGAAGAGAGAGAGAGAGAGAGAGAGAGAGAGAGAGAGAACTCACAGAGAACTGTTGTGTGAAACAGGGCCCATCTAAGTAACTTCAGAGATGAAATTAGTTTGTAAGGCTAAGGGCAAAGAAGCTGTTGTGCCAGGCATGGGGTGCACACCTGTAATCCCAGCGATGCAGGAGGCTGTGGCAGTAGCATCACAAGTTTGAGGCCAGCCTCAGCAACTTAGGGAGGTCTGAAGCCACAGAGTGAGAACCTATGTCCAGACGACGAGCTGGGAATGAGGCTCAGTGATAAAGCGCCCCTGGATTCAATCCCCAGTGTCAAATCATCATCACCATCAGAAGCATCATAATAAAGCTGTTGTACTCCAGTGAACTAACTGGTTGCCCATGGGAATATGGGTGAACAAATCCATGCACTTGCACGTGTATACGGGAATGAAACAACTAGGGAAATGCACGGTGGACGGGGAGAGGCAGAGTTCTCACTGCTGGAGGGAGGTACCGATAATAAAGAGGCAGAAGCAAGAATTCCATAAGTCATCATGGAGTAGCACTGGGGAGATGGGCTTGGAATTCCATTTTGCTTATTAAAGACACCAGTGGTAACATATAATATGATATTTATAACCATGTGTACCCATGGGTTAATATGCCCACAGTGATTTCCTTCTTTCAGCAGAGAACCTAGAAAACACTACACCCAAGTTAGAACACGCCCAGCTGATGCTCAACTCTTGGGATTCTAACACCACTTTCTTGTGACTATTAAGAGAACCGCATGAAGGAATGTCTGAGTCAAGAAAGTAGGACAGGCATGGGGCTGTGGCTCAGTTGCTGAGTGCTTGTCCAGCACGTGTGAGGCACTGGGTTCGATCGTTAGCACTGTATGAAAAGAAAAACAAAGTAAAGGCATTCTGTCCATCTAAAACTACGAAAGAGAAAGAAAAAGGAAAGAAGGGAGGAAGGGAAGGAGTAGAGGAAGGAAGGAAGGATTGAAGGAAGGAAGGAAGGAATAGAGGGAAGGAAGGAGAAAGAAAGAAATGAAGAAAGGAAGAAAGAAAGAGAGAAAGAAAGAAAGAAACAAGAAAAAGAATGGAAGAAAACGAAAAAAGGAAGTAAGAAAGAGAAAGGAAGAATGAAAAAAAGAAAGGACCATAGAAAAAAGAATGAAAGAAGAAAGGAAGGAAGAAAGGAATGAAGAAAGGAAGGAAACTGGGACACAGTGATCAGTGGAGCCCGGAACACGTATAATAGGTGGAGATGCACAGGATAATCCAAAGAGTGAGGAATGACCTGAAATGGTACCACAATCGTGGAACATATCCACACAAGCAGGGAGGCAACTGAGAGGGCTCCTGTGGGCCATGACTGGAAAATGTCAGCAAAGGAGCAAAATTCAGGGATTGGACTGTAACCTTAAGAGGATAGAATAAATATCCCTCGGGATAGTGACTGTGGTATAAATGAATGAATTAATAAAATAAGAATCGTGAATGGAGGAGCAGGGTTAGATCTTCAATGCAGCACAATTCCAAAGAATTCATGTACCAGGTCCATACGAGGTACCTGTGGTGTGTTCTCAAAGACTTCCTCTCCAGAGCCCAGTGTGGAAAGGTTAAAGAAAAGTTGCACATCGGACACATCTGGCAAACTCTACTTCAGCCCGGTGATCAAAGTCAAGTTCAAAATTTAAAATGTATGAGGTTATTATGCACCCTTGTAGGATCAGACAGCAATGGCTTTTTGTTTTTGTGCTGTTTCTCCCACAACTCACATCAGTTCGTCCACTCATGAGCAAACTTCAGAATATCCTCATGGAGGCATATGCTACAAAGGACCTTAGCAGTCACCCTCAATACACTCATGCATAGCAAAATGAGCAACATCTGGGCAAGGGTCACAGCCAAGAGTAGGTCGAAAGAGACAGGAAGACTAAATGTGTTGTGGTGGTCTGGCCGGGTTCCTGGAACAGGAAAAAGGGTCATAGGTAAGAGCTAAGAGAACATGAATAATGCATGTGCTTTGGGTTCTTCTTCTGCCTCTCAGCAACCACCAGCAGGGAAGAGTTGGAGCCCCAGAGCCACCACATAAAGCAACCAGATGAGAATGCCTTTGCAACATCTCAGAACCCTACCTTTCTAAGGAACCTAAACCTAAAGAGGAGACCTGTACCGGAATGCTAATAGTAAAGAAGGCGTCTGGCTTCAAAATTAAGAGATCCAATGAGGATCCAAAGACTCCTGATACAGTGGCTGATACATCTTGAACGGAAGAGGAAACGACTCAACACATCAAGAATAAGGGACGTGGAGATTCAAAACAGAAAAGGTGATCTGGTGCTACCAACATAGAGCCGCATCAGAGGTGCAATGACCTGACAAACATGTTAAAACACCCACTAAAAACACTTCCTGAGTCAATTACAAAAGGTCCTGAGGATGTGGCCGGAACCTAAGAATCTCAGCATTTAAGAGAAGTTACTTTTAAGTAGAAATTGTGGAAAGAGAAGAAATGTGGTCATGAATTTTGAAACATTGCTGGAAGGGCACGACAGTGGAATGGAGATGAACAAAGAGGTCACGTGCTATACCTGCGGACCAATCAGTACAGTTCCTCTGCCTGAGCTGGAGAGATATGGACTGAAGGAACAACTGAGCAGACCCTCAGAGGATTGGATGGCAACTGAGTTCTCACATCCCATGATTAAATCCCAGAGAAGGAGGTGCAGCTGAAAGAGCATTGTATGAACCACAGGCTGCTCAGGACACTTCCTGCTGCCACCCTGCTGTCTTCTCTCCTGCTGTCATCCCTTCCCCTCCTGGGCCCAAGTAGAGGTGCTGGTAGGCCTGTGACAGAAAAGGAGGTTCAGGTCTTGACCTCCCTGGGGTCGGGGGCAGTGGAGCCCTGAGAGATGCTTTCACATTTGGCAGCCCTTTGCCACAGGAGGCTACTGAGTACCTGGAACGGAGCTGGTTAGAACTGAGACTTAAAACACAGAGAGATGTTGGCAGCGTTCATGCCAAAATATGAGACTTACTCCCATCATTTATTTCATGTTGGCAACATATGAAAGTGATAGCGTTGGCCTACATCCAATTAGAAAAATTTCTACTGTTGATTTCAAACACGACAGACACAAAGAAATATCAGCTGAAATATCCAAAATTTCATGAAGAACATACGTGTGTGTACACATCGCACAAAACGATCTACAAATGGGACAAGTGTAGACGAATCCATGCTGGGATACATCAAACTTGATCTTTTGAGACTCCTACAAACATTGAAAGGGACAAGAAGAAAATGATGCATGAATAGGGAGGGGCACACTGCACTGAAGGACTGCAAACTTCTCATGGATCCCTGGTGTCTATTAGATAGTGACAACACTGTTTTCACCTGTTGGAATACAGTACTCTTGAAGGAGAATTTCCCATCCAGAGATACTCTTTCAAGCCTTACAGGTAGAGGAAAACAAAGAGATCTGCAGAAAGAGGGACTGATGTGGAGAGCTGAAAATGGAAAGGAAAGCATGAAAGGAGGCAGGGTAGCGTATCAGAAAGGAAGAAAGAGCAGCAGAAAAGCAGCCCCAAAGGACACACCTCAGGTGATGCTTTCCTTGTGAATTGTGAATGACTCAAAAACAGGTGATGAACCCATCCCATGCCTGAGACAATTTCATTCACCAGTGAGGAAGGCAGAAGTCCCCAATGGACCTGATATTTACACCATTCAACTGACTGTGGCCTGAGAACTCTGCCAGACTCATATGTATGCTCCGGAGGCCACAGCAACTGCTGAGCAGTTACTCAACATGATTCAAAAACTAAGACCAATACCATCAAGTGTTCAAGTTAACCACAGAAAAACAGGAGGGGTGGGACGAAGAGGGATGATATTCAGAGGAAAGCAAAGAAAACAACGGAGGGATTTACACTGGCATTGGAGCACACCGGCAGTGACTGAGCTAAATTCACCCTTAAAATTAAGGCAGATGTGGGCAAAGCCTGTGGAACACGACCTAATTTCACGTCATGATTACATGAAGCTCACTTGCATTCCAACTGATACAGGTCAATGAAATGCAAGAGAATTGAAAACAGTCACATCCTGGAAACATGAATTTAAAAAGCAGAAATGCTTGGGGCAAGGAGGCACATGCCTGTAATCCCAGCAGCTTGGGAGGCTGAGACAGGAGGATTGCCAAGTTCAAAGCCAGCCTCAGAAACAGGGAGGGGCTAAGCAACTCAGTGAGACCCTGTCGCTAAATAAAATGCGAAATAGGGCTGGGGATGTGGCTCGGTGGTACACCGCCCCTGAGTTCAATCCCCAGGACACCCCCCTCCGAAAATAAATAAAAACAAAAATAAAATAAAAACAATCAAAAGCAGCAGTGGTAGAGTCATATGAAAACAGGCTCCATCGCAAGGACACCTAGTAGAGGCAGAAAAAAACCATCCTGCAGGAAGACACCAAAAGTCTTTCCCCACCTGGCCTTCCCACCCACCCCAACTGGTGTGCTTGGGCCCATCTGTGGCTACCTAGGGCGCCCGTCTTGTCCCTGTGGGAGAGAAAACATGGCAGTAGGTTTGTTTATTAGCGTGGGTGTAACTGCCTCTAAGAGAGTGGAGAGTTTGGAGAGCTTAATACACCTCCACGTGCCCAGTATCTAGTGGGGACCCGACACGTGTCTGCTGAATGTCCTCCTTCTGACTGAGTTTCTAAGGGAGCGGAGACTGTTTTGATAGGGTCAAGGGAAGGGTCTCTTGACATCACACTCAACAAGTGGCCAATCGTGCAGGTGCAGCCAAGGAGCTGCTCAGAGACTGCCTGGGAATGAGGGGCGGTGGGCACCGACTCAGAAGGTCTGCAGGCGCCATGGGCAGAGCAAGGCACAGTAGCCAGCGCTCAGCGGCGGAGGCGAGAGCGGCCCGGGGATCCTCCTGCCGCCTGCCAGCCATCGCCTCATGGGCGCCAACCGCGCGAGGTGCCCACCCTGTCCAAGTCGGGGTCGGGAGCAAAGCGGCGGGCAGGGAACGGGCGGCGGCCAAGCGGCGGCGGGAAAGGCGCGGCGTAAGCGCTGGTGGCGGCGGGTCCGGGAGGCGGGCGCCAAGGATCTGTTGCTCCCGCCGCCGCCGCCGCGGAACCGGCGGGCGTCCGCGCCCACCCCACCGGCACCCGCCACGTCCCCGGGTGAGCTGGACCTGGGCGCGCAGCGAGAGCGCTGGGAGACGTTCCGCAAGCTGCGGGGCCTCAGCTGCGAGGGTGCCGCCAAGTTCCTGCTGGACACCTTCGAGTACCCGGGCATGGTGTACCACACCGGGGGCTGCCACTGCGGTGCCATCCGCTTTGCGGCCTGGGCCCCCGCCGATCTGCGCGTGGTGGAGTGCAGCTGCAGGCTGTGCAAGAAGAAGCAGCACCGCCACTTCCTCGTCCCGGCCGCGCGCTTCACGCTGCTGCAGGGCGCCGAGAGCATGGTCACCTACCCGTCCAACACGCACCCGGCGCTGCACAGCTTCTGCAGCAGGTGTGGGGTGCAGAGCTTCCACGCCGCGGAGTCCGATCCCCGCGTGTACGGCGTCGCCCCGCACTGCCTGGACGCGGGCACGGTGCGCAGCATGGTCATCGAGGAGGTCGACGGTGGCGCTTGGGCGCAGGAGGCCACCGAGGAGAACGACGCCATGCAGAACGCGCCCAGCGAGGCGGCCCCTGCCTGTCCTGGCCAAGAGGAGCAGTGACTGAGGCCGCCAGCGCGCCCAGACAAACGTGCGGGCCCTCCAGCCAGCCCGTGCGGGACTTGGGGAAATAGACATTCTCCCGTGAACCAGGTCTGTTTCCGGACGGTCAACCTGTGCTGTCAGTGCAAGCTACCTGTCCCTCTTTCCCCTTCCCCTCCAGTTCTGTTCAAGGGACTTGCTCCTGATCCAGAACTTGAGCATACACGCCTTCGTCTGTGTACACGGATCATCTTGACATCCAACCAGCCAGTAGCGTCTCCATTTATTCAAGTCATCGTCCCTAAGGGTCCCCACATCGCTGTGGGAATCCTATGTACGTACGTTTCCGGTGCTATTGTGAACAGGCTTGTGTTCTACACGTGCATTTGGTGTGCTGGGAGGCTACATCCCAACAGATTTGTCAACAGTTACGGGAACAGTTCTCCCCGGGTTTCGTGAGCTTTTGTGCTTTAGGTGGACATATTTCCAACTTAGGGAAAGCTGTTGTTTTCAGCCACGTTGCTTACCTAGTGTGTTCGAAATAGCATGTTTTAAAATTCAATATTGCATACCTCATGGCACTGAGTTGTCCCAGGATGCTACTGTGTTGCTTGGTTTTTGTTAGTGACTAACTGCCGGGAGGGGATGGGGAGATAGGATTGAGAGGGATGTCTACTCCCTGGGATCTTTCCAAGTACCCACCTTGTACATGTGTTAAGTGTTCAGAAATTAATAAATACTTACAAATGTGAAATTGTGTTTGTTCATCTATCCATAGAGTAGGATTTGGCAATGGGGAAACTGGGGCTGTTGAACAAAGTTGGCCTCTGGTAATTTCAAAGGATGGTGGTGTCTCTTGCTTTGCAGTAGGGCACAATTCTCCAGGGTCCCTGAAACATTTGTTGGGGGCATCTACAGAGCCTTTACACATTTAGCCTCTGGGGACCACTGACTGTGTTTGAATCCAGCCTCTGACACCTGCTGGATAGGTCATCGTGTCCAGTTGGCTAAAATCTATTCCTCAAATTCACCTTCCCTAAGTGATGTGAACACGTCCCAGTATCCTCATACTCAGGGCAAAGCTGGTGCCTAGCACTGACTGCCTTGTGCAGGAATACCCCATTTCTCTTCTCTGCTGATGGGGATGCCTGTCAAGTCACCCGGGCCAAACAAATCTCCCGTTTATCCTCATGATACTAGGGTGGTGGAAAAGTCATAGAGAAAGTCAATGAAATAACCCAGGGAAGGATGAGATTAGGGTTTGTCCCTGTGCAGGAGGGAGAGATGGCTTTGTGCCTGGAGTAGAGGCCTGGCCTATGCCCCTCCACCCCCCACAACCCTGTGACTCTGGCCTGCATAACAAACCACCCCCAAGGGAGTCCATAACATACCAACTGTTTCTTATATGCATGAACTTTCAAACTCAGGCACTGAGAAAGGGCACAGTGGAAATGACTGTTTTTCACATCATGTCTGTGACCCGCTTTGAGAAAGCCTGACCCGCTATGACTGGATTCATCTACAGGGTCCTTCGCTGACAGCCCTGATGGCATTGTGGAGAGGACTGAGGGACTGGGATGGAGTGGGCAAGGGGAGTTCTTAATTGTCACCTCTCAGTGGCATTCATTTTCTTCTGAGCATGGCAGGCCTCTGGTTCAGGCCTCCTACTTGATGACTCAGACCCCAAGCCAGTAAGGGGGGTGGTTTCAATAAGCAAGGTGAGCGTTGCATCAGCTCCTATGACCAAGCCTCAGAACCCATGGTGAGTCACTCCTGTCATACTCTATTGATTAGAAGTGAGTCACAAGCCCTTTCAGATTCAAGTGGGATAATCAGAACTACATTTCTCTGTGGGAGAGGTGGCGCTATTTATAACAACCCAAGATGAGAGTTGTTGTGGATATTTTTGGAAAATACAGTCTTGCACCTGTGGGCTTCTAGGTAGCTGGTTGCATGTCATTCTGACTCCCTGTATTGTGGCTGCAGGGCTACACCCCTAACTTTGTTTCAGAGTTCACATATAGCTTATGCACCATTTATGGATGACTTAAGTCCTAAGGAAAAACAGGCACGGTCCTATCTCCTCTGAGCCAGAGCAAACCAAATGTGTCACTGTTGCTACAGAGAATAAGACAGTCAGGAAAAAGCTGTCCAGTCAGTCTCGGGCCACCCCTACTGATGCCCAAAGACAGTGTCCACTATGCCAAAAGCTGCATCCAGGACCATGAAGCATTGCTCTTCCCTCTGGGAGGTTTTACCTGTTGGGAGTAGCATATGTTGGAGTGCTTTTGCACAGTGGCACCGACCACCCTTCTGCTCTCACTTCTAAGTCTCTATACATTCCTTCTTTCATACCACAAACTTCACTGATGATTTGCCTTGGGTCAAGTATAATGGGAGACGTTCTCGGGGCTATGCAGTCAGTCAGGCAAAGATGCTGAAGTGCCAACGTTTTGGACAGAAGTTCAACTTGGAGTTAGGTGTGCACACGTGAGGTGTCATGGGAGTTCCTCAGCCTGAGTGCCCCAGAAAGCACACACCGCATCAGACCTGTGAATGGTGAGTGCATGACAAGACATGTGAACAGACGTCCTAGGTCCTTTCCCAAGAACTTTGCTTGACTGTCTCCTGGCATGCCACAGAAGAGGGAACGGTACTGGCCCCCACAGCAGACTAGAAGAACACACACAGCACGCGAGACACAGAGACAAACTCTTGGTGCCCGTACCAAGGGCATCTACAGAATGAGCTTCAGAAGAAAGTGAGCGATTTGTTTCTGGAAAGTGTCTGGGACCATCTGAGTTGAGAAACTTCCCGGTCGCAAATGGGGAGACTTTGACTGAAAAATCCAGCTTTCCTTCTTCAATTTCCCTGGACAATTTTCCTACTGACGTGTGCTTGAGGGAAACAAAATGTATATCATGAACCCAAATGGAAATCAATACCACTGGTCATAGCAGAAACTCATTAAATGAGACAAATTAGGTTGATCATTACACCCAGTTTTGAAGCATTTGAAAACAAAAAAGGTGAAACATGTCTGAGGATTCTCACTTTAACAAGTACCTCAAATCTCTTCCCTTAATCAATTCTCCAATTCTCACTCGAACCTCTCAGAGCTCACCCTTTTTTTTTTTCTGGAATGGAACCCAGGTGTGCTCAAGCACCAAGCCACATCCTCAGCCCATTTTTGCTGAGGCTGAGTTTGAACGTGTGAACCTCCTCTTTCAATCTCTGGAGCTGCTGGGATTCCGTGCACCTGCTAGCTAACACCCTTGGCATCTAAGCATACATTTATTTTGGGGGGAGGTACCAGTGACTGAATTCAGTGGCAATCAACTTCTGAGCCACCTCCCCAGCCCTCTTTGTATTTTATTTAGAGACAGGGTCTCACTGAGTTGCACAGCACCTCGCTGTCTCACTGTGTTGCTTAGCATCTCGTTGTTGCTGAGGCTGGCTTTGCATTCTTGATCCTCCTGCCTCAGCCTCCAGAGCTGCTGGGATTACAGGTGTGTGCCACCACAGTGGCATCAGAGCACATATTTTAAAGCAGGCTTTATCGACTTTGGAACTGTGACCAACCCGACGATTAAGTACCAAGTCCATGGATCCAAAGCTTGTATGTGGCACAGAGAAGGAAAACCAGGGCTACTGCATATCACATTGATTAAGGACTGTTAGTTCTCAAGTACTGCTTTCCCAAACTTTGAACTCACATCCCCAGGGGCTCATGTCCAAGTCTGCCGGTTTTGGCTCCTTGAATGTTGACCATCTTCCCACACCTGTGCTCATCTTCCCTGTGAGAGTTGAGTGACCCAATGCATGTAAAGAAGTAATAAGGACCAGCATCCTGTGGGCCTGTTGCTCAGTGCTTAACTGCTTCTGGGTTCAATTCCTGGGACCAAGAAA
The DNA here is from genome assembly GCF_902686445.1 of Sciurus carolinensis. Lineage (NCBI taxonomy): Eukaryota > Metazoa > Chordata > Mammalia > Rodentia > Sciuridae > Sciurus > Sciurus carolinensis. The sequence continues at coordinate 42,412,093 of NC_062232.1, forward strand.
AACAACAACCAAACCTTGAGCATGTAGTAGCTCAGAGGATAAGGACTGGCACGCAGGCATAAAATCATACAAAGGGGAAAACGCAGGCCTTTAGGTTGTCTCTTATGTTCCCACTTTTCCAATATCCTCTCATGTCTCAATCTCTTGCACGAGGGAGGCTTAGACAGCATCTTGCATTCCACATAAGTTGCAGGGGGCATTGGTAAATGAACACAGGTCCTCGGGATCACATGGAATGAGCACATAGTATGAAACACATCAATAAACCACTCTGGAGGTGGGGCCAAGATGGCGGAGTAGAGGGCGGCTGCATTTCACGTTGCTCAAGGACGCAAGATTCAAAAGAGGAGATAGTGAGAGACTTGGGACCAACTCAAAGCCGCCGGGTGAGTCACTCCCGTTGGGGAGGCGTCCCGGATGGGGCAGTAGCCCCGGAACCCAGGGAATTGTGTGAAGTGGAGTTGCTCGGCGAGACGCCCCTTCCCCACTGGAGCAGTAAACACGGACAAATGGGATCATTGTAGAGGAGGCGGCTCAGCGCAGCGCTTGGACTCGAGCAACCACTGGGGGTCCTGGCAGCTGCCTGAGGAGGAGCTGCGTGGCGAGTTGTTTAGACCCAGAACGACCGCTTCTGAACACGGGGGTTTGCCCGGAGGAAGAGGAGAAGCTCGGTGGGTCACTTGGTCTAGGAGTGACTGCATCAGAGCCACAGGCAGTTGCCAGAGGAGCTGCGTGGTGAACTATTTGAACTCAGAGCCAGCGCTCCTGAACACAGGGAGGTTGCCCAGAGGAAGAGGAGGAGTGCGGCGGGTTGCTTGCCTAGGATGACTGCATCAGAGCCACAGGCAGTTGCCAGAGGTGGAGCTTGCGTGGCGAGCTGTTTGATCTCAGAACACTGCTCCAGAACACTGGTGGCCTGCCTGGAGGAGAGAGGGCGATGGACGCTTGGTCTAGGAGTGAATGCATCAGAGCCACAGGTGGTTGCCAGAGGTAGGAGGCGAGTGGTGAGTTATTGGACTAAAAGCGACCGCTCCTGAACACCATTGCCTGCCTGGAGGAGGAGTGTGTGAGTCACTTGTCTCGGAGCCACCGCTCCTGAACACCCGGGGGCTACCCCAAGGAGGAGGAGGAGGAACAGGGCGGGTCACTTGGACTTGGAGTGACTGCCTAGGGCTACGGGTGGTTGGCGGAGGAGGAGACCCGAAGTGAGTTGTTTGGACTCCTAGTGACTGCGTCGGAAACCAGGGTCGGCTGTCCGGAGGAGGAGGTGGTGTGGCGGTCTCTGGGTCTCGGAGCTATTGTACGGGGCTCCAGGTGGTGGCTCAGAGGAGGGGCTGCATAGCCCCCGGCGATTGGTGCAGAGCAGGTCCCAGGAGATAGGTGGCTTCTTGCTGGAAGAGGCCGCACAGAGACACGCCTAGGGGCGGAGCGAAGTTTCCAGGGCTGGCGGGCAGATTCTCTGGGAGAGGCAGCCTAAGGAGACTCGCCTGCGAGGGTGAGGCTCCCAGGCCCAGGACGTAGGTCCGGGCCCTGGGATCGTTGCAGAGGAAGACAGCCCAGCCCAGTGGTAGTTTGTAGATTGAGGGAACCTCTAGGAGGGCAACTGCCAGCGAGACGTCCCCACCGAGTGAGTCTTCCCGGCCAGGGAAGGTTTTCCCCAGGGACGGTAAAACCAGAGACACAGGCACAAACAGCCTTGCCTCAGCCTCGCAGTCTAGTTCCCCATTGGATGACCATTGGTCACAAGTGGAGGCACCTCTGCCACTAGCAGGAATATACGCCACCTGAGGGTCACCACCCCTAGAGAGGCAGCTTCTTCGTGGAGCTCTGCTATTATCACCTCCTCCAAGACTTCAGGCTACTGAAGGATAAGAGGGGATATACTAGCAATCTTCAGGGACATTATAAGTTGATAGAGGAAATCTGCAATATCTTAATGACCCACTGATTCCTGAACAATATGAGAAAACAGGGAAGAAAATGCCCCAAACAAATCTAGATGTTACATCAATAAAATCCAATGACAGCATGGCAGAAGAAATGTCAGAAAGGGAGTTCAGAATGTACATAATTAAAATGATTAGGGAAGCAACGATGAGATGAAAGAGCAAATGCAGGCATTGAACGATCGCAACCAATCGACAGTTAACAGAGCAAATTCAGGAAGCAAAAGATCATTTCAATAAAGAGTTAGAGATATTGAAAAAAAACCAAACAGAATCCTTGAAATGAAGGAAACAATAAACCAAATTAAGAACTCCATAGAAAGCATAACCAATAGGATAGAACAGCTGGAAGACAGAACTTCAGATATTGAAGACAAAATATTAACCTCGAAAACAAAGTTGAACAACAGAGAAGATGGTGAGAAATCATGAACAGAATCTCCAAGAACTATGGGATATCATGAAAAGGCCAAATTTGAGAATTATTGGGATTGAGGAAGGCTTAGAGAAACAAACAAAGGAATGAACAATCTATTGAAGAAATATATCGAAAATTCCCAAATCTGAAGAATGAAATGGAAAATCAAGTCCAAGAGGCTTATAGGACTCCAAATACACAAAATTACAACAGACCCACACCAAGGCACATTATAATGAAAATACCTAACATACAAATAAAAGACAGAATTTTAAAGGCTGTGAGAGAAAGAACCAAATTACATTCAGGGGGAAGCCAATACGGATATCAGCAGATTTTTCAATCCAGACCCTAAAAGCTAGAAGGGCCTGGAACAACATTTTTCAAGCTCTGAAAGAAAATGGATGCCAACCAAGAATCTTATACCCAGCAAAACTTACCTTCAAATTTGACTATGAAATAAAATCATCCATGATAACAAACGCTAAAGAATTTACAAAAGAAAGCCAGCATTACAGAACATTCTCGCAAAATATTCATGAGAAGAGATAACGAAAACAAAGAAGCCAATCAGCAAAGGGAGGAATTATCCTAAAGGAACTGTCAAATAACAGGAGGAACAAGATGTGTCAAAAATTTTAAATATGAACCAAATGACTGGGAATGCAAATCATATCTCAATAATAACCCTGAATGTAATGGCCTGAATTCATCAATCAAAAGACATAGACTGGCAGATTGGATTAAAAGAAAGTATCCAACAATATGTTGCCTGCAAGAGACTCACCTCATAGAAAGAGATACCCATAGACTAAAGGTGAAAGGATGGGGAAAAAACATACCATGCACATGGACCTCAGCAAAAAGCTGAGTATCCATCCTCATTTTCAGATAATGTGGACTTCAAGCCAATGTTAGTCAGAAGGGCTAAAGAAGGATATTTCATACTGCTTAAGGGCCGATAAATCAGCAAGATATAACCAATCATAAACATCTATGCCCCCAAACAATGGCTCATCCATGTATGTTAAACAAACTCCTTCTCAATTTTAGAAACCAATAGACCATAACACAATAATACTAGGTGATTTTAACACGCCTCTTTCACCACTGGACAGATCTTCCAAACAAAAATTGAACAAAGAAACCACAGATTCAATAACACAATCAATAAGTTAGACTTAACAGACATTTATAGAATATACCATCCAACCAAGAGCGAATACACTTCTTCTCAGCAGCACATGGATCCTTCTCTAAAATAGCCCGATATATTAGCCACAAAGCTAATGTCAGCAAATACAAGAAGATAGAGACACTACCTTGTATTCTATCAGATCATAATGGATTGAAGTACAAATTAATGAAAGAGTAAAAAACAGAAAACTACTCCAACACCTGGAGATTAAACAATATGCCTACTATATGATGAATGGATAACAGAAGATATTAGGAAGGAAATAAAAATTCTTAGAGGTAAACGAGAACAAAGAAACATCATATCAAAATCTCTGGGACACTATGAAAGCGAGTTACTTAGAGGAAGATTTATTTCATGGAGCGCATTTTAATAAAAGAAGTAAAACTCAAAAAATAACTGACCTAACACTACAGCTCAAAGCCCTAGAAAAAGAAGAACAGACCAACACCAAAAGTAGTAGAAGACAGGAAATAGTTAAACTGAGAGCTGAAATCAACGAAATTGAAACAAAAGAACAATACAAAAAATTGACAAACTAAATAGTTGATTCTTCGAAAAATAAACAAAATTGATAAACCTCTTAGCCACACTCAACAAGAGAAGACGAGAGAAACCCAAATCACTAAATCGGACTATGAACAAGGAATATCACAACAGACACGACTGAAATACAACAACATAATTAGAAGTTATTTGAAACTCTATACTCCAACAAAATAGAAAATTTCGAAGACATCAACAGGTTTCTAGAGACATATGAATTGCCTAAACTGAACGAGGAGGACATACACAATTTAAATAGACCACTTTCAAGTAATGAAATAGAAGAAGTCATCAAAAGCCTTCCAACAAAGAAAAGTCCAGGACCAGATGGGTTCTCAGCCGAGTTCTACAAAACTTTTAAGAAGAGCTCATTCCAATACTTCTCAAAGTATTTCCAGAAAATAGAAGAGGAGGGAACCCTCCCAAACTAATTCTATGAAGCCAATATTACCCTGATTCCTAAACCAGACAGAGACACATCAAGGAAAGAAAATTTCAGACCCATATCCTTAATGAACATCGACGCAAAATTCTCAACAAAATTTTAGCAAATCGCATACAAAAACATATTAAAAAGATGGTGCACCATGATCAAGTGGGTTTCATCCCACGGATGCAAGGTGGTTCAACATCAGTAAATCAAAAATGTAATTCACCCTATCAATAGATTTAAAGTCAAGAATCACATGATTATTTCGATAGATGCAGAAAAAGCATTTTGATAAAATACAGCCACCCCTTCATGCTCAAAACACTAGAAAAATAGGGATAGTGGGAACATTCCTTAACATTGTAAAGGCCATCTACGCTAAACCCATGGCTAATATCATTCTAAATGGTTGAAAAACTGAAAGCATTCCCTCTAAAAACTGGAACAAGGCAGGGATGCCCTCTTTCACCACTTCTATTCAATATCGTCCTTGAACTCTAGCCAGAGCAATTAGACAGACCAAAGAAATTAAAGGGATACGAATAGGAAAAGAAGAACTCAAACTATCCCTATTTGCTGCTGATATGATGGTATATCTTAGAGGAACCAGGAAATTCCACCAGAAAACTTTTAGATCTCATAAGTGAATTCAGTAAAGTAGCGGGATATAAGATCAATGCACATAAATCTAAGGCATTTTATACATAAGCGATGAATCTTCAGAAGAGAAATTAGGAAACTACCCCATTCACAATAGCTTCAAAAAAATAAAGTATTTGGGAATCAATCTCCAAAAGAGGTGAAAGACCTCTACAATAGAACTACAGAACACTAAAGAAAGAAATTCAAGAAAACCTTAGAAGATGGAAAGATCTCCCATGTTCTTGGATAGGACAGACATTAATATTGTCAAAATGGCCATACTACCAAAAGTGCTATACAGAGTCAATGCAATTTCCAATTAAAAATCCAATGATGTACCTTACAGAAATAGAGCAAGCAATTATGAAATTCATCTGGAAGAATAAAAACCCAGAATAGCTAAAGCAATCCTTGGCAGAAAGAGTGAAGCAGGGGGATCGCAATACCAGATCTTCAACTCTACTACAAAGCAATAGTAACAAAACGGCATGGTGTTGGTACCATAATAGAAAGGTGGATCAATGGTACAGAATAGAGGACCCGGACACAAACCCAAATAAATACAATTTTCTCATACTAGACAAAGGGGCCAAAAAATATGCAATGGAGAAAAGATAGCCTCTTCAACAAATGGTGCTGGGAGAATGGAAATCCATATGCAACAGAATGAAAACTAAACCCATATCTCTCACCATGCACGAAACTAAACTCAAACTGGATCAAGGACCTCGGAATCAGACCAGAGACCTTACATCTTATAGAAGAAAAAGTAGGTCCAGAGCTTCAACATGTCGGCTTAGGACCAGACTCCTCAACAGGACTCCCATAAGAAAGAAAGCACAAGAAATAAAAGCAAGATTCAATAACTGGGATAGATTCAAACTAAAAGCTTTCTCTCAGCAAAGGAAACTATCAGCAATGCAAAGAAAGAGCCTACAGAGTGGGAGAAATCTTTGCCAATCATACTTCAGATAGAGCGCTAATCTCCAGAATCTATAAAGAACTCAAAAAACTCTACACCAAGAATGTAAATAATCCAATTGACAAATGGGCTAAAGAAATGAATAGACACTTCACAGAAGAAGATATACAAGCAATCAACCAAACATATGGAAAAATGTTCAACATCTCTAGTAATAGAGAAATGCAAATCAAAACCACCCTAAGATTCCATCTCACCCCAATTAGAATGGCGATTATCAAGAATACAAGCAACAAACAAGTGCTGGCGAGGATGTGGGGAGAAAGGTACACTCTTACATTCCTGGTGGGGCTGCAAATTAGTGCAGCCACTCTGGAAAGCAGTGTGGAGATTCCTTAGAAAACTTGGAATGGAACCACCATTTGACCAGCTATCCCCACTCCTTGGCCTATACCCAAAGGACTTAAAATCAGCATATTACAGAGATACAGCCACATCAATGTTCATAGCTGCTCAATTCACAATAGCCAGATTGTGGAACCAACCTAGATGTCCTTCAATTGATGAATGGATAAAGAAAATGTGGATACTATATACAATGGAATATTACTCAGCCATAAAGAATGATATAAATTATGGCATTTGCAGGCAAATGGATGAATTGGAGAATATCATGCTAAGTGAGATAAGCCAATCTCAAAAAACCAAGGCCGAATGATATCGCTAATAAGTGGATGATGACACATAATGGGAGGTGGGAAGGGTTAATGTTGGGGGTTGGAGTTGGGTTTAGGGAGGGGGCAGGAATGGAGGAAGGAAGGACTGTATAGATGGAGGGGAGGGGTGGGAGGGGTGGGGGGAGAAGGGAAAAAAATGGCAGAATGAATCAAACAACATTACCCTATGTAAATTTATGATTACACAAATGGTATGCCTTACGCCATGTACAGACAGAGAAACAACATGTATCCCATTTGTTTACAATAAAAAAAAAAACACTCTGGGCCGTGATTTCCCCTTTTGTAAAGGAATCAGAGAATGATATAGCTCCTAACTAGGGCAGAATTTTAAGTGAAGTGATACAGGTCAAAGAACTCCATTCTGTGGTGCTTCAAGTGGTCAGCATGAACCATTTGTCACCATTAAGATAACTTATATTAGTATTGCAAGATCTTTGGACCCAATGTAAGTAGACCCTGTCATTTCTGCTGGATCGAGAAGAATGTAAGTCAAGGCATTGCCCCCTACATGTGACCTACGACACCTGGAAAGAAATTGGGATTTTTCTCTGTAGGACACAGATTTAGAGATTCCACAGGCAAAACCTAGGATGTGGCTCTGAAATCCTATTACAGTCTTAGTGCTCTCCCTAATGTATAATGCATGCTGACCAGGACAAGGTTAAAGTTGGGTGAGCTGATGTCATCAGTGTCTCTCACCTACAATAATGGACTTTAGTGAGTGACATTGGTTTCGTGGATCAGGCTGTAGAAGTTGAAACTGACTGTGGCACCATGCTCACAGGTGGACGTGAGAGGGATCTGGACACGGCTAGAATGGGCAGAATTTCCCAGCTGGAGAAACCCAAAGCGAAGACTTGTGACCTCTGGAGAATCCCTCATCAACAGAACGTGGCACTTTCCTGTCACCAACAGCCCCAGGGAGCAAGTACCCAATGTCTGATGGATCCTCACCTTTGTGGTAAGTGTTTTGGGTCTCACTCCAGGCACCATAGTGTCCTATGGGAAAAAACAGGCTTCGATCCTCAGCCTATCCTCCTGGGGTTATGAAAACTTTCTCTGAAAACCCTCTGATCCAGAGTCTACTTCCAATTTTCTATTCCTGACTCACTCTAAGACCTTGCTACAAGTGGAAGATCTGTATTTTATGAAGATCCTAGTCCTCTTCCAGGCCCTGGTCTTTGGAGCTATAATGGAAGGAAAAGTGAGAGTTACCTTTTTATGTTCATCAACAGAAGTAAGTGTACAACACACATGAAAGAATGATTTCCAAGTTGATGGACATAAAGCAGTGGATGGGGTGACCTGTCTGAGAGGAGAAGTAAACCAATTGAGCAACATGACTGCCTCAGCTCACCTGGAGCAGGGGGAACCCAGGCAGAGCCTGGTGGTCTCCTCAGCTTGTGAAGGGAAGGGGATGGTACTAGTTGGACTTAAAGAGAAGTTGGAGGATCTGATATGAAGTGAAGGGAGCCAGCAGAGAAAGGCAAATACCACGCCACCTCACTCACGTTTGGCATCTTAAAAAAGTGGACTTCATAGAATAAAGGTGAGAGTGTTATGAGGCGTGTGACGCAAAGCTTCAGGTTGAATGTAGGAATAAGCCCAGGAGAAACAGTTGTATCTCACGGTGACTAAAATGAATAACCATATATTGATTTAAAAAAATCTTGAGATAGTACATTTTAAGTATGTGAAACCACTAATAATTACATGTGAGGTGTTTTTTATGCTCATTACCTAGATTTAGGCTTTCACCATTTACATATACATGAAATGGGTGCACACTCCTAGATATATTTGATATATACATATATATACATTTTTAATGGCAATTTGAATAAATAAATACATTAGAAACCACAATAAGAATCAAATGGATACACACGTCCACAAGAATGAACTGGATCCCTTTTTCTCACTCCATCAAAAATTAACTCCAAGTGGATCAATGACCTCCACGGAAGAGCAAAACTCGTCACTTCTTCATGAAAACAGCATAGAGTAATTGTCAGTTAGAATTCTCATCTCTGTGGAGAGTGTTTCAGGTCTCTGATCCAGGCACATCAGTGTCCCACAGAAAAGCACTGACTGCCTTTCCTCACCCTATCTATCACCTTGGGTATTAGGAGAGATTTGTCTAGAAACACTCTGATCCCAATTCTACTTCCGAGTTCCTCTCTCTGAGTCTGAGGAATATCTTGCTAACTATGGAAGATCCATATCCTAGAAAGATAGAATTCCATGTCTAGGAGATTCTATTTCTGGCTTCAGTGGAAGGAAAGAGTAATAGATTTACTCTTCCAAGCAAAGCAACAAAAGAAAGTAGTGAGGTGCCTCACCTAATGTCTGTTATCGTGAGAGACAGGGATGACGTCAAACCCACCCACCTGACACATGGCTCTTGGTCCTCTCAAGCTCTGTACATTTGGGAGAGCATGAAGAGTAGAATAGGCTGTCAGAGCCAAGGCTCAATGTAAACTAAATCCTGATGTTATTTTAGGCCAAGGCATTTTATATCCGATACCAGGACACGAACAATAGAAGGAGAATAATAGATGCACAGGCTCTTACCAAAATTGCAAGGCTTTGCCCTTCAAAGGCCACATGAAAGAAGTAAATAAGAACTCATGGAACTATTGCAAAGTCAGGTATTCAGTGAGAGTTACATCCCAATCATACAAAGACCGTCTGTAACTCAATAGCACGAGGAAAAATAAATCTCTGATTTGAAAGTGGGCAAAACACATGATGGGACTTTCGGCCAAAAGACTTGTACAAATGGCCTGTAAACACCTGAGGAGACACTCACAGACCTATGTATTATGGAAATCCACATCTAAACCACAGTGTGCTGCTCCTTCGCACAACCTGGATGACAACATGGAAAAAAAAATCAGACAAGAAAAATTGACAGCAAGTATTGGAGAAGGGGACTCCAGAGAGATTGCTTTGGGAGATTTTTGAAATAGTGCAGCCTCTTTGGGTAGTTTGGCTTTTCCTCAGTACCTGAGAGTTTCCGTGTGACTCAGTGGGAAACCGGCCCAAAGTCAAATCTTAAGTATCCACCAAAAGGAAATGAAAATATGTCCAAACAAAACTGTGTCCACAAATGTTGAGAGCATCATATTCACAAAGGCCAAAGTTTTGAAGTGGCCCATGTGCCTGTGAGATGATGACTGGGTAGACATAATGGGGTATGACCATTTAATTGAAGATTGCCTTCTAATCAAGAGGAATGAAGCACCAAAGGTGCCAAAACAAATTTTTAATGCAAGTAGAAGCCAACACCAAAAGACCACATGATAAGATTCCACTTTAATGTGATGTACAGAACAGGTAAACTTGTAGAGTCAGAAATTTTAAAAATACGTTTACTGCAGCATTATAATTATACATCATAGTGGGATTCATTATGCTGCATTCAAACATGCACATGACATAATCTGATAAATCCCATTCCCGAGGACTTTCCCTTTCTCTCCACTCCTCTCTCTCTCTATTCTGCTTGTTCTACTCTACAGTTCTCCCTTCTCTTGTTATCATTTTAATTGTTACATTACGTGGGATTCATTATAGTACAATGATAGCAGGTCAGAGCATTATTTAGTTGGTTATGGATTTTAGCGGGCTGGGCATGAGAATCAGGGCCTGACCATGTTACGAAAGCACTCTGCTACTGAGCTACACGACAGCCCTGGACATAGCATGGATTCATGAGTTTGCTATCCCAGTACATGCCCCGTGCCCTCCCCTCCTTCCCTCCCAATCCCCTTCCTCTACTCTCTTCTTCTCCCTTCTATTTCATGATTCTGGTTTTTTTTTAACTATTATTCCTTTTGCCTCAATCTCTCTCTAGGTTGCACATTTGAGAGAAAAGGTTTAAATTCGATTCGCTGAGCCTGGCTTCTTTCACTCAGAAGGAATAATTTGAGTTTGCCTGGGCAAGGAGTGTAAACAGAAGATAGATGCTCGAGGGTAGGGGCTCTCTTTTGAGGAGTTTAACATTCCACAGTGAAATCTTGGTGATGGTGGCATATCTCTGGGAGTACGTTACCAAACCTGAAAGAAATGTACAAATGACATGCGTGAATGTTATTTTATGTGGATTCTATTTCAACATGGTGTGTTTCTAAAGGTGCCATTTAATTTGGATTTCATGGACATATGTGCCCTGAATGTCTACTCACATCCATTAATGTCCGAATGGACATAGGGAACATTCACACCTACTGATGACTTGAGATATTGAGAAATGCTGGCAACCTGGACCATAGGAGCAGGATAAGAGACACCTCAGTTCGTTTGGTGTAGATGGCAAGAGCTGTGACCAGAATGAACGCCGGATCCCTCATTCTCAAGCACAGATAAGTATGTAAACTGTGCAGTGATGTCGGGTAAACAAAATGCATTGAGGAGTGTGAAACAATCTGTGAGTAACAGCCATTAATCCTCGTTGCAAATGGTCAACTTCACAACACTTTTTTGCGGTTGTTGTGAATGGGATTCTGAAAAGAATAAATGTCTAAAAATGTACTGAAGCTCTGGGATTTGCTTTTCCTTAAGAAAGGACAATGATTGACCTGTTTGGGACACAGCATCATGGTAAGTGGCAGGTGTCGCCACACTGGAGTGATACCTGGGCTCAAGCCCTGGCTCTCCCACTTTGTAGCTGTGCGACCACGGGCAGGAGTCTGAACTTCTCACTTTCAGAGCGCCCATCCTGCCCAACTTTCCCCCAAGGCAACAGGCATGAGCCTATCTCCCTGAGGGGCTCTTTTCACAAGGAGATGAAAGGTAAAACGTTGATTCTCTCTCTCCTGAACTTTCTCTTCCTTCCTTTTTAATGGCTCCTTCTAAAAAGGTACTCGGGAACCCCCATCCTATTTAACTTTTGCCTTCTCCGTCTGTGTACCAAACCCTCTCCCTCCTTTAATCTGCAAGGATGCAGCAGAGCCTTTTCTTCACAGTTTTCAATTAAAGTCTGTCTGGCCTCATTCCCTAAGGGCCCCAAGCTGTCCCAACTGATACAGGTATCAGTAAGGTAACAAGGATGTCCCTAATTAATGAATCCCAGGGGACTCTTCTCTCAGTTCTCATCTGACTTCAGCTCCCTCTGGCATCACCCTCCCTCCTTCCTCTGTGCCTGTGATGCTGCCCTTTCTCCAGTGACTTTACTCTTCCTCTTAGATTGCTTCCTCCCTCTGCTTCCAGGATTCCTCTTCCCTGTTCACGTGAATGCTAGTCTTCCCTGGGTCCCATTTGTGGCCACACTTTCCGTGCTCTACTTCCTAGCCCAGAATTCATTCATTTCAATTCGAGGCTTCATCTACTTCAGGTATTGAGATGCCTCCCAAGTACAGATTGTAGGTCTGGAGCCAATTCCTGAGCACCAAAATGTCCAGCTAAGCTTGCACTTCGACATCCTGGCTCTTTCCACAGATCTCATCTCAGCGTCCTGTCCTGCCCTGTAAGTGTGTGCAGGCCCCTCTTCCTTTCTGCAAGAAACATCCCTCACTCATCCAACTCAGAACTTCCTCTGTGGGATGTGGATGGACACAGGGTACTGCTTCAAAAAGCAGCAGGCTACTAGTCACAAATCAAGGGGGTATAGAGACAAGAGCCTCTACTACCCTCTATGTCATCCATCTGGACCAAGCCCTCGAAGGGGGCTAGGACATTTAGTGTATTTTCCCAAAAGGCTCGCTTCCAACTTGCTCTAATGACCAGTCAGTTTTAAATCTTTACAAACCCTCAAACACCTTTTTTTTTTTTTTTTTTTTTTTTTTTTTTTTTTGGTCTCTGGGAAGCTGGTGATACCTAAGAGCTTGCTGAGAAAATGTCGGTCCTCGGGGGACTCCAACGTTTCCTAGCACCAGTATAAAACCTGCCTGCAGCTGCATCTGTGACTGTCATCTTCCTTCCAGTTATGATAGAAATATCACTCTTGACGTTTAAGGGAACACCTTTCAGTCAGTGTTTGGATGTCATCCCCGCTATCTTATCAGCCACCTTCTACTGTGAATTTTTTTTCTCTTTTCTGCTCCCATGTAGTCAACTTCTCCTGCTCCAAACCTACTTTTTCCATGAGCACTAAAACATGCTCTAAGAACGAGGTGAACACACTAAATGAAATAGATAATAAAAAGGTCAAAGCCTCTTCCCTCCTTCCCATATTACTATCAGAACACCACCAATGACACTTTCAGCTTGCTACGCTGGTCACTCTTCTTTCCCTGTTCATCCAATACTAGTCTTTTACTCTGCAGGTTCCATGAGAGGCTCTCCCTAGCATTACCCCAGTGCTCATGACAAGAAAGCAAAAGGGAATATTCTGTCCTCATGGCGTCAGGAATAAGAGATAAGGCTGGAATGATAGGGAGATGGGCCCCTGGGTAACTTCCTCAGCAGGAGATCACAAAACAGTACCTGCAATTATTTGCTATAAACTTATAAACAGTCTATTTTAAAATGAGGACCTATGTGACTGGGGTCCATGCCTCTCCAAGAAGGATAAATGTCTGACTGATATTTTGGTTGGACTAAAAGTGCATGAATACCTCATGGACACTGAATGCCTTACCCAGGATTGGGCAGATCCTGTAGATCTATATAAACCCTAGGTGGTAGCCACACTTTGATATCCCTGTCTTGGGACCCCTCCCTCTTTTGGAGCTCTGCTTTCTATTACTCTAATAAATCCCCATACTGTGCCCCCACCCTTGTGTCTGTGGATTTCATCCTTCCAATTCACGAGACAAAGAGCACGACCCAGAGCTCCCTACTTCACTCATATCACCTAATTCATTAAGGGCATGAAAACTATGGAACACTCTCTTCCCTGGAATATGGAAGATCCCTTTCTCAGTTTATCGTTTTCTTGCCAATGGGCCACATTTTCCTGTTTCCTGGGATGCTTTCTTAATTTGTCCTCAAAGTTGAAAATGCTCTCTGAATATACTGAACGGTAACATTGAGAATCAGATTCTCTCCCTCCCCAAAGATTGGCTTTTCTTCATTTCTCAGAGGAGCAGCCCTTCATGTGTTTCAATACGTTGGCCAACTCTTTTGTGAGAGCTTGCATGTCTCATCGTGTGTGGTCACTTAAGTCGCTGTCACTTTGCTTGTGTTTTGGCAGCCATTTCCTTGTGTGTCAGGAGCTAAAATCAAACCAAGGCACAACAAAATTCTTCTGTCAGTCTTTTGTGGATTGGCTGTGTGGTGGTGCATTCCTTCAACACTTAAATAGCACTTTGAGAAAAATCTGCCATACTCTCACTTCCTGCTTGTACTCTGAACAGGGGTCAACCTTAGGGAAATCCAAGGGTCTTCTCGGAAGTTTCCTGAGCAAGCCTCCTCCTGGGTTATGTCACTCGCCTTTTAAATCCCTGAACACCCAGAGGTGCTTTCCTCTGCTCTCCTGTCCTAAAGAACTCTCCTCTCACCTTGTCCCCTCACCCTGGGATTTACACTGCCCTTTGTTTCTCTCAACTGCAAACTTTAGCATCAGGCAGCTATAGGTTTCTTTTTTATTTGTTACTGCCTAATAGTGTGTTCTAGAAGATTGCATCCCCTTTTTTATTTCCTGGAGTGAGTTCCACGTTGGACCCAATAGAGTGGAGCATTTCCATGAGCTCTTGGGGGAGCTCAGAGAAAGGTAAAGGCTATGAATGCAGTTAACTGGTCAATAAGGTCTGCTCCAATCCACCTAGCATCAGTTATCAAGTCTGTGCATCTTGCTGATACCTACTGCTCCACTCTAGAGCTCCACCAAGGCAGGGAGGGTGTAGAGCAAGAGCCAGGATAAATGCCGCACAATTTTCTGACCTTTTCTTCTCTTGGTTACTTTTTTTTTGTTTTTTACAATTTTTTATTTGTTCTAATTAGTTGTACATGACAGTAGAATGCGCTTATACATTTTGATAATTCATACGTAAATGAAGTGTGGTTTCTCATTTTTCTGGGTTGGATACATTTTGATGGATTTTAAATATACATAACATGAAATTGACTGTTAATCCCTTTTAAATACACAGTTCCATGGTAGAGATGTACCTTCAAATTATTGTACAGATGTCTCGCCACTATTAATTTCCAACAATTTTTCTTAGTAACAGACCTGGTGTGCCCATTGAACCATAACTTATTTCCTGCTCCTCCTCACAGGCTTCAGTCCCCTGTATTCTATCCTCTTTCTGTGAGTTTTGGATTCTACATATCTTCTTGTATGTGGAATAGTATGATACATGCCCTTTTGTGCCTGGCTCACTTCACTAACAGTTCTTTTTTAGTTTCACCCATATGGTAGCTCAGTATAGAGTTCCATTCTCTAAAGGTGGAAACAATTGCATGTAGATGCCCCGTTTTCTTTATCGGTTCATCCGCCCATGAATATTTAGGTTGTTTGTACATTTTGGCTGTTGTGAATTGTACTGCAATTAGCCACTCGCCTGAGGTGTGGGGTGCAATACTGCATGATTCACATAGGAAGTCATCTCAGATAGAAAACTCATAGAATCAGACAGAAGAGTGGTGGGTGCCTGGGGCTTAGGGGCAAGGGGAAAGGACAAGTCTCCTTAGTTGGCAGGCATAGGTTTCAATTAAGCAGAGGAAGAACTTCTGGAGATGTACTGTATAACTTTGTGCCACAGCTGACAACTCTGTATGGTACACATACACCTTGTAAAGAGTGTAGACATTATGGTAGTTGTTCTTACAACATTATTAGAAATAACATGTTCTCAGGGAGTTCTTTCCTCTCCCTCAAACTCTTAACCTTCTGGAGTCTGTAGGGGCCTTTCCTTAGGTCACGCGCAACCCTCAATGAATAGATGGAAAACGCGTAGTACACTGTGCTGTTTGTGCAGTACTGGGTATTGAACCCTGGACCCATCTGCCACTGTGCTACACCGCCAGCTCTATTCATTTATTTATTGTATTAAATTTTGAGACAGGGACCTGCTTCAGTTGCCAATGCTGGCCTCGAACTTGCAATCCTCCTGTCTCAGTCTCCCCAGTAGAGGGGATTACAGACGTGTGTGCCCCCGCCGCCCTCAGTTTAGAACAGTGCTTAACAACACTGTAATCACTCAGCAAATCTCACTTTTATTACAAATTAAACATAGAATCCCGTCGTTATCGACTGCTTTCCTCAGTTTTACACTGAGGTCTTTTGTATGTGTTGGAGGTCAAGCCCGAACAGCAAAGTCATCAGTAGATTGATGCCCCTGTGCCCCTCGAGGCTGTAAGATAACCTGAGGCCGGCAGACCGCGCTCCCTGTAGGTCCTCAGGGCCTAGCCAGCGTCACCTAGTGGCGGCTGAACGGAGGAGGCGCGACCCCGCCCCCAGAAGCCACCTTTGAACCTAGGCCCCCAGCAGGTCGGAACCACTTCTGTCCCGGACTCTAAAAGGCGGGGCTGGGTGGGGGCTGGGGACCGGAGGGTGGGGTCCCTGTTTCCCCGTGCTCCTCCCTTTGACGTGGGCCGTGGGCGCGGGACTCCGCACTCCCGCGGGCGTGTAGCGTGTCCCCGAGCTCAGCTGGCGAGCCGCCCCGCAGGCGTTAGGCACGGCGGCCAGAGGAAGCTTCGGGCGCGCGCCCGCGGTCCCCCTGCAAACGCAAGCCTGAATGAGGCCGCAGGCGTCGGCGCTCAATTTCTCCCGCAGGGCGGGAGAGAAAGCTCGGGGCACCGCCGGAAAGCGCTGCCCTCCTCCCCGCCTCCTTCAGGAGCTTCCCGGGTCCCTCTAGGATGCGGGAGGTCGGCCTTTGGTCGGTGTTCCTTTGCGTCTGCCGGAGGTCTTTGCTTAGCGAAGGTAGAGGAGACCCAGGCGGAATGGAAGGGTCAGCCCAAAAGTCAAGGCCAACGTGACAGACTCCCGCAGGGGTTCCCTGCACAGGCTCTGCTGTCACTGGTACCACCGCCCCCCCCCCCCAAGGGTACTGCCTCACTTGCCACCTGGCTGTAGTGTGCCCGGCTTCGGGCAAGCCACTTAAGCTCCCAGGTGGCATGGGGAGCATGTCCACTTACGCCTCTGGATTGATGTGAAGATCGGATGTCACGGTGTATATGAGTGTTCAGCGCAATGGCTGGCACCCGTGGAAATGCTTAAGTAGACCTTGAAAATTTAAACATGATTCCTTTGTAACCTGCCCTTGGTGTAGCTTGGGAACCCCTACTGAGAGTCTTCTCTCTGCCCCTCCATTCGGAGCCAGATGACATGAGGGAAGTTTAGGTCCTCTGTGGCCCTTTGTCACCTCCTTCTTACCTCTCATCCTGCCACTGACTGTCATTCCATCACTCCCTCTGAAGGCTTTCATTACCCTAAAATCGCCAGCACTGAACTCTGCATTGCCAAACGCAGTGCAAAACTGTCTGGTCTTTAATTATTTGCTCTTCCTCCTCCCTGATGGCATGCAGCACTCTTTCCTTCTGGAAACTGTCTTACCTTTTGACTTCTGTGACACTATTCTCTTGATGTCCTTACTTTTCTGGCCATTCATCCAATCCTGTTGTTACATCATCCTCCTCCACACTTGAAATATTTGAGTTTCTTGAGTTTGGTGCTAAGGCTGGCCATCATCATGCTCTTTCTACGTCAACCTTTTTATACCTCCTCTTAATTACATATATCTTTTTTATTGTAAACAAATGGCATACATCTTGTCCTATGTCTTTTTTAATACCCTGCAGTTTAAGAGAATCAGAATACACAAAATGTTAAAATAATTAGGGTTTTACTAGTTGCAGGGAAGGAAAATGCATGCCATGAAGAATCTTAGAGTGTATCCAGAAGACTTTGTTAGGAAGAACATATGAATCATAAATACTTTATTCCCCTCAGTCCACACCATTTCACAGGTCTCCACAACATAATAACACAGTTTTTATCCAGTATGTTCAGTTGAATATTTGAATGGCACCTTGAATGCTACCTGAGCAAGGACAAAGCTATGCCTTTCCTCTCAAATTTAGTTCCTTTTCATGTTATCATACCACTCAATTTCATCACAGTCTCTGAACTTACATACTGTATTCCTCTGGAAATTGCCTGTGTCACCTCTTTCCTCTCTTCCCTTTTTTGTGCTATTCATAGCAAGGACCATTGGTTTTGCTTCTGGTTATTTATCATGTTGTTTGTTTTTCCATCCCCACTCAGCTTCTGTATCCAGATTTTCATCATGGCATACTCTGTATTTCATTTTCAACTGTTCCTACTGCCATTAACCACATTCAATGGGACTTCTCTGCAGTCCACATATTTCTTTTTTTTCTTTTCTTTTAGTTGTAGATGGACACAATACCTTCATTTTTATTTATTTTTATGTGGTGCTGAAGATGGAACCCAGTACCTCACATGTGCTAGGCAAGTGCTCTACCACTGAGCTACAACCCCAGCCCCTGTCCATATTTCTAAGGGATATTTTGAAAACAAGTGTTAGAGAATGTCACACACAAAATGCACACACATGTATGCTTAAACAGATGTATGCATGCCCACATGTACAAACATACACACACATACAGAGTAGTACCCTCTGTTTCCATGTCTAAAAAGTCTTTTCTTGCTGTTACAAGTAAAATCAAAACTATTAACTTCTCCTGTCCTCTTCCCTAAAGGTCAGGGCCTGTTTGGGACAAGGGGAGGCACTTAGTATGCAGAATTTAAAGGATACTCATGCTCAGAGTTGTACAAGTGGAACATTGACCATAGAGAATGAGTGTCTGTTTAATCTGGAATCTTGCCTCTGCTGGTATCTTGCCTTGATCTCAGCCCTGCCATCCTTTCACTTTCACCCTCATCAAATAATTGCTAGCATTCGATGAATCATTGCAATCTTTTGTAATCAGTTTTATTGTCCTTTGTGCTTTTCAGGCACTGTCACTGAATTCTTGCATAGCCCTATTAAGTCAGCTATTTATCATCATACTACCACTGCTGTCTACAGGTAAGACCCAAAGAGGTTCTATACTTGCTGCTGTCCATATATCTATTAAGTGGCTGAGGGTCAAGTGCAGGTCATCTGGTTATAGACCAAGTAATGAGACTGCCTGACATTCATTATCTTTCATTGCCTGCCCGCATCACACCACTCATCTCCTTGTGCTTTTTAATTTAGTCATATAAAATATATTCAGTTCCTCAAGTCTGTTGCAATAACTGTGACCACTGGACCTTGTACATGCTGTGCCTTCTGTCAAGACTGACTGACCATTACAATTAGTGTATGTGCCATAGTCCTTCAGATTTCAGCTCTATTGACACTCAGTTCTTCCTTCTACAAAGTCTAGCATATAGTCCTCTTATTGTGATCCACATAGAAATGTGCTTCTTATCATCAGAGCACTCCATACAGAAGTATATTTTTATTAATGTCTTACTGATTAATTTAGATTATCTTCTTACCTATGAGCAAAAGGAAATATTGTATCATGCCTGATATTACCAATAAATTCTCTGGATCTAGCACAGTGCTTGTTATGTGGTAAATATTTGCAATGTCTATGTGGCAAAAAAAGAAAGAATTCAGCATTCTTGATAAATTGAAAGAAGAATGGCCTATATCTGTGTCAATACCCCACAGTTTAAGAGCACCAGAATACAAAAATAGTTAATTGGGCTTATTACTCATTGTAGTGAAGAGAATGCATGATATGAGGAATAGTGGAATGTTTCAGAAAGACCACATTAGAAAGAATCTAGTATTTGGGGTTTTGGTTAGCTGATTCTGGTATTTATGATTACCAAGGGAAATACTTGGCCTCACTGTGAGTAATAGTTCATAATATTAACAACATGGAAGCCTAGTTGTGTAAGGCCTGTACCAAATGTCAGAAGTAAATTTTCCCTCATATGACTCAAGAGTAGAGAATTTGGAGAAGAGTGATGCAAGAACCTGAAGAGGAAGGCAGAGTTGGGTTGTGCAGGGCCTGAAAGATCATTTTCTGGAAACCAACTTCATCCTGATAGCAAAGAGAAATGATGCACTTCAATTCATGTGTCAAGGATGGTAGAGGATCAGATTTTTTCCTTTATTTGTTAATTTTCAAGTTCTTTTGCCATACATTGATGGACTCTGATAGAACACATGACGTCTGGGTCAGAAACAATGGGCTTTTTTTTCTTGCAGTAAAATTGTTGTCAAAGGGCTGGGGATAAGCTCAGTGGTAGACCTCTTACCTAGCATGTGTGAGGCCCTGGGTTCAATCTTCACTACTGGAAAAAAAATATAGCCCAAAAGTTGTTGCTAGAACTTGTTACTTTACAGGATGTACATGTCCTCTAAACCCGCTGGGAAAATTAGGGTGAACTTACCTGGATGCTTTCACATGCAGAAGGTTGGGATACTGAGCTTGGGGAGAGCTAATGCCTTTAGAATGAGCAGAAGCAATCCTGCTATTTGTGGGAGCTGTTACCTCAATCCTCAGGGTTGCTCACTACAGAGAGACCTGAGAATTCCCCTGGTTAAAGAGTGTGGGGGGCTGGGGTTGTAGTTCAGTGGTAGAGTGCTTGCCTAGCACATGTGAGGCGTTAGGTTTGATCCTCAGGCCGCATAAAAATAAATAAAGGTTTTGTGTCTACCTGAAACTACAAAAATATTTTAAAAAAAGGACTGATTGGGTCTTTGAATTCTTGGCCTACCTAGCAAAAACATGAAGGGATGTTCAGGGCCCATGGTGGATTTACTTTCCCAACACTGTGTTTATAAAGATTAAGATTTGGAAGTCTGGCTCATTACATCAAGAAAACCTAGCCCTGAATTGCTGCCGTATGCTATATATGAACAATTCCCATCAGGTCACAAGCATGTATAATTTCTCCTGGGTGCCCACATTCCTCTCCAGCTACTGCCCCGTCTCTGCCACCCTACTAATGGTGAGAGAAAACATAGCATAGCCTGGGATGACTCCAATGAAAAGAGAAGGTACAAGTATAATGATACTTCGATAAAAGAAAAGAAGAGCTCCCAACCTCACGAGGAAGGAAGGACAGCGGGAGAAAAAATGGTGATGTTTGGGCTGGTGACATGGAAACGCTTGAACCTATAGGCATTAGTGCTTCATGGAATCATGAAAATGCCCATCCCCAAGGGGTGATGTGTGCAGGCAGCATAGAGATCTGGTGCAAAGAGGCCAGTAACACAGAAAAGGCTCCAACCTTTCCCACTCTAAGATTAATGTTCTCTTTTCTGGTTGAACTTAAACCTGTAGTCTTAATTTCCTAATATGTAATGAAAAAACTGTTGATGTAATCTAAAACTTAAGTTTCACAGTGTGTAGTTAGATGGAGCTTTTTTTTTTTTTTTTTGTACTAGGGATTGAACCTGGGGTACTTTATCACTGAGCCACATCCCCAGTACTGTCCTTTTTAAAAATTTTGAGAGAGCATCTCACTAAATTGCTTAGGTAATCATAAGCGCTGAGGCTGACTTGAACTTGCAATCCTCCTACCTCAGCCTCCAGAGCCGTTGATATTACAGGCATGCACTAGAGCACCCAAATAGTTGGAGCTATTTTTAAGTTACAAAACCATGTGGTAAAAAGGTAGCCATTTTGTGCCTCCCCAACACATCTCCCTTTATCCTCATTCTTCCAATCATAATGTAATAGTGTAGTAGGTGATCCAGTTGTAACTATAGCCCTTGCCCTTGCCCTCCCCAATTTAAATTAGTCAGTCGAGTAGATTGTAACCCAAACTCCTCCTAGAGCAAGGGGCAGTGCTACATTAGGGCAGACTTCTCAGCCAGTGTGCTAGCTTGACTAACTCTGGACGGTGACACAACCTTCTGCAGAAGTGAATTTTGCCTTCCAAGTAACTTCTGAGCACTATTTGATTCTTGCAGCACCCTGATATTCTAACACTGCCAACATCCAGGCCTGTCTCATCAAGAAAGTCTTATCTTGCACTTACTACGGGAGATGGTACTCCCTGAAGTATTTGATTTCCATGGGAACTCAGGTAATTGATCTCTCTTTTGTGAACCACTTTTTCCAAATTGGATTTTTAACAGTCAGATACTTTGTTCTGAACTTGCTAATATTATCTTTAGATGGGTGAGCAAGTAGCTTATTGGGCTTTAGGGCAGGCATATGACCCTTCCTCCAAAACTGTAGGAGGAATAACCCTACTTAATCTGTTTTGCTCCATTGTATAGTGATATTTATATGTGTTCATTTTATCACCTTTGTACTATTTTCATGTATATACATATTTACTAGTTAATTGATAATACACTATCAATTAGTCTCATTAATCATTTAATAATTATATTTAACATGTACTGATTTCTTGCACTGTGCCAGTTACTATAATAAGCACTCACAAAAACCATGAGTTTTTTTTTCATTCTCTACATTACTGATGAGAAAACTGAGGTCCCAGAGAAGTTAAATGATGGTACATAGGTAGTATGGGGTAGCAGGGAAAGCTTCATAGATCTGTAACCCCTGTAGTCCTACAGGGCCCATATTCAAAATGGGGCCTTGGTCTTGTGAGTTAATCCTATCATCTTCAAATTCTTACTTATTTGTCAATGAATTTGTATTTTGTAGGTCAGGTCTGATGGAATAGTGCAGTATGTCCTGAGTGTCTATAATTCGTGATATGTATTCTAGCTTCTGCCACTTCCTTGCCTCCCTGAGACAAGTTCTCTGCTGCCTACTCACCCCCAGAATGCCCCTCTTCTGCCCTCCTATGTAACTATTGCTGTATTTCCTCTTCTGGGTAGGGTCTTGGTATAGGAACAGGGAAGGGCAGGTCTGAGATTCTAACTTGTAGGGCAGAGCTCCTGGACACCTGTGAGCACCTTTGCTAGCCTTATTGATGTCCCTTTCTGAAAGAGAACAGCATTCAACAGCAAATAGAAACACTATGACAGGTTCAGAGATCAACTGAGGAAGAAAGTGAGACAAAATTTTCCTGATTTTGAATAAAGAACTCCACATTTTCATTGTGCACAATTACATAGCTTGAACTGCATGGTAGAGGAGGGCCACAAAGTCAGAACTGCAGAACTGCAAATCTGGTTTCATTTCTTTTTCTCTTCTTTCCTTTAATAAAGGGGAAGCAATTGAACAGGTAATGTATATATACTCTTGATATAAAATTGAAAAGTTAAAAAATATACAAAGGGTTTCTCCCATCCCTATTGTGGAACCACTCAGAATTCCTCCCCTAAGACTACCACTCTTCTGCAAGTCTCTTCTATACCCTTCCAGAGGTACATCATTCATATGCAAGCGTATACCTGTGTTCCAAACACTTCTTCTCTTATATAAATGTTTAAGTATCAAACAGTATTGTGGACCTTATTTTTTTTCCTTTCAAAGTGTACTGGAAGTATTTTCTGTGAAATAATATAAGAGCAAATGTTATGGAGTGCTTGTCATGCCATTGTTTCAAATGCTTTAAACCTATTAAATTGATTCTCATTTTACCCCAATGAAGCAGTTGTTATCCTCATTTTATATATGAGGAGACCAGAGAATATAAACTTTTAAAAACTTACCAAAGTTTAATGTGGCTAAAAGAGGAAGAACAAAGATTTGGATCCATGCAGTGTAGCTCCAGACTGTATAGTTCAACACTAAGCTAAATAATGTTCTATTTTTTTCAACAACTGCATGGTATATGGATGTGCTCTCTTTCAGTTAGCTAGTCCTTTATGGATGTTTACTTATGGTTTCCCCAAGTTTAGGTTAGTAAAGACAATACTGCATTGAATACAGTCTTATATAACATAATTTCATACCCCTTGTAAGTACATACAAGGGATAAATTCATAAAAGTAAGATTTCAGGGTCAAAGGGTAAATGCACATTCTAGGTCAATAGATATTGCTAAATTGTCCCCTATATAGATGACATGAATTCACTATATAGATGACATTGATTCATATCAGCACTAACAATGCTGCCACTAACTCTGTCTCTTCACATCCTCACCAAATCAATGGATTTCAAAGACTTGTATATTTGGTGATATACTTCATAATGGATATTTGAGATATTTTGATAGCATTGGGATTCTACAATTTAGGAGTTGATGCATTACAACAACTATTGGTATAAAAAACAATACACCACCCAGGCGCAGTGGTGCATGCCTGTTATCCCAGTGGATCGGGAAGCTAAGGCAGGAAGGACCCAAGTTCAGTGTCAACCTCAGCAAAAGCAAGGCACTAAGCAACTCAGTGAGACCCTATCTCTAAATAAAATGCAAAATAGGGCTGGGGATGTGGCTCAGTGTTTGAGTAACCCTGAGTTCAATCCCTGATACCAAAAAAAAAACCAAAATCAAAAACACTATACTGTTCCTCTTTCCAAAAATTAAATAAATAAGAGACTTCTTATTAGGAAGTTCAGCCCTTAGTCATGATAATAGTATTTTAAAATACTGCTAGACTTTTTTTTCAAGTATATTACTTAGGATAGTTTTATGTATGTTTATGAGACAATTAGTTTATAATTTATCCTTCTGAAATTGTCCTTGTCTAGGTTTGGTACCAAGAGATGCTGTGTAAAACACAACAGGTAACCTCTACCTCTATTCTCTGAAAACATTGTGTAATATTGGAATTATCTCTTATTTGAATATAGACAATGCATTTATTAAGCCATTTGGGCCCAGAGATTCTTTTATAAAAGTTATTAAATTACTAATTCCATTTACTTAATTTTAAAATTTCAAATAATGTTTTTACATCATTTCTTCATTTAAAGTTATATTTTACTGCTTGTCCACTTCCTCTAAACTTCAAATTACTTGCCATAAAGATCTCTAGGCATGTGGTTTCCCCAAAGCACACCACTTTTTTGTTTTGTGATACTAGGGATTTAACCCAGGGACACTCTATCACTGAGTTACATCCCTACATTCCTAGATCTTTTTTTTTTTTTTTCTGACACAAGGTCTCTCTAAGTTGCCCAAGCTGGCCTCAGACTTGCAGTCCTCCTGCCTCAGCTTCCAGAATTACTGAGATTACTGGTATACATCACCACACCCAGCTTTTCCCCCTATACACACTTCTGATTCTTGATATTAGCCATTTGCATCTTTACTCGTTTTTTCCTTTCTCTATCTCATCCAAAATTTATCAGATTTGCAGATTTCTCAAAATACTGGTGAAATGTTTTGTTAAAACTCTATTATATGTTTGTTTTCTCTTTCCTTTATGCTTTGTCTTTATTGTTTTTCTTTATATTTTCTAATGTATGCATTTTTTTTTTTTTGCTTGGTGCTAAGGATTGAACCTAGGGCCTTGTGCTTGCAAGACAAGCACTCTACCAACTGAGCTATCTCCCCAGCCCTAATGTATGCATTTTTAAGGCTATAAATCTCTACTTAAATTAACTGTATTTTTCTAGGTTGGCCTGTGACATTTCCATTACCATTCAGTTTAGTATAGTTTTGAATTTGCACCCAGATGATGCAAATCAGGCTTCAAGTGGGAGCTGATATACTTATGGTTTGTTCCTTCTGACTCAGAAAGTGTGGGCTAGTGCAGTCTCACTTAAAAGGGAGGGATTGGTTCACCAGCATCGCCATCTTTAGTTAGCTCTGAGATTTGACTTTTATCTCAAGTTTATTACCAAAACACAACTAACTTTTACAATTGTTTATTTTCCTTTTTAATCTTTATTTTTAATTGACACATAATATTTGTACATCTTTGTGGTATATAGTACAATGATTCAATAAATATATATAATGCCAAATGATCAAATCCAGATCCCCATTTCCTCAAACATTTTTCATTTCTATAGCATTCCCATTTCCTCAAACATTTTTCATTTCTATATGTTTGGAACATTCACACTCACTTTTTCTAGGAATTTGGAAATATATTATAAATGGTTAGAGGCTATGGGTACCTGATGGTGCTGTAGAACCAGAACAAATTCCTCCTATCTAACAGTATTTTGATACACATTATCTAATCTCTTAATTCCCATCCTGCCCTTTCTAGTTTCTAGCAACCACTATTCTACTCTCTTCTTCTCTGAGATTGACCTTTTGACCTTTCACAAATTAGAACAATCAGCATTCATCTCTCTGTGCCCAACGTACTTCACTTAACATAATGTCCTCCAATTCCATCCACATTGCCAAAAATTACAGGTTTTCATTCTATTTATGGCTGAATAACATTCCATTATATACACCACATTTTCTTTATCCATTCATCTTTTCATGAATTCTCTGGTTAGTTCCATATCTTGACTATTGTGTACAGTGTACAACTATTTATTTTTAAGCAGACAATTGTGGGTTAAAGTTAGTATTAAGTCCTCAGTTTATTCCGTAGGTTCTGTCTTCTCTTAAGAAATCCAGTAGTTCCTCACTGTCTTCTTAAAACTGTTTTTGAAATTATTTTTTATTTCACCTGGGATTTTAGTTACTGCCACAGGATCATTGGTCCTTATAACCTGATTCACATTTATCAGAATTTGAAGTCTGCAATCTTGGATATAAACATGCATCACCTAGACCTATCTCATTCACTTCTTTCTACTTATTAACTGTGTCTACTTGATCTGAGAAAGGCCATTTAAATTTCTATATGACTAATTTCTATGTTTTTCCTTGATCCTCTATACTTTTTTTTCTTGGTGTAAGTTCTCTTTTTCCAGTTGTACTTTTTTCCCCCTTTTTGTCAATGTTGATGTTATGTTGCTTTCTATGAAATTGTACTCTTTTGAAATAAAATGCATCCTTCCTTTCTGGTTTCTTGCATTCTAATCTTAATCCATTCTGTTCTAATTTTAATTCATTCTAGGTTGATTTTAAGATTGTGAATCACACTTTAAAAGTGATATTCCATTGTCTATAATATCAACTAGGCTAGGCTAGGCTTTACATACTCAATGCAACTTCCCCTCATAGTTGGCCATAGTGACATTCCATATCATATTCATTTCAGGATGAAGTTCCATTTGAGTGAAATAAACCAGTCTCAGAAAGTCAAGGTTCAGAGTTTTTCTCTCATATGTGGAAACTAGAGCAAAATAAAGAAGAGAGAAGAATTGGATATCATAAATATATAGGGAAAATCAGTAAAGTAGAAGAAGGAGATTGAGAGGGAGAGAGGAGGGATGATAAACAGGAAGAAATGCAGAATGAATTTTTTAAAATTATGCTATGAGCATATGTAAATATAACATAGGGAATTTAACCTTTATGTATAAGTAGAAAGAACTAATCAAGCTGGTTGTAGTGGTGCACACCTATAATTTCAGCAGTTCTGGAGACCGAGGCAGGAGGATTGCAGGTTCAAAGCAGGGGCAGGGGATGTGACTCAGTTGTTAAGTACCCCTGGGTTCAATCCTCAGTACCAAAAAGCAAAAACAAAAAAATCAAAAATAAGTAAATAGATGAGTGAAAGGGAGATCAGTAAGGAAGGAGAATGGGTGGAGGGAAGAGGGGGAGGGAAAAGGGTGGAACATGAACTGAAATCAAATTCCATGCATGTACAAATTTGTCAAAATGAACCCAAATACTATGTCTGACTATAATGCTCTATTAAAAATAATATATAGAAATAATATATATTATATATAATATATGATTTTATAAATAAATCTCCAGCTCTAAAAGCTTCTGCATGGAGGTAAAAGAAAAAAAAATCTCATGATGTTATTTGAAAGACATGAAAGGATGAAATGTATCTGACATATCAATAGATGTGAGAGAGGCCTGACACAGTGGAGCATGTCTAGAGTCCCAGCTACTTGGGAGCCAGTGGCAGGATAATGGTGAGTTTGAGGCAATGAAGTAAGATCTTATATCAAAAATAAGTAAGTTAATAAATAAATGAACAAGGCATATTGTGACCTATTTTTAAAACTTATATTTTTGGATTACAAGTACCATAGACCCAGGTAAATCACATGGACATGCTTGAATACAATAGGTATATATAATACTGTCCCTGGTGAAAGTCACCTCAGTTATTCTTTTTATTATGAGAGCTTCCTTAGCCATTTTGTAAGGGTAGGTCAGCAAGTGACAAAGTATCTTAGTTTTTCTCCTTCTAGATATGTCTTTATTTGCCTTTTATTTGTGAAGGTTTGAAATGAGAACTCTCTTCTCACTAGAATTGTTCCCCTATAAATAACATGTCATTTTATATTTTAGATCAAGTTTGAATTTACAGAATTACTGTGAAGGGAGTAAAGAGAGTTCCCATCTATCCCATATCCAGATTCCTACATTATTATTATCATTAACTTATGTTAGTATGGTATATTCATCTCAATTAATGAACATGCTAAGTGATATATTATTATTAACTAATGTCTGTACTGTATTTGTATTCTGTTCCTTCACAATATCCTTTTCATATTTAAGATCTCATCCTGGATAGTAAATTATATTTAGTAGTCTTGCCTCCTTAGGTTTCTCTTGGTTGTAACAATTCTGTAGATTCCTGTGATTTTTATGCACTCAGTGGTCTGAAATTAATATACTATTCCAAAGTTCTTTTAATTAGTGCTAGTAATGGTATGTCTTTTACTCAACTTCTCAGAATCTTTGAATTTAAAATGGGTTCTTGCAGACAACATAAAAATGTTAATGTTCAAAAATACACTCTGACAACTTCTGTCTTTTGATTGGTATTTGTACAACATTCAGTTTTTCTAGTTCTAAAATATCTGTATTTACCTTTCAGTCCTGAAGGATATTTTCAGATATTTTCCTGTCTGCTAGCTTGTTTGTTAGCTTTCTTACTTTTTTGTATCTCTGTGGGTTACTTGAATAATTTTAGAATTTTGTTTTCACTCCTCTCTAGTTCTTTTTTTGCCTCCTATGATTTGAATTGAAAATTTTAGTTTTAAAAAAATTAGCCAGGTGTAGTGGCACACGCCTATAATCCCAGTCGCTCAGGATGTTGAGGCAGGAGGATCATTAGTTCAAAGCCAACCTCAGCAATTTTAGTGAGGCTCTAAGCAACTTAGTGAGAACCTGTTTCTAAATAAAATATTTTTAAAAGGTCTGAGGATATTGTGGCTCAGTGGTTGAGTGCCCCTGGGTTCAATCCCTAGTATCAAAAAAAAAAAAAAATATATATATATATTTATATATATTTATATATTTATATTCTTCTTAGTGTATCAAACATGCTTGCCCAAAAGTTTTTAAGTACTGTTCACCTCACATGTGTAGCATGTAACTTTTATTAGAGTTGCCCTGTCTCTTCTTACATTACTATCATTCATTTCACTTTTTTATATACTATAATCACCTGATACATTATCACTCTTGTTATTTAAAATGCTTGTTTTAAGTAAATTAATAATAAGAAAAAAATAAAATGTATTTTCTTAGTTTATCCTTCTCTGAAACACTTCATATAAATTCAAATTTATTTGGCTGAACATTTTGTATAAATCCAAATTTCTGACTTATATAATTTTCCTTCTTTGTTCAGGACCAGTCTGATTCCAGTGTATGAGAAACGACCCCAAAGTACTGTGAGACTGAAGAAAGAGGCAGACAGATTCAGGGTAATAGAACACAGTTTTTGAGGGGACTTAGTGATGGAAATCTGGTTCTGGGAAGCAGTAAAAGTAGTGGATCCACACAATTTGGGTAGAAAATGGGGGGATTATAAAGTGGTCTGGACAAAAGAAAAGTCATCCAGACTGGAATGTACCTGAGTCATCTCAAACTAATATCAAAGGCATCGGGTACTTATGATTGTAAAACTCCATATACCACTTAATGATTTTGTCTGTTTACAGAGTGCTGGGAAACTACATGGGGAATACAGACCAGGGGTTACTTGGGACAGTTGTGGTAATTGCAATTCAAAAAGACTTGACACATCAAACTAAATCCTTACATTCCTATATACTTTTTTCCCATTTCTGCATTGCAGGTCTAATGTTAATAATACCCTCAATTTTTCTTTGTTATTCTGCAATTTTTTTTTTTTTTTTTTTTTTTTTTTTTGCTCTGCTGGGGATTGAACCCAGGGTCTCAGTGCTTGTGAGGCAAGCACTTTACCAACTGAGCTATCTCCCCAGCCCTCTGCAATTTTAAAGAATGATTTTTGCTAGGAATATAGTGATTCTAGGTTAATAAATTATTTTTTACACTAAAAATTTCCTCTTTTTTTGGCACTGGAAATTGAATCCTGGGGCACTATACCACTGAGCTTTATCCCTTGCCCTTTTAAATTTTAATTTTGAGACAGGGTCTTGCTAAGTTGCTGACGCTGGCCTCCAACTGGCAATCCTCCTGCCTGCTCCTCCTGAGTTACTGGGATTACAGATGTGCACCACTGCACCCAGGTCCCCCACCTTTTCTTTGCATGGCTAGTGACGGCATTCCACCATAATTCTTATCATTATTCCTCTTAAGATAAGGGTTTTATTCCTGGTTTTCTTCAAGATTTCCTCACTGTCTTTTCCATTCTCAAGTTTGAATATGACATGCAATGATGTAGTTTTTTTTTTTTTTTTTGGTTTTTATATTGTTGACATCCTCTGAGCTTACTAGAGGTATGATTCTGTACCTATCATTAATTTTGGAAATTTCTCATACATTATTCCCTCAAATATTTCTTCTGATCTCTTTTTTCTTTCTTCTAATTTTCCAATTTGGGGTACATCATACATTTTTGAATTGTTCCAGGGTTCTTGGATGTTCTATCCTGCTTTTTTAATTTGTATTTTTTCTTTTTGCATTTAATTTCAGGAAGTTTCTATTGACCCATCTTCAAGCTCAGTTATTCTTTACTTGACCAGGTCACATCTGCTGATCCCATTGAAGGTATTTCACAGTATTGTGAATTCTGGCATTCCTTTTGATTCTGTCTTATAGTTTCTATCTATCTACTTTATCTATTTATCCTTGCATGTGTCTATTTTATTCCATTAGAACTCTTAACATATTAATTGTTATCATTTTAAATTCCCTGTCTGATAATTCCAACATCTGTGTCATAATAGAGTTGATTTTAATGTTTGACTGTTTGTGCCTTTTATTTTTATTGTTGAAAGTTGGACATGTTTATCAGGAAGTAGGAACAGGGATAAATCGGCATATGACATGTAGATTTATGTGAATAGGAACAAAATTGGGACTTTGTTCAAAGTTCCCTGTAGCACTAAGATTCAAAGTC
Source organism: Sciurus carolinensis (assembly GCF_902686445.1). Lineage (NCBI taxonomy): Eukaryota > Metazoa > Chordata > Mammalia > Rodentia > Sciuridae > Sciurus > Sciurus carolinensis. The sequence continues at coordinate 42,443,060 of NC_062232.1, forward strand.
TGCAAACTTCTGTGGTGCCATTGCTTTTGACTTTGGGATTCTCTGAAATATTCCTTCTCAAAGAAAGTTTTATATATAACATAAAGAGGTCATTCTATAATCTTCCATGTATAATAATAATGTACCAATTAAAATTTAATTAAAAATAAATAAATAATATATCTCAGTGCTTTTAGTGAATTTTGTCCCTGGCTTGTGACCTTCACAATTTTGTCTCCACCCATTCTTTAAATGAGACCAGAAGGCTATAGGCAACTTGAGTAAGAAGGTCCTCCCCTTAGCTCTAAACAAGGCTCTGTAAAGTGTTCCTCCTGGAGACTTGGCCTTTATTATGGAGAAGACTCTGGGAGTCTCCACATGATCATTCTTTCCTATCAGACACCTAGGGGACTACTCTGAGATCTCCACTGTCAGAACCTGATAGAATTCCTGCAGGCAAAAAACCCGTGAGACTAATTGGTCCTGCACACCCAGGAGTATACTTCTCTGAAGTTATTCATGCTTATACTAGTCCATATTTCAAAATTACAATGTAAATTTCTAACCAGATATATTTCAATTAATTTCTTTTCCTGTTAACCATATCTTGGTTGTGACTCTCTGGATTCACCTGTTCCTTAAATTTCAGTATAGTGGTTTGCCCTGACAACTTAGTTGTCTGATGAAACCAAGAAAATTCATTGATTTTTAAGTTTGCCCAGCTTTATTTTAAAAATAAGAGTTACAAATTCAAAGCACTTTACATGTTAGTACCTCTTTGGTTCCTCAACAATATATGAGTATTGTTTTTAACTCCCAAGTACATTCTCCTGAAACTCTGATGATTCAAATGCTGGACCATTTTTTGTCCCATAGCTCCCTAAATCTCTGTTGATCTTTGTTTACTTGTTTTCCCTCTTTTTCCATTTTGAGTATATTCTGTTGATCTGTAGTCAGGTTCACTGATTCTGTCTTCTGTCCTGTCCATTCTACTATGGAACTCCCGTAAGTTTATAAATTTTGTTTATTATACTTTTTGTTTTATAACTTCCACTTAGTCTTTTTCTATAAGTTCTATAACTTGGCAGGGATTTTCTGTTTTTTACTCACTTCACAGCAGTCCTTAATTATTTCTTCAATCCATTTTATACTGGCTACTTTAAAATCTTTATGAGATTCTGCTGGTGTCAGTCAATTGTTTTTTTCTCATTTAAATTGTGATTTCCCAGTTCTAGATATAATGAATAATTTTCTTTTAAACCCTGCATATTTTATATATTACATAAAGAGATCCTTGATCCTTTTCTATCCTTCTATTTTTACATGAAGCTTCTTTGTTAAGGTTTGGCCTATTGGTACTGGCCTTCTTTCATGAGTACAGTTCCAATGCATTTAATCTTATGAGCCATTGTAATGCATTTTTGGACTGCTAGACCTACCTAAGTCCCTGATGAACTGCTACTGGAGTTGCTTATAGGGGCAGAAAGTGCTTTCCAGGGCCATCCAGTATCATTAATTTGAGAGTTTGGGGCTCTGGACCCATAGAATGTAAAACATTTCCCCAGCCTGTTTTTCATCATCTGGTACCACTGATCTTTCTCACTCTTTTTTTTTTTTTTCTCACTCTTTATCTACCAGTTTCTCTAGGGGAAGGAAGTATATACCTTAGTCAGCTGCTGCTGGTGACTGGAGGGCTAGGAGATACAGGTCTTAATATCTTTCTGCCACTAGGTAGAGGGTCCAGAGACTCTGCAACTTGTTCACCATCTGCTACAGGGTAGATGTTTGAGAAATGCCAAGCCTACTTGCTTTCTACCACTGAATTAAGTGACTGGTCCAGATCCATCAACTGCTCCAGATCTTCTTAAATTGTATTTGTGGTTCCTCTTTGTGCTTAAGAGATACAATTATAGGGGCTAGGGTTGTGGCTCAGTGGTAGAGTGCTTGCCTAGCATGTGTGAGGCACTGGGTTTGATTCTCAGCCCCACATATTAACTAATTAATTAATTAAAGGTCCATCAACAACTAAAAAAATTTTTTAAAGAGTTATAGTATTATATATAATAGGATAAGTCTCAATATTATTGTTCTTCTAAAATATTTTTAAAGATGGATCTGCATATTTATTCATTTCTATATTTTGGTACTAGGTATTGAACCCAGTGGGGCTCTACCTCTGAGCTATATCCACACCTTTTTTTAATTTTTTTATTTTGAGACAGGGTCTCACCAAGTTGCTGAGGCTGGCTGTGAACTTGTGATCCTCCTGCATCAGCCTCTCCAGTAACTGAGATTATAATGTGTGATACCACACCTAGCTACATATTTACTTTTAAGAAATTATGTATATATATATATATATATATATATATATATGTATGTATATGTGTGTATGTGTGCATATATATATATATATATGTCATTTTTAGTTCCAGCTCATTGCACTCCTGTCAGTCACAGAGAGAAAGTAAGAATACTGGATAAAAGAAGAAATATTCTGGTTGGTTTCCTGCTGTCATGAGCTAAGTAGTTTTTCTTTGCCATGTCCTTTGCCATGATGGTTCTGCCTTATCTCAGGCCCAGGGCAATGAAGTTGGCTGACTATGGACTAAAATTTCTGAAACCATGAGAAGATAAATCCAGTCCCCTGATTTCATCTTGACTGAAAACAGAAGTCTCTTTTCTGTTTAAACATTCTCAGACCAATTATTAGCTTACAGTATCTGAGAAAATAATTATGTAATAAAAGCCCTGAACCTTTGGGAAGGAAACTATTTCTATGTTGCTAGAATACTTATTCAAGGAGTATTATGGAGAAAATCACATAGCCTGAAACTAAAGCCTCCTAGTAACTTACAGTAAGAAAGAAACTGTACATCTTGCCAACAGCCATGTGAGTGAGCCGCCTTGGAAACTTCAGCCTTAGCCCCCAACTTGACTACAGCCTTATGATATGCTCTGAGAGAGAACCACACAGCTAGGCTGCTACCAACTTCCTGATGCACATATATTGTATAACAAGGAATGTTTGTATATATAAACATATATCTTGCATTTGAAAACAAAACAAACTTCTTTAAAATGTTTTATTTTATCAATATAACAATGTCATTAGAATATTTACAGATATAAGCAATTTGTCCATTTCTACGAAATAATAAAATGGTTTATTACACTGAAAAAAAGGAAAAAATATTCTGCTTAAAGGCGTCAGAATTTCTTTTGTGTCCAGGTTATCAGTGTAAAAAAATAATGTGGAAGTCAAAGAAAATCATCAACAGATATTTTCCTAACTTGTACTCCTTTTTTCCCTTAGAGAATTTACTGGAATCTAAACTTCCCTGGATGAGAGGATGGTGTTCCATGAACAAAATACCTACTAAGCAGCAGAGAAGACAACAGATCTTTGGAAAACATGGGGCCAGGGAAACCTAATTTAGGGTTCAGTATTCCAAACTAGGCAATGCTTGAGAAGTCAAGATCCCAGGTAGTAGAAATGGAAACAGAAGTGACTCATATAGCGTGTATTTCTTCCTTGAGGCATTTGTCCACACTTAAGCTATAGAGAACCAAGACTCTCAACAGACAATTAAAAGTCTTAGTGGACTTCTTAGTAGTCCCTTGGTGTTACATGATAAAGACCTGAGTTCATCCCATCCATACCCCAAAACCTTGGCAAGAAATGTTGTTTTACTATCTCCATAGTGTTGCCATTTTCCAGAGTGCCATATGCTTGAATTCATACAAAATGTAGTATTTCAGACTGACATCTTTCACTTAACTGTATGCATTTACATTTTCTTCATATCCTTTCATGACTTGATAACTCATTTCTTTTTAGTCAGGATACTATTCCATCTTCTGGTGTTTTACACCCTCTGTCCTACTGAAAGACATCTTGATTGCTTCCACATTTTGGTTGCTAGGAATAAAATAGAATAAACATTCTTGTCTAGGTTCTTGTGTGGATGTTAAGTTTCAACTCCTTTGACTAAATATCAAGGAATGTAATGGTTGGATCATATTATAAGTATATTTGTATTTTTGTAAGACATCACCAAATGCTTCCAAAATGGATGTACCATATTACGTTCCCACCAATATTGAATACATTTCTGTTGTTCCATATCTTCGCAAGAATTTGGTATTCTCAATGTTCTGAATCTTGACCCTTGGAATAGGCATATAGTAGTACTCTATTGTTTTAATTTGCATTTCCCCAATAGTACATGATGTAGAAAATTTTTTCATATGCTAATCTTCTACTTGTACATCTTTTGGGAGATGTTTTTCAGTATCTCTGGCTCAATGTTTTAATCATTTTGTCTTCTTGTTGAGTTTAAATAGTAATTTGTGTATTTTAGATAATAGGCCTTTATGAGATATGACTTTGGAAATAAATCTCTCCCATAATAAGGATTGTGCTTTTTATTCTCTTAAAAGCCTTTCACAGACCAGAAATTTTTAATTTTCATATAGTACAGCTTATTAATTATTTCTTTCATAGATCATGCCTTTGTATTATCTAAAATGTCATGACCAAAACCAAGATCATCTAGATTTTCTCCTATTGTCTTTAAAGAGTTTGACAGTTTTATGTTTTACATTTGAAGTCAATGATCAATTCTGAGTATATCTTTATAGAGCATAAGATCTGTCTCTAGATGCATTTATTTTTCTGTATTTCATGTCAAAAATATCTAGCACCAGTGTTGAAAAAAAAACAATGTTTACTTTAGTATGTTGAACTTGACCCCTTATCAAGATTCATTTATTATGTTTATGTGGATCCATTTCTGGTTGCTGTATGCTGTTACAATTGGTCTTTTTGTCTGTTTGTTAACTGATACTGTGATGTCTGGATTGCTGTGGCTTTGTATTAAAGCCTAAAGTCAAGTAATGTCAGTCCTCCAAATTTATTCTTCTCCTTCAATATTTTATTGACTTGTTTTTTGGAAATTCCCTCCTCTATATAAACTTAAGGATAATTTTATCAAAAATAACAAAATATCATGTTGAGATTTTTAAAAATATTTTTATAGATATAGGTGGACACAGTACCTGTATTTTATTTTATTTTTATTTTTGTACAGTGCTGAGGATGAAACCCAGGGCCTCACACATGCTAGGAAAGGGCTCTATCAATGAGCTATAACACCAGCACTCATGTTCAGATTTTGATTAGCATTGCATTGAAACTATAGATCTAATGGGGAATAACTGACATTTTGATAATATTGAATGTTCCTATACATGAACATGGAATATCTTTTCATTTCTTTAGTTCCTCTTTGATCTTTTTCATCAGATTTTTGTTGCTTTCATCATAAACATATGGCACATTTATTTTGAGGGGATTGAATCTAGGGACAAATACATGCTAATCAAGTGCTCTACTACTGACCTACAACCTCTGTTCTTTTTATTTTTTTTAAGACAAGGTCTTGGTAAATTACCCAGGCTGTCTTTGAAGTTAAGATACTCCTGCCTCAACCTCTGAATTATCAGGGATTATTTATATGCACCGCCAAACCCGTATATATCTGGTACATATTTTGTTATATTTATACATAAGAGTTTCATTATTGGAATTATTAATGTGAATGATGTTTCATTGTTAAATTCAAATTCCACTTATATATTGCTCTGACATAAAAAAGAGTTGACTTTTGTATCTAAACATTGTATCCTGCAACCTTGCTTATAATCTACCATTAAGGATGTTTTGTTGTTCCTTTAAAATTTTCTACAAAGACAGTTATATCATTTGTGAAATAATTACAGTTTTATTCTTCTTTCCAAATCATTACACCATTTATTTCCTCTTCTTCTCTAAATGAATCAGCTAGAACTGACAGTAAGATGTTGAAAAGGAATGGTGAGAGGTGACATCATTGCTTTTGTTGTAATCATAGGTTGAAAGCTTCAAGTCTCTTGCAACTAAAGTATAATTTTAGTTATAGATTTTATAGATTTTTATAAAGTTGAATAATATACTATTTCCAGTTAATTGAGCATTTCTTATCATGAATGTATTTGAATATTGTCAAATATTTTTGTCTGCATCTTTATAGGATCACAGTGATTTTCTTCCTTACTCTGTTGATATGATGGATTACAATAATTTATTTTCAAATGTTGAACTATCCTTCATGAATGGGATAAATCCCACACATTTAAGTAACATAATTTGATTCAATTTGCTAATATTTCATTCAGGACATTTGTGTCTATGGTCATTAGAAATATGCACTTATAGATCTTCTTTCCTATCATTTCTCTACCAGGTATTACTATAGGGTGATGCTGACTTTGCAAGACACATTAGAAATATTCTTTCTAATTTTCTCTGAAAGAAATATAAAGCATGAGTATGATTTCTTTGTTAAACATTTGATTGAACTCTCCAATGACCCATTCTTGGCCTGATGATTTCTCTATGGGAAGGTTATTAATTATAGATGTAATATCTTTAATAGGTATACACCTACCTATTCACATATACTGTTTTGCAGACTGCCTCTTTCAAAGCATGGGTCCATTTTATCAAGGTTATCAAATTTGTTGAAGGATCATTCTTTGAATATGACTTTCTGCTGTCCACGTGATCTGTATTTATGTCTTCCTTTCATTTCAGATATTAGTCATTTGTATCTTCTGTTGCTTTCTTAGTTAGCCTGGACAGAAACTTACCAATTTTATAGATCATTTTTTAAAAACCACCTTTTGATTTTGTGACTATACACTTTTGACTTTTTCTTTTCAACATCACTGATGTTTGCTCCAATGATATAATCTATTTTCTAGTGCTTACTTTAGATTTAATTTGTACTCATTTTTCTAATTTCCTCAGGTATAAGAGTAGATTTTTATGTCAGATTGTGTGTGTGTGTGTGTGTGTGTGTGTGTGCATAAAACATGTTGGAAAAATAAAGTCAAAATAATCAAGAAGAGCACTTACCTACATGGATGGCATGCTGTTATTTGCATGAAGACATATTTTGAGACATGTGGAAAACATTGTTGGAAGTTTCCTTGATGTTCTGGCAGGACCTGGGCTGGGCACTGAAGGAGATCCTGGGAACAAATGCTCCTTAGATTCATTCCTGTGATTAGGTGGTCAATCATGCTGCCAACTCAATGAGCATGACAGGACCTGAGTGTGGAAAGGTCATTAAGTCCCCTGGGGCTGTGAACATGAGCTTTGGGCCCTGCACTCATGTATCACTACATAACAGTTCTTGTGAATGCACTGACCACTTGTGACCCTAGCACACATCATATGTGGCAAGAACAAGATAGAGAAGTCTCAGTTCAGAGCTACTATTTTAGTCTTACTATTTTAGTCTTTTAGCCAGCAAAATATGTCCCCTTCGTGACATGGAATATGTCTCCCACTATTTTGTACGAATGATGGACCTATTTCCCTTCCCATATGCTTGTTTGCTTCAGTGATCTGGGCAAAGCTCAGAAGTGGATATGGTCCATGGCACAGGGGAAACCTGATGCACAGGAAGCCATCATTCAGGGTACTTGACCCAATCTCTGTGATTCTGTAGTCTTCCATGTATAAATGGAGAACATGCCAGTTATTTTTCGGTAGGATCATTGTGGGGACTGAAAAATGTAGCACTTATGCTAAGTGCCTGGACGTGGACTGAGGGTCAGTCCTTGTGAGTTTATTCCCTTCAGTCCATATTCTAACCTTAGCCTGACAGTGGTTCTGACTCTACAAGATCTGCTTCTGCCATCTGACAGAATTTGTTGATTGATGGCCCAACAGCCTCACTTACAAGTCCCCAAGGGTTAAAATAAAGAAAAAAAAGAAAAAGAAATAAAATCCCTAATTATGTTCAAAGAAGCAATATGTCTAATCTCAGGGGAAATTTAGGATTTTTCCAAATGATTCATAGCTATCACTTTCCCCTTTTCAAATGATGATTTTTCCCATCTCCCCTGCAGCTAGGGGTGAACATGAGACTCAGTTCTGCCCAAAGAGGTACACCGAGAATATGTTTGGAGCTTCTGTAGAAGAGGTTGTCTCACAATGAGAGGGATGAATGTGAGAGAGGATGGTGGCAGTTGAAATGTGATAGGGAAGACTGGAGATGTTGCAGCCATACTGTGAAAATCCCAAGAGTCAACTAGTTAAAAATACTTGATCTGGAGGATGGAAGCCTCAGTGTCCTTGTGGCATCTCTGACCAACCGAATCAGTGCAAGTGCATCTCCAGGCTTCCCATCACAAGAAGAAAAGGGAAAGGCTTTGGTATCATTGTCTCTAAATGTTCCTTACTCATTGGAAAATAAGTTTTAGAAATACAAGTGTCCTGACCTCATTCCCAGAAATACTTGTTTCATTAGTTTATATTGTGGTGGCTTAAGATAATTAAAATGTTTTCTGGCCTTGCAGTGGCAAATGCCTGTAATCCCAGCAGCTCAGGAGGCTGACATAGGAGCATTGCAAGTTAAGGCCTGTTCAGCAACTTAGCAAGGCCCTAAGCAACTCAGGGAGACCCTGTCTTAAAATTAAAACAAAAAGTCCTGGGGATATGTCTCAGTGTTTAAGTGCCCCTGGGTTCAATTCCCAGTACCAAAAAAAAAAAAATTCTGTTGTAAGAACTGAGAAGCAGACACATGACAAGCTTTAACATCATAAGAAAGCCATGTGTAGGCAACACTTCCCTTCACGAATCGCGTTAGTCAATCCTATTTCATCTACAAACGCTAATGTCCCCTGTCTTCCAGGTTGGTTTCAGGCAAACTCCAGACAGCAAGTCAGTTAATCCATATATACTGCAAAACATATCCCTCAAAGGAAAAGACACCTTAAAATGCTGCTTTAAAAATATAATCCATACCACTATTGATTCTAAACTATTACAAATGATTCCTTAGTGTTTTCAAATTAATTCACAGAAAATGTGTCCATGTTGTCCTGTAAATACTAATGTGTTTACCAACTCCAGATTTGCCCTTGTCTGCTGCATTGCAATTGGTTGAAGTGCCTGTTAATCCTCTGTAGAATTCACCCTTCCTGTCCCCTTTCTTGTGAGAAGTGAGTCTTTTGTTTTGAAGAGTCCCCCTGCTGAATTTTGCTGATTTCCATTCACTGGCATTGTTTAACTCATTCCTCTGTTTCCTGCCTTCCATGTAAACTGGGAGTTAGGTCTAGAATCTTCATCACACTCTGGAGTGATCTCTTCCTCAGAGGCAGTATTGCTTCAGTCCATCAGGGAACTCTGTGGATGTCTCTGCTGTGTAATGCAAGCACGTTCTGGTGGTCACTGCCTACATCACTTGTGTCACTTGAGGCTCAAACTGTGGGTGTCTGAACTCTGTGTACCCATTTTCAATAGTTAGATGCAATTCTTCTCTGATGAGAATCTTCCCTCAACCCCTGTTTGTGATCCACATGTTTTAGGTCATAGGTCATGTGTAGAGTGATATGTTTTTCGATTCCCTTGTTAATGAGTTTATTCTCAGCACTTAAAATTTTTTATTTTTAACTGACAAAAATCATATGTATTTTTCTGTGCAAAATGTTTTGAAATATTTCAAAAATGTTTTGAAACATTTCAAAAATGTTTTGAAATATGTATTTATCTGTGCAATATGTTTATGGATTCGCTAAATCAAGCCAATTAGCATATGCATTTCCTCACATACATACCATTGTAGTGGTGAGTACACTTAAAATCTTCACTTAGCAATTTCCAAGATCTAGAACTGCATAATGACAGAAAGGAGGTCTTTTTCCTGTAGATCTAGTATGGGCTCCAAATGTAATCACATTTCATGTGTTTAAATATGTCTGTTATTATTCTTAGGGACTTGTGAATTTTGCCTTCATGATGCAAACTCAGATTCTGAATCTGCCTCCTAGAACACAAGAGAGTCACAAACCAGGTGCTTAGCATGTGTGTGCTGAAAGTATGCTAAATGACTTAGGCGTATTGACATCACACTTGATGGTTATATGATGACATCACCTTATTCCTCCACTCGATGTTTAAAACTGAGATTACCCGTTGGTGTTATTTGAGTGTTACATTTGGAGATGGAAGAGCTGTGGCTTACCCTTCCTTACTGGACCTCTGTACTTTGTTGGGGAGCCAGTGTCCTCAGTTCAGCTCATGGATTTGATTGTCCTCGAACTTGCAAAATTGATCTCTTCACAGGACCATTAATTCACACTCCCGGTGTTTGCCCTGTGCTAGTCCATGTGGTCGTTTGCTACTGCTCTACTTCCCAGAACCTTGCAGAGCTCTGGTCTCCTGATACTTACATATGTCCTCTTCAGCTATAATGCCAGCTCTCCTATGGGAGTAGTTGGTCAGTAAATCTCCAGGTGTCTCTTCTCTGTTTCTTAACTTCAATGTTCTTAGCTCAGTATGTGGTGTGCACTTTGAAGACCAATGAGGGTGTGGGATTTTTGGTCATCCATATCAAAGACTTTTGGTGATGATCATCTTTTTTTGCCAAAGTTCAATTTTCTGATTTCTAACATAACGGCTTCGAACTTTCTGTCCTGTGTCATTGTAAAATGAGCTTGACACAAGTTTGTTACCATATTGTGAAACATGAAAATAATGGGTTGTATGATTACTTGGTTTCTTAGTACCTCAATGATACTTTAACAAAATAGTTGAAACTAGCTGATTTATAAATATAATACAAATTCATATTCATGTTTCTAGAGCCTAAAAGTCCAAGCTCAAGAGTAGGAATGTTTAGTATCACATGAAGCCCTGGTCTCCACTTCCAACATGGTTCTTGCTTCTGTAACATCCAGAGGGACTGAATGATGTGTCTTCATATGACCAAAGACAGAAGAGCAGAATATGCTGTACACTGTGTGAAACCTCTTTCACTAGAATTTTTATTCTCACATTTTTTCTTTATTTTTCTTTATTTATTTTTTTAATTTTTAAATAGGGTCTCACTAATTTGCTGAGGTTCTTTCAAATTTTTTCAGGTTGGTCTCAGTCTTGTGACCCTCTACCTCACTCTCTTGATTGGGAATACAGGTGTACACCACCGTGCCCAGACTCTTTCCACACATTAACCCCAAATTACACTACTTTTTGGGCTACTTTTCAGTTGGGTCTCTGGTAATTCAGTTCTTCCTGAAGGTGTTTTTGCAAATTTTATTTTAGCAGTTTTGGTACTGGTAGAAAACTAAAAAGGCAAAGTGACTAATAATCTCAGATTTTGAAGTTCTTCATGTTTTTCCTCTTTATTGTGTGTGAACTAATCTGAAAACAAAAGCACTATAATCTTGGCTCTTGGTTTTGTAGCTTCTTCTTCACCTAGCACTGGAAGCAATAGATGAGTAGCTTTCCAGAGTACAGAATGGGCATTGCTGGAAATGGAGCCTGCCTCAGAATGGAGATTAATTGTTTTCCCTTTTAACCTCAAACTTGGCTATTTTTAGATAGGCAGTTCCCATGGTTGGCTCTCAAGCATGGCAGTCTGATAAGGCTGCTGTCCCCAATCTATTATAATAGTGGTGGGTGCAAGTGATTGAAAATGAAGTTGTTGAAATGACATAATTCCAACCTCTGTAGTTCTTTGTAGCCTCTATACATTCTTGCATCCCCATAGCGTATACATCTCAAACTTTCAGGTAAGAAGCCTGAGGCACAAGTTGCTAAGAATTAAAGAAGAAATTTAGAAATGACAGATCTTGCCTTTGAACCTTAGCTGTGTGGTAATTGTTCAAGTCAGTGTTTGATTAATGTTAACAGAATGTACTTTATGTTAATTAGCACAGGGATTAAGGTAGAATTAACATAGTTATAAATTCTATGCATTTAGGGCCTAGAAGAATAAGATGTATTTCTGCCCTCTCAGAATGATTTCCATAATAATACAGCCAAATTGGCTTCTAAGGGCATTGCCACCCCTCTCACATTTGGGTAGTAGAGGAATGGGGAAGCTTCCATTACAACTTCGGTTTCTAGGTATAAAGTGTCTTTGTTGTTCTCCAGGAAACAAGAAACTTCAACAGAACTGTTGGCTCAAGGGACATTCTTTCCCCAGTTAGACCTATCCTTCCAAGCCATGCTTGCCATACCTTATACCTCTTTATACTTAAATTCGTTCTAAATGAAATATGGCCAGTGTGTAACACATTGGCAGATGGAAAAATGCATCTGAAACCCTAGTAGCAAAAACTCTAGGAAATGAAGACTTAAGATTTCCAACCTTTTCAGTACACAGACACTGTAATATATGCTGTGAGAAACAATATGAGGTGTACAGCAAAGTGTTCTAACCTGTGTTCGCTACCTGAAGCAGAAGTTCTGTTCTCCTTTCAGCCCACCTGACACCACTATTCCTTAAGCCTGGATGAGACTTAAAACTCGGCTTATGCTCCAGGTTACACAATGATGCTAGGTGTAAGCTGAGGAAAGAGGAGATTTCAAAACCTGGGAGTATAATGTTCTTCAGTCCAAACTGCTTTCACTGAAATTATTATTATTTTGCAGTGCTAGAGATTGAGCCCAGAGATGTGCTACCACTGAGCTACATCTCCAGCTCTTTTTATTTTTTTTTTATTTTGAGACAAGTTCTCATTAAGTTGTCCAAGCTGACCTTGAATTTATGATCATCCTGACTTAGCCTTCCAAGTAGCTGGGGTTACACATATGCATCACTGCACCTGGATTAATTGGAATTATTTTTTAAAATAATTTTATTATTTGCAAGAATGCCACTTCCCCCATGCCCTATGAGTCTATTCTAAATCTTCCCCCATGCCTCACTTTTCTTGTTGCAATCTTCCCTCACAGTCTTCACAAAGCCATCTCTAAGTCCTCACAAAGGAACACAATTGGATTATATTTATTTTTTAAATTCACTCATATTTACTTTTTCCAGATACTCTTAAGATTTTACTCTTCTTGCATTTGTGATTAAACCCCACCAAGTCTCCCCATTCCTTTCTTTGTATATAATAGGTAGATACTACAAGTCAATGTGGTCTTAGAATAATGTAGCCTGTATTTTAACCACAAATCTACTATTTACTAGCTATGTGGCCCTAAGTAATTAATTCAGCTTCTTTAATTTTATCTTTTTTTCTGTAAAATAGAGTGATAAGATTGCCTTCTGCACAGGGTAGTAGGGAAAGTTAAATGAGAGAATGCATATAAAATAATTGAAATATGACTTGTACCTAGAAAGCACTCAACAAAAATGACTTAGATAAATGCATTGAAATTATGAAATATGGGCAAAAAATAGGAAGAGCTTAGATGGAAAAAAACCTTTTCTGTAATCATATTGATGGTTGTAATAACAAGACTATCTGTGTAGATAGGATAAATCAAATATAATTATTTTATTATCTAATTCTATCATCCCTGTTATCATTAAGAACCATGATTCTTGGTTTGGTGGAAATGTGCAACATTGGCTTGTACATCTTGTCATAAGAGATAATAAATAATCCATTAAGGACTACTTGCATAATCTCCAAAACACTCAAAAATGAAAATCTTTCTACTAACTAATGATCATCAATAAATACATAGCAAGTGGAATTGCTTAAAACACATCAAATATATGTAAATCTAATAATTCATATTTTTCCCTTTAAAATACACTTATTTTTCATCTGCAAAGGATTATAAGCAACTAAATCATTCTTTTGAAAACTCCTAAAGGGAAAGGCACAAATATTTCCCTACCTTTTCTTTACAATTTTTTATCTCAACATAACAAAATTTTGATAAAGGGAAATTTGTTAGAGCAATATTCCATTTAATAAAGGAAGAATGACAGAAATACACTATCATGATTTTGCAACCTCTAAAGATACACCGTTTCTATACAGTTAAAACTAATTGCTGCTAACTGTGAAAAAGAGTCACAACTTGACTTCATGTGCCTTTTGATGCAAATAATCAAAACTCCCCTTGAAATATTCTTTTCAAAAAATTGTACCTGATTCTGATCAAGTTCATAAATTCAATTATCGATACACAAGAAACACAGAGGAAAAACAAGGAATAATCTAAACTATACCACATGTATACAGCAAAACTGAAAATTGAGAATGTCACATCACCCCCATTCTTCAATGAATAAGTAACATGAAAAAAGGTTAAGAGATGCTTAAAAGAGGTATCAAAAAAATCTAGGCAAGCTGAGGTATTGTAGCTCAGTGGTAGAGAGCATGCTTGGCATATCCAAGGACCTGAATTCAATCCCCAGCACCAAAAAAGTAAAAGAAAAAGGAAAGATAGAAAAGGTTAGGTAAAATTAAACTGTAATATTTGACTATATGATTTGTGTGATAAAATTATAGATCATATTGGTGATTACCATAAATGTCAGGATAATAGTTGCATTTAGGGGTAAAGGGAGGCTGCCTGTTGTGATTGGACAGGAGAGGAGGCCATATGGGTTTGCTGGGAAACTTCTATTTATTGACTTGGGTGATGGCTTCAAGGGTGTTTCACTTTTCAGGAGTTAATAAGCTCTCATTCTGTTTTATGTGATTCTCTTCCTTTGTGCTACATTTTACAATAAAAAGTTTTTTGAGGGGGGAAATACTGAATTAAGCAATGGTTGGATAGTACTTAGAGTTTTTTTAAAAAGCCTTAGAAGAGGAAAATTCTCTTATTTACTGATGAACCCTTTAACATTTCTTGGCAGAGAGACTGAGGACAAGCACCCCATCACAGAAAAACAAGAGTTTGGTGCAGGATCGGTTTCTCTGGCTACAACGTGGTCAATGTTTCTATCTTCCTGTTAGGTTGACATGCCTCCCTCTGAAGCCAAAGAATGATGGCTTATATGGACACCCACCCACTATATGTCATTTCTTCTTTAAGATTCTAAATGCGGAACATCCTCTGTTCTATAACAGAAACATTACCAAGTAGCAGTCATGCCACTTTTCATGACCAATGCAATTGATCCAGGAGAAGGAAACATTCCAGATCTGTCCTGCTTCCTTGCATGAATTATCTTATGGGAATATGACTACCTAAATCTTGACAAGTTCTCCCACAGATGTCTTAGTAAGCCATTCCTAGCTTCACATAATGCCCAAGAAAGGTCCCAGTATATATGTGGGTTATTACTCAAAGGTGTCTCTAAACATTCCACCTCTCAGTTCTTTTTATTCACTGTAATTAGATGTGAACATTCTCTTTGTGTCACAATAAATAATTTAAGCCATTACCAGAGACAAAGGGAATGAAAGGATTTGATATCCAATGATTTGGAAACAGCACAGAGCTAGTAAAGTAGTGGCAGCACCAGACTGAAAACATCGAAGGTTCAAGCCTGCCAGACTTAGGGCTTTTTCACTACCCTTAAAGTCTATAGAACACAATTCTCAAGTTATAAATCAATGATTTTATAACATTTTCTTTGTTGTTGAATTTCTTTAAAATGCAAGTCTATAACTCAGTCTTGCACTAGAAAATTTTATGTCCCCCATTTATTTTTTCCTAACTCAGTTTGCTCTAGATTAATTAATAAACAGTTCATCTAGTCTTTGGCATAAATTCTAACTCCTTCTGAAGGTTCATACTGACTTTGTCCACCTCAGAGGTCATAATTGCTTTAATTAGGCTAAAGGCAGCAACTTCATGTCATTACCACTAATTGGGGAGGGGTCCAACTTGACAATGGATTCTTACAGAAAACCTAACACCAGCAATGAGTAGAAATCCAGGTCCCAAAAATGAGTCAGGGAAACCCATGGCCTGTGAATCCAGTTTGTACTGTGGGGAGGTGCTGGAGTAGTTGGATGGAAAAACCTAAGTGATCTGAGTCTACAGAAAGGCAGCCTAGGCACTTGCATACAAAGTGTCTAGAAGAAGTGCATACAAAGTGTCTAGAATGCTTTCCTTGGAAATTGTCTCCTTGCAGACAACCAGAGTGCTTAACATGAAAAGAAGTTGTAACCCCATCCTTACGATATGGAAGCCATCAGCAGAAGTTACAGCTTTATGGGGACCCATTGGAAAAGGGAAAATCAAAAGGCCTTTGGATTTCAAATCAATGAGTGATCTTAAGCTGCATGTCCTAAGTTCAGCTACATTTTCATGTATTTCATGTATCCTTGCCTAAGTACTACACATTTTACCCTTTGGTTGTGTGTTTCTGGGTAAATAACTCACATCCTGTCTCCCATTTGTTCAATGGCAGTTTTCATTTTTATTTGCATTTTTGAGTAAAACCATAAATCAGGTGTGCCTGTCTAAGGTTTAATCATTGGATTGTGGTCAAACTGTTTTCCCAGGTCGTGTGAACAACAGTAGTGGACATTTTCATTTTAAAAATTGTGCTTTGGGACTTAGCCCCTGGCTGAGAACTGAGGAGGCCGAACCTACGGATGGCAGCGAGGGGTCAATCCACGACTGGCGTTGGGTCGGGGGTGGAGGAGTCGGAAGTGGTTGGGGTTTGGGGGAGGAGATCCGCTCACACACAAGAGGAGGGTGTTGAGCCGCCATATCTGCTGCCGCCGCCGCAGTTGCGAATACAGCATCGGCACTTGGCTGCCTCCGCGGTGCAGCTAAGGTTCCTGTCGCTACCCCTTGGCCCTCCGCTTTTTCTGCCTTACTCCCGCCGGCGTAGCCCGCGCTTTCTGTCCTGTCGACCCGGCTCCTTCCCCGCCACACACCAGGTCCTCAGACCATGGATCCCGGCAGCAGCAGCAGCGATTCAGCACCCGACTGCTGGGACCAGGTGGACATGGAAGCCCCAGGTTCGGCCCCGAGTGGGGATGGAATCTCCTCGGCAGTGGCCGAGGCCCCGCGCGAGCATCTCAGCTCGGCCTTCAGCCGCCAGCTCAACGTCAACGCCAAACCCTTCGTGCCTAATGTACACGCCGCGGAGTTCGTGCCGTCCTTCCTGCGGGGCTCGGCACAGCCGCCCACCCCCCCGGCCGGCTCCGACAGCATCGACGAAATCAGCATCAGCGCGGGAGACCCTCAAGGTAAAAGCCTGGGACGGGGGGCACCTGTGGAACCTTCCAAAGATGAACCTTTAGTGTCGTGTGAAGGTTCCAGTTCAGGCGTTACCATGGAACTTTCAGAACCTGTTGTAGAAAATGGAGAGGTGGAAATGGTCCTAGAAGAATCATGGGAGCACAGTAAAGAAGTAAGTGAAGCAGAGCCTGGGGGTTGTTCCTTGGGAGATTCAGGGCCCCCTGAAGAAAGTGGTCAGGAAATGATGGAGGAGAAAGAGGAAATAAGAAAATCAAAATCAATGGTCGTACCCTCAGGTGCTCCTAAGAAAGAACACGTAAACGTGGTATTCATTGGTCATGTAGATGCCGGCAAGTCAACCATTGGAGGACAGATAATGTTTTTGACTGGAATGGTTGACAAAAGGACACTTGAGAAATATGAAAGAGAAGCTAAGGAGAAAAACAGAGAAACTTGGTATTTGTCCTGGGCCTTAGATACAAATCAGGAAGAACGAGACAAGGGTAAAACAGTAGAAGTGGGTCGTGCCTATTTTGAAACAGAAAAGAAACATTTCACAATTTTAGATGCTCCTGGCCACAAGAGTTTTGTCCCAAATATGATTGGTGGTGCTTCTCAAGCCGATTTGGCTGTGCTGGTAATTTCTGCCAGGAAAGGAGAGTTTGAAACTGGATTTGAAAAAGGTGGACAGACAAGAGAACATGCGATGCTGGCCAAAACAGCAGGTGTAAAACATTTAATAGTGCTTATTAATAAGATGGATGATCCCACAGTAAATTGGAGCAGCGAGAGATATGAAGAATGTAAAGAAAAACTGGTGCCCTTTTTGAAAAAAGTCGGCTTCAGTCCAAAAAAGGACATTCACTTTATGCCCTGCTCAGGACTAACCGGAGCAAATATTAAAGAGCAATCAGATTTCTGCCCTTGGTACACTGGATTACCATTTATTCCATATTTGGATAATTTGCCAAACTTCAACAGATCAATCGATGGACCAATTAGACTGCCAATTGTGGATAAGTACAAGGATATGGGCACCGTGGTCCTGGGGAAGCTGGAATCAGGATCCATATTTAAAGGCCAGCAGCTTGTGATGATGCCAAACAAGCACAATGTAGAAGTTCTTGGAATACTTTCTGATGATACTGAAACTGATTTTGTAGCCCCAGGTGAAAACCTAAAAATCAGACTGAAGGGAATTGAAGAAGAAGAGATTCTTCCAGGCTTCATACTTTGTGACCCTAGTAATCTTTGCCATTCTGGACGCACATTTGATGTTCAGATAGTGATTATTGAGCACAAATCTATCATCTGCCCAGGTTATAATGCGGTGCTGCACATTCATACTTGTATTGAGGAAGTTGAGATAACAGCCTTAATCTCCTTGGTAGACAAAAAATCAGGAGAAAAAAGTAAGACACGGCCCCGCTTCGTGAAACAAGATCAAGTGTGCATTGCCCGTTTAAGGACAGCAGGAACTATTTGCCTGGAGACATTTAAAGATTTTCCTCAGATGGGTCGTTTTACCTTAAGAGATGAGGGTAAGACCATTGCAATTGGAAAAGTTCTGAAACTGGTCCCAGAGAAGGACTAAGCAATTTTCTTGATGCCTCTGCACGATACTGTGAGGAGAATTGACTGCAAAAGTTCACCACCTCTCTTATTATTGCCCATCAACAGACTTTTCTCCATATTTTGCAAAGAGAAATTTCACAGCAAAAATCCATGTTTTGTCAGCTTTCTCATGTTGAGATCTGTTAATGTCATTGTTGAAAATACCTTCAAGTTTCCTACCCCTGTAACACTCTGCTTCCTTGGACAGACCAGTAATAGCTTTGTTAGTGATGTGGACGTAATTGCCTATAATAATGAAAAATTAATATATTTTTTAATTTTTCATTTTCCTTTAGGATATTTAGACAACCCTCGTTCCACGCAGACCAATCAGAGTGTGTCAGTGTGTGTGTACATGTTAAAAAGACAACTAACATGTGAATAAAATATTCCATTTGAAACTCTTCCGTATTTGAAATGCTTTTGAATAATGTTTAAAATTTGTATGTAATATTTACTCAGTAACTTTCTCAACTAATTTCTTTAACTTTTTCAAGTAATTGAATATGTTTTTGGGGTTTAAAGTTTTTTCCCCACTCACTGTTTTAAATGAGGGACTTACATAAAAACATATAAGTTTGTACTAAAGGAAAAATTTTTTGAAAAAAAAATGATTTTAGGGTTCTTCCCAATGAACTTTGCTTTTTGTGTCTAAGTCCAGCCAATAAAGGAGTTCTCCTTCCCTTGATTTGAAAATGAAGGGCTTAGGCCATCCTAATTTGTATTCCATCAGACCCTATAATATTGAGCATGGCCAAATTACATATATCTCTGGGGATTCAGACCATATGTTCACTAGATTCTTGCCTATAGTCCATCATCTTAACATATCCCTTTATACTGTTCACTTATAAACTTGGATACAACATAATAAAGGGTATGACTATTGAAAAGATAAAGGTTTACAATAGGGCTGTGGATCAGTTTAGTAAAAGGTAAGGGTAAATGAATGATTCAGGAAATGAGACCATCCCATCCTTGTATTCTTCAGTGCTTGTGGTTGATAGGAAAGATGAAAGGTCATTTTTATAACCAGATGACAACCAACTCGGGGATCAGAGACACTGAACATTTCCTTGAACGACTTTTTGAGGAAAAAACACCAGCTTCAGATTCTGAGGTGGCTACAGTTATTGCCAGAAGAGTGACCTTATAACCTGCATACTGAGCAACAGCCAAAGGACTTATCTTGGTAAGTGGATAGTGGCCCAGTGCAAACATTTACCCAGTAGTGGGCAAAGCCACTTTTTCTTAGGCACAGCCATATACCTGCAGTAAGAAAATTTTGGTTCTTTGACAAACCTTACACTCATGGGCTGGTTGAACATGTGTGGAGAGTATTGCCACAAGACCCTGGGCCTGTGCTTAAACAAAGACAGTGTCTCCTCCATGGTCTCTTTCTTTGTGTACCCACGTACCTCCAGGGTGTTTAACCACATAAGAGATAGCCACTGATCTTGTCAGAACTTGAATACCATGGTTCTACTGTGAATCATCCACCACAGATCGTCAGGGTACCCACATGGGAAATACGAATTTTTAACTTGTCATACATCAGCTAATGTACAGGAATGTAGATATTAGCTCATAACTGTCAGACCCAATCCTTTAATCATTAGAATGTCAGTGGCAAGAATTTGATCTTTATCATAAAAGAGGTCAGTTTTTTTGGGCTGAACTTAGTATAAAATAAAGACCAGTCTAGTGCTTGATAAAAGATTTGCCTTGCCAGCCACTGTTTTTTAAAAATTTGTTTTCAATTCTCCATTAATGTCATTGTTTAATAATTTTAGTAATTTACCAATAGTACTATGTATATCTGCCACGGATAGGCCACAATCACAAGCCAGGAAAGAGCTGTTTATCCATACAATTTGGATAATTTCCTGTCAAAAACTGACTTCTAAATGTCTCTCAGCCAGTTGTATAGTTGTTCAGAAACTCTACACTGTGTGTGGAGAACTTTGAGAGAAGGGACATAAATCTTTAGAAGTAGATTTTAGAAACCAATTATTTGTACCTCAGAAACAGGGCATCCAGGTATTTGGAGAAACCAGACTCTGGCTCTTTTAAAATGATTGATAAAATACATGATAACAGTTCTTTCTTACTTCTAGATACTTTCCTCTGTAGTTGTTAATATCTGATGGTGTTATCCAAATCAGAGTCATTCACAGACACAGTACTACATTCTTTTGAGCATTCAACTGCTTATAAAGCCATTTGAGGGAAGTGTCCCATCAGAGGTTTCCTGTTGTCTCCAATTCAGACTAATTTCATTTAATTGTCTTCAGTGATTCATCTCAAATTTCTGGCAGCCGAGGTAATGTGGAATCTTCCCAAGTCTGGTTTCATGCTAAACACATGAACTTCCTACTTCAGGTTTTCTCAGTATCTATCCATTGGCTTTTAGCAACTTGCCACCCAAGATTCCTTCTTTATTCCTTTGGTCATTATGGATACATCCGTACTTCAACAGACCTAAGAAAGAAAGAAGCGGAAAGTTTGGGCTGGGTAGAAGTTAGCAGACTCTATTGCTCACTTTAAAAATCTTTCTCTGGTACCCAGGAAAACCTGACAATGCTCTTACTATCCACTAAGGTCACTATTCCTGTCTTTAAATGACAGATCCTTAGAGCTGAGAATATAGTTCAGTGTTAAAATGGCTGCTTAGCATGTACAAGACCCTGGATTCAATTCCCAGTAACGAACACATAAATCTCAAAGCAGATCCTCCTTTCACAGTGTGATTCTGGTTCACTACAATGCAGGAACCTGCTTTTTTCAGTTTGCTTATAAACGTTGGGCAAATAACAATTTAGTTAAACTGGGCCACAAAGTAACAAAAGATTAGTTACTGTGCCATGCCCATTAAAACAGAAACTTTGCAACAACCACATATTTTCTGTCAAAACCTAAGCATTTGGACATGTTCACATTGATCCAGTGCCTGGTTTCATGTTCACTATGTTTCCTTTCTATATTTTCTATTAAGACTATCTGCATGTTTCCAGTTTTTCTAGTTTTCACTTACAATATCCACTCATATTTGACAATTAAGGGAGAGAATTTGACACCAATCATGACTTTCGTGTGGTGGGGAGAGAGGACTTATTTTACAACTCAGAAGAGACTTTTTCAAAGCATCATTGTGTGTGCTAATATTTCACAGATTGCCAGAGTCAGCCAGGAAAAAGGAAAAGAACTTACTGAATGAACATACCATGTTACAGAAAGCAAAAAGTGGGGGGAAAGCTCTACTTACAAAAGGGCACATTTCTACAATTTTATACTGTAGCCTACAGAATATTGAAAATTGGCTTCTCACAGTTCTATACTGCACTCAACCATGCCAGATTGTTTTACAAGAAATTTGTCTCAATTCTAAGGTGATTTTCTTTTCCCACATTTACCCTTAAAAACTAATTTCTTTTTATAATTCAGGGTTGGTAAAAGGTTCAAATGCTAAAAGGGATTTTAGCAAAGCCATTTATTTTCTACTCAGATTAACATTATACAACTAGAATTTGCATACACAGATAATTTGCAGACATTTCTCAATCCTCTAGTGAAGACATTTTTCTCTTTGGTTGATGAACCTCTTTAAAAGCCCAAGCAGAGTATATTGAAACCTGGTTTTAGCATGAGAGGACAAAAAATTTGTTCACAGGTTGCTGTACACAATCATGTCACTATCACTCACTTGATGTGATATATATCCAATATACACCTAACTATGGCTCTTCTTTCATATTTGGGACACTGAGTAAAAAGTTTCCTCTATTCTCTACAGTCTTTGATGAATTATCTCTTCCTGTGACTGCTTTTACTTGCTCTACTGCAGTCTAACAGTGACTTTTTGCCACATTGATAAATTCATAAAAGGACACTTTGCATGGCAAGTGACAAAGAAATATCCTAAGGTTTCTTCAGGTTTAGCTGACAGTCCCTGGATTAAATATTAGTGGGTTTTTAATATTTTTTTAAAAATTTGGGGGACATGTTTTTTAAAAATTTTTTGTTTTTTAGTTGTTAATGGACCTTTATATTTTTTATTTATATGTGGTGCTGAGAATCAAACCCAGGGCCTCACACATGCTAGGCAAGCCCTCTGCCACTGGGCCACAATCCCAGCCCCAGTTTTAAACATTTTTGTTATCGGTTCGTTATAATTATACATAATAGTGGGATTCATTGTGATATTAATTTGGCCAATTTTACTCCCTAGGTCCTCCCCTGTCCCTCTCCTCCTTCTTCCCCCTGATCCCCTTCCTCTACTTGTCTCCCTTCCATTTTTATGAGATCTTTTTCTTCCCTTTTGTTCTCTAGCTTCCACATATGTGAAAAAAGAAACATAGTACCATTGTCTTTCTAGGATTGTTTTATTTCACCTAACATGACTGTTAGCATTTGGTCTTCATCCTTGTATGTTTTGCACTTTGCTTTAATAATGCTCTTATGACATATTTAATTGTGTTTTCTTTTTTTTGGGGGGAGTGCTGGGGATCGAACCCAGCACCTTATGCTTACAAGGCCCAGCACCTTATGCTTACAAGGCAAGCACTCTACTGACTGACCCATCTCCCCAGCTCCCCTTAATTGTATTTTCTAAACTATCTCACTTTCTTTTAGTAGTGTGTTAATGAGTAGGTGAAAAAAATGTGTTCTATTTTTTAAACATCCAAAGACTTAGATCCTGATTTCTGTTAATGACAGAATGTTCCATCCCCATCCATGTTCTTCATGCATGTTAAACCAAAAACTCTTGTCTGAAAGAGCAGATGATCCACAAGCATAAATTCTTTACATTTAAGAAGGGAATGCAGAGGGTTCGAAGGTCAAGAGATATATTTAAGGAGGCCTTTAATTAAAGGATGGTGATTAAAGACAGATAAGAGGTGGCTTCACAGTATCCTGGTGGTGAATAAAACATTGTAATGGCCAAAATTTAGCATATTTCAAGAACTGTTTGCCTTCTTGAATGACACACCATTGGAGGCCTGGAGGCAAGTTGGAGGTATGAGAAAGATAATACTGTTTTCCTAACAGAATCTAAGCTGTGCCTCCATGTGCCTGGGGGACAAATGCACATCAGATTCATTCTGTAAAATAAAGAAATAAATGCAGCTGGGACAATATAGGCAGCATGGCAGTCACCTCTGAAAATGGTGAAATCAGCAAACCTCCCAGATGCAAAACGTGTTAGACCACACAGTATCTACCAATGTCTGAGTTAGTGAGACACAAGATAACACATGACCAGAGTGTACAGATTAGTTAGTGCTACTTATGAGAGGTAAGGTCTACTCGGTGCTACACTTGGAATCCCAACAGTGCCAAAGCTCCCACCATCAGAGTAGTGGTCAGAATCAAAATGTTCTCCTGACATGGAATTTGCTTAGAACTGTGAAGAACAATTGACTTTTTTCTCTTTCCCTGCTGATATTTCCAATGGTACTCTTGGTCATCCACAGAAATGGCTATGACCCATTGCAGAGGGGAAAATTAATGCCCTGGGGAGCTACCAATCAGAACCTTGAGGAAAACACCTGACCTCTCTTCCATGAGCCTCTAGTCTTTTGCGTATAACATGAAAATAATGCAAGTTATTTGCTTTGTAGGACTGCTTTGAGAACTGAACAACATTCAGGCACAAGTAGTGCCAGGACACAGTGTGTGGCCCAATCATTATGAGTTTATTCCCACTAGTCCATATTCAATCCTTACCTCCAAGTTTTTGACTTTGGAGTCAGCTCAGATTGTCCTTTTTTACCAGATATTTTGATTGCTGACCCAACAGCTTTATCTAAAAATGCCCAATGGCAATAAAACCCAACCAGTCCTACAGCCAGGAGTGAATATGTGACCAATTCTGCCCAATTATACATAGGGACATTGGATTGGGCATTTTGTAGAAGAGGCTGGTTCTTAAAACTAGAAGCATGAGAAAAGAGGATGGTGGCACCTACAATGTGGTAGAGATACCTAGAACTGTTGCAGATGTTTGGACAAGCATGAAGTCATAGAGTCAATATACTGAAAATAGTTAAGCAGGTATATGAAAACTTTGGTGTCCTTGAGGCATCACTGAGCAGTTTATCCAATGCAAGCATACTTCTAGATTTATCAGAGGAGAAAAATGTAAGGTCCTGGTTGTTTATAATATTGGCTCTAAACTTTAGCTGCATAGGCAACACATTTGAAGGTAACTTTTAGAAGTACTAATGTCCTAGCCCCATATCAAGAAATTGTGATTTCGTTAGTATGTATTGTGGCTTTGGACATTTTTAAAAACATTCTGTTATAAATAGGTGTCAGTCACATGAGTAGATGTAATATTAAGAGGAATGTGTGTACAACTCACACAGCTTCATCAATTAATCACAGTTGAGCAATCTTATTTCATCAAAATCCTCACCAATTCCAACCAATCCACAGGTTATTTTGAATCTAATCCTAAATATCATATCACTTAATAGAAGATGGTTTCGGTATGTGTCTGTAAAAGATGTAAACACTTTAAAAATACAGTAGCATAATCAAGTGTAAAAACTTAAACAGTTCCTAAATATTTTATTTTCCTTTTCTTTCTTTATGTTTTTTAAGACAGGTTCTTGTTTTGGTGCCAGGCTGGTCTCTAATGCCTGGCCTCAAGTTTTCATCCTGTCTCATTCTCCCACATATCTGGAACTAGTCAGGAATTTCCCCAAATATCTTCAAGCACTCATTCCTAGTTCAGTTGTCCAATTGTTTATAAATATTGATTTTTCAACTCAGGATCCAATTTAGTTTCATGCATTATAACTTGTTGATAGCCTACTAAATTTCTTTTGATCTATAGATTGTAGCTGCTCTATTTCGTTTTTCTTAACAATTTTTTGTTGAAGAAGTTTGGTCTTTTATTTTCTACAATCCCTTATAGTCAGGATTTTGTTGACATTCTCCCCTTGTCATTCAACATTATCTCTCAGTCTCCTATTTTTCCTAAAATCAATTGTTCAAGACAGAGCCCATTATATTCAAGTTTGCTTTCCCCCCTATTTTTAGCAAGAATACTTCCCAGGTCATACAATATACTTTTCGTGTCAATACACAAAATGCCTGATTACCTCTTTTTTATGATGCTAGCAGTCATTGATGATTATTGCCTAGATTCAGTGTTACTACAGATATGAAGATACTTCACTTATCCTTCTTCATGTGTTACCCAGTTATAACCCTCTAAAGAATCTTTCCCTTATTAACTCTTTGGTGACAGTAGATAGTATGCAGTTTGAAGGACAATTTTTATTCCTTACTTTCTTTTGCCAGTTATTTATTGTAAATAATAAATTTATTCTCTCACACTTTTAAAGATGACCACAAAATATACTTTATAACCATAATGAATATAATATTTAAAACAATATATTTAAGTCTATTTAATTATCATTCTTATAAGTGCTCAGAATGTCCTGTTTTAGGTATTGAGGCTCTTCAGGTTGGCTCTTGAATCCTCTCTACATGACCCCAGTAGTCTTTGATTACTTTCCACTTTCTGGTACAAAAGGTTGTTCAAGGCTCACTTTATACATTTCCTGATATAAGCTAATGCAATCTTGATTTTTTTAGTGCAACATGTTTTCTAGGGGGTAAAATCATGGGGCTTGGCTGTATGCTACTAAGTTCATCATGTTTTCTAGTCCCTTGTAGAGAATAGAGCTAAGAAGTATGTATTTTTTAAAGAATATACATCATGTGAGTTCATACTGATAATTCCCATTGAAATTCAGGACTCCAGGATGTGTTCTTTGTGTCACTGATCTTCAGTATATCCTTACTCTGAAGTCACAAATCCTGACTCCCAATGACACCAACAAAACAACTCAGTGTAATCCCATACTTTACACCTAAGAATTTCTTTAAAAGAATGCCAACTCTGTCTTTAAAAATACTAATTCTGAAAACAGTTTAAAAACTTCATGTGGTTCTCCTGATCCTCTGGTTATATCTCACTTGGAATGTACAGAACAAATATCTATATTTTAAAATCATTCAAAATTATTTCTCTCTTGTAATGCCACAAACTGCACAATAAAGTTCATTCAGTTCACTTTTGTTTTCATTGATAAAAATAATTTTTAACTTAATTACTTTTTATAAATATGTGGAAGGTTTTCATAGTACTAAAGTCAAATGTACAAAACAACATAATTTAGCAATCTCCCTTGTCATTTTGTC
Source organism: Sciurus carolinensis (assembly GCF_902686445.1). Classification (NCBI taxonomy): domain Eukaryota; kingdom Metazoa; phylum Chordata; class Mammalia; order Rodentia; family Sciuridae; genus Sciurus; species Sciurus carolinensis. The sequence goes on from NC_062232.1 coordinate 42,469,827, forward strand.
CTTCCTACTCTGTACCCTCTCTCTCCAATAGGTATAATTTTTAGTTTGCTGATTATGGTTTAATCATATATGTATTCATTCATGATATTTCATAAATGATAATGTAGTATGCTGTTTTCCACAGCTTGATTTTTTTCCACTTATCAATTGTGTTAGTCAGCTTTTTGTCACTGTGACCAAAATACCTGACAAGAATAATTTATAGAGGAGGAAAAGTCTATTCTATGCCCATGGTTTCAGACATTCTGTCTGGGATTTACTCACCCCATTGCTCTGGACCTGAGGTGAAGCAGAACATCATAGCAGAAGGATGTGGTAGAGGAAAGTTCCTCAACTAATGCAGCCAGGAAGCAGAGAGAGTGAAAGAACAAGGAGCTAGGGACAACATAAATCTCCAGGGGTATGCACCCAGTGACCTTCTTCCTCCAACCACACCTCACCTGCTTACAGATACCAATTATCCATTCAAATTATTAATCCATCAAGTGGATTAATTCACCGATTAGGTTACAGCTCTCATAATCTAATCAATTCACCTCTTAATATTCCTGCATTGCCACCTGAGCTTTTCTGGGGACATGGCATACCCAAATCATAATATCAGTATGTGCTAAAAAGTATACCAAACAAACATAGAAATAGACTTCATTCCTTTTTATTGCTACATAATATTCAATTATTTTTCAAATCTTTTATCCATGGATATCTAATCACTCTAGTTTTTACAGTAACACATATTGCTGAAGTTAGCAACACTTTCATACTTTCCCAGTGTTTCTTTGATTTTGAAACTTGGGATTTATTGGTCAAAAAGTATATGTTAAATACTGCCTAAGTATCCTCCATAAAATTTTATCACTTTGCAGGTAGTTTGTCCTTTTAAAAAACTCCCCAGGTAATTCTGTGGTTCTGCAAGAGTTGAAAGCCACTGATTTATGTCTCTTGTTGGTTGGTTTTTGATCTGTTCTGTTATTGAAGCTTAAAACCTAAAGTAAATGGTAATAACTTAATGTAAAATTGACAGTTGGAATCTTCCTTCTAGATCCAATATTAGAAAGCAAGGACTGCTGCATATATCTTTACAACCACAGTGGCTAGCACAAGGGCCTAGTACAAAGCACATACTTTCAAATATATCACGAGGGTTGAATGAAGCACTGACGTGTAATGACATCATAGTTGGTTGGATTCTTATAAAAATGTTACCGTGCCTTCCCCTGCATCAGATATTTCATTCTCTGAAGACATGAGTAGTAATTATTCATATATCAATGTAGCAAACATTTATTTAGAGTATACCATATAAGGGCAGTGTTCTAGATGGTGTAGATAGAAACAAAAAGGCAAAAGTCTATGTCCCTGTGGAGTTTACATTTTAGTGTGGAGAGTGATATTAAAAAGTGTAAATAAAAAGAATCAATAAAAAAATACAATTTGAATTTTAGCAGAACAGTGCCAAGTGTTAAGAAGAAAATCAAAGCAGTATAGTAACAATAAGACTCAAAGATTTTTAAATTTATTTTAAAGTTGTATAGTCTATTTTAAAATCAACAAATAATAGTAAAATCAGCTAAAATTTTAGCAGCAGCAATCTACAAAAAAACAGGAAGATAACCTAAAGGATAAGTACAAATTCCTAGGGCAAAAAAATATCTTGTCAAAACTAACTTCCTGAAGAGATGGGACCCTTATTGAAATCAATTTCTATAGAAGAAATAGGGATATTTATTAGGGAATTTTCTAAAAGCACCAGGCCTTAATATTTCCATAAAATTTTACCCCAAATTTAAGCAACAACTATTCATAATGCTATACATTATTATTCTCAATGCTACACCAAATATCCCAAAGCACAAAAAGAGAAAAATTCAAATTATTTTTATGAAACAAACATAACCTTGATACCAAAACCTGATAAAGGTATAATAAAATAAGGTTATAGACCAATTTCAATTAATAACATTCATGCAAATCTCCTAAATTATGTGTCAGTGAACAGAATCAAATGCCACATTAAAAAATGTAGTACATTATGAACAAGTGGGATTTATTCCAGGCAATCAGTGGTGATTTAATAATTAGGGGATGTATTAATATAATTCACCTTATAATAGTGTTGCTGGGGAAAAACTTAAATAAACCCTCTAGCTTCACTTGCTCTTAGTTAAGTTAAAAATCACTAATTTTGGAGGTCACGCAGCTGGGAAATACATTAATCTCCCACTGGCTTTGCTGTAGACAGCACCTCTGATGTGGGTTATGGTGATAACGGTTGCCTAGGCTACTCTTCAGGGAGCTGAAGGCCGTGTCTGCTGAAAACACTTGACTCTTCATTTGGGCCTGTCTGAAGGGTGACGGAAACACAATTAAAATGCTTGACCTCTCTGTCCTCATTTTATACCTGTCTCCTTTTTTGCCTTAACCTTTGGGTCAGCTTCTACTCAGCTCCTCGTGTAGACATGTTGATCGTTTGAGAAATGTTTTGTCCAAATCTATAGTACAGAGTTAACTTGACCTAGACTTGCCTAATCTTTCTCTCTCCCCACTTTAAGGCTAAAGACACCTACTACCTGCCATGACCAGAAACATCAAACCATGAAAGAACTGAAAAGACTTGGCACCTGAGTTCCTGAAAGATCTATACCTATTTCCAGAAAAGACATGAATCGTCTTCCTCTTTATTAACCCATCTCTCTCCCTCTTTATTTGTAGCCTATATCTGTAACCCCTGGAATTGGGAAGCTATTTTGTGAGCTACACTCTCTCTTCTCCATTCTTTGGACACTCAATAAAGTCTCTCTTTCTCCTCAATATTTACCTTTCAGACTGTTGGTTTTTCTGGGGGATGAGCTTCTGAACCTGGGTTCAGTGACAATGGGTCTAAGGAGAAATTTTACATGATAAACTAGAAATTCTTAAAAGCATTCAATAAAATTCAATGCTTTCAGAAAATTAAAACAAAATAAAATGAAAAACATTAAGTAAATGATGGGCAATTTGTAGATAATATGCATGTGTGTATATATAATAAATATGTGATATACACACAAAGGAATTATTCATAATATGTAAATATCAATAGCAAAGTAAATACTAAAATTCCTAATGAGAAACACTGGAACATTCCTGCTAAGTTCAAAAACTAGGAAAGACTTGTCCACTGTCTCAACTCTTCATATTATTGTGGAACTATTAGGGAGCACATTTAAAAAACAAACACTACAAAACAATTACAGGTATAAGAAGTACAAAAATTGTAATTTTCTGTATTCATAATTATGTGATATTCTATTTGGACAACTTGAGAAATATAAACACAAACTGACATAAACAACAAAAGATTTAATAAATTTAGGAGATTTAAATTAATATATAAAATCTATTACTTAAACAATAATGAGAAATAAAATATAATGGAAGGGAACATCTCATTTATAATAGTAGCAAGATAACATTCTTAGGAATAAGTGTGACAAGTAATGTGGTAAAGTTATGGGAGGAAAACTTTAAAAATTTCTGAAAGCTATTAAAAGGAGGGAAAATATTCCTTGGTCATGAATGGGAAAACTCAATATCTTTAAGATGTCACTTAGTTTATAAATTTAATGAAATCTTAATTAAAATTACCAGCACAGTTTTTCTACGGAGGAAAAATCAATTTTGAAGTTCATCTGGGGGAGGCAAGCAAAAACAACTACAACAAACACTGAATAAAGGCTGGGGAGAGTGAAGGTTGGAGTGGAGTGGGGATAGGTTGGGCAATGGGTGGGCGACAGTTAAGTAGGAGGATAAGTCCTGGTGTTCTATAGATAATGTACTACATATTTAAATGAATAAAAAAGATTTTGAAAATTTTCACCACAAAGATATGATGAATGTATGAGGAGATTTATCAGTACCACATAAATAAATAAATAAATAAATATTAGGAGATTAACACAATCAGTAATAGGACATAGCATTAAATCTAGAAAATACAACTGGTATTGGCAGTTGAATAAAGAAAATAGTGAAACATAATAGAAAGGTTTGAAATACACCCATATATATGGAAAATTAATATATAATAATGGTGACATAACATATAAGTTGGAAAACATTTTTAATAAATACTGTTGGGGCAAATAACCACCTGGTAAAACAAAAGATTAATGAATCAATTCATACTATAAAAAGAAAATTTTCTAATGTTTTTGTGTGTACGTGTGGTGCTGGTGATCAAACCCAGGGCCTCATGCATTCTAGGTCTAAATGGTTTAGAGACCTAGATGTTAAAAATGAATCTCTTTAATATTAGAAGAGAACCCAGATATATTCCATAATAACTTGTGAGTGTAGAAAGGACTGTATCAAGAAATCAGAATTCAGACACAAAGAAAAAATTGATAAGTGGACTCCCTAAAATAAAAATGAAATGTTTTATCTTTGCAAAAAAGTGAAAACAAAAAGAATATGAGCAAATGATATGAAAGATAAAGAGCCAATGTCCTCAAAAAATGTAAAGGGTTCTTTAAAGCCAAATGAAAATGTCCATAAACCCATTACATGAATTGGCAAAATACCTGAACAAGTAATTTGCAAAATACATAGAAATGGCCGTGAAATATATGAAAAGATGTTAAAATTTATTCATAGGAACAGAAATGTAAACTTAATTACATTGAATTAACATTTCTCCCCTGTCAGGTTATCTGTTGACTGTTTTTATTTTTTGTGAGTCACAAACCATTATCTCATACATTCATTATTTTCATTTATATGTACACTAATAAATTAGTCTTAATGAAGCCACCTATAAAGTGGAACTCCTGGGTAGAAAGTGTTCAAATCAGCACTAGCTAGAAATTTCAGTTCATTTCAGTCACAATATATGGATGGGTACTCTCCAGCGGTTTGGGAAGCAATTGGTGTCTCCATCCAGTACATTTTCATTAAACAAATGATCCATCTGTGCACACACTTGCTAATGATAGTAAAAATTTCAGAAGTAACTGTTTCCCAATTATGGAGCGAAATAACACATAGGGTAGTGAGTATCATTGGAAAAAGAATTCTGTTGGCTCTATTTTTTCATTCTGAACTGACAAAGGAGAGGGTGCCGGCTGCTGAGGAGAAGCTGCTTTTGGTGTGTCAAGTCTGAATGAGACTGGGTCAAGTGCATGAGTTACCATGGCAACAATATGATCAGGATGCATCATCTCCCATAGCAACTGCATTGAGGGGGGACTAGTGTCTGAGTAGAAGCTTTCTCTCTGAGTCAGACCTTATTTGAATCCATATCTAAAGCTACACCCTAGGGTGGTAGTTACAAGGATACATGGAGAAAACAAAGAACCACAGAGTCTAGAATTACAAATGTCACAGAAGCAGTTTCATCAGTTTTAAAACCCTAGAACCCAAGATGACTACAGTGAAGTGTGGAACAGCAACCTTAAGCATGACTGAAATACCTAATGGCCAAGCATGAGAGTATCCCATACAGAAAACAGACTAATATTAAGGTTAAAAGTAAAAATAAATGTACTTTTATTCTAAGGCTGTCCCCATCGTCTGCTGTGTACACACCACACTCATCAAATGCTTCCTACGTGATGATAGAACCACAAAATCAAAGTTGACACTACAACTCTGTTGTTTTCAAACTAATTCATGTACAATTAACATGGAGAACTTGAAGAAGTCCCTAAACTGGGATTATTAGTCACTCGAATTTTTTCATTTCCTACCAATACAGTTATGATAATAAAATCAGGTGAAGAAACCTCAATGAGTATAGAATTATCTGCTATCCAAGCACAAGAGCAGCCCATCCAGAAAGTAGTTTAAATTGAAGGTTAAATAAAAGCTGAAAAGAGTATCTTTATCCATGAAGGCCAATATGATAGCAAGCCACCCATGAATACATCTGGACAAAGCCTGAACAAATTCTCTCAGAGTGATAAGGTAAATAAGGAATTGTTTAGTTCCCCTGAATTTTAACAATACATCTTAAGCAACAGTCTATCATTAATTAATCATGGGTGCAAAAATGTTACACATCCTAGAATTTTCATGCTTCAAAATGGACACAATCTTGTGTCGAGCTCATTTTACCATGTCACAGGACAGAAAGTTTGAAGCCCTATGTTAGAATTCAGAAAATTGAACTTTGGCAAAAAAAGATGATCATCACCAAAAGTCTTTGATATGGATGACCAAATCCCACACCCTCATTGGTCTTCAAAGTGCACACCACATACTGAGCTAAGAACATTGAAGTTAAGAAGCAGAGAAGAGACACCTGGAGATTTACTGACCAACTACTCCCATAGGAGAGCTGGCATTATAGCTGAAGAGGACATATGTAAGTATCAGGAGACCAGAGCTCTGCAAGGTTCTGGGAAGTAGAGCAGTAGCAAACGACCACATGGACTAGCACAGGGCAAACACCGGGAGTGTGAATTAATGGTCCTGTGAAGAGATCAATTTTGCAAGTTCGAGGACAATCAAATCCATGAGCTGAACTGAGGACACTGGCTCCCCAACAAAGTACAGAGGTCCAGTAAGGAAGGGTAAGCCACAGCTCTTCCATCTCCAAACGTAACACTCAAATAACACCAACGGGTAATCTCAGTTTTAAACATCGAGTGGAGGAATAAGGTGATGTCATCATATAACCATCAAGTGTGATGTCAATACGCCTAAGTCATTTAGCATACTTTCAGCACACACATGCTAAGCACCTGGTTTGTGACTCTCTTGTGTTCTAGGAGGCAGATTCAGAATCTGAGTTTGCATCATGAAGGCAAAATTCACAAGTCCCTAAGAATAATAACAGACATATTTAAACACATGAAATGTGATTACATTTGGAGCCCATACTAGATCTACAGGAAAAAGACCTCCTTTCTGTCATTATGCAGTTCTAGATCTTGGAAATTGCTAAGTGAAGATTTTAAGTGTACTCACCACTACAATGGTATGTATGTGAGGAAATGCATATGCTAATTGGCTTGATTTAGCGAATCCATAAAACATATTGCACAGATAAATACATATTTCAAAACATTTTTGAAATGTTTCAAAACATTTTTGAAATATTTCAAAACATTTTGCACAGATAAATACATATGATTTTTGTCAGTTAAAAATAAAAAATTTTAAGTGCTGAGAATAAACTCATTAACAAGGGAATCGAAAAACATATCACTCTACACATGACCTATGACCTAAAACATGTGGATCACAAACAGGGGTTGAGGGAAGATTCTCATCAGAGAAGAATTGCATCTAACTATTGAAAATGGGTACACAGAGTTCAGACACCCACAGTTTGAGCCTCAAGTGACACAAGTGATGTAGGCAGTGACCACCAGAACGTGCTTGCATTACACAGCAGAGACATCCACAGAGTTCCCTGATGGACTGAAGCAATACTGCCTCTGAGGAAGAGATCACTCCAGAGTGTGATGAAGATTCTAGACCTAACTCCCAGTTTACATGGAAGGCAGGAAACAGAGGAATGAGTTAAACAATGCCAGTGAATGGAAATCAGCAAAATTCAGCAGGGGGACTCTTCAAAACAAAAGACTCACTTCTCACAAGAAAGGGGACAGGAAGGGTGAATTCTACAGAGGATTAACAGGCACTTCAACCAATTGCAATGCAGCAGACAAGGGCAAATCTGGAGTTGGTAAACACATTAGTATTTACAGGACAACATGGACACATTTTCTGTGAATTAATTTGAAAACACTAAGGAATCATTTGTGATAGTTTAGAATCAATAGTGGTATGGATTATATTTTTAAAGCAGCATTTTAAGGTGTCTTTTCCTTTGAGGGATATATTTTGCAGTATATATGGATTAACTGACTTGCTGTCTGGAGTTTGCCTGAAACCAACCTGGAAGACAGGGGACATTAGCGTTTGTAGATGAAATAGGATTGACCAACGCGATTCGTGAAGGGAAGTGTTGCCTACACATGGCTTTCTTATGATGTTAAAGCTTGTCATGTGTCTGCTTCTCATTTCTTACAACAGAAATTTTTTTTTTGGTACTGGGAATTGAACCCAGGGGCACTTAAACACTGAGACATATCCCCAGGACTTTTTGTTTTAATTTTAAGACAGGGTCTCCCTGAGTTGCTTAGGGCCTTGCTAAGTTGCTGAACAGGCCTTAACTTGCAATGCTCCTATGTCAGCCTCCTGAGCTGCTGGGATTACAGGCATTTGCCACTGCAAGGCCAGAAAACATTTTAATTATCTTAAGCCACCACAATATAAACTAATGAAACAAGTATTTCTGGGAATGAGGTCAGGACACTTGTATTTCTAAAACTTATTTTCCAATGAGTAAGGAAACATTTAGAGACAATGATACCAAAGCCTTTCCCTTTTCTTCTTGTGATGGGAAGCCTGGAGATGCACTTGCACTGATTCAGTTGGTCAGAGATGCCACAAGGACACTGAGGCTTCCATCCTCCAGATCAAGTATTTTTAACTAGTTGACTCTTGGGATTTTCACAGTATGGCTGCAACATCTCCAGTCTTCCCTATCACATTTCAACTGCCACCATCCTCTCTCACATTCATCCCTCTCATTGTGAGACAACCTCTTCTACAGAAGCTCCAAACACATTCTCGGTGTACCTCTTTGGGCAGAACTGAGTCTCATGTTCACCCCTAGCTGCAGGGGAGATGGGAAAAATCATCATTTGAAAAGGGGAAAGTGATAGCTATGAATCATTTGGAAAAATCCTAAATTTCCCCTGAGATTAGACATATTGCTTCTTTGAACATAAATAGGGATTTTATTTCTTTTTCTTTTCTTTCTTTATTTTAACCCTTGGGGACTTGTAAGTGAGGCTGTTGGGCCATCAATCAACAAATTCTGTCAGATGGCAGAAGCAGATCTTGTAGAGTCAGAACCACTGTCAGGCTAAGGTTAGAATATGGACTGAAGGGAATAAACTCACAAGGACTGAGCCTCAGTCCACGTCCAGGCACAAAGTGCTACATTTTTCAGTCCCCACAATGATCCTACCGAAAAATAACTGGCATGTTCTCCATTTATACATGGAAGACTACAGAATCACAGAGATTGGATCAAGTACCCTGAATGATGGCTTCCTGTGCATCAGGTTTCCCCTGTGCCATGGACCATATTCACTTCCGAGCTTTGCCCAGATCACTGAGGCAAACAAGCATATGAGAAGGGAAATAGGTCCATCATTCGTACAAAATAGTGGGAGACTTATCCCATGTCACGAAGGGGACATATTTTGCTGGCTAAAAGACTAAAATAGTAAGACTAAAATAGTAGCTCTGAACTGAGACTTCTCTATCTTGTTCTTGCCACATATGATGTGTGCTAGGGTCACAAGTGGTCAGTGCATTCACAAGAACTGTTACGCAGTGATACATGAGTGCAGGGCCCAAAGCTCATGTTCACAGCCCCAGGGGACTTAATGACCTTTCCACACTCAGGTCCTGTCATGCTCATTGAGTTGGCAGCATGATTGACCACCTAATCACAGGAATGAATCTAAGGAGCATTTGTTCCCAGGATCTCCTTCAGTGCCCAGCCCAGGTCCTGCCAGAACATCAAGGAAACTTCCAACAATGTTTTCCACATGTCTCAAAATATGTCTTCATGCAAATAACAGCATGCCATCCATGTAGGTAAGTGCTCTTCTTGATTATTTTGACTTTATTTTTCCAACATGTTTTATGCACACACACACACACACACACACACACACACACACACACAATCTGACATAAAAATCTACTCTTATACCTGAGGAAATTAGAAAAATGAGTACAAATTAAATCTAAAGTAAGCACTAGAAAATAGATTATATCATTGGAGCAAACATCAGTGATGTTGAAAAGAAAAAGTCAAAACTGCATAGTCACAAAATCAAAAGGTGGTTTTTAAAAAATGATCTATAAAATTGGTAAGTTTCTGTCCAGGCTAACTAAGAAAGCAACGGAAGATACAAATGACTAATATCTGAAATGAAAGGAAGACATAAATACAGATCACATGGACAGCAGAAAGTCATATTCAAAGAATGATCCTTCAACAAATTTGATAACCTTGGTAAAATGGACCCATGATTTGAAAGAGGCAATCTGCTGAAACAGTATATGTGAATAGGTAGGTGTATACCTATTAAAGATATTACATCTATAATTAATAACCTTCCCAAAGAGAAATCATCAGGCCAAGAATGGGTCATTGGAGAGTTCAATCAAATGTTTAACGAAGAAATCATACTCATGCTTTATGATTTCTTTCAGAGAAAATTAGAAAGAATATTTCTAATGTGTCTTGCAAAGTCAGCATCACCCTATAGTAATACCTGGTAGAGAAATGATAGGAAAGAAGATCTATAAGTGCATATTTCTAATGACCATAGACACAAATGTCCTGAATGAAATATTAGCTGATTGAATCAAACATATATAAAAATAATTATATGTATTAATTTTGTGAGATATATCCTATTCATGTAGGATAGATCAACATTTGATAATCATGTAATTCATCATATCAACGGAATAAGGAATCAAATTCCTGAGATCCTATAAAGATGCAGATAAATTATTTGACAATACTCAACACCCATTCATGATAAGAAATGCTCAATTAACAGGAAATAGGTAATATCTTACTCAACTTGATAAAAAAAATCTATAAATACCTATAAGTAACATTAAACTTAGTGGCAAGAACCTTGAAGCTCTCATATTAAGAATACAACAAAAGCAAGTTATCACCTCTCAACATTCCTTTTCAACATCTTACCGGCTCTTCTAGCTGATTCATAAGAAGAGGAAATAAATTGTATAATGATTTGGAAAGAAGAATAAATGTGCATTTTTTTCACAGATTATGCATTTGTGAAGAAAATTCCAAATGGTCCAACAGACCCCTTAATGAAAAATTATAAGCAAGATTGCAAGATACAGGGCTTAGATATCAAAGTCAACTCTTTTTTTTTAATCTCCAAGTAATGTATATGTAAAATTTGAAATTGAAAACAAAGTACTATTCACATTAGCACTTCCCAAAATGAATCAATTATGTATACATCTAGCAAAGATATTCCATCTCAACAGGTGTGCTAGCACACTGCAGTAATCCTAGCTACTTTAGAGGCTGAGAGGCAGGAGGATCGTAAGTTCAAAGATAGCCTGGGTAATTTAGCAAACTCTGGTCTTAGAAAATTAAAAAATTAAAAGGACTGGGGGTGTATCTCAGTGGTAGATCATTTGCCTATCATATATGAGGCCATGGAGTCAACCTCCTACCACAAAATGAATGTGCCTGATGTATATGATGAAAGCAATAAAATCTGTTGAAAAAGATCAAAGAAGAACTAAATAAATGAAAAGATATCCCATGTTCATGTATAGAAACACTCAATATTATCATGATGTCAGTTCTTCCCAACTAGATCTATAGATTTATGTTTTTTAAACTCTCTCTCTTTTTGTTTTTTTGTATCAGGTATTGAACCCTGGGGCACTTAATCATTGGGCCACATCCCCAGTCCTGTTTTGTATTTTACGTAGAAACAGAGTCTTGCTGAGTTGCAAAGTGCCTTGTTTAGTTTTTGAGGCTGGTTTTGAACTTGTGATCCTCTGGCTTCATCCTCCCAAGTGGCCAGGATTACAGGTCTGTGCCACTGCACCTGGCTCCAAGCCTTTTTATGTTTTATTTTAAGGCAGAGTCTCCCTAAGTCGCTCAGGGCTTTGCACGTTGCTGAGGCTGGCTTTGAACTTGTGATATTAGCCTTCCAAGCCACATGAATTACAGGTGTGCTCCACCATACCTGTTTTCAATATTATAAATCTTCACCCTCAGAATAGGCATGCAGTGGTACTTCATTGTTTTAATTTGCATTTCCCCAATGGTACATAATGTTGAGCATTTTTTCATATGCTAATCTTCTGTTTGTAATCTTTTGTGAAATGTTTGTCAAGATCTCTGGCTCAATGTTTTAATCATTTTGTCTTCTTATTGTTGAGTTTAAATAGTTATTTGTATATTTTAGATAATAGTCCTTTATCAGACATGATTTTGGCAATAATTCCCTCCAATTCTATGGATTGTGCCTTTAATTCTCTTGAAAGCCTCTCACACAACAGAAATTTTTAGTTCAGCTTATTAATTCTTTCATAGATTATGCCTTTCCTATAATTTCTAAGATATCATGGACAAACTAATGTCATTTAGATCTTCTCCTGTTGTCTTTAAGAAGTTTGACAGTTTTGTGTTTTACATTCTAAGTCCATGATCAAGTTTGAGTTTATCTTTATGGTGTATAACGCCTGTGTCTGCATGCATTTCTTTTTCTATATTTGGATGTCAAGATGTTACAATAAAAAAAAAAGATATTCCATATCATTATTGAAAAAAAAGAAAAACATGTTTGTTCTCATATGTTGAACTTGACCTCTTGTCAAGTGCATTTATTATATTTATGTATATCCATTTCTGGTTGCTCTACTCTGTTACAATTTGTCTTTTTTTCTGTTGTTTCATGGATATGTGGTGTCTGGATTGCTGTAGCTTTTATATTAAGGCTTAATATAATGTCAGATAATGTCAGTTGTCCAAATTTATTCTTCTCTTTCAATATTTTATTTACTGTTTTTTGACCTTTTTATTGCTATATATAAATTTAAGGATAATTTTGTCAATAGCCACAAAATGTCATGATGGGTTTCTGTTCTTTCATGGATATGTGACTTAAATCTATAGCTCTAGCCTGGTACAGTGGCACAGACCTGTAATCCCAGTGAAATGAGCTATTAAGTCATGAAAGGATATGAAGAAAATGTGAAAGCACACTGCTCAGTGAAAGAAACCATTCTGAAAGACTACATATTGAATGAATCCAAGTATATGGCACTCTGGATATGGCAACGCTATGGAGACGTAAAAAGATAATTTCTTGCCAAAGTTTTAGAGTCTGGATGGGATGAACAGATGAATTTTACAGCAGCGAACCTACTTTCCATGTTTCTCTAATGGACACATGTCATCCATTTGTTCAAGCTCATAAAATGTATCCCAAGAGTCAACCCTAATGTAAGTTATGGACATTGGGTGATAATGACATGTGAGAAAATTACACAGTTTCATCAATTATAACAAAGGTACCAGTCTGGTTGGGACATATTGATAAAAAGGAAGATTGTGCACATGTGTGGCAGGCGATATGAGATATCTCTGTACCTTCCAGTCAAGTTTGCTGTGAACATAAAACTTCTCTAAAAATAAGCTCTATTAAAAAATCTTTAGGAGTTTGTTCAGGAACCATAAGTGTCTGAAGGTTCCCAGGGTCAGATGCCGACATTCTACCTGTGGATAGTAATTACAAAGTCCAGACTGTGTTTAGCACACACTGAAGACTGCCAGGTATTAGCCAGGTATTAGCTGCCATTTTAACCATTACCTGTTCTTGTCCTTTCCATGCAAATGGTGTCTCTCTCACATCTCAGGAATGAACCCTACACTCCTCTCTACACTTTCTGCTTGGCCTTTTGTTTCTAATAGTGTTAAACTCCAATGTTGTATTCTTAGTTTCAGATATTTAATTTTTAGTTCTTCTTCATTTTTCAGTGAATCCTTTTGATTGATTTTTAAATTCCAATTTTCTGATGAAATTTCAATATGTTATCCATATTCTTATACATATTCATGATAAATTATTTCACTATCCAAGTCTGATAACTCCAATATTATGGTGTTGTTGGTACTTTTATTTTATCTTTTCACTGAATTTTTTTTTTTTTGGGTGGTGCTGGGGATCGAACACAGGGACTTGTGCTCACAATGCAAGCACTCTACCAACTGAGCTATCTCCCCAGCCCATCTTTTTACTGAATTTAATGTCAGGCATTGTGTACAAAAAAGTTCCAGGTTCTGCATGATGCTACTTCTCTCCATAGAAGATTCACCTTTTATCCTAGCAGATTGCTAGTGCAGGATTAATTGCATTGATCCCATCAGGGACTTAGCTGACACAAGGATGCTTCACACTTTATAAGATTTCATCTACCTTTAGTTTCCCTGCCCAGGTCACAGCTCCCAGAGGCTCCAGTTGAGGATCTAGGTGTTTCCTGGGGATCCTCTTTTGGGTGAGTTTTGAACTCAGGTCTTTATCATGTAACACCAAGGGACTGCTAAGAAGTTCATTGAGGCTTTTAACTGCTGTCTGTTGAGCATCTTGGTTACAGGTTCTCTATAGCTTAAGTGTGGACAAATGCCTCAAGGAAGAAATACACCCCATACAGGTGTATCAGTTTTGTCTTTCTATTTTCTGGGATCTTGAATCTCAATCATTAACTTGTTTGGAAGTGTGACTTTCCACTTTTGTTTCCCTGGCCCCATGTGTTTTCCAAATAGCTACTGTCATTTCTGCTGCTTAGTGAGTGTTTTGTCCATGGAATGCTATCCTCTAACCCAGGGCAGTTTAGAATCCAGCAAATTCTCTGAGGGCAAAAGCGCCATGAAATTGTTGTATATTTTAACCACATTATTTTTGGAAAGTTATTTAAATTTTATGTGCCCTTGTTTCTTCATACACACAATAAAAGAAACATCTCCTTCATTTAGCTACAATGAGGATTAACCTAATAGGTTTAAAGCATTTAAAACAATGACATGAAAAGCACTCTACAAATTTTTTCCCTCTTTATTGTCACATAGGAAGTACTCCAGGATACATTTTTAAATGAAAAAAGTCAAGGTCCACAACAGTTTGGTATTTAATTATAGTATAAGATGGGAAATGATTTGCATATAGGTATACCTCTAGAAAGGTACATAAAGACCTGCTGGAAAATAAGGATGTTCTTGTGGGAGGGACTCTGGGTGGTCAGCAACAGGGATGAACTGAGTCTTTTGCATATTTTTGAAATTTTTGAATTTCATATCATGTACAAATCACTTACTAATTGTTTTGTCTCTGTTAAAGTAAAGAATAGGAAAAAAAGAAACAGGAAGACTTTGCAGATATGCAATCCTAACTTTGTGACCCTTCCCTACCACGTAGGTGAAACTATATAATGTGGGGCCTTGTACACAATGAAGATGAGGAGCCCCATGTTAAAAAGCAGGAAAATCTTTGTTTCCTTCTTTATGAAGTCTGTCTTTGGATCTCTTATAGTGTTTTACTTGCTATTGAATGCCATGCTTCCTTGAGTATGGGGATATACATAGTGTGAGTGAAGGTCCTCAGGGGAGTCTAGGGTCCTTGCTCATGACTTGGACTCTCAATCCTTCTCATTTCTGCACTTACACCCAGACTCTGTCCAGAGTGCAGTATAACTAGAGTCACATGGTGGGGAGGGAAGAGGATGCTGGCGGTGAGTGGGAAGCCAGGAGGAAAGGAGTGGGTGAGAGCTGGACACAGGCTGGACTGAAGCTCTTCTTAGTCCCCAGCACATACTTAATTGACCCATCAGACCTCACCTACAAAACGCAGAAAAATAGAAAAATAGGTAAGAATTGAAAACAGCAGGACTAACTCCCAAGCTCAGGGACCCATTCTGAGTATGGGACCCTGTGGGAATACAGAAGTTTCAGGTCAATGAAACTAGCCCTACTACCCTGTCCTACTTGTACACCATCATTTTACTTTTCTGGGCCCTCAGCTTCTTCTTTAGTAATTTGGAGATTGCAAAAATAAAACCTCATAGGGCTTTTGTGAAACTTAGATACTATAGGAAAGTGATTAGCATAGTAACTGGCACAGTGTAAGAAATAACATGTTAATATAATTATCATATGATTAATGAGACTATAATTGGTATTATATTACTAACAGATAGTAAATATTATTTATGGTATATAAATTATGACACTTTATTAAAATAATGTAAAGGTGATATAATGAACATGTGCAAATAGCCCAACAGATATAGTTTGGGAAGAATTAAATTGTTCCCTGAAGCTTAAATATATCAGCTATACACCCAAGTTCAGTTAATATCAGCAAATTCAGAACAAATATCTGAACCTTATGAATCCAACGTGGAAATAATTGGTCTTGCTGAGGCACAAGTGGTTCTCAGAAGAGAGTTCAAGTACCTGAGTTCCCATGGCAATCAAATACTTCAGGGAGACCCATCTCCCATAGAAAGTGCAAGATAAGGCTTTCTCGGCAAAACAGGCCTGTATGTTGGTAGGAAGGATTGGAATCTTTGGGTTACTGGCCTCTTTGCACCAGATCTCCATGCTGCCTGCACACAACATCACCCCTTGGGGATGGGCATTTTCATGATTCCATGGAGCACTAGTACCTATAGGTTCAAGCGTTTCCATGTCACCAGCCCAAACATCACCATTTTCTCTCCCACTGTCCTTCCTTCCTCATGAGGTTGGAAGCTCTTCTTTTCTTTTATCAAAGTATCATCATACTTGTACCTTCTCTTTTCACTGGAGTCATCCCAGGCTATGCTATATTTTCTCTTGCCATTAATAGGGTGACAGAGACGGGCAGTAGCTGGAGAAGAATGTGGGCACCCAGGAGAAATTGTTACATGCTTGTGACCTGATGGGAATTGTTCATATATAGCATAAGGCAGCAATTCAGGGCTAGGTTTCTTGATGTAATGAGCCAGACTTCCAAATCTTAATCTTTATAAACACAGTGTTGGGAGAGGAAATCCACCATGGCCCTGAGCATTCCTTCATGTTTTTACTGCATAGGTCAAGAATTTAAAATCCCAACCAGTCTTTAACCAGGGGTCTCTCAGTTCTCTCTGTAGTGAAAAATCCTGAGTGATGAGGTAACAGCTCTCACAAAGAGCAGGATTGCTCCTTAGCTCTCCCAAGCTCAGTTTTCCAACCCTCTGCATGTGAAATCATTCAGGTTAATCTACCTTAATTTCTTCCCAGAAATTTAGAGGCCATATAGATACTGTGAAAACACAAAGTTCTGTCTACTGTGTTTTTTTTTTTTGTTTGTTTGTTTGTTTCTGTTTTTGTTTTTTTGGTACCGAGGATGATTAAACTCAGGGGTGCTCAACCACTGAACCACATCCTCAGCCCTATTTAGAGACAAGGTCTCACTGAGTTGCTTAGTGCCTCACCATTGCTGAGACTGGCTTTAAACTCTTGATCCTCCTGCCTCAGCCTCCTGAGCCACTGGGATTACAGGCATGTGCCACCATGCCAAGCTTGTCTACTGCTTTTGCTACAGGTAATAAAGTCCTTTATCTCCGACCCAAAAGTCTTAACATCTTCTGTAAACATCCATAAACCTGTGGCAAAATGACCTGTAAGTTTGCAAGAGGTTAAAATCTCAGACCCTCCACCATCCTTAACATACAAATTTAAGTGCAACACTTCTTTGCTTCCTTTTGCTATTCAGCATGAAGTTGTCCACCACCAACATGGTCTTTCAGGTGCTCATAGTCTGTCCCTGCCTACCTATCCAGGTTCTTATGTCCATTTTCTTCCAAATTTCTCTGCATTTTAGACATATGGGAGAAAAATAGCTCCTGACATCTTGGTATTAGTTTGACACGAGTAGGCCTTCAGGTTTCTAATAATGTGGCTCCTTTCTCAGGGATAGGCCATATTGTTTTCCTGCTGGTCATAAATATCAGAACCACCCAACCAAAATCCAAATCTTGTAATAGGTTTGTTATAATATGATCTTTCAAAACACTCCATGGTTCCTCACTGCCTTGAGTAATAAATCCAACTTTTTACCTACTGGTGTATTCCTGGTATTCTTTGACTTCAGGGCATTGACATGTACATATACATATACTAGCCTTCTTTCAGTTTATTAAGCATTCCTTTTTACATCCTACCACAAGCACCTTGTACATATTGTTTCTTCTGCCTAGAACACTATTCTCTTCACCACTTTAAACTAGCTAACCACTTTTCACCTTGAAGTTCTCAAGATAAATATAATTTTCTCTAGGATGTTTTGCTGACTCCTTTAAGAAAATTTGAAGTTATGCTTTGATGTCTTGGATTTTCCCCATTATATAAAATGTTCATTATTTGTAAGATACATATTTGTGGTATATTTTTTGAGGGGTACTGGGAATGGAACCCTTATGCATGCTAGGCAAGTACCCTACCTTTGAGCTACACTCCAGCCCTTGTGTTTCTCTTTATTTAGTTAATATCTTTAAGGGTAGATACCAGTCTTTCTGTCTCATTTCTATAATTCAGCATGTACCAGGAGACCTCATAATTGTGGGAACACAGTCTTCATCATTTCTTTATTCTATAAATAATTATCAAATGCCCAATATGTGCAAAACTAGTTTTGTTTTACAGATGTTACTCCCCTATGATGGTTAATTTATGTGCCAACACGACTGGGCCACAGAGTGCCAAGAAATGTGACTAAATATTATTCTGTGAGGATGTTTTGGCTGAGATTAACATTTGAATAGATAGCCTGAATATAGAGGATTGCCCTACCTCATGTGAGTGGGCATCATCCAATCAAAGGCCTGAACAGAACAAAATTGCAGGATAAGAGGTAACTACCAGTCTTACTGCTAAAGCTGCAACCTTGATCTTTTCCTACTTTTGGACTTGCCCTTCCTTGGTATTGAGTCTGCTAACTTTCTGACTGGAATTTACACCTTTGGCTCTCCTGGTTCTCAGGACTTTGGACTTGGATTAGAAACTTACCATTTGCTCTCTTGGGGTTCAGCTTGCCAGCTGCAGATCTTGAGACTTTTCAGTGTCCATAAGTGTAAATTTTCAATTCCTTATAATAAATGTCTCCTATTAGTTCAGTCTTCCTGAAGAACTTTGACTAATATATTCCTCGATTAAAAAATTTTCACTTCTAACTCTTACAGCATCAGTATCCTAGACAACTCAATCTGTGACAGAAGCTAATAGTGGAGGATATGATCTGTACACTTACAGATTCAGGATACATTCTGAAGATAGAGCTGACAGGATTTGCTGATGGATCAGATATACCATGTGAAACAAATATTTAACAATATTTTCACGACAAATATGTGATAGATATTACCACTCTTCACCAATTTTAAATCTGGGAAATTGTGTGCAAAAGAAAACTTCATTATTTCTTGCCCTCTTGAAGTTACATGTATTAGTGTTCTCTAGCAAATGAAGTATGAATGTGTGTTAGGTTTCCATCACTATTATGAAATATATGAAAAAAAATCAACTCAAAAGGAGGAAAAGTTTGTTTTGGATCATTGTTTCAGAGGCTTTAGTTCATGGTCACTTAGTCCATTTCCTTTGGGTCTGTGGTGACACTGTGTATCATGGTGAGATCACATGACAGAGGAGGCTGCTTACTTCATGAAAGACAGGAAGCAAAAGAGAAAGAGACAGGATGGGGCCAGGTTCCTAATTTCCCCTTAAAGGGCATGTCCCCAATACTCTAACTTCTTTTCACTAGGCCTTACCTCCTTAAATTTCCACCACATCCCAGTAATGACACAGGCCGGGAATAAGCCTTTAACACATGGATCTGTAGGGGTATAATTGATCTATATTATAGCAGAGTGGGAGTAAAAACAAAGTGTCACTGACTTGGGGGAACAATTAAGAAACAATTGGTGTTTCCCCCATGTTTTCTGTTCCCTACTGCTGTAACTGGTGAAGGTCCAAAGGGTATAGCCTCCATGATCCTGTGCCCCTGAGTACACTCCATGTAGAACAAATAACTCTGGGTTCATTATAAACATGTACAATGACCAAGAAATAAATATTATTGTGTTAAGCCTCTGACATATTGGTGTGTTTTATTACAATAGCCTAATCTAGCTAAACCTGACTGAAATAGGTATTGGTAATAGCAGGGGAGTGCTGTCGAAATAAAACCCATAAAATCTTAAATGACATTGACTTGGCAGTCACATAGCAGATAGTGAGAAAAAATTCACTGAAGGCCCAGAGATATTAAGGAACTAGATTAGTTCATACATCTGGTAAATACTGAGCTTAAATTGAATGCAGTTCTATCCACTGCAAAATAAATTTCATTTATTACCATAGCATCTTATTTTGGGCTTAGGTATTTGGATCATGATGGTCTGTCTTTAACTGACATATTGATTATTTCAATAACTTTTGATTATTTGTGATTATTGAATATATTTCAGGCATTGTGCTGGGCAAACAGAGGAACACCTAAATTAGTAAGTCAATTTTTAGTAATGTTGGGTTTGAGCTGACTTTGAAAATGCTGGGTGTAAAGAATGGCTCAGTAATAATTGATTAATTATTCAATCAATTTTACATATAAGTACCAAAAATCTACAATGTCTTAAGAGAAAAGTTGTGAGGTACCCTACATTTAATTGCAGGGGTTGAAGGATGATGGTAGGAAAATATAGGAGAAGTTATTCAGTTAACAACTACAAAAATATGTTCCACATTTCTAAATGTATGCTGAAATCTTGACCCAAGCCTCAGATTCCTGAAATGGCTTACAAAAGAATTTTCCATTCTGATAACCTCTAGCCATCCTAAAACAACAAGTGCTTGTCTTTGTGGACTGTTCTCCTACCCTAAAGTTCTTGTTCTGCCACCACTTACCAATAGTTAATATAAATTCAATAATATCTATGTATTCCTTCCTCTCTATTATAAAAATTCTCTTGGTGCCTAGGTTCAGTGGACATAGTTCTAATTGCTATCTAGCCTTGCTGCTATTAGCTGTGGAATCTTGTCCCAAAGCCTGGTTATCGTTCTAGCTAGCATCTGTAACAAGTTACCAAACTCTTTTGTTTCAGAAAACTCTCTCCAGAGTTTTTGTTTATCAAATGTTCATGGCTGGAACTGCCATAGTGAACAAACTCCATTTGGCTATGGTATATATGTCTTTTTATACATATTTGGATTCTATTTTTAGTGACTTTAATTCCCTTTGATGTCCCTATTTAAGATATAATTATCTTCAATATTTCTCTACATACTTTATGAACCCCATAAGATGATACAATAATTTTTACTTCAACTATCAAACATAATTTAGAAAGCTAAATAGAAAAAAAATTGTATTTACTGCTAATTTTTTACTATTTTTTTCCCTCATTCATTTTTCCTTCCTGATGTTCTAAGACCTTCTTTAATCATTTTTTTTCTGTTTAGAGAATTTTCTTAGCTCTTCTTTTAGGGCAGATCTGTTGGTGACAAATTCTCAGAGTTTTTGCTTTTTTCCCCCCATCCTAGTGTATCTTGATTTCTTCTTTGTTAAAAGGTGTTTTTGCTCGATATAGATTTCTAGGTTAACAGTTCATTTCTTGCAGTACTTGAAAAATAATTTACCACTTCCTCCTAGACTTCATGATTTCTGATGAGAAATTCATTGCCAACTGAATTTCTTACTCCTAATGTATCACTTCTCTCTTGCTGCATTCAGTTATTTCCCCCCAAATTTGGAAAATTTTCTGATAGTATTTTTTTGAAATATGCTTCCAGTTCCACCCTCTTTCTTCCTGTGATGTTACAATGACAGGAATGTTGGATGTTTTGTAATAGTCCAAGTACTTAATGTTCTGGGTGGTTTTTTCATTCCACTTTCTCTAGTTGTTCATGTTAGGTAATTTTTATTTTTCTGTATTCAAGTTCACCTATTTAATCCTCTGTCTTCTCTAGTATGTTTTTGAGTTCTTCCAGTGATTTCGTAGTTTGGTTTTTGCATTTTTAATTCTAAAATTTCTCCTTCAGTCTTCTTTATGTCTTCTATTTCTTTGCTAAGGCTTTTATTTATTTTCAGAGACTTTTCACTCTCTGTTTCAAGCATGTCTTTAAATGAGCATTGAAACATTTAGATAATGGTTGCTTTAAAACACTTGTTATATAATTTTAACATCTCAATGTTGGTGTCTGTAGATTGTCTTTTTCTCATTCAAATTGAGATTTTTCTGGTTCTTGATATAATAAATGATTTTTTGTTCCATATTACAAGACTTTAGATATTATTTAACATTCAGTTTCAGCAGACCTTCTCTGAAACCATACCAGTGAGGTAAAGGGGAGTTCTACTTTCTTACTACTAAGTGGGTGTTGTAGTCCAGGTTCCTCATTCGTCTCCATGGAAACCCAAGGAGGGAAGGGTTCCTCATTACTGCTGGGAGTGGGGTAAGACTTCAGGTTTCCCACTAGGCCAGCATTGACATTACTCTCTGTGTTGTAGTGAATACCTTATTACTATTTCCTATATGGCCTCTACTGAAACCACAAAGGAATGCTTCCTTATCATCAAGTGGGGGGTGAATATCCCAACCTCCTACTGAACTTCCTCTGAAAGCACACGGATGAGGGAGAAGTAGTGCCTTGTCACAGTCAGATGAGAATGGAATTCTAAGCTCCCCACTTGGCCTTTGTTGACCAAGGGGTGGGGTGAAGCTACATTCTTTTCTATGATGTTTGGTTAGAGTAGGGTGATTAATATCTTAAGTTTTCCATTTTGTTATGCAAACTCTTTCCTGTTCTTCTGACTGAGAGAGAAGGCTTTTCTTGTTGTTGTTTTTTTAAATCTGTATTCATTAGCATTTCTGGGTTGTTAGAATCTGCAGTACCCAGTCTTGGATATATGAGGCAAAACAAAACAGAACAGAACAGAACAGAACAGAACAAAATTAAGGAATTCAATGCTGTGCTGTACTTCATGTCCTGAGGATCCTAGCTGGCCAAACTTCTATCTTTTAAAACTTTCTTATACATATCATCCCCAGGTTTTTTAGCTGTATTTGGTGGGAAGAATAGGGAGAAGTATGTCTTCTCCATTTTGTTCCAGAACCAGAACTTGACAGGTGATTTTTATGAGAATTTTAGTTTGCCAAGTGGACTAATGATTTGTATTCTTGCATTAGCATGTTCCCTTCTGTCTGCATAGGAAAAAGAATCTGAATGAGATGGTTCCTTAGTGTTCAAATAAGAGTTAAAGTCAAATTATTCTTATAGGTTATATCCATGAGCCTAATGTACTCATCACTGCTACATTGAAAAATTAAATGTTCAAATTTTCTTCTTCTCTTTTTTGGTACTGGAGATTAAACCTAGGGGCATTTTACTACTGAACCATGTCCCCAGTCTATTTTATTTTTTATTTTGCGACAGAATCTTGCTTAGTTGCTCAGGGCCCCAGTAAATTGCTGAGACTGGTTTTGAGCTTGTGATCCTCCTGTCTCAATCTCCCAAGGCACTGGGATTACAGGCATGCACCACCAAGCCTGGCTCAAATTTTCTTCTTATACAACATTTTCTAGACTCCTTAGTGACAGTCCACTCTTCCTGTTTTTTACTAATTTTTGTTCAGTCTGTGCCAAGTGTTGTTGAATGGGTTTCAAGTTTCTTGAATTCTGTTCAACCTCTTTGATATTTCACTTTTGGCCTATATATGAACTTTTGAATTGCTAAATCACCTCAAACACAAATTTGTACATATTGGCGCAAATAGACTTGTCAGACAATGATACATTATACAAGAGTATTTTGGTATCTGAATACTACTTGAAAATTTTGTTAAAGTGAAGTTAACATAACTCAAGGGTGTCATAAAATGACTATATGTTTAGAGAGATGAAACTCAATCATCTGACATTTTTGTGATCACTAATTTTAAAATGTTATAACACATGAAAGACATAAAATGGTACACAGAATTTTACAATGCAGGCCCATGTGTACCCACCACACAGAAATTAAACTAAATAGATAATACTTTTTTTGTGTTTAGTGAATCTTTACTATGGTTTTACAAAATTTGAGGACAGAGTAAAGAACATGGGGGTTGATGTCAGGTCTATGTTCCAGTCCAGTTACTAGTTAGTTAACTTTAGACAAGTCATTTAACCTCTTTGAGATCAAGTTTCATTATCTATAAAACTGGGGTAAGGATAGCGCCTATTTCTCAGGGTAGTTGTGATGGTTAAATGAGATAACCTTGTTAATTAAGTAGTACCTTACTACAGAGCCTACCACCCAATAAATGCAATTTCTATTGTCATTTTATGTCATCCCAAGCAGTGCAGAGAAACAGAAGTATGAAAACCCTTAATTTTGTCTTTGAGGAGCTTGTCAAAAAGTAAGAAGAATAAAATAGACATACAAATAACTACAATAAGAACTATAATAGGGGTTGGGGATATGACTCAGTGGTAAAGTACTTGCCTAGTCTTTGCAAGGACCTGGATTCAATCCCCAGCACAGAAAATAAAGAAAGAACCATCAGGTAAATGCCAGAGGAGAAGGATTCCAAAGATGAGAGTTCAAAGATTTGGAACATGGTTGCAATGTCAGCATTTTATATCTAATTTTTTCATGTGTGATTTAGTTTATGCTGAGCTCTGGGGATATAGAATTAAACCATATCATTTTACCAAAGTATATTTATGGGGAAAGTTTGTTGCTATATCTTTCCTATATCTATGGGCAGACACAAATTTTTCATCTAAAATATGGTTCTAATATATTTTCTTGACATACTGCTTCAGGTAATCATTATTAATCAACTGGGATTGTCCTTGAAATAGTGTACAATGCTTTTGGAAGTTTGCAAAGAAGAGCACTTGGGTTAACAGTGCCAAATTATAGAAGTAAAAGAGATAGGTATCATTTGGAGAAATTCATCATTGGTGAATTTTGAGAGAAAATTTATATGAGATTGGACCCATAGTAAATGGAATAGGAATTGGAGCTTAAAACAAATAGGGCAAAAGGACATTGGAGTGGTGGGCATTAAGAAGTTTCAAGACTAAATTTAGAAGAACACATAAAGCTTGATGTTAATTAAGGATGATGGCAGAAATTGCAATGGTAAACAAGAATCAACTATATACTCAGGAGGAATGACTAAGAAAGAACACAGCTGATTATAACAAGGAAGATGGTTTGTTTCCATGTCGATTCACACTATTCGATTATGGCACCTGAAGTGGAAAGAATTATATCTTGTTTTTTGGAGTCCTAGCACTTAAGACAGAGTACAAGGGAGTGAATGAATGAATGAATTAATGAGGGAATATATGGTGATAAACAAGTGAGTGTAGACAACATATTGTATTTGAGAAGAAACTGAAAATATGGTATCATCCTAAAAAAGATTAGATTGGGATTAAAATAAAGTTAAAAACTGAGTTTCCCCTTGAGCAAATTATGAACTCCTTTCCAGAGAGGAAACTCATAATTTACTATATTGAGCACCATTTTTATTTCAGTCTATGTCAAAAGTTCTTGCACTTAGTTGTAAGTTAGGAATAAATGAATAAATAGTATTTTTTAAAAAATCCCAATACACAGGCTACAACTCCTCCCAATCAAGTCAGAATCTTTAGGGTTTTGACTTAGTCATCAATATTTTAAAATGCTCCCCACAAGAATTTGTACTGTGAAGACTGAGAATCACTAGGTGAATACTAGGTAAGACAATGTACAGGTATATTAACTTGTATAATTACACAAAAATTCAGTGATATAGCTAGAATTAATTTCTAACAATTTTCTATAAGAAATGAAATGTCTATGTTCTCAAATTGTTTACAATGTTTATTCAACAGTTACCTAGTGCTCAATGTCCTATTTGCAAACTGGTCACCAATAGACTGGTCCTTAGAGTGCTGAAAATTTGCAATGGTTGTCAATATTTAAAAACTAGGAGATTTTGCATGAAAAAATAGAAACTACATATTTCTCCTTAAAATCAGAAAACCAGAGAGAATGATGATTGCATTCTGTAGTGGTACTGATCAGTCAAATAAGAGTATGAATACTACCCCATTCATTAGATGGAAATGTTTTCTTTCTTTTTTTCCATGTTCACTCTTTTTTAATTTGTTCTAATTAGTTATACATGACAGTAGAATGCATTTTGACACATTATACATAAATAGAATATTAACTTCTCATTCTTCTTATTGTACATGATGTAGAATTACACCAGTCATGTAATCTTATATGCACATAGGGTAAGAATATCTGATTCATTCCACTATCCTTCCTAACACACACCCCCTCCCCTCCCTTCACTCCCTTCTGTCTAATCCACAGTATCTCTATCTTCCCTAACCACTCCCACCCCACCTATTATTGTGAATTAGCATCTGCATATCAGAGAAAACATTTGGCTTTTGGTTCTTTGGGATTGGCTTATTATGTTTAGCATGGTATTCTCCAGCTCCATCCATTTACTGGCAAATGCCATCATTTCATTCTTCTTTAAGGCTGAGTATTATTTCATTGTGTAAACCAGATGTGGTCACGCATGCCTATGATCCCATTGACTTGGGAGGATCGTGAGTTCAAAGCCAGCCTCAGCAACTTAGAGGGGCCCTAAGCAACTCAGTGAGACCCTGTCCCAAAATAAAGTACAAAAAAGGACTGGGGATGTGACTCAGTGGTTAAGCACCCTTGGGTTCAATTCTGGCTACCAAAAAATAGTCCATTGCCTATATATATATACCACATTTTCTTTATCCATTCATCTGTTAAAGGGTACCTAAGTTGATTCCATAGTCTAGCTATTGTGAATTGAACTTCTGTAAGCATTAATGTGGCTGTGTCACTGTAATATGCTGATTTTAAGTCCTTTGGGTATAAACTGAAGAGTGGGATAGCTGGGTCAAATGGTGGTTCCATTCCAAGTTTTCTGAGGAATCTCCACACTGCTTTCCAGAGTGGCTGCACTAATTTGCAACCCCACCAGCAATGTATGAGTGTGCCTTTTTCCCCACATCCTCGCCAACACCTATTGTTGCTTGTGTTCTTGATAATTGCCATTCTGACTGGAGTGAGATGAATCTCAGTGTAGTTTCGATTTACATTTCTCTACTAGATATGTTGGACATTTTCCCCATATTTGTTGATTAATTATATATCAAATAACCCAATCAACAAATGTGCTAAGGAATAGAACAGACACCTATTCACTCGTACTGGAGTTGTTACCAAAACTTGGTCCTTGTCACCAATGCCAATTCAATAATGAGAACACAGTTTTGAGAAAATGAAAAATAAGTTTTATTGCTTTACTAGCAAAGGAGAAACACAGGGGACTCCTGTTCCAGAGGCTGTGATTCTGCCCATCAGGGACAACAGAGGGCTTTTAATAAACCTCTGTTACAGAGGTTTATCTATTTTATTTATCTCACAGAACCAGCTTTTTAAAATGTAAACACAACTTTAATTTCTACAAAGGTGACTGGTTAGAACCAGCTCTTGGTTTCATTGATTTTTTTTTTCTTTTTAAACCTTCTCTTACATTAGTTTCCACTTTGATTCTTATTATTTCCTTTCTTCTGCTTATTTTGGTATTAATTTTCTCTACATTTCTAGTTTACCTAAGGAGGAACATAAGGTTATTGATTTGAAACCTTTCTTCTTTTCTCTTTTATATATTCACTGTTATAAATTTCCTCCTGAGTACTTCTTTAGCAGCATCACACAAATTCTAATATAGTGTGTTTTCATTTTCATTTGGTTAAAAATACTTAATTTCCCTTTTGACTTATCCTATGATCCATGAGTTATTTATAACTTTGTAATACAGTTTCCAAATGCTTAGGGATTTTTCATAGTCTTTCTGTTATTGATTTCTAAATTAATTCCATTGTTGTCTGAGAACACACTTGCGTGACTTGAATCCTTTAAAATTCATTGGGACTTGTTTTATTTCACAGAATATGGCCTATATTGTCTATATCAGTAAATGTTCCATGTGTGCTTGAGAAGAATGTATTCTGTTGTTGGGTAATATTTTATAAATGTCAATCAAGTCTAGGTTGGTTATACTATTCAAGTCTCCTTTGTATCCTTGCTGATTTTCTGCTTATATTGAGTGAGGAATATTAAAATCCCTGACTTCAATTATAAATTTTAATATTTCTTTTTGCAGTTCTATCAGGTTTTGTTCTATGGATTTTGACATCCTTCTATTATGATTGTTATGTATGTTCTCTTATTCTTTTTACTAACTTATCATTATTAAATATTCTTCTTTTACTATGGTAATAGTCTTTGCCTGCAAATTTACTGTGTCTATAAATTTAGCCTCTCCAGCTTACTTTCCATAATGATTAGCATAGTATATATTAATCAAACCTTTTACTTATCTTATTTGTGCCTTTAAAACTAATTGCATTTCTTTGGCTCAGTATGTAGCTCTAGGGCAGAGCTTTGCTTAGCATGTGTGAGGCTCTGAATCTGATTCCCAAGCACTTCAAAAACAAAAACAAAACAAATTGCATTTCTTGCAGGAAGCACATAGTTATGTCTTGCAGTTTCATCCACTCTGCCAATCTGACTTTAAATTGGGTGTTCACACCAGTTATATTTAATGTCATTATTACTATTGGTTTAAGTATTTAAATTTTCCCACTGTGACATTAAAATCCACCCTGATTTCACTGTTACTGGTTATTTATCACTTGCATTGTAGAACACCAGTAGATGGTAGGGACAGTAAGTGATGTTAACAGAATTATGATCACGACTCAGATCACGAAAAGCAACCTCATAGTGTGGAAAAAATAATGGCTTACTTCCTCTTTTTCCTTTTTTCTGATTAGATAGGAAGTAAAAAAAAAAACATTATTTTAAAATTGGTGCTCACCTTTCCTTGAACCTTATTATCTTTTTTGTGTATGCTGCTGGGGATTGAACCCAGGGTCTTGGACATATAAGGCAAGCACTCTACCGACTGACCTCTCACCAGCCCTTTACCTTCATTTTTAAGAGAGTGTTTTTGTCTTGTAATCTTTACTGTTATTTCAATGTGTATACAGAGTCTACTCTATGCAAAACACTCGATGGGCACAAATTGTCTAAGATGTGGTTCCTGCAGTTGAGTAGTTTACAATTTAGTTTGATTTATAATAAAGTTAAAGCTAGTTTTCTTGGATATAGTATTCTTTGTGGACTTTTTTTCTTTTAGCATTTTGACTATATAATCCTACTACTGTCTTGTGGTCTCCATTATTTTGATGAGAAGTCATTATTAGTCATATTAGGATCCCTTGTATGTGATAAGTTGTTTTCTCTTCTTGCTTTCAATATTTTCTCTTTGTCTTTCAGCATTTTTTTTTTTTTGCTTATGACTGTCCTTGCATTTATAATTCTTGGAGTTCATTGAGTTTCTTGTATATATAGTTCAATTTTTATATCAAATTTGGGAATTTCTTAGTTTTTAAATACTTTTTCTGTACCTTTTCCTCTCTCTTTTCCTTGTTACACATCCCTTATGTGTGTGTTAGTTTCCTTAGTGGTGTTCCACCTTTTTCTGAGGTTCTGTTCATTTTCTTACATTCCTTTTTATTTGTGTGCTTTAGACTGGAGAATCTCAGTTGATCTATACTTCAGATTGATTTCTCCTTTTACATATTCATGACTGCTGTTGAACTGCTCTCATTAATTTTTTACTTAAAATTCCTGTTTCATAATTCTCTATTAATATTTTCTATTTGCTGAGATATTATCAACATACCTCCTTTCAGTCTTTCAGCATGGTTTCCTGTGCTTCTTTGAATTTATTTATAATTGGCTGGTAATTATTTTTTTTCTGTTAAATATGACATCTGGGCCAACTCACTGGCAATTCTAATATCCCCTTTTAATTGCTCTTCATGGATCACATGTTCTTGTTTCTCTGTATGTCTCATAATTTTTGGATAATGTATTCTCTTTTTTCATGTTCTGTTACACTGTCTGTCTCTGTTGGTATCATTCCCTATTAGGCTTCACTAATTGCTGGCTGATTTGTCCTCTTATATTGACAATACTCTGGGGGCATAAATTACTCCACAGTATGATCCAATTAAATTTGACCCCTCTCCAGGGATAGCTTCTGAAGCTAATCTCTGAAGTTCCTTCTGACTCCAGGAGGACTTTTGTTAGCACTCTCTCTTACCATGATCCTATCTAGAAAACTAGAGGCCTCATGGTTTATTTTGTTGCTCTCATGGATTTACTAGACTGTTCATAAGCTTACCACTAAAAACTCCATTGTTCTTGAAATTATCCTTAGGCTTCAACTTAGCATATTCTGTTCCAAATAAAGTCAGTGTTAGAGAGAACTCTGAAGATTTGTTCTTATGGCAAGTCTTCCCCATGGGCAAAATCATTGCACTACTGCTTGGAGCTTGAAGTGAGAATAGTAGATTGCTTCTCTTAGAGCCAAGTTCCTGCTAAAGAGTTGAGTACTGAGTGGGGGAAGTAGACTATGGTCTTGTTGGTTTCCCTGTCCCAATGTGGAATCTGTACTCTACGAGAAAACTTGGGCAAGAGATATTAAGGTCCAATTATTTTTGGCCTGCCATACCTGATACAGAGTCTTCACCCTACAAGTAGTGGCTGGGTTGGAGAAGGGATAGCTGGGCTTCTTGGCTAAACTCACTTTGAATTTAGGCCTTAGTACGTGAAGCTTGGGGTGAAGAAAAATACCAATGCTGGTGGTCCCACACATCCTGGGAAGAAATCATAGCCATTGACTGTGAGATTGGGGAAGAAGTCAAGTCTTCTTGGTCACACCCACCCAAATTACAGTTTTAAACACTGACCTTGACAGGGAAGAGATGAAGCAGTTTGTGGCTCAGGTGCCACAGACTTTCTTACTGAAATTTGGATTTTCTTGGATAAATATTTCTTCCTTTGTCCTATGCCTTTAGAGAAATTCCCAGAAACTTTAAATGACTCTTTTAAAAATAATTTCACCAGTTCCAGTTATGATTGTTTCTCTGGGGTAAGTTTTACAGAGCTCCTCACACTGCTTTTCTAGAACTCTAATATTTTGTATATACAAAACTTGAATTAATGAATATCTCTAAGTTGAATTAAGTTAAATTCAGTAAGAAATGAGTGAAAGGTAAGGCAAAAAGTTGCAAAACAAAGGAATTTGAGTAACATACAGTTCCCAACTTACAATGGTTTGACTTAACATTTTCACTTTAGAATGGTGCAAAATTGATACACATTTGGAATGGACTGCACTTCAAAATTTGAATTTTGTTTTTTTTCCCTGTGATAGCAATATGTGGTATGATATTCTCTTCAATGCCTAGAAGAGGCAGCAACCATAGCACCCTATCAGCCAGGCAATCATTTGGGGAAACAACTGATACTCACCAGTGTACTGTGCTGCTACTGTAGGATGTTCACAATATCAGGCATATCCTATGCATTTTCAACATACAGTATTTTCAATTTATGGTAGGTTTATCAGAATTTAATTGCATTGTAAGTGGAGAAGCATTCGTATTTGTATCAGCTGCTCATGTTAGTAGGAACAAGACAAATTTGGTGACAAAAATTAAAAAAAAAATTTTTTTTGCTATTTACAGAAGTACAGCATGACTTTATTGTATCTGTTTATTTTATGTGGTGCTAAGGATCAAACCCAGTGCCTCGCACGTGCTAGGCAAGCACTCTGCCACTGAGCTACAGCCCCAGCCCCCAAAAATTGTTTTTGAAAAATGTAAACCATTTGCAGGAAAATAAGTTGTGATCTTTGCTCATACCTCTCCAAAATGAATTTCAAATGAACCAAACACAGATTTAAATCCAAACCATGACACAGTAGAAATGAGAGACTTATTCATAGTCTTGAAGTGGAAAAGGGCTTTCTATGCATGCCTACAAGAAACTTTAGCAGCTTAAAAGTATAAAGATGGAGAAAGGTATAACACTTATCAAGAGAAAGCTGGAGTAGCTATATTAATATCAGATGAATTACACTTCAGAGCAAAGATAATTCTTAGGAATAAAGAGGAACATTACGTAATGATAATAAATTTCAATTTGCCAACAAGGCATATTTCTGTAGTGTATACACCTAAGTGACAGGCTTCAAAAATATGAAGCAAAAACTAACAGACTGAAACAAGAAATAGACAATTCCACAATTATAATTGGGAACATCAACACTTGTTTCTCAGTAATTATTAAAATATTTGACATAGAAAATCATCAAAGATAAAGAATAACTGGAACATTATCAACTAATTTTCAATTTTTTATAGACCATTCCACTAAATATCAGCAGAATATACATTCAAAATTTTTTGAAGTACACATGGAACATTTGTCAAATTGACCATATCGTCAGTCATAAAACAAAACTTAACAAGTGTGAAAGAATTGAAATCAGACACTGTAAGTTCTCTAACCACAATGGAATTCAACAAAAAATATCAAAGGAAATAAAGGAAAATCTACAAATATTGGGACATTAAATGATAATCCATGGGTCAAAGAGGAAGTTCAAAAGTGAATTAGAAAATGTTTTGTACTAAATTAAAAAAATATCAAAATTAATGGGATCAATTTTAGTACAGCTAAAGTAGTACTTAGAGGGAAATATCTGACATGAATTCTTTACATTAGGAAGAAAGTTCTCAAATCAACAATGTCAATGTCTAACTTTAAAAGTTACAGAAAGAAGAGAAAACTATACCCCAAAGCAAACTGAAGTAGGAAAATAATAAAGTTATAAACATAAATAGACAAAATTGAAATGGGGAAAAAACAAAAAAATGTGAAAACTTGGTTTTTATAGGTAAATGGAATTTATGAATCTCTAGCACAACTGACAAATTAAACAGAAGAGACAGCTTACTAATATCAAGTGTAAAGTGTGGGATAGTGCTATAAAGCTCACAAAAATAGACAGTTAATAATGGATACCACAATCAACTTTGTGCACACACAGTTAACAATTTATATGAAATGAAACAATTCTTCCGAAACCACAAACGAAAACAAACTCACCCGTGATGAAATTGATAATGCTAATAGCACTGAAACTCTTATAATGATAGCTACTTAGTTGTTAACATCACTTCCAAAGAGAAAATTTCCAAACTCAATATGTTTACTGATGAGTTTAATCAAACGTGTAAAGGAAAGAAAATTCTTACTCTACACAATCACTTCTAGAAAACGGAAGAGGAAGAAGCAACTCTTAACTCCTATTTTGAAAGCAGCATGGCCCTGATATAAAAACAAGACAAAAAATATAAGTAAACTAATGATTGTGTAAATCTACATAATGTATAATCTAAAGAATGGGAAGTTATACTTTACATATGTATATAATATGTCAAAATACATTCTACTGTCATGTATAAATAAAAAGAACAAAAAACTAAAATAAAATAAAATAAAAAATACAATAAAAAAGAAAACTGTTGACTCCTTTCATGAATATAGACACCAAAATTCTGGACAACACATCAGCAAATATAACCCAGCAATACCTAAAATGTGTAATACAACATGAATACAACATGTTTATTCAAGAAATGAAAAGCTGGTTCAATAGTCAAAAACCAATGTAATCCACCATATTATTGGTCCACTGGAGAAATATGGCTTCATCATGTCATCTGGTACAGAAAAAGGTTTTGACAAAATTCAACTCCCATTTGTAGGAAAAACACTCAGCAAACCAGAAATAGAAGGAATCTTCCTCAACC
Source organism: Sciurus carolinensis (assembly GCF_902686445.1). NCBI lineage: Eukaryota > Metazoa > Chordata > Mammalia > Rodentia > Sciuridae > Sciurus > Sciurus carolinensis. The sequence goes on from NC_062232.1 coordinate 42,503,262, forward strand.
TAACAAGGAGTTTTTAAAACTCACAGCTAACATTAATCGTTAAAACCTTAATGTTTCTCCCCTGAACTGTGGAACAAGGCAAAGAGGTTCTTCTCACCAATGTAGTGAAAGTCATTAACAGATCAGTTTAGGGGCTGGAGGTTAGCTCTGTGGTAGTAAACATGATTAGCATATGTAAGACCCTGGGTTCAATCCCCAGCACCCAAAACAAACAGAAAGATAAAAACCTCTATCAAAACAAAACAATAACCAAATACCTTCACTCTCCCACACGCAAACAGTGCAATTTGTTCTGAAAAAGAAATAAAATGCATAAATGTCCAGAAAAAAATTCCCAAGGAAACCTTACCCCCTAAAAAACAAAACAAACAAACAAACAAAAAAAAAACTAGAATTATCCACCGAGTTTAACAAAAACTCAGGGAATGAGTCAACATACAAAATCAAACATGTAACTGCAAACTAAGAATAACATTTTCAAAAAATTTATAGTAGCTGGGACAATTAAATGAAATTTAAGAAAACTATGATTTATGAGAACTCAAAAAGAGAAATAGGTGTAAATTTAACCAAAAATGTTGTAAGATATGCATTTGAAAACTACAAAACACCAATGAAAGAAATTATTGTTAAAATGTATTAAAGAAGTTGGGTGCAGTGGTGCCCACCTGCAGTACCAGCTACTCAGGAGGCCAAGGCAGAAGGATCAATTGAGCTAAGGAGTTTTGAGGAGAGTCTGGGCAACATAGCAAGAAACCATCTCAAAATGTGAAGAAAAGAAGTTTTAAAGAAATGGAGACATATGGAGTGTTGGATTTGTAGAGTCTATCTAATAAGGTGACAACTATCTCCAGATTAATTTATGAATTTAACACAGTTTCAACCAAGATCACAACATGATTTCTTGTAGTTATAGAAATGCTGATTCTTTAATTTATAGGAGAAAGCAAATGAATTAGAAGAGCCAAACCAATTTTGAAAAGAAACACTACTTGAGATTAAGATTTACTTTAAAATTACACTTATTGCCAGGCGTGGTGACAATTTGTAATCCCCTATACTCTGAAGGCTGAAGCAAGACAATGGCAAGTTTGAGATCAACCTGGGCAATTTAGCAAGACCCTATCTCAAAATAAAAAATAAAAAGGGCTGGGGATGTAGCTCGGTGGTAGAATACCCCTGGGTTTAATCCCCAGTAACACACACACAGACACACACACACTCAAACGAACCCCATTACAGTTGTGAAGACACTGTGGTATTGATGAAGAGATGATTCATAGATTATACAAAAGAAGAATGTTCAGTAACAGACTGACAAAATATGGTGAATTGACTTTTTTTTTTCAATGCTGAGGATTCAACTTAGTACCTTGCACATGCTAGGCGGTGATCTACCACTCAGCTGTACCTCACTGTTCCCATAGTTTGATTTTTAGAAATGATAGCCTTGGGCTGGGGATATAGCTCAGTTGGTAGAGTGCTTTTCTCGAAAGCACAAGGCCCTGGGTTCAATACCTAGCACCAGGGAAAAAAAAAGAAATGATAGCCCTTTTAACAAATGGTGTGCATACTAAAATCACAAGTCTATTCTTCTACACACCTGTTAGAATAGTAAATAGAGATGTATGAAGAGGACTGGGGACGTGACTCCATAGTAGAGTGTTCGCCTGGCATATGTGAGGCCCTGGGTTCAATCCCCAGCACTTCCCCATCTGTTAAAAAATGTATGAAGAATATCAAGTGCTGGCAAATATGCAGAGCAATTAGAAAGAACCTTTGTACATTGCTGATGGAAATGCACAATGGTGCAGGCACTTTTGAAAATATTTTGGCAATTTTGGTCTTAAAAATATCCACATACCATATCCTTTTACCATCAATCCTATGGATAGGCATTTCTTTTGAAAAATTAAAACTTGCCAGATGCAGTGGCACACGCCTGTAATCCCAGTGGCTCAGGAGTTTGAGGCAGGAGGATTCGAGTTCAAAGCCAGCCTCAGCAAAAAGGGAGATGCTAAGCAACTCAGTGAAACCCTGTCTCTAAAATAGGGCTGGGGATGTGACTTAGTGGTTGAGTGCTCCTGAATCCTGAATTCAATCCCCAGCACCAAAAAAAAAAAAAGAAAGAAAAGAAAAATTAAAACTTATATTCATGTAAAGCTTACAGATGAATGTTATAGATGCTTTATTCCTCAACTCCAAAAGTTGGAAACTATCCATATGCCTTTAAATGGGTGAATAGATAATTTGTGGCATATCCATACGATGAAATATTCAGAAATAAAAAATAATGGATGATATACATGCGACCACTTGTATGAATCTCAAAGGCATTATCCTAAGAAAAAGAAGCCTGTCTGTAATGGTTATTTATTGCATGCTTCCATTTTAGAAAAGATAAAACTTGATTGACAGAGAACACATCAGTCTTTGCCAGTGTTTAGGAGTGGGTAGGGTAATACTTTGTGGCTAAGAGTAGTGCATAGGAACTTCTGGTGGTTCTAGTACTGTTCTGCATCTGGAGCAGAGTGTGCACATATGAATCTATTTTTGTGTTATGTATGTGTTAATGTGCATAAACTGTACATACCAAAAAAGTCACTTACTTTTAAATTACTTAATTTTGATATAACTTAAAGAAATGAGGAATCTTGTTATGTATCAATGTGAACAAATTCCTACTGCAAAATAGTTTGTGTCATAGGCCATCATTGGGTAAAAATGTAAAATACATATACGAGTACATATTAATTATATTATATATAATTAATATAATGTATTATTTTACATATATATGAGTATCTTTGAAAAATAAATTTAAAAAATAATATGTTGTCTATGCAGGGGAAATGATATGACTGGGAGCCAGGTATAGATGTAGAGTTTTTATTATGCTTTATTTTTGGAAATTGTTTATCTTTACATACAAAATAATACATGCATATTTTAAATGATTAATATAATTGAGTAACGAATGTGTCTGAACCATCTCTTAATCCAAGAACAAGATAATTACTCATAAATTCCCTCAGGATGAGATACCCTTCCCCATTATCTACCCCAGAGGTAAACACTATCCAGCAACCCATGTATTTTTGTTTGCAGAGGTTATGTGCTTTTTTTTTAAGTGATTCAATTTTTTTCATTTTTCCATTTATTGTTCCACTGGTTTTAAATTATGCATTTTCCTTTCTTATTTTTCTCTCACTTTGCTGCTGATGTTTTAGTGGTTATTCTTGAAAAAATTATTATAATTATGTAACTTAACAATTTCTGAGCTTTAAAAATATATTAACCCCACTCCCAAGCAATTTAAATGTGATCTCCATCTCTTCCTGGGTTACATGATATTTTTGTACATAATATTTGAATCACCTTTCCCTTTAACTAAAAAACTCAGCTCTGATTATTATGATTTCATGCATATCATATTTGTTATTTGGATTGATATACATATTCATCATTTTATTTGTTCTTTGTTCCTTCTAGCTTTTCATAGTGTCCTTCTGGGATCATTTCCTTTTCTCTGAGGCATGACCTATAGGGCAGCAACTGTCAATCTCCTCTGTGAATCAGAAACAATTTCAGGAGCTCTAAATACATATTATATATATTTACACATATATTGCATATATATATATACATATATATATATACATATATATATACATATATATATATACACACACCTAAAGTGTATGTGTGTGTATGCCTGACTTCACCCCTAGAGCTTCAGGTTAATTTTGACTGAGATGGGAACCAGGTACTTATTGAAAATAGACAAAAGTTCTCCTAGTGATTCTAATGGGCACCAAGAGTTGAAAGCAACTGCTTTATAAGTTTCATATACATTGTCGTTTCATTTATTGCTTGTCTTCACCAGCAAAATGTAAATTCCAAAAGTGAAAGGAGTATTTTTTCATCCTTTGTTTATGAATTTATCTGTACTGCCTCAAACAGTGATGACCACACAGTATTTGACAAATGTTTGCTGAGTGAATGAAAGAAAGTGATAAGAATAAGATATGATGGCAGAAGCAGAGAGAAGGAATAGTTGTCTGGTTTGGGTTAAGCAATGAAAGGGACAGCGAGCAATCTATCATGAAAGAGATGAAATGTGAGCTGAGCTGTGAAAAGTGAGCACCATTCTTGTGAAATGCAGAGATCTGAGATATTATTGCACTTTTCAAATTATGAGATTTAGGACTGGAGATACTACGTGGTGAGAAATGGAGATAAGGAGGGAGGGGAAGAGACATACAGAGATACAGAGACCGAGAGAGACAGAAAGAGAGAACAAAAGGGTGACTTAGACAACTAAAGCTTTTGGGGAAATAAGACAATGATTCTGGTGACAGAGAGAAGGGGAAGAAGTCTATCAATGTTGCTCTTATGCACGGCCCTTTCCTAGAGCCCTCCTAGAATGACAGCCCTTCTCCTGCACTCACAAACATTGCTGTCCTACTTTTCTGCTTTGTTTCTTCATAGCCTTTTCCACCTTTTAGCATGTTTTTTCTTAGATATTTTTGTTATCTTTCACAAGAATGTAACTCCTACAAGGACGGATGTTACATACAAGATCCTTCTTTTTCTGGCCTTTTAAATCTCCAGTCTCATCTCTCATCACTGCTCCTTTCACATTACACTTCATGTTCACTGTTATTTTTCCCTTTCATCTATCCACTCAATCATTTATTCAACATTCAACAAAGCTTTATTGAACACCCTGTAGAAGATAAGATCTCTGTAGGTTTGTAGAATTCATCAGTCAATGAGATAGCCATAGTTCCTATATTGTCTCCTCTTTACTAATTATTACCATTGTTGTTATTTTGAAGTACTGGGGACTGAACCCAAGGCACTCTGCCATTGAGCTACACTGTAAGCCCTTTTATTTCTGTTTTGAGACTAGTTTACACTAAGTTGCCCATGATGACTTTGAACTTGTGATCCTCTTGCCTCAGCCTCTGGAATCACAAGTATTACAGGTGTGTGCCACTGCATCTGACACTAATTATTGTTATAACATTATAATGCCACTAGCTGTTCATGTATTTCTGCTCCACCCCCATTGAGTGGAGGGTTTTAAAATCTTGCACTATATCCTTTCTTCTTTGTATGGGCAGCATCAGGAACACAACCCTGAATTGAGAGAGTGTTCAAAATATGAAAAAATATCAGTCACATTGTGGATTAACAAAAATGCAAGCAAAAGTAAGTACCCAATGCTCGTTCCTATCATTGTCCTGACTACATTTTTACATTTTGGTCATTTGTTCATTCAACAAACATTGGTGAACACCTTCTTTTATGCTAGCCTTTTTTTGGGAGGGGGGTACTGGGGATTACACTGAGGGGTGCTTGACCACTGAGCCACATCCCCAGCCCTATTTTGTATTTTATTTAGAGACAGGGTCTCACTGAGTTGCTTAGTGCCTTGTTTTTGCTGAGGCTGGCTTTGAATTTGAGATCCTCCTGCTTTAGCCTCCTGAGTCATTGGGATTACATGCTTGGCTATGCTAGGCTTTTATGTGTTTGGATGTCATCTTTAGTACCATAGTCTATGGACTTCTAGTGCAGTGCTTCTGGGTGTAGCACAATGTTTGGGATATGGTAGGAGTTCAGTAGGTGCTTGTGGACTGACTGAAAATAAACAAAAGAGAAGAGAACTCTAGTATATATTTTGGGCCTGAAAGTGCTTTCTGTAGGTACTGGCAGTAATTAATTGAATGAGTTATTCTGAAGTTCTTTAATCAGAGTAAGGATTATGCATATTATGGAAGCATTTCTTTTCAGTTGTTATTTTCTTTTTTCTCTTAGGGAGTAGTATGTATACAGGAGTGCTTTCTAAATAAGCCCACTTTATTTATTCAGCAATTTGAATATGGGGTATCTACTTCTCTGGAAAAAATTCCAAGACAAACATGATTCAGTTTGATAGTTTTAAAAGCTCGAAATCAAAGTATGCCATTAATAAAAATGAACTTTTTTTACCATGAAATGGTATGCTTGAAAACAATAAATCTGTATGCAAAACATAATAACCATAGACATCCAAGACAGAGATTATGGTGCCTGAATTAAGGAACTAGATAATGGGAGCCATTTCTACGGGGAATTCAGAGAAGTTGACAAAGTATACATATCATGTTTGGCATTATAATGTTATAACTGCAGTTCCTGGGATGACTAGAGGATTTTTAAAAATTAATAATGAATTCCCTCTCCCAGCCAGTTTCCCTCACTATCCAGGTTCCGATGTGGTGAGGGAGCCAATGAGATCAAGCATCACAGAGATTGCTAGAGAGGCACAGGAAGTTGCCAGGAGTGTAAGAAGTGGTGCGAACTGCAGATGCTAAAGCTTCCGCCTAACAAAAGAGGATAGCACTTCCGGTCACGCCATCGTCGCTGCCTTCTTCGTCAAGGTGAGTGTAAAGAAGGGGACTGGTAAATTTTCTTAGACGTATTCCGTACACTCCAGGGAAGCATTTCTTCTTGTCTTAACATGGGACGGAAAGACTGAGAATTCATCCCCAAAGTATGTTGTACGAAGGATGCTTCTGACCGCTGTGATTCTGATAGCCCTACAGTCTCTCTCCTCCTACGGAGGTGCGAGGCGCGCAAGCGCTCCCCCTCCTGACTCTTGTGGTCCTTTTATCCTCCTGACCCCTGATCAGGTTTCTTCCCTCCTCTTTTTTTCCGGATCGACTCTGATCTTTCTGAGCCTGGACCATTCCCTCTGCTATAGCACTTTTTCCACTCCCTCCCTCCCATCTTTCACCCCACACCCTTTTAGCCTTTTTGCAAACCCCATTCCCCGCATATTCTTCCTTCTTTTCTCTTCCAGCTTCAATATTTTACATCCTCTCGGGCTTTTAGTCTTTCCTGCTCTCTTCTGCAGAGGTCAGTGAATTAGACATGTTTTTCCCCAAAAGCAGGTGTGACTTGAAGGTCAACGCTATTTTTGGTCCTTCTAAAAAATAAGCAAAGAAGCAGAAATCTTAGCAGCATAAGAGACATAGGACCATGTTCTAATTATGCCCTTTTATTATTGTTATTACTCTAAACAAAATGACACATTGTTTAATTGCACTGGTTTCAGCCCCCTACTCATGTCATTTGTTTTTTTATGTTGTCATAGAACCGAATCTTTGTTTTATGGAGGCAAATAGTGGATTTTGCCTATAATCTGGTGTCAGCTTCGGAGGGTGGAAGCTTTCCAACCCTTATAAATCCTCTCTTAGAGGAGAAATGGTTGGCAGGAATGACACCAGTTACAAATATGTTACTTCATACAAGTGGAAGCTTGTTATGCAAATCCTTTTCTGGGCACTGGTAAAATTGAACAGCAAGCCAGTTGATTTTTCAGACAAAGGAGTTTCTTTAAGAGCTTTTCAAGTACTATATAATCTCTTTGTTGTAATGTGGATGTTGTGTTTTTTCATATTTTGCAATGTGGAATTATTGTTCTACTCCCTAAGTTGTCATGTGAAGCATACCTTGTGAGAACATTCGCTAGTAATCAAAATTTATTACTTCTTTCTTTTTTTTTTTTTGGTACTGGGGATTGAGCCCAGGGGCTCTTTACCACTAAAGTTACATCACCCGTCTTTTTATTTTTATTTTTTTATATTTTTGAGGCAGGATCTCACTGAGTTGCTAAGGTTCTTGCTAAATTGCTGAGGCTGACCTCAAGCTTGCCATCCTCCTGCCTCAGTCTTCTAAGTTACTGGGATTACAGGCATGTGCCCAGCATTACTTCTTTTCTTTACCCAACTAATCATTAAAATTGTGGCAAGGATCAGGATTTTTCAGGCTCTAAAGAGAAATTTAACTAAAGTTCTCCTTGCACAAGCAATCATATATTATCTCCTCCTTCTGTAACTAGCATACGATGCTTGCCAAAATAAGGGGCAATTCTCTTTTCTAGGCTAGGTATAATTTTCAGTTCTTTCAAAATGAACACCAAGGCAGAGATTTCAAGACACCAAAACAACTTTTTCAAAAGGTATTGTTAACATGTCATTATTCTCTGTTCAAATCATTGCACAGCATTTATATATCATTACACTGGTTTCAACCCACTGTGCATCCATCAATCCATTTATTCATTCAATTCATTTAACAATATTGAATAACTTCTATGTGCCAGGCAGTGTTTCAATCACAGTGAAAAACAAACAAACAACAAAAAGCCACAAGTCTTTTAAACTACAGTTAGGAGGCAGCCAGCAAATGAACATATAATAAATATAATAATAGGTTGTGGTGGAGAAGGGCTGTAATGTATTGGATGGTTAGAAAGACCTCACTGGTAAGGTGACTTTTGAGTGGAGCTGAAGGAAGTGAGGGCACAAACTATGTAGATATTAGTGAAAAAACAGGATATAGCAATGTCATGATCTCTGCATTTGTTGTTCATTCAGCTTCCTGCATCCTTCCGCAAACCCCTTTGTCCCCCAGTGGCCACGTTTTTGCATAGCATAATCTGACAGTGCATACTCAGATAACCTGATTTATGCACATACGTCCCCCATATCCTATTCCTCCTGGCTAGCACATTGCTATCTTTTAGGTGAATTGTCAGTTTTCAGCCCCTCTAGGAAGTCATCTCTCTTATCTCCACGCCCATCTCATTGTTCCTTGCTGGTGCATTATGTGCTCTTCAACAGCGTATTTACTTACCCCTATCACTGCTCTGATCAGTGTGTATTCATAATATTTTGTTCCTAAATATTTAGTATGGTAAATTGAAATACAGTTTCTCTTTTAATGTTCAAAACCACCCTTTGAAGTTAGTATTACTGTCATTTTACTGATGGTCAAACCAGGATTCACAGGTCTACAGTATCTTACTAAACTGTTATGTAGTTCATGGAGTTAAGTGTGTCAAGGCAGTCCTGGTTCGGTTCTTTCTTTCTCTTCATTAATGAGAAATAGAAAATATGCAGAATATTTTATTTTATTATTTAACAGGATATAATCTGGGTACAGAAGTTTCATTTTTTATTAGTTTCCTTTCCTTAGTCAGATTGTATCAGGCTCATGTATAATTCCTTAGCTATAAATATTAAGAGCTGAGAGGCATGATTAGTCTTTTTTCCTGAATATTTCTTTTGGTGTAGCAGGGATTATACACAGGGGTGCTTTACCACTGAGCCATATCCCCAGCCCTTTTTGTGTATTTTATTTAGAGACAGGGTCTTGCTGAGTTGCTTAGGGCCTCATTAAATTCCTGCCTCAGTCTCCTTAGCCGCTTGGATTACAGGCTTGCACCACCACACCCAGCTTTACCTGAACATTTTTCAATACAAATTTAAAACAACAAAAGTAGAAAGAAGAGTGCAATGAATAGTTTTATAGTCTTTTGTTTTTTTTTGGTACTGGGGATTGAGCCCAAGGGCACTTAACCACTGAGCCACATCCCAAGGACTTTTTATATTTTATTTAGATACAGAGTCTCCATATGTTAGGGCCTTGCTAAATTGCTGAGGCAATTATGTGCTATCACATCAAGGAATACTTTTATATTCTGAACTCAGATTTAATGATTGTTAACATTTGCCATATTAGCTCACTTGTGTTAACTCTCTCTTTTCTTTTTTTTTTGTTTATAAAATCACTCATATTCTTACATATGACAGTGGTGTTATTATTAGTAGTATTATGCCACAGATGTCTTTCAGAAGACAACTGAAGTATTTAGAATTATCCTAATATCTCCAACACACAGTTTTTATATATGTACATGTAAATATACATAGTGTGGCAAAATGTTAATTTTGAATTTGTGTTGAAGATATACAGTTGTTATTGTACTATTCTTTCAAAATATATTTTTTAAATACAGAGATATGCCAGGCATGTGGTGCATACCTGTAATCCCAGTGACTCAGGAGGCTAAGGCAGGAGGATCTCAAGATTGAGGCCAGCCTCAGCAATTTAGGAAGACCCCGCCTCAAAAAAATAGAAAGGGCTGGGGATATAGTTCAGTGGTAAAGCACCCCTGAGTTCAGTGCTTAGTATCAAAATATATATATATAGAGAGAGATGCTCTAATAATTCCTGCATCTCAGTGGATGGTACTGGTTACTCATGGATGCATACACCCCACTGTGGAGACAACTGCTTGAGATTATGGGGAACAGTGAAAAATTGTGATCACAGGAGTAAAATGGTCTGATTTGTATCAATACCAGAACACTTGCAGTGTGTAAATCTCTCTTTTCATTCATCCATTTTGGCTGAACCATTTGAGACTTTCTGGCATTATTTTAAAGTAGACAAATTCACGCAGAAAAGAACATTTATTCTAAGTGTATAGCTCAAGGCACTTTCACGAAGTGAACACACCTGTATAATTAAGCATTGCGATTATGAAATAGAACAAGATCAGTATCTGAAAGACCTTGACTATATCCCCTACCTGTCCCAATTTAACACTAAATTAATCCCAATGCTGGCTTCTATCACTGTATAATAATTTGGCCTTGTTTTGAACTTTATCAATAGTTTGTACATTTTTGTGTGTGTGTCTTGATCCTTTGGCTTAAGATTTTCTTGTTGAGCCAGGTGTAGTGATGCATGTCTATAAATCCCAGCTACTTTGGAGTCTGAAGCAGAAGGATCACAAGTTTGAGACCAGCCTCAGCAACTTAATGAGACCCTGTCTCGAAATAGACATTTTTAAGAAACTTAGGTCTGTGAATATGACTCAGTGGTACTTGTCTAATGTGTGCAGGGTCCTGGGTTCAATCCTCAGTAGCACAAAAATTTTTTTAATTTATTTTTAAAATTCATCCATGTTATTTGGTATAGTAGTTATTCCTTTATTTTCATTGCTGTATAGTATCATATTAAATGAATATACCATAAGATATTTACCACTTTCATTATAGATGAATATTATGGTTGTTTCCATTTTTGGCTTACAAATTGTACCTGTGAATATTCTAATACTTGTCCGTGGTGGTATGTGGTCATGTTTCAGTTTGGTATATATCTCAAAGTAGAATTACTGAAACAGGTTATATATATGATTGGGTTTGGTAGATACTGTCAACCAGTTTTCTAAAGTGACTGCACTAACAGAAATTTTTAAGAGTTCAAGTTGCTCTAGGATATTTCCATCAGTTGTCATTTTAATGAAAATCAGTTCCATCAGTTGTCTTTTTAATGATAAAAGTCGCCTTTTTAGTGGTTAAAAGTGGTATCTCACTGTAGTTCTACTTTATATTTTTCTGGATGAGCACCTTTCCATATGTTTGTTAACCATTTAGATATTTTTTATGAGGTGCCTGTTTAAGTCTTGATTACTTTTTTTTGAACTGTCTTTTGTTTTGGTTTGTACTGTATTATATTCAAAATGTGAATATTGTGTGGAATAAATGTACTACAAATCTCAGTGTCCTGCATTTTCAGTTTCAATGAACAGAATATCTCAAATTTAATATTCAGTTATTTTTTCTCTTAATGGTTGGTGCTTCTTTGTCCTGATTAAGAAATCTTTGCCTTTCCCAATATCATGAAGATATTTTCCTGTATTATGCTATTGTTAATCATATATATATTGTTAATCATATATATATATGTGTATGTATCTACAATCCATTTGTAATTGGTTTTTGTATGTTATCTTTATGGGTATGGGTAAAGACCCAGTTTTGAAATTGACATGCAGTCAACCTCTAAACACTTAATGAAAAGATCATTCTTTCTCTTTTGTAATGTTATCTTTTTCATAAATCAAATTATTGAGTTATATATGGGGTTTGGTTCTAGGTTCTGTTCAGTTTGGTTTGTCTATTCTTATATGAATACCATTGTCTTAATGTAACTTTACAGTTTATCTTATGTATAGTCATTTAAGTCCCTGTTTCAATAATGCCTTGGTTATTCTTGGTCTTTTGAACTTCCACACACATTTTAGAATCAGCTTGTCAGTTTCCACAAAAATTCTTCCTGGTGTTTTGATTAGGGTACCACTTAATAAATCTATTCGAGGGAACATACATCATGGCACTTCACTCCTAAATATCTCAGCATTTATCTAATATTTAGGAACATTTTGTAAATAATTACCACTGTCTCACCAAGGAAAATTAACAGTCATTCCCTAATATCTTTTCAAACTTCTTTTTCTCCAACAAGCTGTTATAGCTAGTGTTTAAAACCTAGATTAATGTATTATTTTTTTGAGATTTTATTGGTGCTGCTTTCTCTAGTTTTTTGAATATGGGGAAATTTACATATTCAATTGAAATCATTGTTTCCTCTGTTCAAACAGTCTAGTCCTTGGCCAGTAGGAGCCCATTCATATTGACCTCTGTGTCCCTCCCCTACGCTGTTCCTCCCTTTCTTTTCCTTTCCTTTCCCTCCATGCTGGTGATTCAGCCTGGAGCCTTGCCCATTCTAGGCAGGTGCTCTACAACTGAGCTACACCTCCAGCCCCTTTTTCTTTTATTATATAAGTTTTCAAATATATTCAAGGTAGTAGTAAAATAAACATGCACATATCCATTCTCCAGCTTCAACAATTAATACCATTTTGCCAATTTTGTTTTCTCTAGTCTCCTCAACATCCCAGATGTCATGTCATTACACAGGTAAATAACTCACTATGTGTTCTTAACTTAGGTACATTAAGTAAACACCAACCTATGATAATACTTAATAAAATTAATACTAGTTCCTTATATCATTTAGTTCATCTAAAACCAAGTCTGTATTCAGATTTCTATGATGTTTTAAAAATGTCTTTTTGACCTAACTTTGTTAGGTCAGTATGCCACCAAGGGCCATTTGTTGCCAGTGGATATTTTTTTCTCTCAAGTTTGTTTTCCTATAAGGCCTCTGCATAGCTCCCCTTTTAAAAAGACCATTGATTATTTGGTGAAACTAAGTCATTATTCCTTCAGATCATCTTATTATTATTATTATTATTATTATTTATTTCTATGATTGCTTTCTCAAGGCAGCTTTCCCCTCTCATTCCTACATTTTCTGTTCATTAGCATTTAGAGCTAGAGGCTTGATTAGATTCAGTTGTAGTTATTGTTTAAGGGAAATCTTTTTCAGGCAGTGCTGCGAATTTTCTATCGCATTTCTATTGCATTTTAACTGATGCTGGGACGGATTTCTTATTTCAGATGTTGTCAGTTTATCCCTCTTGTAGCTTTTCCTACCCATCTTTCTCCAATAGGTTTTTAAGCAGTCATTGATAATTGGCCTAAATCAATTTTTCAGTAGTGGCTGAAAATTAATCATGTCTAATTCTTTAAATATTTGTGATTAGCAATTAGAATTAGAATTATTTTATAAAGAAAATCTGTCCCTCTTCAGCTGTTTTTGCTTTGTTTTATCTTTTGCTTGTTTGTTTGTTTCTTAGTTCCAGGGATTGAACACGGGGTTGCTTAACTACTGAGCCACATTCCCAGGACTTTTTATTTTGTATTTTGAGACAGGGTCTTATTAAGTTGCTTAGGGCCTCAAACTTACAATCCTCCTGCCTCAGCCTCCCAAGTTTCTGGGATTACAGGTGTGTGCCACCATGCCCAGCTTTCACCAGTTTTTTTTTATGCTGAAATATATATCATAAAAGAGAGTTAGGATAAATGCTGTCACTTCTCTTTATGTTTTTGGAGTGATGAGTTACTTTGTTCTTCCATCCTTTTCTTTCTTTTCTCATTCTTTCTGCTGTACTGGGGATTGAACCACTTGGGGGTGCTCTACCACTGAGCTATATCCCTGGATCCACAGTTCTTTTTATTTTTTGAGACCAAGTCTCGCTAATTTGCCCAGGCTGGCCTCGAATTTGCAATCCTCCTGCTTCAGCCTACTGGTTAGCTGGGATTACAGGGATGTGCCACTGTGTTAGGCTCATCAATTTCTTTAGTATAATTAAGAATTCATGGATTTTTATGTATTTAAAGTGTATCAATTCATTGTCATTATAAATTAGGAACTTCTTCTGTTTGGCTCCTGTGTCCTTTTCACAAAATCTCATTGGTCTTTGTTGGCTTCCTTGCTTTCTGACATAAGATATTTTAGACTCATCGTGTGCATCCCCTACCCCAGCCCTAGAATCATCCATTTTGCAAGGAATCATGTGTTTTTTTTACAGTGAGATCTGGCATTTAGAAACTAAGATACAAGTACTCAGAGGATTATTATTGTTTTTTAATCACACTACCTGGCCTTTTGGTTGTGCCCCTTTCTCTGCTATTTCAAATACATTTGAAGGGTTCTACCATTGTTGCATTGAAAGCTAGATAAACATGGTATTCATTTGTTTATGTAGCCATCCATTAAGCAAAAATTCATACAACACCTACTACCATGTGTCTGGTCTTATACTGGGTAAAAGGGTGTATTTGTGTCCTGTATTTGAAGAAGACTCATTATAGTTTAGATGTCTTTTCATAGATAATGTCTAAAGAGTGAATGGTATTATGTTGGGCAGAGGCAAATTAAGTGACAGACTTTCAGCACAGAGAGACATCCAAAAATGCTTTGGAATGGGAGGTAATGCTTGATATTGGATGAGTGGAGGAGGTATGAAAGTGGAGGAACTATGAAAGATGTTGCCTTCAGAGAAAAGAGTGGGGAATCTCTTCATATATTCAAGGAAGGCATATATGTAGTTGCTTATGATGATATGAGTTTTTCAGTTTTCAGAAAATTAAAATACTCAATTAAAAATATGAAGATGTGACATATTTTACATGTTAATTACTGATTTTTATTTTAAAACAAGGAGTGAAATAATAAATCTAAAATTAGGATTAGTATTTAATGTATTTCTTGGACCTGACTGTATCTTTCAGTTATTTTATGTACGTATTTATTTATTTTTGTTCTGAGGTTTGAATCCAGGGACACTTAATTTCTGAACCACATCCCCAGCCCTTTTTTATTTCTTATTTTGAGACAGGGTCTTTCTAAGTTGCTTGCTACGTTGCTGAGGCTGGCCTTTAACTTGTGATTCTTCTGCCTCAGCCTCCCAGGCTTCTGGGATTACAGGTGTGTGCCACCACGCATGGCCCAGTTATTTTAATAATATTAAAATATACTTAATATTAGGAAATACTTATTTTGTGTTTTAGCTTACTGCTTTTTTTTACTCTTATTATTTTTCTTTTCTCTGTAAATATTAAGTCTGAATTTTCAAGATACAACTTTGAAAATAGTGGCAACTTTATTGTGGTTCATCACTTGTTCTTTTCATCCTGTTTGTATCAACCTGCATTATACCCTGACCACAGCTCCTTACATATTCACAAAGCAAAGCTATTCGTGGAAACATGTCATCTTTCTCTGTTACCAATTAGACATTTTTAGTAACTTTGTTACCTCTTATATTATGTTGTACTGTGTGCTGTGTACATGTGGAACCACTTGAGGATGTGCTTCTGACAGATAATGTATGAATAGAATATAACAGACGGATTTGTGGCATACCAGTATGTTGTTGGTTTACTAGTTGGGAATTTGGAAACCAGGAGTGTGGGAGAATCAGCAGGCTTAGGAGAGAACAACATCTTACTTGTGACCAGGAGGTGAAATACATATTCTATAAATTAGCAAAGGATATAGGCAGGCTTGTTTTTCAAGGATGAGGATTTTAGAGGTCACAAAGAAGAGTTTCCAGGAGGGAATGAGTGCAGTGAAATTGCAAATTAAAAGGGAATGAAATGGCTTGTGCCATAGTTTGTTCCCCAGGGGTTCATGTGTTGGAGGCTTGAGCCTCAGTATGACAGTAGTGGAAGGAAGGTGGTGAACCTTTAATAGGTGAAGCTAGTGAAAAGTGATTAGGTCATTGGGGGTGCCACCCTCAGAAGGGTTTAACATAGTTCTTATGGGACCTTAGTTAGTTACTATAAGAGTGAATTATAAAAGAGCAAGAATAGATACTATTTGCTTCCTGGCTTGCCAAGTGATCTCTCCCTCTTTCAAGTGCTCCCACCATGATGCTGTCTTCTATAATGTGATATAGCCAAGGGAGTCAATGGAGCCACCTGATCTCGGACTTTTAGCCTCCAAAACTCTGAGCTAGACAGACCTTTGATTTATAAAGTATGCAGCCCCTAGTATTTTCTTATAGCAATGGAAAACAAATTAATATAGCTTGCTGCTTTTCGTTCCCCTTGTCTTCTTGATTATAAAAAAAATGTTTTTTTAGAACCCCAGAAGAAAAGAATTGAGAATGTACAAAGGAGCAAGTTAGAGACGATGAGAAAGGAAAATGTACGTGGTCTGAGAATGTCAAAATGGTAGAAAACCAGTGGGAAAGAAATTGATTGGAAGTCTTAAGGAAGAACCATTAATTTTAATTAATCATTTAAGTAAAAATGTACTGATCTAGACTTTGATGGATGATGAGGATATAAAGTTGTATTAAATGTATTTTCCAGTGAGTGTGATGGGTGAAATAGACACAGACTTTGCAGGAGGAAGTATTGTGGGGAAGAGATCAGGGTGTGTTGGTACCAATAGAAATATGGAGGAGTATCCTCTAACTTGTCCCGGGGGTCAGAGAAAGCTTTCTGAAAGAGGCCATGTTAAGAACTGAATTTTGACATAAAGGTAACTGTTCACCTGGCAGTGAATAAGAACCTTCTGAGTGGGAATAGAGAGCAACTGGTCATTTACACCAAGGAGAGTTGCTGATTGGGTGTACCATCTAGCCTTGAGCTAGGGAAGTACCACAAAAACTGGGTAACTGTGATACCACTCCGTGGGCTAGTAGAGCTAGGGAAAGGAGGCAAGGGGAAAGGAACATTTAAAAAAATGGTTAAATTTATGCTATAATATTTATCACTTTAGTCCTCATAGAAGAGCAGCCTCTTCCATTTTACGTAGTATGCCATGAAATTATCACTTTCTACATATGCTAAGACTTAAAAAAATATAAAAATACACTTGAATATCAAAGATGCATTTTGTGCACTGTCCTAGGGTTTTTCTTTTTATAAGTTCTTGTGAATCTTTTTTATTGGTTTTTTTTAGTTACACATGACAAAAGGATCCATTTTGATATAATTATACATGCGTGGGATATCTTATTCTAATTAGGATCTGATTCTTGTGGATATATACAATGACAAGATTCACTGTGGTGCATTCATATATGTACATAGGAAAGTTAGGTCAGATTCATTCCACTCTTTCCTTTTCCCATCGCCCTACCCTTCCCTTCATTCCCCTTTGTCTACTCCGCTGAACTTCTCTTCACCGCCCCCCATTGTGTGTTAACTTCCACATATTAGAGAAAACATTTGACCTTTGGTTTTTCTGGAATTGGCATATTTCATTTAGCATGATAGTCTCCAGATCTATTCATTTACTGGCAAATGTCATAAAGTCACTCTTCTTAATGGCTGAGTAACACTGTACTGTGTATATACACCAGATTTTCTCTATCCATTCATCTGAATATTTCCAACAACCCTGTGAGGTGAGCAAACTGATTTCAAGGTGAAGTAATAATAGTCTGTTTGAGGCTAAACTGAGATTTGAATCTATGTTTATTTGGCTCCAAGACTCATAGCAAACTTACTCTTGTATAGCTAGCTCTGTTCCATTAAGTAAAAATACATTAAATATGATTTCTATTTATCACTTTGCAGGACCGTCCAATTAATTTCAGCAGTGTCCTGGGTTTTGCTTCTCAACTGGGATCATAATTATCATATATAAAATGCATTATCATTTTGAAACATGAACCTCTTCTCAAATCCCTATCCTTTATAATTTTTTTCTTCTAGCAAGGGACAAAGCCCTTGGAATTCTGTTCAGATCACGGTCCTTTGTATTATTCTTCTAGAAACCAAAAAATCTCTTCCATGGCCAAATGTTTCTTCTCAAGGAGATATTCCTTTCCTCTCTTATGCTTACCCCTCTAGGAGAAAATAGAGAAAGTATAGACCTCTTGGAGTGTTTTGTGTTCTCAATATAAATCCCTTCTTGGTTTTCATTTAGGATTTCTAGCCTTCAGAGCTGCAGACTTCTAGTTGAGATCTAAATATATAGACTGATTCTGAGGTGTTTACAAAAGTGGGGATGTTGAGAGCCACAATTGCCATGAATGATTATAATTGTCTTTCATATATCTTTTTTTTTTAGGACCTCCTTTTTTTTATTATTGTATACAAATGGGATACATGTTGTTTCTCTATTTGTACATGGAGTCAAGGCATACCATTTGTGTAATCATAAATTTACATAGGGCAATGATGTTTGATTCATTTTTTTTCCCTTCCCCCCCACCCCTTCCACCCCTTCTTTCATATATCTTGATCTATATCAGCTGTGCCCCCAAATGAGGAAATGAATGTTGAGATTGGTCAGACAAATCCTGCTCTCAAAGACCTCACAGTTTAATGTGAGGGAGAAGCATGTAAACAATTAAACAGGTTAATACAATCATTCCTCCTAATGTGTGGGTTCCACACTAGACATTTCCACATCCACAGATTCAACCAGCTGTGGATTGGAAATATTTGGAACAAAATTGCCTCTGTACCGAACATGTACAGACTTTTCCCCTCATGTCAATATTCCCTAAATAATACTGTATAACAACTATTTACATGGCCATTTACATTGAATTGTGTATTATAAAGATGATTTAAAATATACAGGTGGATGTGTAAAGGTTATATGCAAATGCTGTACCATTATATTTAAGTGACCTGAGCATTCACAGATTTTGGTACTCATGAATATTCCTCCAAGGATGCTGAACATGATACTATGGAAGCCAGGAGGAAGAGAAGTGTTGTCTAACTGCCATGTGATGGTGGTAAGGAAGTTTTGGCATGGAAAAAGCTGTCTATGCTAGGTATTGAAAGATAGTCTAAGTTAATAAAGAAGGGGGTGAAGAATGATAAGAGAGGTAGTTAGTTGGTAAGGTTATGGAGGGTCTGTTTTTATACTAACAGGCTGGAAAATTAATGAGGATGGATTTAAATGGGAGAATGGCATGATCTGAGTATCATTTGGGAAAGATGACTGTGAATTGGAATTGAAAGTTACCATTGAGCAAAGCAACATATTCCATATGTATGAAACAAATCTGCAGATTGTGCTTAAAAATGTATTACACTTTTTTGTACTGAGATTTGAACCAAGGGTTCTTTACCACTAAGCTTTATCCCTAGCTCTTTTTAAAATTTTTGTTTATTTATTTTAAATTTTTTTCTTTTTAAATATACATGACAGTAGAGTGTATTTTGACATATTATACATACATGGAGTATAATTTGTTCTAATTAGGGCGGTATGGTTCTGTAGAAATACACTGAGATTTTCCTTTATTTTTTATTGATTCTTTTTAGTTATAAGGTAAGAATATCAGATATAGTAAAAAGAGATTTATCAAGTTTGGGGCAAAATTCCTTTGAAAGGCATGAGTAATGTGAGACTGATTTTTTTGGACCCAAATGTATTTTCCCTTATCCTCAATAAGTTTTACCCTCATTAAAAAAAAACAAATACAGTACATATATAATTTTAAAATAATCTTTTATTTTAGAACAGTTTTAGATTTATAAAAAAATTACCAAGATAGTAGAGAGTTCCTTTATGTCCCACACTCTTTTTGCTATCGTTGATGTCTTACTTTACTTATGTACATTTGCCACAATTATTGAGCCTGTGTTGATATATTATTAACAAAAATCCATATTTTATTCATAATTCCTTTGTTTTCTGTTCTGGGAATATTACATTATATTTAGTCATCATGTTTCCTTCAGCTCTCCTTGATTATGTCAGTTTCTCAGACTTTCCTGGTTTTTGATGGCCTTAACAATTTTGAGGAATAATGATCAGGTGTTTTGTACGATGTTCTTCAGTTTGAATTTTTCTGATATTTTTATTGTGGTTGGACTGGGGCATGGGTTTTACTTTTTCCCCTTCCCATTCTATATTTTTGGAAGAGAATCACTATGCATAGTCCAAACTTATGGAATGGGTGTTATGCATCTGTTTTTTTGGTGGTGGGGGGTGGGTGTTTGGAATTCTCCATAGGAGATTTGGCTACTGTCCTCCATTTACCTGTTTACTCAGTCATTTATATCAGTATTGACTCATTTATTTTATACTTTGACTTATAATACAATACTACATTATTTACTTTGGTGTTCAGATTGTTCCAGTTTGGACCATGTCAACTGTTTCAGAGTCACTCCTGTGTCTCTTGGAGTATCCCCATCATTTCATTTTTTGAGTACTCCTTTACTTTCTGAATTACAAGATGCTACAGGCTCATATTGTATGTTCCAGGCTTCAGTCCTAGAATCAACTATTTCTCTAAAAATCCTTGATTTTTTTTATTGGAAAAGGATGTTATACACCAAGATCTGACTGTTGGGTGTTCTCTTTGCTATCAGCATGTCAGTTCTTTTAGGATCTTTAAGCAGACAGAGTTAGGGGATATTTCTCCTAACTGTGTGTATGTTCCTTCTTTATTTATTTTAAGCTAAACATAAATTCATACTGACATGTCAGGTTCTAACCCAGTACCATGAACATGGTTTATTGTAGCCTTCTCTTGCTCGTCTTTAACCTCCCAGTCTAGTGATAAACCTAGCTTCCAACACCCACTATCTATTTACTTATATGTTCAGTTCCTGTGTACATATAAGCAGTTTCAGAATTCATAGTCAGTACCTCCATAAGAAACAACTTTACCAACTAGAGGATAGTACTTCTGTCTTTAGTCTTATAGTTTCTACTGTCTCAGAAGTTACCTTGTTTGGCATCTCCCCCTACCCACTTCAGGGAAATTCTGACATATAGTTGTAATACAATTAGATTTTGGGAGTGGGGCAGTTTATAGTCTACATTTTATCCTGAGATTACCTGAGTTCCCAAATGACTTTTTAACATTTTACATTTATAATGATTCACTTTGTACTATAAAGTTCTGTGAGTTTTGACAAATGGATAGCAACATGTACCACTACAGGATCATACAGATAGTTTCACCACCAAACACTTCTGTATTTCATTTAGTCTACCTCCTCCATCTCCGCATTCTTGGCAAATGCTGTTGACTTTATTGTGTTGATTTTGAAAAGTATCATACAGTTGGAATCATGCAGTGTGTATTCTTTTCAAACTGTCTCATTAACTTAGAATATGCACTCATATTGTTGCAGGGGTTAACAGCACATTACTTTTTATCATGCTTTTGTGTTATTGTATTCCATTTCTACATGTTTAGGCACAACACTTTTTTATAGATATTGTTTTATACCATTGCTTTTTAAAGAAGAGCAAGAAGAAAAGAGAAGAAATAAATAATTATCTTGCTTTAATATTTACTTCCATAATTGCCTTTACCATTGCTCTTTGTGTGTGTGTGTGTGTGTGTGTGTGTGTGTGTATTTGTATTCTTTGGAATCACTTCCTTTCAGCCTGAAGAACTTTTTTTTTTATTTCTTGCAAGGCAAGTCTGGTAGCAACAAATTCTCCCAGTTTTTGTTTATCTGGGAATTTTTTTTCTGCCACATATTTTCTTCTCTGCTAGTAATTCTACTTTTTAATTGAGATATAATGCACATAAAACATTTTAAGGCATAAAATTCAGTGATTTTTAGTATATTCACAAAGTTGTACAGCCATTATCTATCTAATTCCTGGACATTTTCATTACCCTAAAAAGAAATAACATATCCATTAGCTGGCACTCCCCACACCCACCACATCCAGCCCCTGGCAACCACTAATATGCTTTCTGTCTCTCTGAATTTGCCTTCTCTAGATATTATATATAAATGGGGTCATGCAATATATGAACTTTTGTTCCTGACTTCTTCCACTTAATGTAAGGTTTTCAAGGTTTATTCATGTTTTCGCATATATCAGTACATCAGTATATTCCTATTTATGACTGAATGACATTTCCATTGCATGAATATATCACTTTTTATGTTTCCATTCATCAGATTATAGGTGGAAAGATTCACTTTTGACCTTTATAATTATTGCTGTTATGAACTTTTGTTTTGTTTTGTGGTGCTGGGGATTGAACCCAGGGCCTTGTGTTTGCGAGGTAAGCACTCTACCAACTGAGCTACATCCCCAGCCCAATGAACTTTTAATAAACATTTTTGTGTGGTCATATCTTCTCATTGCTGGGGTTATATACGTACGAGTGAAATTACTGGGTTGTCATGTAACTCTATATTTAACTTTTTGAAGAACTTCCATACTGTTTTCTACAGTGGTTCTATCATTTTACATTACTACCAGGAATGTATGAGGGTTCCGATTCCTCTACATTCTTGTCAACACTTGTTATTTCCCATTTATTTTTGTTACAATCATCCTAGTGGGTGCCTATGATGGAAAATCTGATTACATTTTTAAAAATATTTGACTGCTGACCTATTTTGAGCCTCACTTCTTCCTCTTGACTTTCTGTCTCACATCTGAGCAAGGCAATGAGAAAGAAAGTGTGGCAATAAATTCAAATCCTGTGAGCTTTGTCTTACTGCATGAGAGAACCCTTACACTCTGACCTCACCCTCTAACCAGAGTAGAAACTCAAGTCAGGCTCATTTCCTCCCTTTTTCTGATCTGCTTGGGATACTTGCTTTACTCCTTTCAGAAAAGTCTCATTTATGTAAGTAGTAAACCTTTCCATACCCTCTTGGTTTGTGTGAGATGTTATCAGTCTGAATACTGGGACCAAATTTTGTAGGAGGGGATCGCTTCTTCCTTTGCAGAGTCAAGAACAATTGACACAGTGAGTGTGGTGCTGTGACTATGACAACCACCAGAGGGGGTCTTTCTTTTAATTTCTTTGACCTGCTGACTGGTTCTTCTGCCTGATGATAGGCATTGAGGATGAGTTTTCAGGTTAGTTTATATTTTGAGTTGTGCTGTGCTGTGCTGTAGTGTTGCTTCCTACAGAACCTCTGTTATAGATTTAGCTAAGTCAGAAGTTTAGACAATTTAATTGGAATTTAGGTGCAGAAGTATGGAGTTGGGGCCCTCCTTAAAGTGGCCCATGTACCTTGACCTAGACCTTTCTCTATCAGTTAGGGCACTGACTTTTGCTAAGCTTAGGAGAACTATGCCTACGACCAATTGGATATGTCTCAACTAGACTTCGACACTGCAGCCCTTCAGGTGGTCACTTTTGAAAGTGCAGTTATTAGGGAGTATAAAGAGAGAAAAAAGGCAGCCATTGTATGTCCTGCTAAGGTCTGCATGCCTAAGAGCAGATAGCACACTGGGACCCTTTAATACTTTGCTGCTGCTACTTCCACGTGTGTCTCTACTGCAACAAAAATCCCGTTCCTCAGGATTATAGGGAAGGAAGACCCATGGCACAATTGTGGCAAGAGAAAAGGGTAATTCAAACCCAACATAAGCCCCTGATCCTTAAATCCTGTACAAACAACATTGCATCAGGAGACCCCTACAGTGATAATGCTGACTTGGAGCTTTCTATAGGAAGAAATTTACACAAATGAGCAAGTGTCATAGTCAGCTTTTTTGCTGCTGTGACCAAAAGACCAGATACCAATTGTCTAGGAGGAAAAATTTATTTGGGGCTCAAGGTTTCAGAGGTTGCAGTCTGTAGATGGCTGACTCCATCACCCTGGGCCTGAGGTGAGGTAGGACATCATGGCAGAGGGCAGCAAGAAGGAAAGAAACTCGGGACATGGCCATGGAAGCAGAGTTCCTCACCAGGGACAAAATATAAACCCCAAGGTATGCCCTCAGTGGCCTACCTCCTCCAGCCACACCTTGCCTGCCTAAGGTTACCATGCAGTTAATCCATTCAAATGGATTGGATTAATGTACTGCTGAGGTTAAAACTTTCATAACCAACCACTTCACTACTAAACTTCAGTGCATTGTCTAACACATGAGCTTTTGGGGGGCAACTCATATCTAAACCATAACAGCAAGGTAGAGACAACCCCTTGAAATATATCCAGCAACAACAACTACAACAAAATGAAGGTTCAGTTTCACCTAATAGGAACTAAAAATTTGCTAAAGACTCTTGTTAAAGAGTAAAAAGATAAAAGGGTACCAAGTGGTGCTGAAATGCCACAATTGACCAACCCTCATTAATGACTTTAGTATTGGAGCTCAAATTAGATATGCTTCAAGGTAACACTAAATTTAAGCAAGGCACCTTATGTAATTTCAGGGGGAATTCCTGAATATAAATCAATAAACAAGTTTGTATTCCTTAACTATTGGACCTAATTCCTTGCCTGAATTCTTCACATTTGTACCAATCACTGCCTAAAAATCTCTCATGGTAAGTATGAGCACCCAATCCAATGAGGGATAGAATTAAAATAAGGATACTTGTACTTCTTTCTTTATAATGCCAATGCCTTTCATTTTGTTTACTTTCCTGTTTGCCCTTGCTAGACCCTTCAGTACATTGCTGAATTGAAGTGGAGAGAGTGAGAATCCTTGTCTTTTTCTTGATCATAGGGAGAAAGCTTCAGTCTTTAACCATTAAGTATGATGTCATCTGTGGATTTTTCATAGATGTCCTTTAACTAGTTGAAGAAGTTTCCTTCTACTTTCAGTTTGTTAAGTGGTTTTTTTCTTTGGCAATGCTGTGGATTAAACCTAGGGCCTCACATTTGTGAGGCAAGTGTTCCACCATTGTGCTCCACCACCAGCTCTATGCAGGTGCCTTTTTAAATTTTTGTTTTATTTATTTATTTGATGCTGAGGATTGAATTCAGCGGCCTTGTGCATGCTAGGCAAGCACTCTATCCCTGAGTTACACTCAGCTCTGTTGAGTATTTCTTTATGAAAATATGTTGGGATTTATCAACTCTTCTTTCTGTACCTATTAAGATAATCATGTGCTTTTTGTCCTTTATTAATATAGTGCATTATATTGATTTTCATATTTAACCAGCCTTTTATTTCTGGGGTAGATCCCATTTAATCATGGTATATAATCCTTTTTATATGTCTGGAATTGCTTTGCTTCATTATCTTGAATAGGACATCATGTTTATATTCATGAGGGACATTGGATCTGTAGGTTTCTTGCGATGTCTTCTTCAGAATAATACTGGCTTCATAGAATTAAAAATTAATTTAGGAGGGGTTCCCTCATCTTCTACATTTTTAAAGAGTTTGTGAAGATCCGATATTAATTTTTCTTTAAATGTTTGATAGAATTCAGCAGTGAAGCATGGGGGCCTCTGCATGTTTTGTGGGAAGTGTTTTGATTACTAATTCAGTCATTTCACTTGTTATATGCCAATTCATATTGTCTATTTTCTCCTTTGTCAGATTTAGTTGTTTATGTTTTTCTAGGAATTTGTAATTTCATTTATCTAATTTATTGCCACATCATTGTCCACAACATTCCTTCATTTTATTTCTGTAAGGTTGTAAGTAATGTTCCCTCTTTTGTTTCCTGTAATTTGAGTCTTCCCTCCTTTTACTTGGTCAGTCTAGCTAAGGGTGTGCCAATATTATTGATCTTTTCTAAGTGCTGCTTTCAGTTTCATTGATTCTTCTCTATTGTCTTCCTATACTCTATATCATTATCTACTCTGCTGTCACTAATATTCTCTTCCTTCTGCTTGCTTTGGGTTTAGTTTTCTCTGCTTTTCATAGTTTGTTGAGGAGAGGTTAGGTTGTTTTTTGAGATATTTCTCATTTTAAGGTAGTCATATCTATTAATTTTTATCTGAGTACTGTTTCTGCTGCATGTTTGGTAGGTTGTGTAACTTTTTATTCATATCAAAGAACTTTCTAATTTCCTGTGTGGTTTCTTCTTTGACCCTTTTGTTATTTAGGAGTGTGTTATTTGTTTTCCACTTTTAAAACAGATTTCCAGAATATCCTTCTGTTACTGATTTTTAATCGAAATCAATTTTTTGTTGTTTTGTTATTATTCACTCCTTTTGAAATTTATTGGGATTTATTTTATGACCTCACCTATAGTCTATCTTAGAGAATAGTTTATGCATGCCTGAGAAGAGTGTGGATAATATTTTAGATATGATGTGACCCAAAAACTCATGTGTAAGATAATTCAAGAAAATTTAGAGGTGAAATTATCAGGTTATGAAAGTTTTAACATAATCAATAAATTGGTTCCCTGATAGGAATTAACTGGATGGTAACTGTAGGAAGGTGGGGTGTGGCTTGAGTAAGTGGGTCTTTGGGGCCTACCTTTGGGGTATATATTTTGTTATTGGTGAGAGGAGAATTTTCTCTCTGCTTCCTAGTTTCACATCCTGAGTTGCTTTCCTCTTCCACACTCTTCTGCCATGATGTTTTTCCTCATCTCAGGCCCAGAGCAATGAAATCAGCTGTCTATGGACTGAGACCTCTGAAATCATGAACCCCAAATAACCCTTTTCTCTTTTACATTGTTCTTATCAGGTCTTTTGGTCATGGCAGCAAAAAAGCTGTCTAAAACAGAGTGTATTCAACTGTCATTGGATGGAATATTCTATACATGTCTGTTCAATGCAGTTGATAAATACTGTTGTTGCACAAGTCTTTGTCTATTTTGGTCATCTGTTTAGTTGTTTTGTAATTGAAAGTGTGCTATTGAGGCAGCCACCTAATGTTTTTGAATTGTCTATTTCTCTGTCAGTTCTGTTTTTGCTTCAAATATTTTGCAGTCTGTTGTTAGGTGAATATAATTATAGTTATATCTTTTTGATGGATTGATAGTTTACTGCAGTATGTCATTCTTTGTCTCTAATAACAATATGTGTTTTAGTCTCTTTTTTGGGAGGTAGGGGTTTAGCTCCGTGTTGGAATGCTTGACTAGTACACATGAGGCCCTGAATTTCATTAGTCCATATGTCTGATATCAGTATAGCCACCCTGGCTCACTTCTGGTTGTTGTTTGTTTGGTATATCTTTTTTCCATTCTTTTACTTTCAATTTATTTGTACCTTTGAATCAAAAATCAGTCTCATGAAGGCAATATATAGTTGGACCATACTTTGATCATCTTGCTAGTCTCTATGTCTTTATTGGAGAATTTGGTCCATTCACATTTAATATAATTACTGTTCAGATAGAATTTATATATGTGTTTTTTTATTTGTTATCTATAGTTTTTATGTCATTATCTTCTGTTTTTACTTCACTGCTTCCATTTATTCTAAATATTTTCTAGTATACCTTTTCAGTTCCCCTGTTGTTTCTTTTGCTATATAATTTTGAAATTTTTATTTTTACATTTTGCTATGGAGATTACCATTGATACCTTAATTAATGAAAATTTAGTTCAGACTTAATATGATCTTACTTTTTTTGAATATTTTTTCTTTTTTCTTTTTTCTTTTTTTATTGTAAACAAATGGGGTACAACTTGTTTCTCTGTACATGAAGTAGAAGCATACCATTTGTGTAATCATACATTTACATAGGGTAATGGTGTTTGATTCATTCTGTTATTTTTCCTTCCCCCCCACCCATCTTTTCCCTCTATACAGTCCCTCCTTCCTCCATTCTTGCCTCCCTCCCCCCCCATTATGTATCATCATCCGCTTATCAGCGAGATCATTCGCCCTTTGGTTTTGTGAGATTGACTTCTCTCACTTAGCATGATATTCTCCAATTTCATCCATTTGCCTGCAAAAGCCATAATTTTAATATTCTTTATGACTGAGTAATATTCCATTGTGTGTGTGTGTGTGTGTGTGTGTGTGTGTGTGTGTATATATATATATATATATATATATATATATATATATATATCACAGTTTCTTTATCCATTCATCAATTGAGGGGCATCTAGGTTGGTTCCACAATCTGGCTGTTGTGAATTGAGCAGCATGAACACTGAAGTGGCTGCATCACTTTAGTATGCTAGTCCTTTGGGTATAGGCCAAGGAGTGGGATAGCTGGGTCAAATGGTGGTTCCATTCCAAGTTTTCTAAGGAATCTCCACACTGCTTTCCAGAGTGGCTGCACTAATTTGCAACCCCACCAGCAATGTATGAGTGTACCTTTTTCCCCACATCCTCGCCAACACCTATTGTTGCTTGTATTCTTGATAATCGCCATTCTAATTGGGGTGAGATGGAATCATAGGGTAGTTTTGATTTGCATTTCTCTTATTACCAGAGATGTTGAACATTTTTTCATATATCTGTTGATTGCTTGTACATCTTCTTCTGTGAAGTGTCTGTTCATTTCCTTAGCCCATTTGTTGATTGGGTTATTTGTATTCTTGGTGTAGAGTTTTTTGAGTTCTTTATATATTCTGGAAATTAGTGCTCTATCTGAAGTATGAGTGGCAAAAATTTTCTCCCACTCTGTAGGCTCTCTCTTCACATTACTGATAGTTTCCATTGCTGAGAGAAAACTTTTTAGTTTGAATCTATCCCAGTTGTTGATTCTTGCTTTTATTTCTTGTACTATGGGAGTCCTGTTAAGGAAGTCTGATCCTAAGCCGACACGTTGAAGATTTGGACCTACTTTTTCTTCTGTAAGATGCAGGGTCTTCTGATTCCAAGGTCCTTGATCTATTTTGAGTTGAATTTTGTGCAGGGTGAGAGATAGTGGTTTAATTTCATTCTGCTCCATATGGATTTCCAGTTTTCCCAGCACCATTTGTTGAAGAGGCTATCTTCTCCATTGCACATTTTTGGCACCTTTGTCTAGTACGAGAAAACTGTATTTATTTGGGTTTGTGTCCATGTCCTCTATTCTGTACCATTGATCTACTTGACTATTTTGGTGCCAATACCATGCCATTTTTGTTACTATTGCTTTGTAGTAGAGTTGAAGTTCTGGTATTGCTATACTCCCTGCTTCACTCTTCCTGCTAAGGATTACTTTAGCTATTCTGGGTTTCTTATTCTTCCAGATGAATTTCACGATTGCTTGCTCTATTTCTGTAAGGTACATCATTGGGAATTTAATTGGAATTACATTGAATCTGTATAGCACTTTTGGTAGTATGGCCATTTTGACAATATTAATTCTGCCTATCCAAGGTCATGAGATCTTTCCATCTTCTTAGGTTTTCTTTAATTTCTTTCTTTAGTGTTCTGTAGTTCCCATTGTAGAGGTCTTTCACCTCTTTTGTTAGATTGATTCCCAAGTATTTTATTTTTTTCGAGGCTATTGTGAATGGGGTAGGTTTCCTAACTTCTCTTTCTGAGGATTCATCACTTTTGTATAAAAATGCATTAGATTTATGAGCATTGATCTTATATCCTGCTACTTTACTGAATTCACTTATGAGCTGTTATGAATTGAGCAGCATGAACATTGAAGTGGCTGTATCACTTTAGTATGCTAGTCCTTTGGGTATAGGCCAAGGAGTGGCATAGCTGGGTCAAATGGTGGTTCCATTCCAAGTTTTCTAAGGAATCTCCACACTGCTTTAAAAGTTTTCTAGTGGAATTTCCCGATTCCTCTAAGTATATAATCATGTCATCAGTTAATAGGGATAGTTTGAGTTCTTTTCCTATTTGTATCCCTTTAATTTCTTTGGTCTGTCTAATTGCTCTGGCTAGAGTTTCAAGAACGATATTGAATAGAAGTGGTGAAAGAGGGCATCCCTGCCTTGTTCCAGTTTTTAGGGGGAATGTTTTCAGTTTTTCACCATTTAGAATGATACCGCCTGGGCTGGGGAGCCTGTCTCTGTGAGGGACTCCCTTGCTGAGTGGCCCTCCTCTGCTACGTTCCTTGGGGACCAGAGTTACTGCCCAGGCCTCGGACCCACACTCTGCATCGAAGCCTCTCGCTGTGCGGCCCTCCTCTGCAATGCTCCTGATTGACTGGGTACTCGACTCCAGCAGGGGAGTCTCACTGGGTCACTCTACTCCACGAAGTTCCCTGCATTCTGGGACTGCTGCCCCATCTGGGGAGCCCGACTAGTGGGAGAGACTCACCCGGCGGCTCTGATTTGGTCCTGAGTCTCTCAATACCTCCTCTTCTTGACTCCTGAGTCCTGTCAAAGGGCCTCCAGTCTCCTGTAGGTGTCTCAGGAAGGGAGCCACCCTTCCGAGGATGATGGCCATGCCCTCAGGAATAATTCAAAATGCCCGCACCAGCCTATAAAGAAGCTGGGGAGCCCCAGCAAGGGTGCGCTGAGTCAGCACAGAGGCAATTGCAGTGTCCCTCAGCAGAAGGGGGGCAGGTAGGCAGGCTCCGTGATGGCGTCCAACCTCAGTGTGGGGGTCAGGTGGGCTCTGCGATGGTATCTGACCTCAGTGTCAGGGTTGGGCGGTCTCCATGATGGCGTCTGACCTCGATCTATGATCTTACTTTTAATAGAATATGAAATGTTTGCTTCTATACTAGCTCTGCAGTCTCCTTCTTTATGCTATTAGAATCACAGTTACATCTTTATGTATCATGTATTCATCAATGTAGATTTATAATTATTGCAGCAGTTGTATTTTCAACCACTTCAGAAAATAGTAGCAAATAAAATAACTACACTTATGGTGCTTTTAAAAAATATTATTTACCTATGTAGTTACCACTATTGATGCACTTCATTTCCTCATGTGATTTTAAGTTATGATCATCCAGTGTCCTTTCCAATCAGACTGAAGGGTTCCCTTTAGTTTTCTTAGGGCAGCTGCCAACTGCTATATCTCTCTGTTTTTGTTTACCTGGAAATGTCTTCACTTTTGATGAATAGTTTTACTTTCTTTACTAGAAATATAATTCTTGTTTGACAGGGTGTTTTTTTTTTCTTTTAGCAACTTGAATATGCCATCCTGCTGCCTTTTATGGCTTTCATGGCTTCTGAGAAGTCACCTTACATTTTAAGTTCTGTTTGTGAAGAGTTGTTTTTCTCTTGCTGATCTCTGAATTTTTTTTCCTTATTTTTGACTTTTTAAATTTTCACTGTGATGTGCCTATGTATATTCTTTTACATTTGTGCTAGATGGTGTTTGTTTGTGGTCTTAAATGTTTATATAAACATGTTTACATCAAAGTTGTGACCTTTTCATCCATAATATGTTCAAATATTTTCTTCCCTTTCTAATTCCCATTATAGATATTTTGGTTGCTTAATAATTTCTTTTAGGTTTCTGAAACTATTTATATTTCTGTTCTTTTTTTCCCCAGTGCTAGGAATTGATCCCAGGAGTGCTCTGCCACTGAGCTAGATTCCCAAACCTTTTAATTTTTATTATTTTTTTAAATTTTGAGACAGGATCTCACTAAATTGCTGAGGCTGGCCTTGATTTTGCCATCTGTATGCCTTAGTCTCCTGTGTTGCTGGGATTACAGGCAAACACCACAACACCTGGCAGAAGAAAAGTTTCCCTAAAGGGGAGTCAAACCCAGACTGTGGGGTAGGAGTGCTAAATCCTAACCACTAGACCCACCAGGAAGTCTCTTTGGTTTTGTTCCTCAGGCTTGATAATCTCAATTGACTTATCGTTGACCTTATGGATTCTGTCAGTGCAAATTTGTTCTTGTGCCCCTCTAATGAAATTTTCTTATCAGTTTGTTTATATTTATAGTGGGTTTGAGGAATTTAGGAGCTGATCAAAGTGAAACGTATGACTAAGAGTTGGCAGTATTACACAGAAATTTTATTGGGTGCTGTTTCAACAGATGCATGTTGGGGAAGTGCCCCAGTCTGTCCAGAGGCTGTGGTATGAAAGTTACTACCTTGAAGAGGAGGAGGCTGACAGAATTTCCAGAGGAGAGGAAGGTTGGATAGGGGACTTACTTGTCTAGGTGATGTCTACTCAGCATCACAGTGGAGAGTCTGTGGGTGAGAGACAGTTCCAAGGGGCAGCAGGTGCTTAATGTCTTTATGACTCAGGTCTTATTTCTTGCTAGCAGATGTGGGGTTAGGTTTTGTGAGATAGGCAGATTCTAACAGATTCTAATTCAAATCTGTTAATTGAGCTATTTTTAAAGTAATCAGTTTTGCAAAAATTTGAGTTTACTGTGATGGGATTTTGAGCAATTGGGTCTCTCCTATAGTAAAGAAATAAAAAAAAAAATCTAAGGTAAAAACACAAAAGGCTTTGGCTCATTTACATAACAATATTTCAGCTCCAGAATTTCTATTTGTTTCCTGTTATAATTCATATTTATTTATTGATATTATAAATATGGTCAACACCTTATTCTTTTAACCTTTTGCCCCTTAGTTCTTTAAACATGATCTCCTTTAGGTCTTTTTTTTTTTTTTTTTTGGGTGCTGGGGATTGAACCCAGAGCCTTGTGCTTGCAAGGCAAGCACTCTACCGACTGAGCTATCTTCTCAGCCCCTCCTTTAGGTCTTTAAACATGTTATGATTGCTGTTTTGAAGTCTTCAGTAAGTTTATTATCTAGGGTTCTTCAAGAAATTTCTACTGGTTGGTTTTTCTACTTTTTTTTTCACCAGTGTTTGAACCCAGAGATGCTTAACTACCGAGCTATATCCCAAGCACTTTTTATTTTTTATTTTGAGACAGGGTCTCACTATGTTGCTTAGGGCCTCACTAAATTGCTGAGGCTAGCTTTGAATTCAAGATTCTCCTACCTTAGCCTCCCAAGTCACTGGGATTATGGGCAAGTGCACCATGCCCAGTTATAGGTTGCTTTTTTCCCTGTGTACAAGTCATACATTTTTGTATATTCATATGCCTTTTAATTTTGGTTGAAAACCATACATTTCAAATATTATGATGTGGCAACTCTAAAATCAGATTAACCCTCTCCCCAGGTTTGTCTTCC
Source organism: Sciurus carolinensis (assembly GCF_902686445.1). Taxonomy (NCBI): domain Eukaryota; kingdom Metazoa; phylum Chordata; class Mammalia; order Rodentia; family Sciuridae; genus Sciurus; species Sciurus carolinensis. The sequence continues at coordinate 42,535,951 of NC_062232.1, forward strand.
TTTCATTCATTCATTTGTTCATTCATTCCTTCATTCTTGATACTGGGGATTCCACCCAGGGATGCTTTACCACTGAGCTACATCCCCAGCTCCCTGCATGCATTGTTGCTGTTATTTTTTATTGATTCTTTTTAACTGTACATAACATTAGGATTCATTTTAACATAATTATGAAATCATGGAATATAATTTGCTCTAATTCCAGGTTTGATGTTTTTGTTGTTACTTTTTATAGATTTTGTGTGTACACTGATGTTTTCAAACTGATTTTGTAGTCTGTATTCTTTATATGTTGTCCAGTGAAGTCTCTGTTCACCTTAGTCATCAATTAATGATTGGACCAAGATATCCTTAAATGTGTGGGACCCATAAATATTCCAATCTTTGAAAGCAGGTATCATGTATATGTTGGACCATGCATACAACTTAGCCAGGCAGTTTATAATGCCTTAACCTTCATTTCCTGATTCTACAAAGCTTAAAGGTCAGGTAAAAGTGAGAGTTTAGTGCCTTCTCAGGTTTTCATAAGCATGCATGCAACTCTACAAATGCAGGTGAACTTCTGTATTCCCTGGAAAGTATCAGAGCATTTCAAACCCCCCATAAAATATCTCATTCCGAGCCTTTCCTTTCATTCTTTGTGTGCAGTTGGTTGTTTGCCCCAAGTGTTGTGGTTTGCCTTAGGCATCTAAGACATTAAAACATTTGTCTGTAAATGTTTTCTGTAAACGTGCCCTGTGGAGAGGCTTTTAGTGTGGTTTGTGCAGTGAATCAAATGTAAACCTTTCAAGCCCAGTCTTCCAGGGAATGTATTGACAAGACAAATAATGACAGTTCTTTAGAAACTAGCTTTGGGAAGAGTGGATACCACTGCTAAGCAACTGAACCAGATGAAGTACTTTCATGACACAGAACTGTCAGGGGAAAGGAATAGCCTCTGACTGAAATGCTGTAGACTTATACTGTTTTTACTTAGTTCCATAGATTTTGTGGAATATGTGCCTCTAACTTTGGTATAAACCCCTTGATCAGCCTCCAGAGACTTGATGTGATTGCCTTTCTATTTTTGAACCCGTTTTCTAAATGTCTCTTTAGGGAAGAGAGTTCACTGAGCTCTTCAGCCACTCAAGAATTCTGATCTTGCTTTTGATGTTGTATATAAAATCTCATTACTAAGCCTGATATCATGTAGGCTTTCTAAAAAATGTTTTTTTAATTTTTGTTTGTATCTTTAGGTTTATGATTCACTTTGAATTTTTGTATAAAGGTGAGGTCTGTGATTAGTTTTATTTTGCTTATGGATTCCAGTTGTTCCAGTACTATTTGTTGCAAAGACTGACTTTTCTCTATTAAATTCCTCTTATGGTCATATAAAAAAATAGTTGACCAAATGAACAACCTGATTAAAAAATGGACAAAAGACCTGAACAGATACTTCACCAAAGAATATATACAAATGGCACATGAGAATCTGAAAAGATGTTCCGCATCATGTGTCATTAGGGAATTGCAAATCAAAACAATGAGATACAATTACACATCTATTTCAATGTCCAAAATCCAAAACACCAAGAGCACCAGATACTGGCAGGAATATGGAGTAACAGGAATTCTCATCCATTGCTGGTGGTGATAGAAATTGGCACAGCCACTTTGGAAAATAGTTCGGCAGTTTCTTATTAAAACTAAGCATCCAGGGCTGGGGTTGTAACTCAGTGGTAGATCACTTGTCTTGCATGTGTGAGGTATTGGGTTTGGTCCTCAGCACCACATAAATAAATAAAATAAAGGTATTGTGTTCATCTACAACTAAAAATTTTAAAAAATTAAAAAAGAAAAGCCAACAGGCATTATAAAGGAAAACAAAACTAAACATCCTCTTTCTAAATGATCAAGCAGTTTTGCTCCTTGGTATTCACCCAAGTATGTTGAAAATATGTTTCCACAGAGGTCTATGCATGAATGTTTATAGCAGCTTTATCCATAATTAACAGATTTCTAAACAACCAAAAGTCCTTCAGTAGGTAAATGGATAAAGAAACTGTAATACATTTCTAGACAATGGAATTTGGCAAAAAAGAAAAAGAAATAAAAGATAACAAGCCACGAAGCCTTGGGAAAACCTTAAATGCACATTACTGAGTGAAGGAAGCCAATCGGAAAAGGACATATCCTGTATGGTTCCAACTGTATGACATTCTGGAAAAGGTAAATTATGGAGACAGTAAAAAGATTGCCGGTTTCCAGAGTTTGGGAGGGGGAAGTGATGAATAGTTGGAGCATGTGGATTTTTAGGGCAGTGAAACTACTTTGTGTGATACTATAATGGTGCATACATTTGTCTAAACTTACAGAATATAAAACACAGATATATACAGAATATATAGTAAACTCCAGTGTAAACTATGAACTGTGAACTTTGTATGAGAATGATGCATTGTATTCTTTTGGTGGGATTTTTTTTTTTTGGCACCATGGATTGAACCCAGGGGTGCTTAACCACTGAGTTACTTCCCCAGCCCTTTTTACTTTTTATTTAGAATCAGGGTCTCACTGAGTTGCCTAAGGCCTCACTAGGTTGCTGAGGCTGGCTTTGAACTCGAAATCCTCCTGCCTCAGCCTCGAGAGCCTCTGAGATTACAGGTGTGTGCCACTGAGTAAAAGCTATGAATACACGAGGTAGAGTGTATGTGGAAAATCACTACCTTTCACTCGGTTTTTCTGTGAACCTCAAACTCCCTAAAAGATAAAGTCTGTTACAAAATAGATCAACTGAACAAAAATAGTGCTTCTCTCTCCCACACCCTAGCACACCTCTGACAATAGCAAATGGTTTTACAGTTTTAGAAAAATATTAACTGATTATTTGTGTGGGGTTATTTTCTGGGTTTCCTAGTCTGTTTTGTTCATGTGTGTATTTAAAATTTTTTTGCTGATATCACTTGCCACCTTTTAAAAGTATTTTTAGTTGTAGATGGATATAATAACTTAATTATATTTATTTTTTATATGGTTCTGAGGATTGGACCCAGTGCCTCACTCATGCTAGGCAAATGCTCTACCACTGAGCCATAGCTCAAGCTCTCACATGCCATCTTGATTACTGTAGAATGAATTTTGAAATCAGATAACATGAGTACTCTGTTCTTATTTAGAGTTGCAGTGGCTCTTGTAGTTAATTTGCCTTTGCATGTGTGTATTTTAGAATCAATTTGTCTGTATCTACAAAATGCTTACTAGAATTTTGGTGGGGATTGTGCTTTTATCAGTTTGGTGTTAGTTGAGCATCTTCTGTCTTCACATATCATTGTACTTTTCTTAATATTTTTAGTGCTTACCTTATGTTATACAAATTTTTAATTGAAGCCCACTTCTAAATATTACTGTACTACTTGTGTGTAGTTGTAGGTAACTTTTAACCCATTATGCTCAACCTTCCCCACGAATCCCTTTTGACCTTGCTGTCACCCATTTCACATATTTACATGCTGTATACTCATCTATTACCTTGTAATAGTATTACTTCATATAAGCAGTTACTTCTTAGATTGATTAAGGATTAAAAATAAAAATTTTATATTGCCTCGACTTATTTTTGTCTCGCTTCCTTTATGACAATTTCTGACATTTTTCATTTTCTCCCTGTCTGGAGAATTTTTGACACTTTTTCCACGACTGGTAAGCTTGTGACATCTAGCAGCTTCTGCACCATGTAAACAAATAATATGGACTGGATCTTTTGTCTTTTCAAATGTTCAGGTGGTAGTTTTCCCTGTGATCTGAGTTCTCTGATGATTTTTAGAAAGTTTATTGCTTTTCATTTTGACTAACTTTTCTTTGTTGAAAGGACAGGAGTAGCATCTTTGAAGGTCTTTACAACTGCAGGTACTTACTTAGGTATTTTCATTTATCTTTTTTATTGATTCTTTTTAGTTATACATGGCAGTAGAATTCATTTTGATTTAATTATCCAAGCATGGAATATATCTTGTCTTAATTCATACCCCAGGATCTCTCCTTCCCCTTCCCTTACTTTGGTATTTTAAAAATTTTTTGTGGCCATATTATAAAACAAGTGGATTTTTATAATTTATTTAACCTAAATATAAAAAATAGCATTTGTATGTGTAATCCCTAGAAAAATCTTTAAGAGGCATTCTACATTTTCAAAAATAATCTTTAAAACATTGATTTTCCATTTACATCACATCTCATTTGGAGCCACCTGAATTTCTGGTGTTCAGTAGCCAGATGTGGCTAGTGGCTACTGTATTAGGCAGCACCTATTCAGAGTGAATATTAGAGGAAGAAAAGAGTTGTGGATGAACCTCTGAAGATACAGGCATTTAGGTATTGGGCAAAGGAAAAGAGACTTAGGAGAGAGAGAGAGAAGGAAAACCGGGAAAATTTGAAGACAGAAAAAGTGTGCCAGGCATGGTGGTACACACCTGTGATTCCAGTAGCTTGGGGGGCTGCGGCAGGAGAATCTCAAGTTCAAAGCCAGCTTTAGCAACTCAACTAGGGCCTGAGCAACTTAGCAAGACCCTGTATCAAAATTTTTGAAAAAGAGGGAGCCGGAGATGTGGCTCAGTTTTTAAGTGCCCCTGAGTTCAATCCCTAGTACAAAAAAAAAAAAAAGGAAAGAAAGAAAAGAAAAAGAAAAAGTGTAACAAAGGGAGGTATGCATTTCAAACAAAAACAAGTATTCCAGTAGTGTTCAGATATGTTAAAGAGCTTAGGAAAAATATGAAATGAATTTGGCAAGTAAATGGAAATAGACAAATAGGAAAGAATAGAGAGTGTAGGAATGGACCAGGGTATAATTAGGAACTTGGGATATGAAAGATGTGTTACTATGACTTAAGGGGCAAGAAGGTATCATTCAATAAATGGTGCTGGGCAATTACCTAAATAGTACAAAATTAAATTGGTTTACCCACACCACAAACAAAATATTCATATCCTTTAGATTATAAACCTAATCATGACAAGTAAAATCTTAGTTTTTTATGATGAAATATAAGTAAATATTTTCTTGACCTGCATAATATTTTGTGTTATTTAAGGGAATTATATGTATTTTTTTATCTCTGAGAATGAAAGTGTTGTTGAAACACAATATACAAAGAATGCCTATATGTCAACTAAATGACAAGACATTCAATAGCAAAAACTGGGCAAAGTTATGAATAGGTAATTCACAAAAGGGGAAATACAAAAGTTTAATAAACATACAGTTAACCCTTCATATCTGTGGTTCTACCTCTAGGGATTTAACCCTGGTGATTGAAAATATTTGAAAAAAATTTGCATCTGTATTGAGTATGTACCAGTTTTTTTCTTGTCATCATTCCCTAAGCAATAGTGTAATAACTACTTACATAGTATTTACAGTGCATTAGGTATTATAGTCTAGAGGTAATTTAAAGTGGATGCAGGAGGATGTGTGTAGGTTATATGTAAATGCTATACCATTTTGTATAATGAATTTGAGCGTCCTTGGATTTTATGTATCAGTGAAAAATTTTAGTGACTTGACAGTAAATTTCTGGTATTGGCAGATTTGTGGGAAAAATTAGTCATATATGACTAATGTGACTAAATAATTTAACCACATTGGAATAAAATTATGAAGTATCTAGTAAAATTGCAGAGGTGTCTTCCCTCAACAATTCTACTTATAGGAGACAAACAATATTTATTGTGGCATTATGCCAAATTGTGAAAAACTGGAAAGAAACTAAATTCCCTATCCATTCTGAGTTCATAGGAGAATTAACAATAACTAATGAAAAATTCATACAATGCAGTTCAATATGGCAATGCAAAAATGGAATCACATCAGTGTGCATTAACACAATAGATCTTGAAAGCAATGATTTGAGAAATGTGATTCACAGAATAATTACACACTGTGATCCATTTATATAAATTTATAACACAAAAATACTATGTCATTCATAGATACATATATGTTTGAGAACATATAAGGAAAGAATTGAAATGATGTGTACTGTATCAATTTTGGTTGCCTCTCTGGAGAACAAAGTGTAGTGGCTAAGGGTCAAAAAGTGCTGTATCTTTATCTAGAATGATTAATTTATTCTTAAATGAAGCAAATATGACCAAATTTTTAAAAAGGTGTTAATTGTTAATTTTGGGTGATGAATATTCTTTGCTTTTAAAATCTTTCCAAAATAACACTTAACACCAGTGAAGAAAGTTCATTTGAAATGAGGAAGGAGCAAAAAGGTAGTAGTTGGAGTGAAAATGTAGAAATTTGGAGGAGACATTTTTGTTTTTCAAGTTGTTAGAAACTCAAGCAGGTTTAAATATTGATGGGAAGGACCCTGGAGAGAGGAAATGATTCAGGATACCAGGTGTGAAGTGCGATGATTAAGGGAGAAGTGTTAAAAGTGATAACATAGTCCTGAAAACTCTACTCTGATTGTAGTACTAGGGTCCAGCTGGTGAGGCTCTGGAGGTACCAGAACTGCCATTTTACTCAACTAATCATCTAGGGCAAAGCATTTATCATTAGCAGATTTGGATGAGTTTCATAGACTGAATCCTTGTGTTTTTATATGTATGATTACTATATGTCAGGCAATTCCCAAATTTGACTTGAAAAAGCAACAAATATCCCTAACAAAATTACACTGAAATGCAAGTACAGTATTTTCTGACATGGCTCTTGGAAAAAGTACTGGCAAGTAGCTGGGGTTGTGACTCAGCAGTGAAGCGCTTACCTGTCATGTGTGAGGCACTGGGTTTCATTCTCAGCACCACATAAAAATGAATGAATAAAATAAAGGTCTAGCAATATCTAAACTAAAAAATATAAAAAGAAAAAAAAGTACTGGCAATATATGCATTTAAAAACAGTGTTAATGATTAAGAATATGTCAGAAATTAGTAAGTTCCCAGTTTTATCTGTACATTGTGAGCAGCATACTAAGAATCCTTGATTTTTCAGATACAGAGTTTCTAAAACATAAATGGCCACTCACTGAGATCTGTGGGCAACTTCCCCGTTATCTTCTTCCACCGTGTAGGCTAAACAGGCACTCTGCACCTCCTTCTGCCTACTCAGCCTCCACCGAGGGGCAAGAGAAGGGAAGGGGTAAAAATGAAAGGTTGGAAGCCTGGTCCTGCCTCTGCCCCTGCCCCTGCCCCTGCCCCTGCCCCTCATGACTTCCTACCTCCAATTTTCCTCACCCACCAAAACCTCCACAGTACTATTTCCTCCCCACCTTAAGGAATTACTGTGAAGGTTTTACTCACTGGCAGCTAAACAAGAACTCAAGGAAAGAGAAAGGTAGGAGAATCAGCAGAAGCCCCAGTATTACCAGGGATAGAGCACTAAGAGATATGTTTTTGGCATTTTGATTTTAGTCTTCTTCTTAATAATTCTCATAAAAGCAGATTGTTTTATTAGTGGTCCTTATCTACAGCATTAATGGAATATTTCAGCACCAACTTTGGTTAAAAATCTTGTGTAGTCTGAGAAGATAACTGCCATTTATGGCATTGGTCTTTTTTACTGGAAAATTGTCCTGGAACATTTTTTTTTTTAAATATAAGTAGCCATTTTTTGGCTGCATTTGGTGCATCAAAGTCAACATAAGTAGGAGAATAAAATATTGGGCTGACAAATCCATATGTGAATCCTTATAATTTGCAAAGCGTAGTAAGAAATGTTTAGCAAAACTAAAGCATCATATTGTGGCTAGATTTTAGGATGTAATAGGTGGTAGAAGTCACTTTATTAAAATATGTTTTCTGTTGCAGGAATAAGAGAATAATGAAATTGCTCTCTGATAATGCCAATCAAACAATTTTTCCTCTCCCCCCTTTTCTCTTTCTCTGGCTTTCCCTCCCACTTAGATTTATCTGTTTTTTAATACCTTAAAATCTGATTTTTAAATACCTTAAAAATCTTAGTTGCTAAATCATCTTTTTACATCAAGTTCACAAGGTTTCTTTCATCTTTTTATGCTAACCATTTTATAACTTACGTATTTTATCTAAATGTTTTAATACTTGAAAGTAAATTATGTTTGAAGGTTGTTAATCTATATAAGGGAGAAAACTTGATTTATTACAGTTCATTTATTAGTTTTATTGGTACTAGAAAAGTGATTCTTTTTCTCTATAGGTTTCATGAGTTGGAAAACAGTAAGTAATTTAAGATGTATTTCATTTGAGACTTTTTCCCTTAGTCATGATATTCAACTAGGAGTAGTTTGTGGATTAGAAACTGACTTTTACTTCATAATAAAATGCACAGAATAGTGTAAAGCATAATGAGACATTTTTGTATCTATTGCCTCTCAATAAATTTTTAAAAATTGCAGTGCTATTGAAACTCTCTATGTCGTCTTCCCCAATCACATCCTCCTTCTTACCTGCTCCAGAGAGTGCGCTATCTTCAATTCTGTATTTATCAATCCCTTGCATTTCTTTTGATTTATACTAACATAAATGTCTCTTGAAACCTATGAAATTGCTTTTTGTACCTTTTGAATATGTAACATAATGTATTCATTCTTCTACAAACTTGCTTTCTGGCTTTCCAATATATTTGTGAGATTCATTCATATTGATACATGTGAAACCCATGCATCTGTTTATAATTCCATATAAAATCATTGTAATTTAACACCTCACTCCATTTTTTGATGTTTGATGGCTGGTAGCTTTGAAGTCTCACCCCTCCTTCGTCCCCTTCTGTCCTATATCTGGGCAAGATGATTAAAAGCCATGATGCTACATCATTTACCACCAGTGGAGGGGCTGGGTTGTAGCTCAGTGGTAGAGTGCTTAGCATGTGAGAGGCCCTGTGTTCCATCCCCAACACTGCAGAACAGACAAGCATCAGTGGAAAGTTCAAACCATACTGGGAATCTTTATCCCAACCCCACCCGAAACCATCATAAAAACCCAAACTAGTGTCCTGTCCTTGCTCTATCAAGTCATTTTTGGATTTGCTTGAGAGCTGCCATTGCTCTCTGCCAAAAACCTCATAGTCGTAAACTGTTTCACAACTGTTGATTTTGTGGCGTCATTGCTGTTGACATCCAAATCAAATTTTGAGCTGGAGTCCATCCTATCTTTGTAGTGTTCCAGAAAATTATTTCAGTGTTCCTTTGTTGGCAGACAGATTGTTTACTTTTTTGTAGTGTTTCTCAAAAATAATACATTTTATATTAATGTGTTCTACTGTCATGTACAACTAATTAGAACAAATTTTAAAATTTTTTTAAAAATGAAACTTCTGTGGATTTTTTTATTGATTTCAGGAAGTTATGTTTATATTCTAGAGTTCTTTGGTAGTGTTTCATTTTAGTTTATTTTGTAGTAGAGACAAATTTTGATATAATTGAATTTATTAATCTTTTTTATGATTGATCTTTGTTTAAGAAATAGCAATATTTTTTCTAATCTTGAGTTCATAAAAATGCCTTCATGAAGGTTCTAAAACTTTTAAGTTGAATTTTACAGATAGGATTTGGATCTGCCTGTGTTTATTTTTTTAATGTAGTGTAAGTTATTTTCTTGTAATTGTCTGGTTTTTATATCTGGGAAATGCTGACTTCATAGAATGCATTGGGAAGTACTTGCTGTTCTTAATTTTTGTGGAAAAGATAATATAGAATTGTTATTTTCTTCCATAAGTGTTGGCCAGTGTAGTCACCTTTGTCTTAAGATTTCTTTGTGGGAAGGTTATTCTACTAACATAGTTTCTTTAAGAGATAAATGACTATTCAAGTTGTCGCTCTTTGAGAGGCATTCAAAGAATTTGTCCATTTCATCTAAGCTGTTGAGTTTATTGCCCCAGAATTTTTTCATAATATTGACTTAGATTACTGTCTGAAATATTGCAGTGATAGCAACTCTTGCATTCTTGATGTTAGTAATTTTTATCTTCTCTTTATTTCCCTACTTAGTCTAGCTAGAGCTTTATCAAATATATTGATCTTTTGGTTTCATTATCTCTTATTTTCTGTGTACTTTTTAAAATCAATTGAGAAATGAATGTTGAAATAGCCACTTTTTTGTTTATCTTCAAAATTCTGTTAAATACTTCATGCATTCTGACACTTGTTATATACATAAGTATTTAGGACTATTATATCCTCTTGATGAAATAATATCTTAATGATTATGAAATTAACTTATTTCTTCAAAGTAATATTCTTTCAACTGAAATCTTCATCTTATATTAATTTGGCCAAGCTAGCATTTTAAACTTATTTTTGATCTTCATATTCAATGGGATATTTTTAGACAGCATATAGTTGGGTGTTTTTTATTATTATTATTCATCCTGACAGTTTCTGCCTTTAATTGGAGTATTTAGGAAATTTGCATTTAACATGACAATGGATCTGGTTGGATTTCAGTTCATTATCTTTCTATATTTGTTTTCTGTTTATTCTATTATTCAGTTTGCCTCTTTTATCTGCTTTTTTAATTAATTGAGCATTTTTATTTTTCCATTTTATCTCCTTTGTTGTCCTCTTAGTTTTCTGTTTGTTTTAGTAGTTGCTTTAGGGTTTACATACACATTTAACTTATCATTGCCTGTCCTCAGGTGATATTATAGCAATTCTCACATAGTATGACAACCTTAGACTAGTATACTCCCATTTATCCCCTCCTGTCTTTTATTTTATTATTGTTGTACATTTTATTTATACATGGTATTGATGTACAATCCATTTGATTATTTTTGTCTAAACTGTCATTTTAATGGAGATTTAAATAATAAGAAACATTATTATATATTTAACTTTGTAATTTTCATTTCTAGTGCTTTTTATTCTTCTGTGTAGATCTGTGTTTTCATCTGTATCATTTTTTTCCTTTGGTCTAAAGGACTTCATTTAGCATTTCCTGTAATCTAGATTTCCTGGTGTAAATTCTTTCAGCTTTTGTTTCAAAAGGTTTTTATCCTTGTATTTTAAAAGATGTTTCATGTGAGTATAGAATCTTTATTTGATGGTTTTTTCTTTTACTATTGTAAAATATTGCTCCCCTGTCATCTTGCATACATCTTTTCTGATGAGAAATATTTGTTATTAATATGTCTTTTAAATTTCCTGGATTGTTTCTAGAGTATCACATTTTTTTGGTGCTACAGGGGATTGAACCCAGGGGTGCTCTACCACTGAGCTATATCCTCAGTCCTTTTTATGTTTTATTTTGAGACAGGGTCTTGCTGAGTTACTGAGGCTGGCCTTGAACTTGCCATCCTCCTGCCTCATCCTCCCCGGTCACTGGGATTTTTGGCTTGTGCACTGTACGTAGCTGAATATCACTTCTTTTTGTCAAATTGATTGTGACATACCTTTTAGTTTTCTTCATGCTTCTCATATTCTAAATTCATTGATATTGTTGGATCTTTTGTTTATCAAGTTTGCACTATTTCTTCAGATATTTTCTCTTACTATTTCTCTTGTCTCCTGGGAATTTGATGACCCATGTGGTAGGTTCTCTGTCATTATCCAAGTGATTCTCTGTCCACTTTTTAAGCATTATATTTTCTCTGTTTCATTTTGGATAATATTTATTGCTGTCTTTTCAAGTTCTCAAATATTTTCTTTTCTGTTATTTAATATATCATTCATCCAATTTATTGTATTTTTCACCTCAGATCATATTTTATCTCTCTGACGTTTTTTCCACATTTTTAACTGGTATATTGTAGTTATAAATACTAATGGAATTTGTTGTTATATATTCACACATGCACACAATATAACAATATAATTTGGCCAATATTACTCCCCAGCACTTCCCCCTCTCACCCCACCTCCCACCCCTTGGTTCCTTTCTCTACTGATCTCCTTTTGATTTTTACGAGATCCACCCCACCTTTATTTTCCTTCTTCCTCTCCAGCTTATGCATATGAGAAAAAACAAATGACACTTGACATTCTGACTTTGATTTATTTCGCTTAACATGATGGTCTCTAGTCCCATCTATTTTTCTGCAAATGCCATTTCATTTTTCTTTATGGCTGAATAAAAGTCCATTATGTACATATATTACATTTTCTTTATCCATGCATCCATTCATAGATATATAAGCTGGTTCCGTAGTTTTGCTCTTGTGAAGTATGCTGCTATATGCATGGGTGTGCATGTGTCACTGTAGTAAGGTGACATTTATTCTTCAGCATAAATACTGAGGAGTGGTGTAACTGGATCATATGGTGGTTCCATGCCTAGTCTTTTGAGGAAACTCCGTACTGATTTCCATAGTGGTTGAACTAACTTACAGTTCCACCAAGAGTTTACAAGTGTTCCTTTTTGTGCATGTCCTCTCCTGCATTTGTTAACATACCTGGAGTTTTAATTTGGGGTCTTTGTTATATGTTTCATGGCTCTATTTAAATTTTTTGCTTGATTCAAAACAGTAGATATTTCCAGAGATGGTCATCCTACATTGTGTATACAGTTAAGGCACAGATAATCATCTGCCAATCAGCAGTTCAGGCACTTCTCTGGAAATGGTAGGACTGTAGATTTCTGAATGACCTTCCCCAGAGTTCCTGGATTGCCTGTTATAGTTTGGATATGAAGTGTCTCTCAAAGACTCATGTATTGAAGACTTGTTCACCAGTGCAGCAATGTCCAGAGGTGGGACTTTTGGGAAGTGTTTGAATCGTGAGAGCTCTGACCTCATCAGTGGATTAATCCACTTGATGAATTAATAATTTGAATGGACTACTGGGAGTTGGTGGAAACTGTAGGCAAGTGAAACATGGTAGAGAAAGTGGGTCACTGAAGGCATGCACTTGGGAACTGTATTTTGTCTCAAGTCTCTTCCTCCTCCTCCTCCCTCTTCTCCTCCTCCTTGTCCTCCTTCTCCTCCTCTTCCTCCTTCTCCTCTTTCTCTTCCCTCTTTCTCCCCTTCCTCACTGCCATGAGCTAGGTAGCTTTCCACCACCATGATGTTCTACTTTACTTAGGCCCAAAGCAGTGGAACTGGCTGATCATTAACTAGATACCTCTGTAATCATGAGCCAAAATAAATCATTCCTCCTTTAAGTTGTTATGTCAGATATTTTGGTCACAGCAATGAAGCTGTCTAACAACACACTGCCCATTCTTGGTTGATCATCTCTGGAGGTGCCTTGATTGCAGATCCCTATGACTATTTCTAGAAATGTCTGGACATCAGATTCCTCTCTACTTAAATTTTTGAGTAAATGAACTATATCATAGTTGTTTCAGTGTCCTTGTCTGGCACTTCTATCACCCATTCAGTTATTGTTTGATAGTGTTGGTTTGCATTCAAGTCCCATAACTTTTACCTTGTTGGATGCTAGATGCTTCTAACTACAGATAAATTTTCTTGAACTTTGTTCTGAAATGTGATGAAGTTGCATGGAAACAATTCAATCTTTAGTGTCTTGCTATTTAGATGGGTTGTGTGGAACCAGAGGGGTGTTAAGTTTAGGAGAAATTATTGTATGCTGCTTTTAGTAATGGGTACTGTTCCTGGATTACTGTGAGTAATAAAAACTATTTTTTCTAATTGTTTAAAATGCTTTTTTCTCCTGCTTTAAATAGTTGCTTCACACATACATTAATGGATGCACTGTTGAATACTCAAAACAGACCCTTTGCAGATCACAGGAACTTTTTTTCTGTGCTATTCTCCCCATTTTTTTACACTTTTCTGAAAATTGTATCTGTCTTCATTTCCTTGAACTCTCAGCCTCCTCTCTTTACTTCAGGAAATCTGCCAGGCTCCACCTCAGTTACCGATGTTCTCTTAAGGTAGGATTCTAAGCAGCGTTTTTACATTTCTTTAGATATCAGCTTCACAAGAGGCAGCTTTTGTTGATAGTGATTACTTGGCTGCTATAAATAATTGAAAAGTGAACACTTTTAAAATGACATTTCTTAGCACTTAGTGTTCAGTTATCAATCATCTACATCAGCCAAGTAGCCACTAAGTAGCACAAGGTATATAAAGTAGTTACTTTACCACAGGAGAAGACTAGGGGTTAAGATTAGAGCCCCTAATTTTGTCAGGTTGTTTTTGAAGAATTTTGCCTACTAGATCAAAGTTACATGATTCAAACCCATTAATTTTGCTGACTGAAGGGTAGGGATCAACTGTTTCCTACTGTCTTCTGTCTCAGTGATTAGTACCTTGTCCTATTGGTTCCAATTTACTCCAGATATTTGCTCCAGAAAAAGATGCAAAAGTTCTGTAAAGATAGAAATCATTAAAATAGGGGCTTGGAGTTGTGGTTCAGTGGTAGAGCACTTGCCTGGCATATGTGAGGCACTGGGTGTGTTCCTCAGCACCACATAAAAATAAATAAATAAAATAAAGGTATTGTGTCCATCTACAGCTAAAAAATTTTTTAAAAAATCATTAAAATATAAACTGTTGCCTAGGAAACCTCATTTACTCTTCAGTCGTAATAATTAACTTCTTTCTGAAAAAATTTAAGAAACAGACTTAAGCTAATAACCATTTCTGAAGTTTATATTTAAATAAATGTAAAGGTGCTGCTTAGAATCCTTGATCATTCTACCCTAAGGATACAATGTTTGCATCACAAGGATTTCTTCTCCATCCTATTGACAGAAGAGTAAAGTATGGTCTATTTATGAGTTAAGTAACCCAGATACCAGGAAATATTTGGACTAATTAATAAAGCCCTTAATAGTTTAGTAGCTATCATTTTAAAAGGATTTGTGAACTTTACCCATAAAAAGCTGAGTCAGACTTAGGGCTGATGAGACAAATAGGAGTTTAAATCCAAAATCACATCTTTATGAAAGTACAGATTTCTAAGATCTGGATGAATTTTCTCATTGGCATAAATTGACCTTAGTGGTCAGGATACAAAACTGCCACAAAGGATAAGGTTGATTAATGGAGTAAAGGAGAACTGGTTTGCAAATGCATACAGAAATCACTTTAAACTAAAACCAATTTCAGGTCACCCAAGTGCTTTTGTGACTGTGGAACAGTGTTTAACATGTCATTGGCATAGTAATATATTAGGTATAAATCAAAAGACAGATGGGGCACAGGAATTCTCAGGGAGTGAATTGGTTTCCATGCAGTATTATTTGCTTATGAATCAAAGGTGGATTCTTTTGGAATCTTTTTTTTTTTTAAGCAGGGGATTGAACTCAGGGCCTTGTGCATGTTAGGCAAGCTCTCTACTTAACTGAGCTACATCTCCAGCCCTGGAATAATTTTTTGTCTTTGTAGATAAAATGGTTAGAATTTGAATCATTTTAAAAATCATATCTCTTTTACTTTGGAGGTTGTTTATGTGAAAATTTCTCTTACATGACTTTTTTGGAGAGTACAGTGTTTCTTAGTGTTTTTTTTTTTTTTTTTTTTTTGCGGTGCTAGGGATCAAACCCAGGGCCTTGTGCTTGCAAGGCAAGCACTCTACCAACTGAGCTATCTCCCCAGCCCCTTTTGTTTTTTTGTACCAGGGATTAAACCCAGGGGATCTTAACCACTGAGACACAACCCCAATCCTTTTCTATGTTTTATTCAGAGACAGGGTCTCCCTGAGTTGCTTAGAGCCTTACTAAGTTGCTGAGGCTGGCTTTGAACTCGAAATGCTCCTGCCTCAGCCTCCAGAGTCGCTGGGATTATAGTCGTACACAACTACACCCGGCCTGTTTCTTAGTTTTATTCCAGTTAGGTTCACTACTATTAGAAAAATTTATCTCAAATATTATTTTTATAATCATTTCATTTCATTTTTGATTAATGCATATTAATTTTATATATTAATAGCTTTCAGTGTAATATTTCCACACATGTATATAGCATGCAATGATCAAATGCAGCCTACCTTTATCCACTCTCTTCTCATCTTTTCCAGTCTCTAGTAGTCACTATTCTACATTCTGGTCTACTTTTCTTTTTAATTTCCACATGAGAAAGATTACCCAGTACTTGTATTTCTGTATCTGGCTTATATCACTTAACATAATATCTTCCAGTTCCATCCATTTTGCTGCAACTGACAGGACTTCATTCTTCTTTATGGATGGATAGTAATTGTGTGTGTACACCACATTTGCTTTACTAATTCACGTGTTGATGGACACCTAGGCTAATTCCATATCTTGGCTATTATTGTTACTGAACCCAAGTCCATTTACTTGCCACTTGAAAAAGGGCACAGTGAATTAAGGACGAGTTGTTAGGACAAGGAAAAAAATGTATTCTGAAAGCCAGTGGCATGAGAAGATGATGGGATAACACCTCAAGAACAATCCATTTAGCTCCAAAAAAGATTCAGACTCCTTTTATCTTTATCCAAAGGTTGGTGGGGAGAGGGACTTAGGTTAAGAAAAGATTGATGGCTGGAGCATCTCTGGTAGTCTCTAACAGGACATTGCCAAACCTGGTGATTGGTAATCTGTTGATCATGATGCCCATGTAAATGTTGAAAATATATTATTTAGTCTTACTTTTCTGTCTTCAGCTTGAAGAGTAATGAGAAAGAGATTAAGAAAGTTTCAGGTAACTCAGCATTGTGCTGCTACTTTCAGACAAATATTTCTTAAATGATCAATATATTTATGTTCAGAGTTGAGCAGAAAGAGCCTGACTCAAAGGTTAAGGTAGGAAAGGAAATGGATGAAATACAAAGGCAAAGATGCAAGCTTTTTCACTCTTAGTCACTCATTGGACACCTGCACATTCCCAAGTGAGGGCAGTGTGTTTGAAAAAAAAAACAGCCTTCAATTCTCTGAAAAGTAACCTAGGCAACCATTATCATCATAACCCACACATCAGAGGCGTCATTTACAGCAAAGCTAGTGGGAGACTAATAACATATGGCTCAACTGTGTGACCTCTAAAATTAGTAATTTTTAAAGTCAACAAAAAGCAAGTAACTAAAAGCAAGTGAAGCTAAAGTATTTATTTAGGTTTTCTCTTGGTTACATTATCCCAAATATTGATATTCCCAGTCCTTAAAATTATCTCAGTATTTCAATTCTTACTGTGTCTCCTTAATTGTCTTTTTATTCCTCTCATATTTGAAATTATTAGTGTGTTCACATTACTAGAATTCCTGTGCCCAGAGAGATATATCTCCTGTATACTAAAAGGCAAATATCCTCTTGTCCTCTTTGTGTAGAAACTCAGTTCATCCAAAAACCTTCACATTCAAAACGCACATTTTCCTTCCTATTTTGTACTTACCTTTTTGTTCTAAAATAGAACTACTCAATGAGAAAATTCTGTATGCCTCTTAATTCTCTGTTATTAAAATGTCTTCCATTTCTGCCAAAAAATTGTGCTCTACAGTGTTGCTCTTTTCCTATAACCTTAACCTAAGAAAATTCTGGAACCAAGTCTTAAATAGTCAAATGTTCATAATTAGCAAAGACTTTATGGCTACAGCTGTAGAAGGACACAATATTTTGTGTTATAAGACTAAGTCAAAGGATCTAATTTATAAAAATCAGTGTGTTCAGGAGGATTTTTGGTTTCTTTTGCTACATGGACCTTTGTGTGCATATAACACAGCTACCAATCTGTTCTCTTTTTGGTTAATATCAATCTGTCTTTCAAATTTTTATTGTAACGAATGGAGTCAAGTAAGGCAATGGTTTTCAAAGTGTGCTCCAGGGAACCCTGGATATCCATGTGACCCTTTCAGGGTTTTGCAAGATCAAAACTATGTTCAAATAATACTAAGATGTTATTTGCCTTTTTAAAAAATTTAGTTTGATTGTAAACAAATGGGATACATGTTGTTTCTCTGTTTGCACATGAAGTAGAGGCATACCATTTGTGTAATCATACATTTACATAGGGTAATGGTGTTTGATTCATTCTGTTATTTTTTCCTTCTCTCCCACCCCTCCCACCCCTCTTTTCCCCCTATACAGTCCCTCCTTCCTCCATTCTTGCCCCCCTCCCACCCCCCATTATGTTTCATCATCTGCTTATCAGCGAGATCATTCGTTCTTTGGTTTTTTGAGATTGGCTTATCTCACTTAGCATGATATTCTCCAATTTCATCCATTTGCCTGCAAATGCCATAATTTTAATATTCTTTATGGCTGAGTAATATTCCATTGTATATGTAAACCACAGTTTCTATATCCATTCATCAATTGAAGGACATCTAGTTTGGTTCCACAATCTGGCTATTGTGAATTGAGCAGCTGTGAACATGGATGTGGCTGCATCACTATAGTATGCTGATTTTAAGTCCTTTGGGTATAGGTCAAGGAGTGGGATAGCTGGGTCAAATGATGGTTCCATTCCAAGGTTTCTAAGGAATCTCCACACTGCTTTCCAGAGTGGCTGCACTAATTTGCAACCCCACCAGCAATGCATGAGTGTACCTTTTCCCCCACATCCTCACCAACACCTATTGTTGCTTGTATTCTTGATAATCGCCATTCTAATTGGAGTGAGATGGAATCTTAGGGTGGTTTTGATTTGCATTTCTCTTATTACTAGAGATGTTGAACATTTTTTCATATATCTGTTGATTGCTTGTAGATCTTCTTCTGTGAAGTGTCTGTTCATTTCCTTAGCCCATTTGTTGATTGGGTTATTTGTATTATTAGTGTAGAGTTTTTTGAGTTCTTTATATATTCTGGAAATT
Source organism: Sciurus carolinensis (assembly GCF_902686445.1). NCBI lineage: Eukaryota > Metazoa > Chordata > Mammalia > Rodentia > Sciuridae > Sciurus > Sciurus carolinensis. The sequence continues at coordinate 42,554,589 of NC_062232.1, forward strand.
AGTGCTCTATCTGAAATATGAGTGGCAAAAATTTTCTCCCACTCTGTAGGCTCTCTCTTCACATTGCTGATAGTGTCCTTTGCTGAGAGAAAGCTTTTTAGTTTGAGTCTATCCCAGTTATTGATTTTTGCTTTTATTTCTTGTGCAATGGGAGTCCTGTTAAGGAAGTCTCATCCTAAGCCGACATGTTGAAGATTTGGACCTACTTCTTCTTCTATAAGATGAAGAGTCTCTGGTCTGATTCCAAGGTCCTTGATCCATTTTGAGTTGAGTTTTGTGCAGGGTGAGAGATAGGGGTTTAGTTTAATTTTGCTGCATATGGATTTCCAGTTTACCCAGCACCATGTGTTAAAGAGACTATCTTTTCTCCATTGCATATTTTTGGCACCTTTGTCTAGTATAATAAAATTGTATTTATTTGGGTTTGTGTCCGTGTCCTCTATTCTGTACTATTGATCTACCTGACTATTTTGGTGCCAATACCATGCCATTTTTGTTACTATTGCTTTGTAGTATAGTTGAAGATCTGGTATTGCGATACCCCTGTCCAGAAATCAATAAATGTAATTCACCATATCAACAGACTTAAAGTCAATAATCACATGATTATTGTGATAGATGCAGAAAAAGCATTTGATAAAATACAGCATCCCTTCATGCTCAAAACACTAGAAAAAATAGGGATAGTGGGAACATTCCTGTTTAACATTGTAAAGGCCATCTATGCTAAGCCCATGGCCAATATCATTCAAAATGATGAAAAACTGAAAGCATTCCCCCTAAAAACTGGAACAAGGCAGGGATGCCCTCTTTCACCACTTCTATTCAACATAGTCCTTGAAACTCTAGCCAGAGCAATTAGACAGACCAAAGAAATTAAAGGGATACAAATAGGAAAAGAAGAACTCAAAGTATCCCTATTTGCTGATGACATGATTATATACTTAGAGGAACTGGGAAATTCCACCAGAAAACTTTTAGAACTCATAAGTGAATTCAGTAAAGTAGCAGGATATAAGATCAGTGCTCATAAATCTAAAGCATTTTTATACATAAATGATGAATCCTCAGAAAGAGAAGTTAGGAAAACTACCCCATTCACAATAGCCTCGAAAAAAATAAAATACTTGGGAATCAATCTAACAAAAGAGGTGAAAGACCTCTACAATGAGAACTACAGAACTCTAAAGAAAGAAATTAAAGAAAACCTTAGAAGATGGAAAGATCTCCCATGTTCTTGGATAGGCAGAATTAATATTGTCAAAATGGCCATACTACCAAAAGTGCTATACAGATTCAATGCAATTTCAATTAAAATCCCAATGACGTACCTCACAGAAATAGAGCAAGCAATCATGAAATTCATCTGGAAGAATAAGAAACCCAGAATAGCTAAAGCAATCCTTAGCAGAAAGAGCGAAGCAGGAGGTATTGCAATACCAGATCTTCAACTCTACTACAAAGCAATAGTAACAAAAACGCCATGGTATTGGCACTAAAATAGACAGGTAGATCAATGGTACGGAATAGAGGACACAGAGACAAACACATATAAATACAGTTTTCTCATACTAGAGAAAGGTGCCAAAAACATGCAATGGAGAAAAGATAGCCTCTTCAACAAATGATGGTGTGAAAACTGGAAATCCATATGCAGCAGAATGAAACTAAACCCCTATCTCTCGCCCTGTAGAAAAATCAACTCAAAATGGATCAGGGGCCTTGGAGTCAGACCAGAAACCCTGCATCTTATAGAAGAAAAAGTAAGTCCAAATCTTCAATATGTCGGCTTAGGATCAGACTTACTTAACAGGACTCCCATAGCACAAGAAATAAAAGCAAGAATCAATAACTGGGATAGATTCCTTAGCAGGAAGAGTTATTTGCCTTTTAAAATTCCATTATTTACAAGTATACAGTGGATTTTTTAAAAATTGAAGTTGTGAATGTACAGCATGCCTTATTTTATTTGTTTTATTTTCATGTGATGTTGAGGATTGAACTCAGTGCCTTACACATGCTTTTCAGGTGCTCTGCCACTGAGCAACAGCCCCAGCCCCTATACAGTGGATTTTTAAAAGAGCCTTATATGATGTGAGATATCAGAACAGATTGGATACAGAAGCATATATGAGAAACCAGATGTCTGCTATTAAACCTGACATTTAAGAGATTTGCAGAAGTATAAAGCAGTGCTACTTTTCCATTTGTTTTGTTCTGGAAAATAGTTATTCATAAAATATGTTATTTATGTTAGCATTCAATGTATTTTATTATTGCTATTTAAAAATAAATTAAGAAGTATTTTAATTTCTCACATTTAATTTCTTATTCAGTAAATATGGATAAATAGAACTCACATGATCCAAAGACCTTTTAGGGTCCTCTGGAATTTTCTTTTTTTGAGGCAGAGTCTTCACTAAGCTACTGAGGGTCTTGATAGGTTGCTGAGGCTTCCCTGGAACCTGTGATCCTCCTTCCTCAGCCTCCTGAGTCACTGGGATTGCAGGTGTGCACAACGATGCCCAAGTATTCGGGAATTTTTAAGAGCATAAACGTCACCGAAAACAAACTTTGTGAACCACTGCTGTAAGACTCCAAGGACCTGAAACTGTTGTCATTTCCTTTAAAAACAAAGCCTTCAAAAGAAAAACCTGTACTTCTTGTTTATTTTTAGATTGATGATTCGTTACTCTAGTAATAATGTTATATTTAACTTACACGTGTTCTTGAACAGAGTCATTATTTTTGCATTTTCTCCTATAGCATATTCATGGAGGAACAAATACAAACTTATGACCCTGTTCATTTTATATCATATTTGAAGAGTCTTGATTATTTAGATCAACACTGTGTTATGTGATACATTAATAGAAGAGTTTCTAATCTGTTAATAACATAGTCACTAAGAGAATCTATTTTCAATATAGTAGTTTGGGTACTTTGTTGTTTAAGTGTTTTGGTTTGCTTAATTTTCTCAGGTCTTTTTTTAAATCTTACTCTTACATGTGTAGCATGTTTGCTATAGCTTTTAAATTTCAATTATATATCTTCTTCATGTAAAATGATATGATCTTAGATCCTCCTTGAGTGTACCAATGGAGAAGAGACAATGACTAGAGGCCCAAATGTGTCACTGGTGTTCCTACCAGATGGTGTCAGTCTGTCAGGAGATATTCAGCTATAGATACTGGAAAGATAACAATTCCTTTTTTCTTTGAGTATTTTATGTTGTTTAATATGTCTTCAGGATCTTCTAATATGCCAGTAATATTAGATGCCACATTATAAAGCGTGCTTGAAGCAGTAACTTCTTCTGGTCTATTAAGGATTTTAATAAGTTTCTTTTTAGGGAGTTCATTTTCTTTTTGCTAGTGTTGTCAGTTAAACACTAGACCCAGAGGGTGGATGTTTGAGCCATTCACAGTAGTAATCCCAGGCCTTCAAACCTACTAGAGTTTGCTTCGTTGGATTTTAAAATTGCTTGTACCCGTGACTAGTTTTCCCCCTTTCTGAATGGAAATGTCTGTTACTATTATCCTTTACTGATCCTACCACTGTATTTTGGAAGCAGATGATTTGTTTTCTAGTTTTAAAGGTTCTTGAATGGAGAAGTATTTTGCCTCAGCAATATTATACCCAGAGCTTCGCCTATACCTAATTTAGATGATTTATAGGATGTGATTTGGGACTTTTGAGCTTATGCTAGTTACATGAGGTTTTTAGACTTGAATTGATGTTGTAATGGATTGAGATTTTTTTTGGATCTTGGGTGAAATAAATGTATTTCGTGTGTGGGATTGATGAGTCTCTCTGGAGGCCATAGAATGGACTGTCATAAACTGAATAATAGCCCACAAAGGTGCCCACACCCTAATCCATGAAACCTGTGAATATATGACCTAACAAGGTAAAAAAGGAACTTTCTAGATGTGATTAAGTTAAGGATAGATATTGAAATAGGTTATCTTGGATTACCCAGTGTAATCACAAATTTCCTTGTAAGAGGGAGGCAGGAAGTTTGCAGTCAGAAAGAAAAGGTACAAGATTGGAATCAGAGATCAGAGTGGAGAGAAAATGCTCTATTGTCAACTTTGAAGATGGAGGGAAGATGGGAGCGCTAGGAATGTAGGTGACCTCTAGAATGTGGAAACTTCAGGAAATGGATTTTCCCTTAGAGCCTCCAGAAAGAGAGCCATGTTGACACCTTATATTTAGCCCAGTGAAACTGATTTTGGATTTCTGACCTCCACAACTACAAGAAAATTAATTTGTTGTTTGAAGCCACTAATCTTATCATGCTTTCTTAGAGCAGCAATAGGAAATGATTACATATTCTTAAAACAAACACATTTGGTGTTTCAAATTTGTTTTCAAATTATCAAACGTACATAAAGAGGATCAGAAGGTAAAAGAGACCCATTACCCAGATTAAATAAAAGTTAAGGTTTTACCACTCTGTGTTGGTCAGCTTTTTGTCACTGTAACAACATACCTAATGAAACCATCTTAAAAGAGGAGAGGTTTATTTTGGCTCATGGTTTCAGAGGTTTCAGTCCATGGTCATCTGCCTCTATTACTTTTAGGTCTGTGGCAAGGCATCATGGCAGAAGGGTATGGTTACCTCATGGCAGCCAGGAAGAGGGGGATGGAAGATCAGGGAAAATATGCAGTCCCCAAAGGTGTGCCCAAGTACCCACTACCTTCAACAAGGTCCACCCTTCTAAGTTTCCACCAGCTCCCAATATTCCATTCAGCTATGAATCCATCAGAGGATTAGTTCACTGATGAGCGTAGAGCCCCACCTATGAACATAGCTGCAATGGTGACCAAACCTGTCAACACAGGAGCTTCCACAGGATATTTTGTAACCAAACCATAACACACATTTTCTTTAGATCTCTTAGTAAAAAGAAATAAAATACTACAAATATAACTAAAGCCCACGCTCATCCCATCTCTCTTGTTTCCTCTACAATAATATTGTGAATTTGGAATGTAGCCTTTTGGGTCATGTTTTTTTTTTTCTTTTTTTCTTTTTTACAGGTACTCCTGAAATAGCCATAGTATTGTTTCATGTAGTCTAAAAATTTATCTAAATGCTGTTATATTGTGCATATTAGTTTATTCATTACTTGTTCATCAGCATGTTTTTAGATTTATTGATTTTGATATATAAATTGAGTTAATTAATTTTGACTGCTATATAGTATTATATTTTGTGAATATAGAACATTTATCTGTCCATTCCTCTAAACATGGATATTTAATTTGTTTCCAATTTTTAAAAATATTATGGTGCTGAAATAGGCACGCTTGTACAAATTTGCTTGTGCATATGTGCAAGATTATCTTAGGGTAGATACATAGAAGAGGAATTACTGGATCAAAAGTTATATATACCTTGAATTTAGTCAGATATTAAAAATTGAGGATTTGACAATTAAATCCCCATCAGTATTGCATGAAAATTTGTCTTCCTAGACTGGGGATATAGCTCAGTTGGTAGAGTGCTTGCCTTGCAAGCAAGAGGCCCTGGGTTCAATCCCCAGTACCGCATAAAAAAAAAAAAAAAGAAAATTTGTCTTCCTACATCTTCAATACTTTCCATTGTTAAACTTTTAAATTTTTGTCAGTCTAATGAGTGTGAAATGGTATTTACTTTTTCTATCTCAGATAAGTAGGAGAATTTGACATCTTTTCAGATATTGCCTGGCTATTCTGGTTTTTGTGTTTCCCTTCATCTATGATTTTCCACTTTATGTACTTTTTTATTGTCATGTTAGGTCTTTTTTCATATAACTTTGTAGGATATGTGTTTATATATTTTTATGGATACTTATGTTGGCTTACCATTTGTAATCCAGCAGTACTCAGTTAGCCATGTGGCATACCTTCCAAGAAACTCAGTGGGTGCCTGAAATCATGGACAACAAACCTGCCTGCAAACACTGCCATACCACATGTTTGATCTGATAACCAAGAAACTTTTAAGTGACTAATGGAAGAATAGCATATATAGTTTGGATACACTGGACAAAGGTTTGATTTGTGTCCCACCAGTAATGGAGTGGGGACAGCACAAGATTTCATCATACTACTCAGAATGGGGTACTATCTAAAATTTATGAATTGTTTATTTCTGTAATTTTTCTTTTGGTATTTTTAGACCATGATTAACTGCAGGTAACTGAAACCACCAAAATCAAAGATCAGGGTCAGAGGGAACTACTATATCTTTTAGTCTGTGGCTTGTTTTTCTCTTTGGTTATTGTGTAATTTTCCATACACAGTTTTTTCCAGGGGGTCATCAGGACTATCCTTAGGCTTAATGATTTACCAGAAGCAGGATATAGTCAAATATAACATCCATTTTTTTTTATATCACTGTGCTTATTTTGTTTCCTCATCTTTTTCTTTCTTTTCTTTTTTTGGTGGGAAGGGTATTGGGATTGAACCCAGAGCATTGTGCATGCCAAGCCTGTGCTCTACAACTGAGCTATACACCCCAATCCTTTTTTTCATCTCCTTTAAGGAATTCTTCCTTACCATGGTGTCATCAAGATATTTTACTAATTCCATTCACCTATAAAACTTACATAGTTTTATTTTCATATTTAGGTCTCTGAGCCACTTGGATTTTATTTTTGTGTATGGCATGATGTACAGATCTCAGTTTTTCTGGATGATTAATCATTTTACTCAAACTATTAATTATTCCATTTTTCCACAAATTTATAATGCCAACTCATTTATATGCCATGTCACTATATTTATGTGTCTGTTTCTAGGCTATTTCATTCCATTGTTCTCTCTATAACTTTATTGTGCATCTTAATATTTGGTGGAGAAGATTCCTTTCCTATTCCTTTTTCTCAAAAGTATATTCCTTGGCCTTAATTTTCCATATAAATTTTGGTCATTAAATGATTGTTATTATTTATTTAATTATTGGTGCATTATAATTATACATAATAGAAGGGTTTATTATGACATATTTGTACATGCCTTTAATATTATTTGCTCAGTTTCCCTCTTTCCTCCTCAGTACCTTCCCTTTCCCTCTCTTCCTCCCTCTGACTGATCTACTTGTTCTTCTCCACATGAATTTTAAGGTCACTTTACTGTAAACATTAAGGTCCATAAGAAACATTGAGATTTGATTAGAACTGCATTTTATTTATAGATTAGAGATAGAAATGACATCTTTACAAAAATTAAGATGCTTCATCTCTCCTTTACTAGGTATTTTACTGTCTTTGAAAAAAGTTTTATAAGTTTATTTATAAGGGTCATTTGTTAGATATATTTCTGTGCGCCTGTTACTCTCAGATTTTTTTAAAATTACATTTTGTTTTTGGTTGTCAGTCGTGTATGGGAATGCTTCATTCTGGTTTATCATTTTAAGATCTATCCACTTTGCTGACTTAAGTCCATTTATTTGCTTATAGATTTTTCTGGGGCTTTGTATAAATAAACTTCATATAAAACATACTTAGAAGTACATGAATCTTAACAATACACATCAACAAATTATCAAAAAGTGTTTTTGTTTTGTTAATGTAATTTGAATCTTTTTTCTTCTTTTAGTCCTCATACCTCCAGAATTTTATGTCATTTTGTATAAAATAGAATTTTTGCTGAAACAATTTTACTTGAGCATTTCAGAGGCCCATACTCTAATTAACTGTGTTGGTGTGTAAATACTTTTGAACTCATTAAATTAAGAAAATTACATTTATTTGGAAATTCCAACAGAAGTTAATAATGATTTCAGTTAATTGACCACAGTCCAGGATTTGGTCTTCAACATTTGGGGAAGGCTGATATGAAACTTGGCAACGAACAAATACTAATTACTTCACTGGGTCTCACATTGATATAGGTATATAGAGAAAAATTTATACATCTTACGTTGTTGTATTATTCCAAGTGAGTAGGACACTCAAGTCTACCCTGGACACATCATTTCCAATATTGGGGCATGTAGGAATTCAAACAAAGAAAATAAGTTGTTTCTTACTGTGGGAATGGAATCAAAGCAAAGTAAGGTAAGAAGTCTCAAAAATAGAATCTTCAGCATTGAAAAGTACATTTATATTCTCTACCCTCTCTTCACACACCAAGCAGCTTGAGAGGTAGCAAGGTACAGGGGGAAAATATTGGCCTTTTTAGCCACTTGCTAGGGATTTGAACCCAGCTCTTTTCATATCAGCTTTGGGCAAGTTACTTTTCAGAATTTTATTTTCTCACTGGTGAGGTAGAAATCTTCACTATCACTTTCTTCTAAATCGTTGTATAGTAAATGCAGCAGAATAGCAGATTTGCATTTATGCACATTTATGGGTAAAGAAAAAAGTGCCAATGGTCATGCCTAATTTGCCAGAATAAATCTTAGTATTAATCTGGTCCCAAATATAGTGATGGCAGTTACAACTTTATCATCGTACATATTGCTGCTGTAATAAGTTATATCAAACATAGAGTGGTAGAACTGCATGAATTTATTATCTTACAGTTCTGACAGTCAACAGTTATAAAATCAAGGTGTTGTCAGGGCAGCAATCCCTGTAGGGAGATGTAAGGAAGAATCTGTTTTTGCTTTTTCCCTGTTTCCAGAGACTGCCAGTGTTTCTTGGCTCATGCCTCCTTTCTCCATCCTCAGGTCTAACAGCACATCATCTTCAACTTCTCTAACTTGGATCTTCTGCTTTCATTATCATGTCTTCTTTTCAGACTTTGCCCCCCTGCCTCCTTCTTATAAAGATCCATGTAATTATGTTAAATCCACCAGGATAATCCAGTATAATCCCCACATTTTGAGATCCTTAGCCCTATCACATCTGCAAAATCCCATTTACCTTGTAAGGTAACATACTCACAGGGATTAAGATTTGGATATTTTGGGAGGATCATTATTCTGTCAGCCACTCCAGGTTAATGAATTATCAAGTAAGATACCTAATTAGAATTACACATCTTTTGTGGGTTATTTTCATTGAACAAGGTATGCATTTCCACAAATCGTGAGGATCTCAAAAAATGCTTTGCTTGAATAGTACTGATACCACCAGTTATCAGTGATGAGTTCTGCTTCCTTAAATGTTGAATTTTGAACATTAGTGAAGCAGCCAAGGCAAGCATAGAAAGCAAGTTTTCAAAAATAGTAACACAGACTTCTCCTGGCCAGGAGAAGGGGCCATACATAGCTGGTGTCCTGGTATTTCCCAGAAGTCAGAGCATCTTGCCCCTTTTATATATTTTAGGTTTTCCTTGTTCTCCTGCCCTCATCCCCCTTATCTAGCTCCTTCCTGTGAATGTGACTAGGCCTAGGAGATGTAGGTGGGATGGCCAAAGGTGAGAAGCTGGTGGGTTGGAAGGACCAAGGTGGACAGGAAGGGAGCAGCAGCCCAAGGGGCATTAATTAGAAGCTCCCTGTCTGCTCAGAGGGTACTTCATTAACAACCTTCTGGGAGCGGCAGTATAGGCAGATAATCTTGGTAATCAAAGAGCTTTGGAGGCATTAATATTCCAATCTCCCAGGGATGATCTCCAACTTCCAGGACCCAAACTTGCCTCTGTTTTCAAGATCCAACCTGATTACCCATCTACACTGACCCACCTGTCTTTAATTCTTGCTTCAGTACTTCCAAGGAAAATTTGTATTAACAGAGAATAGAATTAGTTGGTAACATTAATAAATATTCACAAGTTTCCATATTGCAAAGAAAAAGATTGACATTCTTGTTAAAATTCTCAATTTAACACATTTTAAATTCAGATTATTTGAAATGAGTTTGAGGCAAAATGCTTTCCGCCTCTCCACGGCTTCAGGGAAGTGGGTAGGTGCCATCATCTCTTTCTGAGTTTCCTTTTGTTAATTGTGAAGATTTGCATTTGTAAAGCTAGGCTCTGGAATTCATTAGCTAATTTTAAAGAAAAAAGAAAAAACAGGTCTGGAGGCCAGTTATGTGTTTACAGAAATGAGAAAGGACTGAAAAGGATTTTATTTATTGCTGATGAAATTCTATATTTTTGCCTTGTAAAGTACTTTTAAAGATTCAGTGTGATTGTTTTTGGAAAGACCTGGCCCCTCCTTGGTGAAAGAGTGGTTTGAATCTCTTACCCTCAATTCTGTACTTTGCACCCTTTTGTCTTTTCATGGTAAACTCTGATAATTTCCTCTGATCTGTCTTTAAATATTCACATATTCTCCTCTTAATGTAGTGATTAAAGTTATCCCTTGAGTTTTTAATTTGGAGTACTCTTATTTTTTTCTCTAAAAGTTCGATTAGGTCCAATTATGGTCCATCATTTATTATAGATTCCTATTGCTTGGATGTCCCTTCTAGTCATTTATTTAGTCGTAGTGAACATAGTTGTTTTGTAATTTGTATTTGGTAACCCCAGTGTTTGAAGTATTTGTATGGACGTTTTTTGTTGTCAACTGACCCTGCTCATTTACTTTACCAAATTGAAGGCTCCAGGTATCCAGGGCAAGTCAGGTGATCCAAATCTGAGTTTGCAGAACTGATCTGCTTCCCATTCCCCCCTCTCCCTTAGGGAGTAGCTCTTTGAGGTCCCAGATTATAGGGAGAATCTGTCTCCTGTTTCTTTTCCTCTGTGTAGCTATAGTCACTGTCTCCTTTGCTTCTCAAGGAAGCTAAAGTGAATGTTAAAATTTTGGAATGGGCAAATACCCTGAAGGGCAAAAATTGCTTCTCTGAACCTGTTTGAAAGTAGATGTTACTCTTCTTTCATCAAGATTTATTTTAGTTGTTTTTAGTCTGAAGATTTGTCTAAATAACCTGACAGGCAATTGTTAGAACTAGGAAATTTTCTTTCTTTCTTTCTTTCTTTCTTCCTTTCTTTTCTTTCTTTCTTTCTTTCTCTCTCTCTCTCTTTCTCTCTCTCTCTCCCTCCCTCCCTCCCTCCCTCTCTCTGTCTCTCTCTCTCTCTCTCTCGCTCCTTTCTTTCTTTCTTTCTTTCTTTCTTTCTTTCTTTCTTTCTTTCTTTTCTTTCTTTCTTTCTTTCTTTCTTTCTTTTCTTTCTTTCTCTCTCTCTCTCTTTCTCTCTCTCCCTCCCTCTCTCTCTCTCTCTCTCTCTCTCTCTCTCTCTCTCTCTCTCTCTCTCTCTCGCTCCTTTCATTCTTCCTTTCTTTCTTTCATCAGGGATTGAACCCAGAGGTCTTAACCACTGCACCACATCCCCAGCCCATTTTAAAATTTTATTTAGAGACAGAGTCTCACTGAGTTGCTTATGGCCTCACTTCAGATGCTGATACAGGCTTTGAACGCCTGATCCTCCTGTCTCCACCTCCCGAGCTGCTGGGATTACAGGCATTCACCACTGCATCGGTTAGGACTAGGAAAATTTCTTATAACTCCTTTTTACATTTTCTTTGAGGTTAGTTTTAGGTTCAGAATTTCTCAATACCTCTTAGGTTTTATTTTCTTTATTTTATAAAGAAAGCATCCCATGTTCAGAAAAGTGAAGATACTTGCCCAAGGTCACATAGGAAGTAAGTGATAATTTTGGGAATTGAACCTAGCTTTGTCTATCCCTTAAAACCTACATGCCAACAGAGAAACAACATGTATCCCATTTGTTTACAATAAAAATAAATAAATAAATAAATAAATAAATAAATAAATAATAAAAAAAACCCTACATGCCTAGTAAGTTTAATATACTTTGTAATATTTTTGTTCCTGGTTTCTGGAACTTCTCTCTTTTAGGAAGCAAGTAAATGACTTATTGTACTTTTCTTCCTTGCTTTTTATCTCTTAAGGTCAAAATCTTCTCCCTAGCTCTTGAGAATACTCAATTTCTATGCTTCTTTCACAAGGTTCCTATCCTATTACTAACCCATTCCTGATAAATAAGACCCTCTTCTACCACTCTTCCTGGACCTTTTAGAACTGAATCTGGGGACATTGAGTACTCCAGCTCTAACCACAGAAGTTTATTTCCATTTCAGCTATAGGATTTTCTACCTTAAGACCAAAATAAATTCCCAGCTGAATTTGGAAAGCACTAAATACAAAGGGCCCAGAAAGCAGTTATCTTAGGAGAGAGAAAGAGGGAGAGTGACACAGATAGGGGTCAGAGAAAAAACTTAGTTATATAGTGTTGGGATAGTTTAGTAAATTGGAGTACTCTATTTTTTCTCTACAAGTTTGATTAGGTCCAATTATGGTCCAGTATTTATTATAGCTCCCTATTGCTTGGATATACCTTCTAGTAATTTATTTATTCGCAGTGAACGTAGGCACCTTGACAATAGTGGCAAATACAGGAAGTTTGGAGAGACACAAGCACTTGAGCTGTATCTCAGATCACCTATTCAGTAACTGTAAAATATTTGGTAACTCAGTTCACTTCTCTGACCATGAACTTCTTCATCTATCACACTGAAATAATACCAGGTAGGTTCAATTGTGGTCTCAAAAGGCATTAATTTCCCGACTAATTTTCTATTTCATCTTGCCAGTCTTTTAAAATTTTTTTTGTCAGTGGACCTTTATTTTATTTCTATGTGGTGCTGAGGATTGAGCCCAGTGCCTCACACATCCTAGCAAGTGCTCCACTACTGAGCCACAACCCCAGCCCTTGTCAGCCTTTTATCATCAAGTAAGATTTAGATATCTGTTTGTTTATGTTTAACTGTTTGTTTCTGTATATCTTTGTTTTTTAATATATTTTATGTTTTAAAAGCACAGACCTGCTCCTTGTGAAGAATACAACAAAATTTTATAAGACAAGAAATAAAAATTATCTGTAATTTCATTACTCAGAGATAAATACTATTAAATAATTATTATGTTTCCTTCTGGTATATACAGTTTTGTATAGTTTACTGGGGCTGTGATCAGAAAGTTCCATAGACTGTGTGGCTTAAACAACAGAAATTTATTTTCTCACATTTCTTGAAACTAAAAGCTGAAGAAAGAGGTGGTAGCAGGGTTGATTTCTTCTCTCTCCTGCCCATTTTCTCCTCCTGGTGTCTTTACATGGTCTTCCTTGGAGATATGTGTCTTAAAATCCACTTTTTTTTTTTTTTTTTTGCAGTACTGGGGATCGAACTCAGGGCCTTGTGCTTGCGAGGCAGACATTCTACCAACTGAGCTATCTCCCCAGCCCTAAAATCCTCTTCTTATAAGGACACCAGGCATATTGGATTAGATCCCACTCAAATGATGTGATTTTAATTTAATTACCTCTTTAAAGGTCCTGTCTCCAAATATAGTCACTTTCTGAGGTGCTGGGAAATAAAGGAACACAATTTAGCTCATAGCGCTGCTTTCTTCTCTAAAAATTATCTTGTGAGAATTCTCCCTTGCCAGTAACAATTCTTTGACAATTTTTCTGGCTACCTGATATCCCCTCATATATGTCCACAATTTACTTAACCACTTCCATGTTTTTGGACATTTTGGGTATTTCCATTTTTTTCCCTAATATAAATACTTCATTGTAGATTTTTTTTCAATTTCTACATTTTGTTTGTTCTTTTTAGTTATACATGTCAGTAAACATATACTGTCATATACATGACAGTTGACATATCGTACATACATGGAGTATAACTTCCCATTCGTATGGTTGTACATGATTCCATTAAGTTTTGTATGTGAATCTATATTTGCATATCTGACTGTTTTCTTGTCTAGATTGTTTATAGAGAAAGTAATGGGTCAAATGATGTCACAATTCTCATTTTACAGTAATTACATACTATAATTTTCCAGAAAGTTTGTGCTAATTTTCATTCATGATAGGAAAGAAAAAAATTCAGGCACTCAAGTAAACTGCTGGTATGAGAAAGAAAAAATACTCTCATGGTTGTTTCCATTTACATTCAGTTATGATTACTGTTATGGTTTCGATGTGAGGTGCCCCCCAGAAGCTCATGTGTGAGACAATGCAAGAGCATTCAGAGGTGAAACGATTGGGTTGTGAGAGTCTTAACCCAGTAAATGAATTAATCCCCTGATAGGGATTAACTGAGAGGTAACTGAAGATGGGTAGGGTTGACTGAAAGAATTGGGTCACTGGGGGAATACCTTTGGGTTATATATTTGTTAAGCTGAACTTAGTCTCTTTCTGCTTTTTGATCATCATGTGAGCTACTCCCCTCTGCCACACTCTTCTGCCTCACCTTGAGCCCCAAGGAATGGAGCCAAATTTCTATGAACTGAGACCTCTAAAACTGAGCCCACAAACTTTTTCTTCTCAAAATTGTTCTTGTTAGGTCTTTTAGTCACATCAGTGAAAAAGCTCACTAAAACAACTAGTAAGGTGGAATATTTTATATAAAGTCATGCACAATGTAATGATGGTTCAGTCAATGACAGAACACGTATGCAGTGGTGGTCCCATAAGATTATATTGCCTAGAGACATTGCCATTTAGTTTGTGTAAGTACGCTTTGTGATAGTCACACAGCGAGAGAGTTGGCTAATGGCATTTCTCAAAATATGTCCTTATCATTAAGTGGTAAATGATTTATTATCTGGTTATATTTTTTTGTGAATTGATTTACTCATGCTCTTTGTTTATGTAGGTGAATCCATCATTTTAGATGATAGGATTATGATTCAGAGTGGGATTTACTCCAAAGACAGAAATTTCAGAAAAAGCCAACTTCCAAAGTTTATTATGCATCTAGAATCCAAGGCCAATTGGTCTGATATTCTACTGTGGAGAAAGCTTAGCATATGGTGACATGTGAAGAAATAGGTAAAGGAAGAACTGTAATAAAGCTTGGCAGAGAAGGGGCTAATACTTTCGTATTCAATGGAAATATACTGAAGGCATGATACTACCACTTAAAAGGATAATGCTGCTAAAAACAAAAGGTTATGAGTGCATTGACTGAGACAAGGCTGAACTTTGTATCTTTTTACATGTAGAAGTGTCCTAGGAGAAAGATCTTAGTGACATGATTCACATGACCTTAACTCTTATGGAGATTTTTGGAATTTGTGAAACACTGGAGAATTTCTGATGGGGAGAACCCCTACATGTATGATCAGTGTCTAAAATCCTTTTGGCAGTATTCAAAGGTGATTCCTCAGGGTACTTATAATCAATAGCAAACCCTATGAATGTAGTGAACATAAATACATTTTTAGTCATGGTGCCAGTTTTAACTTGACATCTGAGAATCCACACATGAGAATTCATAGATTCATTATGCCTGTAAGAATGTAGAAAAACCTTCAGGCAGAACTTGGTTCTCTTTCAACAGAAATCTCATAGGGTAGGAAGACTTTCCTAATGGGGTAGAAATTGCCATGGGTGATCAAGCTTTTTCAATCATATGAAAATTCATAGTGGACAGAATCACTATGAATGTACTTACTGTGAGTAGAACTTCAGAACATAATCATAATCATAATGAAGAACAACCCCTTCCTTGTAAAGCATATGGAAAGGCTTTCACATCCAGTTCAGACCTTACTAAGCATGAGAAAATTTACAGAGGAATAATCTTTGTGCAATAATGAGTGTGGAAAAGGGTTTCTGGAGACAGCAGTCCTTATAGAACATCAGAGAATTGATAGGCGATGGAAAAAGATCCTTTCAATATAACGGATATGGTAATGCTTTCATGTAGTGCTCAAATTTTATTTATCTTCACAGAGAATTTTGCAATGAGTACACAAAAAGCTTCAAATGGAATCAATCCTTGTCCATCATCTGCAGATTCATAATAGAAACTTTGTACCTGTAATGAATAAGCCTTCAATTAGATACTGAATCTTATCTATCATCACATGATCCATAAAGGGAAGACCCTTTAGATATATAAAAAATATGACTATGCTTTCAGCAGAAGTTCATCCTTATTTGACATCAGTGAATCTAGGATGGAGAAAAAAATCTTTAGATGCAGTGAATGTAGAAAGGAGTTCAATCAAAAGTTTGATCTTGCTCAGCATCAGACAATACACAGTGGTAAGAATCTTGTTAATGTTATGAAGGTGATAATGTCTTGTAGGAAAATAAGATCTTGGTAAAAATGAAAAATATTCTTAAATTTAATTAAAATAGTTTTTGTTTATTGCATATAATTACATACCCACCAATGTGCCAGGCACTATTCTTGTAACAATCATATAATTGTTTAATATACATATGAAGAAACTGAATAAATTAGGTGAAAAAATTTTCCCAAGATCACGTAACTGTCACTAGAAGAGCTAGATATGAGTACTAGATAGTTTAATTGTTCTGGGCTTCTAGTGGCAATGTGTAAATATTCTGGTTTTGTTAACCTTTATTCATCTTAAGGAATTCATTCCAGAAGTCAAAATTCACTCTTCAGAGAGTATGGGGAAGCTTCAGTCAATTTTGGAATCTGGTGGATCTCCAGAGGCTCCACATTGGACTCCACTCACTATATGAATTAAGGGTTATAAAGAATTTATCACGACTATATCCTTTTGAATAGGGATTACTTAAAATTTCAAAGGTTTCGCTATTAGCAACATTTTGTTCTCAAATGTTTCTCCTAACCACTTATGGTGGGAAGCAATATGCTATAGTAGAGAGCACTGGAATTGACTAATACAGTTTCATCAGCAGGAACTAAGAGGGAGTTACTCAGTTCTAAAAAGATTGAGTAGAAATGGAGGACAAACTGATGTAGTGGGAGCTTCAGGAACAGAGCCAAATCATTCTAGGAATTATAGCCAGACAAACCAAAATACATAGAGCATGTACTCCATAGGAAATTGAGAGGCTAGTGTATATGGCAGATTTTTCACACTGGATGGGTATAAACAGGTTGCTTATCTATCACCCAGTATTCTGGGGAACTACTACTTGAAATTGCCCCAGGAATATTTGGTGCTGTAGCACTCAGTCAAAAATAAATGTGATTTCAGAACCCCCCCAAAATACTAATAAATTGATTTTTCTACCCTCTCACTTTAAGGAGGCAGCATGGTATATCAGAAAGAATCCAGGATCTACAACCAGATGTATCTGAATTTATTTGCCAGCTTAACTTCCTTCTTGTTGTGTGATCTTGGTTACATTAATAAATTTATGAGACTCAGCTTGTTCATTTTAAGTCAGGGTATCAAAAGAACTTTTTAAGTCAGGATATTGATACAACGCCAAAATCTAAGAATTTTACATAAGGAATATAAAATGCCTGGTTCAGTGTCAGGCACGTAGTCCACACATAAATGTTTTCTATTACTGTAGATTTTGTCAGGGCCTCAGCTCTCTAGCATTCAGAGCTACCCTACCACAGTGTATGAAGAATGTGTTACAGCTCCGTTGCAGTAGTGATCCATTAGATCATATGGTATCTTTGTGTGAATTGTAAAATGGTATGTCTTCCTCAAAGTGCTTTATACCACATGCCAGAAAAGTGTTGTAATAAATACTTTCAGTGTCCTTAGTGTGAATGGTATTCTATAGAATCATGAGGTCCAAATCTTGCACAACATGCATAAATTTGATATGCTGCATAATGGCCCCTCAGAAATATTTGCATTTTAACTCCAGAAACTAAATATGTTGCCTGGAATGGTAAGAGGGACTTTTGCAGATAGCATTAAATTGAGGATGCTAGGCTGGGCATTGAGGTGCATGTCCGTAATCCCAGCAATTCAGGAGGCTGAAGCAGGAGGATCACAGATTTGAGACCGGTCTTAGCAACTTGCAAGACCTAAGTAACTTAGCAAGACCCTGTCTCAAAATAAAATAAAATAAAATAAAATAAAATAAAATAAAATAAAATAAAATAAATAAATAAACAAATAAATGGACTGGAGATGTAAGATCAGTGGTAAAGCACCCTGGGTTCAATCCCCAGTACTCCCCCCAGAATGAAGGATACTGAGGTGCAGAGATTATACTACATGTTTAAGATGGGCCCTATTGTAATCCCACAATAGGGATGAAAGTGAAAGATGAGGGTCAGAGTCACAGAAGATACAAAGGCAAAAACAGAAATCACAGACAAAAGCAGATGCCATACTGTTGGCTTTGAAGATGGAGAAAAGAGCCACGAATAAAGAAATGGAGGCACCCTCTAGAAGCTAGAAAATGTAAGGAAATTAATTCATCTCTGGAACCTTTAGAAGGTATACAACCTTTTGAACACAATTTAGACTTTTTAAAAATATTTTTTAAATTGTAAATAGACAGGATACTTTTATTTATTTTTATTTTTATGTAGAGCTGAGGATCAAACCCAGTGCCTCACACATGCTAGGCAAGCACTCTACCATTGAGACACAACACTAGCCCCACAATTTAGACTTCTGACCACTAGATCTATAAGAGAATAAATTTGTGTTACTTTAAGCCACAAAATTCATGGCACTTTCTTCCATTCTTCCATTTGAGAAAGGAGTTTTCAGTCTCTTCTCTACTTTCCTAGGGGGCCATGGTGGAGGAATGAAGAAGAAAAGTCGATCCATCATTTCTCCAAGTGCAATGTACCTTTTAACTGATTCATCTGGTGCAGCACTTTGTTACCAGATTTCCAGTTCTGCTCCTTTGTCAGATATGACTGTTTTCTGAGCTAAGTGAATTGAGACAAAACCAAAAATATAAATCAGAATGCCAATATACAGGGGTTTGTGTTTTCTGATGACAGAGTAACTCATCAATGGGCAAGGTTGTATGCACATGGACAGAGTATATCTCCTAGCATCAAAATTGTTGCTACAACATTATCTGATTATGTGTGACATTGCTTCAGTCAGTCATACTATTGCAAAAAGTGTTTAGGAAATATTCAGCCTAGTTCCATGTCAATTCTTAGAGCAACTCTAATTATTATTGAGGCATTCAATTGTGGTAACCTACATTCCAGGAAGGGAAATTAATTTTATATCTTGTACTAATTCCAACTAATTGAAGTAGCTTTTCATAGTATGCTGTCTTGAGAATTATTATAAAGTTCAGGGGGACAAGCCTATGATTGATCACTGATATCTACTATAGGTAAGGGATTAGTATCAGGTTGGCCTTATTTGTTACATTCTCATGAAGATGCTTGTATTCATTCAGAAATATTTGTTAAGTGTCTTGTCTATACCTAGCACATTGACCAATATTTTGAATAAAGATATGAATAAGACATGCTCCTGATTCCAGAGGGGTTGATATTAGTAGGCAAGACATATAAACAAATTTACACAGCAAAAAATTACAAATGCTTATTAAAAGTCTACATAGAATACATTAGAAGCACAAAGAAGGAAATAGTTCATTCTACCAGGCGAGAGAGTTTTCCAGAAATAAGTCAATATTTACAATGTCTTGAAAGATGTGTGATTGTTAGCATAAACTGTTAGGCCTTAGAAGTAGATGAAAGTCATTCCAAGCAGTGGCAGTTTGAGCAAAGGCACATTATATGAAATGAACTGGTATTTATGATATGCTTAAAAAGTGTGGTGTAGCTGGAACGTAGAGAGAGAGATATCATGAGAAAGAGATGAGACCAAATCATGGAGAGCATGAATACCATACTAAGAACAGTGAGGAAATATTTGGGAATTTTAATCAAGGGATTAGGCAGACTTGGGTTTGCATTTTAGAAAGAAACTATGGGTTGCTGTGTGATGTTTAGACTGGAGAAGATGGAACTGGGGTGCGGGGAGAGATAGGAGGTATCATCATCTTACAAAAGAGATGTTGAAATCTGGGCTAAGACAATGGGTATAAAATGAAAATACATACTTGTGAGAAATTAAGAACTTGGTCAACTGACTGGATATGGAAGGGCTGATGGAAGAAGGAATCTGGGATGATCCTGTTCTCTTTTTTCCTTGAATAGTTAAAAAGATGTGAAAGTCGTTCCACGATCTAGAGAACTCAGAGTGAGGAGCACACTTGAGTGGAAAGAATGATGAGTTTAGTTTTGAACATGCAAAGTCTGGAGTGCCTTTGGCGTGACCAAGAGGAATTATCCAGTAGATGGTCAGGGATTAACTGTGCTGCTTTGAGGCAAGTAGGGTTGCACGAAGACATTTGGAAGTCATCAAGCATGGAAGTAGTTTAAATTAAAGTCTGATGAGATGCCGTGGGAGAATGTGTACAGTGAGATTTAAAAAAGAAAAAAAAAACATTTTAAGAAACAGGACTCAGGGCAGAATCTCAGAAACCTAGGCATTTTAAGGGAAAGTGAACACAAGAAAGGTAAGAGGGGAACCCAGAATAGATATGTGCGTTCTAGTTGTGCCCTCTTGTGGCAGTCTGAGCATTTCCCAGAATAAATTTCACCTCTTGTCTTCAGTCTTTGCTGACCCTTAATTCTGGTCTTACCCTACCTGTGAGACTTGGGCTACCAGGTCCTCTGGAGGCCACTTCTGACATACAGATCTCCCCTTTGATTATTGCCTCAATTTAAGAATAATTTGGAATCCACTCCCAAAGAATGAAAAAGAATAAAAAAGCAAATATGGTACTGGGATTGAGGGACTTAGAGTTTCACATTTATATGCTCTGCAGCATCTTCTGATCTATTCTGTTGTCCTTATTCATTCCAGTGTATTCCAGTTGTCATCATATCCCTTCATTTCCCTTATAATTAAACTGTATTTGTTTTGTTTTTATTATTGTAAATGCTATAGAATATAGAACATATATTCTATATTATACTAATACCTACATATGACTTAAAGACAAAATAACAAATAAAATAGTACTTTGCTTTGCCTTTTTCCACCACCAGTCTTGAATACTTGAAGTAGACAACGCTGAAATATTTTAGCTATTTATTTTATTTTTATCTCCTCCTAAGTAATGGCTCTACCATTATTTCTTGAGTTGCTTATTTCAGATATTAACTGTTGACTTCCTTTTATGGTAGGTGAAGATTTATCTCTCACTTTTCTCCCCTACTTGTCTTCTTTGTCCTTTGAATATTGTTATAGCATAATTTTGGATAAGGATGATATTTATACTATTGTGATTGTGCAAACATTGTTCACTAAAGAGACAGTGAATTGTGACCTTATTTTTCTTACACTTACTGTATCCAATTCTAGAGTTAATAATTCCTTTTTGTCTGCATATTTTCCTGAATTTCTACCCTTAATAGACATACCTATCATATGTCTATTTTCTTATTTTTGCAATACATTCAAGTAAGTCAGATTATCAGAAAATTTGTTTTCTGGAAGTCCTCTTTCTAGAGCCTTATGGATGTTTTCCATCTCCAAATCCTGGAAGCTCTTTGGATTTCCACTTTATCCCTGTTATTCTGAAATTTTAAAACAATGTATAGGTATTTGTTTATCTGTTGTCTTAGATAATTGGTAGGAGGATGCTTGAAATTTGTTTTTTGTGTATAAGCTCAGAAGAATTTTAATATTTCTTTGATAATTTTCAAGTTTCATGAAAACAGAAAATTTTGTCTCTTTTATTTATTTGTGTCCCCAGTGACTAGAATAGTTCTTGATTCAGGATAGGTGCTTATTTGTTGAACAGGTTATTATTTACATTTATTTATTTATTTATTTATTTATGCCAGGAATTGGGACACTTAATCACTGAGTTGTATCACCAACCATTTGTTAAAATTTTATTTAGAGACAGGGACTTACCAAGTTGCTTAGGACCTCACTTAGTTGCTGAGACTGGCTTTGAACTAGTGATCCTCCTATCTCAGCCTCCCGAGTCGCTAGGCTTACAGACATGCACCACTGCACCAGGCTGTAATTTACTTTATAAATAATAAAAATAAAACAATGCCAGGAAAATAACCAGCCAGAACAAGACATAGAACATTATAAATACCTAAGTGCTGCCCTGTGTACACTGTCCAATCACATATTCCCAACTGCACCTAGAAATAATAATACTCTGACTTGTATTAACAATCTTCTTGGGTTCCTCTACTTTTTTTCCCTAAATAATATATTATTTCATTTTGAAAAAAATGAAAAACAAGGATAAGCCTAGTTATATGAGAAAAAGGTGGTATGACCCCTGTTAGATAGTCTCCAGGGAAAGCAGAGGTTCTGGGTCGTTTCCCTGAGAGTTGTAAAACCATTTCAGTTATAATTAATTATTAAATGAGATCATGAAATTTGGAGTTATACTAATGAAAGTCCTATGTCTAGTTTTTCTGATATAGGTAAATTTTCCTCTTTTTAAGCTTTCACTGAGATAAAATTGACAAATAAAGGCAGTATATGTTCAATGTATACAATATGATATTCCAACATATGTAAATATTATGAATTGATTTTCATAGTGAAACTAACATCTAGCTTACACAGTTACCTTGTTTGTGTGTGGTGAGAAGTCTTAAGATTGACTATTTTAGTGAATTTCAAGTATATAGTACATTAATTCTAACTGTAGGTCTTCAGAGATTGTTCATTTTATAACTATAGGTTTATACCCAGACCAACATCTCCTCATTTCCCCCACCTGCTGAACCACAGGTAACCAACCACACAATCTTTGTAGGAGTTCAGCATTTCTTAGTTTCCACATACAAGTGAGATCATGCAGTATTTGTCTTCCTGAATTATTTCATTTTTAAAGTTTTATTAGTATATTGTAGTTATGCCTAATAGTTGGGTTCATTTGACTTATGTCATACATGCATAGAATTTAATTTGCTCCATTTCAGTTCCTAGTGCCTCCTCTTTTCCTCTACTCCCTCTCACTATTCCTTTTCCTCTACTCTACTAGTCTTATATTTGTTTCTAATTGGTACTTTATACATATACATAAAAGTGAAATTCACTGTGGTATATTTATACATGTACATAGTGTAATTTTGTCAAATTCATTCTGCATTTCCTCCTCTTGGCAGTCCCTCCCCCCTCCCCTTCAATCTCCTGGTACTCCAGTCATCTTCCCTCTATACGATATCTGATCTCCTTTCCTTTTTTTTCTCTTACTTTACTTCAGCTTTCACATATGAGAGAAAACATTCAACCCTTGACTTTCTGGGTCTGGCTTATATCAGTTTCCATCCATTTACCAACAAATGCCATAATTTCATTCTTTTTTATGGCTAAGTAAAACTGCATTGTTTATGTATTCCACATTTTCTTAATTTCCTGAATTATTTCTTAAGCATGTATCCTTAGTGTAATATCCTCCGGGTTCATCCATATTGTTCCAAATGACAAGATTTACTTCTTTTTTTTTAAGGACTAGTACTATTCCATTGTGTGTATACACCACATTTTCTTTATCCATTCATTGGTTAATGGACACTTCAGTTATTTCCGTATCTTGGCTGTTGGGAATAATACTACAATGGATAAGGGAATTCAGATGTCTCATCAAGATAGTGATTTTACTTCCTTTGAATAAGTAACTAGAAGTGGAATTGTTGGATCACATTAGTTCGTTCTACTTTTAATTTTTCAAGGAACTTCCTTATTGTTTTCCTTAATGGCTGTGCCATTTTACATTTCCACCAAAAATTTTCTTTTTTCCCACTCACATTTTTTCTCCACTTGTTATCTTTTGACTTTTTTTTATAACAGCCCTCCTGCCTAAAAAGTGTAAAATGATATCTTATCAAGGTTATAATTTTCCATTTCACTGATGATTGGTGATTTTGAGCCTTTCATGTAGCTGTTGATCATATTCATGTCTTCTTTTTAAAAAAGTTTATTCAGGTTCATCACACAGTTTTTAATTGGATTTTTTGTTTTGTTATTGAGTTGTATGAGTTACTTATGTATTTTAAATATTAACTCATCAGGTTCATGGTTTATAGATATTTTCTTTCATTCTATTCATTGCATTTTCAAGTTGTTGATTGTTTCCCTTGCTATGTAGAAGCTTTTTAGTTTGTTGTAGTCCCACTTATTTGATTTTGCTTTTGTTGCCTCTGCTTTTGATGATATACCCAGAAAGTCATTGCCAAATTCAGTGTCAAGGAGCTTTCCCTCAGTTCTCTTCTAGGACTTCTACAGCTTTGGGCTTTACATTAGAATCTTTACACATTTTGAGTTGATTTTTGTGTATGATATAAGGATCCAATTCATTTCACTTCTTTCTTTTTTTTGCATGTGAATATCCAGTTAACCCATCACCATGTATTGAAGACACTACCCTTTCCCTATTGTGTATTCTTGGTATCTTTGTTGAAGTTTAGTTGAGCATACATGCGTGCATTTATTTATGGATTCTCTATTCTGTTCCTTTGGCCTGTGTCTCTCTTTTCATGCCAGTATCAAACTGTTTTGATTTCTTAAGTTTCATAATATAATTAGAAATCAGGAAGTGTGATGGCTCTGGCTTTGATCTTCTTGCTCAAGATTGCTTTCTCTTTTTTGGTATCAATTAAGATTCATATCACATCTAAACACCATTTGGGGTTTGAAGTCACTGCATGTGACTTTTGCATAAATTTTAGGATTGTTTCCTTCCATATCTTTGAAAGATACCATTGGAATTTTAACGGGGATTGCATAGAATTTGTAGATTACTTTGAGTAGTATGGACATTTTGATAGTATTGATTCTTTCAATCCATGAGCATGTGATACCTTTCTATTTATTTGTGTCTTCAGTTTCTTTAATCTAGTAATAAGGTAAATGCAAATCAAAACTACCCTAAGATTTCATCTCACCCCAATTAGAATGGCAATTATCAAGAACACAAGCAACAATAGGTGTTGACGAGGATGTGGTGAAAAAGGAACACTCATACATTGCTGGTGGGGTTGCAAATTAGTGCAGCCACTCTGGAAAGCAGTGTGGAGATTCCTCAGAAAGCTTGGAATGGAAACACCATTTGACCCAGCTATCCCACTCCTTGGCCTATACCCGAGGGACTTAAAATAAGCATACTACAGAGATACAGCCACATCAATGTTCATTGCTGCTCAATTCACCATAGCCAGATTGTGGAACCAACCTAGATGTCCTTCAATTGATGAATGGATAAAGAAACTGTGGCATATATATACAATGGAATATTACTCCGCAATGAAGAATGATAAAATTATGGCATTTGCAGGCAAATGGATGAAATTGGAGAATATCATGCTAAGTGAGATAAGCCAATCTCAAAAAACTAAAGGACGAATGATCTCGCTGATAAGCGGATGAGGACATATAATGGGGGGTGGGACGGGTTAGCATTATGTTTAGGGTTAGGTTTAGGGTTAGGGATAAGGAGAGCGGTAAGAATGAAGGAAAGAAGGACTGTATAGAGGGAAAAGAGGGGTGGGAGGGGTGGGGGGGAAGGGAAATAAAATCAAACATCATTGCCCTATGTAAACGTATGATTACACAAATGGTATGCCTTGACTCTATGTACAAACAGAGAAACAACATGTATCCCATTTGTATACAATAATTAAAAAAAAATCAGTGTTTTATAGTTTTCAGTTTCATAGTCTTCCCTCATTAAATTTATTCCTAAGTATACTAATGAATAAATCACCCCAAATTAAAGTGTTCTCTAAATCCAGACAAGATTGATTCATTGACTGATTCATTTATTCATTTGCACAACTATTCATTATTTATACATTTGCACATTAATAGAAGAAATTTTCCTTTATCATTTGAGCAATGCTTTTCTTCTATTTCTTTAACTGCACTCACCCACCTATATTCAGTCCCTTGGCACTGTCTTTTAAATATCTTCTTTGTACCTTACTGCATCTTTCACTTTATGGGTCTATTTGCTTTATACCTTGATATAAATCTTGCACTTGATTTTCTAGTCCAGTAATTCAGGACTTATAAGTGATGTCATTTTTTATTTTATTGTTTAATTGTATTTTTTAACTTAGAGCTCCACAAAGTTTATTGGCTTTGCTCCACTTGACTTCAGGCATTTTAATTACTTTTTAATCAGGTTTTTACACATCTTGTCCAAAAGTTTTGTTTCAATTCTCTCTGATTGCTGAGGCATTTTGTCAATGTTTTCTTTTCTTAATGATCACATTGTGTACCCAACATAGATTAGAAAAAGAACATTTTGGTGCATACCTTTAGAACTTCAACATATGTATGGGGTATGAAAGGCATTCTTATGCCAAAGAGGTCACCCGTAAATTCTGATCCTCAAACTGCAGAGACGGTTGGCATTACTTTACAACACTCCTTGTCCTAGGGGAAACTGAAAAATTCCAACATTCGAAACCAGCCACTTCAGACACAAATTGTATTCTGAAATAGTGTTCTTTCACTGAAGGAAAGCAAACACATTATTTATGTTTCTATGTGAAGGTTCCAAAGTTAACACAAAGCTAGTTAGCAAAAAGAACCAGGAGTCCAGTGGAAGGGGCAATGAAATTTTCTTGTTTAGACTTGATCTTATTACCAGCATTTGTCTTAAATGTTAATCAAAACCAAATGTCACCTAGAAACCCATCGGTGGTAAATTTACATGATTTCAGTGGTTCTTCCTCTAGGAGTTGCAAGGGGTCAATAAATAACACTCATTTTCCTTGGTTAGCTTCAGAACCAATTGAAAATGAGAGATGCAGGAATCAAATGGAGATCAGAATATCATCTTTATTACTGCTAAACCTTGATCAGAGAAAATGGTTTAGTGTAGACTTCCTAAAATTGGACCACAAAATTAAGTAGAATTACTCAGTCACAAGCCATGCTGAGAAACTGCAAACTCCAGGGCAAAAGTGAGCCCATTATTGCATGGCAAGGAGCCAGTCGGAATGCATGTTTTCTATAAGCATATAGACTCTTGGGAGAAAAGCAAAGGGCAAGAGCCTGAGCCAAACATACTCAGATGTTTCTTCCCAACATACTCATCATATAACTCATTCCTCCCCATGTGGACAAAAAAGCAGGAGTGCTCATCTATTTGAAGTTCTTCCACTTAGAAACATGAGAAGTAAGATTAAGTGTTCCCTCTAACACAGCTCAGTGATATATTCAGTATTGCCATTTGCTTGAACCTGTCTAGCTCTTCAGGACCAAAAATATCACAATTTTAATGTAACAAAAAGGGTATTTAGATATTTTAAGACTGAAGTATAGTACAAATAGCTCAATTGCAGAATATCATATTAATGGCATATCAATGGCATATTTATGCCAAATGATATAACTTCATCCAGACATGAAAAAATGTGTCTTAAAGGCAAATGTACCAAAGGATTCCATTCACCACTGTCTAACAAGTGGGGACAGTAAACATTGTACCTTTTGAACACATGTTCTTCCACTTAACACCTGTTGGAATACTGAAATGAAGCTTCAAGGGAGAAATGTATTTACTTTATCTGGGTTCATATAAGATCTACATAATAGGAAAGTGTGTGAGTGTGAGAAAGAGAGAGAGAGAGAGAGACAGAAAAAGGGAGGACAGGAGGTGAAAGAGAAGCGAGCAAATGAGGATGAGATTGCATGCAGTGGATACTTGAGTATAAAATTCTAAAAGATCTAAGTCATGTATTTTAAGATGGACAGAATATTGTGTAACAGTGGGGTAGTGGAGGTACATGGGCAAGGTATGTGTGATAATGGTGACAATGGGGACAGTGTGAGTCATGATGAACAGGAAATCACTGATAATGAAGGCAGAGATGACAGTGACAGGAATATGAAATATAGTAATGTGACAGTGGTAGTTATCATCACAATATATTCAATACCACGGAATATGAGAATTATGCATGTGTATACATAAGTTTGTGTGTGAAAGAATTGGGAGTGGGGAAAGGACGCAATGGTAGTGGGACACTGGGTTCACTATGCATGTGCAAATATGGATGGGGCATTTTGAGTAATACCGGGATGTAGACAACCAGTGGAGTGTAATTTGATGGTAGAAGATAGGGATGTGATGGAGATGGTAAAGTTAGTGTGGGTACGTGTGTGTGTGTGTGTGTGAGTCTATGTGTGTCTAATACTAGAGGAAATAAGAAGTATGTGAGGACAGATGGATAGAGTGAGCGTGTGTGAGCATGGTGAATGAAAAGTGTATGATAATTTGAATTTTGAAAATCATGAGTGTTTGAATAGGGTTGTTGAATAAAGTGTACAAATGGAAAATGAACAGATTCTGAGTGGTGGTGAGGAATGTAAAAAGGTATGTATGTGGGAGAAGGATGGATATGAATATTGGTTATGAGTATGCAATATAGAGATAATTTAAGAACGTGTGAAAGAGCTGGTACATGCCTGTAATCTCAGTGGCTCAGGAGGCTGAGGCAGGAGGATTGAGAGTTTAAAACCAGCCTCAGCAAAAACGAGGCACCAAGCAACTCAGTGATACCCTGGTTCTAAATAAAATACAAAATAGGGCTAGAGATGTGGCTCAGTGGTCGAGTGCCCCTGAGTTTGATCACTGGTACCCTCCCTTCTTAAAAAAAAAAAGAATGTGTGAAAGGAGTTTGGGAGGTTGATGTGGACTTTATAGTGGGGACATGGACTATGTGTATGATGGTGTATTTAGATACTGGGTGACAGTGTAGAGATTGAATAATTGTGGGTGTGATTGTGAGTGATGGGGATGGTATGCATGATAATGGAGGTTAATTAAAATCAGTTGTATTTGACATCTATGTTATGGGTACCAATATGTTAGAGTCTAAGGACATTGTGTATATGATAGTATAGAGTAAGACAGTGTGTGTGTGTGGAAATGAGAGTAACAGGCAGTGTACCTGTTAGTGGAATTGATGACTAAAGTGTGATAGTTTAGAAAACTGGGGCAATGTGTGGACATCACAGTTTATAATCATTATCATGATCATATTAACAAGAGGGAATCGGGTGGATGAGATAGTGTATGTGTATGTGTACACATGCACCTTTGTGTGAAAGAGAGTGAAATATCGAGGAAGATTTTGTGTTTTGGAATTGCATTTGGATATTAGTTACTGAAAATGAGTTGCTTAAAATAATTAGGGATATCATTCTCTGTAGACCAGGACCTCTACAACTTTATCAATGTCTCAGGCCCTTCATATTTTTTTATTTTTAGTTCTGTGATTCTTGGCATGTCGCACCCAACTTCGAAATGTCTCATGGTTGCAGAATGCCTTCTCCAACTCCAACCATTGTTTCTATCTTCCAGGTAGGAAAAACGAGGAAGAGGAGATGACAAAATACCTTGTCAGTAGAATTAGTCTTCTTTTAATGGAGCTTTTCCTCAAATCCTACCCAATGACTTCCATCTACATCTGATTAGATAGAATTGTGACATATGGTCACCACTGTCTGCAGTTAGAAGCATTGTAATAAAAACCAAGGTTTTGGATAGGATATAGTCAGAAGAGATGGGGAGGTTGTAGCTATGGGAGAGCACTGGGATCAAAATCCCGGAGGTGATGGATACTTATAGGATGCAGGACACAGGGGCATCATAAGACTGGCATAATTTGAGATTCTGGGGATATAATGGTAACCAAAACCAGACATGATATTTGAGCCCTTGGGTAACTTGCTGTCTTATTTAGAAGTCAGACATTAATCACAGAACCAAGTATTTGTGAGGTTATCACTGTGATAGGTGCTATGGAGGGTAAGTACAGGGTACTGTGATGAGGTTTCAAGAAAGCTTGACTACAGTAGCACAGCCCTGTAGTCCTAGCTACTCAGGAGACTGAGGCCAGAGGATCACAAGTTCAGGGCCAGCCTGGGCAACATACCAAGTTGCCTGCTCAATCAGTAAAATTTAAAAATAAAGAAAATTTGACCTAGTCAGGGAGATAAAGGAAGCTGGAAATGATGATGGAGATAAAATGAGAAGACAAATTCAGAACTGATTGGTTTAAGGGTGGGTGGGTGAAATAGGGAGTATTCCTGGAAGAGGAAACAACATGAACTAAAAGCATTTATGCTGTTTTTAAAATTTATTTCATATCATTTAGAATATTTTCATAACATTTTATTAGTGTATTATCACTATACATAAAGGTGGGATTTATTGTGGTATATTCATACATGCATATAGAATAATTTGATGTTTTCCCCCTGTTTTTTCCCTTTCCCTCCCTTCCTCCCTTCACCTTGATCTCCACATATGAGGGAAAAATATTTGACCCTTGACTCAATCTGGCTTTTTTCACTTAGTGTGATGTTGTCCCTTCTCTAGTTCCATTCATTTTCCTGAACATCACATAATTCATCTTCTTTATGGCTGAGTAGAACTCCACTGTGTATAAATACACCACATTTTCTCTTTTTAAAAAATTTTTTAGTTGTCAATGGGTACTTCGTTTTATTTATTTATTTATGTGTGGTGCTGAGGATCAAACCCAGGGTCTCACACATGCCAGGGGAAGTGCTCTTCCACTGAGCCACAACTCCAGCCCTACATTTTCTTTATCCATTCATCCATTGACAAACACCTAGGCTGATTTCATAACTTGGCTATTGTGAATTGCAATGCTGTAAACATTAGAACACATGTATTGCTATAATATGATGATTTCAGTTCCTTTGGATAAATACCTAGGAGTAGAATAGCTAAGTCAAATGGTGGAAACATTCCTAGTCTTCTGAAGTACCCCCGTACTGTTTTCCACGATGTTTGTACTAATTTGTAGCCCCACCTAACAATGTATAAGTGCTTCTTTCTCCCCAAATCCTTACCAGCATTTATTATTACTTAGATTCTTCATGATTGTCATTCTAGCTGGAGTGTGATGAAATCTCAGTGTAGTTTTGATTTGCATTTCCCTGATTGCTAAAGGGAATATTTTATATTGGTATATCTTTAAGTTCTTTAGTACTTATTTCCATTCAGTATACTTTCATCTCAAATACTGCCATTTTTATGTCTAGATGTATGTTTGGGATTTGCTTTCAGTATACCTCATGTTTACATAATGTGGCCATTCTTTCCTCTAGCTTTTTGGACATGTGCAATATAATTATAATAACATTTGATGTACTTATCTGCTGAATATAACATCTGTGTAAATTCTTGGTCAGGTCACATTGAATTTTCTCCTCATGGTGGGTCACATTTTCCTGCTTCTTTGCATTCCTGGTTATTTTTTATTGAATGACAGGCATTGTGAATTTTACCTTTTGGTATAAAAGTTTGATAAATGTTTGCCTTTTGGTACCAGATATTTTTGTATTCCTGCAAATCATCTTGAGATATACTTATCAAAAAGTTAGATCTTTTTGAGTCTTGCTTTTAAGAGTTATTAGTCAGGACCACAGCAGAATTTTGCTTAAAGCTTAGAAGTCCTGACTGTTGAGGCAAGGCCCATCTGCATACCCCATGCCCCATGAATTATGAGATTTTCTGTTCTAACTGGTGGGAACAGGCATGGTCCTCAGACATGTTTGAGCTTCTGGCATTTGTTCCCTCTAATCCTTTTTGACACTTGTTCCTCTTAATCCTCTCAGGTGGTTCTTGCCCCAGCTTCTGGTAATTTCCTTTTATGAATTCACTGATCAGTACTCTGTTTAATGGCAGTCCTTCAAAGATCCCCATGGTTCTCCCTGTGTAACTCTCTCTTTTGGGATACTCTGCTTTGTTAACTCTAACAACCTTGGTCTTTCCAGTCCCTCATCTGTCACCTCACCCATGAATCCTTTGAATTCTGACTACTCAACTAAACTGGAACCTCTCAAGCAGTAAGGACTGCTTTTCATTTTCCACCATTTCTTAGGGATCGCTGGTTTTCTATTGCCTTATTCCAAAATCTTAAAAATCATTGTTTCATATTGCTGTCCATTTTTTTAGTGTTTTCGTTAGGCTGGAGGGCAAACTCAGTGGTGATTTTCTTTTAAACCTTTTTGACCTCCTCTCTACTGCCATATATCAGATATAAGCAACAGTTGTATCAGTGACAGTTGTTTTTGTTGTTGTTATCAGATATGGAGGAAATTCTAAGATAAAAAATTTATTCAGGACTGGTTTGTGGCTCAGTGGTAGAGGACTTGCCTAGCATGTGTGGGGCATTAGGTTCAATTCTCAGCATGACATATAAATAAGTGAATAAAATAAAGGTCTATTGACATCTAAAAATATAAAAATATATATAAAAAGAAATTTATTCAGGATCAGGAATTCAGGGAAGAATTTGGATCACAAGGAATAAGACCTCATATTCCAAGGGCTGCTCTTTATAACTCTGACCTTAAGAAACTTCTGAGGGCAAAGATAAGTTGGAAAGACAGATTAACTTCCCTTCAAAGGATAGATGTTTAAAGCCTGAGATAGAAACAAGGTTGGTTCTCTGCCAGGGAGATTCCAAGATGATAGTTAACTATCAGAGGAATTCTGCTCTAATCTCAGACACTATCCTGCATGCCAGTGAAAGCAACATAGAAGGACAGGCAGCTCATGGTGTCAGTTATAAGACCATAGTTTTAGAGATTATAAGTCACCTCAAGAGGCCATTATGGTGAGAAAACACGTGTGAGGAACATTCAAGAACCCTTAATCAAGTTTCATATCTTTACCTTTCATCTGTGAGATAAACCCTGAGTATACTTATTATTGATGATCTATCAACCATAGCGCAAACATTACTGAATATTAAATATGCAGTGAAGAAGAAGCCATAGAAATGTAGTTGATGTAGAAAAGCTTTCAGGATTAAGTTGAACCTGAGTAATCATCAGGCATTTCTTGACTAAACAAAATGTGAAACTTTCCTCTTTTCATATCCCATGCAGGCACCCCCAATGTTGATAAGTGATTCCTTTAGATTCTTCTTCACATGGCTTGGGAGAAGGAATCACATACTCCTCCGCTTCCTCAAGGGATGGGGAAACACGCTTCTCCATGCCAAGGACTCACAACATTGTAAATTCTCCATTGCATTTGTGGAATGAATGAATAACAGTAGTGTGACTAGTCTGCAGATCCTACTTAAGCCCTGTAGGATTCTCTTCAGAATTCCTTAATTGCTTTCTTTACAGTGTGGATGTACTTGGTCCCTTTTTTAAAGCTATGTGGCTTTAACCAAAATTCTTAGGAAACTGTGAAAGCCCCATTCCATATTTGGCTAAATTTGTATTATTTTTCTTAATATTTCTTAATACTTCTGTCAATAAAAACATCTAAATAATTCAGATTTTTAAAAAAATAAACCCCCACTCAGCATTCAGTATTCAAAGGTAGAACTTTGGGGGGACTGTAAATATACACTTCTGAATTGCTTTCCAGAAGAAAAGGAATATTTATTTGATTCATGGATAGCAAAAGATAGCCTAGCATAAAAAAAATGGAGGAACTACAATAGAAAAGAAAGTAATGTTTTACATTTTTTTTCCTAGATTGAGAATTCATAAGCAAGACTAAGAGGTAAGCCACCAATTAAAAAGTATACTTGCATGAAATGTGATAGATGTTAGTCTTCTTAATATAAAAAGAACTTTCACAGCAGAACTACAGATGATTAAAAAGCACTGAGCATGATCCTGTTCATTAATTATAAAAAATATAATTTAAATCAATTAAATATAATTTTGTCCTTCAAACTAGAAAATAATATTTTTAAAGCAAATGTTCATCGAAGATACATGAGATCTCTTCTGCATTGTTAGTGTTGACCAAAACCTTTCTGGAAAGCATTTTGGTGTTATTGAATAACAGCCTTAAAATAGTTCATATCCCTTTGACCTAGTAATTCCCTTTCTAATAATATACTATACAGGAATAATTGGTGATATGCACAGAGGTTTGTGGGAAAAATCACAGTGATAATCTAGTGAACAAAAATAGAAACACCATTTTTGTTATTTAAGTAGGTAAGTTTATATTATGAATTATATACAGTTATTATAAAGAAGTAAGCACAGGCCTTTTAATGTCCTGAAAAATGTTTCAGAATATTATGGTAGAACACTGTGATGTATACAAAAGAATCTCAGATAATGTGTATTACTCACAATTGTGCATGTGTATATGTGATGATGGAATTAGAATAGATCATTTCCCTAATGTTTTTCAGATGATCTTTGATTCATAAAATGAAATCTGGAAATCTCATAAGCTGGAGCTTGTGATGACTTTTCTGAGTCTACCTACACACCTGTTAAAATTGTTAATACTCCATGATTCTCAAATTAAGTAGTTCATATGTTTTATATTGATGTTGAAAATTGAGAACATATGTGGTGCTAAATCATATTCCAAGTATCCGAAAGCATTCAGATATATCATAGGATTTTCCAGTGCAAATAAAATAGAGACTCTGTCATAAGATGCCATAAGCCCATATGGTAGGCTCATCTGATGAGATAGCAAGCAAACATACCCAAACACTGCTCTGAGGTCCTACTTGCAGGCTTCCTCCCTTGTCTCTTCTGATAACCTGCTTATTAATGGAACATGTATTGTTATGATGTAACTGTTTAAGGTGTAATCTTTTGAAGTATTTGCCAAAATGCATTTGATATAATCTTAAGATGTTACTTTGCCTGCTTTCTTTCTTTTTTTTTTTTTCTGTGGGTGGCATTGCAGTGAACTTTATTGATGGTATGTGACAATAAGGCTCCCTAAGCCCATCCCCTTCTTCAGTGGGTGTGGGATGGAAATTAGGAGGAGGGGAGATTCTCAGTGTGTTGAGGGACTGAGTTAGGGGGCAGGGATTCCCATCAGCTGAGGGCCTCTCTCTTCCTCTGTGTTCTTGCTGGGGCAGGTGGTCCAGGAGCTCTTACTCCTTGGAGGCCATGTGGACCATAAGTTTACCCACCATGTTGCCAAATTCATTGTCATACCAGAAAATGAGCTTGACAAAGTGGTCATTGAGGGCAATGACAGCCCCAGCATGAAAGGTGGAAGAGTGGATATCACTGTTAAAGTCACAAGACACAACCTGGTCCTCCATGTAGCCCAGAATGCCCTTTAGGGGGCCCTCTGATGCCTGTTTCATCACCTTGATGTCATTGTATTTGGCAGCTCTCTCCAGGCCACAGGTCAGATTCATAACTGACATGTTGGGGGTTGGGTGTATGGAAAGCCATGCCAGTGAGCTTCCCATTCAGTTCAGGGATGACCTTGCCTATAGCCTTGGCAACTCCAGTGGATATAGAGATGATATTCTGGGAAGCCCCACAACCATCATGGCACAGTTTCCCAGCGGGGCCATCCACAGTCTTCTGAGTAGCAGTGATGGTGTGGACTGTGGTCATGAATCCTTCCACAATGCCAGAGTTGTCATGGATGACCTTGGTCAGGGTCTAAGAGGGGGGGCTAAGCAGGGGCTAAGCAGTTGGTGGTGCAGGAGGCATTGCTGACGATCTTGAGGAAATTGTCATACTTCTCATGGTTCATGCCCATCACAAATGTGGGGGCATCAGCAAAAAGGGCAGAGATGATGATCTTTTGGTACCACCCTTCAAATGAGTCCAACTTTCTCCATGGTAGTGAGGACACCAGTGAACTCCACAACATATTCAGCACCAGCTTCACCCCATTTGATGTTGGTGGGATCTTGCTCCTGGAAGATGGAGATGGACTTTCCATTGATGACAAGCTTCCCATTCTCAGCCTTGACTGTGCCTTGGAATTTACTATGGGTAGAATCACACTGGAACATGTAAACCATGTAGTTGAAGTCAATGAAGGGGTCACTGAAGGCAACAATATCCACTTTGCCAGAGTTGAAAACAGCCCTGGTGACCAGATGCCCAATACGACCAAATCCGTTCACTCTAACCTTCACCATTGTGTCTCAGGGACATGGCTGGCACTGCACAAGTTGAGAAGAAGGGGCTGTCTATTGAATGGAGAGGAGCAGAGAGCCTGCCTGCTTTCATTGATACAAATTGACACTAAAAACCCAGTAAAATTTCTTAAAATTATGCAAGTCTGACTAGAATCAGTTTTCTGTACATGAGACTGAGATCCATTAGTCCTTTAAAATAAGTAATACAAGTGCTGTTTGATCATCATTATTTCCCTAACTCTTTTCATATAGCACTAAGAAGGTATACTTTTAAAATCTCACTCCAGTCAGAATGACAATTATCAAGAATACAAGCAATAATAAATGTTGCCGAGAATGTGAGGAAAAAGGCACACTCATACCTTGCTGGTGGGATTGCAAATTGATGCAGCCACTCTGGAAAGCAGTATGGAGATTCCTCAGAAATCTTGGAATGGACCTGCCATTTTACCCAGCTATCCCACTCCTCAGTTTATACCCAAAGGACTTAAAATTAGCGTACTATAGTGACACAGCCACATCAAAGTTTAGCAGCTCAATTCACAATAGCTAAATTAGGGAGCCAACCTAGATGCCCTTCAACAGATGAATGGATAAGGAAAAGTGGTATATATACACAATGGAATATTACTCAGCCTTAAAGAGGAATGAAATCATAGCATTTGCAGGTAAATGGATGAAGCTGGAGAATATCATGCTAAGTGAAATAAGCCAAACCCCAGAACCAAAGTCCGAATGTTTTCTCTGATTAGCAGATGCTGATCCATAATGGGAGGTGGTGTAGGGAAGAATGAAGGAACTTTAGATTGGGCAGAGGGAGTGAGGGGAGCAGGGAGTAGGGGTTGGAAAGAAGGTGGAATGAGGCCCACATTTTTACCCTATATACATGTTTGATTTCACTACCAGTGTGACTCTGCACCATGTACAGCCAAAGGAATGTCAAGCTATGCTCCGTTTGTGTATGATGTGTCAAAATGCATTCTACTGTCATGTGTAACTAATTAGAACAAATCTAAAACAATAAAAAATTAAAATATTAACAAGCATTCTTCCACCTATATAAAGAAAATAAAGTCAAGTTGGCTGGTCCAGAAAATATGAAAGAAGAATTTAAGAATTTTGAAATATTAATTTTGAGGTACCATAATGTTTTATGTTTAGGCCTCAATGTATAGTATCTGTGTGGAGGTTTTGACAAGGATGCATTGTTTCATATGATTATTCTATCATTTAGTTAGAAAGGAGTATTATAATCTTAGGCTATGATTTTGGTTTTATTACTTTTTTTCTTGAGTCATTGTTAAATTGTGATTTTTATATTATCCTGTTTACAATATATAGTGAATATTTTACCTAGTAATGTTTTTCTTTATAGTACCATGCCTGATTTTAACACATTTTGGTATTTTTAATTTTCTTTGTACAGATTTAACAAAAATGCTTCTGTAATTCTTCCTCTAAATCGTTTAAAATTTTTTGTTCTTTTTAGATATACATGACAGTAGAGTGTATTTTGACATATTATACATACATGGAATATAACTTATTCTAATTAGCATCCCATTCTTGCAGTTGTACATGATGTGGAGTTTCACTGGTTGTGTTAATACATCTTATTTTGTTTATTTTTGTATACTCTAACTTATTCCATTCCTTTATTTCCATCCTTGCTGTACCTTTACATTTAAGATATTTCCCTTGAGAATTATATGTAGTTGTTTAATAATGAAAAATGCATTGCATAAATTTCCTTCCATTATAGCATCCTAAAATATTCTGTAATTGCAGATTTTATTTCCTCTTTGAGGGAAAGCTCCATTTATTCCCTCTCCAGTGCTTTTTCTTTCTTTATTCAGTCTCAAATTTCTGCCGTATTTCATTTTCTTTCTGCCTATAGAAAGTCTAACATTTCTTGCAGGGCATGTCTACTGGTGATGAATTTATTCAGCTCTTATTCATCTGAGAAAGTCTTTATTTCTCCTTCACTTTGAAAGATAGTTTTGCTATATATAGAAATCTAGGTTGCTGGGTTTTTTTTTTAACACTTGAAATTTTTTACTACACGCTCATGCTTGCATGGTTTCTGACAAAAAATCTACTACAATTCTTATCCTTAATCCACTACAAGTAAGATTTCTCATGTCTTCTGAACTTCCTGGTTATGCAATTTGGTGTCTGTCATTAATTCTTAGCCATTTATTTACAGTTTGTTCTGCTCCATTCTCTCTGTCTTCTCCTTCTGATTTTACACTTACGCATATGTGACACTAGACATCCATCCTTTAAGATTTCAGGTTGATGATTTGCCCTGAAACTTTATTTCTCTGATAGGTACAAAAGAGTCATTGATTTTTAGTTTACCCAGGTCATTCTTCTTCTTGTTCTTGTTCTTGTTCTTGTTCTTGTTCTCATTCTCGTTCTCATTCTCGTTCTTCTCCTTCTCCTTCTCCTTCTCCTTTTTCCTCCTTCTTTTCAAAGCTGTACTTTCAAGCCTCACATTGATTGTGTGAGGAAGAAAAGCACAGAGGAAGCAAGTAATCAGTGGATATTGTGGATTCCTTTAAAAAATGAGAATTCTAGGCCGTGTATTCCAAGAATGGGAAGAAATCCCAGATATGTCTGTATGATCCGTAAGTAATGGAGCCTTGTGTCTCACTTCTTGAGTGGGGCCAAAGAAATACAAGAGAACAAAATAGAAATATCTGTATGTTATCTATAGACATTCTGAGCCTTGGCCCTCTTCCCATGTTTTCCCTAAGCCCAAGTTATCATGGGAGTGTATGCAGGGCAAAGAAAGCTCACAGAGATTACGAGGCCCCAGCATAATGATAGGAGCAACATGTTTCCCTTCAATATGAGTAGTACATGCTACTGACACAGAGAGTCAGCCCCAGAGGAGTTTCACAGTTAAAAATGAGGCTCAACTCAACAACTACCTGTTTGGACAGACATAGGTAAATCAGGTATGACATGAGTGCCAGCATGGATGTATGATATTCCCCATCCTAGTGTTTTCCTTTTGGTTGTTGATGGACTTTATTTTTTAAATATTTTTTTAGTTGTAGATACACATATACCTTTATTTATTTTTATGTGGTGCTGAGGATCAAACCCAATGCCTCACACATACTAGGCAAGTGCTCTACCATTGAGCCACAACCCCAACTCATTCTGATGTTTGACACTATTTAAGATCCCCAGAACTTAGATACAATAGCAAAGCAAAGGGTGAGAAGGACTCCATACTATGAAGATTAAGTTTCGACTACTCGAAACAGTAAAATGGGAACTTGAGACATATGTTGAGTTGCAGATTAAAAAAAAACCTTATTTTACTACAAACTGAATTTGTCAGATAACACCGATACCTGATGAACAATCAGCAGCTGTGTGATCCATGTCAAGCTTATCAATGTCGATTTTATCTCTTCAAAATATAGCATATGTGGCTCTTATATTTGAAAAATCACAGTGGTCTTGCTTTAAGGCCAGTGTGACTTTACATAAGAAATGATTTTAAGCATTTTAGTGGGTATTTAAGGAGAGAAAAGGAGAAATTCTGACAGTCATCATTCTTTTCTCTGCAGAATGAAGTGTTGTTGGTAAGGTGTGATTTTATTTCATTTCTTCTTTTTTCCTGTCCCTGTACCTCTTATTTCAAACATTTTCTTTTCTCCTTACTTATTTCATCTACTCCTTCCTTCCTCTTTTTATCCCTTCTTGTTTATGTTCCTTTCCTCTTTACCTACTCCATAACCCCTTGTCTTAGTCAGTTCAGGCAGCTGTAATAGAATGTCATAGGCTAGGTGACTTAAACAGAAATTTATTTGTCACAGTTTTGGGGAGTGGGAAGTCTAAGACCAAAGTGATGGCAGATCTGGTGTCTGGAAATGGCCCTCTTTCTGATTTGCAGACAACCATCTTCTTATTGTATTCTGACAAGGTGGGGAACAGAAAGAAAGGAAGTTAACTCTTGTCTCTTCTTATAAAGTCACTAATCCCTGCCATGAGTGATTCATCCTCATGGTCTAATTACTTCCCACAGGCCCAATCTCCGAATACTACTACATTGGGAATTTAGGATTTAATATCTGAATGTGGAAGGGATGCAAACATTTTGGCCATAGCACCCTAGTATCTCTTCCTACATCCTCCCCACACTCCTCTCCTCCATCCTATATTGTCTTCTCCATTCTATATTCTCCTTCCTTATTCTCTTTCCTCTAGCTTTTCTTTTGCTTCAATCTAGTATCCGTTCTTTCTCTGCTTGTATTTTTCCTTACCTTTTTAATTCCACTTATTTCCAACTATTTTCAGTCATTGTTTCTTACATCCTTTTTTCTTTCTCTCCGTTTTCATCACCTCTTTTTACTGCCTGGCTTTAATTTTCCTTTTATCCCTCTCTCCAGGCTCCTTTGTGACAACTATATGGTGAAAAGGTGAAAGAAAGAGAATAAAATGGAATCAAGTTGTATGTTTTTGGTATTTTTAAACATTTTTGTAGTTGTAGATGGACAGCATGCCTTTTAAAAATTTGTTTATTTTTATGTGGTGCTGAAGATCAAAACCAGTGCCTCACACATGATAGGCAAGCACTCAGCCATTGAGCAACAGCCCTAACCACTCAAGTTGTATTTAAAATGATTGTGTCAACAGGACTAGATGATGGATTAGTTCGGAAAATAAAGCAGAGAGAGGCGGTCTGAGTAACCCACAGCAAAATAAGGACAAAAAGAAACTTTAAATATGATTTTTCAAAACTACTTATAAAAAAGCAACAATCATTCAGATTGGTGAAATAGCAAAG
This sequence comes from Sciurus carolinensis, assembly GCF_902686445.1. Taxonomy (NCBI): domain Eukaryota; kingdom Metazoa; phylum Chordata; class Mammalia; order Rodentia; family Sciuridae; genus Sciurus; species Sciurus carolinensis. The sequence goes on from NC_062232.1 coordinate 42,594,974, forward strand.
TCATTTCAGGAAAAAGAAGTGACACTTATTGAAATTATTACTCATTGTTCTTGATGTTTCAGTAGATCATATATGACAACAAAATAAATGCTATACATATTATAAAAGAATTGATCAAAGTATATTTTTCCATTTTTAGTATTATTCTGCACTAAGAAATCAATAGTTTAAAAAAGAAAAGAAATACACTATAATTAGGGACATCTGCTTTAAGAGAATAAGGGTAAATGGAGTAGGTATATTTTCCCCTATTCATTTGTAGTCATAATATATAAAAAAAAAATGTAAGACGACCTTGGAAGTTGATTTGAAGATGGAATATTCTCTAGGGAACTTTGAACCCAAGGAAAGACATGGAGATGATTTCCCTGGGCTTTTTCTTTTTTTTCTGCATATATCCCAGACCAGATGCTAGTGAAGCTGCAAAATGGAAACACGAAAAGGCATAGACAAAAACTAATTTTCAGCCTAAGTCTGCTTTCTTTCTCTGTCTAAAGAACCAGACAACTTACCAATACCAAATTTTTGTATACAATTATCACTGTACTCTAGCTAAGCACCAGAGGAGAGATTGCAGCCACAGCCCTACCTGTAAAAGCCAACTAGAGGCCCTAGACTTCCTCCATTACCAGGCTACAATGAGATCTTCAATTTCCTGCCTGAGTGGTGTTAGAGAAGGTTGAATGGGGAGTGGAAATAGCTTGGTGTCAGTAGAAACTGCCACCCCTTGGGTGACAATGAAGTAAAGTACTCTTCCCCTAACCAGTGGTGTGGTATCAAGAAAAAAGCCTAAAAATGACTCAGGATTTTTATCAGCATTCAAGAGTAATACTGACATCTATCCACCAGTGGTCTCAATGGAGAAATAATTGGGCACCCAAGTCTCTCCCAGTTAGAGTAAAAGCCTAGTGTGAAGCTGAAACTCTTAGCCCAGTAACAAGGAGCCCCTCTCCCCCAGGTGTCAGTGGAGGCTGAGTGGAGAATGTGGACTTCACCCATATGCAGTAAAAGAAAAGATTCAAATAAGATCCAGATCTTCATAACATAATAAGTAAAATATCTAGGATTTAATTGAAAATTACTTGCATTGTGGGCACTGTAATGATCATAACATAAATTAGAAAAAACAATATACATCAACATCAAGATGACACAGATGATGGGAATATTTGTAAATATTCCTTACAAATGGTTTTAAATAATCATCCTAAAAATGTTTCAGCGAGCAAAAGTGACATGCATAGGACAAATAAAATAGAAAGCCTCAGCAAGAAAATAGAAAATCTAAAAAAGAAATAGAAAATATAAGAATAGGAAATTTAAGAACTGAAAAATCCAATAAATTAACTTTTAAAAAGAAAAAACCTGCCATAGATGAGCTCAATGGCAGAATAAAGATAACAGAAGAATGAATCAGTGAATTTGAAGATAGAACAATAGCAATTATCCAGTCTGAACAACAGAGAAAAAAATAGTCTCTAAAACAAAATAAATGATTAAAAGCCTCACTTTTAATATATTACACTAGATTTAACATTTGTCAGTATAGCTGCAGAAGAAAAATACAAAAAATAAAGTAAAAAGAGACTGAAAAAGTGTTCAAAGATATAAAGGCTATGAAAATTTTCCAAGTTTTGGGGAAAATTCCCACAGATTCAAGAAGGTGAGCAAATTCCAAACAGGATACAAAGAAACTCACACCAAGACACTTCATTTTCAAACTTCTGAATGCTAATGGCAGAAAAAAATGCTTTGAAAACCATCAAAGAGAGAGAGAGAAAACCGGTATTGGAAAACTAAACCAGTGACAGCAGCTCTCTCATTGAGATCATGAATTTTTTCAAATACTGAAAGGAAAGAATAGTCAACTCAGAATTATATACCCAATGAAAATATCCTTCAACAGTGAAAAGGAAATCAAGACATTTGCAGAAGGGAATCAGAGTATTGTCACCAACCTATCAATCCTAAATTAATCGTTAAAGGGAGGCCTCAACCAAGAAATGGGAATGGATGTGTAGCTCAGTGGTTGAGTGTATGCTTATTAGCATGTGCAAGGCACTGGGTTTTATCCCCAGAACGAAAAAGAGAGAGAGGGAGAGAGAAGAAGGAGGAGGAGGAGGAGGAGACAAATGGAGAATTGTAATACCATTTGTACACAATCAGAAAATATGAGGAAACAACTCTCATTAATTTTATTAAGTGGGTGTTACCGTCATTCCAAAACCAAAGTACAAGAAAGAATCTTACCCATTAATGTCTCATGAAGATAGATACAAAAATCTTCAACAAAATATTAGAAAACCAAATACAGCAATGTAGAAAAAGATACTCTATGACCAATTGGAATTTATTCCATATATCATTCAACATTCATAAATCAATGTACTTTACCACATCAGCAGACAAAAGAATAAAAGTCATATATTGATTGATACATTAAATCATTGTAGAAAATCCAACAACTCATTTATAATAAAAACTGTTAACAACCCAGCAGTAGAGAGTAGCTTCTTCAAAACCACAACAACCTAATTAAATCTTCAGTGCACATCAAAATTGATGGTGAGAGACTAAACAGTTTCTCCTGTGATCAGGAATAAGGGAACAATGCCATCACTGCTATTCGAAATAGTATTAGGAATCCTAGCCAGCCCAGTAAAGAAAGTAAAGAAAAGCCATACAGATAAGAAATAAGAAATAAAATTATTTTCAGATTGTCATGATAGTGTGTGTAGAAGTTTCCAAAAACCAAACAAAAAACAAAACAAAACAAAAAACCCACCTTCCTAGAACTATAGAACTATTAAGTGAGTTCAGCAAGGTCCTAGGATACAAGATCAACATACTATTATCAGTTTTATTTCTGGAATCTAGCAATGTACCTGTGAAAACTCAAATTAAAAATGAAATATTATTTAAAATAATTAAAAAATGAAACACTTGTAAATTTAAGAAAAAACATATATAGGAGTTATATACTGAAAATATACAAACTTTAATGTAGAAATTAAAGAAGACCAATGTAAACAGAAATACTGTGTCATGACTTGAAAGAATCAACATAGACAAAGTATTAATTCTTCTAAATTGATAAACATTTGAGTGCAATTCTTTTTTTTTTTTTTTTTTTTTTTTTTTTTTTTTTTTGCGGTGCTGGGGATCGAACCCAGGGCCTTATGCTTGCAGTGCAAGCACTCTACCAACTGAGCTATATCCCCAGCCCTTGAGTGCAATTCTTATCACAATCCCAGCAAGATGTTTTGTAGAATAAAACAAGATTATTCCAAAATATATAGAAAGACAAAATAGAATAATAGATAATTTTAAATGAAAGAAGACTAAAACTTGAGAAGTCATTCTACCTAATTTCAAAACTATTGAATACAGTAATCAGGACTACGGTATTGATAGATGAATAAACACAGAATATTAGCAGTGGGATAAAATGAAGAACTCAGAAATAGACTTACAAAAAGATCACCAATTGATTTTTGACAAAAATGCAAAAAGGAATTCAGTACAAAGAATGAATTGTATTGTAGTGATTTGAGTATCCATAACTTTGTCTTCCCCTACCCCAAGAAAATAAATGAACCTAAGCCTGTAAACCTTAATCAAAACTTAAAACTAGGTGGGGCTGGAATGTTGCTCAATGGTAGAATTCTTAAGTGGACTCTGCAAGGTCCTGTGTTTAATCCTCTAGACCAGAAACAACAACAACTTAAAATTAAATGGTTGGCAGACTTTGATGTCAAAGTTAAAGCTTTTAAAAGATAACAGGAGAAAAATCTTCAGATTCTAGAATTTGTGTAAGAGTTCTTAGAAATGACATAAAACCCAGAGTCCTTAAAAGGAAAAAAAATCAATTAAGTGGACTTCCTCAAAATTCAAATTTTTGCTTTGCAGAAGACTATTAAGAAGATAAAAAGACAACCTATTAACTGGAAGAAAATATTAGCAAATCATGTATCTGACCAAGGACTCATATGCAATATATAAATTCTCAAGATTAAACATTTTTAGAAAGCAAAAAAGTAAGTAAACAATCCAATTAGAAAATGGGCAAAAGACATGAGACATTTCATCAAAGAAGATGTATGTATGGCAGATAAGCACATGAAAAGATATTGAACCCAAGTGTTAAGGAAATGCAAATTAAAACCACAATGTGATATTACTACACACCTATGGCTAAATAATAACTAACATCTGGGCATGGTGGCACACACCTGTAATCCCAACGATTCAGGAGGCCGAGGCAGGAGGATTGCAAATTCAAAGCCATTCTCAGCAATTTAGGCCCTAAGCAACTCAGTGAGACCCTGTCTCAAAGTAAGAAAATAAATAAAAAGGGATATGGATGTGGCTCAGTAGTTAAGCATTCCTGGGTACAATCCCTGGTAAACCCCCCCCCCAAAAAAAAAAAAACTAACAGATATTGTCAAGGATTTGGAGAAGCTGGATCACTCACATATTGTTGATGGAGTTTAAAATGGTAATTCACTCTAAGAAAGTTCGGTAGTTTCTTTTAAAAATAACATGCACTTACTGTAAGACCCAGCAATTGCATCCTTGGACATTTGTTGCAGAGAAATGGGAACCTGTGTTCACACACGAACACAACTTGTACACAAATGTTTATAGCAGCTTTATTCATTATAGTCACAAACTAGAAATGACCTGTATGTCTTTCAGTGGTTAAACCAACTACAGCACATCTCTATACCACAGATAGTACTCGTAAAAAGAAACAGTTGAAACACACAACAAAATTGGATGTATCTCACAGGCATTGTTCTGGGTGTGAAAAAAGTGAATCTCAAAATGTGACATATGATTCCATTTTTATAACCTTGAAATGATAAACTTACAGAGATGGAAAGCATATTAGCAGCTGCCAAAGTTTGGTGGTGAGAGAAAGGAGATGAGTGTGACATTGAATGGGGAGCAGGAAATCTTCGTGGTGATGTAATAATTCTGTGTCTTGATTGCTGGGGTGATCTATAGAGGCATCCTTGTATGGTATGATAAAATGGCATAGGTGTATACCTGTTGTGCCAATGTTATTGTACTGGATTTGTCCTATAGCTATGTAAATGTAAACATTGGGGGAAGTGGGTGGAGGAGGATCTGCCTGTATTGTCTTTCCAATATCCTATGTATCTCTATTTCAAAATAGAAAGTTTTAAAACTTTAAAAAGCAGCAGGATTAATAAAATATTGCTAAAAGCAACTAGGCACCAGCTGTACTTGAGAAATCATGCTGCTGCCATTGAACACTGGACTCTGGATGCTGGCCTTGTTACCACTGCCAATCTTAGAAATTGCATTTTCTTGTAACTACTGCTCCTATCACTGCAACTAGGACAATAAATTCCATCATTGCATGTGTTAATCACTCAGAATAAGTTAGGTGGGCATTGTGATTGTGCAGTGAAAAGGTTGAGTCAGCAGGTCTGGAATGTTTCAAACTCTGTGCATTCCAAAAAAAAAAAATGAAATGTACAAAGAAAGGTCTTGCTCTTGAGCAGCTCTTGGGAGGTAACCTCTAAGCTCTTGGAAAATATTCTGCAGGATTAGAGTTTCTTTGTTTGCCCAGGGCCTTGAGCCACACCAGATAGTTTATACTAACAAAGTTTTATGGTAGGAACTTTGGGCCTTGGGGGTATTAGTTTGAACTCTGGATAGTCTGGAGACTGAATAACTAAGATTAGTCACACAGGTGCTCCAGGCCTAGCTGACTGACCCCCAATAGAAACCCTAGGTGCTGAGGCCTGGGTGAACATCCCTGATTGACAGTGTTCCTTACATTTTTTCACATTGTTGGGAGAATTAAGCACCAAGCACACAACTCCTCTGGGAGAGGTCAGCTGACAACTCATGCCTGGTCTGGCCTGTATGCACCTTTTACCTTTGTTGATTTTCATCTATATTCCTTCATTATAATAAAGTGCCATATATTTATCACTTTTTCTGAGCTCTGTGAGTCTTTCTAATAAATCATTGACTTTGAGAGTCAACTTTGGAAGCTTGTCGCACTGGTAAATCCTAAATCACATTCTCTTTGGTGCCAAGGGGATGTGAGTATTTGACGTTTGTGGCATTTGCTGTAGCAACTGTTGTGTAATGTAAATTATATACGTTTGTATTAGCTTACTGAAATTTTAAAAATATATTTGGCCCCAAGAGTTTTCAATAAGATCTGTAGGACTGTATAAAGAATTCCTAAGGTCGGGCATGGTGGCATTCTCCTCTAATCCTAGTGACTCCTGAGGCAGAGGCAGGAGGATTGCAAGTTTCAAGTCAGCCCAGGCAATGTAGTGAGACCCTATTTCAAAATAAGAAGTAAAAAGTGGATTGGGGAAATAGCCCAGTAGCAGGGTGCTTACGTAGCATGCATGAAACTCTGGGTTCAATCCCTAGTACTGAAGAAAAAAAAAAACCAAATAAAAGAGAGGAGGTGCTAGGGACATAGCTTAGTGTCACAGTACCCTTGGGTCCTATCCTCAGTACCCCCCCCAAAAAAAAACCTTCTAAAAATCAACAAGAAAAAGACAGACTATCAAATAAAAAATAGATAAAAGACTTGCACACACATTTTGCTAAAGAAATCTAATATGTCCATTACTGTATAACATGGGGTTCTGCCACATTACTTCTCAGAAATATAAACTAAAGTCACAAGAATGTCAATAAATACGCATCAGACTAGGAAAAATTTGGAAAGGTCTTATAATATGAAGGACTATAGAGTATGCCAACCTTACTTTTGGGCATGTGATGTCATAGAAATAAAATGAAGTAAGCATTAAAATGGGAATATGTATACAGGTATCTTGATGTCAATGTCGTTTGTAGATGCCCCTCCTCCTCAAAACCCTGTAACTAAAATGAATGTCTGTGAGTAGAAATTTGAATGCATTCTGGTTCATCTCTATTGTGGAATATTATGCAGCCATTTAAAAGAATGAGTCAGAGGTACATTGTTGTTAAATGAGATAAATCAGATGCATAAAAGTTTATGAAATATCAGTTCTTCTAAAACAATAAAACATGACTATTTGAGGATGGATGGAAAAGTGGCCTTAATGTATGTATGGCAGGTGAAGGTAGAAATGAAAGAAGAATGGAAGCAGTTAGCAGAGGAATTCAATTTAAAATATTAATGGCATTTCTATAATCCTTTTGATGTAAGATATGTGTGTATGCATAAAGTGGTATATAAAAAGGTGGCATAAAATCTTAGTAACTTTCTCAAGGTGGTCAGATTTAGTGATGTTTTACATAATATCTAAAATATTTAGATAATTTTTGAAGTTTAATTATGAATGCATTAATTCTATGATGACAATGCAGTATTTGTATAATGAAAAATAAGTTAATTTATCACAGGAAAAATGTCTCTCGGGTTTCTTGCTTTAGCAGCACGGTGGATAGCATGATTCATTCATTCATCAAATGAATATTTATTGAGCAAATAAAATGTGTCAGGCATTGTTGTAGGTGCTGGGAATGCAAAAATGAATAAAATAGACAACAATCTCTCTCTCTAAGCAGCTTATATTCTACTGTAGAGAGAAGGGTACAGCTAGAGGAGATGGTGGGGAGGAAGATATATACAAAGGAGTCAGTTTAAGACCTGTTAATTTTGAGTATACCAGAGGCATCCAATTGGAGAAGTGAGGCAGGCAGTTGGATTACAGATCTAGAATTCATAGGCCAAGTCAAGACTGGAGATAACAGATATGGAAGCAGATAGCAAATAAAATGGTGTTTCAGATCTCCTTTCCTGAGTCTGATCACGTCCCACTGCAGACACTTTACAGAGGAAGTGCTGAGGAAAAACAGGCAGCTGACAGGGAAGGTTGCTATGCAACAGATGAGGAAAGTCATCCAGCCAGGCAGAATTGATGTTGGCCCTTGGGGACCAAATGCTGCAGTCCTTCCTAGCATTAGCTTCCTTTCATATGCAGGCTCCTGGCAGGAGCTGATGCCAGAACAAATGGAAAGCGCACAAAGATCTGCCTTGGATTCTGGCAAAGGTTCAGTTCGGTTTGAGTCACCTCACAGGTGTCTACGTTTTGTTTTGTTTTTTTGTTTTGTTTTGTTTTTTGCCTTTTTGAGTGTCTCCAGCCATCCTGGAAGCAGAGCAGCCTGTGTGTCCTTGAGCAGGACCCCAATGACTGTGCTTCCCACTCTGCATTTTGAGAAACCAGGCTCAGAGAAGTCAAGTGACCCAAAGGGTTCACATTGCCAGGGACAGAGAAGCCAGGCACTCCACCTCTGGAATGCTGAAGCCCGGCCCAGCTTCTTTCTGCAAGACCACAGCTGCCCCAGGCCTCAGGCCTGCAAGAAAGCAGGCGGACATGGATTCTGAAGCAGGGTTTGCCATGGCACAGACACACAGGCGCCTGTCCTGTGTGTTCCAGCGGGCACCAGGAAGACCTTGGGGGCACTGTGATGGTGTCACTCACAGGAAAGAGTCTTGACAGTGGGAACAGAGCAGACCCCAAGGATCAAGTCCCACACTGGAATGGACACACATAGAGCAGGCAGGGTTCTGGGTCCTGAATGCTTAAGCCTCTTAGAACCCAACCCTTGCTTGTTTGGGGCAGATGTAGGGTGGGAGTGTTGTGTTGCTCAAATGGAGGAGGGACGAGTGCCTTGGTCCCCAGGCCAGCATAAGCAGAACAGCGGCTTTGCATTTGGGAAGACCCAGACCCAGATTTTGCATTTTCTGTTTACTGGCTCTGTGGCCTTGTGTGGTTCCTGCACTGTGTGCCTCAGCTTCCCTGGTCTGTAAAATGGGGAGGCTGCCATCCACCTTCCAGGGCTGCTATGTCAGGAAAACAAGCCAGAGCACTGCACTGATACTGCTGTGAGGTACAAGCTGTGCTTTTCTCTGCCCACTCCCCTTCCCCTCACAAAATGTTTTCATGGCTGGAGCTGCAGAAAGGCAGGAGGGAAGCTAATGTTCTGAGTCTGGGAGCTAGTGAGGGGGAACATGTAAAATCACGTGGCGGGCATATACTTTACCACCTCTTTTAACAGTGTGTCCTCTGGCCTTTCCCTTTCCAGGGTTGCAAAGTAAATGAACTCCAGGGGAGGCCTAGCACTTGTTGCAATTAGAGACCCCCCACAGAGACACCCTCTATAGAGATCTAAGCGGTGCTATGCAGAGGGTTAGAGAAGCACTCCGACCTGACCCTGGGGCCTTGAATAGGGGAGGGGCAGAATAGAGACGCATTGCGGAAAAGGTAGGGGGCCGGTGTGTGGGGCAAGGGGTGGGACCAAGAGGCACAGCGCATCTGTTGGGGGAGGGGATGTAGAGGAAGGGGAGGAACTGCTGTACACTGTCGACCTGGTTGGTGGTGGGGTGGTGTGTTGGCAAGGGGGCGGGGCCTTCTTCCAGTGCACATGCGCGTCGTAGTCTCCAGGACGAAGCTTTTGTTGGGAAAGCGGGCGGGACTCTTATTTGGTCGGTTAGCTGTTGCGCATGCGCGCGGCGTACTGAGGCGGTGGGTGGTATATTAGGCGAAGAGGCGGGGTCGTCTAAGCTGCCGCGCTGGCATTTTCTCCTGGACAAGGAGAGAGTGCGGCTGCTGAGAGCCCAGCACAGCTATCCCGCTCCTCAGAGTCGTGAAGAAGGGAGGCAACGAGGGGGTTGGGGTTGGGGCCTGAGGCAAGGTGAGATTAGCCCCCAGAAAGGGCGTCTGCCCCCTGGTGCGGGCCCCCCATTTTTTATCCCGACCCCTTTACCCTGGATTCTGAACCCCTCTCCACTGCCTGAACCCCCGTTCACATCCCCCACCCGTTCCTTCCTGATTTAGAACCCCGTTCGCTCTCTGAACCCCTGTCCAATCCCTGCCATCGTTCCTCACAGAATCCTCACAGATTTCTCCATCGCGGTCCGTACGGTTATTCGATTCCTTCTGATTCGAAACCCTCCATTCAACTTCCCAAGCGCGAATCCCAGCCCAACCCGAAAACCGATTGGAAGCTTCTCCCTGTCAAGCTTCTCGAGATTTAGAATCTCCATCGGGACGCCCGCTCACTTTTCCCGCTCCGTGCCTCCTCACATCCAGCCCCTCCTCCGCCCCCACAATCAAACCACGCACACGCACACCCCCCATTTCGGCCCTCGGTGTCTGCCCTCAGTGGTATAACGCCCCGCTCCTCTCCCACAACCCCCAGGCTCCGCTCTCGCCCGAGGGACAGGAGCCATGGCTCAGAAAATGGACTGTGGTGCGGGCCTCCTCGGCTTCCAGGTGAGATCTCCGCTCCCCACCCCACCATTTCCCGGGCAGACACTCCCCCCGCCCTCGGGCCCCGCGGGTCGCCCACACGCCAGGATCCGATTTTGCCCTCTTTTCGTGCCTAGATTCCGTCGTCTTTCAAATTCCTAGCGTTTATCGAAGGGGGGTGGGGTGGCCCTTTTCAGCCATCAGTCCCTGCTCAGAGAAGGGGGAGACCCTGTTAGTAGTCAGGGCAATCTGCCCAGAGAATGCGGGTTGGGTAAGGAACCATTTTTTTTCCACAGTCCTGACGCGTGTGGAGCAGTCTGTCGCCCCCTCCCCCACCCTCCCTTTCTCCCGCATTCCCCTCCCCGCGTGACCCCCCTCATCCTCCTCAACTCCTCGCTCCGCCTCGCGGCCTGAGCCCCCTTGGCAAGCCCCACTCGCGTTTCCCTGAGCCCACTCCTCGGTGGGCGCCCCCGCCCCACTCGGGTTCGCGCCGGCTCTACACGCTGCCCCGCCCCCTCATCTTGCCTCTGCCCCCGCCCCCCTGCACCCGTCCCACGTTTTTTCACCCGCCCCGCCCCACTTCAACCCTTGTCTGCCCCCTAGGTGTGTCCCAGTCCCCCTGGTTTTGCACCAGCCACCTCCTGCAGCTCCCCTGCTGCACTGTGCCCCCTCCTCCTGCTCCTGAGGCCGAGATTTAATTTTCCCCCCTGTGTTTTGCAGGCTGAGGCCTCTGTGGAAGACAGCGCCTTGCTTATGCAGACCTTGATGGAGGCGATCCAGATATCAGAGGCTCCACCTACCAGCCAGGCCACAGCAGCTGCCAGCATGCCGAATGCTAGTCCCCAGAGTTCACAGCCCCCAACTGCCAATGAGATGGCTGACATTCAGGTCTCAGCAGCTGCAGCTAGGCCTAAGACAGCCTTTAAAGCCCAGAATGCCACCACAAAAGGCCCAAATGGTGTCTATGATTTCTCTCAGGCACATAATGCCAACGAGATGCCCAACACCCACCCTAAGGCAGCCTTTAAGTCTCAGAATGCCACCCCAAAAGGCCCTAATGCTGCCTATGATTTTTCCCAGGCAGCAACCACAGGTGAATTAGCTACTAACAAGTCTGAGATGGCCTTTAAGGCCCAGAATACCACTAGTAAGGTGGGCCCAAACCCTACCTACAATTTCTCTCAGTCTCCTAATGCCAGTGAAATGGCCAGCAACCGGTCCAAGACAGCCTTCAAGGCTTGGAATGATACCACTAAGGCTCCTATAGCTGATACCCAGAACCAGAATGTAAACCAGTCCAAAATGGCTGCCCCACCAACTGACATAGAGACAAACCCAAGTATCCCTGAACCTGATGGTGCAGCTGCGCAGACATCTGCAGATGGTTCCCAGGCTCAGAATCTGGAGTCCCGGACTATAATTCGGGGAAAAAGGACTCGAAAGGTGAGATGCCTGCTAGCTTCACTTTGATTTGGGTGCTCGCTCTTCTCTGAGGTTTTTTTTTTTTTTTTTAATGGACAAAAGTGTATGTAATTGCCTATACTGGCTAAACTGAAAGGGATGTTAAGGTGAATATTTCTGTCCTCATGAGTGTCCATAGACTAATGGGAGATAATACGTGGGCATTTTGATAGCAGCCACTGTTAGGTCATTTAACCTTTTGAGAGCAGCCACTATGTTAGGTCTTGAGCTAGGCCCACTCACATAGGTTATCTCATTAAATCTCAAAAGTACCTCTCACTAGTTAGGGATCATACTCTAGTGTTACAGAGGAGGAAATTAAGTCTCAGAAAGATGAATTGACTTGAGCGATTCATTCAGAATGATACAAGCAGAGCCAGGAAGAGTAAGCCTTAAGCCTCCAACCTTGGGTTGCTTTTGGCTGGTGTAGAGATGAAATTCTTACCTGGAAGACCATGAAAGACAAGCCCCAGGCTCAAGGTGACCAATGGCCAGTGGGTCAGGTTGTCAGTATAGGTGAGGGTTTAGGGAACCTTCCTGGAATAGATAGGGTGAGGTTATATGACCAACTAGTCACCTCGACTTTTCTTCTCTTTGATGATGCAGATTAATAACTTGAATGTGGAAGAGAACAGCAGTGGGGATCAGAGGCGAGCCCCTCTGGCTGCAGGGACCTGGAGGTCTGCACCAGTTCCAGTGACCACTCAGAACCCACCTGGTGCACCCCCTAATGTGCTCTGGCAGACCCCATTGGCTTGGCAGAATCCATCTGGCTGGCAAAACCAGACAGCCAGGCAGACCCCACCAGCACGTCAGAGCCCCCCAGCTAGGCAGACCCCACCAGCCTGGCAAAACCCAGTTGCTTGGCAGAATCCAGTAATCTGGCCAAACCCAGTGATCTGGCAGAACCCTGTGATCTGGCCAAATCCCATTGTCTGGCCTGGCCCAGTTGTCTGGCCAAACCCACTGGCCTGGCAGAATCCACCTGGATGGCAGACCCCACCTGGATGGCAGACCCCACCCGGCTGGCAGGGCCCTCCAGACTGGCAAGGCCCTCCTGACTGGCCACTACCACCTGATTGGCCACTGCCACCTGATTGGCCACTTCCTACTGACTGGCCACTGCCACCTGACTGGATCCCTGCCGACTGGCCAATTCCACCTGACTGGCAGAACCTGCGACCCTCACCGAACCTGCGACCCTCCCCCAACTCGCGTGCCTCACAGAACCCGGGTGCCCCGCAACCGCGAGACGTGGCCCTTCTTCAGGAAAGAGTAAGAGCTATACCTCCCCACTCACTTCTTTCTTGCTCTTTTTTTTGTTGTTGTTGTCCTCCTCCCATTTATAATCAACCAAATTTTCTGCAAATACCTTTTAACTTTGGTGATTTTCTTTACTCTGCTCAGGCAAATAAGTTGGTCAAGTACCTGATGCTTAAAGACTACACAAAGGTGCCCATCAAGCGCTCAGGTAGGCATCGAATACCCCCTCCCAAAGATCTGCCCTCTCCTCCTTCCTATGCTTTATGGACATCCCTTTGTTTATATGTCCCCTCAACTTCATAGCTGGTTTTTCATTTTCCACCTTTGAGGACATTAGCTGTGCTACCCTAAGCAAGCCTGGCAAAAGGGCTACTGCTCTCTGGACCCTGCTCAGCCCAGGTGCTCCCTTTTCTTTCTTACAGAAATGCTGAGAGATATCATCCGAGAATACACTGATGTTTACCCAGAAATCATTGAACGGGCATGCTTTGTCCTGGAGAAGGTGAGAAGGCAGCTCTGAGGGACAGGAATGATGGGGAAAGTCTGAATTTCAAAGATTCATGGGGTTCTTACGGGAATTTAGGGCAGCCTCACAGGGAGGTGAGTGACAGCCTCTGGGTAGCTTATACTAAATTTTAATAATTTCATAGTCTTGTTTTCTTTCCCCTATAGAAATTTGGGATTCAGCTGAAGGAAATTGACAAGGAAGAACATCTGTATATTCTCATCAGTACCCCTGAGTCCCTGGCTGGCATACTGGGAACGTAAGATGGGAGAGGAGGTGGAACATGGCCTTTCTCAGTGATGCTTTTTTTCCGGGAATTTCAAATAGGTCAGGGTCACATAGCAGGTCATGGGCAGAGCTGGGGTATGACTCTCCCCTCACTAATGAATATTGGGGAAGCTAGATGGGTAAGCTGTTGGGGGGTCTCTTTGCTGAAAATGTTCTTTTTCTATTTCTTTAGGACCAAAGACACACCCAAGCTGGGTCTCCTCTTAGTGATTCTGGGTGTCATCTTCATGAATGGCAACCGTGCCAGTGAGGGTGAGTGGCTGGACTTGCAGCTGGGGGTTGGCTACAGCCTGATTTTCATGCTCATTTTCCGTGCCTTGTCTCCTCTTGCCTCCCATTGCAGCTGTCCTCTGGGAGGCACTACGCAAGATGGGACTGCGTCCTGGGTATGATTGGGCTGTCTCATCTCTTGCCTGTTTGAATCATCCTTTGGCAACAGAGGATGGTCCCAGGACTGCATTAACCTGGTGGTCTGGGGGGTTTGGTTTGGGAAGGAACAGAGCCCAACGTTATCACCTGGGTGGATGGGGAAATAGTCCTGAACTCTCTGCCTTTTTTCTCATCTCTGACCTTGTGCTGGGAAGCTCTTCGCTTTTCTTTGGGCAAAGTCAAGTACTTTCTGATTATAGTTTTCTTTCTTTTCTTTTTTTTTTTTTTTAACTATCAGGGTGAGACATCCCCTCCTTGGAGATCTGAGAAAACTTCTTACTTACGAGTTTGTAAAGCAAAAGTAAGTAATGCCTAAGGGGTCTTTCTGAGTGTCATGATTCTGATCATTGCTGGTTTGCCTCAGAAAGCCCCTCCAAACTCATTTCTTAACTATACTTGTACATGAGCTCACAGAATCTGTAATCAGGAGTTTACTCCTTGAGGTTGAATTTTCCACAGCTCAGTTGTCTTACAAGTAAAACCTGTCCTCTATCCCCATGGTAGACATTTCTAAGCCTGAGGCAGGCAGAGACTTTCATACTGCTGTGTAATCATGGCAGTGGGCCTATCTGTGGCTCATTGACAAGATTACAAGAACCTGGAGCTAAAGCTTTGGCAGAGGAGTGAGATAAGTGTCCTTTATGTGACCCTAAACAAGCCTGCCCTGCACCTCTGAGTGATTGCCTACTATAGAACCATGGCACAGGAATTCAGAGGTCTGACGATTAAAGGGTAAATAACCTGATTGTGTTTAGGAAAGTCTGATAGTAAGAGAGTTGCTACCTGAAATCAGGAGTTTCAAAATCAGGTTATTATGCATTGGTGGACTACCACTGGGTAAGAAGACAACAGACATTTTTTGCTCTCTCAGATACCTGGACTACAGACGAGTGCCCAACAGCAACCCTCCTGAGTATGAGTTCCTCTGGGGCCTGCGTTCCTACCATGAGACTAGCAAGATGAAAGTCTTGAGATTCATTGCAGAGGTAATGGAGGAACTGTTCCCGAATTGATAGGTTAAGGGATGAGGTATCTGTGACTGGGAAAGGCCCAGAACAGGAATGAGATCCTAGGTATGTTGTTGTTGTTATGTAAGCAATAACACAAAATTGGGTGGTTAATATATATTGGATGCCAAATATATAACTAATACCATTATGAATTTTGTGTTGTTTTCTCTTTTTGTCAGGCTTTTCAATATATTTTTATTTTTTCCAAGCTTTATTAAGGCATAATTGGCAAAAATTGTATATATTTATGAGTTGCCTGATTTTTTTTTAATATTAAGTTTTTTCATTTTTTTAAATTGACTAATAAAAATTGTACATATTTGTGAGATAGAATGTGATGCTTTTATGTTTTATGTATGTATATATTGTAGAATGGTTAAATGAATCTAACTAGTCTAGTTAACTGTCACCTCACATACTTACCATTTTTTGTGGTAAGCATGTTTAAAACCAGCTCTTAGCAATTTGCATATGTATATATAATTATTAACTATAGTCATCATGTTATACAGAGCTCCAGAAATTATTCATCCTATCTAACAAAATTCATACCACTTAACCAATATCTCCCCATTCTCCATCCCACCCCATACCCTGGGCAACCACGATTCTATTTTACTTGTATGATTTTGACTTTTTTTAAGATTTGGCATATGAGTAACATATAGTATACATCTTTACATATCTAGCTTATTTACTTAGCATAATGTCCTCCAGCTTTATCCATGTTGTCAAAAATAGCCAGATTTCTTTCTTCATAAAGGTGAAATAATATTCCATCATGTATATAGAGCACTTTCTCCTTATTCATTCATCTGTTGATGGACGATTAGGTTAACTCTATATTTTAGTTATTTGTAAATAGCTTTTCTTTGGTTTTCTTTATGTCAGGTTCAGAAGAGAGACCCTCGTGACTGGACTGCACAGTTCATGGAGGCTGCAGATGAGGCTTTGGATGCTCTGGATGCTGCTGCAGCTGAGGCTGAGGCGCGGGCTGAAGCAAGAACACGCATGGGAATTGGAGATGAAGCTGTATCTGGACCCTGGAGCTGGGATGACATTGAGTTTGAGCTGCTGACCTGGGATGAGGAAGGAGATTTTGGAGATCCCTGGTCCAGAATCCCTTTTACCTTCTGGGCCAGATACCACCAGAATGCCCGCTCCAGATTTCCTCAGACCTTTGCTGGCCCCATTATTGGCCCCAGTGGTACAGCCAGTGCCAACTTCGCTGCCAACTTTGGTGCCATTGGTTTCTTCTGGGTTGAGTGAGATTTCAGGTAGGTACATCACTTTAGATTGGAAATTTGCAGACCACAGAGGATATAGGGTTGATGGGGTTGTATTTATTTGTGTGACCTAAGTTTCGTAGGAAAGCCTTGTTGGGGAGATCATGAAAGTATAGGAAAGCACTGTTTGATATTTGTTATTTGTTATTTGATATATTTAATTTATTGTTTATTACTTTTTCTTTCTTGTGTTCACAGATATTGCTCATCAGTTGCAATAGTCTTTCCCCTGAGTGAGGCTGAAGCCTCAGATTCCTTCTAAACACAAGCTATCTAGAGAGCCACATCCTGTTGACTGAAAGTGGCATGCAAGATAAATTTATTTGCTGTTCCTGTCTGTTGCTTTTTTTTCCTTGTGTGCTGTCAAGTTTTGGTATCAGAAATAAACGTTGAAATTGCAAAGTGAATTAGATGTGCTCCATTTTTCTTTTTTCTGTTTTCCATATTCAGGGAGAGATCAACATTTAATAGGAGGGGACATCAGCTCTAACTTGAAGGGCAGATCAGCTTTCAACAGGAGGAAATGCAGGAGGATCCAGCTAATGGAGTGGGAACCAAAGGAAGGATCATTGTACACAAGAGACCCAAGAGTAGTATAGTTTATTCAATAAATATCACAAAACGTGGAGATACGTTGCTACACGTCCTGGAGTGATATTGAGAGAAAAGAAATAATGAGGGAGAGCTCCAGGTAATGATAAGGTTCAGAGTAGGAGTTGAAGGGGAGAGATGAGTCAGTAGGTTGGTTATACTGTCCATGTGGGAAGTGAAATATCTCCAGGATGGAGACGAGTAGGAGTAAGAACACTATGAGTCACGTGCCAAAATCAGAAAAAAAAAAATATACCATAGCCACATTGCCCAGGCCTCCTCCCCATCTCTGGGAATGCAGCCCAGCAGCCTATCCCTCTAGGAAACCCTTATCATTCCTCACCCCCACAGGACCAGGCTTCATCATAGAGACTGGGTTTTATGAACAGTGAAGGAGGCCTCACAATGGCCTCTTCTTTCCTGCAGGGAGAAAGGGGAGGCTTTGTGCAGAGAACAAGGATTAAGAAAGTAAGACAAAGCTACATGCAGGGTTATATGACCTTTCACTGTGACTGTGAACAGGGGCCTGGCTTGATTACTGAAGGTCTGTACTGGAAGCAAGACTCTCCCACTGAGAATAAAATTATGCATAGACCACAACTTCCTTAAAAGCTTGGTGGTATCTGGGTGTTCAGACAAGGGCATGGGCAGGAGCTCCTGGTGTAGGAAATGAGCAAAGGCAAGTTGACCCATTGAAAAAAGCTCAGTAATGGGCAAGGACAATATTTAGGGCTTTCTCAGGCTCCCAGATGATTTCCATTCTGTGAA
Organism: Sciurus carolinensis; assembly: GCF_902686445.1. Classification (NCBI taxonomy): domain Eukaryota; kingdom Metazoa; phylum Chordata; class Mammalia; order Rodentia; family Sciuridae; genus Sciurus; species Sciurus carolinensis. The sequence continues at coordinate 42,612,822 of NC_062232.1, forward strand.
GGCTCCTGATTAATAGGCATGAGCCAGCAGTCAGTACATGACCCTACTCCCTCCCCTGTCTTGTGTCCTCACTGCTAGACCTCTTTTTCAGCCAGGTCTATGTCCTGATCCTCTTCTCTAGAAGGCCTGAGGGATTCAGCTGGAGGCCTTTAAAGCACAAATTGTCCTAGTCTTGTTTCTGGTGACTCAGGCCTGTGCTGTGGTTCCTGCATTTCTGGGGTTTTCCTCTCAGTGATATGAAGCACCTGAAGTCTTTGGAATTGAGACAGCCTTTCTGTGGGGGAGGGTGCATTCACCACCTGCTATGTCCACAGCAGGCTTGAATGTGGAGTCTCCCCCACTTACCTCAGGCTTCCCTCAGTATGTATTCATATCCTTCGCATTCATGTAGTTGCATTCCACTTTGCGGCCTCAGAAAAGAACAAATCATGCATCTGTAAGCCAACAAGGTGAGCACAAGTCATTCCTGAAGTTGCATTCCTGCCTACCATCACCACCCACATCCCAATCTATACTGTGTGCAGACTGTCTGCCTGTAGGGAGGAGAATTCAGATGATCTGTGTAATATACATTAAGATGTCAGGCCTAAGAGGTGCCAATGGAACATCCTCCCAGTTCTACCCTGAACTATCCAAGTTGTCTGGGCTTCAGTTTTTCATTTGTACATGGGGAAAGAGATGAGAGTGCATCTCTCTGGTCTCCTTCAACTCATATAGCCTGTGAGACAGTGATCTAATCTATGCAAGACTGATGGAGCTCTGTGGATCCTCAAAGCTATGCTAGGTGCAGAAGAGTTAAGAGTCCTGGGTCACTGCTTTGGGTGATCAGACCCAGGAAAAGTTTATTTAAGAGGACAATATGGTTACAGCAATACCAGAGGCATGTAAGTCACTAGGGAGTTCTAGGGAAACTGAAAAAGAAGGAGCATGCATCCTTGCAACCTGGGGCTAGCAGAGGAGGCCTAATGCCTGTGGAAGACCCCTTAGATCAATCCCTGTGGACTACACCCCACTGTGGTCTTCAGCAGTAAAAGAGCAGACTTCTGCTGTATTCACGCCCCAGACTAGATTTAAGTCTGTTGCTTCCCTGTTCACGAAATTCTGTTGTGATTTGTACAATTGACAAAATATGAATAAGGACTTTAGATTAGATACCAATATTTTACCAATTTTAGTGGTCTTATTTTGATTCACTGTTTTCTGTAAAAGAAATATTTAAAATTTGTGTGTGTGTGTGTGTGTGTGCACGCGCATGTGGAGAGAGAGAGAGAGAGAGAGAGAGAGAGAGAGAGAGAGAGAGAGAGATTCCTTATAATAGGGAGATCATCCTGGGTGGGCCTGACTAGTCAAGTGAAACTTTTACAGGGGCTCTAGTTTTCTTGGCAAGAGATGTTTGAAAAGTGAGAAATTTTATGCATGGAATTTTTCCATTCCTGAATTTGAAGATGGAGGGAGCTACAAGGCAAAGAATATGTGTGGCCTCTGTGAGCTAAGAGAGGCCTCTAGTTGATAAACAACAAAGAAACCAGGACTTCAGACCTACAGCTGCAGGGACAGGAGTTACAGCAATTTTAATTAAATTGGAAATAGATTCTTCTCCAAAGACTCCAGAAAGGAATACAGCCCTACCAACCCATTGATTTCAGTCTTGCCTGGACAGAGAACCCAACCAAGCCATGCCTGACCTACACTAACCAAAGGGTAATAAATGGATGTTGTTTTAGCTACCCAGTTTGTGGTCATTTGTTATGCATTAATAGAAAACCAATACTTGGCCTTTGTGAGATGGCATGCCCGGATGTTTGTCTACCCCTATTGAGACAGAGTAAATCAGATTATTCCCCCTGGAATTGCCAAGGGGCAGACATGCAACCTACTCTTAGTCAATCACATGCTCTCTCCTTGGACTTTGAAACTTCAATGATTGACACAAGAGTGAAAAAAAATGGTTTATATGATTTTACCCCCAGGGCAGCATCCTGATCAGACTGTTCCTGTCTCTGTTTTGTTCCTATTCAGTTCTCAAGTTACTTTCTTTGGTCTTTCTCCAATTCTGTGAGCTTCTGACATCTTTCTAATAAAATTTATTTACATTGGCAAGAAAAAGAGAGTCCTAGGTTCCAATTCCACATTTTTTCAATGGTGTGACTTTAAGCAAGTTTCTTCCCCTCTCTGAGTGACAGTTTATTTATCCATAAAAGTCGATGAGGGAATAAAATATTTTGGAATAACTGAATTTTTATGCATTCTCCTATATTTCCCAGCCATCTCTACGGTTGTGCTGGAGTCATGAATATTTTTGGCCAGTGTCTGTGCACTTCAAGGACAAGACACCTATGGGTCCCTATATTGTCAAAATAATGTGTCCAGCAGAGTCCTGGGAAGTTCCCTGGATGGTTGGTTGAATGTCCTAGTGGAGATGAGACAGTAGGATGAGAACAGGGATGGAGTTGGATGGCCTTTGAATTTGGGGCTTGGCCCCAACTTTCTCTATCTCTGCCATAGCACCAAGCTACAAATGACTCATATACATAGGGAGTTAATTAACTTTGGTTTTGTGTGGAGAGGGACAAGTGAAGGATATGGAGAGATTGGACTGGAGGACCAAAGGGGACCAGACAAATGAGTGTAGGTTGGGATCACATTGAAGAAAAACCTCAAAGATGAGCCTGAATAGCTTAGACTCTCTTCTTGGAACCTTAGCCATGCATGTGATGCCAATTTTTCACTCACTAGTTTTAGTATCCATTGATGATTCTTCCCCATTCAATTTCTACCGTGCGTGTTGTATAGAGATAACTTTCTATTTCCATCATTCTTATATGATCTAACTTATACAAACTCACATAAGCTTATAATTAGAAATCATTCTTTTCAAAATGAAAAGAATAATCTAGTTTTATCTAAAAAGGAATTTTGTCAAATATTTTATAATTTGAGGAACAACTCATTCTTTTCTTTAAAATCACTTTTAAATTTTGATCAACCTGTCTTAATAGAACATACTAAAAGGGTTCAGTTTGATATTCCACACATGAATACAGCATGCACTGATCAAATCCAACCTCCCTTAATTTGTTGCCCACCCTACCCTTCCCAATCTCTATTAATCACTATATTGTATTCACATCAACTTTTTTTTTACCTTCCATCATTCTTTTCTTTCCAGCTTTATTGAGGCACAATGTACAACACAGTGTTTTGATATCTGTATACATTGTGAAATAATTGTCACAAGCTAATTTATGTATCTATTTGCTCACATAGTTTTTGTGTGTGAGTATGTGTGTGTGTGTGTGTGTGTGGTAAGAAAATTTAAGATATAATCTCAGCATATTTCAAGTATACAACCTAGTATTGTTGACTATAGGTACTATGCTATACATTAGATCTCCAGAATTTATTTATCCTGCCTAACTTTACACTTTTTGACCAACATCTCCACCTCCTCCTCTCCCCCCACCACCCCACTTCTGGCAACCACCATTCTAAACCTATGAATTTGACTTTTTTAGATTCTACATATAAATGAGACCATCCAGTATTTGTCTTTGTGTCTGATTTATTTTGCTCAGCATAGTATCATTGAAGTCCATACATGTTGTTGCAAATGGCAGGATTTCCTGATTTTTAAATAGTATTGAATAATATTCAGTTGAGTACACATATCACATTTTCTTTACCCATCCATCTTTTGATGGGCATGTAGGTTGATCTGAGTTATTTTGAATAGTGCTGTAATGAACATGGGAATGCAGATATCTCTTAGATATACTGATTTCATTCCTTTGTAAATATATTCAAAAGTCAGATTGCTAGATCATGTGGTAGTTCTATTTTTAATTTTTTGAGGACTATCCATACCATTTTCAGAAAAAAATGTTCAACATTACCATACATCAGGGAAATGAAAATTAAAAATCACAATCCCACCTGCTCAAATGGCTACTATCAAGAAAAATAACTTGTGTTGATGAGGATATGGAGAAAAGGAAACCATTGTACATGTTGGTGGGAATGTAAATTAGTATATCCATATAAATGTAAATTTAAACTGGCCTATGTCTATCAAAAAAAATCCTACCTAGAATCTGGCAGTAGTTGCACTGCACCCATGGATCATTTGGGGAAAATGTGCATCTTTATAGTGTTATTCCTTCCACTCTATGAGAATGACCTGCCCCCACATTTATTTAGGTCTTCTCATATTTCTTTCATCAGCATTTTTGGTATACAGATACTGTATGTATTTTGCAGTTTAGACCTTTTCTTTGGAATAGCTATAAATGGTATTGTTTTTAAAAATATTTTTAGTTATAGATGGGCACAATACCTTTATTTTGTTTATTTAGTTTTTTAATGTGGTACTGGGGATTGAACCCAGGGCCTCATGCATGCTACGCAAATGTTCTACCACTGAGCCACAACCCCAGCCCAATAGTATTGCTTTTAATTCCCATTTCCACATACTTGTTAGTAAATAGACAAGTGATGGATTTTTGTGCTAAAATTAACAAGGTGCGGTGGTGCAGACCTGTAATCCCAATGCCTTGGGAGGTTGAAGCAGGAGGATCACAAGTTCAAAGCCAGCCTCAGCAACTTAGTGAAGCCATAAGCAACTTAGTGAGATACTGTCTCTAAATAAAATTAAAATGGGCTGGGGATGTGGCTTAGTGGTTAAGTGTTCCTGGGTTCAATCTCTGGTACCAAAATAAATAAATAAACAAAAAAATAAAATTTTAAAGATGAACTTGCTGATGTCATTTATTAGTTCTATGAGACATTTTTTTTGTAGAATTCTTGTGATTTTTCTCCTAGACAATCAGATTATCTGTAAATAAGGACAGTTTTGTTTCTTCATTACCCATCTGTATGCTTTTTGTATTGGGGGGGACATGGTTCTTGTTGCACTAGCTAGAATTTCCAGTACTATGTTAAAGGAGAATAATGAGAACAGATAACCTTACATATTGTTGATAAAGTGGAAATACTTCAGAATTTCACCATTTTAAGTATAACCTTAACTATAGGTGTTTTGTGGATACTCCTTATGAACCTGAGGAAGTGTCCCCCTATTCCTAGTTTGCTGAGAGTTTTTATTATTGTTGTTGAGTCTTGTTACACTTTTTTTATATCAGTAGATACGATAGTATGATTTTTTTCTTTTTTAGCCTTTTTGTGAGTTTTTTACTGTGGCAAAATACACATAACATAAATTTTAGCATCTTCACTATTTTTAATAGTTCAATGGTGCTAATATATCCACTTGTTGTGCAGCATGTCCCCAGAACTTGTTCATCTTGCAAAACTGAAATTCTATATCCAATAAACAACTCCTCATTTACCCTTCTCTAATGCATGGAAACTATAATTTATTTTCTGTATCCATGAATTTTACTATTCTAGATACCTCATAAGTTGTATTTTACAGTATTTTTCTTCCTGGAACTGGATTTTTTCACTTAGCACAATGTCCTCCAAGTTCATTCATGTTATTGAATGGCATGATTTTGTTCTTTGTAAAGCAGAATATTAGTCATTATTTAAAAGTAGGATATTAATTCACTGTATTTTTAAGACTGCACAATACGCTTTCATGAATGTACCACATTTTTATCCATTTATCTGTCACTCATATTTGGATTTCTTCAACCTCTTAACCACTGTTGCAAATAGTGGTACAATGAACATGTATGTGTAAATATCTCTTCGAGACCCTGATTTCCTTTAGGATATATAACCAGGAGTGAGAATGCTGAATCACATGGTAGTTTTATTTTTAATTCTTTGAGGAGACACCATACCATTTTCCATAGTGGTTGTACCATTTTTTTAAAATTGTAAACCAGTGGGGTACAACTTGTTTCTCCGGTTGTACATGAAGTAGAGGCATACCATTTGTGTAATCATACATTTACATAGGGTAATGAGGTTTGATTCATTCTGTTATTTTTTCCTTCCCCCCCACCCCTCCCACCCCTCTTTTCCCCCTATACAGTCCCTCCTTCCTCAATTCTTGCCCCCTCCCACCCCTCATTATGTATCATCATCCGCTTATCAGCAAGATATTTCATCCTTTGGTTTTTTGAGATCGGCTCATCTCACCTAGCATGATATTCTCCAATTTCATCCATTTGCCTACAAATGCCATAATTTTAATATTCTTTATGGCTGAGTAATATTCCATTGTATATATATCCCAAAGTTTCTTTATCCATTCATCAATTGAAGGACATCTAGGTTGGTTCCACAATCTGGCTATGGTGAATTGAGCAGCTATGAACATTGATGTGGCTGTATCTCTGTAGTATGCTGATTTTAAGTCCTTTGGGTATAGGCCAAGGAGTGGGATAACTGGGTCAAATGGTGGTTCCATTCCAAGCTTTCTGAGGAATCTCCACACTGCTTTCCAGAGTGGCTGCACTAATTTGCAACCCCACCAGCAATGTATGAGTGTACCTTTTACCCCACATCCTCTCCAACACCTATTGTTGCTTGTATTCTTGATAATCGCCATTCTAATTGGGGTGAGATGGAATCTTAGGGTAGTTTATTTGCATTTCTCTTATTACTAGAGATGTTGAACATTTTTTCATATATCTGTTGATTGCTTGGTTGTACCATTTTGCAATCACACCAGCAGCGTACAAGAGTTCCAACTTTTCCACATCTTCAACAGCACTTGTTATTTTCTGTTTTAGTTTTTTTTTGACATCATAATGCCATTGAAGTGATATTACATTTTTGTTTTCATTTGCATTCCCAAATGATTTAATGATGAGCATCTTTCAATATGCTTGTTGGACATTTGTGTATCATATTTGTAAAAATGTCTATTCCAGTCTTTTGCCCATTTTCTAATTGGGATCATTGATTTTTTGTGTGTGTGTTTGGTTGTTATGAGAATTTTGTGTGTGTGTGTGCAGGTTTCATATTTTAGTCAGTTCCATGAAGGATATCCTAAACATGACAGGAGACACAACAGAGTATTTTTTCTTCCAACATTAAAAAATAACACAAACATTTTTAAGAAGCTTGTCTGTATAATCAGGGTGGTGATCTTGAATTTTAAGAAAAAGTATCACGTTCTTGTCACAGATTGCTTACAGGTACATTTGGAAATTGCTCTCTAATTATGATAAACATTGTGTACAGGTTTTAAAAATGTCCCCATTTTAGCCTTAAAAAATTAGTCTGGTTAAACTTTTCTTTTGCCAGAAACAATGATCCTGAGAGCCCAAACTAAAAACCTAGTAATAGGAAAAATATCTGGGCTCAACAAATATTCTGGAATTTATCTTTAAATGAGAAAAAAATACATAGAATTTTTTTTTTTAGTTGTAGATGTAGTTTATTTATGTGGTGCTGAGGATAGAACACAGTACCTCATTCATGTGGGGCAAGTTCTCTACCACTGAGCTACAACCCCAGCCCACATGGAGTTTTTTAAAAAGTCTTTTAACAAGCTACCTTGGGAGCTTAATTCAAAAATAGAAGTCAATATACTAAAACATATTTCAACACAGCTCCAAAAATCTTTATAAATACAGTGATTTAGAAGGATGATCCTGGATCAGAAGTGTTATTCCTTGTGTATCTACTTTACATGTGCATACCTCAACTTAGTTGTCAAAATCATCTGAGTAATTTCCTCCTGGGTAGTGGTCATAGCCACCCTGGCTTCTGCCACTATAGAGTTGGGACCATCTGTGTCCATATTCATAACTTCCAGGTCGACTGTCATACCTGCCACTCACTCCCATATTCCTGGTCCCCACCACCTCTAGAATACCTGCCCCCACCCCCTTTGGTGCCCTAGGCAGACTTGCCTGGATTGTCCACATGGATCTGGTGATCACCCAGGGACTCTCCATTCATAGCTTTCATGGCATCTGTGGCATGTTCTGGGTTGGTGATGGTGATGAAGCCAAATCTCTGGGATCGCCGAGCCTTCTGGTCTTTAACAATCACCTCAGAAATAGGCCCAAAGCTGCTGAAGTGGTCTTTCAGCACCTGCTCATCAGTATTGAGGATGTGCCCTCCTACAGAGAGCTTCCCTTCTTCACATGGCAGTGAATTTGAGTCCTGGAAATTGAAAAGTAAAAAGTCCGAGAGATAGCAAGCTCTGAAGAGCAGGGAGAATAGGGTGAGTTACGGGATTTCTTTATGTATTCTGTTAATCCTTTATTAGATATATGATTTGCAAATATCTTCTTGCATTTGATAAGTTGTCTTTTCACTCTGCTTATTTTGTTCTTTGTTGCACAAAAGTGTTTATGTTTGATGTAGTGTCATTTGACTATTCTTGATTTTGTTACCTGTACTTGTAGTGTCATAACCAAAAATTAATTGCCAAACTCAATGCCATGACATTTTTCTCCTATCTTTTCTTCTAGGAATTTTATACCTTTGAGTCTTACTTTTAAATACATTTGAGATCATTTTTGATTGTGGTGTATAAGGGTCCAATCTCATTTACTTGCATATGAATATCCAGTTTCCCCAACACCATTTGTTGAAGAAACTGTCTTTTCTCCAGTGAGCAAATGTACCACACTTGTTAAAGTTCAGTTAGCCAAGTATATGAAGATTTAACTCAGACTCTCTATTCTATTTCATTAGTCTATATGTCTATCTTTATGCCTGTACCATACTGTTCTGATTACTATAGCTTTATAATAAGTTTGGAATCAGGAAGGGTGAGTTTCCATCTTTATTCTTCTTTTCCAAATTGTTTTGGCTATTCAGAGTCCTTTGGAATTCTACATGTAATTTAGTTTTTTCTATTTCTGCAAAAATGCTGTTGGGATTACATTGCATCTATAAATAACTTTGAGTAATATTAACATCTTCACAATAATCAGTATTGACTTTTAATCCACAAACACAGAAAATCTTTCCATTTGTTTATGTCTTCTTTAATATTTTAGCAATTGTTTTTAGATTTCTTTCATCTCCTTGGTTAGGTCTATTCCTAAATATTTTACTTCTTATTTAAGTATATTGTAAATGGAATTGTTTCTTAATTTCTTTTTTGAATTGTTTATTGCTATTGTATAAAAATGCATGTGATTTTTGTGGGTTGATTACATATCCTGTAATTTTGCTGAGTATATAGCGATCTGTCTAGAACAGTTATTCTTGTCTTATTCCTGATCTTAAAGGGAAATAGTTGGCTCATAAAATTAGCTTGTAAGTGTTTCTATTCTTATATATCTTTAAGAGATTGTGTAAAAACATTATTAATTGTTTAAATATTTGCTTATATTCTCATGTGAAGCCATCTGGGCCTGTATTTTCTTTTTCGGGAGTCTTTAAGTAATAAATAATTTTCTTCAATCACTATGTATCTCTTTTTAAATTTTTTTTGGTAGATGGACAGTATGCTTTATTTTTATGTGTTGCAAAGGATTGAACCCAGTGCCTCACATGTGCTAGGCAGGTGCTCTGCCACTGAGTTACAGACAGCCCTAGTCCTATATCTCTTTATTCCTGGTTGAATTTTGGTATCTCTTATTCTTCCAAGATTTTGTCCAGTTCTAATTTATAGATTTTTGTGAGCACTTGGTTATTTGTTGCATTTTCTGTAATCATTTTTACAGTTGAAGTATAAAAAGGTGATATTTCTTATTTCATTCTTATTATCTATTATTTATCTTTTAATTTTGTCAACTCTAGTAAGTTTCATCATTTATTGATAGTTTAAAAGCACTAGATTTTGATGCACTGATTTTCTAGATCTTTTCCTGTTTTTAATATTATTGTTTATTATTGTAGAAAACAATAATAAAGATTCTTATCTTTATTATTTCCTGTCTTCTACTTGTTTTATTTTACTTTCTTCTTTTTCTAGTTGCTTGAGATAAAAAAATTAGATCATTGATTTTAAGCCTTTACTCTTTTTGAAAATATTTATTTACTTATTTACTTACTTATTTATTTATTTATATGTGGTGCTGAGGATTGAACCCAGTGCCTCCCATGTGCTAGGCAAGCCCTCTACCGCTGAGCTATAACTCCAGCTCAATCTTTCCTCTTTTTAATGCAACATTTAGAGTTATATACAAACTTCCCATTCTTCACTGTTTTATTGTATTGCACATACATTGATTCTTTTAACTTCATTTTTATTCAGTTCTATGTATATTTAAAACTTCTGTTGAGAATTTTTTGATCCACTGACTATGCAGAAGTATGTTGTTTAATTTAAATAATTATCTCATGTTGGTTTATTGTATTGTTTACTTCTTCTACATCCTTGTAGATGTTTTGTCTTATAGTTGTATCTATTGCTGAGAGTACACTCTTGAAGTCCCCTAGTATAAATTTGCATTTCTCTATTCTCCTTTATGCTCTAGCAGTTTTTTGAGGCTTCATTTGTTTGAAGCATATGCATTTAGGATCTTAATTTCTTCCTGGTGATGGACACTTTATCATTAAGTAGTATTCCACCACATCACTAGTAATTTCCTTTGCTTTCCTTTCTATTTTATCTGATAGTAACATCAACATGCTTGCTTTCTTTTTATAAATTTATGCATTATATGTCACTTTCATTCTTTAATTCACCCTAAATATGTCTTTGAATTTCAAGTGAGTTTCCTTTTTCTTTATAAGCCATTTGGTTTTATTTTTTACTTTTTAATAAATTGTATTATATTTAATGTATACACCATGATGTTATGGGACGCATATAGCTAGCAAAATGGCTACTAGTGAAACAAATTAACATATACATAATGTTAAATAGTTTCCCATTTTTCTGGGTGTTAGTGACAAAAATGGTTAAAATCTGTTAATTTAGCAAAAATTTCAAATACAATATTAATAGTTATAGTTCTCATTGTATATTAAGTCTGTAGACATGTTCCTTCCTCATATTTGTCACTTTGCATCCCATGACCTACATACATGGCCTAATTTCCCCATCCCTGACCCTGCCTTTTTTATTTTTTAAAATTATATATATATATATATATATATATACATTTGACTTTGATAAAATTACACATATCAGTAATGCATTATTTTTCTTCCTGTTCTTGGCTTATTTCACTTAGCACAGGGTCTCCAAGGTTCAGTCACAGTTGTAGCAGATGGCAGGATCTCTTTTTTTTTTAAGACTGACTAATACTCATATACTTTATCCATTTGTCTATTGACAGTTACTAAGTTTGTTTTCACATTTCTGCTATTGTAAATAATGCTGCAAGGAACATAGGAGTACAAACATATTTACAGGGTGGCAGTTTCATTTCCTTTGGGTATATAACCAGAAGACATTTGCTGGGTCATAAGGTCATTCCATTTTTAATTTCTTTAGGAACCTCCATATTGTTTTCTAAACTCCTACCAACAGTGTTTCCTTTTCTCCACACTTTTTCCATCATTTGCTATCTCTTGTCTTTTTGATACTAACCCTTCTTACAGGTGTGAGGTGATATCTCATTGTGAGTTTAATGCACATTTCCCTGATAATTAGCAATGCTGAGCACTTTTTCATATGCCTTTTGGCTATTTCTGTGTCTTCCTTGGAGAAATGTCTATTTAGGTGCTTTGCCCAGTCTTTAACCAGTTTCTGCTGTTGCTTGTATGGGCTTTTTATACATTTTGGATATTAATCCTTTTTCAAATATATGGTTTACACATATTTTCCCCAAATCCATAAGTTGCCTCTTCATTTATTTATTATACCAGAGTGGTAAGATGAGCCAGTGCTGTCTATGATAGCTGGACTTCAAATTATTGTCTTGTCTTTTTTGTCACTGGGGATTTGGGGCTCTGTCCACCAGGGCTCAACTGATGGTAAAATGTAGAATTAGAGAAGTAAAGAGAACCCTGCTTCATTTTGTACGTGAGCCTGTCCTTCTCCCCAGCTAAACCTGAGGGCGCTTCATTGAGAGGCACTGGTAACTGGTTCAGTGAACAACAAAACAGTTCTTTGTGTCTATGTCTCCTTAGGGGAAAGACCTTGGAATGAGCATAATGACAGTACCATTGTAGAGTAGGAGAGGGACATTCTTGTGTCCTCTGGATAAATACTAGCCTTACACTGTTACATTTTCCTCATAATGACACATATTCTGATGTCTCTCACTGCCACAAATGGTGTACATACCCATCTAAATGTCATAACTCACCCTGAAATGTCACATGTATCCATTCAAATAGACTTCCTTCAGTTGTTGATCTGCCACCATAGAGACAGACAGCACTGAATGTTTGCAGGCATGATTAGTGGACTCTATTTATGAACAGGTATGTTTCTGCAATTCTTAAAATCTCAACCATTTTCAGACTCATCTTTCCTCCCTGTTCTTCTTTCTGCTTGTCTCCATTTGTTCCTTGAAATTCTTTCCTATTTGGCCTTTCTGGCACCTGCTCTCATTTTTTAGTTCTTATGAGAAGGTCACCAGTGTCCTTCTGCCTTCCTAGGGCTTATGGTGATGCAAAAACAAGTCTACCAGCCACCTGAATAGGAAGACTGACTATGGTGGTGGTGGGGACTGATGGAGGTCTCCTGAATTCCAGTAGTTTTCCAACTCTTTTCCTGTTTTGTGTTTCTTGCAGCATCCTCTCGCTGTTAAACCAGTTTCTGGTTCTTATTATTGCAAGTAAACAAGTTGTTCTCATTTAGACAGTGTTTTTATCTCTTGGTAGGTTGACCTTGACATTTACACTGTCCAAACAGTAAACACCTACAAGGCAGAACTGCTGGTTTCTGCTATTCTCAATTGTCTAATTACAGTTAGAATTGGACACTTTAGTTCATCTTTTATAACTACTCCCATATCTCTAATTATTGGCTTTTTTTCACACACGTCATTTTGTGTACCTCACCTTTTACAATTTTCTTTAAATACGAAACACACTCTGTCCTTTTGAGAAATAACTTTCAGCTCTCAGTAAGTTAAGTATTTGAAATTCTGTCCTGTAACATTGCTACCATTTTGCTTGTACAAAATTACATACTTAAAGGCTCACATTCACTGTAATATAAGCATAGTCCAATATGATGAATAAATTATCTATTGGCAGTAGTTTTCAAATATGTCCCCATATGAGGCAGATAGTCTGCTTTATAATCTCTGTAATCAGTCCTCCATTGTCTAAGATGATTTGTCTACTGCTGGAAAATAAAGTCTATGTTCCCACAGTCTTTAGTACAGTTGCATTCCTCTGCAATCACCGAATAAATCTACTACTCAAATCAAACCACATCACATGGTGCCATCACTCAAATTAATCCTTAAATAAGTATTCCCCTAATATGTGGTCAGGAAATAGGAGTAGAAGAAACTCACGATAAGGCTAAGATTGGTGCAATAAAGTCGTTTCAGGATGGGAGGGACTTTCTATTTTAATGTCTTTAAACACTCAAAATCTTGCCTAAAATACTCCTTTATCAGTTTGTGTTAACAATCCTGGCTCCTGGTGAATTATAACACAAGATGTAACTTAAGAAACATTTAACTCTATTTTGTATCTTTGCACTAAGATTACCTTGTCTAATTGTTAAGAGTTGTTAATACTTATTTGTGCCAGGGGAATAATTTTATCATGACTCCTGAATTTAAGTTCCCTATTTAGTAGATTCATTTTTATTTCACCAATTAAAATATCAGTATGAATATCTTCCTGAGAGAGGATTAAATAACATCCCCAGCATCCCAGAAAAGGGTATGGGTACTTCATCATGAAATATTCAAATATTCCCAACAGAAACACTTTAGCAATGACAAATGCAGTAGTTAATATGATGCACTAAGTGAGAAAAGAGGCATCTACCACTCTTGTCCATTCCATAAAGTTCTGTCAGTATCAGGTTTGTAAAAGCATGCTCCTGCTAAAACTCTTTCAACATCTCATGCACGTCAAATATAAAACTAAGTTGTGTGACTTTTGAAGACTTGCTACAATTTGATCATACTACCTTAACAACTCCAAGTCTCTTCTTGTTCTCCTGAGAGTCATCACTCCCCCTTAAAACACCAACATCAACACAGAACTCTCTGTCCTTTTCTATCTCACAAATGTATTCTCCCCTAAAGTCTCGGACTGTGCCTATTCTTGGTGACTTTGCTCTGTGTTCCTTGCAGCCAATCTAGTGCTGACTGTCCTATATTGTCAGTGCTTTTTGATTGTTCACTCTGGAACCTGGCAGGCGGTGGGGAACCACAGTGCTGCCCTTGGGTGAGGCAGGAAAGATCACCCTCTAAGTAGTGCTGCTCCAGCATGGGTTGGCCGTGGAACAGAGGATCTTTCACTTATTTTTCCTGTATGGGCCCTCTCTTTGGAAACATTATATCTCTGGTTTCTAAATATTTCCAAATTGGGGAACTCGACTTATCTCAACACCCCAAACATGGAAAACTTTATTAGGAACATCTCAAGTTGAAAGCCTCGCACTCTGATTCTTTTTGTTCTAATGTGAATTTCCCCCTGGTCCCAGTTTTTGATCCTGTGTTTCTAATCTTCCATGTTTCTTAAGGCTCCCCAATTCTCTGTGGAAGGTGTTGGGGCACAAATTTAAGTCAGGGTGCTAGACAGGTAACATCAGTTCCCTGCAGAGCAGTTTCTGTGATAGATGAGGGGCGAGCCCACTACCCTGTTCCTTTCCTCCCCATGCTCACCTGGCCTGCTGGAGAGTCTAAGCCACTTTCTTATTCCCTAATTAGATGATAGGAGAGGTGCCAGGGTTGCATCAGAGATATGAGATGCCCTTTTTTTGGTAGTCTATTGTTCTGCCTCTGAAAACCACAATGCTAACTGATTTTTAGTCCCAGCACTAGGCTAGAAAAACAGGAAAGAGGAAGAAGGAAGGTTTAGATTTAGCAATGAACTAGAACAGGGTTTTTACCTTACTCCCCAGGACAATGCTGTGCCTTAATTTTCTTCAATATATATAAACTGAGAAATAGAAAAATGAAAAAGATAACTGATCACACCAAAATTATACATTCTATGTATGGTATATACATACATTTGAAAAATGAGTGTGAATTACAAGTTTTTTTATGATGAATGAAGACTGAGGAAACTAGTCATCAGAGATCAGCACTACAAGCCATACTAATAAAGTACTTCAGGATGATAAGCAAATGAAATCCAAAGGAAATTTATCTATAATGAGGAAATAAGAGCACCAGAAATGCTAAGTATAAAATGTTATCTTTTAATTCTACTTAATTAAAAAGAGAACTGATTATTTAAAGCAAAAACGACATTATTTTGGTGTCTATAATAAATGTTAAGAAAAAAATATATCACTGCAACCACGCAATTGAGAGAAATGAATGGATTTCTACTATGTAAATGTATTAATTTTATGTTTGAATGATAAATATCCCCTCTACTACACTGTGATACATTAATGATGCATGTGGTAACCTTTAAGCAACCACTAAAAATAATACAAAAATTATAGCTATAATATATTAAGGTGAAATACTTTAACCCAAATAAGTTAGTAATATGAAACAGGGAAATAATAAACAAATGTGCAAAAAGTGAATAAAAATAACAATGTATACTTAAACCCAATCACAAATTTAATTTTATTCAACAGAAATAGACAAACACTTTCATAAAAAAAACAGATATTATTAGATGGCTAAAAAAGCCAATACCAAACTATTTGTTGACTAAAAGAGAAGCACTTAAATATAAAGACTTGAATATCTTGAAATAGAATGATTGGAAGGCAAATGTAAATTTAAGAATAATGTGGCTATATAAATATAAGCCAAACTGACTTCAAGAAAAAGAATATCACAAGAGAGAAAGGAGTAGTCATGAATAAAGTCTTCTTGCTATGTTATAAAAACAGACAACTTCATAAAGTTAGCAGGTTAATAAATAATGACATTAAATATGTATGCACCTAAAATCAGTTCTCTGAAATTCAGGAAGCAAATGCAGACAGATTTAAAGAAAGATACATTCACAATACATTGATGATTTTGAACCCCCCTCAGTAATTAATTAAAGAATGAAACAAAAAAATCAGTAAGGAGTTAGAATATTGAATGATGCTATTATCCAAATTAATCTATTTGACATTTTATAGAGCACTACGCCCAACAACTGCAGAATTCTCACTATTTTCAAGGGCACATGTCATTCTCACAATGTTGACTCTATTATAGTCTGTGAAACATGTGTCCCAAAATATCAAAATTCTGAAATCTTACACAATATATTCTCTGCCCTCGCAATTAACAATCTTTAACATGAAATATCTAGAAATACCTATAACCCTCCAACTAGTTATAAATGAAATAATGTGCTCCTGAACAAAGCATTAATCAAGATGAAATCACAAGGGAAATGCTATATCCTATGTAATCACCACATAGCACAATACAAGGTCAGTGCATGAAGGAAAAACTTATATGAAAATCATAAAGTCTCATCAGTTACCTCCATTTTAAAGGTTTTTTTTTTAGTTGTAGGTGGACACCTTTATTTTTTATTTATTTATTTTTATGTGGTGCTGAGGATAGAACCCAGCACCTCACATGTGCTAGGTGAACGCTCTACCACTGAGCCACAACCCCAGCCCCAGTTACCTAAATTTTCATCTTCAAAGCTAGCAAAGAAGAACAAATTAAGTACAAATAGAAGGAATGAAATAATGACAAGAACAGAAACAATTAGACTAGAAAACAGACAAGAATATAAAAAAATTAATGAAGTCAAAGTTTGTTCTTTAAGTAGATTAATAAAATTTATAATTTCCTAGCGAGGACTGACCAAGAAATAGAGAAAAGCTCAAAATGTCTAAAACAGGCATAAGTGTGTATATGTTCCTACAGATCTATAGATATTAAAAGTTAAATCTGGGCTGGAGTTGTGGCTCAGTGGTAGAGCGCTTGCCTAGCATGTGTGAGGCACTAGGTTTGATTCTCAGCACCACATATAAATAAATGAATAAATAAAGGTCTATCAATAACTAAAAAAATACAAAAACTAAATCGTGTAGGTTTTCTGGTCACATTGAAATTAAATTAGAAATCAATATTATTATAATAATCAGTTTATTCCTCTAAGAATAGGAGATGTATTTATTTCCTTACTTTTATGTCTTATTAGCCTTTGTACTGTTGATCTGATTCCTATTATTTCAGGAACAGAAAAAACCATTGGGGAAGGCATTGTGTGAATTACCCAGCAGAAAGCGATTCGGGACTATCATAGCATTGGAAACTGAGAGATGATATTGAGGAATGTTGTCTTTCTAGTACTTCAATGATATTTGGGTGCACAGCTAAAAGACACACATAATAGTTGGATTGCAATATGAAAGGCCCACCAATTGGAGGTCATTGAACAAATCTTGCAAGGGACTTTCAACACTTAGGAAAACTACATCAGGGCAAGCCCTCATCAATAAGGTGTGATTACAACCTGTTGTCATTTAGCTCTGACTATAAGTTAAGAAACGAGTTAAGTCAGTAACAGGAGTAGGATTGAAAAACTCAGTCAATTGAGGTAAAAATTTGCTTGTCCTTTTCTCTTCCTTTTTCTATTATCCCATGAAATATGCAGGAGAAAGTAAGTGCTAAAAGGGAGGATAATAAGAGGGAGAGAATGTGCAATGTTTGACTTCTTCAACCTCCCTCTACACATTATGAGATTGAACTCACAGGGACTGTTCTAGCATGACCTGGGCTAGGGAAGGAGATCTGAAATTCACAGTCTGTTCAAAAATTAAAATTGTAAAATTAGTGCGACCTGACTCATAAATATCAATATGAGATCATTCTAGTAACAATTTTACCAGCAAGTTATGGAATTTGGCCAAACCACACAAGTGTGAAAGGAATATTTTCAACTTCACTAGATGGAGAGCGCCCTCCTACCTGGAAAAAAATAGAAACATTTCATGTTTGTATACCAATGAGTGAGAATCCTTAATATAACCACTTACACTGGAGATTTGACTATCTCAGCTATTATTACACTTCCTGTCCCTGTTCCGCTTGTTCTTCAATTTGTCCATTTCTTTTGCTGCTGTACTTAGTCCCCCATCTCACTTCTCAATCTTTATTGTATTTCATAATCTCTTCTCTTCCTGGATCTCTTCACTCTTCTACTCTTGAGCTTTTATTCCATTCTCCTGTCATTCTCTTTCCTCATGTCTTCTGCCTTATCCATACCCTTTCTTGGGGTATATTGGACCTTTTCTTAGAGTTCACCATATAATTTAGCAACAAGGTTATGTCACCTTTGAGAGTAAATGAGGGTACCACAATGGATAATTTTGATAATCAGTAGACACAAACTAATACTATCCAAGACAAAACTGGAATTTGTGGTCATACTTGTGGTTACAAAGCCATATTTTAGATAGACAGGTCAGATAGGCAGGGAAAGCCACTAATTAACTTATTTCTGTAGGATGTGTAAGAGTTAGCTAGGTAAGGAATAGGGAGAGAAGCAAGTAGTGACCAAACAAATGGGAATACAGACACTCTGAGGCGAGAATGAGGGATTTTCTAATTAACTGGAGAAGGATAAGAAATGACATGGACTGAGGCTATAGATATGGATAGTGAGAAGCCAGATTATGGAAAGAATGAACAAAAGTGTTTCCAGCATTCTGCATGTGGTGAAGGGGAGATAGAATGAGGTCTTCTGTTTAGATAAGAGAGTAGTGCTAATGACCTGCAACTAAATTACACTTTATAGTATGCATAGGAATTTTATTCAGAATTGTGTATCACAGGTCGATAAAATCTTACCATTTCTGGAGGTGCTTCTATTCACAAAATACATCAGTAAAGAAAGTATGGATTGTTATTGAAGAACACTAATATCATTGAGTGAAATGACAGTGAGGGACAGAGATGACAAAACAGAAGGAGGTCATAGACTAGCAAAAGCCACTGCTCTGCCAGGGTGAAGAGTTGATGTTGATTCTAATTGTAATGGAAGAAATGGGAGATGCAGCAGCAAGTGACATGATTTGATGTGCATCTTAAGAAGATTACTCTAGGGCTGGGGTTGTGGATCAGTGGTAGAGCACTTGCCTAGCATGTGTGAGGCACTAGGTTGGATTCTCATACCACATATAAATAAATAAAATAAAGGTTCATTGACAACTAAAATATTTTTAAAAAGAAGATTAGTCTAGTTACCCTGTGGAGAACTGATAGTAGAAGAAAAAGCCTTTAAGAATGGAGGACATTAAAGAGACTCATTAGGCCAAGTTAGAGACAATAGTGCCTAACCCAGAATGACAGAAAGGGGGAGATAATGGTATAAATTTGAGGTAGACTATTTAGGATTTGATGGCACTTCAATAGAGAAAGGTAATGAGCAGGCCATATAGCCCATCTCGTTAAAGAAAGGTAATGAGGGAAAAAGAGTGGCAATGGACAACTCATAAGTTTCCGACTAGAGAACTGGATGCATTTGGGTAGTATTTGCTGAGTTGGAGAAGTCACGTGAAGGAAAAAAAGATGTTTGTGAGAAGGATATGCTATAAAACGTCAGTCTAAGACATGTTGACTTTCAGAGTACTGAGATATCCAATTGCAGAATGGAGGTAGGCAATTGGATTTGGTCTAAAAGTTATAAGTTAAATCAGGACTGGACATACAGAATTGAGAGTAGGGAAAATATAAAATGGCATTTCAGATCTCCTTTCCTGAGTCTGATCACGTCCCACTGCAGACACTTTACAGAGGAAGTGCTGAGGAAAAACAGGCAGCTGACAGGGAAGGTTGCTATGCAACAGATGAGGAAAGTCATCCAGCCAGGCAGAATTGATGTTGGCCCTTGGGGACCAAATGCTGCAGTCCTTCCTAGCATTAGCTTCCTTTCATATGCAGGCTCCTGGCAGGAGCTGATGCCAGAACAAATGGAAAGCGCACAAAGATCTGCCTTGGATTCTGGCAAAGGTTCAGTTCGGTTTGAGTCACCTCACAGGTGTCTACGTTTTGTTTGTTTTTTTGTTTTGTTTTGTTTTGTGCCTTTTTGAGTGTCTCCAGCCATCCTGAAGCAGAGAAGCCTGTGTGTCCTTGAGCAGGACCCCAATGACTGTGCTTCCCACTCTGCATTTTGAGAAACCAGGCTCAGAGAAGTCAAGTGACCCAAAGGGTTCACATTGCCAGGGACAGAGAAGCCAGGCACTCCACCTCTGGAATGCTGAAGCCCGGCCCAGCTTCTTTCTGCAAGACCACAGCTGCCCCAGGCCTCAGGCCTGCAAGAAGCAGGCGGACATGGATTCTGAAGCAGGGTTTGCCATGGCACAGACACACAGGCGCCTGTCCTGTGTGTTCCAGCGGGCACCAGGAAGACCTTGGGGGCACTGTGATGGTGTCACTCACAGGAAAGAGTCTTGACAGTGGGAACAGAGCAGACCCCAAGGATCAAGTCCCACACTGGAATGGACACACATAGAGCAGGCAGGGTTCTGGGTCCTGAATGCTTAAGCCTCTTAGAACCCAACCCTTGCTTGTTTGGGGCAGATGTAGGGTGGGAGTGTTGTGTTGCTCAAATGGAGGAGGGACGAGTGCCTCGGTCCCCAGGCCAGCATAAGCAGAACAGCGGCTTTGCATTTGGGAAGACCCAGACCCAGATTTTGCATTTTCTGTTTACTGGCTCTGTGGCCTTGTGTGGTTCCTGCACTGTGTGCCTCAGCTTCCCTGGTCTGTAAAATGGGGAGGCTGCCATCCACCTTCCAGGGCTGCTATGTCAGGAAAACAAGCCAGAGCACTGCACTGATACTGCTGTGAGGTACAAGCTGTGCCCTTCCCTCCTCTCTGTTTGGTCCATACTCCCCCAACAAAATATGTCTTTAGCTAGGTCTGTACACAAAGCCGGGAAGATAAGGTGCTTCATGGGTAGAGTGTACATATGGAGAACCAGTTGGTGGTCACAGAGGTAGCTGTCACCCTCAAGTCTCCATTCTTCCTTTTCTCAACCCTAGGGATGAGGAGATGAACAGGAGGTATTTGTTGTAGCTCTTGGTCCAGAAAGAAACCCTCACAGAGGTCTCTAAAAGAAATACAGCTGACTTCTTAGACTAACTACCCTGTGGCAAGTCCTGTGAGTCACCACCTTTCAGGTTGTGCACATTCAGCAAAGGTCCAACATCAGGAGGCTGATCCATGTCAACTGGACTCATAGAATACTAATGTTAAAACGGAAGCCAATTCATTAACATAAGCTCATTTTGAGTGACTGGGCTGACTCATGTGCAGCTTGTTTCTAATAAAGGAAAACAGCCATGGGCAGAATGAAGGCCTCAGTATCACGGTGAGGGGAATGTACTGCTCATCACTGTAACTGGAATTCTTGTGTTCTGATTCTCCATATACACACAGTCTTTATAGGGAATTTCTGGTTACAATACCAGTGTAACTATCAGCAGCCAGAGCACTGGCTCTCATAGGCAGACTGCCTCAAAGGGACACATCATGTGTGCTGCTTGGAATGCCCCTCCACAGAGTCCATGCAGATCATTCCCTTTTGCCTGCACAGTCCTTTCTTACATGGGATATAAAGTCACTTATTTGGAATTCATATCAGTAGAGGCCCATCTTTCTCAATGACATTCTGGCCACTTTGGTGTGGAGACTGTCTTTATACCTTCCACTTCCACAGTGCTCTCTTGGCTTGACCGTAGGGTGTCTGATTTCATTCCTTAAATGTTGATATTTTTTCACCCTTTCCTCATATCATGAAAAGATTATTTTAATATTTTTGGTCAGGCATGGTGATGCATGCCTGTAATCCTAGTGACCCAAGAGGCTGAGGCAGGAGAATTTGAATTGGAAGTTCAAAGCCAGCCTTAGTGAGGCCCCTAAGCAACCTTAGTGAGATCCTATCCCAAAATAAAAAATAAAAAGTGCTGGGGATGTGGCTCAGTGGTTAAGTGCCCCTGGGTTCAATCCCCAGTAGCAGGAGAAAAAAAAGGGTTATCTTGTTTTGTTTTGTGTGATAGCAGAAAAGTATTAAAGTGTTCCAATTGTGGATTCAACATTTTACAATTACATTGTAAAAAAATTCCACATTTTGGATGTTCATATGTTTTCCAATTTTCACTATTGCAAATGAGAAATGAATGTTTCTGTTCCTAAATATGAATGTAAATCTCTGATTTTTCTTGCAGCTAATTCCTTAAAGTAGAACCATTGCTATGTAATTATATGAACATTTCTATAATCCTGCATATATATTTGATTTCAGAATGGCTGTACTGATTTATAGTACTACAGTTTTGTGTGAATGCCAGATTTACCATTATCATCAACACTAACAACTCTATAAAAATATGCCAATTCTATATTTGAAAAATTGGTGATATAATATTTTTATATTTTAAAAATACCTTTACTCTCTTCTATTTATAGAAACAATTCTACTCAGCCTAGAAAATTGAAAAATACATAAGAAAATTAAAAAATAAAAGTCTATAATCTCACACCAATTTAACCAGTTTAACATTTCATTTGCATTTATTTATTTATTTATTTCTCCTGACTCCTTCCTTTCTTTTTACATCCAACATTCAACCATCTGCCAGGAAATATTTTGGTTCTATCTTCAAAATATATTTCCAATTTGACCACTTCTTACAAATTCTATAGTTACCACTCTTGTTAGCTTCTATCATTGTTCATGTAGACCATTAATAGAATCCCCCTGGTCTCCCTGCTTGTATCTTGACCCAGGCAGTCTCTTCTCCACACAATGTCCATAGAGAATCCTGGTAAAATCTCATGTCACTCTTCTGCTCATGACCCTTCCATATCTGTTATCAAACTCAGAGAAAAATACAGTCTTTAGAGTGGTTTATAGTCCAACAGGATTTTTTCATCACCTCTCTGACCTCATTGCCTCACCCTCTTGTTCACTCCACTGCAACCACATTGGCTACCTTCCAGATCCTTAAATATACCCGGCTTGCTTCCACTTTAGGTGTTTGCTCAGCTGTTTCCATTGCCAGGAATACTTTTCTATAATATAGCTGCAGACTAATTCCCTCACGGTAAAGTATTGCTCAAATGGGCACCCCATACTATTCTGATCCTCTTTGCTCTGCTCTATTTCTCTTTCCCTTGTAACTCTTATTTTATAATACACTATATATATATTAGTTCTTTTTCATGTTGATTGTTTATAGAATGTTTCCCCCACTGGAAATAAGATCCAAAAGACCAGAGATGTTTGGGTGTTTTTGTGTGTGTGTGTGTGTTGGGGATTGAACCCAGGGCTGCTCAACCACTGTGATATATCCCTGACACCTTTTCATATAATATTTGAAGATAGGGTCTCACTGAGTTGCTCAGGGCCTCGCTAAGTTGCTGAGGCTGGCTTTGAACTCAATCCTTCTGCTTCAGTCTTCTGAGCAGCTGGGATTACAGGTATGCACCACCATATCCAGCTCTTTGTGGTTTTATTTTAGGTTTCCAAAGAACATTGAACAAGGCACATCGAAGACACCGAATAAATATTTGTTCTATCATCTATCATCTATCATCTATCATCTATCATTCATCTATCTACCTACCTACATCTCTATCTTCTATTTATCTTAATAAATGCTTAGGAAAACTAATAAATTCCTAATGAGTCTGCCTGAGCATGCTATAAGGGGAACTCTTATTTTGTTGCTCTGTAAAGGAACAGAATGGAGGAGAGATAAAAAGGGTTAGGCTAGAAGTCATGAAGATGGTAGAAAGCTGTCTAGGTGCTTAATGCAACTCTTTCCATTCAACTCCCAAGATCTTTAGTACATTTCATACATTCTCATGAGCTCTTGGGAGTGAGAGTCTATTTCAGGAGATTTAGGTTGGCATGTGGGAAAGGGCAGAGTTGTGAGTTTAAGAGACGTAAACACAAAACAGAAGTTGATTCAAAGGGACGTCAACAAGATTGCAGATTAGCAAACTCTAGGCACTTGTTCTTCACAGAGCAATGAAATTAACAATATATGAGCTAGAATAATTCTGTGGGAACTGTAGGTACAAGTTAAGAAGATACAGCACCCATGCCAATGGAAAATCAAGAAGGGATTGCAACAAAGTTCTTCAGAAAATTCCAGCATTTTGCACACCTGTGTCCCTCCCATACCTGGCACAGTGTGACATATCCAGGAGGAAAACATGCCACAACAGGGCTCCTCTCCTGAGATGGAAACAAAACACTGGACCATATGTTCAACATTCCTGCTGTCTGGGGGCTGACCAAGGGATGGATTTCTGTCTGCATTACTCAGAGCACTGACAACTGCTAGTATAATTTAGAATCTCTGACAACGGAGGCGAGGGCTGAAGCATGTTTAGAGCTTCAGTTCCTAGGCAGACACCAAGGGAGCAAGCAATAATGAGCTGAGATGAGGCAGGAACAAATCACTTAGGGAATGTGAAACAGTTAAAAGCATATGCAACAAGTCCAGAGAAGACACCCTCCCAATGGTCTTGAGAAGTCCTAGAACTTCTTTTTTCAATCTTTATCATTTATTATTTTATTTGGACTGCATATATTCATTTGTACAAAATATCTAGTATCCTAGAATCCTCTTTTATAATTTCATTTGATTAAAAAAACAGGACAGCAAAATAACTTAGGTCACTAATAATGTATAAAAATAAAACTGATTAAACAGTTGCAAAGAGCAGCAACTTACAGTGTTACAGAACATCCATTGTGAAAGAACTTCTCTATCTACCCAACGTGATAACTATTGTGCTAAATCTATCTATGAACTGACAAAACTAATTGGTTTCTATAATTATAACAACCAAACTTCTAGTTGGGTTTATTATTGAAGGGCTTGGTCTGCACCAGGGAAATATGTATGACTGGAGGAGGAAGAAGTAGTTGTTTATTCAAACACCCAACTCAAAAAAATCATAAGGCAAACAAAAAAGAGGGAAATATGCTTTAATAAAAGGAACAAAATAAAGTAGCAGAAGCTGATCATAAAGAAATGGAGACATATAAGCTGCCTGACAAAGCACTTAAAATCATGTCATAAAAATAAAGCTAAAAGAGAATGCAACTATAATCACTAACCAAAATCAGGAAAATTATGCATGAACAAATGAAAATATCAACAACATAGTAGGAACTATAAAAAGAGCCATATGGAAATTATGGAGGTGAAAAATACAAAAACAGCTTAAAATTCACTAAGGGATTCAACAACAGACTAAATCAAACAGATGGAAAAATCAGTGAATTGAATATGGGTCATTTAAAGTCATTGAATCAGAGGAGCAAAAAGAAACAAATGAATGAGAAAAACGAAACAGAGCCTAAGAGACTTAAGACTACTATCACGCAGACCAGATCTAGATAACACTATGGGAGTTACTGAAGGAGATTAGAGAGAGAGGAAGTGGACGAGAGCTATTTGAAGAAACTAGTGGGCCCAAAGTTCTCAAGTCTGAGAAAATAAGTGGACATGAAAATTCAGGAAGCTCAACAAATTGAGAACAATTTACCCTCAATTTTTGTGTGCAAACTGCAGCGAAGGGACCATGGTTATTAGGTTCTCCTGTAGTTCTAGAAATTATCAAAAAAATATAGAAGATACATATCAATATTATCTAAATGTCCAAAGTTCCAAGCCTAACATTAACATGATGAAATAGTTTTACTTTTTCCAAGTTAATAATGAGAATATCTGAGGATCAGAGTAGTGAAAAGTAAGTTGGCCAAAGTCATGTACTTACTTGGAGAAGAAAGAGAGGACAAACCCAGGACTGTCCTGACTCCTTAGCAAAATACCCTTAGCACTATAAAATTGCATAGCTAACATTTATTGAGTGTATACTATATGCCCAGCATTAAGCTCTTTATTTCTTTCAGTTCTTTTAAAAAATATCTTTAGTTGTCAATGGATGTTTTTATTTTGTTTATTTATTTATATGCAGTGCTGAGGATTGAACCCAGGGCCTCACCCATGCCAGGCAAGCGCTCTAACCACTGAGCCAAAACTCCAGCCCCCTTTTAAGTTCTTAAAACAAACTTTCAAGGTAGATTGGTACAGATATTCATACTTTACTGACAAGCAAATCACTGTTATTAAGGAATGATATTTGCCATCAAAATAAAGGTCAGCCTTGATAACACAGCAAGATCCTGTCTTGAAACTAAAAGAGAAGGAGAAGTTGAGGGAGAAATAGGAGGAAAAGGAGGAACAGGAGGAGGAGAAGGAGGAGGAATCAAAGGTACTGCAGGAAGAGTCTTACTTCCTAGAACAATTGGTTTGTGATGACTTTATCATCATTGTAAATCATTAACTTCTTTTCTCTTTAAGTTAATTGCATTTCTCTGACTCCTCTACTTCCAATTGCATATTCTTTAAAAGCAATACTGCAAAGAACAATCATAGCCCGGCCAGATTGAAGATTGTGATTTTGACTGAGTGATCTATTTACCAAGGCATTCATCAAACATTTCTCGACCTCATATTATATTTGTGCAAGGTGACTTCACATATATCTCATGGAACTTGTGACCCATTGTTCCAGGGTGTTTGCTGCTTTGCTGTTTCACAGATTTGAATCATGTGCCACAGGGACTGTGTCTAAGCACTGGGCTGGTTGAATACTATAGTTTTAGCTAAGTGTAGATTCTGATGCTGTTATAAGTAATAATCCAGAGAGATTCTGTATACTATTTACCCAGGTTTATTTTATTACTATCAACTTGCAAATCTAGGTATAATACCACAACCAGGCTATTGACATTGAAGCAATCCACAGACCTTGTTCAGATTTCCCTAGTTATTTGTATATTAGTACTGCACAATATTAGTTTTATTTAATGTACATTTAGTACTGTGTACTTTGTGTGTGTGAATGTGTATGAATTTGGTACTGTGTGACATCATCTTACATGTAGGTTCATGTATCCATTACACACTGTGAATATATAGAACAGTTCCATCAACAGAGGCTCCAGTATGTTGTCTTTTTGTGAGGGAGGTATCAGGGATTGAACTCAGGGCACTCAACCACTGAGCCACATCCCTGGCCCTATTTTGTAGTTTATTTAGAGACAGGGTCTCTGTGAGTTGCTTAGTACCTCCCTTTTGCTGAGGCTGGCTTTGAACTCGCAATCCTCCTGCCTCAGCCTCCGAGATTCTGGGATTACAATTGTATGCCACTGCACCAAATAACCATGTTCAATTTCTACCTCCCCACCTCAACCCGGGCAGTTACTTATCCTCCATTTCTACAGTTTTGTAATTTTAGGAATTTTGTATACTTGCAGTAACAGATTATGCAACCTTTCACTCATCAAAATATTCAAGAGTTTTATTTAAGTATGTGTATCAATATTTCATTTCTTTATATTGCTGAATGGAATTATATTGTATGGATATAACACCATTTGTTTAACAATTTAGCCAGCTTTAATTCCATGATTTGGCACCATAATTACTGCCTTGTGAATTTCTTTTGCTTATCTCCCCCTTTATCAAATGCACCTAACAAGACTGAAGCCCTTTGTGAATTCAAATGTCCTCATGCTCCCTACTTACACCTGAGCTGCTGAATACTGCTTTTAATGAAATTGTGCAGTGGTCTAGATGGCTCTTATTTAAAATTTATTACCATAATGCTCCAATGGGAACTCAACACTCCTTCACAGTCTCACATCACCTTCTAAGTAAATACACATTACCACTCCTGGACAGGTAATTTCAAATCTCATCCTCTACCCTCAAATGTCTAAAACCCTCCTCACCTTTAGAGGCAATACCTTCACATATTCTTGAGACAATAATACAACAAAACCAGAATACATAATTTTCTCACTGCCAAATCTAACACCTCACCTGCATGAGTGATTATATATTTTCACCTTTTGGTTTGTAAAAAAATATCTTTAGTTGTAGATGGACACAATGCCTTTAATTAATTAATTAATTAATTAATTTGTGGTGCTGAGGATCAAACCCAGTGCCTCACACATACTAGGCAAGGTGCTCTAGCACTGAGCCACAACCTCAAACCCACCTTTCTGTTTTGAAGAAGAGTCCCTCTTGCTGCCTGTGACCATCCCCTATCCCTCGTGCTTTGTATTCCATCACATGTTCTTAGTAGTATTCCATTGACTGCATATTTTGTTTATCCAGATGATACTTGGATAATTTCCAGTTTGGAGCCATCATGAATAAAACTGCTGTGAACACTAACATACAGGTGTTTTTGTAGATACCTGAGAACTGTATAGTTGTGTATGATAAATGTTTCACAATTTAAGATACTGCCATACTGTTTTCTAAAGTGATTGCACCATTGCTTTCCCACCAGCAATGCATCGATGTATGAATCTTCAACATTTCATCTTGTCAGTCTTTATAATTAGAATCTTCTGGGTATGTGGGGGTATGTCATTATGGTTTCCATTTGCCTTTCTCTGATGACTGAAGATGTTGGATGTCTATTCACGCACTTATTGACCATGATTTCATTTCTTTTGTTCAAATGTCATGCCTATTTATTGAAATGAATTTTTATATTAGAATAGCTTTAGATTCACAGAAAAGTTGTCAAGAAAGTACAGTGTTCTCATATACATGTGATTCCACCACTTTTTAATATGTTATATTTTATCCTGTATTTGTCACATTAGTAAATATTGAAACATTAACATAAACTAAAACCAATATTTTGTTTGAATTTACTAGTTTTTCTCTAATGTCAGTTTCTCTTCTAGGACCCCCTCTCACATACCATACTGTATTCAATTTATTGTATTTCCTCAGGGTACTTTGGACTATGGCACTTTCTCAGACCTTCCATGAGTTTGATGGCCATGACAACTTTGAAGAGGACTCATCTCGGTTTTTCTGATATTTCTTCATGGTTAGCTTAAGGTTATGGATTTTTGAGAGGAAAACCACAGAGAGGAAGTGTCACTCTCAACTCATATCAAGGATACCTATTAACATGATTGTAAGTGATAATGCTAACTTTGATATCTGGCTGAGATAGTGTTTGCCAGTGTCTCCTCTTTAGTTACTTTCTGGCCCCTGCCCATCTTATCACAGGAGCACTGTTAAGATGGTAGTAATGTGAGGTAGGGAGGAGGGAGGTATTCTAAAGTGTTATGATTAGGTCTCAGTGGGATTGTACCCCACCCCAGACTGTGACCTTCACAAGTCTTTCTCAGCTTTGTCTCCCTTCTATTTTTTTTATTGATGCATTAAATTAATTATAATAGTGGGATTCATTGAAAAATATTTTTCATGAACATAATACTAATTGGTCAATTTCATTCCTCAATACCTCAGCTTTTTAGCTTTTTTTAATCTCTTAAGTGAGACAGAAAAATTAGTGAGGACTGGATATGGGTATTTATTTTCCCTCACAGAGATCAGTTATTTCCCTTGAGGGCAGGTGGACAATAGAAAGCTCTGGTGATATTCAAAATGATTACTTTCCCCTGGGCATATTTCAAAATGGTTATTTTTCTTGTATCACTGCTAGGAGCACTAGAGGATCTCTAGTCCTCCCATGTAAAACTGGAAAGAATGCTGAGGTGGAAACTCATCAAAAGTATGGAAATCCCTCTGGTACTGGGCCCTGGAGAGTTTTAACACACAAACTAGTCCACTCTCAGCTTCCATAGCTGATCAATTATGGTTGAAGTTTTCTTATGCATTCCTGGCTCCAGTGGCTTCTGTTCTTCAGATTGTTGGTATTGGTGTGTCCTGTGACCTGTTAGCTGATGGGTCTAAAAGAGGTATGAGTTTTAAGTTTTATTAGGAGGGTAGTAGAGATGTCCTTCGCAGTTCTTCACATATCAGAGTGAGGAAGGTTGAATTATTTTCCAGCTTATTGAAGTGTACTTGAAGACAATTGACTTTCAAAGTTTTATAGTTGGATTAAGATCCACTATTTTGTAATATTTTTATGTTTCTTTCATTTGTTTTTTGTTTTGATTTCCTTTTTGTTCTACATTTTCTGGTTTTAATGAGGCATTTTATATGATTCCATTGTGTCTTCTCACTTATCATATTATTTATACTTCTTTTTTTAAGATTTTAGTGGTTGCACTTGGGCTTACAATATAAATTTTTAAATAACTGAAGTCTTCCTTACAATAACACTGAAATACTTTGTAGTGCTAATTCTTATAATAGAGTGCTATGAGTTTATTCCCCTTGGGTCACCTGTGACATTGCTGTTATTAATTTCACTTTTTCATATGATATAAGTCTTCCAAATACTTTTACTATTATTGTTTTAAACAGTTAATAAAGATGAGAAATTAAATAATTATTTACTTTTACTGCTTTTCAGACACTGTGTTTCTTTTTAGATACAAATTTTGAATGTATTGTATTATTTCTGACTGAGGGACTTCCCACAAACATTTTTTGCAGGGCTGGGAACAGTGGTGCATGCCTGTAATCCCAGCAGTTTGGGAGGCTGAGGCAGGAGGATTTCAAATTCAAAGTCAGCCTCAGCAATTTAGTGAGACCCTAAGCAACTTGGTGAGACCCTATCTCAAAATAAATAGGGCTGAGGATGTGTGTGGTCTAGTGGGTTCATTCCCTGGTACCAAAAAAAAAAAAAATTCTGGCAGATGCTAAACTCCAAATTTACCTTTTAAATATCAGCATTAACAAGATTTAATTCAACTTTTTCTTGTAGACATTTTCTATAGTTTGAATTTTTGTGTAATTCATCCCCAATTCATGTTGAAACTTAATCTTCATTGCAAAAGTTTAAAAAGATGTAACTTTTGGGAGATGAGTAGGTCATGAAGACTCTGCACTCAGGAATGAATCAGTGCTCTTGTAAAAGAGCTGTAGGAAGTTAGCTAGGGCACTTTTGCCCTTCTATCTCTTCTGCCACGTGAGGACACAGTGTTCATCTTGCCTGGAGGATATAGCAACAAGACACCACCATGGAAGCCCTCATCAGACACAGCACCTGTGGGTGACCTGATCTTGGACTTTAGCATGTACAACTGTATGAAATAAATATATTTTCTTTTCTTTATAAATCACCCAGTATCAAGTATTTGTTTATAGTGGCATTAATAGACTAAGAAAACATTGTTTCTGACAAAGGTCAGGTATTATTCTTTTTTTTTTTTCTTATTATTTATTTTCTTTATTATTGTACACAAATGGGATACATGTAGTTTCTCTATTTGTACATGGCGTAAAGGCATACCATTTGTGTAATCATAAATTTACATAGGGTAATGTTGTTTGATTCATTCTGTTATTTTTTTCCCTTCCCCCCACCCCTCCCACCCCTCCCACCCCTCTTTTCCCTCTATACAGTCCTTCTTTCCTCCATTCTTGCCCCCCTCCCTAAACCTAACTCTAACCCTAACACTAACTCTTCCCACCCCCCATTATGTGTCCTCATCCACTTATTACCAATATCATTCTTCCTTTGGTTTTTTGAGATTGGCTTATCTCACTTAGCATGATATTCTCCAGTTTCATCCATTTGACTGCAAATGCCATAATTTTATCATTCTTTATGGCAGAGTAATATTCCATTGTATATATATACCACAGTTTCTTTATCCATTCATCAACTGAAGGACATCTAGGTTGGTTCCACAATCTGGCTATTGTGAACTGAGCAGCTATGAACATTGATGTGGCTGTATCTCTGTAATATGCTGATTTAAATCCTTTGGGTATAGGCCAAGGAGTGGGATACCTGGGTCAAATGGTGGTT
This sequence comes from Sciurus carolinensis, assembly GCF_902686445.1. Lineage (NCBI taxonomy): Eukaryota > Metazoa > Chordata > Mammalia > Rodentia > Sciuridae > Sciurus > Sciurus carolinensis. The sequence continues at coordinate 42,644,507 of NC_062232.1, forward strand.
CCATTCCAAGTTTTCTAAGGAGTCTCCATACTGCTTTCCAGAGTGGCTGCACTAATTTGCAGCCCCACCAGCAATGTATGAGTGTACCTTTCTCCCCACATCCTCTCCAACACCTGTTGTTGCTTGTATTCTTGATAATCGCCATTCTAATTGGGGTGAGATGGAATCTTAGGGTGGTTTTGATTTGCATTTCTCTTATTACTAGAGATGTTGAACATTTTTCCATATGTTTGTGATTGCTTGTAGATCTTCTTCTGTGAAGTGTCTATTCGTTTCCTTAGCCCATTTGTCGATTGGATTACTTGCATTCTTGGTGTAGAGTTTTTTGAGTTCTTTATAGATTCTGGAGATTAGCGCTCTATCTGAAGTATGATTGGCAAAGATTTTCTCCCACTCTGTAGGCTCTTTCTTCTCATTGCTGATAGTTTCCTTTGCTGAGAGAAAGCTTTTTAGTTTGAATCTATCCCAGTTATTGATTCTTGCTTTTCTTTCTTGTGCTATTGGAGTCCTGTTGAGGAAGTCTGGTCCTAAGCCGACATGTTGAAGCTCTGGACCTAATTTTTCCTTCAATAAGATGCTAGGTCTCTGGTCTGATTCCGAGATCCTTAATCCATTTTGAGTTTAGTTTCGTGCATGGTGAGAGATATGGGTTTAGTTTCATTCTGTTGCATATGGATTTCCAATTCTCCCAGCACCATTTGTTGAAGAGGCTATCTTTTCTCCATTGCATATTTTTGGCTCCTTTGTCTAGTATGAGAAAATTGTATTTATTTGGGTTTGTGTCCGTGTCCTCTATTCTGTACCATTGATCCACCTTTCTATTTTGGTACCAATACCATGGCGTTTTTGTTACTATTGCTTTGTAGTAGAGTTGAAGATCTGGTATTGCGATACCCCGCTTCACTCTTTCTGCCAAGGATTGCTTTAGCTATTCTGGGTTTTTTTATTCTTCCAGATGAATTTCATAAGTGCTTGCTCTATTTCTGTAAGGTACATCATTGGGATTTTAATTGGAATTGCATTGAATCTGTATAGCACTTTTGGTAGTATGGCCATTTTGACAATATTAATTCTTCCTATCCAAGAACATGGGAGATCTTTCCATCTTCTGAGGTTTTCTTTAATTTCTTTCTTTAGTGTTCTGTAGTTCTCATTGTAGAGGTCTTTCACCTCTTTTGTGAGATTGATTCCCAAGTATTTTATTTTCTTCGAAGCTATTGTGAATGGGGTAGTTTCCTAATTTCTCTTCTGAAGATTCATCACTTATATAGAAATGCCTTAGATTTATGTGCATTGATCTTATATCCCGCTATTTTACTGAATTCACTTATGAGATCTAACAGTTTTCTGGTGGAATTTCCTGGTTCCTCTAAGTATACAATCATATCATTAGCAAATAGGGATAGTTTGAGTTCTTCTTTTCCTATTCGTATCCCTTTAATTTCTTTGGTCTGTCTAATTGCTCTGGCTAGAGTTTCAAGGACGATATTGAATGGAAGTGGTGAAAGAGGGCATCCTGCCTTGTTCCAGTTTTTAGAGGGAATGCTTTCAGTTTTCACCATTTAGAATAATATTAGCCATGGGCTTAGCGTAGATGGCCTTTATAATGTTAAGGAATGTTCCCACTACCTCAATTTTTTCTAGTGTTTTGAGCATGGAGGGATGCTGTATTTTATCGAATGCTTTTTCTGCATCTATTGAAATAATCATGTGATTCTTAACTTTAAGTCTGTTGATATGGTGAATGACATTATTGATTTCCTGATGTTGAACCAACCTTGCATCCCTGGGATGAAACCCACTTGATCATGGTGCACTATCTTTTTAATATGGTTTTGTATGCGATTTGCTAAAATTTTGTTGAGAATTTTTGCGTCAATGTTCATTAAAGATATTGGTCTGAAATTTTCTTTCCTCGATGTGTCTCTGTCTGGTTTAGGTATCAGGGTAATATTGGCTTCATAGAATGAGTTTGGGAGGGTTCCCTCCTCTTCTATTTTATGGAATACTTTGAGAAGTATTGGAATGAGCTCTTCTTTAAAAGTTTTGTAGAACTCGGCTGAGAAACCATCTGGTCCTGGACTTTTCTTTGTTGGTAGGCTTTGATGACTTCTTCTATTTCATTACTTGAAATTGGTCTATTTAAATTGTGTATGTCCTCCTCGTTCAGTTTAGGCAATTCATATGTCTCTAGAAACCTGTTGATGTCTTCGAAATTTTCTATTTTGTTGGAGTATAGATTTTCAAAATAGCTTCTAATTATGTTTTGTATTTCAGTCGTGTCTGTTGTGATATTTCCTTGTTCATTCCGAATTTTAGTGATTTGGGTTTTCTCTCGTCTTCTCTTTGTTAGTGTGGCTAAAGGTTTATCAATTTTGTTTATTTTTTCGAAGAACCAACTATTTATTTTGTCAATTTTTTTGTATTGTTTCTTTTGTTTCAATTTCGTTGATTTCAGCTCTGAGTTTAACTATTTCCTGTCTTCTACTACTTTGGTGTTGGTCTGTTCTTCTTTTTCTAGGGCTTTGAGCTGTAGTGTTAGGTCATTTATTTTTTGAGTTTTACTTCTTTTATTAAATGCGCTCCATGAAATAAATCTTCCTCTAAGTACTGCTTTCACAGTGTCCCAGAGATTTTGATATGATGTTTCTTTGTTCTCGTTTACCTCTAAGAATTTTTTAATTTCCTTCCTAATATCTTTTGTTATCCATTCATCATATAATAGCATATTGTTTAATCTCCAGGTGTTGGAGTAGTTTCTGATTTTTACTCTTTCATTTATTTCTAACTTCAATCCATTATGATCTGATAGAATACAAGGTAGTGTCTCTATCTTCTTGTATTTGCTGACATTAGCTTTGTGGCATAATATATGGTCTATTTAGAGAAGGATCCATGTGCTGCTGAGAAGAAAGTGTATTCGCTCTTGGTTGGATGGTATATTCTATAAATGTCTGTTAAGTCTAAATTATTGATTGTGTTATTGAGATCTATGGTTTCTTTGTTCAATTTTTGTTTGGAAGATCTGTCCAGTGGTGAGAGAGGCGTGTTAAAATCACCTAGTGTTATTGTGTTATGGTCTATTTGGTTTCTAAAATTGAGAAGAATTTGTTTAACATACATGGATGAGCCACTGTTTGGGGCATAGATGTTTATGATTGTTATATCTTGCTGATTTATGCTTCCCTTAAGCAGTATGAAATGTCCTTCCTTATCCCTTCTGACTAACATTGGCTTGAAGTCCACATTATCTGAAATGAGGATGGATACTCCAGCTTTTTTGCTGAGTCCATGTGCATGGTATGTTTTTCCCCATCCTTTCACCTTTAGTCTATAGGTATCTCTTTCTATGAGGTGAGTCTCTTGCAGGCAACATATTGTTGGATCTTTCTTTTTAATACAATCTGCCAGTCTATGTCTTTTGATTGATGAATTCAGGCCATTAACATTCAGGGTTATTATTGAGATATGATTTGTATTCCCAGTCATTTGGTTCATATTTAAAATTTTTGACACATCTTGGTTCCTCCTTTATTTGACAGTTCCTTTAGGATAATTCCTCCCTTTGCTGATTTGCTTCTTTGTTTTTTATCTCTTCCTCATGAAATATTTTGCTGAGAATGTTCTGTAATGCTGGCTTTCTTTTTGTAAATTCTTTTAGCTTTTGTTTATCATGGAAAGATTTTATTTCATCGTCTAATTTGAAGGTAAGCTTTGCTGGGTATAAGATTCTTGGTTGGCATCCATTTTCTTTCAGAGCTTGAAAAATGTTGTTCCAGGCCCTTCTAGCTTTTAGGGTCTGGATTGAAAAATCTGCTGACATCCGTATTGGCTTCCCCCTGAATGTAATTTGGTTCTTTTCTCTCACAGCCTTTCAAATTCTGTCTTTGTTTTGTATGTTAGGTATTTTCATTATAATGTGCCTTGGTGTGGGTCTGTTGTAATTTTGTGTATTTGGAGTCCTATAAGCCTCTTGTACTTGGTTTTCCATTTCATTCTTCAGATTTGGGAAATTTTCTGATATTATTTCATTGAATATATTGTTCATTCCTTTGGTTTGTTTCTCTAAGCCTTCCTCAATCCCAATAATTCTCAAATTTGGCCTTTTCATGATATCCCATAGTTCTTGCAGATTCTGTTCATGATTTCTTACCATCTTCTCTGTTTGTTCAACTTTGTTTTCGAGGTTAAATATTTTGTCTTCAATATCTAAAGTTCTGTCTTCCAGGTGTTCTATCCTATTGGTTATGCTTTCTATGGAGTTCTTAATTTGGTTTATTGTTTCCTTCATTTCAAGGATTTCTGTTTGGTTTTTTTTCAATATCTCTAACTCTTTATTGAAATGATCTTTTGCTTCCTGAATTTGCTCTGTTAACTGTCGATTGGTGCGTTCATTCAATGCCTGCATTTGCTCTTTCATCTCATCATTCAATGCCTGCATTGCTCTTTCATCTCATCGTTTGCTTCCCTGATCATTTTAATTATGTACATTCTGAACTCCCTTTCTGTCATTTCTTCTGCCATGCTGTCGTTGGATTCTATTGATGTAACATCTAGATTTGTTTGGGGCATTTTCTTCCCTTGTTTTCTCATATTGTTCAGGAATCAGTGGGTCATTAAGATATTGCAGATTTCCTCTATCAACTTATAATGTCCCTGAAGATTGCTAGTATATCCCCTCTTATCCTTCAGTAGCCTGAAGTCTTGGAGGAAGTTGATAATGCGGAGCTCCACGAAGAAGCTTCCTCTCTAGGGTGGTGACCCTCAGGTGGCGTATATTCCCTGCTAGTGGTCAGAGGTGTCTCCACTTCTTGACCAATGGTCATCCAACAGGGAACTAGGCTGCGGGCTGAGGCAAGGCCTGTTTGTGCCTGTGTCTCTGGTTTTACCGTCCCTGTGGGAAAACCTCTCCGGTAGGGAAGACTCACTCGGTGGGAACGTCTCGCTGGTCAGTTGCCCTCCTAGAGGTTCCCCTCAATCTACAACTACCGCCTGGGCTGGGCTGTCCTCCTCTGCAACGTTCCCAGGGGCCGGGACCTACCTCCGCAGCCTCACCCTCCGCAGGCGAGTCTCCTTAGGCTGCCTCTCCCAGAGAATCTGCCCGCAGTCCTGGAAACTTCGCTCCGCCCCTAGGCATGTCTCTGTGCGGCTCTTCCAGCAAGAAGCCACCTAGCTCCTGGGACCCTGCTCTGCACCAATTGCCTGGCTATGCAGCCCCTCCTCTGAGCCACCACCTGGAGCCCCGTACAATAGCTCCGAGACCCAGAGACCCGCCACACACCTCCTCCTCCGGACAGCCGCCCGGTTTCCGACGCAGTCACCAGGAGTCCAAACAACTCACTTTGGGTCTCCTCCTCCCGCCAACCACCCGTAGCCCTAGGCAGTCACTCCAAGCCCAAGTGACCCGCCCTGTTCCTCCTCCTCCTCCTTGGGGTAGCCCCCCGGGTGTTCAGGGGTGGTGGCTCCGAGACCAAGTGACCCACCGCGCTCCTCCTCCAGGCAGGCCACCGGTGTTCAGGAGCGGTCGCTTTGAGTGCAATCAACTCACCACTTGCCTCCTCCTCTGGCAACCACCTGTGGCTCTGATGCAGTCACTCCTAGACCAAGCGACCCGCCGCGCTTCTCCTCTTCCTCCGGGCAACCCCCCAGTGTTCAGAAGCGGTCGTTCTGGGTCTAAACAGCTCGCCACGCAGCTCCTCCTCAGGCAGCTGCCAGAACCCCCAGCGGCTGCTCGAGTCCAAGCGCTGTGCTGAGCCGCCTCCTCTACGATGATCCCAGTTGTCCGTGTTAACCGCTCCCGCGGGGGGAGGGGCATCTCGCCGAGCAACTCTACTTCACAAATTCCCTGCGTTCCGGGGCTACCACCCCATCCGGGACGCCTCCCCAACAGGAGAGACTCACCGGTGGCTTTGAGTTGGTCCCAAGTCTCTCACTATCTCCTCTTTTGAATCTTGCGTCCTGGAGCAACGTGAAATGCAGCCGCCCTCTAGGCCGCCATCTTGAAACTCCAGGTATTATTCTTATTGGTCCTCCCTAGATAATGTGTTTGTTAAACTTTGGCTTCCTTCAATAGTTTCATTTTATCTTTGGTTTTCTGCTTTTTAAATATGAGAGGTCTAGGTGAGAGAGAAAGAGAAAGCGAGCGAGAGAGAGAGAGAGAGAGAGAGAGAGAGAATAAAGAGAGGGCCTTAAAATATATTTAAGCCCTTAAAAAGTAGGCAATATGCAGGAGCAGAAAAATGGAAATTATAAGGGAGAATCAAAAATAAATGTTCCAAATAAAAATTCAACAATGGAAATGAAAAAATGCTTTTATCAAGTTCATAAGTTGAATCCACAGTCAAGAACAGAGCTTCTTGAATGGACGTCTTCAGGAGATTCTAACCTGCTAGGTTTTCAGAGACAAACTGACCTGGGGGAACAGAAATACCCAACTCTACCCCACTCTACTCCAGCCATTCTGTCTTACTTCAGGAGGCTGAAAATACTGATAAACACTTGTGAAGTTCATGTTCCAGAAGACTAACCTTACTAAAAGACAGACCAAATCATATGCCTATTGAATGCTTCTCCCCTCCCCCATCTTACCACCACATTATTGAAGGCTTATTTATAGAAGTTTCTTTTATCTGTTACATCATATTTTGTTATCAAGAAAAAAATCATAAGGCATACCAAAAGTTCAAAAAATAATTTGAAGATATTGATCAAGCATCAGAAACAGATTGGGATTACCAAACTGGGTAAAACAACTATGATTAATATACTAACAATTGTAAAGGATCAATTAGACAGTGTTCAAGAACGGATGAACTTACATTAACAGAGAGATGGAAATTCTGAGAAAGAACCTAAAAGAAATGTTATAAACACTATAACAGAAATGAAGAATGCATCTGATGGACTCATTAGTAGACAAGATGCAGCTGAGGGTAGAATCACTGAGCTTGAGAATATATCAATAAAAACTTTCAAAACTTAAAAGCAAAGAGATCAAAGACTAAAAACCAAAACAAAAAAAGGAATATCTAAGAACTGTGGGATAATTACACATTGTGTAATATATGCATGATGGGAATAAAAGAAGGAGAAGACCAAGAGAAAGGGACAGATGAAATATTTGAAATAATTATGATGGCGAATTTCCTGAAATTAATGCCAGATGCCAAACCATAGATCCAGGAAGCTCAGAGAACACAAAGCAGGATGAATGCCAAAAAAGTACACCTAAGCATATCATTGTCAAACTAGAAAAATGCAGATGAAGAAAAAATCCTGAAATAAGTCAAAGATTTTTAAACACCTTACCTAAAGAGAAATAAAGAAAAATTATATTCCACTTCTCCTTGGAAAACTATACAAGCAAGAAAAGAGTGGAGTAAAATATTTAAAGTGTTAAGGGGAAGAAACTCACCAACATAGAATTCAATGCCCTGCAAACTTATCCCTCAACCATGAGGGACAAATGAAGACTTTCTTAAATAAATAAAAATTCTGGAATTTACTGCCAGTAGAACTGCCTTAAAAGCAATGTTAAAATAATTTCTTTAGGGAGAAGCCAAGTATATAGACTAGAAACTCATATCTACATAAAGAAGTGAAGATCAGCAACAAATAGGTAGAGTTAAAATAAAACTTTTATTTTGGGCTTGGTTTGTGGCTCAGTGGTAGAGTGCTCCACTAGCATGTGCAAGGCACTGGGTTAGACACTTAGCATCACGTAAAAATAAATAAGTAAAAGTGATTATGTCCATTTACAACTAAAAATATTTTAAAAAGCTTTTATTTTTCTTATTCCTAATTGATCTAACATATAACAGCTTGTTAAAACTTATAGCAACAATGTATTAGATTATACATGTTTATGTACATATCATATATATGCTCATATATATGCTTATGTATGCAGATATACAAGTAAAATGAATGGTATTATTGATACAAGAAATGGGAGAGAAAATTAGGAATATTTTGTTATTATAAGGTATTCATTGTACCCATGGAAAGGGGACATGAATTAGTTGTAAATGCATTTTACAAAATCTAGGCCAATCACTTATTTCCTTACCATACAGCAAATAAGCATATCCAAAATAATGAAAGCAGGTATTTTAAAACACCAAGTCTGTACACCTCTGTTCATAGCAATGCTGGTCACAATGGCTGAATTATGGAATCAATGCAAACTCCCATCACCTGATGAATATATAAACAAAATATGGTATATTTATACAATGGAATATTATTTGACCATAAAAAAGAATATAGGTTTTCTTTCATATATGGAATCTAGAGAAAAAGTAGAAGATGACATTAAGTTAAAAGGAAGACTATTGGAGTACAGGAAAGGAATGAGGGGGCTGAATGAGGGTAAAGGGGAGTAATGGGGGTGGAAATGATCAAAGTATATTATATGCATGTATAAATATGCCACGATGAAACCCATTATGCTTAATTAATATACACTAATAAGAATAAAACTTAAAACAGCAGTTCTTAAACACAGGTAGACAAAGTTCCAGCATGAGGTAAAAATAAATAAAGAATTATAGTCCTAATGTATGATGTAGCATAGGCAAACCTCAAAAGCACATGCCAAATCAAAAAAGGCAGGCACAAATGTCATATATTGTATAATTTCATTTGAAAGAAATGTCCAAAGTCGATAAATCCATAGAGACAGAGAGCAGATTAGTGGTTGCCAGGGACTAGGGGAGCAGGAAGGGGACAAAGGAGAGTGATTGTTTAGTAGGTACAGGGTTTCCTTTTGGAGTTACGAAAATGTTTTGGAAGTAGAGCAAGGTGCTGGTTGCACAAAATTATGAATATGCTAAATGCCTCTGAATTGTATACTTTCAAAAGATTAATTGTATATTATGTGCATTTTTCAATAAAATTTTGATGAAAAATAATGTATTATAAGCAACATGTGAAAAACCTAATTGCTGATTCTGCTACTACCAGATCTGAAGTTCTCATAGTCTTTTACGCTCCAGTTAATTGCAAATTCATCCTTCCGTTTGCTCAGGCCAAAAATATTGCAGTCATCCTTGACTCTCACACTCCACATCTAATCCATAAGCAAATATTGAGGGAATTTCATTTCTAAATACCTTCAGAAGGTGACAATGTCTCACCATTGCCACTGTTAATGTTGTCGTCCAAACTGCTATAATCCTTTTGCTAGATTTTCACAATAGCCTCCTAACTGGCTTCAATCTTTCCATCTCTTCAGTCTTCAGTAGAGCAGCCATAATGATCCCATTAAAACACGTTACAGAGTATAACTTCTATTTGAATAATTTCCACATATTCAGTCATTTTCCACATTTTTCAGAGTAAAAGTCAATGTATTTATAGTAACCTGCAAGGCTCTACATGAACTGAAATACCCCCAAATATCTGGTCTCATCTCTTCCTTTCCCTTCATTCACATGGCCTCATCCATACCACCTACCTTGCTGCTGGTAGAACTACAGATAGACTTTATCTTCATAGAAATTGCAGTTGGTTTCCCTTTAACTAAAATATCCACCACAACCACCACCATCATTGCCACCACCCTCTGTTATTCAAATGACTTTCTACTTTATCTCATCAGTGATTTGCTCAAATATCACTTACATTGCCAGGCCATCTCTCACAACTGTGTCTAACATTGTAACACCCAGAACTTTCCCAGTCTGCTTCCATGCCTTAGTATATATCACTGTGAAAATATTATGCATTTTATTTGTTTATATTTTTGTCGATCTTCTTCAAGCTCTACAAAGCCAGGTACGTTTACTTATGTCATTCACTACTATATTCTCAGTCTCTAAAACAGTGCTTGATATACTATAGAAGGTCAGTAAACACTTGTTGAATGGGACTGGATAAATGATATTGTATGTACAATCTCCTAATGGTCATCTCTGCACAATATGGTCTTCTAATTCCTTATTTGCTGCAGGATCTCCTTGCAGGAAGCTCATCTGCCAATTCCTTGCTAAGTTTTATTCTCTCAACTGGGGAACAGTTGTGTTTTCACCTATCCTAGGAAGGACAAGGACGTCACCCCACAGAATCTCAATAGCATTTATAATTATATGGTGAACACCTCCAAACAAAAGGGGTTTTGAGTAGGACTTTTGCCTTACCATAAAAGACTCAGGGAGACCCATAGAATCGAGTCCAGTGATTTAGAGGGAAAATATAATGAGGAGCACAATCAGAGGAGAATATATGCTAGCAGGTAGATATCATCCATTGTGTGTGTGTGTGTGTGTGTGTGTGTGTGTGTGTGTGTGTGTGTGTCTTGAGGAATAGGTGCAAAAGTAGATAAGAAATACAATCTGCATTTACAGATTAATAGCTGAAATCTGTAACATACAAATATATTCACAATGCCAAATTTCAGAGCAAAGACAGAATAAAGATAAGGGAACAAGTAGAAGGGTCATGTTTGGACAGAGAAGGGAGTGACTGAAGAGGCAGGAATGTGTTTAATTCAAGGTAAGTCTAATTAATTTGTGGTTTGGAATCAGCAGGAGACTTAGGTCATAGACTGAGATATCTATATATCTTGAAACTGAGGGGAAATCTAAATAAGTTCTCTTGTTTCACTTGCTTTTAGTTACTTGCTTTTTGTTGACTTTAAAAATCGCTAATTTTGAAGGTTGTGCAGCTGAGCAATATGTTATAGGTCTCCCACTAACTTCACTGAAGATAACACCTCTGCTGTGTGGGTTATGATGATAATAGTTGCCTAGGTTACTTTTCAAGGATTTGAAGGCAACTTTTGTGGAAAGAACTGACTCTTCATTTGGGTCTGAAAAAATGTCTGATGGGTGACCTTTTGGCATCAGGAGGCTGAAAACTCTATCCTCAAATCATACTAATGCTGCCATTTTTCAATCGTATCTTCCATAAAGAGTCATGAAGTTTTATTCTCATGTACAGACCACTGATTATTTCACCTTCAATCACTTTCCCCATCTCATAAATCACTCTGCTTCTCACACCTTATCGCTGGGGAGGTGGATTTGAGCCTTGGGGTTTTCTCTTTTTTGCAAAACTTGTTGTCTCAGTGATTGGCATACCGTGTGGCAGGAAAACAGGGCTGGTTTTGGTCAAAAACTTACCCCTTAAACTAAAATAAATAGATGCAACTGGTTTAACTGATCACTCTCTTTCAGATTTGGGATTTTCCAGTTCAGAATCTATTTCCCTCCAGTTACCCCAAAACATCAAAGATTCACGGATTTCAGAGATGCCCTTTCCCAATTATAAAAAACTAGCTACATCTTCTTTCAAATAAAACTGGTAAGCAGAGTTAGGTCTAAATAAATTATAACCATGATTTAAAGTGTAATGAAAATGTAACATAATTATTGAAATAAAAACTATGTGATGGTTTTTAAATAAGGACTCTCATGGCCTCACACATAGTCTTTCTGTGATCTGGGTCCAAATTAACTCCCAGTCTCATAGAATTCTTCTTCCCCACACCCACTACATATACTTCTATTCCAGTCAGATTGAGTCACTGTGCTAATCTGCTTAGAAAAAAATGATTGAGTGTGCACACATGTGAAAATACACCATAACTCTTGTGATGAACATTTCTATTGGGAGTTAGAATTATGCCTCTTTAAGTTAGTTTCTATTCTAGTTTGTATCTTAAATTTCACTTATTATGTTTTTGCCATGACTCAGATAAAGTTTCATTTTTCCTGTTAGTCTGTTGCAGTTCTTCTTGACCAATCATCACAAGAACATAAAGACAATAGGTGGTGTTTCTCCCTTGTTCTTGGCCTCTACTCACCAAGTTTCCTGGCTGAGCTGAGTGACCCATTGGACAAGATTGGAAAAAAATGCTTTTCAAAAGTGGATTACATTGTATATTTAACAGAATGAACCAAACATTACCCTATGTAAATTTATGATTACACAAATGGTATGCCTTTACTCCATGTACAAACAGAGAAAGAACATGTATCCCATTTGTTTTCAATAATAAAAAAAAGTGGATTACAGAAACTTTTTATAGTGGTAAGGCCCTTTTCTCTCCCCTTTGCCTACAGAAACTCAGGTAAGAAAACAGGAGTCTGTGATAAAGGGGACACTGAAATCAGGGAACAATAGAGCAGAGGAAGGGGATCAGGGAGAGTGTGGAGAGCAAAAGGGGAGGTAGTGGGGGATTAAATTGACCAAATTTTGTTTTGTGCAATATGAATATCACAATGAACCCCACTATTATGTATAATTATAATCCACCAGTAAAAAATAAAAAAAATATTTTAAAAGACAAAATTTAATATTAATAACTGTAAATTTGTCAATATATTGTAATGTATTTGTCAAAAGTAATTCTTGATGAATTCAAATACTGATAAAATAAAAAAATTTAATAATACCATGCTTGGTTACAGTATTATGTTGACAAAATCAATTCAGGAAAAATAGAAAGTGTGGATATATCAATAAGAGTGTGAGGAACTCTGCTAACCTGCTCCCCAGTGAAAATGGTGACAATTATTTTTTAAAAATCAAATATTTGAATCATCTCAAAATGTTTCTAAGACAAATGAATGAAGAGAAATCTATTCAAGAAAATCTATAAAATTCAGAAAGCAGGTTGTGAATCTCATGAAAATAGAAGTGAGAACAATGGAGTTGAGGAAAGAGGATGAAGAAGGAGGGAGAAGGAGTGGTAAAGGGGGGACAGCAGAATGAAATTAGTCCAACTACGTCATGTGCATGTATGAACATCTCACAATGAATTCCACTTTTAAGCATGACCTTAAGGTACCAATTAAAAAATAAATCAATAAAAAATAAAGCTGTGAGTCTGTGGTGTTTGAACCAAGACTGATCCCTACCTCCTCCTTTTCAGTTTATTAAGATGGTGACTCACCTCTGCCACTGCAGCCCAAAACAAATGGTTCCTCCTCCTTCCAGTTTACAGTTGGAAGTGTTTCTTCTCAGGAGAACTTCAGCATTCTCATCCTGCCCACAGATGCCTGTTGCTGAGGCTAACACTGCAGAAAATGCAATTGCAATATTCCAGCGACAACTTGAGGAGTGGGAATTTTCTTTTTCCACATAATTCCTACTTGTGGATGTGAGGCTCTACTTAGGGATCAGGTAGCCCCTCCCCCCATCCCCTGAGATGGTGGTTCATGAATGGCAAGAAAGCAAGCTGAGAGGATCCCAGGCTTTTGACTCCTTACCTCTTCATTAAGAACTCTAACATAAGCTGGGTACAGTGGCACATGCCTGTAATCCCAACAGCTCAGGAGGCTGAGGCAGGAGCATTACAAGTTCAAAGCCAGCCTCAGCTACTTAGGGAGGCCCTAAGCAACTTGATGAGATTCTCTCTAAAAAAAAAAAAAAACCCAAACCAAAAACCTAACAACAACAACAAAAAACCATGGGCTGAGGATGTACCTCAGTGGTAAAGTGCCCCTGGGTTCAATAACCAGTACCAAAAATTTTTTTAAAAATAATAAAAAGAGGGCTGGGGATATAGCTCGGTTGGTAGAGTGCTTGTCTCGCATGCACAAGGCCCTGGGTTCAATCCCCAGCACCACAAAATAAATAAATAAATAAATAAATAAATAAATAAAATAAAGAACTTCAACATAAAGAAAATAACTCAGCTCTTAGCTTGACAGGAGCACACACCTGTAATTCCCGTTCTTCAGGAAGCTGAGGCAGAAGGATTGCCAAGTGTGAAGCAAGCCTCAGCAACTGAGTGAGACTCTGTTTCAAAATAAAATTGGAAGGGCTAGAGATGTAGCTCATTGACGAAGTGTCCCTGAGTCCCTGGGTTCAATATTCCCAGCACAAAAATAGACAAACAACAAAAACCACCCAGTTCTTAGAGTGGAAGCTCTCAACAAGAAGCTTACATAGTTTCCATTGCCCAGTTCCAGAACCTGACTCAGAAATTGTGCCTAAGTAGAGAAACATGATAAAACAGGTAATTCCTAAACTCTTTTCAGAACTGACTTTATTTGCAGCAGAGTGTAGAGGTGGTTAAGCCTAAAGGTACTCTCAAGATCAGTGGAAATTTTGGTAAAAGGCAATTGGGAGGATAGTCATGGATCTAATATAGAAACAGTTCAAAGGCTACCTGGTTACTTGGAAAGAAGAAAAAAAGAACAAGAAAAGCTGGAGGAGCCCTTTTGGGGTCAGAACAGATATCAAGTACCGACCTCAGAAACTATTCCATTGAAAGAGGTTACAACTTGATAGGCTTTGTTTATAAAGACAATTCATGCCCTAGGGCATTACTGGAAACAATTTTGCAACATGCTGGCAATTAGATAAGTTTAAAAGTTGAGTTTGCTTAGAGAGAGAGAGAAGAGAGTCCTACCTGACTTACTATCATCCAATTATTATGGGCATAACTAAAGCTTTGCCTCTCCCTCCCGGAGGAACAAAATCAGAGGCTAAACACTGTACCCAAGGGAAATAGACTTCACTAAAATAATCCAGCCAGTTCCTTAATGTAGTGCAAAAGTTCTCAAATAATTTGGACATAAAGATACAGACACCAAGGCCAATTATAATGAAAAGTGGCAAAAGTCAAAGGCAAATAGAATTTAGAAAGCAACAAGAAAAAAATGATTCCTCAACTACAAGGAATTCTCCTTAATACTATTACCCAATTTCTGAGAGGAAAAATTGTAAGCCAGGAAAGAGAGAGATGATGTATTCAAAGTGCTGAAAGAAAAAAAAAACCTGCCAACCAAGTATGCTATGCCTGGAAATTCTATAAATATGCATGCATGGTGAAGACTATCCAGGACAAAAACTGAGGAAGTTCATTAACACGAGAAGTGCCTTACAAAAAGTGCAAACAGGAGATTTTCTAAGTTGAAATGAAAAGATGCTCAACAGCAGCAGAAAAGCACATGAAAGTATGAAACTCAAGTGGTAAAGGTAAATGTACAGATAATAGAGGATAATGTAATACTGAATTGGTGGTGTATACATCATTTTTAACCCTAGTATAAAAATAAAAGACAAAAGTATTAGCAATAACTATAGCAACAAAATTTGATTAAAAGATATATAATAAAAGAAGCAAATTCTGATATAAATAACAAAATTTGTGGGACAGAAATAAGAGTAAAATTGGTTAGTGGATACACAATGTGAAGTACAATGTGCAGAGTTTTTATTTGGGATTGAAGTTGAGTATTGATTGGTCCAAAACAGACTCTTGTATCAGAAGTTTTATGCAAGCCTCACGATAACGACAAAAATGTAACATACAGCAGATACAGAAAAGATAGTGAAAAGAATGTGAGCACATCATCATAAGATATCATCAAATCACAAAGAAGATGGGGGCGGGGATACCAAAAGAAATACAACATAAAAAACAATTTAAAAATGGCAACAATTAGTCAATTTGTAACACTAATCACTTTAAATGTAAGTGTAGTAAAACCATTAGTGAAAAATATAGAGTGAGGCAGAATAAGATGGCAGCTGAATAAGATCTTTTAGTGATCATCTTCCCACAGACAATAATTTGAAGAGCTGTTCCTGCACCAAACTGTGTTGGTAAGTGCTAAGGAAACCTGGTACTCCCCTAGTTCACATTGAACAAGACACTAATAATGATTTTGGGATAAACCTGGGCTTGGATTGCCCTCTAGTGCTGAAATAGTGGCAGCACACCAATAGCAGACTCGGGGCAAACCATGACTTAGTGTGCCTTCTACTGCTGAAATAATGGAAGTGATTACAGGGAATAAGCAACTTGCTTAGAATTTCTGAAAAGATAGGCAAAAACAAAGGCAGATTAGGAAGACTGGAATAAATACTTCATCTTTCAATGCCCAGAAAATATCACATATCAACAAGAATTGACAACTTTCAGGAAAAGATTATCTAACATAACAGAGAAAATAAAATGCTAGCAACTAAACAGATAGTAATCAGTATGGGAGAACTCTGAGAGAGGGAGTTTAAGGAAACTCCAATGAGCTTGAAGAAAACACAGAAAAACAATTCAATACTCTAAAGAGAAGCTTACCAGAGAAAATGTAAGCAGTTTTTAAAAAATCAAACAGAAATTCCCAAGTTGAAAATTGCACTACATGAAAGTAAAAAGGTGATAGAAGGCATCAACAACTGTATAGATCAAACAGAAGATAGAATTACTGAGTTTGAAGAAATTCTATATGAAAGTAAATAGTTGGAGGAGAAAAAGAATAAAGAATGAAGAAGAATAAAGAAAAATTACAGGAAATTTGGGCAGCATTAAAAGAACAAATGTTCAGGTTATTGGAGTTCAAAAGGGACTTGAGGATGACAAAGAGGACAGAAGCTTATTCAAAGAAATAATAGCAGAAATCTTTCCAAACCTAGACAAGGATACAAATTAGCAAAACACAGGAAAATCAAAAGTCACCAACTTAAATTAAAATAAGTCTTCCCCAAAATATGTATAATCAAGATCTCAAAAGTGAAAGAAAAAGAGAAAGATTCTCAAGGCTGCAAGAGAAGAGAAACAAATAATACACAAGGATGCTCAAAGTTCTGGGACAGTCTTCTCAGCAAAAACCTTAAAGGCCAAGAGAAAGCAGCATGAATTTTTCACTGGAAAAAAATGCTAACCAAGAGTATTGTATCCACCAAAATTTTATTTTAGAAACGAAGGAGATAAAAAGACATTCCCAGATGAACACAAGCTGAAATAATATATCCTTACAAGATCTTTCTTACAAGAAATGTTAAAGGGAGTTTTTCAAATGGGCACAAAGAGATTTTAATAAATAAAAAGAAAACATCAGAATGTATAACAATCGCTGGTTAGAGTAACCATATAGACTCATTCAAGATATTCTAATGTAAACATGAAATATAAACAACTCATATTTTAGGTGTAAAGACTATAAAACGAAACAATGAAATTAATAACTACAGTACTATGTTAAGAAACAGTCAATGTGGAAAGAAGTAAAATGGAATATTAAAGATTCAAAATGTTGGGAGGAATGGAGTGCCAGTGAAATTATTAGTATATTTTCTGTCTTTTTTGTTTCTGTTCTTATCATTACAATTGTATTAAGTTGCTATCACTTCAAAATAGTTTGTTATAATCGAGAGATGTTTTCGTAAAAGTTTTATGGTAACCACAAGGAAAAAATTACATTAAACAAACCAAAAATAACAAGCAAGGAATCAAAACACACTATTGGTGTAATTACTTGAGGAAGAGTGCAAGAGTGGGAGAAAAGAAGTTTCTACAACAAAAGTAGAAAATAGCTGAAGTAAGACCTGACTTATTGACAATTACCTTCAATGTAAATTACTTTGGATTAAATTCCCCAATTAAAAGACAAAGAGTGATTGAAGGGATAAAAGCAAACCCCAGTAATATGTTACTTATAAGAAACTCACTTAACCTCTGTGAACATGAATAGACTCAAAGTGAAGGAATGGAACAAGATATTTTGTACAAATGGAATCCAAAATAAAGCAGGAGTAGTCATACTTATACCATATAAAATATGCTTTAAATCAAAAGCAGTAAGAAGAGACATGGAAAATCATTATATAATAAGAAAGGAGTCTACTCAGCAAGAGGAAATAAAAATTCTAAATAAATAAGAATCTAGTGTTGGGGAAAACCAAACATATACAACAAATATTAATAGACCTAAAGAGATAAATAGACTTTAACATCCCAATTTCAGCAAGGGACAGATCATCCAGTCATAAAAGCACCAAAGAAACAGTAGAGTTAAATTGCACCCTAGACCAGATGGGCCTAAAAGACATCTGTAGAACATTCCATTCAACAGCTGACACATATACTTTCTTCTCATCAGCAGATGGAATATTCTCCAGGATAGATCATATGTTAGGCCACAAAGCAAGTCTCAACAATTTTTTTAATGATTGAAATAATATCAAGTATATGCTCTGACCAAAATGTGATAAAATTAGAAATCAGTAATAATGAAAAGTTTGGAAATTATAAAACACATTGAAATGTTATATTTACTTTTGAATGACCAATGGATTAAGGAAGAAATCAAGAAGATATTTAGAAACTTCTTAAAAGAAATGAAAATGGAGATACAAATATGAAAACTTATGAGATATAATAAAAGCAGTACTAAGATGGAATTTTACAGTAATTCATCCCTACAACAACAAAACAAAACACAAAATCCCAAAACAATGGGCAGTGGGTGTTACTCAGTAGTTGAGCACTTGCTTAACATGCATAGGGCCCTGGATTGAAAAAAAGAAGATCCAGAATGATCACCAAGAAACAACCTATTGTTGTATCTCAAGGAACTAGAAAGATAAGAACAAACTACATCCAAACTTACTAGGAGAAAATAAATAAAGATGGGAATAGAAATAAACAAAATAGAAACTTTTTATAAACATTGATGAAATGAATAATTGGTACTTTGAAAAGATAAGAGAAACCTTTAGCTAGACTGTGAAAATAAAGAATACTCAGAGAAGTGAAATGAGAGACAAAAGTGGAGACAACCAACACCACAAGAATACAGAGGATCATTTGAGATTATTATGAACAATTCTTTGCCAACAAATTTGATAACCTGGAGGGAATGCATAAATTCCTGGACACATACACTTCACTAAGACCAAATCATGAAGAAATAGACAACTCGAACTGATCAATAACAAGTAATAAGATGAGATCACTAATAAGAAGTCAAAGGAAAGCCCAGGACCAGATAACTTTTAGCAAATATTTAAAGAAGGACCATTTATTATTAAATTATTTCAAAAAATTGAAGAAGAATGAATTCTTCCAGACACTTTCTATGAAGCTAGAATTACCCTGACACTATACCAGACAAGGACACAACAACAACAAAACAAACACTGAAGACAAACATCCTTGATGAACATAGATGCAAAAAATGTCAACAAAATACTAGCAAAACAAACCCAACAGCACATTTAAAAGATTTTTCATAATGATCAAGTGTAATCAGTCATGAAAAAGAATGAATTATGGCATTTGCTGGTAAATAGATGGAAATGGAGAATATCATACTAAACGAAATAAACCAAACTCAGAGATTCAAATGTCAAATGTTTTCTCTCATTTGCACCAGCTAAAGAAAGAAAGGAAATGGAGGGAAGCATAGGATAACATGAAGAACCAATCAAGTATAAATTAATAGATGATGGAAAGGAAGTCTAGTAGAATAGAGGAAGGAGATTGGTATAGGGGAGAGAGAAGGGGAGGGAAAAGGAGGGATCGTGAACTGAAACTGATTTCTGTACATGTTAGAGTTTGTTGGGACGAATCCAACTAATATGTAAAACTATAAAACTCTAATAAAAAAACTACAATTAAATATTATCTCATACTTGGTAGGATGACTATTATAAAAATATTGAAGAGATAACAAATATTGGCAAAGATGTGAAGAAAGGGGAGCCCTTGTTCAAGATTGGTGGAAAGCTCTTCAAAAAATTAAAAATAGAAACATGAAATGATCTAGCAATCTCGCTTCTCATAATATATTCCAAAGCATTAAAATTAGGATCTTAGCCATGCACAGTTTTGCATGCCAGTAATCCCAGCAATTTGGGAGGCTTAGGCAGGAGGATCACAATGTCAAAGCCAGCCTCAGCAAAAGAGAGGTTCTAAGCAACTCGTGAGACCCTGTCTTGAAATAAAATACAAAAAAGGCTGGGGTTGTGGCTCAATGGTTGAGTGTCCCTGAGTTTAATCCCTGGTAACTGCCGCCTCCCCAGTAGGCTTTTAGAGAGATGGCTGCAATCCCAAGTCCTTTGTAGCATTATTCTTAACCATTTTGTAGAAACAACCTGAATATCTATTGATAGATTACTAAACAGAAGAAAGTCTCTCTCTCTCTCTCTCTCTCTCTCTCTCTCTCTCTCTCTCTCTCTCTCTCTCTCACACACACACACACACACACACACACACACAATGTAATTTACTCAGAATTTTAAAAAAGGTAATCCTGCCATATGTGGACTAACCCAGAAGACAGTATGCTAAGTGAAATAATGTAGACAGAGAGGTCAAATTCTGCATGATTCTATCTATATGAAGTGTCTAAAATAGTCAATCTCATAGAAGTGAATTCTAAAATGGTGGTTGTGAGGCTGGGATATAGGAGAAATGTGGTTATATTCAATAAGTATAAAGTTTCAGTTGTCTGAGATGAATAAATTTGAGAGATCTATTGTATAAGATATTGCTTGTGTTAGTCAGCTTTTAGTTATCAAGAAAAAATACCTGAGACAGTCAACTTAAAAAGAGGAAAGGTTGCCGGGTGCTGTGGCACATACCTGTAATCCCAATGGCTCAAGAGACTGAGGAAGGAAGATTGCAAATTCAAAGCCAGTCTCAGAAATTTAGCAAGACACTAAGCAAATCAGCAAGACCCTGTCTCTAATAAGATATTTTTTAAAAGGACTGGGAATGTGGCTCAGTGGTTGAGCACCCCTGGATTCAAGCCTCAGTACCAAAAAAAAAAAAAAAAAAAAAAGAGGAAAAGTTTATTTTGACTCACAGTTTTGGATGTGTCAGTTCATGATCACTTGCCCTTGTTACTTTTGGGCATGTGACAAGGTAGCACACCATGACAAGGAGCTTATGGTGGAGGAAGCCCTTCACCTTACAGTGTCTGGGAAGCAAAGAGAGAGGAAGAGGAAAGGCCAGGGTCCCAATCTTTCCTTCAAGGGTACCCACCCATTGACCTTTCTTTCACTGTGACCCACATCCTAATGGTTTTACCACTTCCCACTGGCTCAAGAGGCTAGGGACCAAGCCTTTATCACATGGGCCTTATGGGGATATTCAAGATCCAAACTATAGCTATGTCTGCAGTGAATAATACCATCATGTGCACTTAAAAATTGTTAAGATGCTAGATCTCATGTTAAGTGTTCTTTCCATAGAAAAGGAGGGTACAAAATAAAACTTTTCAAAGTGATGGATATGTTTACCTTGATTATAGTGATGGCTTCATGGTATAAGCACATGTTCAAACTCATCCAATTTTATGTTAAATATTTGTAGAATTTTTGTATATTAAATAATTACCCCACAATCACAGTAATCAAGATAGTGTGGTATTTGTGTTAAATACTGTCATACAAAACAATGGAACAGAATTAAGTCTCTTCATGAACAAAATTATTTCATTTTTGGAATTCTAGTTATTGAAAGCACAATTCTTATTTAAGTTCTTGATTATAATCATTCTAATGGAGTGAGATGGAATCTCAATGTAGTTTTCATTTGTATTTCCTTAATTGCTAGGGATAATCAACATTTTATGTATATTTGTTACCTGTTTGTATTTTTTCTTTTGAGAAACATCTGTTTAGTTCTTTTGACATATACTGAATAGGTTATTTGTTTTTATGCTGTTTAGTTTTTTGAGTGCCTTATATATTCTGGATATAAGGAAAAAAGTAGGGAGATTCCTCTAAAGGCTAGGAATGGAACCATCAGATGACCCAGTGATCCTGCTCTCCTTGGTATTTTTACAAAAGAACTAAAATTGGCATACTTATAGTGATACAGGCACATAAAAGTCTATAGTGGCACAATTCACAATATTCAAGTTATGGAACTAGACCAGCTGCCCACTAACAGAGGAAAGAATAAAGAAAATATAACACACACAAACATATTAAAGAAGCCATAAAGAAGTATGAAATTATCAGTTGGTAAATTAATGGATATGGAGAACATCGTGCTAAATGAAATAAGCCAGACTCACAAAGTCAAGGGTTGAATGAATGTTTTCCTGTATCATGCAGAAGTTAGAGAAAACCAAGGAAAAAAAGGGGAGGGGGGAATTCCATGAAAATAGATTGGAGATTAATGGAGCAGAGGATGGGAATTGAGCAGAGGGAGGAGGTACAGGAAGAGAGGGAACTGCATAATGAAATTGACCACCCAATAACTGTTACATCCTATGTCCCTCCCCATCATCTTTGTCCACCATTAGAAACTGCAGACATTGCAAATCTACTAGTTATACTGTAGATAATAATCAAACTCATCCTCTCTATTTATTATGACAATACTGTTAATATCTTCATAGGGGCTATTTGGTAGAGGGCTCATATTGTCTGTATGGGGTGTTGCTAATATTGATCTCCCCCCTTAAAGAAGAGGTTTTGGAAACCTGTAAGGTCACTATAAGTCTGTAGGGGGAAACTGAAATACTTCAGATCTGCACTGCTAGAGGAGAAGATGTGTGAACGACATGAGAAAAACAAGGGAAGAAAGGGTTCTATATTAATAGAATCTAATGACAGTATGGTAGAAGAAATGTCAGAAAGAAAGTTCAGAATGTACATAATTAAAATCACTCACAAAGCAAAGGATGAGATAAGAGAACAAACACAGGCAATGAATGATCACTCCAATAAACAGGTAAAAGAGCAACTGCAGGAAGCAAAACAAAGAGATAGTGATTCTGAAAAAACAAATAGAAATCCTTGAAATGAAGGAAACAATAAACCAAATAAAAAACTCAATGGAAAGCATCACCAACAGACTAGATCATTTGGAAGACAGAACCTCACACAATGAGGACAAAATATTTAATCTTGAAAATAAAGTTGACCAAACAGAAAAGATGGTACAAAATCATGAATGGAAACTCCAAGAACTATAGGATATCATGAAAAGACCAAATTTAAGAATTAGAATTGAGGAAGGCACAGAGATACAAACCAAAAGAATAAACAATCTATTCAATGAAATAATATCAGAAAATTTCCCAAAACTGAAGAGTAAAATGGAAAATCAAATACAAGAGGCTTACAGAACACCAAATGCACAAAATCACAACAGGTCCACACCAAGGCACATTATAATGAAAATGCCTAACATACAAAATAAAGATAGGATTTTGAAGGCTGTGAGAGAAAAGAATCAGATTCCATATAGGGAGAAACCAATACGAATATCAGAAGATTATTCAGCACAGAACCTAAAAGCTAGAAGGGCCTGGAACAACATATTTTAAGATCTAAAAGAACATGGTTGCCAACTGAGAATCTTATACCCAGGAAAACTAACCTTCAGATTTGAAGATGAAATAAAATCCTTCCATGATAAACAAAAGTTAAAAGAATTTACAAATAGAAAACCTGCACTACAGATCATTCTCAGAAAAATATTCCATGAGGAGGAAGTAAAAAACAACAATGTAAGTCAGCAAAGGGAGAAACTACCCTAATAGAAAAGTAAATCAAAGTAGAAACCAAGTCAAGTTAAAAACCAAAATAAACCAAAATGACCAGGTATACAAATCATATCTCAATAATAACCCTGAACGTTAATGGCCTAAACTCATCAATCAAAAGACATAGACGGCAGATTGGACTAAAAAGAAAGACCCAACAATATGCTGCCTCTAAGAGACTCATTTCATTGAAAAAGACATCCACAGACTAGAGGGGAAAGGATGGGGAAAAACCTACCATGCACACAGACTCAGTAAAAAAGCAGAGATTTCCATCCGCATGTAAGATAAAGCGGACATCAAGCCAAAGTTAGTCAGAAGGGATAAAGAAGGATATTTCATACTGCTTAAAGGAACCATAAATCAGGAAGACATAATTATTGTAAATATTTATGCCCCAAACAATGGCACATCCATGTATGCCAAACAAATCCTTCTCAATTCCAGGAACCAAAGAGACTACAGCACAATAATTCTGGGTGACTTTAACACACCGCTGTCACCACTGGATAGATTTTCCAAACAAAAACTAAAAATCGAAACCATAGAACTCAATAACACAATCAATAACTTAGACTTAACAGACATACATAGAATATTCCATCCATCAATGAGGGAATACATCGAAGGAATACACTTTCTTCTCAGCAGCACATGGATCCTTCTCTAAAATAGAACATATGTTATGCCACAAAGCTACTTTTAGCAAATACAAAAAAATAGAGATACTACCAGATCATAATGGAATGAAATTATAAATCAATGATAAAATAAAAAATAGAAACTACTCCAACACCTGGAGACAAAATAATATGCTATTGAATGATACATGGATAACAGAAGACATCAGGGGGAAATAAAAAAAATTCTTAGAGGTAAACGAGAACAACAGTACAACATATCAAAATCTCTGGGACACTATGAAAGCAGTACTAAGTGGAAAATTCATTGCATGGAGTGCATTCAAGAAAATAATAAAAAGTCAACAACTAAATGACCTAACATTACATCTCAAAGCCCTGGGGCGGGGGCGGGGGGAACAGAACAACACCAAAATAGTGGAAGACAGGAAATAAATAAAATCAGAGTTCAAATCAATGAAATTGAAACAAAAGAAACAATTAAAAAATTGACAAAACAAAAAGTTGATTCTTTGAAAAAGTAAACAAATAGATACACACTTAGCCACACTAACAAAGAGAAGGAGAGAGAAAACTCAAATTACTAAAATTCATGATGAAAAAGGAAATATCATGACAGACACAATTGAAATACAAAAATAATTATAAGCTACTTTGAAAATCTATACTCCAACAAAATACAAATTCTTGAAGGCATCAACAAATTTGTAGAGACATATTTCAGGAGGACATATACAATTTAAACAGACCAATTTCAAACAATGAAACAGAAGAAGCCATCAAAAGCCTACCAACCAAGAAAAGTCCAGGACTAGATGAATTCTCAGCCAAATTCTTCAAGACCTTCAAAGAAGAACTAATACTAATACTCCTCAAAGTATTCCATGAAATAGAAAAGGAGGGAACTCTTCCAAATTCCTTCAATGAAGCTAGTATCACTGTGATACCAAAACCAAACAAAGACACATCAAGGAAAGAAAACTTTAGACCAATATCTTTAATGAACATAGATGCAAAAATCCTTAACAAAATTCTGACAAATAACATACAAAAACATATTAAGAAGATAGTGCACCTCGATCAAGTGGGGTTTATCCCAGGGATGCAAAGTTTTTTCAACATTTGGAAATCATTAAATGTAATTCATCATATCAATAGACTTAATATTAGGAATCATATGATTATTTCAATAGATGCAGAGAAAATGTTTCACAAAATACAACACCCTCTCATGCTCAAAATATTAGAAAAAATAGGGATAGTAGGAACATACTGAACTTTCTAAAGGCTATGCTAAGTCCAAGGTCAACATCATTCTTAATGGAGAAAACCTGAAAGCATTCCCTCTAAAAACTGGAACAAGACAGAGATGCCCTCTTTAACCACTTCTATTCAACATCATGCTTGAAATATTAGCCAGAGCCATTAGACAGACCAAAGAAATTAAAGGGATACAAAAAGGAAAAGAAGAACTCAAGTTATCACTATTTGCTGGTGACATGATTCTATATTTAGAGGATCCAGAAAACTTCTAGAGCTAATAAATGAATTCAGCAAAATAGCAGGATATAAAATCAACACACATAAATCTAATGCATTTCTATTAATAAGTGATGAATCCTCTGAAAGAGAAATTAGGAAAACTACTCCATTTACAATAGCCTCAAAAAATAAAATACTTAGGAATCAATCTAACAACAGAGGTGAAAGACCTCTATAGTGAAAACTACAGAACACTAAGGAAAGAAATTAAAGAAAACCTTAGAAGATGGAAAGATCTCCCGTGTTCTTGATAGGCAGAATTAATATTATCAAAATGGCCATACTTCCAAAGGCACTACACCAATTTAACACAATTCCAATTACAATCCCAATGACATTCCTCATAGAATTAGAGAAAGTAATCATGAAGTCCATCTGGGAGAACAAAAGACCCAGAATAGCCAAAGCAATCCTGGGCAGGAAGAGTAATGCAGGAGGTACCACAATACCAGACCTTAAACTCTACTATAGAGCAATAGTAACAAAAACGGCATGGTATTGGCATCAAAATAGACAGGTAGACCAATGGTACAGAATAGAAGACACAGAGACAAAACCCACACAGATACAGTTATCTCATACTAGACAAAGGTGCCAAAAACATACAATGGAGAAATGAGAGCCTCTTCAACAAATGGTGCTAGAAATCCATATGCAGTAAAACGAAAAAATAAACCCTTATCTCTCACCCTGTAGAAAACTCAATTCAAAATGGATCAAGAATCTAGGAATTAGACCTGAGACCTTTCACCAAATAGAAGAAAAAGTAGACCCAAATCTTCATCATGTTGGCTTAGGACCAGACTTCCTTAACAAGACCCCCAAAGCACAATAAATAAAAGCAAGAATCAATAAATGGAATGGATTCAAGTAAAAACCTTTTTTCAGCAAAGGAAACATTAATAATGTGAAAAAAGAGCCTACAGAATGGGAAAAAATCTTTTCCACACACACTTCAGACAGAACACTAATCTCCAAAATTTATAAGAACTTTACACCAAAATACATTGAACCCAATCAATAAATGGGCTAAGGAACTGGGCAGACACTTCACAGAAGAAGATATACAGGTGATCAACAAATATATGAAAAAGTGCTCATCACCCCTAGTAATTAGAGAAATGCAAATTAAAACCACCCTAAGATTTCATCTAACTCCAATTAGAATGGCTATTATCATGAACACAAGCAATAATAAGTGTTGGTGTGGATGTGGGGGAAAAGTCACACTCATACATTGCTGGTGGAGTTGCAAATTGGTGCAGCCACTCTGGAAAGCAGTATGGAGATTACTTAGAAAACTTGGAATGGACCCACTATTTCACCCAGCTATCCCACTCCTCGGTTTATACCCAAAGGACTTAAAATCAGCACACTACAGTGATGCAGCCACATCAATGTTCATAGCTGCTCAATTCACAATAGCTAGATTGTGGAACCAACCTCGATGCTCTTCAGTTGATGAATGGATAAAGAAACTGTAGTATATGTACACGATGGAATATTATTCAGCCATAAAGAAGAATAAAATTATGGCATTTGCTAGTAAATGATGAAGTTGGAGAATATCATGCTAAGTGAAATAAGCCAATCCCAAAAAATCAAAGGTCAAAGGTTTTCTCTGATAAGTGAATGATGATACATAATGGGGATTTTGGAGGGCAAAAGAATGGAGGAATTTTCGATTGTGTAGAGGGAAATGGGGTGGGTGGGGGTGGAGGAAGGAAAGATAGTGGATTGAGAGAGACATTATTACCCCATGTACATGTATGTTTACATGAATGATGTGAATCTACATTGTGTACAACCATAGAAATGAAAAGTTTTACCCCATTTGTGTACAATGAATCAAAATGCAGTCTGTAAAAATTAAAATAAAAAAAATTTAAAAAGGTATTAGCCAAAAGATGCTGTGTACAATATGAATATACCAAAGTGAATTCTGCATTGAAGTATATCTATAAAGCACCAATTAGGAAAAAAATATATAAATAGAAGGAAGACCAGTAGAGTAGAGTAAGGGAAACAGGGGAAGGAAGGAGGGGAGGGAAAGGGGAAGTACTGGAGACTGAAATAAAGCAAATTATATTAATTTGAATTATGTTTATGCCAAAAATAATTCCAATATTATGTGTAACTATAATGCACTAAGAAAACCACATAAAAAATTCTAAGAGATCAAAATATGATCCCAAGTTTTAGTCCTTTATATCTAAAAAATGGAAATGAAAATACTTGTCAATGGAAATGTTTTTATGGATGCTTGTAGAAGAATATTCATAGTAGTTACAAAGTAGAAACAACTCAAATGTCCATCAATTAATGAATGGATAAAACACATTCCTCAAAATCTGAATTTTGGATTTTGAAGTCTGGATTACCCTTCATTACTCAGTCTGGATCTCATGAACTTCAAATCTGATTCTGTCATCTTCTGGATATTTCTGCTTTGACAATCACTCATTCTCAATTTGGATATCCATGGTGGTGTGGGCTATCAGTGTATCTTTCACAAAGAGTATGAAGAAGACACTGTGGATCATAATTTTAATGAAGCCACTGTCTCCAGTTCATTGAATCTTTACCCCTTAACTTTAAAATTTTTAACTTCTGCAGACAACCACCGTTTCTCTTGCATCTTCAAATTCTCTTGCTCTACTGGTCATTTCCATCAACATGCAATTTATGCTTCACTATTATCCATTTTAAACAAGTACTTTCCCTTAATGACACTTCCCTGCTTCATGTATCTGCTCCCCCTTGTTGCAAAACTTTTCTAATAAGTTGTCTAATGGATCATCTCCACCTCCCCATTTTCCACTCCATTCACTCTTGTATCTCCTTCTGTGTTCTAAACATACTGTTTTTTCTCCCAGTCTCCAATAATTTGCATGGTTTTAGATCAAATGGGCGTCTCTCTGACATTGTTTTAACTCTTAGTAGCACTGAATGCTGCTTACTTCTTCCTCTTAAAATCCTGTCTTCTCCTATATTCTATCAAAATTCATCCCATCCTATGCAAACTCTTTAATTTTTATATTTATTTAATTTGTAGTTGTTGGTGTGCTCCAAGTTGTTGTCTTGAACTCTCTTCATTTCTACTTTTTTTCTCTTTAGGAAATGTCTTTTCCACTTTATGACTGTACATAACCCCATACATCTTCCAACTCCTATATCAATCAGGGTGATTGTAAGTAACAGGAAAATATTCTAGATCACTCAACTAAAATACAATCTGATGCAAAGATACCAAGTTGTTCATGGAGTCATCAGAGAACCTGAATAAAAAGGAAGCAGGATTCATGCAAGGTTGTGTTACTCTGGCTACCTGGTGCTACTGATATTTGATATATGATTCTGTTGCTGGATCCTTTGTGTTCCAGGTGTAAACAATCTCTGAATTTTACCTGGATATTCAAAATCCCTCATGAGGGTATTCATTTTGACCATCTGTACCTGCTTCCAAAGGCTGAGAGTGAGAATGCCTGGTCTAAGTGGGTTTCTGTTATGGGAGATGAGGGTGATGTCTCTCACTATGATTTAGACAAAAGGTGAAAGAAACATTCTAAATGAAAGTGCTTCAGATGCCTAGAAGACTGAAAATAAAAAATGAATGGAAACGGCCACAGCATTTGGAAATTTCTGTCTCTAACCCTGATCACTCCTTTGGGTTCAGACTTAGCATGTCAAAGTTAGCATGACTAAAGTTGAACTCATGATCCTCACCAAACAAAGCAAAATATGTAACACTTTGTCAGTGTTCCCTGTCAGTAAAGCTACCACCCATCTTCTCTGATCTAAAACCCAGACAGTGTGCCTCCTATAGACTGTTTCACGCATTACAGTTGGCCAGTTGTTAAGGCTCCATCTTATCCCCTCTACATTAGAGGACTTCTTCTACATAAAGACCTATAAAACCGAACTTCTAAATCCACAAAGGAGATGTTTGGACCACAGTGTCAACCTGTTCCAGTCCATGCTAACAACGTGAGACTATTGTTCTTCATGCGAGAAAACCTAAGAGCCCCTTTACCAGGAAAGAGTTTGAATTTGGCATCTCTATTCCAGGCCCATGAGGACAAAAGTAGAGGTAGAGGGGATAGAGGGATAACACCAGGAATGTGGAGGGCTCCATTCTCCTTCCCCGCCATGAACCCACATATTCACTTTCTCTCTCTGCATTAAAATTAACTTTACAAAATATCTTATTTAACGTAATTTTACTCTTTAATTTCATTGTATACCATGCAAAACAGAGTAACCTATTTTCAAAATTTTTGGGTATGGAAAAAATTTGTGCATCAAAAATGACTACAAGTGCTATGATGTGACTCAGTAGTAGGGCATTTGCCTGGCAGGTGTGAGACCCAAGATTTGATGCCCAACTATGCAAGAAAAAAAATTTACAAATACCAGTGTAGTGGTATTCTGAGTTTGACTTCTGGCCCCACCACAGTCTGTCTGACCTTGAGTAAGGTTTTAAACAAACTTCTTTGATTCTGAGGAATTAGTAGTGATAATTGTTTTGAAAAGGACAGAAAAAGGGAGCATTGGGCATATTTTTCTTCAAGTTTTCTGCTAATTCAAACACTTTAGATACCTTCAGGTCAGTTTCTATTAATTGACATTTTTGTTGATTTTGGTTCACACTTTCAGAGTTTAAAATTTTTTCTGTGGTACATTGTGTGAAATCTGGACTTTGTCCTTTTCCATAAAGTTTGTTCAGTTTTGTTATGACAAGTATTTAAACTATTATTTGATTCTTTTGGTCCTAATAGACTTGTTTTTATTCCTTGTTGGGATGAGTATATATCACTTTTGAACTTAGTTTTACAGCAGAATATTTACTCTGGGACATAACACTTACTTCTAATGCCCAGTCTATTGGGGATCTGACTTAGAATGTCCAACAAGGTTTTTGTGCTCAATCCCACAGTATTTGCTTTGTCATAGGCTTCTTAGAGTCTTGCCCTTAGTCCTTGATCAGAATTGCTTCCACCTTTCTAGGTGTGAGAAGAAATTTCAAGTGCTTCGGCACCTACAAACTTCTGTCCCTGGTAGTAACCATGAAAATCTAAACACCTCAAAAGGCACACCAGACAAAGTCATTGCTCTTTGTTTGGGCTCTAGCTCCTCCAGTCTGGCACATGCCCCCAGACAGCATACATGGCAAACATTGATTTTATTTCCTGGGATTTATTTTTCTGAAAGATCACAGTTGTGAATTGCCTGTTGTCCAATGCCCCAAAACAAACAGTCTCCTAAAGAATTTTGTAGTTTTATATTCGTTTATCCTGGAAGTGCATATCAGGGTCTAGTCACTATGTCATAGCTCAGCTCAGCTAATATAACCATCCTAGGAGAGGCAGAAATGTAATCTCCAACTGGATTTGATAATTTGTATTCCTTTTTTGCAGAACACATCAATTTAGGGACAATGTGGAATTGAAAAACTCTGTCTCATTTCCAGGAAAAGGTTATTGAACCTCTCCTGTCAGAGAAACAATCTTTGAATCCATTAAATGAATCGTGGGAAGGAAGTGGCCACATGGAGCCTTCATTGGCTCATAAACAACCTCCTAATGTGAAAGAGGGGATACCTATCTTTTCTGCTTTCCCCAAGGTAATGAATGTTTGGCTGACTAACCAACTGATTTAATAATGCAAATCAGGAAGGGAAAAAGGAAATATGTAAGGAAAAGCTAGTTAATATTGCAAAATACTGCCCTTCTCAAGTTTCAAAATTCCCTTTATCCTGTGCATCATTCATAAACTGAAGTAGACATGTATCTCTCTGTCCCAGAGTTTGCCTATTAAATACAAATTGTGAAAAATTAAACACACAAAAGGGCCTACCAGACATTGTTAAGAATCTGTTTTCACCAAAGGCTACTGACCTTGGCAATGGCAAAGGCTAGCTGCTCCTCTAAAATGGCATGGAATGGAGATTGAGGAGGCTACATAGAATTTTCAGTCATGAGCTGATCACCAATCTAGATAAGGTTGCTTGTGTGCACCCCACATGAGCATCAGAAGTGTTATGTCCTCCTTTGTTTTTTTTGGGTAGTTAAATCGTTTAAGTTGATCTCAGAAACTGAGTTAAATGCAAGTCAATCATGTCTCCTCTGAAAACAGTACAAAAAGAAAATCAATGCAGCAGAAATCTTTTGGAATAATGTAAAATTCGATTTTAGCTCTTGATAGCTAAACTCCAACCTTCCTTCTTCCTTTCATGTTTTTCTGCCCTGATGTTGGGGCTAAAAACAAACTGTTAGTGGTTTCTAAATGCAGAACAATAGACCATCCAAAGCAAGGACATCTAGTACTCCTGAAACACCCCTGGCACCTCTCTTGTTAGGATATAAGAAATTAGATAAGAATTAGGAGATAAAAAAGTGGCTTAGACTATCCAGGATGCTGGGTGGGAATGGGGAGGGAAAGGAATGGGGCACTGGACTCATCCCACATCTATCACACAGACTATTCTGCAGGGAACTGATGTCAGTTGCCTGGCACCTTGACTTAAACTTTGTGCCCCAATACCTTTCAGAGAAGATTAAGGGACTCTAAGGAAACACAGAAGATAAGAAACTTGGGGGCAGAAGAAATTCACATTAGGACAGAATAAGCATGGGAGGTTTTTAAGTTGGGGAGTTCTTGATAAGCTCCACTGTGATTAGTGCATCTAGTTTACCCAGTGTTCCCCAATGTGGAATACATAGAGAACAGAGATACAATGTTTCTCAAAAGAGACCAATACATGGACATGAGGAAAGGTTTTTTGCTTAGTCTCCAGCTCTGCCCAGAGCAGCATCATTGAACCAAGGCCCGCTTTTCCTTCCTGAAACCATTATTCCCCATAGATTCTAGGGTTAACAATTAAAGAACATTGGCCATTTAGGATAGGCCAGCACTAAACTACAGCAATCACAAAGGAAGACAGAGCAGACGCACCAGAAGTAAGGCACCAGGACCCCTAAGGGAGAATACTTCAGTGATTGGCAAAAAGACAGGCAGTTCTGTGTTGATGTGGGTGCCACATAAAGGGGTGGGGTAAATCTCAGAGGTACAGAGTGAGGCACAGGCCTGCTAAAGTATTGGATGCAAATATAGAAAGTCTTCTTTTAAATATTTTAATTTTTATTTATATGTGACAATAGAATGCATTTTGGCAGAATATACATACATAGAGTTTAACTTATGCTATTTGTGTTCCCACTCTTGTATTCGTACATGATGTGGCGTTACCCTGGTTGTGTATACAAATACAAGTCTAGGAAAGTTATATCCAATTAATTCTACTGTCTTTCCTATTCCCCTCCCCCGCTAGAAAGTCTTTTTTAAAAATCACAAGTCAGCTGGGTTTGGTGGCACATGACTGTAATCCCAGCAACTCAGGAGACTGAAGCAGGAGGATCACAAGTTGAAAGCCAGCCTCAGCAATTTAGTGAGTTGTAGGCCCTAAGTAATTTATTGAGACATTATCATAAAATGAAAAATAAGGGCTGCAGTTGTAGCTCAGTGGCAAAGTGCTTGCCTAGCATGTGTGAGGCACTGGGTTTGATCCTCAGTGTTACATAAAATTAAATAAATAAAATAAAGGGATTGTGTCCATCTACAACTAAAAAAATAAAAAAAATGAAAAATGAAAAGGGCTAAGAATGGTAGCACTGTGGTAAATCACCTCTGTGTTCAAACCCCAGTATTCACAAGAATGAATAAATAAATAAATAAATAAATAAATAAAGTTGAGGTTTGGTTCAGTGGTAAAGCAGCCCTGGGTTCAAGTCCCAGTACCAAGAAAAAAGTCACATGCCAAAAAGCTTTAAATTTATCTTGATGGTTGAAAGTATTTTAAGAAGGGATTTTTTTTTCAAATTCATAGTGGATACAGTGTAAGGAACAGACAAGTGACAGAGGCTTACTCTCATATGTAGTAAGTAGCAACATTTGTCATTGCAAAAATGTTTCTGTCAGGAATTCTCTGAATATTTCATGATGAAGTGTCCATGCTCCTGTCTAAAATATTGGGATGTTATTCAATTCCCTCTCTTAGCAAAATACTTATACTTGTATTTTTTAATTTATTAGATAAAAATAAATTTGTTTAACAAGGGAACATTTCATAGCCTTGGAAATGTTTTTCCCTGGCACAAATAAATACTAACAACTATGACCAGTAAATACTAAGCTAAGTGATTTAAAAAGATTGTTTCTCAAGTTATGCTGTATTATATTTCATATGAACAAGTATTTTTAACACTGGAGGACAACTATTTTAGCCAAGATTATCATGATTCAGATAAATTTAGAAAAGTGTTGCTATTCTGAAACCACTTTACTTCATCCATTCTAAGTTTTGCAATGAAATCATCCTTTCCTCTTTCCTGAGATTGTAATAGGGAGTACTTAGTTTGTGATTATTCCTTTAGGGCTCGATATGAGTGATGGCACCATGTGACATGGGCAGGATCTTAATAGTGGATTTATTGTAGGATGGCAGAGGAATGCAGGATTGACCAGAGTCTATCAGAACAAAGGACTGACTTTCTAGTGTTGGAGAAAAAGTTGTGGAATCAGCACAATGGGACATTTTATAGAGAGTGTAGGGAAGATTCCACCTGTTTATGTGCAGGCATATTTGGAAACTGATTTTGATTCTGAATAATTAACAAATTGATGGTACTTTAAGTAACTTGCCAATAAAAGGTTTTGACAATGTTGTAAAAATAATTAATAATTGACATGGATCTGTAAGTGTGATATTTTTGTACAAGGGCAATATTATATATTGACAAATGATCGTGATTCTGCAGGACATCTGGACTACCTCTAAGAAGAGAGAAAAGTTGAAATATACAATTCCGTGATAGCTGAAAGGCATTTCTAAAAGGGTTAGTGGCATGTGTTGCCTCTTTCAAGGTAAATGTAAAATGTGAATTGAATAATTAAAATTGGGTACAAAGAAATCTGATAATCAGACATATGAGAATAGTTACTGAAGATGACCTGCAATTTCTGATTTTAAATGAGAAACAGCAAAAACCAGTGAATTAATCATGGAAGTTTTGCAAACTTGAACAGTCTAAATTTAAAGGACAAACTTCTGAGAGATAAAATGAGACCCAAATGAGGACAACCTGCTTTCTGTGAAACCAGTTTAAGAATCAGAACCTTGGTTTCATGGTATCCCAGGTTTGTGTATGAGAACCCTGAAGAAAAAGACAGATATAATAAAACTATATGGATTTGGGAGGTATTTGATTCAGGGGCATTTGGGCATGCCTCCAATAACAGACATTTACCTCATATTTTCATATATAAACAACTTTTGAGATATAATTCATACAACATACAATTAAAACATTTAAACTTTACAGTCCAGTGGTTTTTAATATATTCTCAGAGTTCTGCAAACATCACCAAAATCAATTTTAGAGCATTTCTTCATTTAAGAAAGAACTCTATAGACATTAGTAGTCATTTCCACATTCTTACTCTACTTCCACCCTCCCTCTTCTCTGCTTCCTGGCCCCAGGTCATCATTTCTCTCATTTTTATCTCTGTTTCCCTTCTATCTAATTGGAATCATATATCCTTTGACTGACATCTCCAAATTCCCTTTCTCCCCTCTAATCATCCAAACCTTTGGTAACCACCATTCTACTCTGTCCTGTGAGATCAACTTCTTTAGTGATCTTTCTTTAGTGAGATCATGTGGTACTTGTCTTTCTGTGTATGGTTTATTTCACTTAACATAGTGACCTCCATGTTCATCCATGTTGTCATAGAAGACAAGATCTACATTTTTTTTTATGTCTGAGCAGTATTCCATTGTGTATTTGTACCACTTCTTATCCACTCATCAATTGATTGCCCTCATCCCAGAGTCAACACCTAGTATATTGAGGGATGTTTGGTTGATTCTGTGTACAAAAGATAAGGTAGATGCCATGCCTTGACTATTGTTAATATACCTTATCTGTTCATGGATGGAATCTTTCACTGAGAGATTTCTAAATATGTGGGGTCAGTGGTGAGACTCTGACAGTATAGAACTAATATTTGTTTAGAGATTACGAGAATGCCAATGTTCTTACACTACTGCTCTGTCCTATCATATTGCTTTCCCTGAAGGAGACATCCACACAAAACTCTGCAATATCACTCCCTGAACCAATTCTCAGTACCTCTTAGTGTGTACCCTTCTGATAGAGTTTAATTAAAGCACAGGTAGACTCAAGAAGGAAACAGGATCACTTCCAATTTATTCTACATCTTGCCACTAGCTGACCCCTGAAGTGCAAGGGCAACAGAGCCCAAACATCTCTATTGAGTAAAAAAGAGTAATGTGTCAGAACCCAGATTTCACACGTAGGCAGTGGCTCAACTTACTGCTTTGAAGTCATAGGACAGAGAAGAGCATGGACATGTTCTACAAGCATGGGTGTCACATTAGAATGAAAAGTGGTACTTTTTTTGGTGTTCTTTTTAGTTATACATGATGGTAGAGTAATTTTAACATATTGATACAAATACGAAGTATGTTTTATTCTAATAGGATCCCAGTCTTGTGGCTGTAAATGATGATAACATTCACTGTGATTTATTCATATATATACAAGAATATAGATTAATTCCACTCTCTTTCCTATTCCTGTCCCCCTCCTTTCCCTTCATTCCCCTTTGTCTAACCTACTGAAATTCTGTTCTTACCCTCACCCCTTGTTGTTTGTTAGCATCCATATATCAGAGAGAACATTTGATCTTTGGTTTTTGGGAATTGGCTTATTTGACATAGCATGATAGTCTCCAGATCAATCCATTTACCAGCAAATATCATAAATCAGTTGGTAGCTTGCTTGCCTTGCATGCACAAGGCCCTGGGTTCAATCCCCAGCACCACCAAGAAAAAAAAAAAAACATGAAGAGAGTACTTTTGATTCTGACCCATCCCATCAGTCTTCTCTCCTCCAAGGGAGGAGTGAGGAAAACTTTGAAAAGGGAGCCTTCCCTGGAGTAAACAGCCATTGTAAGTGAAACCTTCTTTCACTCCCAGTGGCCTAGAGTACTAATGCTTGCATACCAACTAATCTGATCGTAGACATATTAGACCAAGAATAAAAACTGATTTTGCTTTTTCCAAGCTTTATTTTTATTGAGGTATTTCGTATATATATATATATATATATATATATATATATATGTATATATATAAACATATAGAGAGAGAAACAGAGACAGAAAGTACATGTTTTGACATATGGATTTATTGATTACCACAATCAAGCTAATTAAAATATCTTAACTCTCATAGTTGCCTTTTTGCCTTTTTTGTACATTTCAAATCTTCTGACACTTTTACTAGCATTTTTACTAACCATGCTGTACATTAGGTCTCTAGTATTTTCTCATTTTATAACTGAAATTTGGTACCCTTGGGTCAACTCCCTTTTATCCTACTCCACAGCTCCTGTTAACCACTGTTAAACTCTGTTACTAGGTGTGCAACAAAAACACATTAAAATATAGTGCATCATGATCAAGTGGTGTTCATTGCAGGGATGTAAGGTTGGCTCAACATAAGAAATCATAAGAAAATCATAAGAAAATTGGCTTATAATTATAAATATAATTCACCATATCAATAGATTTAAAGACAATAATCACAAGATTACCTCAATAGATACGAAAAACTAGAGATAGTTGGAACATACCTCAACGTTGTAAAGGCTATCTATGCTAAGACCAAGGCCAACATCATTCTAAATGGAGAAAAACTGAAAGCATTCCCTCTAAAACTGGAACAACACAGGGATGCCTCTTTCACCACTTCTATTCAACACTATCTTTGAAACTTAAAAACTTCCAAAGGTAGGTGAGATCCTGCAGTATTTCTCTTTCTGTGTTTGAGTAATTTCACTTAGCATAATCACCTCCAAGTTTATCTGCGTTGTTGCAAACGGTAGGTTGTCTACTCTTTAAAGGCTGAATAATACTCCATTTTATAACATGTACCACATTTTCTTTATTCATTCATCTGTTGATAAATAGGTTGTTTCCATGTCTTGACTATTGTGAATCATGCTGCAGGGGGTTCAGGTCTCTTTGAGATACTAATTTAAATTCCTTTTGATATATACACGGGAATGGGAATGCTGGATATAAGCTTTTTGTTTTTCATTTAAAATTGAGGAATCTTCATGCTCTTTTCCATAATGACTTACTGTGGGGAGTGGCTAACGCACCTTCCCTGTTAATATCTCAGTACAAAGGTGCGGGAGAAGTCTGCCCAGTTGTCTGGTGATGCCCTAGTCAAAGGGAAATTCTGTGGCTGCCATGGAGTTTATCAGTTCATGACCTCAGGTTCAGGCACCAACTGCCCCCGGGTTGGAGAATTGTGGGCACAAGCTGATGACTGTAATTGGGTGATTTGAACTTTTGATCTCAGTTCTGTTTTAAAGTAACTTTCTGACAATGAATCCCTGTGATGTAAAAACCCTATATAATAAACTTCCAGAGTTAGTTCGTGGTCATTCTTGTCCTATTAGGAGTTTGGCTGAGCCATCAGATCTGCTATTTCTATTTTTGTGTTTTCTTTCCAATCTCTTCATTACTTGGTTCAGGGAAACTGAGTAAATGGTTGCATGGGTAGTGACAACTTACCAATTTGCATTCTCATCAATACTGCACAAAGGGGGGCCCCACTGTAATACAATTGCACTGGAGTTTAAGTTTTCAACATGAATTTTGGACATCCAAACCATAGCATGAGGCATCATTTGTAATGCCTTCTTTTCGATTTCTGAGTTTTAAATATTTGATTCTCTGTTTCTCTAATTAGTCTAGCAAAGGGTTTGTAGAGTTTCAAATACATTATTTTTAGTTTTGTTGTGTTTTTCCATTTTTAAGTTTTCTATTTTATTTATTTCTGTTATAGTCTTTCATAATTTCCTTCCTTCTGCTAACTTTGGGCTCAGTTTGTTGTAATTTCTGTATCTCCATAAGTTGGAAAATTGGGTTTTTTTGTTGTTTTTTTTCCCTTTTTTTTACATAGGCATTTGTTGGTAAAAATTTCTCTCCTCATATTTCCTTAACTGCATCTCAAACGTTTTGGTATTCCCTGTTTTCATTTTTGTTTGTATTGAGATTTTTAAAGACTTCTAAAATTTCATATTTGATCCAATAGGTTTCAAAACAATGTGAATTTTCCAGTTTTCATGTAGTTATTGATTCTAGTTTGTATGGAGGCTGAAAAAGATACTTGGAATGACTTCAATACTCTTACATTTGTTCATACTTCTTTTTTGACCTAACACGTGATCTCTCTTGGATAATGTAAATATATGGTTAAATTTAGAAATTCTCTAATATTGTAATGGTGGTATGTAAATTGTTACATATAAAGACAAAACTATTAAAATAATTGTAGTTACTATTATTTGCTAACAGATCCACAATGTTAAAGATGTAAATTGCTAGGCTCAGTGGCTCACAGCTGTAATCCTAGCAGCTGAGGAGGCTGAGGCAGGAGGATCGTAGGTTCAAAGCCAGCGTCAGCAATTTAGCATGACCCTCAACAATTCAGCAAGACCCTGTCCCAAAATAAAAAAATAAAAAGAGCTGGGGATGTGGCTTGGTGGTAAGGCATCCCTGAGTTCAGTCCCCCAGTACAAAAAAAAATGTAAATTGCAACATCAAACATACAAAATATGAGGGGTAGTAAAAGTGCAGACTTTGTACATGATTGAAGTTATTATCAGTTTAAAACAGACTGTTATGTCCCATTCATATCAGCCTCAAAAAATTAACACACGCTTGGAAGGTGAAATAAATACAATGAAAATTACAAAGAACTGAAGAAAGAAACACTAGAAGTTGAAAAGTATACCCTTATTCTTAGCTATGATACTTGATCCTAGAGCCCCATCAAACCTTTCCTTTATCAGTAAGTAGTAGAGATTGACAAAATACTGAAACCTCAGTTAAGCCTCTTTCTTCTCCCATTTTTCAATCTCTGCATTCAAGGATTTAATTATCTATTTGAAAGACTTAATATGCTTTCTACTGTGTGGAATAAAGAATAGAACCTTCAAAATAACATTTATTTCTTAATTAAACCATGTCATCTGAAAATCATCTGGGTACAGAAATCATCTCATGGAATTCTTGTCACATCACATTCACTTTGGGAGAAATTTTAACTAAAGTTTTCCTAAACATATTTGAGTTTTTGTTATGGTAGATGTAAATGAGAAGGGATATAGTATGTGCTGAAAGTTGAAAGATGGACCAAGTAGATAAAACATGTGCAAGATGGTATATAAGCCTCACTAGCAGTCCACTCTTCATTATAACCTTAGCAGGTGACTTTACCCACCAAAAGAAGATACCCTAGAAAAAAGAAAACCTGTGAAACTCGCCTCATTAATGTAGAATAGTATTTTAAAAAATATATTTTTAGATGTTGATATACCTTTGTTTTATCCATTTATTTTTATGTGGTGCTGAGAATCAAACCCAGTGCCTCACACACATGCTAGGCAAGCACTCTACCACTGAGCCACAATCCCAGCCCTACATTAGTCTCTGAATTTCATAAAACTTATACAACTTTCTCAAGATCATGTAGCTCATTCTATAAGACCAATATTTCCCAGAAAACAAAGTCAGAAAATGATATAAGGAGAAAAGCATACTACAGAGTAACACAATTTATGAATGTAGTTGAAAACTTTTTCAACAAAATAAAAATCAGAGGTTGGTAGAATAGATTTATTAAGTACTTCAATTATACACATCTGGAAGAGGCACACTTTACTGTCAAAAGCACAAATAACTTGAAAACAAAATGATGGGAAAATGATACTATACAAATGATAATGAAATGAGAACTCCAATGGCTCCAATAGTATGCATGGAAACAAAATATACTTCAAAAACATATTCTAAGACAAAATTATATTTAGATACAAAGAAGGATATTTTATCATGATAAAATGCTCAATGCATCAAGAAGACACAATAATTAAAATAAGTATGTATAGATAACAATAGTGCCTCATGATACATGAAGCAAAAACTGAGAGAATTTGAGGGATAAAAGGTTAATCAAGAATAATAGAGAATCCAATACCTCAGTTTCAATAATATTAGAATGTAAAGGCAAAAGATATCAAGGAAATAGAATGCATTAACAATAGTGTATAAAAAACTAAAGTACTTTATTTTGTGCTAGGACCTCATGGATTCTAGGCCAGCACTTTATTACTGAGATACACCACCAGCCCCCCAGAAACTAGAACAGATATCAGTAGAATGTTTCACCTGAAAAGATCAGAATAGACATTCACCTCAAGCATGCATGTTCCTGGATAGATCATATGTCATGTCATTACATATGCTTGAATAAATTTTTAAAATATTGAAATCATACAAGTAAGATATTCCAAGCACAATGATGTGAAATTATAAATCAATAACAAAAGGAAGTCTGATGATTCAAAAGTATGTGGAAATTTAATAACCCACTTCTAAATAAAAAATTAGTAAAAGAAGAAATTCCAAAGGAAATTAGATTTTTTTCTTTGGTGAAGGTAGCAAGAGAGTAAACCCAGGGACTTGTGCATGCTAGGCAAGTGCTCTACTACTGAGCTACAATCCAAGTCCTTTAAATATTTTTTGTGGTGCTGGGGAAAGAACACAGGGCTTCATGCATGTTAGTCTAGTGCTCTACCACCGAGCTGCCTCCCCAGTGTCCTTTTTATAATTTTATTTGTGAACCTTAGTAAATTACTCAGACTAGCCTCAAATTGTGTTCCTCCTGCCTCAGACTCCCAGGTAGTTAGGATTAAAAGTTTGCACCACCATGACTACTTAGAATATATTTTGATATGAGTAAAATAAGCACACGATCTCACACTTTAGAGGATGTGGTTAAAACAATTTTAGAAGCAAGTGTATAGGTCTAAATGCTCATATTAACAAGAAAGAAATTTCTCAATTATCTTAATTTTTATGTTAAGACATTGGAAAAAGAAGGATAAACTAAGCCAAAACGAAAAGAATTAAGGAAATGAGATGTTAGAATAAATATACAGTAAAAGCAAATAGAAAATAATGGAGAAAAATCCACAAACAATTAGTTCTTTGAAAAAATAAAAAACATTGACTTACCTTTGGCTAGACCAGGAAAAAATAGAAAATACAAAAATTACAAAACTCAGAAATGAAAGGACATTATCACAACCTTACATAAATAAAACAATTTGGGGAAAATGAACAATTTCATATCATCGAAATAGACAGCCTTGTTGAAATGGACAAATTTTCTTTTTAAAATATTTTTAGTTATAGATGGACACAATGTCTTTATTTTGTTTATTTAGTTTTATGTGGTGCTGAGGATCGAGCCCAGTGAGTATCTCACAAGTGCTAGGCAAACACTCTGCCTCTGAGTCCCAGCCCCAGTCCCACAAATTTTCAGAAAGACACAAACTACTGTAACTACCTCAAGGAGAAACAAACAATCTGATAAAGGCACTGAATTACATATGTGACAACAACACAGTGAATCCTGCCATCATGTACATCCATCAGAATGGGATCCTAATTAGAAAAAGATATATTCTATGCTTTTCTATGCTTATATAATTATATCAAAATAGGGCTGCTGTCATGTATAACTAAAAAGAACCAATAAATAAAAAAGTAACATCCGAGTTGTTGTGATTATTAATACTATGGACAGCATAGTAGACACCTGTTATTAAACACCTGATGTAGTTCATGGTTTTTTATTGTTGGTGCTGTTATTAAAAGCTGACCCCACCATGTCTGTATAGGTGGTAATTAGTGTTATATATGTCAAAGTAG
The DNA here is from genome assembly GCF_902686445.1 of Sciurus carolinensis. Taxonomy (NCBI): domain Eukaryota; kingdom Metazoa; phylum Chordata; class Mammalia; order Rodentia; family Sciuridae; genus Sciurus; species Sciurus carolinensis. The sequence goes on from NC_062232.1 coordinate 42,686,808, forward strand.
ACACTGGACATTTATCTTAAGTTTGTACATCTGTTGCTGAAATTAGTACCATTCCTGACTCCACTTCCAAGTGGGACTGGAAAGAGATTGGTACCTTCAAGATCACACAGTAGACATCCTGCAGCCAAGAAATATACATATCTCAACCAAGTAACAGTCAATCTCACCCCACACATGATCTAGCCTCACCTCAACCTTAACTTTACTTCAACTCATGTAATTGGGGAGACAAAACCACAAACCAACAACCAGGACCCAAGGAGGAACAATCAGAGTGAGACCTCATTCCCACCCTTAAACATTCACTCATATATCAAAAACAGAAAGAAGTTCCAGAACAAATAAGATACCTGCACACAAAAGGATACATGTATAAAAGAGTAACAGGAATTCATCTCAATTGATTTGCAAGTCCAAGATCTCTGAAAACATGAGGAAACAGGCAAACAAATCTCCCCCCAAAATTCACAATCTCCCAATGAAGGATACCACTGATATGGAAGTGGACAAAATCCAAGGGAATGATTATTAAAATGGTCAGTGAACTAAAAGAAGATCTAAGGAATGAATTAAGAGAGCAAAAACAGGAGATGAAAGATCACTCCAATAAAGAAATAGAAACATTGAAAAGAAACCAATCAGAACTCCTAGAAATGAAATATACAATGAATCAAATTAAAAATTCACTTGAAAACATCACTAACTGGTTAGATTTTGTAGAAAATAGAACTTCAGCCCTTGAGGACATGGTACTTGAGCTTGAGTACAGAGAATGCAAATAAGGGAAAAATGATAAAACATGATCAGAATATACAAGAACCCTGGGACAACATCAAGAGACCAAACTTGAGACTCACTGGGATAGAAAAAAATAGGAGATACAAACTAAAGGCACTAAGAACATTTTCAATGAAATAGTCACAGAAAATGTTCCCCATATCAGAAATGAGATATATATCCATGTACAGGATGCATATAGGAAACTAAATAGAGTGGATCAGAGGAGAACTTCTCTAATACACATCATAATCAAAATGCCTAACATAGAAAATAAGGAAATAATATTTAAAGCTGCAAGAGAGTAACATCAGGTCACATTTAGAGATAAACCAATAAAGCTCACATCTGATTTCTCAATTCAGGTCCTAAAATCAAGGAGGGCCTATAATGAGATACACCAAGTTCTAAAAATAAGCAATTTCCAGCTAAGTTTGCTATACCTAATAAAGCTCAGTTCTGAGATCGAGGGGAAAATAAATATTTTCATCACAAAAGAAAACAGTGTCAACATAATATCATATGCGTGCTGGCAACAAATTCATTAACAACACACCCAAAGCACAAGAAATAAAACCAAGAATCAGTAAGTGGGATACCCTCAAGTTAAAAATTTTCTGAAAAACAAAGAACACAAGAGCATGAAGAAAGTCTACAGAATGGGAGAAAATCTCTTCCAGCTACTCCTCTGACAGGAGATTAATTATCCAGAATATATAAAGAACTCAAAAAACTTAACACCCCCCAAAACAACAACAACAAATAACTAATCAATAAATGGGCAGCAGAAAATAGACACTTCTCAAAAGAAAAAACACAAATGACTAACAAGTATATGAAAAATGTTCAACATACCTATCAATCAGGAAATGCAAATTAAAAATACACTAAGACTGTATCTCATTCCAGTCAGACTGGCAATTATCAAGAATACAAATATAATAAATGCTGGAGAATTTGTAGGGGAAAAGGTACACTTGTACATTATTGGTAGGCCTGCCTACCAGCACAACCTCTCTGGAAAGCAGTATGGAAATTTCTCAAAAACTGGGATGAAACCACCACATGACCCAGCTACCCCACTCCTTGGTATTTTTTCCAAAAGAATTACAGTTAGCATACTCTAGAGATAAAAGCACCTAACTGTTTATAGCAACACAATTCACAAAAACCAAATTATGGAATAAACCCAGATGTCCATCAATAGATGAATGGATTAAGGAATTGTGGTATATATGCACAATGAAGTATTACTCAGCCATAAAGAAGAATGAAATTTTGCCATTTGCTTGTAAATGGATGGAAATGGAGAACATCATGCTAAGTGAAAAAAGTCACACTCACAAACTCTTAAGGTCAAATGTTCCCTCTCATAGGAAGCTAGAGTAAAAAAAAGAAAAAGAGGAGGAAAGGATAGGATATTATAAAGATATAGGGAAGATCATTAGTGTAGAAGAAGCAGAAGGAGAGGGAGAGTGGCGGGATGGGTAAGGGGAGGTAATGGGGAATGAATTCTTAAAAAAATCATCTTATGTGCATATGTAAGTATACCACATGAATTTCCACACTTATGTCTAAATAAAAAGAACCAATAAAACATAAATAATGAGTTAAAGAATGTCTAGCAGTATAGAGGAAGGAAAACAGGAGGGGAGGGGAGGGAAGATGGGAGGGAAAAGGAGGGATCTTGAACAGAAGTTAAATTCCATGCATATATGATTTTGTGGAGATGAGCCCAACTACTATAAATAACTATAATGCTCTAATAAAAATAGCAAATATATTACTACAAAGAAAATTCAGGTATAACTGGTGAACTATACTAATTATTTAAAGTAGGTTTAGTACCCAAACTTTACAAAATTGCTCCACAAATAGAAGAAAGGCAGACATTTTCTAATTCTATGAGCTTAGCTATAACCAAATTCCAAAATCAGAAAAGTCATCAGGAGAAAAAGGAAACAAAATCATAAATCATATCCCTCATGAATACTGATACAAAAAATGCCCCACAAATTTTACACGTATCAAATCCAACACCACCACCAGCATACACAACACATTGTAGAGAAAGAGCAAGTGGATTTACTCTGGAAATCTAAGGTTGGTTCAACATATAAAAATCAATCAATGTGGGGCTGGGACTGTGGCTCAGTGATAGAGTGCTTGGCTAGTATGTGTGAGGCATTGGGTTTGATTCTTAGCACCACATACAAATAAATAAAGTTTCATCAAAAACTAATAAAAATATTTTTAATCAATAAATAAAATATAGTATATTAATTCATATTATTACTTCAATAGACATGGGGAAAATCTGAGTAAAAATTCATAATTTAAAAAAATGAACAAACTAGGAAAAGAAAGACACTTCCTCAGTTTAATGAAGAGATTACTAAAATTGCACACCTGCCATTACTCTTATCAGTAAAAGGCTGAAAACTCACACTCCAGAAGCAATCAAGCAACAATGTGTACTCTCACCATTTATTTTCAAAATTGTACTGGAGCATCTAGTTAAAACATTTAGACAAGTAAAAGAATAAGAGATCTCCAAATTAGGAAAGAACCAGTAAAACTATCTCTATTCACAGTTGACATGATATTTTAAATAGAAAACACTATGAATCACAGAAAAGAAAATAATATTAATTTTAGCTTAGTTGAAATATAGAAAATGCAATAGTTTTCTATACCCTAGAAATGAATAATCCAAACAAGAAATTTATAAAACAATTTAATTTATAATAGCATCTAAGGAAATAAAACACTTGTAAACACTTCTTGATTAATTTCATGAAAGTACAATACCTTTATGCTCGAACTATAAAACATTGTTGAAAGTAATTACAGATCTCAATAAATGTAAAGGCATCCTTTACTCATGTATGGGAAGACTGTGTATAGTTAAAATGTTAATACCCCACAAATAGATCTACAAATACAATGTAATCTCTATTAAAAGTTTCAAAAATGTTTTATGCTAAAATTGGCAAGGTGGTTCTAAAATTCCCATGGAAATGAAGAAACAAAGAAAATCCATCTTAAAACAGAACAAAGATGGAGGACTTAACATTTCCTGATTTCAAAACTTACTGTAATGCTACAGTAATCAAGGTGTTGCTCTACTAGAATAAATATAGGCATATATGTTAATGTAATAAAAACTGAAATTCCAGAAATAAATCTTTACACTTAAAGTCGTTGATTTTTTAAAATCTCATCAAGACAACTCAAAAATGTGAATAATGTTTTCAATAAATTCAGCTATGACAACTGGATGCGCATGTACAAAAGAATGAAGCTAGAATCCCACTATCTCTCAGTATACCTAAAAATTAACACAAAATCCATGATAGATATAAATCTCAGAGGAAAATCTATCAAGTACTTAGGAGAAAACTTTGAGGTAAATCTTCAAGTCCTTGAAATTGGCAACAATTTCTTAGATATGGCAGTCAAACCACAAGTGAAAATAAAATACAATAAATTGTACTTGATTAAAATGAAAAACTCTTTTTGAAGCCCATCATTAATTGCAAGGAAGCATGGGATGGGAAAATAATTGCAAATCATATATCTGATAGGATTTTATCCACAATATGTAAAGAGTACTTATAACTGAATAATATAAAGACAAATAGTCCAAATGAAAATAGTCAAAAAATTTTAATAGACATTTTCCAAAGAGGATGTTCAAGCAACCAATAAGTACAAGAAATGGTACTCAATATCATAAGTCATTAGGGAAATGCAAATCAAAAACTAAGATACCACTTTCCACTCACTAGGTTGGATGAAATAAAAGATGCACATTAACAAATGTTGCAATGGATGTGGAAAAATTGGAATCCTAATTCATTTCTTAGTGATTGCAAAATAGTTCAGTAACTTTGGAGAATAGTTTATCAGTTCCTAAACAAGTTAAAAAGGAGTTTATGATTCAACAATTCCACTCTAGGTATCTATGCAAAGTGAATGAAAAAAATATGTCAAAACCTTGCATAACAGTGTCCCAAACAACCTTATTCTAAAAGATAAAATATGGAAATGATTCAAATGTCTATCAACTGATGAATGGGTAAACAAAATGTGGTATTTCCTTACAATATGATATCATTTGCCAGTTAAAGGAATGATATGCTAAATGATATGATATGTTAAAGGATTTATTTTACAAAATTAATGTTGAAAACACATTTAGTGAAAGAAGCCAGTTGAAAAACAGTCACCCATTATACAAGCTGATCTATATGAAATATTCATTATATGCAAAATCAGAGAACTAGAAAATAGATTGAAGCTTCCTGAGAGCCAGAGGAAAGGAATGGATTAGAAGTTACTTAAATATATACATACTTTCTTTTTGAAATATAAAATTTTTAAAAATTACATTGTGGTATGGTGAGAGTCATACAATTTTTATTTTAATTTATTTTATTTTGGTAAGAACAAGTAGCATGAGATTACCCTCTTAACAAAGTTTTACAAGCAAAATACAGTTTTGCTAATGATAGGCTATTCATGGATCTCTAGAACTTATTCATCTTGAACAACTGAAACTTTATATTCATTGAACAGCAACTCACTATTTCCTTCTCATTCCAGATTCTACAACTGACATTGTTTCTACAAGTTTTGACTACTTTAGATACCTCAAATAAGTGGAATCGTGTAGTATTTATACTTCTGCAATTGGCTTATTACAGATAGCATAATGTCTTCTGGGTTTATCAGTGTTATTTCATATGCCAGGATATCCTTCCTTATAAAGACTGAATAATATCCCATTGTATGCATATTATAATAGTCATGTATTGTGTTATGGGGCATTATGTTGTTTGAATACAGTTTCTATACCTCGACTGTTAGGAATAATGTTGCAATGAAGGTGGGAGTGTATATATCTCTTCAAATTCCTCATTTCTATTCTTTTGGATATATAAGTGAGATTGCTGGATGATATGGCACTTCTATTTTTAGTTGTTTGAGAAATCATCACACTGCATCCCATAGTAGTTATACCATTTGTGTTGCCACCAACAGTGTACCACAGTTCCAATTTCTCCAAAACTTCTCATCTTTGCTTTTGTTTCCATAATGCTCTTCTTATTTGGAATGAGGAGATATCTCATTGTGGTTTTCATTTGTCTTTCCCTGATAATTATACATAATTATGGGGTTCATTGTGACATTCATATATGCATATAACATAATTTTCCATAAGGAGAAGCTGCTAATATACCTTCTCTTAATATGTCTTCTTTGGAGAAATGTTTAGTGATAACAATTATCATTTATTATTATTATTGTTAATATATATTCTACAAAGGAATGGGCTTCTGTGAGACATTATCATACATGTATACCTCAGGCTTTCATACAATGTACCCTATATACTAACCTTATTTGCCCTCATTTACCCTCCTTCTCTACCCCTTCCTCTTATCCACTTTCCCATCCCTGGAAGTTCCTCTTCTACTTTCAGGTCATCTTTTTTTTTTTAAGTTTCCACATATGAAAGAAAACATGATACTTGTCTTTCTGTGTCTGGCTTATTTTGTGTAACATAATTTTTTCTAGTTCCACCAATTTTCCTGAAATTGACATGATTTCATTCATCTTTATGACCAAATAATAGTTCATTGTGTATATATACCATATTTTTATCCATTCGTATGTTGATAGGCACCTGGGCTGATTCTATATCTTGATTATTGTGAATGATGCCATAAAAACATGGTTATGCAAGTTATTTCTTTTGTATTTATATTCATTTCCTTTGGATTATACCCAGAAAAAGTATAGTTGGATCCTACAGTAGTTCTACTTTTAGTTTCTTTAAATGATTTTATTAGTGCATGATAATTATACATAATTATGGTGTTCATTGTGACATTCATATATGTGTAAAATGTAATTTGCATATTGAGCAGCTAATATTCCTTATTTTAATATGTATTCTTTGGAGAAATGTTTATTCATGTCCTTTATCCATTTTTAAATCAGTTTTCTTTTGCTGTTGAATTGTAGTGGTTCTTGTTTTTCATGGATAGTAATCACTTATTACATATATTGTTTGAAAATATTTTCTTCCATAAAACTCCTAGAAGAAAACATAAGTGCAAAGTTTCATGACATTGAACCTGGCAATGAAATCTTAGATATGACAGAAAAGCACAAATAAGAAAAACAAAATTAGACAAGTGGGAAATGCATTAAACTGAAAAGCTCTGCAATGTAGCTCAGAGGTAGAGCACTTTCCTAGCATGTGTGAAACCCTAGGTTCAATCTGCAGCACAGGATAAAAATGTTTCCACAAAGTAAATTAAATAATCAATACAGTGAAAAGGTAACATACATAATGGGACTTGCATAACTCTTTGAATATACTAAAAAACACTGGACTGTACACTTTAAAAGGTAAGTTTTGTGATACTTGAATTATATGTCTCTAAAGATGTTTATTTAAAAGAAGGAGAAAAACTCTAAAGGAATCCAAAATGATCGTAATTTTACCCTAAATTAGCACATATATATGTATGCATGCAAACATATCAGCATGCAAGTTAGAGAATATCTTTGAATTATTATAAGATAAACATGGAAAATTCTATTAGGAAATTATGTAGTAGGAGACAATAAAAGCAACCTCTGCCAGAGAAGAAATGTTGGAAAACAATGATGTCATAATAACACTATTTCTCAAACATGAACTTTAGGATTGTTTCTCTCAGACTTCCAGGAACCCTGCTGGCTTTGCATTCCTGGACATATAGCTCTGTTAGGATGGCATGTGCAACATGACATCCTTGCATAAGATTTTTTTTTTTTTTGAGGCTGGGGATCCTGAGTCTTATTCTCTTTTTTGTAGCCAAACAGTGATTGATACAAGAGGTAGTAGAGGCAGGTAGATGCAGGAATTTCTCAGAAATAAATAAAGAAAAGGAGGAAATGAGAGCTCAAAGCCACAATGTGGAGCAAATTCACAGGGAGAGGAGTTGAAGCAAGAAGAGCACAAGATGATGTACTCAAAAAATACAGAAGATTTCAAGGCAGAGGTAGTGACCAACATATTCAATGCTACTCAGAGGCCAAGCAGGATAGAGAAAGGACATTTTGATTTTGCAAGATGAAAGACATTAGAGATCATGGAAAACGCATGTCTAGAGAACAAAAGTGTTATACAACATTGGAGATATACACAGAGATGGGGAAGTCCTGATTGCTCCTTAGAAAAAATATCAGAGACCTTTTGCAGTAAAGGGCAGCAGAAAGATAGAACAATATCTGATAGTGAAAGGCAAATCAAGGGACAATATTATTAAAAATGGGGGATAGTGGAGCATAATTGTATGATGATGGAAATCACCAACACAGCAGGAGAATTTGAGGATTCAAGAAAGACAGAGCATATCCATTGAAGCAAAAATTTTAAAAACAGAGGGATAAATATTAGATCACACTGAGACACAGGATTTGTTAAAAATTATGATTGATCAATGCTTTGCTTCATACTCTTAGTTCTTTGTTGCAGATATGCTGATAATCAATATATTCACGTATTCCTGATTGACTATAAGTAATTGGCAAAGCAGAGATGTCCAGAAGATAAGAGAATGAAGTTTGACGTCTAGGATATCCAGATTGAGTAGTAGAGATGAATGTAGACAGTGTATAAATTCAGATTTTGAGGGCTGGGGAGATAGCTTAGTTGGTAGAGTGACTGCCTTGCAAGCACAAGGCCCAGGGTTCAATCCCCAGCACCACACACACAAAAAAAAGATTTCGAGAACTGTATTGGGTAGGGAATATACTGTGGCACTCATACTATCTGGAATATGGGGGAGAGAAAGTGAGTTAGAGAGAGAGAGAGAGAGAGAATTGAATGAGGCAGAAATGTGGATAGATACAAAAGTTAAGGAAAAAAGATTAATGGGGGAGTCTTTCTTCTTTGCAGAGAGGTAAGGGACAGTCCTTAGGCAGAGGAGGAAAGCTGTGAACAGGGATTAATACAAAGTGGAATATCCCCAGAAGGCCTAAACTTTCCTGTGGCCTGCAAGACACAGGTACTCGGGGAACCCAGAGTTTCGTTCCACATTGTAGTTCCCACTGGTCCCTTTTCACTGTTCATTAAAGTCTTTTGCTCACATGCAGTCTACTGTCATGGGAGTGGTGTGGGGGGGGAATCTGAGGAGCAGAGCAGTCAAGGTGAGCAATGCACTCCTTACATTAACCTTCCACTTTGATCCTTCTCCAAGGGAAACATCCTTGTCACCCAGAGACAGAGCAGTGGCCGTGTGGATCTGGTTTGCCCTGAGAGGGCTGTGAAGCACAGAGGAGCCACAAGAGGTGGAAAATCAAGAGTGGATATGAGGCAAAGCCCTTTGCAAACTCAGACTGGACACCTCAGAAACACCCTGGAGGTCAGGAAGACAACAAACCTCCATATGGGGCCTTCCACTTTAGGGCATGGCCACGGGTGTGCGTTGCTCAGCTAGAGTGAAGGTGAGGTTGCTTAGAGATTTCGCAGCATGGCGTTCCAGGACAAGGAAAGTGACAGACAGCTGAGTCGCGGTAAATAAGAGTATGGCAGGACCCATGGACTTTCAGAGACACACTGGGGTAATGAGAGTGAAAAGAGGGGAAGTCGGTGACTTAGACCCAGCTTCCCTCTGTCCGTCAGCGACAAATTCACACTGTGGGACCTCCCATTTATTACCTGGAAACAGATGAGTCCAGCCTTGAAAACGTGGAGCAAACACAGAAGAGGCAGTTCTCTACTCTGTAAGGAGAAGGGAGCGATCAGTTGGTCTGTCTGCAGAAAGCAGACTACCAGAAAGGTCCCCCTGCAGGCTATCCAGAGTGTGAGAACAAAAGGGCAGACTGGAAGAAGGAGCCTTGTACAGTGGTCCCAGGGTCTGGGCAGGGGTCTCTCAGGGCCCAGACAAGAGGAGGGAGCCGACTGTCCTGCGCGACTCTGTTAGTGAGGACTGTGGAACTGTTCTGGTGACAGCATTTCTGAAATCAGGCTGGAACTCAGTTTTGTGTCCTGAAATTGAAGACACTGAAAAACTCTATAATATGAAGAGGACAGAGGGTTCGGAGCAGGGAAGTGGAGTTGGGGAAGCAGGAACACTCCAGCACGACATGCTGGACTAAGCATGGCATGGTTCAGAGCACGGCTGAATTCAGCCTGGGAAGAGAGCCACATAGAAACTCATGACCAGAGAGGTGAGTGCCGGAAAGAAGAAACTTGAGTTCGCTGAGGGGCTAGCAGCCTAGGAAAGAGGGAAATTAATGCTTCCAGTTCACCCATCGTGGTCTTCAGGGAAACAGGGAATATCTCTAAGAGGACCAGATTAGGGGCTACAGAAATCGGCATTTCCCAGGAACTTGATTGAGGCGGTCTGGGGTTTCGACACCAAACATGGGGGTGAGGGGGAGACTATCCTCTGGAAGGGTTATTGTTCTGTTAAGGACAGGATGCTCCAGAACGTAAGCTGAGGCCATATCCTGGGAAGGAGAAAGGGGACAGAAAAAGGCAAGATGGAGACACTGACGGCAGCACCTGTGACAGAGGTGAAACAAGTTGATGGTAAGCAGGTGGCTAAGGGACAAGGAAGCCTCAGTCTGGAAACGGGCCAGTGCAGTGTGGGGGTGTAGAAACACATCTTGGATCCCCATTCCTTCCTATCCTCCTCCAACAAGCTGTGAGGGGAGGGCAGGGTAGAACTAAAGAGAATGCCCTTTTATCTGTGACTAGGGGCTTGTGTACCTCAGAGGAACACAGAGCGAGCACATTTCTCTGCGTTTCCCTTTGTCTCATCCTTAGTCCCTAGACCATTAGCCCAGTTGCCATGGGAACGGAAGCTGAGTGTCTGATGCATTCATCTGGCTGTGGGAGAAAAGCAGAGCTGGTCCTTGAAATGAGGGCCCTTGGGAGCAGAGATTGGAGCACAGCACACCATTGAAAGAATTCGCAATTTCCACAGATATATTGATCCCGGAGACTATTATTGCATCCACCCCCTCCCCACTCCACCCCCGCTTCCTCCCGAGCACAGCCAAACGGTGAATCACTCTGGCTGGCCCCTAGCATTCTTGTGGGTGAAGCTGAGAGATGACCATGAAAAGGGTGGGACTTTACACAAAATCGATGCTGCTGGGGGCCCAGGCGGGGGAGTTGTTCAATGAAGCTTTCTCCTTGGCAGCATGTCATGCAGAGGAAGAAAGGATTGGGTGCCGAGCTTGGCTTGGGCAGACGTAGTCTGGAGGTGTGGAAGGTGCCCCCGTTGACCCGGAAGGCCCGGATACATCCCACGCAGCAGAGAGGGGGCACTGTGGGCCTCCTGTGTGCCACTGTGTGTGCCTCTCACTTTTGCTTTCCACATATCTTCCCTCTGGGAGGGTCACTGGGAGGAACCCCAGGCAGGACCTGAGATAGGGAGCCTCCCATTTGCGGAGGCAGAGAAGGGTCCTCCAAACCTGGGACATGGCTTCTCCTCACCCTGTGACCTTCATGGCTCCCTTTGCCTGACTCTGCTATTACTCTGTGCTCATTTGTGACCACTTGGAAGGGATCCCTCACCCTGTCTATTCTCTTTGCCCCGATTCAATTCCTCTCAACCCCTTTGCACTGTCCTCTCTTCCTACCTGACCCTTGATCCATCACTACCCCTCAGCTTTCCTCTCTGCCTACTTTCTCTCTCCTCCCTACAAGGTCCTTTGGTTTGTCCTTCCGGTTTCCCCCTATCCCTCGCTGCCTTTTGGTTTCTTTCTCAGTATTGTCCTCGATTGTTCCCCAGTTTCCCCTCCTCCTTCGCGCGATGCCTTTTGTTCTCACCCACCTCCTCCCCTCTCGGTACCCTGCCCGATATGAAGTGAATAATAATTCATTCATTTGGATACGATGGGCCTAATATGGGCCACGAATGTGCAGCCCACTGGGGCAGCGCTTCATCAAAACCAATCACAATCATAATTGTTACCTTACATGTTACCAGAAGTGCTATGGTGCTTCGGGACAGGGAGCCGTGAGGGTGAATAATGGGAGAAGTAATTTTCACAGTGGGGTGGACTCAGTGCAGACAATGACATGCCCATTTATCCCTCTGCTCCCCAGCATCCTCTCCTTGCGCTTAGAGACCTGCCCCCCGTTTTATGCTCGTCAGCTGTCCTCTTCCTTTTTTGCAGGGTGGTGGACTCTAGGTCACAGAGTCCTGCCTTCCACTAGGCAAGGTGTGACCATGAAGTCCACCTGTTGCCCACTTCTATGGTCTGGTTTACCAATGATCCAAAACAGAGTGAGGAGTTGTTCCAACTTTGCAGTGGGACCCTATTCCTGTTGCCATGTCCACAGAGGCACTTGTGTGCATGGACCTCATTCACCCAGGCTCTTTTCCATCTTGTTTTCTCCTTCTTCCTCTCCTCCCCCTCAACCACCTGCATCATTTTTAAGGTTTAGCCCCACAAAGACTGAGAGGCTTGGCGAACAGACGATAGAAATAAATTGCTAGGAGGTCGAAGAGAGACAGATGAGTGATGTGTGACTAGCTGCCAAAAGGGAGCTGGGACTCAAATCAGCAGTACGCACAGCCCGTGAAGACTAGAACCCCATCACCAGGTATGGAGGGCCGCATTCCCCAGTTTGAGTAGGAGTGGGGTCTGTAATTGCACGAGTGCTTGAAAACATATTTCGGAGTCAATTGCACACCCGGGTCCCCTCTCAACTCCTCAAGTATCCATAGCTTGGCCAATCGCTCTCCCTCAACTCTGGGAGTTGGAAGAAATACTCAACCATCTGCAGAGGATGACTCTGCAGAATCACAGACTTTGACTCTCATGTTGAGTTGAAAGTGTACCCCTGCAAGCAAACCCAACGCAGGGTAAAAGATAACATCTACAGAGTTCTTCGGTCCCAGGACTCATCAGGAACTTGGTGCCCACATTGCCAGCGTCCTGCCTGGTGCCACAGATGTAGGGGATCTCCCCTGGGTAATGGAGCCTTCCCAAGAGAGGAGACTTAGTAATACTGGTAGACAGAGACCTCCGCAATGGTCATCATCGCTTAGTTTAAAGCATTTCTCATTTCCTGGTAACTTGTAGGAAAATATTTCCCAATGTAAAAAACTATGGGGAATATTCTATACTGACCTTTGTTACTAATTGCTAAATACGTGGCACTGTGGTCAGAGAGTATTCTTTGTGGCACTCCTGGGTTTCTATTCACTTAATATCATTCTGTAAATGTTAATGGAATGCAACTCCAAACGGATTTGCACAAAACACAAATGTACCATGAGTCGATTGCGACATGGCAAACGTTGCACTCAGGTCCATCAGCTTTTAGAAAACCAGTGTTTCCTGCAGTGGAAAGGTGGGCCGGTTCCTGCCCTCAGTCACCACCCTCTGCCACCTCAGCAAATCGGATCACTAATTTCACTTCTAACATCTGAGTTAGCTCTGCCTCTCTGTGAAATTCATTGCTCATAGTCACTGTGATCCCTTTGTACCTGTGTTTATAATGTGGCTTTCTTCTGGAAATATCCTGTTCCTATTTAGCCCTGCTCACTTGTGCCGTCTTGGGTAGCTGTAGTTCACTTGTTTTCGTTACGGAGTAGAGTTTCAATGGCATGGGCGCACCACAATGGAGTCTGTGAATGGCTCTATTTCTGAGTGAGTGGCTGGAATCTCAGGGCTGCTGCTGTGGTGACGCACATCCTCTGCTCCAGTGAGTGTACTTTGAAGACTGGACTCCCAGGGGCACGTGCACTGCTCTGTCTTCCCTGATTGCATGGTGTGTGTTGAAGGTGGATATACCCAGAGCTTTTCCTGATGTCAGATGGAAGGCTTGCAACTTCTCACCATTCTGTGTGGGATGGGTTGGCAGGCTTTAAGACACTCTGATTGCTTTAAGCGACTTCTCTCTCCATCCTAGTTTGCTGAGAGGTTTTTATCATGAATGGATGCTCACAGTTAAAAAGTCACCCCTTGGGTTGGTTCTGTGGAGCAGTTGTAGGTTTTTTTCTGTTGACTACACGACTCGTGTGAGATACCTTGATTTTTCAAGGGCCAAACTGCCTCACTGGTAGCATGTTCTTGATATTCTGGGGACATTTTTTTCCTTTAAAGATACAGAGCTGCTTTAGCTTTATGTTTTATTCAAGACTTAAAGGGAGGACCGTGGGTATCATGTGAGTGTGTACTTATGAGATGGGAAATGTCTCCTCTCTTGTATATTTTCTGGCAAGATGTAAGATTGACATTCCTTCTTTCTGAAATATGTGGTAGGATGATATTTGGCCGTCCAGGTCCAGAGTCTATTTTGGTTGTGGTTCTGCCTGTGGCTCTAACAATGCTCCACTCATTCAGGATTTTTTGGATAATGGTGATGTTCAGTTTGAAGGGACAATGGGTTAAAAAGGCTGCAGTCATTTCTCCCCTGCTACGTTGATGCTGCCGTTATTCTGCCTCCCTGACACCATTTCACAGCCTTGATTGCTAGCCCTGGAACCTCCTTGTCAGTCATTGGTCCAATTGTTAGCCTGCAAACTTCCTAGTCAGTCATTGGTCCAGATTGTTAGTAGCCCACGGAATTCCACTTCTTGACCATAGTTCTCCTGCTTATCTCTCTCTCTGTCTCTCTGTCTCTCTCTCTCTGTCTCACTCTCACTCTCACCCTGCGGGCAGACACTGTGCCTGTCTGCTTAATAACCTCTCTTGTGAGAGTTCCCACTTCCAGAATGACTTTCTGGGTGATCTCATTGGTGCTGTGACTCACATGGGCTCTTGTATTGCCACTTAGGTGAGTGGAATCCCATCTGTCACCAGATCCCCAGATGCTGGTCCCACCTTCCACTTGCTGGGACGCTCTCCTCCACATCCAGACACCAGCTTCAGATTGGTGATTTTCCCCCTAGGTTGACTGAACCACTCCTCTGCTGACCTGAGATGTGACCGTTGATCACCCAGCGCCCTGGAGGCGGTTGAGGAGTGGGGTTCCCCGAGCCACGGCATTTACAGTTATGGCTGGCCCCCTTAGTTGACCTTATCTGACGGGTGGGTCCCCAATCTTAATGGTGCAGATTTCTCTCTCAGGGTTGAGCTTCCTCTTCACTTTCTCTCTCGAAAATCCTGACATCGGGTCTTCAACTCTCTCAGCTTTTGCCTGACACACACGGACAGGGTGACTACTCCCATCATTGTGCTGCCTTCTCATCTCCAGCCAATTAGTCTGTGACCCCAAGATGTCTCGGACACTGAATTGGCTGTTTCTCAGTCTCCGCATGGGATCTGGGTCCTCCATTCCAGCAGATTCACCCCTGGGTGTGTACTAGACACTCTTAAACCCCTGCACCTGACCCCCAGCCTAAAACCACCAAAACTTATTCACTTGTGTAATGATATTTGACCACAATATCCTATAGATAATCAATCAAAATGACCAATTATACAACTTTTGTAAGTGGAAAGAGATTTTTAAATTTTCAAGCCTTTTCTCTCTTGCACGCTAAACCTGATCTTTCTCTTCCTGCATACCAGGACACCGCCTTTTGGCTTCTTCTCCCCATCCTGATCCCTCCTCCTCCTCCAACTTTGACCCGGCTGACAAACGACCCTCATACCAGTCCCCTGGGACAGAGGCCCCTCCGGCCGCTGCTCTTCCATGTCCTTTGCCTCATTCTGTTTCTGCTTCCGTTCCCCGCACCGCCCACCCACCCAGTCCTCCCGCCACTCGGTCCTGCACACATATTCTAGCCCCCTTACAGGAGGTGGCTGGTGTAGATGGAGTGATCAGAGTCCATGTTCCTTTCTCGCTCTCTGATCTTTCCCGCATAGAGAAGCGGCTAGGCTCCTTCTACTCCACCTCCTTCACCTCCAACTCTGCAAACTTCATTAAGGAATTTCAGTCTCTTACCCAGTCTCATGACTGTACCTAGCATGACATTTATATGCTCATGTCCAACACCTTGACCCCTGAGGAGCCCAGGAGAGTATGGGAATGGGAACGCAATTATGCAGATGAGGTTCACCAATCAACCCTGACCCACCCCATTGGGGCTGAAGCAGTACCAGATAGGGAGACCCAATGGGACTATAACACGGGGACTGGGCGTCTGCAGCAGGATGAGTTCCAAACCTGCGTCCTTGCAGGTCTCTGAAAGGCCACCATTAAACCTATTAACTATGATAAACTTCAGGAAGTAATACAAAACTGAAAACCCATCTGCCGGAGTCGCCTCACACAGGCCATGCTCAAATATACTAATCAGGACCCTGAATCTCCAGAGGGACAACAGCTACTCATGACTTATTACTTTTCCCAAAGCTACCTGGACAGAAAGGCTAAATTGAGGTGGTTGGATGAGGGGCCGCTCAGCCCATAGCCAAAGGTTCTAGCAGTGGGATTCAATGTGTATAACAGAAAGGAAGAAAAAAACCAAAAACTAGAATAGCAAATGCTAGCCAGTGCCTTTGAGCCAGCTAGACCTGCCCATTCGGCCACTACTAGGGGCACCCTAGCTCCCAGAAGACCTCCAGGCCCATGCCTCAAGTGCGGAAAAGAGGGCCACTGGGCAGGAGCCCTTTCCACTGGCCCTCTTCAACCTGACTCAAAGGATCTTTTTGCCTTTGTCTGGACTGAACCTCTCATTCAAGTTTCTTCTCAACTGACCAGGAAAGTTCTCCCACAGGGATTTTGGGAAGCCCTCACCTCTTTGGCCAAACACTGACTCATGATCTTGTCTCCCCTACTTTCATTTGCTCCTCTCTCTTACAGTATGTTGATGGTCTTCTTTTATGTAGTCCCTCTCTCACGGACTGCCAAGGGGACACTATTCAGCTTCTAAATTTCCTGACTGACACGGGCTATAAGGTCTCTCCAGCAGAGGTATTGCTTTCTTAACCTCAGGTTACTTACTTAGGAGTCAGCCTCTCACCTGGATTTAAGGCCACCACTGTAGAGAGAAAAGCATTGCTGCAGGACATACCCACTCCATCCACCAAGGAAGAAATCCTTTCCTTTCAAGGGCCAGCAGGATATTTACGATCCTGGATTCCAAATTTTCCATCCGGGCAGCCCCCTTGTATGTGGCTTCTGAACCTCTCCTCAACCCAGTGGAAGCCCCTTTCCAGACCCTAAGGAAAGCCCTTCTTCAAGCCCCAACCCTACACCTCTGCCCAGTGGCATACCTGTCCAAAATGTCTGCACCCCACCATAAGAGACTGGGCACCACGTCTTAGGGTATTGGCCACAGCATTTGTCTTAACCCAGGAATCAAAAGAACTTTCCTTCGGGGCTCCCACTGAAGTGCTCTCACCTCATCATCTGTCCGAGCTTCTTATAAGGGTCTGCAAACTCTACCACCCTGTCGGGGGTTAGCCTTGCAAGCTGCTCTTATGAGGACTGTTCCATTTCCTATAATACATGCCCTTCTTTCAATCCAGCCACTCTCTTACCCCCACCTTCAACCTACATCTTCACCAACCCTCAGCTGCCCTGAGACCCTGAAGGAGTTACTCCCCTGCCCCTCCAATGTTCAGGAGGGGGCCTTACACAACCCTACTTTCATATGGTTCACTGATGGGAGCTCTTCTCCATGAAGGAATGCGAGGGGCTGGATATGCCATTGTCTCCCTGGAAGGGGTTGCTGAGTCAGGACCACTACCTAACAACACCACCAACCGACAGGCCGAACTAATTGCCCTCATGGTTTGCTTGTGTTTTGTCATTTCGATGTGTTTTCTTGAAACTTGTAACTTCTATCCAAATCTTGAAATCTACTGGCAAGAACAGCTCACGATTTGGACGAATGATCTTAACATGTTGTTGGTGAGAGCTGCTTCTTCCAGTTTAGTCCAGAAATTGGTCATTTCAGGATTTCTCTCTTTTGTGAAGGCCCCGATGTGGAGGCCGGTGCCAATGGAGTCTCTGGGAACTGATGTTGGCTGTTGTGTCTTATCACTAGCTCTTATTAGTGTTTTCCTTACTCAATTTCTTCTGCTTCCTTTCGGCTTAATCTGTGTTCTTCTCCTCAGTTTTGACAAGGATGCCTGGCTCATTCATGTTCTGCTTTCTTTTTTCAGGCCGTTACAGATATTTCATCAGTATCCTCTAAGTTTTTATTTCTATTCAGTTCAAAATATTTTGTAAGTGAACTGGCGAATCTTGTGTGAGCTCTGGACCATGTCGAAGGGCATTTCCTGACTGACGAACATGTCGATGGTGATATTTCCTTCGTTTCCTTTTGGGATGGCTCTAGCCGGAACATCTAATCCAGACTCTGTGAAGAAGTGGCAAAAGCAGGCACGCATGCCCTGTTCCTGGCCTCAAAGGAGAAAGAAGCTTTCCCTCCTTCACTATTGAGACGGATGTGTAGAGTGGGATGTTGTAAGTGGATTTCTACTTTTCGGAGGGAACTTCCTTATGTCCCTAATGCGTTGAGTGCTTGTATTGTGAAAGGGGGCAGAACTGTTAGACGCTCTTACCGCTTGGGTTGAGGCGATCACCACGTTGTTGTTCTTCATTGTGTCAGAAAGGTACCTGACATCAGTTTTCATTGCTTCCATCGTCCTTGCATTTTCAAAGGAAATCCCATTTGTTTGTGTGCTCTAAAAGTGCTGCTGCATTTGTTTTACTATTTTGTCTCAATGTCCTTGCAGGATATTTGCTTCTCGTTTGCTTTGCCTTTGGTTTCTTTGTCAGCCTTGGTATCAGGGTAATGCTGGCCTCTTGAAGTGAATTGCAAGCATTCCCTCCTTCTCTATTGTTGGAAGGGAACTGCATTCATAAATGCCAACTTGTTACATGTTTTGTAGAATTCTTCTGTGGCGCCATCTGGTCCCGGGTTTTTTCTGTAGGTTGCTTTCTGAATACGGGTTCGTTCTCCTCTATGGCTTAGGTCCCTTCTGATATTTCATTTCTTCATGAATCAGTCTCAGTAGGTGGTATGTTTTTCTGAATTCAGTGTTTTGTTTTTTTTTTTTACATTCCTTCCATATTACCTGAGTCCTTGGCGTAATTTGATGGCAGATTTGTCTTGTCACTTTTTTTTCTTTGTGCAGTGCCTGCTGTTATGTCTCAGTTCTCATTTTGAAGTAGTTAATTGATTCTTGTGTATTTTTCCTAGTTAATCTACTGTAGAGTTTGCCCGCTGTGTTGATTTGTTGTTGTTGTTGTTGTTCAGAATAAAAGCTGTGTATTTCATTGATTTCTGCTACTGTTTTTCTGTTCTCAATTCATCTCTTCCTGCTCTAATCTTCACTACTTCCTTACCTGGGTCATGTTGGGTTTAAGGATTGCATCCTTATGTAGTTCTTGACACATGCAGCTAGCTTGTTGAGCAGAGACCATTTTTCTTTGTGGACGTGAGCATTTATTGGCCTCGGCTTCCCTCTTAGTGCTGCATTCCTTGTACCTTGTAAAGTGTGGTCTATTGTGGGTTTGCTTTCATTTGTCTGGAGATATTTTCTAAGTTCCCTGTGGTTTCTTCCTTGACCCGTTGGTGATTTGACAGGGCTCTGTTCAATTTCCACGTCTTTGTTAATTCTGTTAGGAATCGGTGTCTGTTTTCTTTCCAGGGTGGTCAGAAATGAGACTTGGTATGGTTTCAGACTTGCTCAATTTGTTGAGCTCCTCAATGTAAACAAAGTAGTTAAAATCAAAAACGTCTGGAAGCAAATGTGGGGTCAGGTCTTGGCGGACATGGTGTGGTCCAAAGACTCATTCTGCCACCCAGAAAGTCTTAGCAGCCACCCACGCAAAAGAGGTTGCCGAGATTTCACCAAACATAGCAACTCAGCCCCTCATCCTTAGGAAAATGGAAAGGCAAATCATAGACTGAAAATATTTCTGCGAAAGGTACGCCGGTCATAGACAAAGTATGCACCATGTATAAGGCCCTCATCATACATTGATGAAGAAGACAACCCAAGAGTCAAGGGGCAAAGCATTTGAACAAAGGTGTGAGAAAGGAAAAGTAAAGGGCCAAGGACACTAACCGAGGCAGATTCAGAGCACTCCGGCACGTCACCTCCCTTGTACGGGTCTACTTTTCTCGTGTGGATAGTGAGGGTGGACAGCTGCCGAGAGCATCAGTGAAGGTGCAGTGGCATTGGGTGTGAGTGGCCTGGTGGATGGGAGGCTGGATGTGATGAGACTGTGCAGAGAGCAGGGGCACGTGTTGCCCGGGGACCTATGAGCCCCTAGTTTCATGAGCAGTGGACTGCAAGAAGCAGAGCAGGTGCCTGGTTATGGATTGGATTTTAAAATGGTCCCCTTGTAAAATTCGAAACCACTGGCACGATGGCATGGGCCTCTAATCCCAAGGACTCAGGAGGCCGAGACAGGAGGATTGCAAGTTTAAGGCCAGCCTCAGCAACTTGGGGAGCCTGTCGGCAACATACAGAGGTCCTGCCTCAAAATAAAAAAATCACCAAAGGACTGGGAATGCAGCATCCCTGGGCTCAATCCCCAGCACTCCCAAATGTCCCACAAAGAGCTCACTCATATGCTAGGTGATCAGGCAGTGTTTGAATGTGAAAAGATTGGATTATGAAAGCTGTCACCTCATCAGTGGCTCAATCCCTTTGATGGATTAATAGTTTGAATGGACTGCTGGGTGGTAAACACTGGCAAGTGAGGCGTGTCTGGAGGAAGTAGGTCACTGAGGGCATGACCCTGGTAACTATCCCTGGCACCTGGCTCCTCTACTTCTCTCTCTACTTCCTGGATGCTGAGATCTGAGCTGCTTTTCTCCACCATGCCCTTCCACCATGATGTACTTCCTCACCTCAGGCCCAGAGCGATGCAGTTGGCTGACCATGGACTTATTAGCCTCTGAAGCCCAAAGACATCGTTTCTTCCTTTCGCTCCTTCTTGTCGGATATTGTGTTCACAACAACAAAGAGTTGACTAACCCACACTTTGTCCTCAGCGGGTCTAGGGTTCGAGGCCCTGTGCTGCTGCTTGCTGGCACTGTGACTCTGGGCCACTGTCTTCCCTCTCAGAGTCTCAAGTTCCTCGCCAGGCACTGGGCCTAATCAGCCCCTCCTCTCAGGGACATCTGACAGATGGAAACGTGGGCGCCAACAAGAGGCGATACGTGAACATTCAGAACAACATTCCACGTAGCCATCGATAGCCAGAAACGAGCGTAGCAACACTAGTGTGTGAACAACTGGAGAAGGAGTCAGAGAGAAGCCCTCAGAGTTGGAGGAGGCTTAGGTGGGTTCAGGCGCCCTGTGTACCAGAGCCACAGACCTGGCCCATCAGAGGGTCTCTGAAAACGCTCTGCCAAGAGAAACCGTGAAGCTCTGTGGTGAGGGTCCTGTGGAAGGTCGCAGGCTGGGGCTGGAGGGAGGTCTGACTCGGTCTCCTGCTGACACAGAGAGTGAGGGGGTGTGGTCTCCACATGGGCCACAGGACCCTCCAGTGGGACCCACAGTCGGCCGGCCTTTCCCGAGGCCATCTTCCTCTCTGCTCCCAGCACTGCCCCATGGAGAGTGTGGAGCCTGGGACCCTGGAGTGGCCCACTCTGGGAAGGGATGGAGCAAGGGGGAGCACCCCCTAAGGCTGCAGGGCGGGGAGTGGGAGGTCAGCCGAACACCGCCTCCCTCAAGGCTCCTTGTTCCTCTCTCCGGGAGCTGCCCTATCTCAAGTACCCTCTGCACAACAGTGCTCAAGCGCACTCACGCCTCTGGCTTATGGTGATTGCCCTGACCCTGAGCCTAGAAAAGGCATAGTGTCTACTGTGTACGGGAAGTGTCCTGGAAGGCTCCGGTCACACTGGGTAGCACTCGTCACACCAAGGCACCTACAGTCACACACACCCCATATCCCTCCATCAATCGGAGGGAAAAGGGAAGAAGATTCCATTACTCTGTGTGTGAGCACATATGAGTGTGTGTGTGTGTGTGTGTGTGTGTGTGTGTGCCTCCATGCATATGCTCAAATTAAACTCTGGGGCCAGGCGAAGGTCAGAATCACAGGAGGTCAGTCAGTGTGGCCAAGAGTGAGCCCCGACTCCAGACAGAAGAAATCACACACAGGCCTGCAACTGGGACATCCACCCCACCAACCTCTGTGAAAAACAGGGTTTAGGTCCTGGGTATGTGACCTGTGCAGCCCTACCCATCCTCAACAGGGCTCCAAAATGCTATCCTTCTGCCGTCACTGTCTTGACATTTTTAATCCCGTTCGAGGAATCAGACGGAGGCTTTCCTTTTTCACTGGGACTCAAAATCACGTGGGCAGTCAGGGCCTAGATCTGCGTCAGGCTTTGGGAACTCTCTGGGACCAGAGTCAACGGGGTGGCGGGGATGCTGACACCACTGCCTGCCTCCTAGTTACCTGGGCTCTGTCCTGCCAGGCTGTGGCCATTACTGGAGAATCCTGGGAAGCAAGCCCAGGGCACCGTCCTCTCTGCCTGGGACGGAGCCCTTCCCCGGGAGCTAGCCTGTCTCTGCCCTCCCGATCTTGCACCTGGAGGATGTGCAGTCCTACCCCATCCCCTTCCTCATATTACCCAGCCCTGCGGCACACCAGCACCTAAGCCCTGCCTGGGCCGGAAAGGGACTGCCCTGCTTCAGGGAAAGAGGAGCACTGAAGCCTCCATCCCTCACTGGCAATGGGCTGTCTAAGCCGTTTGACTTGGTCCTCATGGGTCGGCAGTTCTCACTCCTGCCCACTGCAGGGCTGAGCCCATCATCCCGGGGCCCTCCTCACGGTCCTTAAGACTCTGCCCTGGGGTGGGTGGGGGTCCTGACTTGCCTGGATGTTGAACGAAGGGTTATGGGAACTGGTCTCCACAGAAAGGAGGTGGGGGCACAGGGGAGGGAGCCCTGTGATTGCCTGTGGCACAGTCACTCTCTGGGGTGGTGACACTAACCTCCAGCCCATCCCTTCTCCTGCCCCCCCTTGCCTACTAGCTGGTGCTCCTGGAGCAGCACTCGTGGGACATCGTATAAGCACTTGGACTGGGGGCTCCTCCAACTCATAGTCTCCCGACTCAGCTGCAACTGCCATACCACCGTGCGTCCCACCTGTAACCGTACCGCAGGACCACCAGAAGAGGTGACCTCGTTAGGAGACCAGCCATGGGTCATAGCCACGCGTGCACTGGTCAAGCAGGAGACATCCCCACTCATTTTGCAACTTTAATGTAACACTGATACCAAAACATGAACACACAAGAAAAAGCACACGACGAAAGCAGGAGGAGCAAGGGGAGCTTCGTGTTGCACGGCCCCTCCGACCCACAGGGAGAAAGAAGCGCCTGGAGTTCTACTCAAGAGGGACTCTGCAGCAGCAGTCTGGCTGGGTGAGGAAAATCGCCGCGCTTCCTTAGCGCTGTCTGTAACACGAGGAGCAAGATGAAAACGGATGGGTGGAGACCCGCAGCAAGCAGCCAGGGGTACATACAGGGCAACCGGTGTGTTTCTGTGTTTCCACGGGCTCACCGCTGCCCTGCCCCTCGCCTCCCGGCGTCTCCCCCGGCCTCCCCCAGGTCCCCACAGCCCTCCTGCAGGTCTCACGACCCTGTGAAGAGCTTACTGGATCCAGGAGAAGAAGCTGGCGCCAACTCTGGCGGCATTTCTGGTCCGGATGGTGGAGCTGGTGCTGGGGCCATCGAGGATGCTGGTGCTGGCCCCGCCGTTGGTGCCGCTGCTGACACCGGCTCTCCATGTGGCTCTCCTGTTGGCACGGTTGCTATTCAGAATGTACTGATGGTACCTGGCCCAGAACGCAAAGGGGATCCTGGCCCAGGCGTCGCCGAAATCCCCGTCCTCGTCCCAGGTCAGCAGCTCAGACTGTATGTCGTCCCAGCTCCACCGTCCGATCAGAGCTTCGTCCCCGATATTCATCTGGGCCCTCATCTGGGCCCTGGCATGTTCCTCGGCCATTTCCACATCCATCGTCTTGAAAGCATCATCCACAGCCTCCAAGAAGTGAGCCTTCCATTCCCGGGGGTCCCGGTTCTGGTTCTGGGGTGGGAAACAGCAGCCTTAGTGGCAGGCTCAGAGACCCCACAATTCGGGCAGCACCTGCTGCCTGCCACAGCCACCTACACGCTTCAGGAAATGATGACAAAGAGAAAGGACCCTGGGATCGGGCCACATCCGGCACAATTACGACCTCTATGAACTTGTCTTCCTCACTTAGGATGCTTCCTCTCAGCATCAAGACAAGGAGGAAACAAGGCCTGGGAAGTGCCACCCCTGGGCCTGGCACCCAACACAGGTTCTCCGGTACCTGGGCGATGAATCTCAGGACCCTCATCTTGCTGGTCTCGTGGCGGGCTCGCAGGCCCCACAGAAACTCATACTCAGGTGGGCTGCTGTTGGGGATCTTCTTGTACTCCAGGTACCTGAGCGAGAGAGGAAAACGCCCTTGGCTTCTCGCCCAGCAGTGACCCATTGTGGCTGAAGAGGGCCGCCCCGCCCACCGGGGCCAGACCACCCCGGCTCTCATCCTCAGGACCTCCGCCCCCAACAGCCTCACGGTAGGGGTCCACGGCTGGGTGAAGAGGGGACACGTGTAGGGCAGGGCGTAGGCTCACGGGGAGGCCACAAGGGTTGTGCCTCTCATCACCATAGCCCCAGATTCCTGTTGGGTGCGTTGTAAACAGGGGAGCCACTCTTCGGGCCCCCTGCTCTGAGCACACCCCACCGGCGGGCCCCGGAAAGAGGTGCCACAGAAAACGGCGGGAAATTTAGAAAATGAATAAATGAAAGAGTCTGCCAAGAGGAGCTCCACGGCCGTTTCTGCATTCCTGACCCTTCTGTGCCTGTCCACGTGCCTGTCCTGTCTGCCCGCCGGCGTGCCTGCTTGCATGTTCTCTGGGAACCAAGGGCAGACTGGGTCTAGGCCTGAAACCCAGAAGAGCTGGGCACCCGGCCTTACCAGCTGTGGGCCACACTCAGAGACCTCCCTTCTCCGAGCCCCAGGCTCCTCGCTCTACGTGCTACATGGGAAATGCCTGCGGCAGTCTATAGGACAGGTGCTCAGTGACGTGGTGCTCACGTCACACCCACCCTCCACCACACTCCCAGTCAACACGTCCCCCTGACCTCACCGCACCCACCCCCACGCGAACCCGCACCCGAGGGCCCGGGTCCCGCGGGGTTACGAAATGGGATAGGGGCGTCTTCTCCACTAGACCGGCACTCCGAAGTGCGCCAGAGCGACGTGAGGTCAGCTCAGTCAATACTTACTTCTGCTTCACAAAGTCATCGGTGATGAGCTTCCTCAGATCGCCAAGGAACGGGTGCCTCACCCTGGGGGCAAGCAAAGACATCCATGACCAGTGAAGGTGGCAGTGGCAGATGTGGGCAGCAGCATTCCCGGGCACCATCACCGGCTTCCCAGCCCGTGGGAACTGCCTTCCCGGGACAGGGCACACAGCAGAGGCCAGAGGACCCGAGGGAGCCCCTAACTCTCTCTCTCTGAGGTGTCTGTCCTCTGCGGACAGAGCTCCGAGGGGGCGGAGAGGTCGGCATCCCGTGACCTCCTCCATCCCTCTGTTCTCCAGCTAGCCCGGGCCGTCCCGCTCCCTCACAACCCCGCGACCCCCTCTGGGGGAGAACAGCACGCAAGGGCAGGGGCCGAGGAGCCAGTCATACCCAGGGCGCAGTCCCATCTTGCGGAGCGCCTCCCAGAGGACAGCTGCGAGGGGAGATGGGAGACGAGAGATTGGCACCCAAAGATGAGACCGTGGACAAATCCCCACGTGCAGGGCCAGCACTCACCCTCACTGGCACGGTTGCCATTCATGAAGATGACGCCCAGAATCACCAAGAGGAGACTCAGCCGGGGAGTGTCCTTGGTCCTACAGGAGGAGAAAGAGGGAAGGGATGCTGTGCAGAGGCCACTGTCCTCAATGATGCAGCCAGCTCACCATCCGGAGGGGAAATGCTTCCCAGGACATGCAGGGCCTGCTGCCCCACCGATCACAGACAATTCGTACCCCGCAGAGAGAGACTTAACCACCGCCCGTAACACGGGCATCTGATACCTTCCCTCCCCGGGGTTCCACAGCAGCATGGGGCGGGTCAGGGAGCGCAAACTGGGCAAGTGGCCACAGGGTGTCCAGAGGCACCTTCAGGTGGGCCATGCCCACCTCAGGATCTGCACTCAGCAGGAACCTCTCCCTGGAGGGCCACCCTGCTAAGCCCAGGCCCGAAGACCTGCGGGAAACCGCCTTCCTGGGGCCCCAGGGCCCAAATCCTGAAAGCAGCAAGGTCTTGCCCCGGGACACTACCCAGTTCATCCAGCGGGCCCTGGGCACTGCGACCTCAGAGGGAGGGCCCTGTGGGGCCACCCAGCCCTGCGTTCCTGTACCCTCAGAGGATGCGGACAGGGACGGGGCATCCCCGAGGAGGTTACCACACTCTTTCCCCTCCTTACTTCCCCAGGAGGCGAGCTGAAGAATCCCGGGTGCAGATGAGAATGTAGAGGTGCTCCTCCTTGTCGATCTCCTTCAGGTGGATCCCAAACTTCTGTGTGGCGAGAAAACAGAGTGAGATCTCACCCCCCGCTGGGCATCGTGCAGCCAGTCCAGCCCCAGTCAGATGTGTCCTCCTCCCCGGATCCAAACCTGCGTGTGGGGGCGGGAGGGGACAGGCACCAAGGGCTTCCCTGAGGAAGCTCTGAGGCTGACACAGGCGAGGAGACCCACCACAGGAGACAGACGCTCAGAGTAGGGTCTGGGAAGGGGCAGGTGTCGTCCTGCGGGGGCAGTGGAAACTCACAGGTGGAGGGCTAGCGGAGGTCCCCAGAGCAGGCAGGTGGGAACTGGGCCTCCAGGGGCCTCAGGCCATCCCACCGCTCCACAGCTCTAATCTCCAGCTCCGCGCAGAGCAGTTTCTGTCCCCGCACCCACCTTTTCCAGAGTGTAGGTGGCTCTTTCAATGATCTCAGGGAAATGCTCGTCATATTCCCGGATGACGTCCTTCACCATGTCTGCGGGAGCGGGAGAGTCAGGGAAGGCACCTGGGCTGAGCAGGGGCCTCAGTGCTGAGGGCCCTCAGCCTGTCGTGCTCAAGGCAGCCGGTTGGGACCCTGCTCCGCTGCTCACCTGAACGCTTGATGGGGATCTTCTTGTAGTCCTTAATCATTAGGTATTTCACCAGCTTATTTGCCTGCAGAAGGAGGAACGTGGGGGACACATCAAGGCACAGGTGGCTGCAGAGTGCAGCAGCCCGTGGGGTAGGAGAGGAGGGTGACAGCGAGTGTGGACCTCTTCTCTTACCCTCTCTTGCAGAAGGGTCACGTTGCGGGGGGGCAAGCACAGGACGTGCCTCGAGGGTATCTGGGACCTTGGGGCCATCGGGGGCCGAGGGGCCGATGGAGCCCTCGCCATCGATGGGGGCTGCGATGCTCTCCAGCTCGGTGGGACCGCAGGGGGCTCTCTCTCCTCCTCGCTGCTCTCATATTCGTCGTCCAGGTGCTTGGACTGTATCATGTGAGAGACAGGGAGACAGGTGGGACTTGCGGACTCCCGGTGCCAAAGCACCACCGCGCACGTACCTTCCCCCCAGTGGGTGCTTGGTGGCAAGAGTAGTACGAGCAGTGAAGAAGTAGGAGCAGTGGCTGGCGACTGCTGAGAGCTTGCTAAGTGCCAGGCTCTGAGCCAGCCTCTTCTCCCACCAGCCCCAAGGGCTGGAACTACGTGGAGTCAAAACATACTCAACAGACTCAGTGCTGCACAAACGTGGACAAAGGCGGGATGAGAGTAGGGGGAGGGTGCTGAGGACAGGAGAGGAGAGGAGAGAGGGGAGAGAAGAGGCAAGGCGGAGGTGCAAGGGGCTGTGCCCACGGCAGGAGAGTCCTCACCTTCTTTGTCCTCTTGCCTCCCATCCTGGCCCAGGGCTCAGCACTGTGCTGGGCAGTGGCAGCTGCCCCCTCCTGCTCCGGGATGCTCGCGGCCACCTTGGCCTTGGCGGCTGCCGCAGCCGCTGCCGCCACATTCTGAGGCTCCACCCACCGAGTCTTGGCCAGCGCCTTCCCAGACTTGGTGGTCTTGGGCCGGGTGGCTGACCCCTCCCTGGCGGGTGCCGCCTGGGACACACCGGAGGCAGCACTGGGGCCCTCTGTGGGGGCCTCTTGGGCCGGGGCAGGTCTCTTGGGACGGGGGAAGGCCATGCCACTGACACCTGCCGGCTGACTGAAATCAAAGACATCCTTCTGGCCCAGGATGTCTGTCTGGGTTCGGGTGGCCTCCGTCTCGCTGGCACTTGGAGCCTGAGAGAAAGCACAGGCGGTACTAGGGCCCTCTGCGGCAGCTTCCTGGGCCTCAGAGGCTGTCTGCGGCGGTGCCGAGGTGGCTGGTGCCCCAGGGGCGACCTCCTCACTGGCGACTGACGTCTGGGAGGTCTGCGGAGAGGTCTGCGGAGAGGCGAGGCTTGTCTCGGGGGTGGCCCCCTGAGCCTCGGCAGGTGTCACTGGCTGGGTGTCCTCTCCTAGGGCCTGCTGCGTGGCCCTCAGCTGGCTAGCGATCGCCTGATTGAAGGACCTGCGGGCGGCCGCGGCAGCGGCCCGGGCGGCTCGGTTGGAGGCGGCAGAGCGGGCTACGTTGGCGGCGCGGGCCTCCGTCTCATTGGCAAGGGTGTCCGGATCCAGCTGCAAGGCCTCCACCAGTGTCTGGGCCAGCACAGGGTTTTCCAGTTCCCAGGGCTCATTCTGCAAGGCCAGAGGAGCGGGGCACAGAGGGGAGGGCACACGACAACTCTACACACTGGCATGGTGCTTCCCCGGTGGCCCGGCCTCCTCCCCGCACCTGGCCCTGGCCACCCCTGAGCACGAAGGTCGGGGAAGGTTTGGGAAAGCTGGCCATGCCTTGCCGACCCCGACCTCCCCTGCATCCACCCTCCTGCACGGGGGACGAGGCCCGGGGCAAGCAGCTGCCCAGGGCAAGAAGGGGCCTCACCGCTAAGAGGCGAAAGCCTGAACCCAAGCTCCCGAAGGCTCTGAGCAGATGGATGTCAAAGCTGGTGAGGGTGCCATAGCCGCCGAAAGCACCAAATTCTTCGTAGTCGTTGCCTCCGACCATCTCCTCCTCCCTCGCTCGCTCGCTCCCCTCATCCATGTCTTCGGCGTTGGAGTTTTCCGATTGCCCGCTGTAGCTTCTCTCAGCCATGCCCTGGGTCCCAAGCAGGAGACAGTTCAGCCTGAGAGGGAGGGAGAGGCAGCTTCAGCGGGAGGGTGCGGGATTCAGTGGCAGGCGGGATCTCTCGCGAGGTGAGGGGAGGCAATCATCAGGTTACCAAGCAGTACTAGGCAGCACAAGGAGGTGGAGGTGGAGGTGGCGGTGGCGCGGTGGCGCGGTGGCGCGGCGGCGGTGGCGGTGGCGTGGGGTGGCGTGGGGTGGAGTGGGGTGGGGTGGGGTGGTGGGGTCTGACGGGGTAGCCGCGGTCAGGGGCAGAGCCCTAGGAGACGGATATAGGAGACCCCGTGCTGAAAGGGGAGTGGAGCACCCGCAGGCTCCCCGTCCCCGTGGCTAGGTTTGAACGTTTGAATCGGGGTTGCACTGGAGGGCTCCGGTCCCAAGAGTCCCGAAGGGGATGCGTTCAGAGAGGGAGAAACAAAGGGCTCGGGCTTAAGGGCCGGAGCCGGGGACCACGACCAAGGGGGAGCAAATGCGAGGGCTCAGACAAGGGAGACAGCCGAAAGCTCCGCGAAACCGAATCCCGGGGACCTTGTGGCCAGGTCCCGACGGGGGCGGAGGGGGGGATTCAGCTGATTCCGGTCTAGGCTGGGCTCGGAATGGATGGCCAGGGCTGGATGGTGGATGCGATGAGGGCCTTGGACCGAGGCGAGGTTCCAACTGGAGCCCTGGAGAGCTCGAGTCCAAGGGCCCGGACTCCAGGAAGGGGGCAAGCGGTCAGCTCCTCCGGAGTAATCTAGGAGTGCTGGGGGTGGGGGTGGGGCCTCGGACCTAAGGAAGCTGAGCTCTGAGCACACGGGTCTGCCCCAGGGGTGGGGATCACGGGCTCTGGTGCCAGTAGGCTCGGATCTGGGAGAACGGGTGTGATGGTCACAGCGGGGGTGCTCCATCTCCACCTCGGGTCTAATGGGGTTCCGGTTCGGAGCGCTCCGGCTTTGTTCAGATCCGGAGGGCGGGGGCAGGGCGCAGCGTGTCGGGTTGCACTCGCCCTCGCCGGGTCCCGTCTGGGGCTGGATCCTTACCTTCGCCGGGGCTCCAATGGCGTCCGTCCTCAGCACCAGGAACCCCGCAGCCGCGCCCTCGCCTACTGCTGCCAGCACAGCAGCTCGGACCACCCCGCCCCTTTTCTCCGCGCACCCCGGGCGGCTGGGGAGCCTGCGCATGCGCGGACCCCTCCAGCCCGCCCGCTTTCCCAACAAAAGCCCTTTCCTCCGGGTCCCCAGTGCGCATGCGATTCCGCGGGTCGGTGGGTGGGCGGCCGGCGCGGTGGGGGTCTTCTTCCCGCCAGATGCCCCTTCACCCCTCCTCCTCCGACCGCAGGAGAGCTCACCCATACCCGGCACTACAGCTCCACCGACCCACGCTTCTGCCCTCGGTCCACCTCCCCCCCACCACCACCAGCACCGCTATTGCACAATGCTTCTCACTCCTGCCCTTTCACCCAAGCTCCTCCAGCCTGGTCTTGGACACTCTCTGCCCCATTTCCTCCACGTGTCGCCTTTGGCCACGTTAAAGAGGTCTCTCGCTGGGTCTCTCACTGCAACAAGTGGAAACCCTCGACCTGCGACCTGCGGGGCCGGGAAACCGTAATGGCCAGAGGATGGAAGCGCCCCTCGCGCTGCCCTCCACGACCATCTCCAGGGCCCCCAGACACTTCTGAGTCCATCTGCCCCCTCAACTGCCTTTTATGCAGCTTTGCAGGTCACAGCGGGATCCCTTGCCCGGCCTGCGTTCCTCTCTCAGCAGCTCTGGCAGGTGCATGGGAGCCTCCCCCTCTCACAGACCAGGAAGCCCGGGCACAGCCAGACACGGTGCAAGCACCAGACAAGTCCCCGGAGCCAGTAAACAGAACATGCACAATTCGGGCCCGGTTCTTTCTCGGCGCAAAGTCCCTGTTGTGCTCGTGCAGGCCTGGGAACCTAGGCACCCTCCTCTCCTCCGTTGGAGAGATACGCTCCCCCACCCCCACATCTGCCCCGAAGGAGCAAGGCTTGTGCTCTGGGGGACCTAAGCTCATGCCCTGAGCTCTGTGTGGGCCCATCCGACCTTGCGGGTCGGCTCTCTGCTACCACTGCCGAGCCTCTTGCCTATGAGTGACACCCTCACGCTGCCTTCACGGGGACCTTCCTGGTGCCATGCGGGAGCTGCCAAGACCAGCGGGCGCTTCTTTGTCGGCCTGTGCCATGGCAAGCCCTGGTTCGGAACCAATGTCTGCCTGCCCCCTTCCAGGCCCGGGCTGGTCTTGCAGAAAAGAGCTGGGCACAGCCTGCCCGCCCCCCTGGCCCGGCCCCCGCCCCTGCCGTGGGAGCCCGCTGGAGTCACCAGAGCCTCCTGAGCCAGGCTCCCTGATGTGCGAATTAGGAAGCACAGAGTGGGTCCTGCCCAAGGACGTAGGGGCTGCTGTACTTCCAGGACGACCCGGAGAAACTGCTTTGGAGGCAGAAAATGCAAAGGCCCCATCTCAGGTTGGAATGCAACTCTTCTTTTCGCAAGAGGAAAACATGGGCCTTCATTTCCGTTCTGTATGACACCGAGCCTTCAGAGGGAAGGAAGACCCAGAGGAACAGGGAGAACTGGGTATGTGGGGGAACTATCTTGCAGAAGTATGGGTGCAGGACCAAACGGTGTAACAGGATGCTATTTAAAGGAGCAGAACCTCGGAAGGCCTGCCTGCTGGGAATTTTTTCTGTGTCCCTGGGTGACATTCGCTTCTTCAGGGTAGGGGAAGGACCCCTCTGGAATGGTGGTCTGACGGTCTAATTTAGGGGAGCTTTGGAGATTCTTTGAGGGCCGGCTTCAGGGGAGAAGGGTGGGAGAGGTTCAGAGAGTCTTTCCTCCTTCTGCTATTTCCTCAGATGCCAAGGTGCCCGTACCCTGGGGCAGGGTGTCGTGAACCCCATCATTCATCCTGCCTGAAACCTCCCCAGGAATTTGCACCACCCATCAGCTGGGTGGGTGGCTTGTCTCCTAAGCCATAGGACCGGTCTCTCCCGGTCGGGTTGGTCCAGCAGTGCATCCAGGCACAAGAGGTGGCGTCACAGGTGGGCTTCCACCGCAGTGGGCCTCTAAGGTGGCGTGATCCATCAGGCGTCCAGTAACCGGCATTGCTATGGAAACAAAGGAGGAGCAGAGGTTCATGGTCAGAACAAATTCCATTTCTGAGTCCAGAGGGCAGTCGGCCAGGGAGATTTCTGGGTTGGAGTGTGAAGCATCTTCAAGGGAAGCGAAGGCAGGCAACGGCCACCGGACAGATTTCCCTGATCCGCGGTGTGCCTCAGGTGTTGCAGTGAACTGTCTGAGTTGGCCCGTTCAGCAGCAGGTACAAAGGTTGTCCATGCAGAAGCTGCTGTGGTGATTTCTCTGGCTTCTACAAGGAGAATCTGTTGGACGCTTACTCTGTCTCAGGCACTGTCACGAGCACCTGACATCTTGATATTTTCGTGTAGTAGCTCTCTGAATCCTCACAAATGTCTCTTGTGATAAGACAAACGTTTGCCCGTCCCCGTTTCATAGACGAGAACGCCCAAGCACAGACTAACCTGCCCAAGGTCCCCGGGGTGGCAAGGCATGGAGGCCTTGACTGTATAGACTGTAAGAGCTGGTGGAAGAAACAAGAGTTCTCACGGTATTACCTCTAAGTGGCTCTAACTTTGTGAACCGGTGACTTTACCTTACAATTAAGCTTGTTTTTCACTGATACACGGAAACTTAGAAGACATGCGTCTCAGTGGGACACCGTGTGATGTTCTGATAGTTGTACACGTTGTAGAATGTGTACTTTCCCTTAATTCATTTTAACCCACACATAAGCCATAGAAATGGCACATGTTGATGTGTTACTGTGCAACGTTTACATGCGCACGTGGTACTTCTCTTTCTGCGCCTGGCTGATTTCCCTGAACATAGCAATGTCCCACCGCAAATGACAGGATTTCATTTTTTATGTCTGCATAGTATTCCCTTTTTTATATGTACCACCTCGTCGTTATCCGTCCATCCTTTGGTGAACACTCGGGTTGTTTCCATTTCACTTCTTTTGTGCATTATTTATTCATTTGTTTTCGTGCTGAGAAACAAAACCACATGTTATATTTATTGTGTATAACATGTGGTTTTGAACTTCTTAAACTTTGAGGAATGCTGGGCAAGCAGTTTGTGGAATTGCAGAACCAGATCCTGACCTCTTTAGTTTCCCTCTCTCAGAAACCCCTTTCCTGTGTGGTAGCCTTACCATATAATTTTTCTGTTTACACGTATTTAAGTGCAAAATGTGATTGCTGTTTTTTCTTTACATACTCCCTTTTTAATGGTGTTAATACTTAATGTCTGCATGGTTAACAATTATCAAGTGTACAATATTTTATAATCAGTGTGGTTGAAACATTTCCTCCAATGTGCATATATTAGAAACTTGCAGTGCAAAATGGTGAAATATGGAACTTTATGAGGTGATTAGTTCATGAGGGCTATGACTTTATAAATGATATTATCATGAGAGTGATAACCTACCAAAAGTTTGGTAACTTTAAAGGGCCATGTAAGGATCTTGCTGCTCAGTCTTTGTAATGTACATTAAGCCTGCCTCCCAGGGATATGAACTTCACAGAATTTTCTGTGTCTTGTGGAGGGGTAAAATATTCATCCCCCTCATTACATTCCCTAGTTAATGCAAATGTCTAATATTCTCTCCTTGTAGCTTGAAAATCTTCTTCCTGAAATTTACTGATTTTATTTATTTTATTATCTTACCTGGTGATATTGTGAGCCTGTATCAGGTCATACTTCATTCTTCCAACTGTACTCATATTTTGCTAGTGCCCCCAATTGATATTATGTACTCTGCTGTTTTTAGTCAGCTTTTTCACTCCTGTCACAAAAAGACCTGACAATATCAATTTTAGTAAAGGAAAAGTGTATTTGGGGGCTCACAGTTTCAAAGTTCTGAGGCCATAGATGTCCAGCTCCATTGCATCAGGACCAATGTGTTGTGGAACATCATGGCAGAAGGGCTGTAGTGGAGCAAAGTAGCTCAGGACATTGCCCCCAGGAAGCAGACAGAGACTAAGGTTAATTCACAAGGGACCAAACTTATATATCCCAAAAGCACACCCCAGTGACCCACTTCCTCCAGGCACACCGTACCTGCCTACAGTTATCACCCAGTAAATCCATTCAAATGGATGAGGTTAAGGGTCTCATAGCCCAGTCATTTCACCTCTAAACTTTCTTCATTTGTCTTTCACATAAGTTTTTGGGGAACACCTAATATCTAAACCATAACACCTGTTAACTTAGAATTTTGTTTTGTAATATGTTAGCTAACTTTCCATTATTGTAATAAGTACCTGAAATAACCACATTCTAATGAGAAAAAGTTTTATTTTGGAACACAGCTTTAGAGATTTTAGTCCATATTTGGCTAGCCTGTTGCTTCTGGGCCTGTGACTAGGCAGCTTATCATGGCAGGGAGCATCTGGTAGAGCAAAGCAGCTCATCTCATGACCCAGATGGGAAGAAGAGAAAGAGGAAGAGACTGTTTTCCCTCAATACCCTTCAAATACATGCCTTGTGACCCAAAACCTTCCACTACGTCCCACCTTTTAAAGGTTCTATCACTTATTAATAGCACCAAATTGGGGAACAAGCTTTTTAAACATGGATCTTTGGAAGACATTTAAGTTCCAAATTCTATCAGTAAGGTAAAAGTGTCTGGGCAGATTTTTCAGCAGCTTGGTGTCAATGCCCTTGTCATCCTTATGGGGATAGGAGTTGATTTCTCCAGGTTTTTCTTAGTCCTCACTTTGACAAGTTGGTGAAGTTCCTTCAAAATCATGCTAAAGAGTGGAGCCCACCCTCTGTGACTGTGTTATCCAGGAGTCCATGGTCTGATTGTATTTGAAGCCTACCCCTGGCATCCAGCACTTCACTAAAATTTCCAGTTTAATCTTCACACTTGCTTATGTGGAATTTGACACCTTCTGTCCTAGGCAATTAAATTCCCAAATCATTGTGAAATTTGTGTCTCCAAATTTCAAGATACGTGTTAGTTGTATGAACCCAGTTTTATGTTGAGATAACATAAAACCATTATAGACTGTTCAGTTATTTGCTTGTTGTGACTATAGGTATTACCTTTTTCTATATCTCTCCATCTTTCAGCTGAAAATTGAAATAAAACCCTTATTTTTGAAGGATATTTGTGCTGGGCAGAAAATACTGGGCTGATATTTTTTTTCTTTCAACATGTTGATTATGTCACTCAGTTGTCTTATTTGCTTTTTTCTAAAGAGAATTCTGTTTACATCTTATCCTTTACCCTTTATAAGTAATATGTCTTTTTTCCTATGGCTACCTTCAGTTCTCTTTGTATTTAGTTTTCAGCAGTTGGAATATGATATGCCTAGATGTGTGTACATGTGCGTTTTGGTAATATGCTTTATTTCCTTTGAATTTTTTGGATCTGTGACTTGGTGTATGTCTGCCACTAATTTCAGATAACTCATGACTGTTATTTCTTCAAATATTTATTCTGGCCTACTGTATCTTATTATGGAATTCCACTTACACGTATATTACACTGATGATTTTGTTCTACAGCTTTTAAATGCTCTACTATTTTTCACTCTTTTTTTGTGAAGGGTACCAGGGATTCAACTCAGGGGCACTTGACCACTGGGCCACATCCCCAGACCTATTTTTTAATTATTTAGACATTTGGTCTCACTGAGTTGCTCAGTGCCCTGCTTTTGCTGAGGCTGGCTTTGAACTTGGCATCCTCCTGCCTCAGCCTCCCGGAGCTGCTGGGATTACAGGTGTGCCCCACTGTGCCCATCTCTTTTTTCTTTTTGTATTGGATAATTTCTTTTGACCTGTATTCCAGTTCACTGATTGTTTCATAGCTGTTTTGAGTCTTCTGGTGAGACTGTGGAATACATTTTGTTTTTCTGTTACTGTATTTTTTCTTTGTTGCATATAGATTTATTCTCCCTTAGAGCTTTCATTTCTCTGATTAATTTACTTACCTGATCTTGCATAATGTCTACTTTTTGCATTATATCATTGAGTACATTAATTATAGTTGTTTTACATTTCCTGCCTGAACTTTCCAATATCTCTGTCATATCTGAGGGCTGGGGACATAGCTCAGTTGGTAGAGTGCTGTCCTTGAAAGCACAAGGCCCTGGGTTCAAGCCCCAGCACTGCAAAAAAAAAAATCTGTCATATCTGAGTCTGGCTCTTATGATCTCTTTATCTCTTAAGATTGTGTTTCTCTTTCCTCTCTTTATGACTTGTAATTTGTTGCCGTAAGGTAGACATGTATGAGTCAGTAGACCCTGAGGTAAATATTTGGATGCTTGGAAATGAACCTGGCTTTTGCTCTTTTGGGCCTTTACTGTGAAGGTTTGTTAGTCCAATCAGGAGTGAGACCACAGTTAAATTTTGTTGTTGCTGTGGTCACCAGAGTTGAAGATTATTGTTGCTTTTGTTACCAGAAGTGAAATTTTGTTGTTGTTACTATTGGTATCAGAGCCTTAATATTCCTCTAGCAATATTTTTTCTCCTTACCACTTCAGATCTGTGTCTTGTAACTCTCCCAGCTAAAGGTGTGCATGATGAGTATGTTTGATCTTTATGTTTAGTCTCACAAATGTTCCTGCCCCTCCTAAAGACATAATAGTGCCTTAAAAAATATTCCTTCCTCTCCCACCAGGATAGAACCTTGCTCATATCCCCTGTTCTCTTGTCTTATTTGCAAGGGTTTTACACCATATTCTTTAATTATTCTAATAATTCCCCCTTGAATTTGTTAGTTAGGAGAGTTAGGGGAGATAGGTCTGGGCAAAGTTATGATGATGAAATCTACATCCCTCTCCAGTTGAAATGGTACTCCATCAGTGTCCTCAGTATATTTTTTTGGATGACTTCTCCCTGAAGGTTAATCTTTTGTTCTGTAATGGAGATAAGAGATAGGATATTTTCGGATCACAATATAATAAAAGTAGATTCAACAGCACAAAGAAAACTAGATAATTCATAATACATGGAAATCAAACATCACACTATTAACACAACAGCAAAGACAAAGCACAATGGAAGTTAGAAAATATCTTGACACAAATGAAAATGAAAACACAATATACTGAAATACACACTTACCTTACACCATATAGGAAATCAACTCAAAATGAATTAAAAACTGAAAGATAAGACATTAAACCTTCAAAAATAGCAAGTTTCTTGACATTGGTCTTGGTATTATTTAATTGAACTGACACCAAAAGTACAGGGAAAAAGATAGACTAAAGAGACTATATCAGACTAAAAATAATCTGTGGCCAGAAAATATTCCTTCATGATTTGGTCTTACTAATTATGAGAGGGAAATTATATCTGTAAATATTCACATAAAATAAAGAAAAATCGTTTTGAGTCAGCAACATAACTGTATAACTTAGAAAATACAAATAGGAGAACAAAGCATGCCCAAAATTAGCTTAAGAAAAGAAGCAATAAAGTTTAAAGCAGAGATAAATAGTAAAAGAATAGAAAAAAGTAAAGAAGCCTAGAGTTCATTATTCAAAATAATGAACACAATTGACAAATATTTAGTTATATTGGTTGTAAAAAAGAGATGATGCAAATAGCTAAAATGAGAAATAAAAGAAAGGACATTACTATTGATTTTAAGGAAATAAATGGACATTTGGATAACTTAAACGAAATAAAAAAGTTTCTAGAAACATGCAATTTAACAAGACTGAATCATGAAGGGATATAACATCTACCATTCTGTGGGTTCTGTGGATGGTTTTCCTGGCTACACTGTTTTTGTTTGTTTATTTAGTTTCATATAGTCCCAGTGGTCTATTTTTTTTTGTTGTTTTCTTGCTGTGCTTTTCATGTCAGGTCAAAATAATACCAAGACCAATGTCAAGAAACTTTTCCTATGTTTTTTAGGGTGTAATGTATTATCTTTAAGTCCTATTCTACACTGAGTTGATTTTCTATATGGTATAAGGTAGGTGTTCAAATTTATTTTTTTGCATGTGAATATTTCATTTTCTTAGTACCATTTGTTGAAGAGACTATCCCAGTGTTGCATTATTTTCATCATTTTCAAAGATCAATGAATTGCATGTGTGTGGATTTATTTCTGAATTCTCTATTTTGTTCCATCAGTCTATTCCTCTGTCTTTATGCCAATTCCAAACTGCTTTAATTACTGTAGTTTTGTAACACATTTAAATCAAGAAACATAATGGAAGAGAATATGTTCAAGCCATGCATGTGATAAAGGACTAATATCATAAATATATAATAACCTCTTAATAACTTGACAATTAATCCAGTAAAAATGTTCAAAAGATCTTAATAGATATTTTTTCCAAAAAGACAAAATGGCCAACATTATAGAAAAAGGTACTCAACATCACTAATCATCAGAATAATACAGATGAAAACTATAATTAAATACCACCACACGCCTCTTAGAATGATTACTATAAAAAAATAACAAGTGTTGGAGAGGATGTGAAGAAATTGAAATCCTTATACACTATTGGTGGAGATGTAGAATGGTGCAACCACTGGGAAAACATATTGGAGGTTCCTCAAAAAAACTAAAAATAGAACAGCTATAAGGCCCATCAATACCACCCTGAGCATATATCTATAAAAATTGATATCAGAATTGCAAATAAATATTTGCATCCCAAGTTCATTGCAGCACTACTCATAGTAGCCAAGATATGGAAACAAACTAAATATCTATCACCAGATGAATGGATAAAGAAAATGCATTTTATACATACAATGGAATATTACTCAGCCTCTAAAAAGAAGAAAATCCACCTGGGTATGGTGGCACATGCCTGTAATTCCAGAAACTCAGGAGGCTGAGGCAGGAAGATCACAAGTTCGAAGCCAGGCTCAGCAACTTAGCAAGATGCTGTGTCAAAATAATAACCATTAGTAAATGGGAGCACCCCCTAGGTTTAATCCTAAGTAGAAAAATTATATATAAATTAAGAGAAAAAGAAGGAAATCCTTCCATCATGAAAGCATAGGTGAACCTGGAGGACATTATATTAAGTGAATAAAATAAATTTTCCTCTGAAAGGCACATATTACACAAATACACTAATATGAAGTGTTTAAAAAAGTCATACTCATATAAGCAGAAAATAGAATGGTGGTTTCTAAGGGCTAATGGGAGGGGAAAATGGATAGTTTTTCTCTGATGGTTATAAATTTTCAATTATACAAGATGATTAATGCCTAGTTATTTGCTGTATAACACAGTACCTATAGTTATTAATATTGTATAGTATATTTTAATGTTAATAGAATATTTCTGATGTTGGGTGTTCTTATAAGAAATCACACACAACATATACATACACACATGAACATGAGAAAATTATGGAAGGTGATAGATATAGTTAGTACCTTCATTGTGGTAATGGTATCAAAGGTGCATGAATATGTCCAAACTCATCAAATGTGCATATTAAATATGTGCAATTTTTGGCATATCAATTATATCTCAATACAGTTTTAAAAAGGAAAATCTGAACAGATTTATACTAGTAAACATACTGAATCAATAATAAAAAAAAACTCCCAAAACCTAAAAGACCAGACCAGATGACTTTACCAGTAAGTTCTACCAAACATTTATCTTTCTCAAATGCTTGGAAGAAGATTGAAGAGAAGAAAAAGCAGGCTAACTTGTTCTGGGAGCATTACCTGGATTCTAAAGTCAGAGACTACAAGAAGGGAAAGCTAAAGACCAATATTTCTTATGAATACTGAGGCAAAAATGCTCAACAGAATACTAGCAAACCTAATTCAATAGCATTTAAAAGGATCATACACAATAAATAAATTCAAGGAGATATATTTCTAGAATGTATGGGTGATTCAAGATATGAAAATCAAAGTAATAACCACATGAAACTTAAACAGTATAAAACCCACATTATTATTTCATTCGATGCAGAAAAATACATCTGACATACTTCAATACTGTTTCATGTCAAAACATGAAACTAGCACTAAATGTAAACTATTTCAACATGGTGAAAACCATATGTGAAAAGCCCACAGCTAACATCATACTCTATGGTGATAAATTGTAAATTTTTCTTTTAAGATCAAGAACAAGACAT
Organism: Sciurus carolinensis; assembly: GCF_902686445.1. Classification (NCBI taxonomy): domain Eukaryota; kingdom Metazoa; phylum Chordata; class Mammalia; order Rodentia; family Sciuridae; genus Sciurus; species Sciurus carolinensis. Next base: position 42,726,922 of record NC_062232.1, read on the forward strand.
GGTTCCCACTTTTGCCAATTCTATTCAACTTAGTATTGGAATTTCTACTCAGAAAAATTAGGCAGGAAAAGGAAATAAAAGTCATCCAAACTGGAAAAGAAAAAGTAACATTAATTCTGTTCACAAATGACCAAATGACATGATCTTATGTATAGAAACTCTGACACACGTAGAGAGAGAGAGAGAGACAGAGAGAAAGAACTAAATAAATGGATTCAGTAATCAGTTGTATTTCTATGCACTGACATGAATAATTAAGACAAGCAATTTCACTTATTAAATAGCATTCAACCGGAAAAATATTTAGGTGCAAACTTAAATACAATCATGAAAGACTTGTACACTGGAAGTTAACATTCCTGGAAGAAATTACAGAATACAGAAATAATGGAAAAACATACTGTGATAATATATTTGAAGACTTCATATTGTTAAGATGCCCATATTACCCAAGGCAATCTATAGATTTAATGCAAAATTCTTACAGTGTTTTATACAGTACTAGAAAAATCCATTCTAAAATTCATGTGGGTAGTTAAGAGACTCCTAAAAGAAAAAAAAAACCTTGAAAACATTGAAAAATTGGAGAATCATTATTGATTTCAAAATGTACTATGAAACCACAAAAAGCAAAATTATGCAGTACTAGAAAAAAAAACAGAAATATCAACCAATGGAATAAAATAGAGACCTCAGAAATACACCTTCATATCTATGATCAATTTATTTTAGACAAGTGTGCCAAGACTATTCAATGAGGGAAGGGAAAGTCTTTACAGCAAATTATTTTGGGAAAACTGAATGTCAACATGAAGATAAATGAAGTAGTACTCTTATCTTTCAGCAAATGTAAAAAATAACCTATAATGAATAAACTAAATAATGTAAGCACCATAACTATAAAACTTGTGGAAGAAAACGTAGAGAAGTTTCGTACCATTGTGTTGGCAATGATTTCTTAGGCATAATACCAGAAACACATGCATCAAAAAATTGGACTTAATCACAATTAAATTTTTGCATCCAAAGATACCATCAATAGATTGAGAAGTCAATGCACAGAATGGAAGAAAATAGTTCAAATTAATATCTGACAAGAGATTAATATCCATAATATATAATTAAATTCTATAACTCAATGACAAAAATACAATTAATCTGATTTAGAAATGGGGAAAGAACTTGGATAGGCATTTCTCCAAAGAAGATGCACAGATGGCCAGAAAACACTTGAAAGATGTTCAATATCACTAATCTTTTAGGATATGCAAATAATATCACAATTATATACGCTATGCCTCCATTCAGATGGCTACTATGTTAAAAACACACACACACACACACAAGCCCCCAAATGCAAACTAAAAACACAGTGGCCACAATATCACTTCACATGTGGTAGAATTGCTGTTATCAAAAATATGAAAGATTTCAAGTATTGACAAACATGGAGAAAAAGGAACCCTTGTACACTCTTGATGGGGATGTAAATTAGTTCAGCCATTCTGGAAAACAGTATGGAGTTTCCTCAAAAATTAAAAATAGAACTGCCAAAAGGCCTAGAAATCCTACTTCTGGGTATATATCCAAAAGAAGTGAAATCACTATGTAGAAGAGATAGCCACATTCCCATATCAATTTTAGCATTATTTACAGTAGCCACAATATGGAATCAATCTGAGTGTACATCAATAGAAGAAGTGATAAAACAATATGATGCATATACATAATGGAGTATTATTCAGCCTTTAAAAAGAAGGAAATTTAGGGTTGGAGTTGTGGCTCAGTGGTAGATCACTCACCTAGCTTGGGTGAGGCACTGGGTTAGATCCTCAGCACCACATTAAAATATATTTATATTAAAAAAAGAAGGAAATTCTATCATTTGTGACAACCTTGAGAACATTGCGCTAAGTGGAATAAGCCAGGCAAACAAATACTGGAATTTTAAAAAGTCAAACTCACAGAAATACAGTAGAATGATGGTTATTATGAGCTAGAGAGAGTTTGGGAGGTGCTTGTCCATGGATGCAAAATTTCAGTTATAAGGATCAAGGGATCTATTACACAATATGATGACTATAATAGCAATGTATTGTATTCTTGAAAATTGTTAGTGATTAAGTGTTCTTACCACAAAAAAGATCACTATGAGAAGAAGTAATCCATATGTTAATCAGCTCAATTTAGCCATTCCACAATGTATGCATACTTCAAAACAACGTGATATACACAAAAATAGATATACCTTTGTCAATTTAAAAAATGTAAAAAAAACACAAAACAAAATGACAAGTGTTGACAAGGATGTGAAAATTACATTCATGGTGAAAATATAAATGGTGCAGTCACTATAGCAAATAGTGGGGTTTTTGTAGTGGTTGTTCAAAAAATTGAATATGAAATTAGCATGTAATATCATAATTTTACTTCTGGTTATATTACCAAAATATTTGAAAGCAAGAACTTGAACAGATATTTCTACACCCATGCTCAGAGCAGCATTATTTCTCAATATTCAAAAGGTGGAAACAATCCAATATCCATTGGTAGATAACAAGGTACACCAAGTATAATTATATACACAATGCAATTTATTCAGCCTTCTGAAAGAATAATATTTCAATGCATGTCATAAAATGAATGAATCTTGAGGACATTATGCTAAGTGAAATAATCCAGACACAGTAGGAAATATATTGTATGGTATCACTTAGATGAGGTATTCTGAGTAGTAAAACTCATAGACAAATAAAACTTTGACTACCAAAGGTTGGGAAGAGGGGAATAAGGAATTATTTTTAAGGCATACAAAGTTTCAGTTTGAAATGATGAAAAAATTCCAGAGATAGATGGTAGTGATGGTTGCACCAAAATATTACATATACATAATGCCACTATACACAAAGTTTTAATAGTCACATTTATGTTTATATATATTATGATACTATAAAAATATTAAACATAAATATTGTCACATGCCCAACCCATTTCCTACATTAGTATGAAACAGAAATTTAAACCTATATCCACATGATGATATATATTTGAATATTTGCTGCAGGTTTATTCACAAGTGTCCAAACCAGAAACAATGCAAATGCCCATCAACTGGTGAATGAATAAACAATATATGGCTTATTTATACAATGGAATATTATTCAGCAATTAAAAGAAAAAACTATTGTTACACATTACAAGTATGTTCTTGTAGGTAGCTCATTTGGGAATCAAATTTAATTGATTTATTTATTTTGCTACTGAGTTGTATGCGTTTTGTATATATTTTTTATGTAAACTCCCTATTGGGTATATGGATTGCAAATATTTTCTCCCATTTCATTGATTTTCATTTTGTAGATTGTATCTTTTTCTGGGGAAAAAAGTTCTTAATTTGATATAGTCCCATTTTTTTGTTTTTGTGTTTGGTGTCATGTCCATAGGATCATTTTGAAGACCAATGCGAAGGACTTTTGCTCATTTTCTTCTAGGAAGTTTGTGGTGGGGACTAATATGTAGTTATTTAATCAATTTTGAATGATTTTCAGATATGGTAGAAGAAAAAAATCTAATTTCAATCTTTTGTTTGTGGATATCCAGATTTCACAGCACTTATTGAAGTGACTATCATTTCCATATTGTGTATTCTCATCACTTTTATTGAATATTAGTTGACTGTATATGTATATGTTTATTTTCTAGACTCTGTTGTGTCCCAGTGGCTCATGTGTCTGTTTTTACTCCAGTACAATATTCTTTTTTTTAAAAAAATAGTTTTTAGTTGTAGATGGGCACAATATCCTTATTTTATTTATTTATTTGTTTATTTATTTATTTATTTATATGTGGTGCTGAGAATCGAACCCAGTGCCTCAACACGTGCTAGGTGAGCACTCTACCACTGAGCCACAACTGCAGCCCTATACTATTACTTTGATTACTCTATCTTTATAATATACTTTGACATCAGTTACTGTGGTGCCTTGTTTTTCATGATTGCCTTGACTATTCAGGGTCTTCCAGGTATATGAAAATGGTCTCAACATCAATAATCATCAAGGAAGAGCAAATCAAAACCATAATGAGATAGCATCCTCACACCTGTTAGGATAGATAACATCAAAATGTCAGATGATAACAAGTATTGGTGAGGATGTGGAGGAAGGGCACACTTATATAGTATAGTTGGACCACAGATTGGTACAGCCACTAGGGAGAAAAGTATAGACATTCCTCAATAAGCTAAAACTATAACTATTATTATGATTTAGCAAATTCCAATTCTGGGTATATATCCATAGGATTGAAATCAGGATCTTAGAGAAATGTCCACACTCCCATGTTCATTACAGTATTATTCACAATACTCAAGATTATGGAAACAACCAAAGTGTGTCTATCAATGGATGAATGGATTATAAAAAATGATATATAATGGAATATTATTCAGCCTTTAAAAAGAAGGGAAGTCTGCCATTTGCAACAATATGGGTCAAAATGAAGGACATTATGCTAGGTGGAAATAATCCAAACACATAAAGATAGGGATTAACTGAGTTCTAACTGAAAGCAAGTAGTGTGTGGCTTGAGGTGAATCATTGGGGAGGTGACTTTTGGGTTTATATTTTGTCCACTGTCAGGAGAACGTTCTCTCTCTCTCTCTCCCTCTCTCTCTCTCTCTCTCTCTCTCTCTCTCTCTCTTTCTCTTCTTCCTGATCATATCCTGAGCTGCTTTCCTCCTCCATACTCCTCTGCCATATTGTTCTGCCTCATGTCAGGTCTGGAGGAATGGAGTTGGCCATCTATGGACTATGACCCCTGAAACCGTGAGCCCCCAAATAAACTTTTCCTCCTCTAATTGTTCTTGTTGGGTCTTTTGGCCACAACAGTGAAAAAAGCTAAAACAGTAAAAATTAGCCCAGTCAGACTGACATATAAAATTAACCATCACAATATATCTTTTCATTTTCCTTGGATAAATGCCTAAAAGTGGCATGTCTAGGTCATATGGTAGGTGAGTATTTAAGTTTTTTAAAAAGCAAGAAAACTGTTTTCAAAAGTGTTGGTATTTTTATACATTACTACCAACAATGTATAGGAGTTCCAATTGATTAACATTCTCAAAAACCCTTAATAAAGTCAATCAGCATTTCAATTTTAGTCATTTTATGGTTATGTAGAAGAAGTTTATTGTGTTTTTAAGGTGTATTTCTCTAATAACTAAAGGTGTTGAACGCCTTTTCATGTCCTACTTCCCATTCACTTATTCACTTTGTGAAGTGTCTCTTCAAATCTTCCCATTTTTTTATTGCATACATTGTTTTTTCCCATATTTTTAAATTGGTGCATTATAGTTGTACATAATGGTGGGACCTGTTGTTACATATTTATAAATGCATCAATATAAAAATATAATTTTGCCAATATTATTCCCCAGTATTTCTCCTTTCCATCTCCTTCTCCTTCCCCCAGCCCCTTTCCTCTACCCTACTGATCTTCCTTCAGTGTTTGTGAGCTCCATGTCCAATTTTCTTTTCCTTTACTCTCTCTAGCTTCCACATAAGAGAGAAAACATATGACTATTGACTTTTTTAGTTTGGCTTATTTTACTTAATATAATGTTCTCAAGTTCCATTCACTTTCTTGCAAAGGACATAATTTCATTTTTCTTTATGGCTGAATAAAATGCCATTGTGTATATATACTGCATTTACTTATTCATTCATCCATTGATGGACAACTAGCTTCATTCCATAGTTTGGATATTGTGAATTGTGCTGCCATAAACATGGGTCAGTATGTATCACTGCAATATGATGACTTTAATTCTTTAGGATAAATACCAAAGAGTGGTATAGCTGGGTTATGTGATAGTTACATTCTTAGTCATTTGAAGAACCTCCATACTGACTTCCATAGTGACTTTCCTAATTTACAATCTTTCCAACAATGTAAAGGTGTTCCTTTATCTCCACATGGTCTTCAGCATGTATTATTGTTGTATTGCTGATGGCTGCCATTGTAACTGGAATGAGATGAAATCTCAGTGTAGCTTTCATTTGCATTTCCCTAATTACTAATGATTTTGAACATTTTTTCATGTATTTGTTGGCCATTTGTACTTATTTTGACAAGTGTCCCTTTAGTTCATTTGCATATTTATTAACTGTGTGCATGTGTGTGTGTGTGTGTTAATTTTTTTAGTTCATTATATATTCTGGATATTAATACTCTTTCAGAGAGTAGTTGGCAAGTATTTTCTCCCATTCTGTAGGTTCTCTCTTCACATTCATAGTTGTTTCTTTTGCTATGCAGAAGCTTTTAAATTTGATTTTTTAACTAAGGGAATTATTTTCTGAAATTTAGGGGTCCTATTGAGAAAATAATTGCTTGCACCTTATGTTGGGGTGTTGACCCTATATTTTCTTCTAGGAGTTGAATAGTTTCTGGTCTCAATCCTAGATCATTGATTCATTGGGTTGACTTTTGTGCGGGGTGAGAGATAGGGATCTAAATCCATTCTTCTATATGGATAACCAGTTTTCACAGCACAATTTCTGAAGAAGACTGTCCTTTCTCCAGTGTGTTTTTGGCATCTTTGTCAAGGATCAGATTGATGTATATGTGTGGGGTCGCATCTGGGCTCCCATTCTATGCTATTGGTCTATGTGTCTGTTTTTATGCCAGTACAGTGCAGTTTTTATTACTATATTTCTGCAGTATAATATGAGGTCAGGTATTGTGATGCCTCCATCATTGCTTTTTTCGCTTAGAATCACTTTGGCTACTCTTGGTCTTTTATTCTTCCAAATGAAATTTAGGATCACTTTTTTCTAGTTATATAGAGAATATCATTGGCATTTTGATGGGGATTGCATTGAATCTGTAGATTGCTTTTCATAGTATGACCATTTTGACAATATAAATTCTGCCCATCCATGAACATGAGAAGTCTTTACATCTTCTTCTGTCTTCTTCAACTTCTTTCTTCAATGTTCTATAGTTTTCAATGCAGAGATCTTTCACATCCTTGGTTAGACTTATTCCTAGATAGTTCTTTTAAAAGCTATTGCGAATGAAATTAGATTCCTGATTTTTTTCTCAGCAGATTCATTATGGTTGTATAAGAAAACTGTTGATTTGATTTTTGTACATTGATTGTGTAACCTTCTACTTTGTTTTATTAGTTTTAGCATTCTTCTGGTGGAGCCTTTTGGATCTTTCTAAGAATAGGATCATATTATCTACAAACAGTGATAGTTTGACTTCTTCCTTTCCAATTTTACCCCTTTATTTCCAGTTTCTGCCTAATTGCTCTGGGTAGAATTTTTCATATTATTTTGAATAAGAGTGGTGAGAGTGGACATCCTTTTTTCAGGGAAATTTTAATTCAATTTATTTTTTGTCAGCATTTCTTTTTTTAAATGGTACATAGTAATGGAATTTATTGTTATATATTTGCACATGCACACAGTGCATAACAATATAATTTGACTAATATCCCTCTTCAGCACTTCCCCTCTCCCTTCCCACCTCCTGCCCCTAGTCCTTTTCCTCACTGATCTCCCTTTGATTTTTTGTTCTTTTTATATAAACATGAAAGTAGAGTATATTTTGACATATTACACATACATGGAGTGTATAACTTATTCTAATTAGAATCCCACTCCTGTAGTTGTACACAATGTGTAGTTTCACTGGTGGTGTGTTCATATATGAACATAGGAAAATAAGGACACTTGTCTTGTTCTGGATTACAAAGAACATGCTTCCAGTTTTTCCCCATTCACTATGATGTTGGCTTTGATTGTTGTTTATAGTGTGTTTTAGTTTGGTGTTGCTGTGAACAAAAGACTTAACAAGAGCAATTTAGAGAAGGAAAAGTTTATTTGGGGCTCACAGTTTCAGAGGTCTTATCCATAGACAACCACTCCATTGTTCTGGGCTTGCAGTGAGGCAGAATATCATCACTGAAGAGTGTGGTGGAGGAAAGCAGCTCAAGACATGGAACCAGGAAGCAAAAAGAGGGAGAAAGACAGCTCCACTCTCCAAGTAACAAAATATGTACCTGAAAGGCCCACCTCCTCTAGTCATAACCTACCTCCTATGGTTACCACCCATTTAATCCCTATGAGAGTAATACACTTATTAGGTTAAGATCCTCATAATCTAATCATTTCACCTTTTAATTTTCTTGCATTATCTCACACATGAGCTTTTGGGGGATACCTAATATCTAATCCATAATATTGCCTTTAAGATGTTGAAGTACTTTCTTTTATCCCTAGTTTCTTCAGTGTTTTTGTCATCACCGTATGCTGGATTTTGTTAAAGGTTTTCTCTGAAACTATTAAGATGACTGTGATGTTTTCCTTAATACTATTTACTTGGTAAATTACATTTATTGATTTGCCTATATTAAACCATCCTTATATCCTTCTGATAAAACCATCCTGGTTCTGATGTACAATCTTCTTTGTTTTTAAATATGATTTAGAAATGTTTTATTAAGGATTTTTGTTTCTTAGTTCATCAGGAATCTTGATCTGTAGTTTTCTTTCCTTGGTGTGTCCTTATCTAGTTTTGGTATGAGAGTGATACTGGGTTCATAGTGTTCCATCCTTTTTTTATGGAATAATTTGAGGATCATGTGCATTGGTTCTTTAAAGTTCTGTTAGTATTCAGCTGAGAATCCATCTAGTCCTGGGCTTTTGTTTGTTGGAAGGCTTTTTGTTACTGTTTCTATCTCATTGCTAGTTATTGGTGTGTTTAGGTTTCCAATGTCTTCTTCATTAAAATTTAGCAAGTCATATGTGTCTAGAAATACATTCATTTCTTCTAGGTTTTTCAATTTATTGGAATACAAGTTTTCAAGATAGTCCCTAATGATCCTCTTAATTTCTTTTATGTCTGTGGTGATTTCCTCTTTGTCATCTCTAATTTTATTAATTTGGGTCTTCTCTGTTTTCTTTTGGTTTGGCTAAGAGCTTATCAATCTTGTTTTCAAAAGTAAACTCTTTGTTTTAATTGATATTTTGCAAGGTTTTTAAATTTTCATTGTCATTGATTTTGGTTCTGATCTCCATTAGTTCCTTCCTTATGAAGTTTGAGGTGCTTCATTAAGTCATTTATTTGGGATCATTTTGATTTTCTTATTTAGGAATTCATAGCCACCTATTTTTCCTTTTGAACCCCTTTCATAGTGTTCCAGAAGTTCTGGTATATTATATCACTATTCTCATTTGATTCTAAGAATTTTAAAATTTCTCCTCTGATTTCTTCTATCATCTATTCATCATTCAATCTCTGTATTATATATTTTCTGTAGGGTTTCTTGGTGTTGACTACTACTTTCATTCTATTACAATCTATTAAGATGCAAGGGATTATATCAATTTTTGTATTTGCTAAGAGTTGCCTTGTGACCTAAAATATGTCTATTTTCGAGAAGGTTATGAGCAGCTGAGAAGAAAATGAATTCAACTCTCATTGGATGAAATGTACTTTGAATGTCTTTTAGGTCCATTTTATTTATAATATTTTTTAGTTCTGAAGAGTCTTTACTGAATTTATGTCTGCATGACTCAGAGAGGTGTGTTGAAATCACTCAGTATTATTGTTCTGGGCTCTATCTGAGTCTTTGAGTAGTATCTGTTTCTTGTAATTTGGGGCACAAGTATTTACTTTTGTTATATTTCTGTTGGATTTTTTGCTTTACCAGTATAAAGTAACTTTTTTTTGCTTCTTCCAATTATTTTTGGCTTGAAGTCTACTTTGTTCGCTATCAGAGTAGTTATTCCTTCCTTCTTTTTTTCAGGCTCCATTGGCATGCTCTATCAATTTTTATACTTTCATTTTCAGCCTGTGGCTGTCTTTACCTGTAAGGTGAGTCTCTTGCAGACAATATTGTTGGATCTTGTTTTTAAATCCTTTCTGTCAGACTGTCTTTCATTTGGAGATTTAAGAACACTTAAATTCAGTTAGTTATTATAGAGAAATGTTTGTTAATTCTTGCTCTTTTTGATTTACTTCTAATGTTTAATTGGCCCTGTTCCTCATTTGCCTAGCTACTCTCCAAATGAGATTTGTCCATTTCTGAGCTCTGGGATTTTTTAATTTCTTCTATGTGAAGTATTTCTTTAAGCATTTGCTATAGCATCAGTTTAGCAGTCACGAATGTTTTTAGTTTCTCCTTACCTTGAAAGGTTTTTATTTCTTTGATTCTGAAGGATGAGTTTGCTAGAGATAGCAATCTTGTTTGAGTTATTTTCCTTCAGGGCTTGGACAATACATTCCAAGCCCTCCTGAATTTTAGAGATTTTACTAAGAAATCAGAAATAATTCTCATTGGCTTGCCTCTAAATATGACCTGATGTTTTTTCTTTTGAGGATTTAAAAATTCTATCTTTATTCTGTATGTTAGGTATTTTAATTATATTGTGTCATGGAGAGGTTCTTTTTATCTTGTCCATTTGGGCTAAATGCCTTCTGTATCTGAATTTACATCTCATTCTTAAGGTTTGGAAATTTTTCTATTACTATTTCCCTAAAAATGCTATGCATGCCGTTAGCCTGCATTTCACAATACCCTTTGATTTTGTTGATTCTTAAATCTGGTATCTTAGTGTTCTCCCAGACTTATTATATACTCTGGTTATAGTTACTTATTTTATTTTCTTCAATACTGTCTGAATGTTCAAGGCAAACCACTTTGTCTTCCAGCTCTGAGCTTGTGTCTCAGTATGGCATACTCTATTAAAGAAACTTTCAACTGAACATTCTACTTTATTTATTCTATATTTCATTTCCAAAATTTCTTTCTGGTTCTTTTTCAATATCTCTATCTCCTGTGCTATCTTCTTAAGACATTCAGATTTTTTTAATGTTCTCTTGGATTTCTTTGATCATTTTTATAATCATTCATTTGAATTTCTCATATTTCCTCTACTTCAATATCTTTGGAGTCAGTTGCTGGTAAATTATGAAGTTTGGGAGGTTTCATGTTACCTTGTTTTTTTCATATTTCTTGTATTTAATTTTTTAAAAATATATCTATTTTTATTTGTAGATGGACACAATACCTTTATTTTATTTATTTCTCTTTTTGTGGTGCTGAGGATCAAACCCAGTGCCTCACATGTGCCAGGCAAGCACTCTACCATTGAACTACAACCCTGTCCCATATTTCTTGTATTCTTAGGTTGTATTTTATTCATCTGTTTGGACTGATTTCTCTTCCACTCTTACATGTGGGTCTTTTTGAGTGCACAGCTTTGTCTTGCCAATGTGTCCTAGAATGATCTTGATTGAGACCACCCTCCATATGTGTGGTATCCACAGCCTTTGTGTTCTCACTGTTTTTGCTGTAGGAGTGGATGTTCATGAGTGGAACCCAATCCCCAACCACCCAGTCATTCCTATGTGGGGACTATTCATTAGTTTGGGATTTTTTCCTCTTCTATTCTTTGTATTAAAGAGAATACAAAAAGAGAAGAGAATTCTTCTAAAGAGAATTGAAGTTTGTGTTCTATTCTTATACAAAATTTCTTCTGTTTTGTCTTTTCTATTCTTATTCAAAAGTCTCTTCTATTTAAACTCTGATGTTTGAGTGTGGTTAATTTGTGTGTGGAGCAAGGTGTGCTCTCCCTTACCTGGGTTTAATTCAGCAACAGAGTCTCTACCCTGTTAACTTGTAGAGTCCCTGTAGATTAACAGGACCCCATATAAAAGAGGGAAACAAACAATATCAACAATGAAAGCAAACAGTACATAGCATTATAATAAATACATGGTGCCTACTCTGATATCTGCAGTGCTAATTACCACAAAACAAAAGTGATGGGGTCAGCAATTGCCAACAGAATAAACAATAAATCGTTATGAACTAGATCTGACATTAAAGTTAACAGGCAGCATCAAGTATGCAATCCATAGAACTAATAACTGCAATGACATGAATGGGGGGAGCAGAAGTTATATAAATCAAATAGTTCTAAATTATGGCAACTGTACAGTTCACTATGAGAAAAGAAATGTGATAGGAAGGTGAAAGAACGTTTAGAATGTTCAAAATGTGACTAGAGAGAAGGTAGAATAGATGTAGCAAGAGATGGCTATAAAGAAAGGAGAAAAATAGAAAAAAACAAAGTGAAGGGAGAAATAAAGAACAAGAAAATTTGGCTATTGGTGGGAGAAGGAAGAAGAAAAAGAGAAACAAACAAAAACAAAATAAACAAAAGTTCTTAACCTTCAAAAGACAAGGAAAAATAACTATCATAAAATGCTAAAAAATAAAAAAAGAAAACAGATGTGTAGTATGGTGTACACACACACACACACACACACACACACACAGAAAACAAGATTGTTTTTCAAAAGTTCTTAATGAAAAATGAAAGAATTGTCTCCATTGCAGTGGTCAAAACTGTTGATGAGGATGCATGCCCACTGTCCTTCTTTCCATTTCTTTTTGGGCTATGTGCAGAGTGAGAGAGAGGGGTACAAGTACTGGCTAGGGGTTGTTAACCCCTTTCTATTTTTGCTGCTCATTGAGCTGCCAGCTGAAATGACTTGAAACTGAAGTTGACTGAAATATCCTTCAGCTTCCCTCTCACCAGTATAAAGTAGGATGGAATGGGAAGTAGTGTGAAGTGGAGTTTTGCATGAACAGACCAGATCACTGTACTCCTCTGGGCTGGGGCTTAGGTCTAATGAAGCCTTACTGACTTTGTTGAGTGGTATCTGCTCTGGAAAGATTAGGACAACACACCCTTGGGGGCAGGCAGATGCCAATCTCTGCTGGGAGCCTGAAGCTCAGGAGCCTCCCAAGAATTCTACTCATGAGGATGACGTTCCAACCTTCCACAGGTCTCACATAGTCTGCTGCCCACGAATACCGCCTTCTCTGAGTGTATTCACCCCTGCCTGACCCTCTCCAGCTGGTTAGGTGAGCTGCAAAACTCAAAGGGAGAGCAAGTTGTACTGTCCTCCAATTTTATGACTCGAATCCTCCTGGGTACAATTTTCTCTGTGCCCATTTCACTCATTCGGCTAGGTGCACCCTAGGCCACATGGTAAACCCTTGCTGGAACAGTATGGTAATGTTTGCTATGCATTCTCTGGCTTGAGCAGCAGCAAGCTGCAATATGGTCTTTTCTAGGTTGCTCCTGGCATTAGCTCTCTGCCTAAAAGTTAAGAAACACAGTCAGGTATGGTGGCACACACCTATAATCCTAGTGACTAGGGATGCTGAGTCAGGAGGATAGTGAGATCAAAGCCAGCCTCAGCAATTTAGCAGGGTACTAGCAACTCAGCAAGATCCTGTCTCTAAAAATAAAAAAAGTACAAAAAGTGCTGTGGCTGTGGCTCAGTGGTTCTGTGTCTCTAGGTTCAATCCCTGTACCAAAACAAAAACAAAACAAAAAAAAGTTGAGAAATACAAATTGCTTTTCAAACACTGGTTTGCTGTGTAGATTCTGAATCAGGTAAGTTCAGGAATCTTTTCTGATCTACAGGATTTTCTGTGCCAAATTTGTTGTTTTTCTGCTTGTATTATCCCTCCCATCTACAGTGAACTAGTACTGCTGCTGATGCTGCACCTGTTGGCTCCAATATACTCTTCCTTGTTTATTGCTCAATGTACAACAATTTCTGAGTGTCTAAGAGACTATAACTGCCTGATACTGAATTTCAGTAAATTTCCTCTTTCACCTGCTGCTTGAATCCAAGACCCAAACAATTAGAAATATAACCTTCCTTTATATCTGCCATCTTGAATTTCTGATATACATATATATATTTATACACACACACACACACACAAACACACAAATACACACATATTGGTACTGCAGATTGAACCCAGGGGTGCTTAACCACTGAGCCACATTCCCATCCTTTTTAATATTTTATTTAGAGACAGGGTCTCACTAAGTTGCTGAGGTTAGCTTTGAACTCATGATCCTTCTGCCTCAACTAAATTGCTGAGGCTAACTGTGAATTTGATCCTCCTACCTCAACCTCCCAACCACTAGGATTACAAGGTGTGTGCTACCATGCCTGGCTCTGTTTTCTATTCTTATCTTCAAGTTGCAAAAGGTTATATATTTTAGAGACAAGTATTTTGTCTACTCTGTATTCTACAAATATTTTGTACTAGTCTTTAGGTTGCATTTTCATTTTCTTAACAGTGTATTTTGAAAATCAATTGATTTTTTTATGTTTAACTTATTCATGCTGTTCTTATATAATTTATTCTTTGTGTCCTACTTAAGAAATCATTGCTGCTGGGTGGGGTTGTGCATGACTGTAATTCTACCCACTGGGGAGATTGAAGCAGGAAAATCACAAATTAGAGGTCATTTTGGGCAACTTAGTAAGACCCTGTCTCAGAAAATCAAAGTGGTGTGGGGGCACTGGGGATGTAGTTTAGTAATCAGAATACCCTTGGGTTTAATCCGAGCACAGCAAATATATATATATATATATATATATATATATATATATATGAATTTAAAAAGGTAAATTCATTGTTATTTACAGTAACAAGATTATATTCATGTTATTTATTGAAAACATTATCCATTATTTGTTGAATTGCTTTGTCAATTTCCCCCAAATAATTGAACTTCTATGTGTGAATCTCTATGGATTCGATTCTATTACATTGATTTTTCTATTTTTGCCTCAATATTTTGTGGTCTTTAATTACTATATCTTTGTAACAAATCAAAGTCAGGTAATGAAAGTTCTCTACTTTGCTTTTCTTTGTCAAATTATTTTGTGTATTGTAAGTCATCTGCATTACCATGTAAATTTTATAATGACATTGTCAATTTCTATAGAAAAGCCTGGGATTTTAATTGCAATGTTAAGTATATAGACCAATTTGGAGAAAAGTCACACCTTAAAAACATTAAATCTACAAATACATGAATACAGCAAATATGTCCATTTATTTACAGTTTCTTCACTCTCATTAAATGATGTAGATACCTTAGTGTGTAATAAAAGTGTAAGATCTTGCCAATAATTTATTAATTTATTAAAGCATTGTTTCCTTAATTCTATTTTTATTTCACTGCTAGTTCTTTAATTTGCTAGTATAGAGAAATCCAATTCATTATTATATAACAGTTTGATAACTTGCAAATTTCCTACCTTACTCTGATTTTTCTATATAGTCATACATATCATTTTCTAATAAGAACATTTTTACTTCTTCCTTTCCTATAAGGATAACTTTATTCAGTTTTTTAATTTTATTTCTTATTTCACTTTTTAAAGACAATTTAACAATATTGAATAGTAGTGACAAAGTGGTTATCTCTGCCTTATTTCTGATATTCAGTGGAAATCACTCAGTCTTTCATTTAATATGGTATGTTCTTGAGAGATATTGGTATACTGTCTTTTATTGTAATATCTTTTTAATTTTTGACACAATAGAATGTCTGGCCTCATGGAAACATGTGTGAAACATTGCCTCTTCTTCAATTTCCTGGAAGATTTTGTGTAGAATTAGTATTAGTACTTCATTGAATATTTGAAGGAGTACACCTTTGAGGTTCTTTTGGCTTGGAGTTTTCTTTGTAGAAAGAAAAATTAGAAAATTAAATTATTTAATTTATTTGATGGAGGAACTGGCATTCTTTTTTTCTGCTTTTTCTTGAATAATTTTATTATCCCATAGTAATCAGCGGAATTTCATGTGAGATATTAATTCATTTTTATGTGTTGGGAATTTCATAACCTTTTAGTCATTTTGAGTTTTATTATGAATTATTTTGCCCATTATTTACTCTTCTGTGCTCAAGAAAACCAGGAGTGATTCCTCTACCCTGTTTTGATGCTGCTTCATTGAATTTCTTTCTTTTCTCCTCCCCTTCCCAGTGAAACAAATTCTGAATTTAACTAATCATCAGAAAAAATGTAAATCAAAATCACAGTGAGATATCATCTCACCCCAGTTAAAATGCCTATCATCAAAAGACAAGAAATTACAAATGCCTGGTGAGTGTACAGAGAAAAGGGAACTCTTACACACTGTTGGCAGGAATATAAATTAGTACAGCCATTATGGAAAACACTAAGGAGATCCCTCAAAAAACTAAAAATAGAACAACCATATGATACAGCAATTCCACTACTGGGAATATATCCAAAGGAGATGAAATCATACCCAAAACACTTGCACTCCTATGTTTATTGCAGCATTATTCACAATAGCCAAATCAGATGCTCTTCAGTGAATATTCATAAAGAAAATGTTGTACATTTACACAATGAAATACAATTCAACCATTAAAAGAATGAAATTCTGTCACTTGTGGCAACATGGATATAACTGACGATCATTATGTTAAGTAAAACAAGCCAGACACAGAAAGATGAAAACCATGTGTTCTCATTTATTTGTGGAAAGCAACACGCTGGCCTTATGAAAGAGAGAAATGGAATAATGGTCCCTGACAGCCCATTACTCTACTTTCAGGTCAAAGATTTTGTTGTTGTTATAGTTCATTCATTTCACTTTTAGGTATAAAAGAGAACTTGCAGTACTTGTATTGCCACCCTGGCTTTTTTTTCACTTAACATAATAAACACAATAGAGTATTATTCAGTCTTAAAGAAGAATGAAATACTGTCATTGGCAGGAAAAGGGATGGAACAAGAGGATGTTATCTATTCTTGAATGAATGTTGGTAATTTGTATTTTTGTTGGAATTTGACCATTATGTCTGTTTTCCCTGTGTTTCATTTTGTATAGATTTTATTGCAATGAGTTTAAGTTGATGACTCTTCTTTTGGAATGTCTAATATGTCTAATATCATAACAGACATCACATTTCTAACCTCTAGAAGTTTAATTTGGGCCTGTTACATAACTCACATGTATGTCATTAACACTTTCATGCTTGGAATATAGTTATCATGCCTCTGTTTATATACTTGTCTACCAACTATATCATCTGTGTTATTTCTGGGTTTGTTTTCCATTGTTTGATTTTTCTCTTCCATATACATCTTAGTTCCCTGTTTTCTTGGCAAGCAATATGAATTTAAATTTTTGGCTGTTGGATATATTCATATTCCTATAAGTGCATTTCATTTTTGCTTTGGAATATAGTTGAATTACTTGGAAAAAGTCTGATTCCTTCCAATTTTTAAAGTTTATTAGGTTGAAAAAGAGAAAAGTTTATTCTAGAGTAAATTTGTCCTCACTAACTTGGGTACTCTTTTGAGTACTCTGCTCAATATCCCATTTATTAAAATATTTTTCCATTCAGTTCTTTGGGATTATGAAGTAGCCCCAGATTTTTAGGAACTCTAGTAATTGATTTACTATGTCTTTTGTGGTGTTTCCCTGGCTTCTAGTACTTTCTTATCACATATGTACACAGTACACACAAATATATTCCAAGTTCCAGGGTACAAATACTTGTATATGAATATTCATAGCTAAAAGCCAAAATCCTGAAGACAACTGAAAGTCCATCAACAAAGCTATGGATAATTGAATTGTGGTTTAGTCATACAGTAGAATACTAGTTCACATTAGAAATGATTGAATTATTTATGTGTATGTAAAATAACATGAATGAATCTGAATATGTGTGTGTGGAAAAGCAAGATAAAAAGTGTATAGAGAGGATGATTACTATTATATGAAAATCTGTAAACTGAACAGGAACCTTAAGCTACCAGCGAATCACTGGTTACATTGTGATGGGGGATGAATTTTTAAATGGACACAAAGGCTACTATTGATTGGAATGGCTTTTGTATCAGCAGTTATACCTGAAAGATAGTACTAGAAGAATACACACACACACACACACACACACACACACACACACATATATGCACACACACACATACATACATGTATACATATATATGTATACAGAGTGCTAATATACAGAATACATATAGAATAATTGAATATGACCTATAAAATATATGTGTGTATATTCTATTGTTACTGTCTATATATATATATATATGGATATATACATACATAAATGTATGTTAATATCATTAATGTGTTAAATGTTAAATATACACATGATGATTTATTGCAAGAAATTGGCTCCCACAATTGTGTGGACTGACTAGGTAAGTCTGAAAGCCATAGGACTGGTGATAAGAAAGGGTGGGCTCAAACTCTCAGGCAGAAGCTGAAGTTGGAAGTCCACAGCTGGGATTATTTTTTCCCAGGGAACTTTCAGATTTGCTCTTAAGGTCTTTTAATTGATTGGATGAGGCCTACTCTGATTATCAAAGATAACATCCTTAAGACAAGTGATTATAGAATTAATCACAGCTACAACAAACTTTCATACCAACATTTATTTATTTATTTATTTATACATACCAGGGATTGAACCCAGGGTGCTTAACCATTAAGCTATATGTCTAGCCTTTTTTATTTTTTCTTTTGAGACAGGGTCTCACTAAGTTCCTGAGGCTGGCCTTGATCTTGCAACCATCCTGCCTCATGTTTCCATCATGCCAACCATCATGCCACCATGTTTCCAGATTCCAGTGGAAGCCCCAAGGTGAAAGGTACTAATACCTGCTTTATTCTCCATTGTATATCCTGAAGACCTAACCCAGTGACCTTTATATATTAATCTCACAATTATGTTTATTAGAGGAATGGATAAATAAGTTGAAAAACCAAACCGACAGGATGGGTGAGTTGATAGAGTAAGTGGTGGATGGATGTGCATAAAATAATATTATATGCAAGGAAAGTTAGCAAGCAATAAGTTAGATATGTGTGATTAATAGCTGAAGACGATCTGAAGTTCCCAATTCCTCTTTTAAATAATGTTGTTTCTGTATATTTCATTTTTATTGGTTCACATTAGTTATACGTAACAATAGGATTCATTTTGACATAAATATGTGGAATCTGATTTGCTCCAATTCAGTCTCCAGTACTTAACATTTACCTTCCAAATCCTCCCTCTTCCCTACTCCCTTTCCTCTACTGTACAAATCTTTCTGCTATTTGTTTACATTTTTAAAATTAGTGTCTTATGGATGTACATAATGGCGAAATTCACTGTAGTACATTCATATATGTACTTGGAAGTTAGGTCAGATTCATACTGGAGTGACCAGTTCTAACTACAAGGGGGATAACTGAGGAATAGAAAGAATCATTGAGTTGCCCATGAGAAGTGTTTGCAATTTGTACCATCTAAATAACAAGGTCAAACTATCGAGAGTTAAAGAAGTCTGAATGATGCTACTCTGTGTACTGTGAAACCCATTTAAGAGCCAGAATACTGACTTACTGCTACCTGAGTTTGCTGCATGAGCCTCTAAGGAAAAACAGGTATAAGGGAAACTATGAGTTCAAGAGGCCTTCTCTGTCCTACCAAAAACAGATCTTCCAGGTGCTAAGGGTCCTGTTTTGGCATCACCATGTATCTAGGGATTCAAATTAACACTGATGGCATTTTTTTGTGAATGCAGAAAAGGAAAGGAAACACCATAAAGATCAAATAGGATAGAACTTCCCCAGGAATGAATAGGGAAGAAATAGCTCCATCTCCCTGGTAGCCTTTGTATTGTAATTCTTAACAATATGTCACTGAAAATCTAGCATATTTTTTTCCTTCTGTATTTATTCCTACAATAAATATATTATTCCTGTATTTACTCTAAGTACTTCCCCACGAACACTTTTCTAAATGATCATAGAAAATATCATGCACCAATTTTTCAGACAATGTAAATGGGAATTGATTACATTTGATAGGAAAAAATGTTTATTCAAACTTAGGGGAACAAAAAAGTAAAATGTTAAAAACCATATGATTTCTGTCATAAGAACTTAAATTGTCCACATATGCATAGCAACAATGATACATCTAAAAAGCACAAGGCACAGTGAGATAAAATAAGAAATAGGAAAGATCCTTATGTTTACAAGCAGGATGATATAACAACAATCAACATTTTGCCTACCACTTAAATAGATATAAACAGAAAAATTATATGGTAAGGCTACCACACAGGAAAGGGGTTTCTGAGAGAGGGAAACTAAAGAGGTCAGGATCTGGTTCTGCAATTCCACAAACTGCTTGCCCAGCATTCCTCAAAGTTTAAGAAGTTCAAAACCACATGTTATACACAATAAATATAACATGTGGTTTTGTTTCTCAGCACGAAAACAAATGAATAAATAATGCACAAAAGAAGTGAAATGGAAACAACCCGAGTGTTCACCAAAGGATGGACGGATAACGACGAGGTGGTACATATAAAAAAGGGAATACTATGCAGACATAAAAAATGAAATCCTGTCATTTGCGGTGGGACATTGCTATGTTCAGGGAAATCAGCCAGGCGCAGAAAGAGAAGTACCACGTGCGCATGTAAACGTTGCACAGTAACACATCAACATGTGCCATTTCTATGGCTTATGTGTGGGTTAAAATGAATTAAGGGAAAGTACACATTCTACAACGTGTACAACTATCAGAACATCACACGGTGTCCCACTGAGACGCATGTCTTCTAAGTTTCCGTGTATCAGTGAAAAACAAGCTTAATTGTAAGGTAAAGTCACCGGTTCACAAAGTTAGAGCCACTTAGAGGTAATACCGTGAGAACTCTTGTTTTCTTCCACCAGCTCTTACAGTCTATACAGTCAAGGCCTCCATGCCTTGCTACCCCGGGGACCTTGGGCAGGTTAGTCTGTGCTTGGGCGTTCTCGTCTATGAAACGGGGACGGGCAAACGTTTGTCTTATCACAAGAGACATTTGTGAGGATTCAGAGAGCTACTACACGAAAATATCAAGATGTCAGGTGCTCGTGACAGTGCCTGAGACAGAGTAAGCGTCCAACAGATTCTCCTTGTAGAAGCCAGAGAAATCACCACAGCAGCTTCTGCATGGACAACCTTTGTACCTGCTGCTGAACGGGCCAACTCAGACAGTTCACTGCAACACCTGAGGCACACCGCGGATCAGGGAAATCTGTCCGGTGGCCGTTGCCTGCCTTCGCTTCCCTTGAAGATGCTTCACACTCCAACCCAGAAATCTCCCTGGCCGACTGCCCTCTGGACTCAGAAATGGAATTTGTTCTGACCATGAACCTCTGCTCCTCCTTTGTTTCCATAGCAATGCCGGTTACTGGACGCCTGATGGATCACGCCACCTTAGAGGCCCACTGCGGTGGAAGCCCACCTGTGACGCCACCTCTTGTGCCTGGATGCACTGCTGGACCGACCCGACCGGGAGAGACCGGTCCTATGGCTTAGGAGACAAGCCACCCACCCAGCTGATGGGTGGTGCAAATTCCTGGGGAGGTTTCAGGCAGGATGAATGATGGGGTTCACGACACCCTGCCCCAGGGTACGGGCACCTTGGCATCTGAGGAAATAGCAGAAGGAGGAAAGACTCTCTGAACCTCTCCCACCCTTCTCCCCTGAAGCCGGCCCTCAAAGAATCTCCAAAGCTCCCCTAAATTAGACCGTCAGACCACCATTCCAGAGGGGTCCTTCCCCTACCCTGAAGAAGCGAATGTCACCCAGGGACACAGAAAAAATTCCCAGCAGGCAGGCCTTCCGAGGTTCTGCTCCTTTAAATAGCATCCTGTTACACCGTTTGGTCCTGCACCCATACTTCTGCAAGATAGTTCCCCCACATACCCAGTTCTCCCTGTTCCTCTGGGTCTTCCTTCCCTCTGAAGGCTCGGTGTCATACAGAACGGAAATGAAGGCCCATGTTTTCCTCTTGCGAAAAGAAGAGTTGCATTCCAACCTGAGATGGGGCCTTTGCATTTTCTGCCTCCAAAGCAGTTTCTCCGGGTCGTCCTGGAAGCACAGCAGCCCCTACGTCCTTGGGCAGGACCCACTCTGTGCTTCCTAATTCGCACATCAGGGAGCCTGGCTCAGGAGGCTCTGGTGACTCCAGCGGGCTCCCACGGCAGGGGCGGGGGCCGGGCCAGGGGGGCGGGCAGGCTGTGCCCAGCTCTTTTCTGCAAGACCAGCCCGGGCCTGGAAGGGGGCAGGCAGACATTGGTTCCGAACCAGGGCTTGCCATGGCACAGGCCGACAAAGAAGCGCCCGCTGGTCTTGGCAGCTCCCGCATGGCACCAGGAAGGTCCCCGTGAAGGCAGCGTGAGGGTGTCACTCATAGGCAAGAGGCTCGGCAGTGGTAGCAGAGAGCCGACCCGCAAGGTCGGATGGGCCCACACAGAGCTCAGGGCATGAGCTTAGGTCCCCCAGAGCACAAGCCTTGCTCCTTCGGGGCAGATGTGGGGGTGGGGGAGCGTATCTCTCCAACGGAGGAGAGGAGGGTGCCTAGGTTCCCAGGCCTGCACGAGCACAACAGGGACTTTGCGCCGAGAAAGAACCGGGCCCGAATTGTGCATGTTCTGTTTACTGGCTCCGGGGACTTGTCTGGTGCTTGCACCGTGTCTGGCTGTGCCCGGGCTTCCTGGTCTGTGAGAGGGGGAGGCTCCCATGCACCTGCCAGAGCTGCTGAGAGAGGAACGCAGGCCGGGCAAGGGATCCCGCTGTGACCTGCAAAGCTGCATAAAAGGCAGTTGAGGGGGCAGATGGACTCAGAAGTGTCTGGGGGCCCTGGAGATGGTCGTGGAGGGCAGCGCGAGGGGCGCTTCCATCCTCTGGCCATTACGGTTTCCCGGCCCCGCAGGTCGCAGGTCGAGGGTTTCCACTTGTTGCAGTGAGAGACCCAGCGAGAGACCTCTTTAACGTGGCCAAAGGCGACACGTGGAGGAAATGGGGCAGAGAGTGTCCAAGACCAGGCTGGAGGAGCTTGGGTGAAAGGGCAGGAGTGAGAAGCATTGTGCAATAGCGGTGCTGGTGGTGGTGGGGGGGAGGTGGACCGAGGGCAGAAGCGTGGGTCGGTGGAGCTGTAGTGCCGGGTATGGGTGAGCTCTCCTGCGGTCGGAGGAGGAGGGGTGAAGGGGCATCTGGCGGGAAGAAGACCCCCACCGCGCCGGCCGCCCACCCACCCACCCGCGGAATCGCATGCGCACTGGGGACCCGGAGGAAAGGGCTTTTGTTGGGAAAGCGGGCGGGCTGGAGGGGTCCGCGCATGCGCAGGCTCCCCAGCCGCCCGGGGTGCGCGGAGAAAAGGGGCGGGGTGGTCCGAGCTGCTGTGCTGGCAGCAGTAGGCGAGGGTGCGGCTGCGGGGTTCCTGGTGCTGAGGACGGACGCCATTGGAGCCCCGGCGAAGGTAAGGATCCAGCCCCAGACGGGACCCGGCGAGGGCGAGTGCAACCCGACACGCTGCGCCCTGCCCCCGCCCTCCGGATCTGAACAAAGCCGGAGCGCTCCGAACCGGAACCCCATTAGACCCGAGGTGGAGATGGGAGCACCCCCGCTGTGACCATCACACCCGTTCTCCCAGATCCGAGCCTACTGGCACCAGAGCCCGTGATCCCCACCCCTGGGGCAGACCCGTGTGCTCAGAGCTCAGCTTCCTTAGGTCCGAGGCCCCACCCCCACCCCCAGCACTCCTAGATTACTCCGGAGGAGCTGACCGCTTGCCCCCTTCCTGGAGTCCGGGCCCTTGGACTCGAGCTCTCCAGGGCTCCAGTTGGAACCTCGCCTCGGTCCAAGGCCCTCATCGCATCCACCATCCAGCCCTGGCCATCCATTCCGAGCTCAGCCTAGACCGGAATCAGCTGAATCCCCCCCTCCGCCCCCGTCGGGACCTGGCCACAAGGTCCCCGGGATTCGGTTTCGCGGAGCTTTCGGCTGTCTCCCTTGTCTGAGCCCTCGCATTTGCTCCCCCTTGGTCGTGGTCCCCGGCTCCGGCCCTTAAGCCCGAGCCCTTTGTTTCTCCCTCTCTGAACGCATCCCCTTCGGGACTCTTGGGACCGGAGCCCTCCAGTGCAACCCCGATTCAAACGTTCAAACCTATCCACGGGGACGGGGAGCCTGCGGGTGCTCCACTCCCCTTTCAGCACGGGGTCTCCTATATCCGTCTCCTAGGGCTCTGCCCCTGACCGCGGCTACCCCGTCAGACCCCACCACCCCACCCCACCCCACTCCACCCCACGCCACCCCACGCCACCGCCACCGCCGCCGCGCCACCGCGCCACCGCGCCACCGCCACCTCCACCTCCACCTCCTTCTCCTTGTGCTGCCTAGTACTGCTTGGTAACCTGATGATTGCCTCCCCTCACCTCGCGAGAGATCCCGCCTGCCACTGAATCCCGCACCCTCCCGCTGAAGCTGCCTCTCCCTCCCTCTCAGGCTGAACTGTCTCCTGCTTGGGACCCAGGGCATGGCTGAGAGAAGCTACAGCGGGCAATCGGAAAACTCCAACGCCGAAGACATGGATGAGGGGAGCGAGCGAGCGAGGGAGGAGGAGATGGTCGGAGGCAACGACTACGAAGAATTTGGTGCTTTCGGCGGCTATGGCACCCTCACCAGCTTTGACATCCATCTGCTCAGAGCCTTCGGGAGCTTGGGTTCAGGCTTTCGCCTCTTAGCGGTGAGGCCCCTTCTTGCCCTGGGCAGCTGCTTGCCCCGGGCCTCGTCCCCCGTGCAGGAGGGTGGATGCAGGGGAGGTCGGGGTCGGCAAGGCATGGCCAGCTTTCCCAAACCTTCCCCGACCTTCGTGCTCAGGGGTGGCCAGGGCCAGGTGCGGGGAGGAGGCCGGGCCACCGGGGAAGCACCATGCCAGTGTGTAGAGTTGTCGTGTGCCCTCCCCTCTGTGCCCCGCTCCTCTGGCCTTGCAGAATGAGCCCTGGGAACTGGAAAACCCTGTGCTGGCCCAGACACTGGTGGAGGCCTTGCAGCTGGATCCGGACACCCTTGCCAATGAGACGGAGGCCCGCGCCGCCAACGTAGCCCGCTCTGCCGCCTCCAACCGAGCCGCCCGGGCCGCTGCCGCGGCCGCCCGCAGATCCTTCAATCAGGCGATCGCTAGCCAGCTGAGGGCCACGCAGCAGGCCCTAGGAGAGGACACCCAGCCAGTGACACCTGCCGAGGCTCAGGGGGCCACCCCCGAGACAAGCCTCGCCTCTCCGCAGACCTCTCCGCAGACCTCCCAGACGTCAGTCGCCAGTGAGGAGGTCGCCCCTGGGGCACCAGCCACCTCGGCACCGCCGCAGACAGCCTCTGAGGCCCAGGAAGCTGCCGCAGAGGGCCCTAGTACCGCCTGTGCTTTCTCTCAGGCTCCAAGTGCCAGCGAGACGGAGGCCACCCGAACCCAGACAGACATCCTGGGCCAGAAGGATGTCTTTGATTTCAGCCAG
Source organism: Sciurus carolinensis (assembly GCF_902686445.1). Taxonomy (NCBI): domain Eukaryota; kingdom Metazoa; phylum Chordata; class Mammalia; order Rodentia; family Sciuridae; genus Sciurus; species Sciurus carolinensis. The sequence goes on from NC_062232.1 coordinate 42,752,180, forward strand.
CCGGCAGGTGTCAGTGGCATGGCCTTCCCCCGTCCCAAGAGACCTGCCCCGGCCCAAGAGGCCCCCACAGAGGGCCCCAGTGCTGCCTCCGGTGTGTCCCAGGCGGCACCCGCCAGGGAGGGGTCAGCCACCCGGCCCAAGACCACCAAGTCTGGGAAGGCGCTGGCCAAGACTCGGTGGGTGGAGCCTCAGAATGTGGCGGCAGCGGCTGCGGCAGCCGCCAAGGCCAAGGTGGCCGCGAGCATCCCGGAGCAGGAGGGGGCAGCTGCCACTGCCCAGCACAGTGCTGAGCCCTGGGCCAGGATGGGAGGCAAGAGGACAAAGAAGGTGAGGACTCTCCTGCCGTGGGCACAGCCCCTTGCACCTCCGCCTTGCCTCTTCTCTCCCCTCTCTCCTCTCCTCTCCTGTCCTCAGCACCCTCCCCCTACTCTCATCCCGCCTTTGTCCACGTTTGTGCAGCACTGAGTCTGTTGAGTATGTTTTGACTCCACAGTAGTTCCAGCCCTTGGGGCTGGTGGGAGAAGAGGCTGGCTCAGAGCCTGGCACTTAGCAAGCTCTCAGCAGTCGCCAGCCACTGCTCCTACTTCTTCACTGCTCGTACTACTCTTGCCACCAAGCACCCACTGGGGGGAAGGTACGTGCGCGGTGGTGCTTTGGCACCGGGAGTCCGCAAGTCCCACCTGTCTCCTTGTCTCTCACATGATACAGTCCAAGCACCTGGACGACGAATATGAGAGCAGCGAGGAGGAGAGAGAGCCCCCTGCGGTCCCACCGAGCTGGAGAGCATCGCAGCCCCCATCGATGGCGAGGGCTCCATCGGCCCCTCGGCCCCCGATGGCCCCAAGGTCCCAGATACCCTCGAGGCACGTCCTGTGCTTGCCCCCCCGCAACGTGACCCTTCTGCAAGAGAGGGTAAGAGAAGAGGTCCACACTCGCTGTCACCCTCCTCTCCTACCCCACGGGCTGCTGCACTCTGCAGCCACCTGTGCCTTGATGTGTCCCCCACGTTCCTCCTTCTGCAGGCAAATAAGCTGGTGAAATACCTAATGATTAAGGACTACAAGAAGATCCCCATCAAGCGTTCAGGTGAGCAGCGGAGCAGGGTCCCAACCGGCTGCCTTGAGCACGACAGGCTGAGGGCCCTCAGCACTGAGGCCCCTGCTCAGCCCAGGTGCCTTCCCTGACTCTCCCGCTCCCGCAGACATGGTGAAGGACGTCATCCGGGAATATGACGAGCATTTCCCTGAGATCATTGAAAGAGCCACCTACACTCTGGAAAAGGTGGGTGCAGGGACAGAAACTGCTCTGCGCGGAGCTGGAGATTAGAGCTGTGGAGCGGTGGGATGGCCTGAGGCCCCTGGAGGCCCAGTTCCCACCTGCCTGCTCTGGGGACCTCCGCTAGCCCTCCACCTGTGAGTTTCCACTGCCCCCGCAGGACGACACCTGCCCCTTCCCAGACCCTACTCTGAGCGTCTGTCTCCTGTGGTGGGTCTCCTCGCCTGTGTCAGCCTCAGAGCTTCCTCAGGGAAGCCCTTGGTGCCTGTCCCCTCCCGCCCCCACACGCAGGTTTGGATCCGGGGAGGAGGACACATCTGACTGGGGCTGGACTGGCTGCACGATGCCCAGCGGGGGGTGAGATCTCACTCTGTTTTCTCGCCACACAGAAGTTTGGGATCCACCTGAAGGAGATCGACAAGGAGGAGCACCTCTACATTCTCATCTGCACCCGGGATTCTTCAGCTCGCCTCCTGGGGAAGTAAGGAGGGGAAAGAGTGTGGTAACCTCCTCGGGGATGCCCCGTCCCTGTCCGCATCCTCTGAGGGTACAGGAACGCAGGGCTGGGTGGCCCCACAGGGCCCTCCCTCTGAGGTCACAGTGCCCAGGGCCCGCTGGATGAACTGGGTAGTGTCCCGGGGCAAGACCTTGCTGCTTTCAGGATTTGGGCCCTGGGGCCCCAGGAAGGCGGTTTCCTGCAGGTCTTCGGGCCTGGGCTTAGCAGGGTGGCCCTCCAGGGAGAGGTTCCTGCTGAGTGCAGATCCTGAGGTGGGCATGGCCCACCTGAAGGTGCCTCTGGACACCCTGTGGCCACTTGCCCAGTTTGCGCTCCCTGACCCGCCCCATGCTGCTGTGGAACCCCGGGGAGGGAAGGTATCAGATGCCCGTGTTACGGGCGGTGGTTAAGTCTCTCTCTGCGGGGTACGAATTGTCTGTGATCGGTGGGGCAGCAGGCCCTGCATGTCCTGGGAAGCATTTCCCCTCCGGATGGTGAGCTGGCTGCATCATTGAGGACAGTGGCCTCTGCACAGCATCCCTTCCCTCTTTCTCCTCCTGTAGGACCAAGGACACTCCCCGGCTGAGTCTCCTCTTGGTGATTCTGGGCGTCATCTTCATGAATGGCAACCGTGCCAGTGAGGGTGAGTGCTGGCCCTGCACGTGGGGATTTGTCCACGGTCTCATCTTTGGGTGCCAATCTCTCGTCTCCCATCTCCCCTCGCAGCTGTCCTCTGGGAGGCGCTCCGCAAGATGGGACTGCGCCCTGGGTATGACTGGCTCCTCGGCCCCTGCCCTTGCGTGCTGTTCTCCCCCAGAGGGGGTCGCGGGGTTGTGAGGGAGCGGGACGGCCCGGGCTAGCTGGAGAACAGAGGGATGGAGGAGGTCACGGGATGCCGACCTCTCCGCCCCCTCGGAGCTCTGTCCGCAGAGGACAGACACCTCAGAGAGAGAGAGTTAGGGGCTCCCTCGGGTCCTCTGGCCTCTGCTGTGTGCCCTGTCCCGGGAAGGCAGTTCCCACGGGCTGGGAAGCCGGTGATGGTGCCCGGGAATGCTGCTGCCCACATCTGCCACTGCCACCTTCACTGGTCATGGATGTCTTTGCTTGCCCCCAGGGTGAGGCACCCGTTCCTTGGCGATCTGAGGAAGCTCATCACCGATGACTTTGTGAAGCAGAAGTAAGTATTGACTGAGCTGACCTCACGTCGCTCTGGCGCACTTCGGAGTGCCGGTCTAGTGGAGAAGACGCCCCTATCCCATTTCGTAACCCCGCGGGACCCGGGCCCTCGGGTGCGGGTTCGCGTGGGGGTGGGTGCGGTGAGGTCAGGGGGACGTGTTGACTGGGAGTGTGGTGGAGGGTGGGTGTGACGTGAGCACCACGTCACTGAGCACCTGTCCTATAGACTGCCGCAGGCATTTCCCATGTAGCACGTAGAGCGAGGAGCCTGGGGCTCGGAGAAGGGAGGTCTCTGAGTGTGACCCACAGCTGGTAAGGCCGGGTGCCCAGCTCTTCTGGGTTTCAGGCCTAGACCCAGTCTGCCCTTGGTTCCCAGAGAACATGCAAGCAGGCACGCCGGCGGGCAGACAGGACAGGCACGTGGACAGGCACAGAAGGGTCAGGAATGCAGAAACGGCCGTGGAGCTCCTCTTGGCAGACTCTTTCATTTATTCATTTTCTAAATTTCCCGCCGTTTTCTGTGGCACCTCTTTCCGGGGCCCGCCGGTGGGGTGTGCTCAGAGCAGGGGGCCCGAAGAGTGGCTCCCCTGTTTACAACGCACCCAACAGGAATCTGGGGCTATGGTGATGAGAGGCACAACCCTTGTGGCCTCCCCGTGAGCCTACGCCCTGCCCTACACGTGTCCCCTCTTCACCCAGCCGTGGACCCCTACCGTGAGGCTGTTGGGGGCGGAGGTCCTGAGGATGAGAGCCGGGGTGGTCTGGCCCCGGTGGGCGGGACGGCCCTCTTCAGCCACAATGGGTCACTGCTGGGCGAGAAGCCAAGGGCGTTTTCCTCTCTCGCTCAGGTACCTGGAGTACAAGAAGATCCCCAACAGCAGCCCACCTGAGTATGAGTTTCTGTGGGGCCTGCGAGCCCGCCACGAGACCAGCAAGATGAGGGTCCTGAGATTCATCGCCCAGGTACCGGAGAACCTGTGTTGGGTGCCAGGCCCAGGGGTGGCACTTCCCAGGCCTTGTTTCCTCCTTGTCTTGATGCTGAGAGGAAGCATCCTAAGTGAGGAAGACAAGTTCATAGAGGTCGTAATTGTGCCGGATGTGGCCCGATCCCAGGGTCCTTTCTCTTTGTCATCATTTCCTGAAGCGTGTAGGTGGCTGTGGCAGGCAGCAGGTGCTGCCCGAATTGTGGGGTCTCTGAGCCTGCCACTAAGGCTGCTGTTTCCCGCCCCAGAACCAGAACCGGGACCCCCGGGAATGGAAGGCTCACTTCTTGGAGGCTGTGGATGATGCTTTCAAGACGATGGATGTGGAAATGGCCGAGGAACATGCCAGGGCCCAGATGAGGGCCCAGATGAATATCGGGGACGAAGCTCTGATCGGACGGTGGAGCTGGGACGACATACAGTCTGAGCTGCTGACCTGGGACGAGGACGGGGATTTCGGCGACGCCTGGGCCAGGATCCCCTTTGCGTTCTGGGCCAGGTACCATCAGTACATTCTGAATAGCAACCGTGCCAACAGGAGAGCCACATGGAGAGCCGGTGTCAGCAGCGGCACCAACGGCGGGGCCAGCACCAGCATCCTCGATGGCCCCAGCACCAGCTCCACCATCCGGACCAGAAATGCCGCCAGAGTTGGCGCCAGCTTCTTCTCCTGGATCCAGTAAGCTCTTCACAGGGTCGTGAGACCTGCAGGAGGGCTGTGGGGACCTGGGGGAGGCCGGGGGAGACGCCGGGAGGCGAGGGGCAGGGCAGCGGTGAGCCCGTGGAAACACAGAAACACACCGGTTGCCCTGTATGTACCCCTGGCTGCTTGCTGTGGGTCTCCACCCATCCGTTTTCATCTTGCTCCTCGTGTTACAGACAGCGCTAAGGAAGCGCGGCGATTTTCCTCACCCAGCCAGACTGCTGCTGCAGAGTCCCTCTTGAGTAGAACTCCAGGCGCTTCTTTCTCCCTGTGGGTCGGAGGGGCCGTGCAACACGAAGCTCCCCTTGCTCCTCCTGCTTTCGTCGTGTGCTTTTTCTTGTGTGTTCATGTTTTGGTATCAGTGTTACATTAAAGTTGCAAAATGAGTGGGGATGTCTCCTGCTTGACCAGTGCACGCGTGGCTATGACCCATGGCTGGTCTCCTAACGAGGTCACCTCTTCTGGTGGTCCTGCGGTACGGTTACAGGTGGGACGCACGGTGGTATGGCAGTTGCAGCTGAGTCGGGAGACTATGAGTTGGAGGAGCCCCCAGTCCAAGTGCTTATACGATGTCCCACGAGTGCTGCTCCAGGAGCACCAGCTAGTAGGCAAGGGGGGGCAGGAGAAGGGATGGGCTGGAGGTTAGTGTCACCACCCCAGAGAGTGACTGTGCCACAGGCAATCACAGGGCTCCCTCCCCTGTGCCCCCACCTCCTTTCTGTGGAGACCAGTTCCCATAACCCTTCGTTCAACATCCAGGCAAGTCAGGACCCCCACCCACCCCAGGGCAGAGTCTTAAGGACCGTGAGGAGGGCCCCGGGATGATGGGCTCAGCCCTGCAGTGGGCAGGAGTGAGAACTGCCGACCCATGAGGACCAAGTCAAACGGCTTAGACAGCCCATTGCCAGTGAGGGATGGAGGCTTCAGTGCTCCTCTTTCCCTGAAGCAGGGCAGTCCCTTTCCGGCCCAGGCAGGGCTTAGGTGCTGGTGTGCCGCAGGGCTGGGTAATATGAGGAAGGGGATGGGGTAGGACTGCACATCCTCCAGGTGCAAGATCGGGAGGGCAGAGACAGGCTAGCTCCCGGGGAAGGGCTCCGTCCCAGGCAGAGAGGACGGTGCCCTGGGCTTGCTTCCCAGGATTCTCCAGTAATGGCCACAGCCTGGCAGGACAGAGCCCAGGTAACTAGGAGGCAGGCAGTGGTGTCAGCATCCCCGCCACCCCGTTGACTCTGGTCCCAGAGAGTTCCCAAAGCCTGACGCAGATCTAGGCCCTGACTGCCCACGTGATTTTGAGTCCCAGTGAAAAAGGAAAGCCTCCGTCTGATTCCTCGAACGGGATTAAAATGTCAAGACAGTGACGGCAGAAGGATAGCATTTTGGAGCCCTGTTGAGGATGGGTAGGGCTGCACAGGTCACATACCCAGGACCTAAACCCTGTTTTTCACAGAGGTTGGTGGGGTGGATGTCCCAGTTGCAGGCCTGTGTGTGATTTCTTCTGTCTGGAGTCGGGGCTCACTCTTGGCCACACTGACTGACCTCCTGTGATTCTGACCTTCGCCTGGCCCCAGAGTTTAATTTGAGCATATGCATGGAGGCACACACACACACACACACACACACACACACACACTCATATGTGCTCACACACAGAGTAATGGAATCTTCTTCCCTTTTCCCTCCGATTGATGGAGGGATATGGGGTGTGTGTGACTGTAGGTGCCTTGGTGTGACGAGTGCTACCCAGTGTGACCGGAGCCTTCCAGGACACTTCCCGTACACAGTAGACACTATGCCTTTTCTAGGCTCAGGGTCAGGGCAATCACCATAAGCCAGAGGCGTGAGTGCGCTTGAGCACTGTTGTGCAGAGGGTACTTGAGATAGGGCAGCTCCCGGAGAGAGGAACAAGGAGCCTTGAGGGAGGCGGTGTTCGGCTGACCTCCCACTCCCCGCCCTGCAGCCTTAGGGGGTGCTCCCCCTTGCTCCATCCCTTCCCAGAGTGGGCCACGCCAGGGTCCCAGGCTCCACACTCTCCATGGGGCAGTGCTGGGAGCAGAGAGGAAGATGGCCTCGGGAAAGGCCGGCCGACTGTGGGTCCCACTGGAGGGTCCTGTGGCCCATGTGGAGACCACACCCCCTCACTCTCTGTGTCAGCAGGAGACCGAGTCAGACCTCCCTCCAGCCCCAGCCTGCGACCTTCCACAGGACCCTCACCACAGAGCTTCACGGTTTCTCTTGGCAGAGCGTTTTCAGAGACCCTCTGATGGGCCAGGTCTGTGGCTCTGGTACACAGGGCGCCTGAACCCACCTAAGCCTCCTCCAACTCTGAGGGCTTCTCTCTGACTCCTTCTCCAGTTGTTCACACACTAGTGTTGCTACGCTCGTTTCTGGCTATCGATGGCTACGTGGAATGTTGTTCTGAATGTTCACGTATCGCCTCTTGTTGGCGCCCACGTTTCCATCTGTCAGATGTCCCTGAGAGGAGGGGCTGATTAGGCCCAGTGCCTGGCGAGGAACTTGAGACTCTGAGAGGGAAGACAGTGGCCCAGAGTCACAGTGCCAGCAAGCAGCAGCACAGGGCCTCGAACCCTAGACCCGCTGAGGACAAAGTGTGGGTTAGTCAACTCTTTGTTGTTGTGAACACAATATCCGACAAGAAGGAGCGAAAGGAAGAAACGATGTCTTTGGGCTTCAGAGGCTAATAAGTCCATGGTCAGCCAACTGCATCGCTCTGGGCCTGAGGTGAGGAAGTACATCATGGTGGAAGGGCATGGTGGAGAAAAGCAGCTCAGATCTCAGCATCCAGGAAGTAGAGAGAGAAGTAGAGGAGCCAGGTGCCAGGGATAGTTACCAGGTCATGCCCTCAGTGACCTACTTCCTCCAGACACGCCTCACTTGCCAGTGTTTACCACCCAGCAGTCCATTCAAACTATTAATCCATCAAAGGGATTGAGCCACTGATGAGGTGACAGCTTTCATAATCCAATCTTTTCACATTCAAACACTGCCTGATCACCTAGCATATGAGTGAGCTCTTTGTGGGACATTTGGGAGTGCTGGGGATTGAGCCCAGGGATGCTGCATTCCCAGTCCTTTGGTGATTTTTTTATTTTGAGGCAGGACCTCTGTATGTTGCCGACGGGCTCCCCAAGTTGCTGAGGCTGGCCTTAAACTTGCAATCCTCCTGTCTCGGCCTCCTGAGTCCTTGGGATTAGAGGCCCATGCCATCGTGCCAGTGGTTTCGAATTTTACAAGGGGACCATTTTAAAATCCAATCCATAACCAGGCACCTGCTCTGCTTCTTGCAGTCCACTGCTCATGAAACTAGGGGCTCATAGGTCCCCGGGCAACACGTGCCCCTGCTCTCTGCACAGTCTCATCACATCCAGCCTCCCATCCACCAGGCCACTCACACCCAATGCCACTGCACCTTCACTGATGCTCTCGGCAGCTGTCCACCCTCACTATCCACACGAGAAAAGTAGACCCGTACAAGGGAGGTGACGTGCCGGAGTGCTCTGAATCTGCCTCGGTTAGTGTCCTTGGCCCTTTACTTTTCCTTTCTCACACCTTTGTTCAAATGCTTTGCCCCTTGACTCTTGGGTTGTCTTCTTCATCAATGTATGATGAGGGCCTTATACATGGTGCATACTTTGTCTATGACCGGCGTACCTTTCGCAGAAATATTTTCAGTCTATGATTTGCCTTTCCATTTTCCTAAGGATGAGGGGCTGAGTTGCTATGTTTGGTGAAATCTCGGCAACCTCTTTTGCGTGGGTGGCTGCTAAGACTTTCTGGGTGGCAGAATGAGTCTTTGGACCACACCATGTCCGCCAAGACCTGACCCCACATTTGCTTCCAGACGTTTTTGATTTTAACTGCTTTGTTTACATTGAGGAGCTCAACAAATTGAGCAAGTCTGAAACCATACCAAGTCTCATTTCTGACCACCCTGGAAAGAAAACAGACACCGATTCCTAACAGAATTAACAAAGACGTGGAAATTGAACAGAGCCCTGTCAAATCACCAACGGGTCAAGGAAGAAACCACAGGGAACTTAGAAAATATCTCCAGACAAATGAAAGCAAACCCACAATAGACCACACTTTACAAGGTACAAGGAATGCAGCACTAAGAGGGAAGCCGAGGCCAATAAATGCTCACGTCCACAAAGAAAAATGGTCTCTGCTCAACAAGCTAGCTGCATGTGTCAAGAACTACATAAGGATGCAATCCTTAAACCCAACATGACCCAGGTAAGGAAGTAGTGAAGATTAGAGCAGGAAGAGATGAATTGAGAACAGAAAAACAGTAGCAGAAATCAATGAAATACACAGCTTTTATTCTGAACAACAACAACAACAACAAATCAACACAGCGGGCAAACTCTACAGTAGATTAACTAGGAAAAATACACAAGAATCAATTAACTACTTCAAAATGAGAACTGAGACATAACAGCAGGCACTGCACAAAGAAAAAAAAGTGACAAGACAAATCTGCCATCAAATTACGCCAAGGACTCAGGTAATATGGAAGGAATGTAAAAAAAAAAAACACTGAATTCAGAAAAACATACCACCTACTGAGACTGATTCATGAAGAAATGAAATATCAGAAGGGACCTAAGCCATAGAGGAGAACGAACCCGTATTCAGAAAGCAACCTACAGAAAAAACCCGGGACCAGATGGCGCCACAGAAGAATTCTACAAAACATGTAACAAGTTGGCATTTATGAATGCAGTTCCCTTCCAACAATAGAGAAGGAGGGAATGCTTGCAATTCACTTCAAGAGGCCAGCATTACCCTGATACCAAGGCTGACAAAGAAACCAAAGGCAAAGCAAACGAGAAGCAAATATCCTGCAAGGACATTGAGACAAAATAGTAAAACAAATGCAGCAGCACTTTTAGAGCACACAAACAAATGGGATTTCCTTTGAAAATGCAAGGACGATGGAAGCAATGAAAACTGATGTCAGGTACCTTTCTGACACAATGAAGAACAACAACGTGGTGATCGCCTCAACCCAAGCGGTAAGAGCGTCTAACAGTTCTGCCCCCTTTCACAATACAAGCACTCAACGCATTAGGGACATAAGGAAGTTCCCTCCGAAAAGTAGAAATCCACTTACAACATCCCACTTTACACATCCGTCTCAATAGTGAAGGAGGGAAAGCTTCTTTCTCCTTTGAGGCCAGGAACAGGGCATGCGTGCCTGCTTTTGCCACTTCTTCACAGAGTCTGGATTAGATGTTCCGGCTAGAGCCATCCCAAAAGGAAACGAAGGAAATATCACCATCGACATGTTCGTCAGTCAGGAAATGCCCTTCGACATGGTCCAGAGCTCACACAAGATTCGCCAGTTCACTTACAAAATATTTTGAACTGAATAGAAATAAAAACTTAGAGGATACTGATGAAATATCTGTAACGGCCTGAAAAAAGAAAGCAGAACATGAATGAGCCAGGCATCCTTGTCAAAACTGAGGAGAAGAACACAGATTAAGCCGAAAGGAAGCAGAAGAAATTGAGTAAGGAAAACACTAATAAGAGCTAGTGATAAGACACAACAGCCAACATCAGTTCCCAGAGACTCCATTGGCACCGGCCTCCACATCGGGGCCTTCACAAAAGAGAGAAATCCTGAAATGACCAATTTCTGGACTAAACTGGAAGAAGCAGCTCTCACCAACAACATGTTAAGATCATTCGTCCAAATCGTGAGCTGTTCTTGCCAGTAGATTTCAAGATTTGGATAGAAGTTACAAGTTTCAAGAAAACACATCGAAATGACAAAACACAAGCAAACTATGAGGGCAATTAGTTCGGCCTGTCGGTTGGTGGTGTTGTTAGGTAGTGGTCCTGACTCAGCAACCCCTTCCAGGGAGACAATGGCATATCCAGCCCCTCGCATTCCTTCATGGAGAAGAGCTCCCATCAGTGAACCATATGAAAGTAGGGTTGTGTAAGGCCCCCTCCTGAACATTGGAGGGGCAGGGGAGTAACTCCTTCAGGGTCTCAGGGCAGCTGAGGGTTGGTGAAGATGTAGGTTGAAGGTGGGGGTAAGAGAGTGGCTGGATTGAAAGAAGGGCATGTATTATAGGAAATGGAACAGTCCTCATAAGAGCAGCTTGCAAGGCTAACCCCCGACAGGGTGGTAGAGTTTGCAGACCCTTATAAGAAGCTCGGACAGATGATGAGGTGAGAGCACTTCAGTGGGAGCCCCGAAGGAAAGTTCTTTTGATTCCTGGGTTAAGACAAATGCTGTGGCCAATACCCTAAGACGTGGTGCCCAGTCTCTTATGGTGGGGTGCAGACATTTTGGACAGGTATGCCACTGGGCAGAGGTGTAGGGTTGGGGCTTGAAGAAGGGCTTTCCTTAGGGTCTGGAAAGGGGCTTCCACTGGGTTGAGGAGAGGTTCAGAAGCCACATACAAGGGGGCTGCCCGGATGGAAAATTTGGAATCCAGGATCGTAAATATCCTGCTGGCCCTTGAAAGGAAAGGATTTCTTCCTTGGTGGATGGAGTGGGTATGTCCTGCAGCAATGCTTTTCTCTCTACAGTGGTGGCCTTAAATCCAGGTGAGAGGCTGACTCCTAAGTAAGTAACCTGAGGTTAAGAAAGCAATACCTCTGCTGGAGAGACCTTATAGCCCGTGTCAGTCAGGAAATTTAGAAGCTGAATAGTGTCCCCTTGGCAGTCCGTGAGAGAGGGACTACATAAAAGAAGACCATCAACATACTGTAAGAGAGAGGAGCAAATGAAAGTAGGGGAGACAAGATCATGAGTCAGTGTTTGGCCAAAGAGGTGAGGGCTTCCCAAAATCCCTGTGGGAGAACTTTCCTGGTCAGTTGAGAAGAAACTTGAATGAGAGGTTCAGTCCAGACAAAGGCAAAAAGATCCTTTGAGTCAGGTTGAAGAGGGCCAGTGGAAAGGGCTCCTGCCCAGTGGCCCTCTTTTCCGCACTTGAGGCATGGGCCTGGAGGTCTTCTGGGAGCTAGGGTGCCCCTAGTAGTGGCCGAATGGGCAGGTCTAGCTGGCTCAAAGGCACTGGCTAGCATTTGCTATTCTAGTTTTTGGTTTTTTTCTTCCTTTCTGTTATACACATTGAATCCCACTGCTAGAACCTTTGGCTATGGGCTGAGCGGCCCCTCATCCAACCACCTCAATTTAGCCTTTCTGTCCAGGTAGCTTTGGGAAAAGTAATAAGTCATGAGTAGCTGTTGTCCCTCTGGAGATTCAGGGTCCTGATTAGTATATTTGAGCATGGCCTGTGTGAGGCGACTCCGGCAGATGGGTTTTCAGTTTTGTATTACTTCCTGAAGTTTATCATAGTTAATAGGTTTAATGGTGGCCTTTCAGAGACCTGCAAGGATGCAGGTTTGGAACTCATCCTGCTGCAGACGCCCAGTCCCCGTGTTATAGTCCCATTGGGTCTCCCTATCTGGTACTGCTTCAGCCCCAATGGGGTGGGTCAGGGTTGATTGGTGAACCTCATCTGCATAATTGCGTTCCCATTCCCATACTCTCCTGGGCTCCTCAGGGGTCAAGGTGTTGGACATGAGCATATAAATGTCATGCTAGGTACAGTCATGAGACTGGGTAAGAGACTGAAATTCCTTAATGAAGTTTGCAGAGTTGGAGGTGAAGGAGGTGGAGTAGAAGGAGCCTAGCCGCTTCTCTATGCGGGAAAGATCAGAGAGCGAGAAAGGAACATGGACTCTGATCACTCCATCTACACCAGCCACCTCCTGTAAGGGGGCTAGAATATGTGTGCAGGACCGAGTGGCGGGAGGACTGGGTGGGTGGGCGGTGCGGGGAACGGAAGCAGAAACAGAATGAGGCAAAGGACATGGAAGAGCAGCGGCCGGAGGGGCCTCTGTCCCAGGGGACTGGTATGAGGGTCGTTTGTCAGCCGGGTCAAAGTTGGAGGAGGAGGAGGGATCAGGATGGGGAGAAGAAGCCAAAAGGCGGTGTCCTGGTATGCAGGAAGAGAAAGATCAGGTTTAGCGTGCAAGAGAGAAAAGGCTTGAAAATTTAAAAATCTCTTTCCACTTACAAAAGTTGTATAATTGGTCATTTTGATTGATTATCTATAGGATATTGTGGTCAAATATCATTACACAAGTGAATAAGTTTTGGTGGTTTTAGGCTGGGGGTCAGGTGCAGGGGTTTAAGAGTGTCTAGTACACACCCAGGGGTGAATCTGCTGGAATGGAGGACCCAGATCCCATGCGGAGACTGAGAAACAGCCAATTCAGTGTCCGAGACATCTTGGGGTCACAGACTAATTGGCTGGAGATGAGAAGGCAGCACAATGATGGGAGTAGTCACCCTGTCCGTGTGTGTCAGGCAAAAGCTGAGAGAGTTGAAGACCCGATGTCAGGATTTTCGAGAGAGAAAGTGAAGAGGAAGCTCAACCCTGAGAGAGAAATCTGCACCATTAAGATTGGGGACCCACCCGTCAGATAAGGTCAACTAAGGGGGCCAGCCATAACTGTAAATGCCGTGGCTCGGGGAACCCCACTCCTCAACCGCCTCCAGGGCGCTGGGTGATCAACGGTCACATCTCAGGTCAGCAGAGGAGTGGTTCAGTCAACCTAGGGGGAAAATCACCAATCTGAAGCTGGTGTCTGGATGTGGAGGAGAGCGTCCCAGCAAGTGGAAGGTGGGACCAGCATCTGGGGATCTGGTGACAGATGGGATTCCACTCACCTAAGTGGCAATACAAGAGCCCATGTGAGTCACAGCACCAATGAGATCACCCAGAAAGTCATTCTGGAAGTGGGAACTCTCACAAGAGAGGTTATTAAGCAGACAGGCACAGTGTCTGCCCGCAGGGTGAGAGTGAGAGTGAGACAGAGAGAGAGAGACAGAGAGACAGAGAGAGAGATAAGCAGGAGAACTATGGTCAAGAAGTGGAATTCCGTGGGCTACTAACAATCTGGACCAATGACTGACTAGGAAGTTTGCAGGCTAACAATTGGACCAATGACTGACAAGGAGGTTCCAGGGCTAGCAATCAAGGCTGTGAAATGGTGTCAGGGAGGCAGAATAACGGCAGCATCAACGTAGCAGGGGAGAAATGACTGCAGCCTTTTTAACCCATTGTCCCTTCAAACTGAACATCACCATTATCCAAAAAATCCTGAATGAGTGGAGCATTGTTAGAGCCACAGGCAGAACCACAACCAAAATAGACTCTGGACCTGGACGGCCAAATATCATCCTACCACATATTTCAGAAAGAAGGAATGTCAATCTTACATCTTGCCAGAAAATATACAAGAGAGGAGACATTTCCCATCTCATAAGTACACACTCACATGATACCCACGGTCCTCCCTTTAAGTCTTGAATAAAACATAAAGCTAAAGCAGCTCTGTATCTTTAAAGGAAAAAAATGTCCCCAGAATATCAAGAACATGCTACCAGTGAGGCAGTTTGGCCCTTGAAAAATCAAGGTATCTCACACGAGTCGTGTAGTCAACAGAAAAAAACCTACAACTGCTCCACAGAACCAACCCAAGGGGTGACTTTTTAACTGTGAGCATCCATTCATGATAAAAACCTCTCAGCAAACTAGGATGGAGAGAGAAGTCGCTTAAAGCAATCAGAGTGTCTTAAAGCCTGCCAACCCATCCCACACAGAATGGTGAGAAGTTGCAAGCCTTCCATCTGACATCAGGAAAAGCTCTGGGTATATCCACCTTCAACACACACCATGCAATCAGGGAAGACAGAGCAGTGCACGTGCCCCTGGGAGTCCAGTCTTCAAAGTACACTCACTGGAGCAGAGGATGTGCGTCACCACAGCAGCAGCCCTGAGATTCCAGCCACTCACTCAGAAATAGAGCCATTCACAGACTCCATTGTGGTGCGCCCATGCCATTGAAACTCTACTCCGTAACGAAAACAAGTGAACTACAGCTACCCAAGACGGCACAAGTGAGCAGGGCTAAATAGGAACAGGATATTTCCAGAAGAAAGCCACATTATAAACACAGGTACAAAGGGATCACAGTGACTATGAGCAATGAATTTCACAGAGAGGCAGAGCTAACTCAGATGTTAGAAGTGAAATTAGTGATCCGATTTGCTGAGGTGGCAGAGGGTGGTGACTGAGGGCAGGAACCGGCCCACCTTTCCACTGCAGGAAACACTGGTTTTCTAAAAGCTGATGGACCTGAGTGCAACGTTTGCCATGTCGCAATCGACTCATGGTACATTTGTGTTTTGTGCAAATCCGTTTGGAGTTGCATTCCATTAACATTTACAGAATGATATTAAGTGAATAGAAACCCAGGAGTGCCACAAAGAATACTCTCTGACCACAGTGCCACGTATTTAGCAATTAGTAACAAAGGTCAGTATAGAATATTCCCCATAGTTTTTTACATTGGGAAATATTTTCCTACAAGTTACCAGGAAATGAGAAATGCTTTAAACTAAGCGATGATGACCATTGCGGAGGTCTCTGTCTACCAGTATTACTAAGTCTCCTCTCTTGGGAAGGCTCCATTACCCAGGGGAGATCCCCTACATCTGTGGCACCAGGCAGGACGCTGGCAATGTGGGCACCAAGTTCCTGATGAGTCCTGGGACCGAAGAACTCTGTAGATGTTATCTTTTACCCTGCGTTGGGTTTGCTTGCAGGGGTACACTTTCAACTCAACATGAGAGTCAAAGTCTGTGATTCTGCAGAGTCATCCTCTGCAGATGGTTGAGTATTTCTTCCAACTCCCAGAGTTGAGGGAGAGCGATTGGCCAAGCTATGGATACTTGAGGAGTTGAGAGGGGACCCGGGTGTGCAATTGACTCCGAAATATGTTTTCAAGCACTCGTGCAATTACAGACCCCACTCCTACTCAAACTGGGGAATGCGGCCCTCCATACCTGGTGATGGGGTTCTAGTCTTCACGGGCTGTGCGTACTGCTGATTTGAGTCCCAGCTCCCTTTTGGCAGCTAGTCACACATCACTCATCTGTCTCTCTTCGACCTCCTAGCAATTTATTTCTATCGTCTGTTCGCCAAGCCTCTCAGTCTTTGTGGGGCTAAACCTTAAAAATGATGCAGGTGGTTGAGGGGGAGGAGAGGAAGAAGGAGAAAACAAGATGGAAAAGAGCCTGGGTGAATGAGGTCCATGCACACAAGTGCCTCTGTGGACATGGCAACAGGAATAGGGTCCCACTGCAAAGTTGGAACAACTCCTCACTCTGTTTTGGATCATTGGTAAACCAGACCATAGAAGTGGGCAACAGGTGGACTTCATGGTCACACCTTGCCTAGTGGAAGGCAGGACTCTGTGACCTAGAGTCCACCACCCTGCAAAAAAGGAAGAGGACAGCTGACGAGCATAAAACGGGGGGCAGGTCTCTAAGCGCAAGGAGAGGATGCTGGGGAGCAGAGGGATAAATGGGCATGTCATTGTCTGCACTGAGTCCACCCCACTGTGAAAATTACTTCTCCCATTATTCACCCTCACGGCTCCCTGTCCCGAAGCACCATAGCACTTCTGGTAACATGTAAGGTAACAATTATGATTGTGATTGGTTTTGATGAAGCGCTGCCCCAGTGGGCTGCACATTCGTGGCCCATATTAGGCCCATCGTATCCAAATGAATGAATTATTATTCACTTCATATCGGGCAGGGTACCGAGAGGGGAGGAGGTGGGTGAGAACAAAAGGCATCGCGCGAAGGAGGAGGGGAAACTGGGGAACAATCGAGGACAATACTGAGAAAGAAACCAAAAGGCAGCGAGGGATAGGGGGAAGCCGGAAGGACAAACCAAAGGACCTTGTAGGGAGGAGAGAGAAAGTAGGCAGAGAGGAAAGCTGAGGGGTGGTGATGGATCAAGGGTCAGGTAGGAAGAGAGGACAGTGCAAAGGGGTTGAGAGGAATTGAATCGGGGCAAAGAGAATAGACAGGGTGAGGGATCCCTTCCAAGTGGTCACAAATGAGCACAGAGTAATAGCAGAGTCAGGCAAAGGGAGCCATGAAGGTCACAGGGTGAGGAGAAGCCATGTCCCAGGTTTGGAGGACCCTTCTCTGCCTCCGCAAATGGGAGGCTCCCTATCTCAGGTCCTGCCTGGGGTTCCTCCCAGTGACCCTCCCAGAGGGAAGATATGTGGAAAGCAAAAGTGAGAGGCACACACAGTGGCACACAGGAGGCCCACAGTGCCCCCTCTCTGCTGCGTGGGATGTATCCGGGCCTTCCGGGTCAACGGGGGCACCTTCCACACCTCCAGACTACGTCTGCCCAAGCCAAGCTCGGCACCCAATCCTTTCTTCCTCTGCATGACATGCTGCCAAGGAGAAAGCTTCATTGAACAACTCCCCCGCCTGGGCCCCCAGCAGCATCGATTTTGTGTAAAGTCCCACCCTTTTCATGGTCATCTCTCAGCTTCACCCACAAGAATGCTAGGGGCCAGCCAGAGTGATTCACCGTTTGGCTGTGCTCGGGAGGAAGCGGGGGTGGAGTGGGGAGGGGGTGGATGCAATAATAGTCTCCGGGATCAATATATCTGTGGAAATTGCGAATTCTTTCAATGGTGTGCTGTGCTCCAATCTCTGCTCCCAAGGGCCCTCATTTCAAGGACCAGCTCTGCTTTTCTCCCACAGCCAGATGAATGCATCAGACACTCAGCTTCCGTTCCCATGGCAACTGGGCTAATGGTCTAGGGACTAAGGATGAGACAAAGGGAAACGCAGAGAAATGTGCTCGCTCTGTGTTCCTCTGAGGTACACAAGCCCCTAGTCACAGATAAAAGGGCATTCTGTTTAGTTCTACCCTGCCCTCCCCTCACAGCTTGTTGGAGGAGGATAGGAAGGAATGGGGATCCAAGATGTGTTTCTACACCCCCACACTGCACTGGCCCGTTTCCAGACTGAGGCTTCCTTGTCCCTTAGCCACCTGCTTACCATCAACTTGTTTCACCTCTGTCACAGGTGCTGCCGTCAGTGTCTCCATCTTGCCTTTTTCTGTCCCCTTTCTCCTTCCCAGGATATGGCCTCAGCTTGCGTTCTGGAGCATCTTGTCCTCAACAGAACAATAACCCTTCCAGAGGATAGTCTCCCCCTCACCCCCATGTTTGGTGTCGAAACCCCAGACCGCCTCAATCAAGTTCCTGGGAAATGCCGATTTCTGTAGCCCCTAATCTGGTCCTCTTAGAGATATTCCCTGTTTCCCTGAAGACCACGATGGCTGAACTGGAAGCATTAATTTCCCTCTTTCCTAGGCTGCTAGCCCCTCAGCGAACTCAAGTTTCTTCTTTCCGGCACTCACCTCTCTGGTCATGAGTTTCTATGTGGCTCTCTTCCCAGGCTGAATTCAGCCGTGCTCTGAACCATGCCATGCTTAGTCCAGCATGTCGTGCTGGAGTGTTCCTGCTTCCCCAACTCCACTTCCCTGCTCCGAACCCTCTGTCCTCTTCATATTATAGAGTTTTTCAGTGTCTTCAATTTCAGGACACAAAACTGAGTTCCAGCCCGATTTCAGAAATGCTGTCACCAGAACAGTTCCACAGTCCTCACTAACAGAGTCGCGCAGGACAGTCGGCTCCCTCCTCTTGTCTGGGCCCTGAGAGACCCCTGCCCAGACCCTGGGACCACTGTACAAGGCTCCTTCTTCCAGTCTGCCCTTTTGTTCTCACACTCTGGATAGCCTGCAGGGGGACCTTTCTGGTAGTCTGCTTTCTGCAGACAGACCAACTGATCGCTCCCTTCTCCTTACAGAGTAGAGAACTGCCTCTTCTGTGTTTGCTCCACGTTTTCAAGGCTGGACTCATCTGTTTCCAGGTAATAAATGGGAGGTCCCACAGTGTGAATTTGTCGCTGACGGACAGAGGGAAGCTGGGTCTAAGTCACCGACTTCCCCTCTTTTCACTCTCATTATCCCAGTGTGTCTCTGAAAGTCCATGGGTCCTGCCATACTCTTATTTACCGCGACTCAGCTGTCTGTCACTTTCCTTGTCCTGGAACGCCATGCTGCGAAATCTCTAAGCAACCTCACCTTCACTCTAGCTGAGCAACGCACACCCGTGGCCATGCCCTAAAGTGGAAGGCCCCATATGGAGGTTTGTTGTCTTCCTGACCTCCAGGGTGTTTCTGAGGTGTCCAGTCTGATTTTGCAAAGGGCTTTGCCTCATATCCACTCTTGATTTTCCACCTCTTGTGGCTCCTCTGTGCTTCACAGCCCTCTCAGGGCAAACCAGATCCACACGGCCACTGCTCTGTCTCTGGGTGACAAGGATGTTTCCCTTGGAGAAGGATCAAAGTGGAAGGTTAATGTAAGGAGTGCATTGCTCACCTTGACTGCTCTGCTCCTCAGATTCCCCCCACACACCACTCCCATGACAGTAGACTGCATGTGAGCAAAAGACTTTAATGAACAGTGAAAAGGGCCCAGTGGGAACTACAATGTGGAACGAAACTCTGGGTTCCCCGAGTACCTGTGTCTTGCAGGCCACAGGAAAGTTTAGGCCTTCTGGGGATATTCCACTTTGTATTAATCCCTGTTCACAGCTTTTCTCCTCTGCCTAAGGACTGTCCCTTACCTCTCTGCAAAGAAGAAAGACTCCCTCATTAATCCTTTTTCCTTAACTTTTGAATCTATTCACATTTCTGCCTCCTTTTGAACATATGGTTTCTCTCTCTCTCTCTCTATATATATATATCTCTTTCTCTCTCACTCTATAACTCACTTCCTCTCCCCCAAACTCAGAAACTATGAGTGCCACAGAATATTCCCTACTCAATATATTACTCAAAATATCTGAATTTGTCAATCTTTATTCTTCTCCATTACTCAGGCTCTATCTTCCGGGCTTCGTATCTCTCTCTCTCTTATCCTTTGTACTTGTCTGCTTTACCAATTCCTTATTCTCAATTTTTCTGACCTTTATATATATGTTGTCAGCATATCTTTTACTCTGATTATGAATCAAGTGAATGGTTTATCATAATCTTTTCAAATTTTTCAATAGTGCTTTATAGTTATGTACAATAATAATGTTCATTTTGTTATGAATGGAATATAATTCTATTTTAATCCCCACTACTTCTTCTTTCTCTCCTGCCTCCTCCTCCTGTTCCCCTTTTTAACTCTCATGGTCTTCTTCTTTTTATTTAATGTTTTTTAAATTGGTGTTTTGTAGATGTGAATAAATGTCAAATTCAGTGTGGTATATTCATACATATAGATAGCATAATTTGGTCAATTTATTTCTGCAGTTCTTCCCTTTTCCTGTCCCTTCTCCCTCCCCTTCCATCCCCTTCCTGTCCACCACTGAGTTCCCTTCTGTTTTCATAGGACTCCCCCCACCCTTTTTTCCTTTATTTTTCTAGCATCTGTATATAGTGGAAAACATTCATCCCTTGCCTTTGTGAGTCTGGCTGATTTCATTTAGCTTGTTGTTCTACATTTCCATTCACTTGTCAATGGATGATATAATTTCATTCTTCTTTAAGGCTGAATAAAACTCCATTGTGTCTATATACCACATTTTCTTATCCATTTTTTAACAAAGCCTGTGTTTCCATTTGATCTAATATTTACTTCTCACTGTTTAGAATTTTAGCTTCTGCAACTATCCATTCTTTATCTTCAATCTTCTAATTCTCCTCCTACATTGGTTTGTTTCCATCAGTGTACAATTATGCTCCACTGTCCTTCTTTTTATACAAATACCTTTCCTTGATAACACTTATATTTCTGATATTATTCCATATTATATCTATTTCCCTTCATGGCAAAACTTTTTTGGTAATTTTATAAACTTGTTATCACATTTTCTCATCTTTCCTTCCAGTGTCTTGCATCCCTTCTGTCCTCTAAATTACTTTTTTCATGGTCTCCAGTATATAAATTCAGTATTGGGAGTAAGGAGGAACTTTAGAGTGCTAAAAATCTATGTTAAAACAGAAAAGAAATTCAAACAAATATCATAAACTTATGCCTCAATGAATCAGAAAAAAAGAAGAAAAGAGAAAAGACTTAATCAAAAGGAAGCATAAAGATGTAATGATGAGTAAATTAGAAAGAAGTCAAAAGGAGAATAAGTAGAAGAATGTGGGAAGAAACAATAAGACTTTGTTTTTTAAAAGATGTACAAAATTGACAAACTTATAACTAGACTATGAAATAAGGAAAAAGACGTAAATAATATAATCAGAAAAGAGATGACAAAAGGCTTATGAGTAATAATTATATAGCAACAATTGGATAAACTAGAATAGATAGATAAATTATTGAAAACACAAACCCACTAAAAGTGAATCAAGAAAAAATAGAAATCCTAATCTTACCAAAAAGTAATGAATGTATTAAATCTATAATTGAATACCTCCCAACAAATAGAGGCCCTGTACCAGAGAGCTTATAGAAGGATTTCTACAAAACAAAAAAATTAAATAAATAGCAATCTTTCTTAAAGTCTTTCAAAAAAAAAGAATTATGGGGAATACAAACATTTCTTAAGTTAACATTACCCTGATACAATAACCAAAGAATACCACAAGGAATTACAACTTCAGAGCATATTCCTGATGAGCAAATATGCAGAAATCCTCAATAAAATGTTGACAATCTGAATTCAATAGTACATTAAAAGGACAAAGTGGAATTTATCCCTGCAATGTAAGGATTTTTCAGTATATACAAATCAGTGTGATACATCACATTGCAAAATGGATGATTAAAGCACATGATCATCAATAGATGCAGAAACAGCACTTGATAAATTTCAACATTCATTTGTGATTAAAATAAGGAACAAACCTCTACACAATAAAAGGTGAATGTCAGAAAGCCATAGTAAACATTATAATCAAAGGAAAACCTATAAGCTTCCCTTTTCATTTCAAGCAAAAAAACAAGATGCCCACTCTCACGAGTTCTATTCAACATAGTACTAGAATTCCTACCTAGCACAAAAAGAAAGACACACACACACACACACACACACACACACACACACACACACATATACACACAAAGAAATAAAAAATATCTGAATCAGAAAGGGAAGAAGTAAATTTTTTTTCTGTTTGCAGATAATATGTTCATAAACAGAAAACTCTAAATATCCACTCGCCCCCAAATTGTTAGAATAAATTCAGAATGCTTGCAGGATACAAAGTTAATGTAAAAAAGAACTCAGAAATATTTTCATATGCAAACAATGAAATTACCTAAAAAGAAAATTAAGAAAGTAACTGATTCATAAGGTGAATGAATAAAGAAAATGTAGTATCATATGCAATGGAAGATTATCTAGTCCTATAAAAGAAAGAAAACATATCTTTTGTGACAAGATGAATGGACCTGGAATACATGATGCTAATTGAAATGTCCATCACAGAAGGACTAATGTTGCATGATTCTTGTTATAAGAAGCATCAAAAAAAAAAAAAAAAACCAGAACAAAAACTGTAGAATCAGTAAACAAAAAAACAAACAGAAAGAAGCATCTAAAATAGCCAAAAATATAGAAGTCGACAATAGAATGGTGATTACCAAGAGATGGGGATGTGGAGTATGATGAGTGGGTACTGTGAGTATAATGTAGCTATAGAAGATGAGTAAGTTCCAGGATTTGCTGTACAATATAGTGCCTTACAGTTAACACTTAAAAATTTGTTAAGAGGGTAGATCTCATATTAAGTGTTCTTGTCTGTTCCCTCTCAAACAACAACAAAGCAACACAAGGAAAATTTTAGAGGTGATGGATATGTTTATTGTAGTGATAGAAACATGAGTGTGTATAAATGTCCAAATTCATCAAGTTGTACACATTAATTATGTGCAGTTTTATACCCATAATATATTAGTAAAACTCGGGGGAACTCTGTCATTTCTTCAAACATATATACAGATCTGTTATCAGCTACTACCAAAGCTTCAAAATACATGAAGGAGTCAGGTACAGTGGTACATGCCTATAATTTTTGCTACTCCAGAGAACGAACCAGAATGATTAAACATTCAAGGCCAGGCAGCCTTACAATTTAGTGAGAACTTGTCTTAAAATTAAAAAAGACTGGGAATGAAGCTCATTGTAGAGTGTCCTGGGTTCAACTGCAAGTACTGCAAATAAAATAAAATAATAAAATAAGGATTTAAACTGGGTATGGTGGTGCATAACTGCAATTTCAGCTACTTGGGAGGCTGAGACAGAAGCGTCACAAGTTGGAGACCAAACTGGGCAATGAAGTGAGACCCTGTCTCAAAATAAAATAGAAAGCATTGGGTATGTAGCCCAGTGGTAGAACACTTACCAAGTATGGATAAGGCCCTGGGTTCAATCCCCAGTACAGCAAAAATAAAATTAAGGAACGAAGGAAATATTGACAATAACAAAAGAATAAGTAAATAAATCTACAATCATAATTGTAGACTTTTAGCAAATTTCTGCTAAAATTTTGCACAAGTAATCAAAAACACAAAAAGACATTTTAATGATTGAACACCACCTACCAACTTAACAATTATAGAACATAATGCCTAACAACTTCAGAATATACATTCTTTGTGAGCACACATGGAACACTCACCAAGATGTTTAGACTATATCTGGGGCTGGGGAGATAGCTCAGATGGTAGAGTGCTTGCCTCGCAAGTACAAGGCCCTGAGTTCGATCCCCAGTGCCGCAAAAAAAAAAAAAAAAAATGTGTTAGACTGTATCTGGACCATGAGTCACATTTCAATAAATGTCAGAGGACTGAAATTATTCAGATTAAAGTCTGTGGTCAGATCATTATAAATTGAGCTGTCTATAATAAAATATATCAATGAATATCTATTTGGAAATCAAACTACATATAAATAATTAACAGATTCAGGAAAAAATCATGAAGTACTTTAAAAAATATTTCAACAGAATTAAAATAAAATTTGCAGGATAGATCTCAAAACAAAAATCTTATGCCTTATGACTTAAAAAATATTGTAAAATTGAACCCAGAGTAAACAGAAGGAAGAAATATTTAAAAGAACAGTGTAAACCATCAAAAGAAAAGAATGGATAAAAGGTGGGGATGGAGGTTCATGCCTGTAATCCCGGCAGCTAGGGAGGCTGAGGCAGGAGGATTGCAAGTATGAAGGCACTCTTGACAACTTAGTGAGAACCTGTCTCAAAATTAAAAATAAAAAAGAGGGCAGGAGGGGATATAGCTTATTGGTAAAACGCTTGCCTAGTATGTCAAGTTGCTGGATTCAATCTCCAACACTGCAGGGGAGAGGGAGAAGTGAGTGAGAGAAAAGGAAAAAATAGAGCTGGAATGTAGCTCAGTAGTAGAGCATTTGCCTACTATGCACAAGGCCTTGGATTCCATCCCAGCACCACAAAAAATAAAAAAGGAAAATCAGAGAAAGAAAACAAATTCCCTCTAAAAATATCAATAAAATTTATGTAACACTAGCCAGATAGATTAAGAACCAAAGAGAAAAGACTCAAAATACCAACTTAAGGATATAAAAGGAGAAATTTCTATAGACTCTGCAGAAATTTAAAAGAAGGTAAAAAATACAGCATTAAAAACTGAAGAACGACAATTTAGAAAACTTTTTATGTAACAAAATTCTTTGAAAATGCAATTTAACAAGTTGACACATTAAAATAGATTGTCCCATATATCACTGATAATCAAAACTTTCCATAAATCATACTCCACCTTGGGTAGCTTCACGGTGTATTTCCTTGAACATTTAAAGAGGAAATAATGCCAACTATACACAGATTCTTCCAGAAATTTGAATGGAAATGAAAACTTCTTGACTAGATAAAATATTAAGTTTCTTAAACATGTTGAAATCTAATAATATATCACATTAATAGAATAAAGGCAAAAATAGTATGGTCATCTTTTTTTTTTTTTTTTTTTTTTTTTGGTGCTGGGGATCGAACCCAGGGCCTTGTGCAAGCAAGGCAAGCACTCTACCGACTGAGCTATCTCCCCAGCCCAGTATGGTCATCTTAATAAAGAAAATTTTTCAACATACACACAGACATGCACACACACATATGATTTTAAAAATAGAACTTTAGCACATTAGGAAGAATTGGAAACATCCTTAACCTGTTAAGACATTTGTAAAATACCTAAGTGTCACATTCCACTCAAAGGTAAACATAAATGTTTATCCCACATGATTGGGAAAAGCAATTAAGAAATAAAACAAAAATCACAAAGATTTTAAAAGAGGAAGTTATTATTAATGAAATACATGATTTTATTCATAGGGCTCATATTCAATGTTTAAAAAATTAACAAAAATAGCAAGCATGTTTAACAAGTGGTAGGATACAAGGTCAATAAATAAAAATCAACTGTTTCTGTTTATTACTAATGATCAATTGAGAAATAAAGTGTAAAAGTAATGTCATTTGCAATAGCATAAAACTATATATCTAAGAATAAATCTAGTATGGGTACAAAATTCCTATACTAAAACTACAAAACATTGCTAAGAGAGATTTTAAAAGACCAAATAAATTCAGACTGATGCCATGCTCTTGGGTTGAAAGCTCAATGTTTTTATGATATCTTTTCCCAAGCTGATCTACAGATTGATATTGATTCCTATCAAAACTGCAGCAGTGCTAGGCACATGCCTATAATCCCTGTGGCTTGGGAGGCTGAGGCAGGAGGATTGCAAGTTCAAAGTCAGCCTCAGCAACTTTGCAAGACCCTGGGCAATTCAGTAAGACCCTGTCTCTAAGTAAAATACAAAAAGTGCTGAGGATATGGCTTAGTGGTCAAGCACCCCTGGGTCCAATCCCTAGTACCAAAAAGAAAAAAAAATACTGCAACAGATGTTTTTGAAGAAGTTGACAAAGTGATGCTAAAGTTATACAGAGAAGCAAAAGCTCTTAAGTTAGAATATTCTTTAAAATGATCACATTAAACTACTTCAGGACTTGCTATGAAGTTACAGCAATAAAAACAATGTGAGATTTGCATAAAAGTAGACAAATAGATAAATGGAAAATTATTGACCCAAGAAACAGGTCCATATATACACAGTTAACTGATTTTCATCCAAAACATCAAGCAAACCAATGGGGTTAAGGTGTCAATGACCTCCAAACACACTTTAAGTTAAACAAGTTGCAACAAGGGATAACATGCACCATGGAGAAATCATGGCATGTGTCAGTAAGAAGGAGTGATAAAGAACCTACTAAAGGATCTGAGCTTTGAGTGATTTGGTAAAGGGTCTAAGGAAGGAGAGTTCAGGCTAAATTGATGCTGTCAGAAGTATGAGCAATTTTGATTGGGTATCTCAATAAAATTTATGGGAAGGAAGAAGGGACTAGAATAAGGATAAAATTATAATTGGAAAATAAAGTAGCAGTCTCTCATTTTGTCCAAGGAACTGTATGTAGAGTATCATATGTGTGGCATAGGTATCTTGTTTGTCTGTGCTTAAAATTATATAATACCCATAATTGAAAAATCAAAACTATGGAGGACACTTCTCTCTGGTTTGATCAAACTGCATAAAATTTATTTTTTCATTTTACATTGTTTGCTTTTTTTCTTAAATAGGTGGACAACTGAATCTGGCCGACAGGGACCCAGTTAGGTTCCCTGACTTGTCTACTAGTAACAAAGGAGAAAAACATGTAATTTTGAGTGCTGGGAAAGCTTCTGGATGCCAGGAACTACTTTATGCATTTTTCTCAGAGAAAGGTATTTTTTAAAAATAAATCTTCTTAGGGTTTATAATTTTAGATATGTGGAAAAGTTGAAAAGAGTAAATTCAAGCCCCTTACCTGGGAGAAGTGGGGCACAGCTGTGGCCTTGGTAGACTGGAGGGCAGCATGGCAAGCACACTCTGCAGCTGTGTGGAGCCTGCCATGCTGGTGTGGACCTGAGGGTGGCAAGCCAGGACTAATGGGGATAGGTCAGGCATGCTGACCTATCACCCTGTAGTGGCCCAGCCCAATGAGTAGTGAGGAAACAGAAGTGGAGGCAGAATTGAATGGAGGAAATTTCAGGCTCGAGGGTTAACCAAGAGCTTGGTACTTTTCCAAAACCTCATTAGCATAAATTTGGACAAATAGTGTGGACCCAAGACTAGCACACTCAAGCAGCAACTCCTATTGGTTCCCCTCTCACCATGTGAGAGCCCCGTCTCTTTTTTTCCCTAGTCTTTAATTAACACTTATTCTTCCTGATCTAAAGAGCCTATTCTGTGAATTCACAAGACAACAATCCAGAAAGAAGAAATTGGCAGTGAGTTTCTGGGATCTGCTGTGACACTGGAAGGCATAGCTTGCCAGTAATAGCTGCCACTCTCTGGCTTTGCTGGCTGTGACCCTCTGAGCTGATGCCAGCAGGTATCCCTTTCTGTTTAGCTGCTAACACTAAAATGGGATTTCTCAGATGCAGAGGCCTGCAGTTTATGCAGACCCCACCTGCCAGCAGAAGCAGAGGATTGAGTTTTATCTCAAAGTCCAGTTTCAATAGTACAGAAAAAATTTGGATACCCTTGACAAGGCTTCCCTCACTGTTAGCACAACAGTGGCACATTTGCTGAAACTAGGAACTTAACACTGGTATGATACCAAGAGCTAAACTATAGACTTTAGCAGATTTCACCAATTTTCCACGAATGTCCTTAATCTGATACTATATAGTATGTTGCACTGCATTTTGCCATGTCTCAGCTTTCTCCCCCAGATGATAGTTTTTGGTTTTTCCCTTATTTCATGGTCTTGATATGTTCGAAGCATACCTTTAAGCTAATTTGTAGGATGTTCCCCAATTTGAATATATCTCATATTTTCTCCTAGTTAAACCAGGTTATTTGATGGGTAAGAATATGAAAAAAGATGAGGTTCCCTCCCATTACATCTGATCAGGTGGTATCAGTTCAGTGATTTAAAACTTGTCATGGAAGGTGAGGTTCCCTTCTCATTGAACTACACAAGGAGTACAGAGATTGTTTGTTTAAGGTGATATCTGCCATGTTTTGTCACTGAAAATATACTATTTAAAGTTTCTATAATCTACTCTTAGGAAGCAAGTCACAAAGTCTAGTTCACACTCTAGGAGAGGGTAATTAAATTTCAACTCCTGGAGCAAAATATTCACATGTAATATTGGACATTATTTCATATGGAAGATTAATATTACACATTTTATTTACTTGTTCAATCATTTATTTATATCAGTGCACATTCAAAGTTAGTTAATTTTTACTGGTTCTTTTTAGTTATACATGAGAGTAGAATCCATTTTGACATAATAATAAAAGTATGGACTACATCATGTTTTGGTTCAGACCCCAGTACCTCTCCTTCTCCTTTCTCATTCTCCATTCCCTGCTCCATTCCTTCTATTGATCTTTCTGCCATTTACCCACAGTTATTTTTTTATTAATTTCTTGTGGGTACATTGATTGTGAGATTCACTGTGGTATATTCATGTATTTACTTAGGAAAGTTAGGTCATATTCATTCCACTGTCTTTCCTTTTCCCATCCCCCTCCATTCCTTTCAATTTCCATTTTCCACTGCACTGAACTTCTATTCTTCCCCTTTCTCCCCTTATTGTGGTTTAGCTTCCTCATATCAGTGCAAACATTCAACCGACTTTGGGAGATTAGCTTATTTCCCTTAGCATGATAGTCTCCAGATCCATCCATTTACCAGCAAATATCATAAAGTCATTCATGTTTATGCTTGGGTAATACTGAATAATACTCCATTGTTAAATTTACCACATTTGCTTTATCCATTCATCTGTTGAAGGGTACCTAGGTGGTTATATTTTTGGGGTGTTATAAGAAGATGTCATCCTTATTTGTTTTCCAGTTAAAATTATTCTAACTTTTACCACCAGGATCCATTTGGTCCACAGTATATTATTAGAATAGATACATTTAAGAGTTTGCAGAATCCAAATATTGTTTCTCTGACCTATGGAGTAAGGGTTACTATGGTGGGAAAGGTCAAGTGGAAGTCATTAGTTCTATACCTAGGACAACAGTAGATCAAAACAAATAACACATTGCTGGAGGAATTGTAGTGAGTAGCACCCTTATCAAGGGCTTGGAAAATACAAAGGTGATAATTTCTGCCACATCCCCACTTAACTCTCCCATTTGGTCTGTGTAGAAGGTAGGTGGAA
Source organism: Sciurus carolinensis (assembly GCF_902686445.1). NCBI lineage: Eukaryota > Metazoa > Chordata > Mammalia > Rodentia > Sciuridae > Sciurus > Sciurus carolinensis. The sequence goes on from NC_062232.1 coordinate 42,780,959, forward strand.
TTTGAAGAAAGACAGTGGATTATCCTAAGTTTAACCAAGTGGTAACTCCAACTGAAATTGCTATGCCAGGTGGTTTCATTGTTTGAACAATGCAAACATGGTTTGAAGCTACTGATCTGAAAAGTGTCTTTTTCTCTATAATTGTCCATAAGAACCACCAGCAGCAGTTTGCTTCCAGCTGTCAAGGCCAGCAGTACAATTTCACTGTCCTACCCTCAGGAGCATATCAACTTTCTGGGTCTATTTCACAATTTAGTTTGCTAAGATTTTTTTTTTATTGTAAACAAATGGGATACATGTTGTTTCTCTGTCTGTACATGGCGTAAAGGCATACCATTTGTGTAATCATAAATTTACATACGGTAATGTTGTTTGATTCATTCTGTCATTTTTTCCCTTCCCGCCCTCCCCTCCCACCCCTCCCCTCCATCTATACAGTCCTTCCTTCCTCCATTCCTGCCCCCCTCCCTAAACCCAACTCCAACCCCAACACTAACCTTTCCCACCCCCCATTATGTGTCATCATCCACATATTAGCGATATCATTCTTCCTTTGGTTTTTTGAGATTGGCTTATCTCACTTAGCATGATATTCTCCAGTTTCATCCATTTGCCTGCAAATGCCATAATTTTATCATTCTTTATGGCTGAGTAATATTCCATTGTATATATATATACCACAGCTTCTTTATCCATTCATCAATTGAAGGACATCTAGGTTGGTTCCACAATCTGGCTATTGTGAACTGAGCAGCTATGAACATTGATGTGGCTGTATCTCTGTAATATGCTGATTTTAAGTCCTTTGGGTATAGGCCAAGGAGTGGGATAGCTGGGTCAAAAGGTGGTTCCATTCCAAGTTTTCTAAGGAATCTCCACACTGCTTTCCAGAGTGGCTGCACTAATTTGCAGCCCCACCAGCAATTTAAGAGTGTACCTTTCTCCCCACATCCTCGCCAACACCTGTTGTTGCTTGTATTCTTGATAATCGCCATTCTAATTGGGGTGAGATGGAATATTAGGGTGGTTTTGATTTGCATTTCTCTTATTACTAGAGATGTTGAACATTTTTCCATATGTTTGTTGATTGCTTGTATATCTTCTTCTGTGAAGTGTCTATTCATTTCTTTAGCCCATTTGTTAATTGGATTATTTACATTCTTGGTGTAGAGTTTTTTGAGTTCTTTATAGATTCTGGAGATTACTGCTCTATCTGAAGTATGATTGGCAAAGATTTTCTCCCACTCTGTAGGCTCTTTCTTCACATTGCTGATAGTTTCCTTTGCTGAGAGAAAGCTTTTTAGTTTGAATCTATCCCAGTTATTAATTCTTGCTTTTATTTCTTGTGCTATGGGAGTCCTGTTGAGGAAGTCTGGTCCTAAGCTGACATGTTGAAGCTCTGGACCTACTTTTTCTTCTGTAAGATGCAAGGTCCCTGGTCTGATTCCGAGATCCTTAATCCATTTTGAGTTTAGTTTCATGCATGGTGAGAGATATGGTTTTAGTTTCATTCTGTTGCATATGGATTTCCAATTCTCCCAGCACCATTTGTTGAAGAGGCTATCTTTTCTCCATTGCATATTTTTGGCCCCTTTGTCTAGTATGAGAAAATTGTATTTATTTGGGTTTGTGTCCGTGTCCTCTATTCTGTACCATTGATCCACCTTTATATTTTGGTACCAATACCATGCCGTTTTTGTTACTATTGCTTTGTAGTAGAGTTGAAGATCTGGTATTGCGATACCCCCTGCTTCACTCTTTCTGTCAAGGATTGCTTTAGCTATTCTGGGTTTTTTATTCTTCCAGATGAATTTCATAATTGCTTGCTCTATTTCTGTAAGGTACATCATTGGGATTTTAATTGGAATTGCATTGAATCTGTATAGCACTTTTGGTAGTATGGCCATTTTGACAATATTAATTCTTCCTATCCAAGAACATGGGAGATCTTTCCATCTTCTAAGGTTTTCTTTAATTTCTTTCTTTAGTGTTCTGTAGTTCTCATTGTAGAGGTCTTTCACCTCTTTTGTGAGATTGATTCCCAAATACTTTATTTTCTTCGAAGCTATTGTGAATGGGGTAGTTTTCCTAATTTCTCTTTCTGAAGATTCATCACTTATGTATAGAAATGCCTTAGATTTATGTGCATTGATCTTATATCCCGCTACTTTACTGAATTCACTTATGAGATCTAAAAGTTTTCTGGTGGAATTTCCTGGTTCCTCTAAGTATACCATCATATCATCAGCAAATAGGGATAGTTTGAGTTCTTCTTTTCCAATTCGTATCCCTTTAATTTCTTTGGTCTGTCTAATTGCTCTGGCTAGAGTTTCAAGGACGATATTGAATAGAAGTGGTGAAAGAGGGCATCCCTGCCTTGTTCCAGGTTTTAGAGGGAATGCTTTCAGTTTTTCACCATTTAGAATGATATTAGCCATGGGTTTAGCATAGATGACCTTTACAATGTTAAGGAATGTTCCCACTATCCCTATTTTTTCTAGTGTTTTGAGTATGAAGGGGTGCTGTATTTTATCAAATGCTTTTTCTGCATCTATTGAAATAATCATGTGATTCTTGACTTTAAGTCTATTGATATGGTGAATGACATTTATTGATTTTCGGATGTTGAACCAACCTTGCATCCCTGGGATGAAATCCACTTGATCATGGTGCACTATCTTTTTAATATGTTTTTGTATGCGATTTGCTAAAATTTTGTTGAGAATTTTTGCGTCGATGTTCATTAAGGATATTGGACTGCAATTTTCTTTCCTCGATGTGTCTCTGTCTGGTTTAGGAATCAGGGTAATATTGGCTTCATAGAATGAGTTTGGGAGAGTTCCCTCCTCTTCTATTTTCTGGAATACTTTGAGAAGTATTGGAATGAGCTCTTCTTTAAAAGTTTTGTAGAACTCGGCTGAGAACCCATCTGGTCCTGGACTTTTCTTTGTTGGAAGGCTTTTGATGACTTCTTCTATTTCATTACTTGAAATTGGTCTATTTAAATTGTGTATGTCCTCCTCGTTCAGTTTAGGCAATTCATATGTCTCTAGAAACCTGTTGATGTCTTTGAAATTTTCTATTTTGTTGGAGTATAGATTTTCAAAATAACTTCTAATTATGTTTTGTATTTCAGTCATGTCTGTTGTGATATTTCCTTGTTCATTCCGAATTTTAGTGATTTGGGTTTTCTCTCGTCTTCTCTTTGTTAGTGTGGCTAAAGGTTTATCAATTTTGTTTATTTTTTCGAAGAACCAACTATTTATTTTGTCAATTTTTTGTATTGTTTCTTTTGTTTCAATTTCGTTGATTTCAGCTCTGAGTTTAACTCTTTCCTGTCTACTACTACTTTTGGTGTTGGTCTGTTCTTCTTTTTCTAGGGCTTTGAGCTGTAGTGTTAGGTCATTTATTTTTTGAGTTTTACTTCTTTTATTAAATGCGCTCCATGAAATAAATCTTCCTCTAAGTACTGCTTTCATAGTGTCCCAGAGATTTTGATATGATGTTTCTTTGTTCTCGTTTACCTCTAAGAATTTTTTAATTTCCTTCCTAATATCTTCTGTTATCCATTCATCATATAGTAGCATATTGTTTAATCTCCAGGTGTTGGAGTAGTTTCTGTTTTTTACTCTTTCATTAATTTGTAACTTCAATCCATTATGATCTGATAGAATACAAGGTAGTGTCTCTATCTTCTTGTATTTGCTGACATTAGCTTTGTGGCATAATATATGGTCTATTTTAGAGAAGGATCCATGTGCTGCTGAGAAAAAAGTGTATTCACTCTTGGTTGGATGGTATATTCTATAAATGTCTGTTAAGTCTAAATTATTGATTGTGTTATTGAGATCTATGGTTTCTTTGTTCAATTTTTGTTTGGAAGATCTGTCCAGTGGTGAAAGAGGCGTGTTAAAATCACCTAGTATTATTGTGTTATGGTCTATTTGGTTTCTAAAATTGAGAAGGATTTGTTTAACATACATGGATGAGCCACTGTTTGGGGCATAGATGTTTATGATTGTTATATCTTGCTGATTTATGCTTCCCTTAGCAGTATGAAATGTCCTTCTTTATCCCTTCTGACTAACATTGGCTTGAAGTCCACATTATCTGAAATGAGGATGGATACTCCAGCTTTTTTGCTGAGTCCATGTGCATGGTATGTTTTTCCCCATCCTTTCACCTTTAGTCTATGGGTATCTCTTTCTATGAGGTGAGTCTCTTGCAGGCAACATATTGTTGGATCTTTCTTTTTAATCCAATATGCCAGTCTATGTCTTTTGATTGATGAATTCAGGCCATTAACATTCAGGGTTATTATTGAGATATGATTTGTATTCCCAGTCATTTGGTTCATATTTAAAATTTTTGACACATCTTGGTTCCTCCTTTATTTGACAGTTCCTTTAGGATAATTCCTCCCTTTGCTGATTTGCTTCTTTGTTTTTTATCTCTTCCTCATGAAATATTTTGCTGAGAATGTTCTGTAATGCTGGCTTTCTTTTTGTAAATTCTTTTAGCTTTTGTTTATTATGGAATGATTTTATTTTATCGTCAAATTTGAAGGTAAGTTTTGCTGGGTATAAGATTCTTGGTTGGCATCCATTTTCTTTCAGAGCTTGAAAAATGTTGTTCCAGGCCCTTCTAGCTTTTAGGGTCTGGATTGAAAAATCTGCTGATATCCGTATTGGCTTCCCCCTGAATGTAATTTGGTTCTTTTCTCTCACAGCCTTTCAAATTCTGTCTTTATTTTGTATGTTCGGTATTTTCATTATAATGTGCCTTGGTGTGGGTCTGTTGTAATTTTGTGTATTTGGAGTCCTATAAGCCTCTTGGACTTGATTTTCCATTTCATTCTTCAGATTTGGGAAATTTTCTGATATTATTTCATTGAATAGATTGTTCATTCCTTTGGTTTGTTTCTCTAAGCCTTCCTCAATCCCAATAATTCTCAAATTTGGCCTTTTCATGATATCCCATAGTTCTTGGAGATTCTGTTCATGATTTCTCACCATCTTCTCTGTTTGTTCAACTTTGTTTTCGAGGTTAAATATTTTGTCTTCAATATCTGAAGTTCTGTCTTCCAGCTGTTCTATCCTATTGGTTATGCTTTCTATGGAGTTCTTAATTTGGTTTATTGTTTCCTTCATTTCAAGGATTTCTGTTTGGTTTTTTTTCAATATCTCTAACTCTTTATTGAAATGATCTTTTGCTTCCTGAATTTGCTCTGTTTACTGTCGATTGGTGCGATCGTTCAATGCCTGCATTTGCTCTTTCATCTCATCGTTTGCTTCCCTAATCATTTTAATTATGTACATTCTGAACTCCCTTTCTGTCATTTCTTCTGCCATGCTGTCGTTGGATTTTATTGATGTAACATCTAGATTTGTTTGGGGCATTTTCTTCCCTTGTTTTCTCATATTGTTCAGGAATCAGTGGGTCATTAAGATATTGCAGATTTCCTCTATCAACTTATAATGTCCCTGAAGATTGCTAGTATATCCCCTCTTATCCTTCAGTAGCCTGAAGTCTTGGAGGAGGTTGATAATGCAGAGCTCCACGAAGAAGTTGCCTCTCTAGGGGTGGTGACCCTCAGGTGGCGTATTTTCCCTGATAGTGGGCAGAGGTGCCTCCACTTGTTGACCAATGGTCATCCAATGGGGAACTAGACTGCGGGCTGAGGCAAGGCCTGTTTGTGCCTGTGTCTCTGGTTTTACCGTCCCTGTGGGAAAACCTCCCCCGGCAGGGAAGACTCACTTGGTGGGGACGTCTCGCTGGTCAGTCGCCCTCCTAGAGGTTCCCCTCAATCTACAACTACCACCTGGGCTGTGCTGTCTTCCTCTGCAACGATCCCAGGGGCCCGGACCTACGTCCTGGGCCTGGGAGCCTCACCCTTCGCAGGCGAGTCTCCTTAGGCTGCCTCTCCCAGAGAATCTGCCCGCCGCCCTGGAAACTTCGCTCCGCCCCTAGGCGTGTCTCTGTGCGGCTCTTCCAGCAAGAAGCCACCTAGCTCCTGGGACCCTGCTCTGCACCAATCACCTGGCTATGCAGCCCCTCCTCTGAGCCACCACCTGGAGCCCCGTACAATAGCTCCGAGACCCAGAGACCCGCCACACACCTCCTCCTTCGGACAGCTGCCCGGTTTCCGACGCAGTCACCAGGAGTCCAAACAACTCACTTCGGGTCTCCTCCTCCCGCCAACCACCCGTAGCCCTAGGCAATCACTCCAAGTCCAAGTGACCCGCCCTGTTCCTCCTCCTCCTCCTCGGGGTAGCCCCCCGGGTGTTCAGGAGCGGTGGCTCTGAGACCAAGTGACTCACCACGCTCCTCCTCCAGGCAGGCCACCGGTGTTCAGGAGCGGTCGCTTTTAGTCCAATCAACTCACCCCTCGCCTCCTCCTCTGGCAACTGCCTGTGGCTCTGATGCAGTCACTCCTAGGTCAAGCAACCCGTCGCGCCCCTCCTCTTCCTCCGGGCAACCTCCCAGTGTTCAGGAGCGCTCGCTCTGAGTTCAAACAGTTCACCACGCAGCTCCTCCTCTGGCAACTGCCTGTGGCTCTGATGCAGTCACTCCTAGACCAAGCGTCCCGCCGCGCCCCTCCTCTTCCTCCAGGCAACCTCCCGGTGTTCAGGAGCGCTCGCTCTGAGTTCAAACAGTTCACCATGCAGCTCCTCCTCTGGCAACTGCCTGTGGCTCTGATGCAGTCACTCCTAGACCAAGCGACCCGCTGGGCTTCTCCTCTTCCTCCGGGCAACCCCCCGGTGTTCAGAAGCGGTCGTTCTGGGTCTAAACAGCTCGCCAGGCAGCTGCCCAGAGCCCCAGTGGTTGCTCGAGTCCAAGCGCTGTGCTGAGCCGCCTCCTCTACGATGATCCCAGTTGTCCGTGTTTACTGCTCCAGCGGGGGGAGGGACGTCTCGCCGAGCAACTCTACTTCATAAATTCCCTGCGTTCCGGGGCTACCGCCCCATCTGGGACGCCTCCCCAACAGGAGAGACTCACCCGGCAGCTTTGAGTTGGTCCCAAGTCTCTCACTATCTCCTCTTTTGAATCTTGCGTCCTGGAGCAACGTGAAATGCAGCCGCCCTCTAGTCCGCCATCTTGGCCTGCCTTGCTAAGATTTTGATTGCTTTGTCCCTTCCACAAGATATCACTCTGGTTCATTAAATTGATTTCACTATGCTGATTGGACCCAGTGATGAAGATGGAAATAAATATGACCAAAGTTCAGTGACCTTCTACCTCAGTAAAATTTTGAGGGGTGCACTGGCATATGGAATGTCAAAATATCCCTTCTAAAGTGAAGGGTAATTTATTATAGATGGGCCTTTCTAAAAACCAAGAGAGAGGCACAATATCTAGAGGTCATTTGCATTTTGGAGGCAAAATATTCTTCTTTCAGTCTATTTTATGAGTGACCCAAAAGTTATGTTTTATGTGAGGCCCAAAATGAGAGATGGCTCTGCAATGGGTCCAGGCTGCTGTACAAGCTGCTCTGACCCTTGGGCCATATCACCCAGCAGTTTCAATGTGACCCAAGAATTCTTCAGTATTCTGACTCAAATATAGGTGACTTCAAGACCAACACTCACAGACTTCTGATTCTGGGAATGATGCCAGCAATGAAGGGGAAGAAGTCTGAACCAGCTGCAGTGGTTCCCACTCTTCCACCTTTCCTGTATCTTTCACTATTCAAGCTAGAGAAAATTTTGTATGTGCAAGTGTTTCTGTTTCAAAAGTTCTGACCTGTCAGCCCTGGCTTTGGTGATCCTTTCTTGTTTATCTGTTTTTTGTATCTGTTACTGGCCCTTTAGGATGTGGGCCATATTACATAGATCTTACTGGCTGTCTCTGAAAAAAATCTTGGCTCATTTCACTTAGCATGAATCCCAAAAACCAAAGGTCAAATTATTTCTCTGATAAGTGGATGATGATACTGAGACAAACATCATCACCCTATGTATATGTATGATTACACAACGGTGCAACTCTAGTTCATGTATAACCAGAGAAATTAAAGTTGTACCCCATTTGTGGACAATGAATTAAAAAAAAAAGAAAGCACTCTTGGCTCAATGGGCCACCTATAGGTATGGGCCTGTTTAAGAGAAATGTGTTTTCCTGTAACTATCTGGCCTTCAAATGGTTTTCTGGGTAATTATACAATCTTACAGTTGAAGTTGGTCTGTCATAGATAAAGTACATGAAAGAAATTCTGTATGTACAGACATTTATTCAGTTGCATGATATGGAGTCTGAAAAGTCAGGAACTAAATTGAAGGTGTCAAAAGGCACTGCCTCTGGTGTACAAGATAGCAGGACACCAGAAGAAAGGGTTAAAAAATACTTAAAAATATTAAACCTAGTACTGGCACCACCAGCACTGTTTCTCAGCCTGGCCTCAGGCAGCCACAGATCATCTCACTGTAGGTCAGGGATACCAGCCCTACACTGGAAAAAATGCCAGAATAGCTGCCTGGGCTGAAGAAAAATGGCCTCTCCCCTGCCTTCCAGTCCCTTTTGCCCCTGGGGGTCTGTGGAGGCTGCTGGCCATAAAGGATGTGGCAATATGTTTCAGCACTGTAAATTTATGACCTGGGGATAGGAATAGTCTCCCCTTTTAAGATCTGAAAGGACACCCCATTTGGCCAGGAAATATTCATCACTGGGGCTAAGCAGTTCTTGCTATAATAGTATCCCATCAAACTAAATGCCTGGGGAGACTAGCAGAATAAATAACTTCACCCAGAAAGAAAAAGAAACTAAGGCCATCCTGGGTTTTGTAGGTAGCCTCTGCAAAGGGATCTTCAAGGAAGCCTTAAGAAAAGGATGGAAAAGGCCTCCTCCATTGCATATCGATATGACTAGTATAAGAGAAAGTCCCCAAAGGAACCTCTGGGTACAATTGACAGTGATCTTATTTAAAGTTGATGACATGATGAAGATAAGGGAGACATATCAGGCTCAAAAATATCCAACCCCTTGAATGCAACCTGGAAGAAAAAGATTATGGAGGAGATTTTTTTTATGAACCAGATTGTCTGATACTTCTCCTGGTATAAAATTTGTTGCATAAATTAAATACGTAGATAACATTCATAAGGATTGATTCAAAACATAAATTTTAAAAAAGGTCTGAAACTGAAAAAGATATAAGAAAGTTATAGGTATGGGAATATATTTTAGTACAGAAAATTAGAAGGTAAAAGAAGTGTTCCTGAAAGACAAAGTATTTTGTCTGGTAAAGTAATATTTTTGTGCTAATGTTCAAAATGAGAGGACAAAACTAAGCATGAAAGCACGTTGTAGATGTCTAAGTAAGTCACAGAAGGTGTGCAGAAGGTAAATCTCAAAAAGTTTGTTTGTGATTAAACTGGCTTTAATTAACACAGTTATTTGAACTTTAGTGCACTGATATGAAGCAAAATCTAAAACATTGATATGCCCTTATTTATCAAGATAATTTTCTTGTATTTGTCAGGTTTTATTACTGGGGGGAAACTAGGTCTTAAAGGAATTGGGGTTTATACCTGTTTTAAAGTCTTAAATGATTACTTTGAAACTGGTTAAACAAACAACTGTTATTTAGGTTATAAAAATATATTTGACACTCAAAATATATGTGACTAGTGCATATATGCATCTGAGAACTATATCGGTCTAAGCTTTGTCTAAATGTTATGTAAATGTTTATAAAACGAAAGTTTATCAGCAAGATAACCAATAAGTGCTCTCTCTTGTACATGGCCATAGAAGGGCCACACTCTCATTTGAAGATCTGTTTAATATTGGTTTACTTTGACTAAGTCAATTTTTGATCATTAACACTGTTTCCTAAATGTATAAAAGATTTAAGACTATACTTTGATTTTTGTTAACCCATGCAGACCTATGATTATTGTTACCATACACTCCAGATTCTAAATTATACTTTAAATGTTAAACTTAGTTAAATGTAAAGCTTAGGAGAGCACTTTGCCAAGCTGGTGTTCTCCAGACTAAAATTATCTGTGGCAAAAGTCTCAGATTTGTATAGAAATACCAAATTTGGTTGGTATTTATTCATGTCATTTAATATTTTAGAGCTGGATAAAGTAACCTGTTGTCAATGAGTTATATATACAATTTTGTGTTGCTCTTCACACTGGTGTAGGAATTTCAATACATGTTTGATAGATAGTAAGGATATTCTGATCTGTTTAAAGGTGACATTGTAAAATATGGAAGCATTCTGCCACTTTTTTCACAAAAAAGAAAGTTAAAAACTCTCCTAGCCTTTGTTTGATTCATGTTTCTGATGTAATGTTAAATTATATTAACTGATTCATATAGACTTATGAAATGATATATGAAAACTTTATAAAGTATTTGAAGAGCAGGTAAAGATCAGTTTCAGAAATAAAAAACTTACCTAGATTTTGTCAAGAGGCCATCACACCTGAGTTAAGACTCTGCCTCTCACCTTATTCCATGTTAGGATAACCACTCAAGTTCATTTAAAGTTAAGTTCAAAAGATAAATTTTTGTTATAAGGATTACTGTTACCTTAAAATAAAAAGAAAATATAAACTATAGCTAATTAAAGGTTTGGGATTACAAAAATTATGTTTCTTGGTTCATATCTATAACAAAACCAAATATGTTTTTACTCTTGTTAATTTTATTTTATATTTCCTTTTAAACTTTATACCTGTTGTCTGTTAGTGATTTACAGAAGTACAGCTGCTAATATAATAACCTAATTAACCTGATATAATGAGTCATCTATGGGCTAGACAAAATATAATATTGACTTCCAGTATAATACTGACTCCAAATAAATGGAAGGGGTAAATAACTATAAAATTATAGACATTAAAGTTAAAACTCAGTACTCCTACTTTAAGACTAATACAACTGGCTTGCTAGATGATTAAAACCAAAACTTAGAAACTAAAGAAAAAAAGGGTCAAGGAGAATAGGCAATATTTGGCTCCTGCCCTCTGAGGTCAGCTCAAACCCAGAGAATGACGGGGACTTCTCTAAGAGCTTTACAACTCTGGGCCACATGACCTCCTAATCAGGGGGATCAATGAGATCCTAGATAATAGGAAACCAAATAGTGTACATTCTGCAAAGAAGAGGGTCACTGGGAAGGGAAATGAATATCCCTAATGCTTCCAAAGGAAGCCACATGTGGTCAGCAAGACCTTGACCTATCCTAGAAGATGGTACTAGAGAAGCTAAGGGGCTTCTCACAAGTTCCCAAGAGTGACGCCCTGAAGAATTTCAGCTGATTCTTAAGAGTGGATAGGGACAAGTTCAATTTTGACCAAGTCAGTCTTGAACACCTGGCAGGAGAGTTAAAAAGCATAGCCGCACATGGACCAGCATTTGTAGCTAAGGTGGCATAATTGATAGCAAAGGGGTTAGAGATCACCAGGAAGTTACAACTAGCTGTATCAGGAAACCCACCTACACTGGATCAGGTGTTGCCAGTTTCTCTGTTTATAATTAGGTGGAGTCCTATTAAGCAGACAGGATTCTTCCCTTGAGATTCTCTGTGGGTATCCTTCTCTCATTATAAGAGGTATATAAAAAGATCTAAAAACTAAACAACATCATGCCCAACCCTTTAAACCAGGAGATGCTAATTGGGTTTAAAAAAATAAGTAAAGTCAAGTCTAATTCCTAAAGTTTCTTTGGAGGGGTCCTTTCACTGTCTTTTTATCCAGTCCTACTGCAGTAAAGATGGACAAGGTAGCCCCTTGGATTCATTACAGCAGGGTAAAACCGGCTTCTGATAATTGGGAGTGCATTCCTGACCCAACTGCACCTGGCAAGGTGACCATCCAAAATAAAAAAAGCAACACCCCAAGAAGCCCCCAAGGACAACAGCCCTGCTTTAATTAATCTCAAAGCTGGTTAATATATGCACTGCAGAAGTTTGAGGAACTGACTGCTAACTGGGATAAAGGGACTACTCTTATTTTCTTCATTGGTCTATTTTATTGTCATGCTTCTCCTGGCACTCCTGTTTGGTCCCTGCACCCTTAACCTTCGGACCTGATTTGTCTCCTCATGCTTAGAGGCCATAAAATTCCAAATGGTCCTCCGGAGTTACCAGTGGATTAACTTGGAGGACATGGACAGAGGTGATACTCTTAAGGTTTAAAAGGGCATCAAAACGGGGGAAATGTGATGGCAAAACCAGACCTGGTTGTGAAATGAAATTACAAAAACATCATGGTAAGAAACCAATGCCTGGGGAAGAGTCTGTTCTGCTTCCCTCTCTCAGCCTTTCTCCAGGAAGCCTAATTAACCATGGGTCCCTACCTTTTGGATTGTCAATAACTGCCCTAAGAGTCTGACTACTCACTCTTGAAATTAACAGTTGCCTGTGAAAAGAGCCATTTCTTCTTATCTGTTTCTGTGAGCATGTTCTAAGCTAGAGAACCTGCAAAAGGCCTTTAGCTGCATAGATTAGGAATTTTTTTCAAAAGAGGAAAAAGCCCCAATGATAGGATGGGTCTAAGATGACGTCAAATAACCTATAAATATTGTGAGAAACTGTGTATCAGGGCTCAGAATTTGGAGTTTTTGTTTTCCTTTGGGCCCACCTGCATAAAATAATGTTTGGAGTTCTCCTCTCTGTGTGCTGCTTGCTGCTTCTCAATGTCATTTCCCACAACACTTTCAAATAAATACCCAGAAGTGATAAGTAGTTCTATTTTTAATCTTTTGAGGTATCTCATACTGCTTGCTATAGCAACTTCACCAGTTTACATTTTGTCCAAAAGTGTTCAATGTTTCCAATTTCTCCACATCTTTGCCAGTGCTTGTTTTTATAAGTTTATTTGATAATGGCTATTCCAACAGGTATGAGGAGATATCCAATTGTAGTTTTCATGTGCATTCCCTGATGATAATGATATTGAGCATCTTTTATTTTTTTGAATGTTACCATGTTTTATTCTAACAAATAGAAATATTAAAGACACTACCAAAAAATGTTGCCATCTACCATCACATTATCACATGCTTTTTAAAAAGTAAGTGCTTTTTATTACCAAAAAAGTAAAATGGCTTATTTTGCTTAGCATGGTATTCTCCAGTTCCATCCATTTACTGGCAAATGCCATAATTTTATTCTTCTTTAAGGCTGAGTACTATTCCATTGTGTATATATACCACATTTTCTTTATTCATTCATCCGTTAAAGGACACCTAAGTTGGTTCCATGGTTAAGTTATTGTGAGTTGAACTGCTATAAACATTGATGTGGCTGTGTCACTCTAGTATGCTGATTTTAAGTCCTTTGGGTATAAACCAAGGAGTGCGATAGCTGGGTCAAATGGTGGTTCCATTACAAGTTTTCTAAGGAATCTCCACACTGCTTTCCAAAGTGGTTGCACCAATTTGTGGTCCCACCAGCAATGTATGAGTGTACCTTTCCCCCCACATCCTCACCAGCATTTATTGTTGCTTGTATTATTAATAATTGCCATTCTGACTAGAGTGAGCTGAAATCTTGGAGTAGTTTTGATTTGCATCTCTCTACGTGCTAGAGATATTGAACATTTTTTTCATATATTTGTGGATTGATTGCATTTCTTCTTCTATGAAGTGTCTGTTCATTTCTGTAGCCCATTTATTGATTGGGCTATTTGTTTTTTTGATGTTAAGTGTCTTGAATTCTTTATATATCCTGGAGATTAATGCTCTCTCTGAGGTGCATGTGGTAAGTAAGCCAATCCCAAAAAACCAAAGGCTGAATGTTTTCTCTGATATGTGGATGCTAATTCATAATAAGCGGGGAGTGGGGGGGTTGGTAAGAATAAAGTTACTTTGGATTAGGTAGTCAGGAATGAAGGGAGGGGAGGGTGTACAGGGATAGGAAGGACAGTAGAATGAATTGGACATTATTACCCTATGTGCATATACCTTATGTACATGACTGGTGTGATTCTACACCATGTGCAACCAGAAGAATGAGAAGTGATACTCCATTTATGTATGATGTGTTAAAGTGCATTCTACTGTCATCTGTAACTAATTAGAACAAATAAAAAAGACAGGAGTGAGTAAGTAGAAAAAAGAAAAGTAAAAAGAACATATTTCTAGAGCAAATGACAGTTCTTTAAATGAACAAATTTAGCTTAATGAAAAACCCAAAATGCTGTATTTATCCCTACCCCCATGAATGGGGGTTGCACTGAGAAACCACCAGGTATATGGCATGAGTACTTCTGTGGTCCAGAAGAGTAGTTCCCTGCTTCCCTCATTGAGCATCTTTTAATATACCTGTTGACCATTTGTATGTCTTCCTTGGAGAAGCATCTAGTCCTTTTCGCTTTGAGACTCATTTATTGACCCAGGATTTATTTAGAAATCTCATTTAATTTACAAATATTTAGGGATTTTCTCTATTTTATCGATTGCTAGTTTAATTCAATTATAGTTTGAGAATGTGTGAGATTATAATTTATAATAAATATATATATTTCTTTTTGTCCTCATTCTTGATACAGAACTCCTAAAACCCTTGGATTCTCTGAAGTGTTAAGTGTCATTTCATATGTTAATGAGATAACTGACAGAAGGAGGCTCCTGGAAAGCTTCAGAATGATGACTGGTTGCCAGGTGAATAAACCTTATGATTAGAGAGTGGTAACATTCATCCCCAACCCCTGACCTCCTGCGGGGGTCGAGGGATTGCAGATTGAGTTGATCATTGTTATGCTTTGGATGTGAGGAGTCCCCCAAAAGCCCAAATGTGAGATAATGTAAGAAGGTTTAGAGGAGAAATTATTGGGTTACAGCCTTAATATAATCAGTGAATTAATCCCTGATGGGATTAACTGAAGTGGTAGGGCTTGGCTGGAGGAGGTGGGAATTGGGGCTTGGCTTTGGGGTATACATTTATATCTGGCAAGGGGAGACCTCTCTTTGCTTTCTGATCATCATGTGAACTGCTTCCCTCTGCCCCGCTCTTTCACCATGACATGCTGCTTCACCTTGAACTCCAAGGAATGGAATCTGCTGTCTTTGGATTGAGACCTCTGAAATCATGAGTTCCTAAATAAACTTTTCTACAATTGGGCTGGTTGGGTCATTTAGTTGCAGCATCGAAAAAGCTAACTAAAACAAACATCAATGGTCACCAATTTAATCAGTTATGCCTACATAAAGGAGTCTCTGTAAAAACCAAGAGGAACGGGCTCAGAGGGCTTTCAGATGGAGTTGGTAGACAGGCATGTGTCATGCTCTGAAAGGGCATGGAAGTTCCTCATCTCTTTCTCCATACTTTGCCCTATGTACCTCTTCCATCCATTTATCTGTGTCCCTTGTAATGTCCTTCATAATAAACCACTTATAATAAGTAAATCACTTCCTTGAGTTATGTGAACTGCTTTTGCAAATGACCAAACACAAGGATGAGTGGGAACCCTCCCCAGTTTATAGCTGGTTGGTCAGAATTTTGGAGGCCCACACTTGTAATTGGCATCTGAAGTGGGAAGCAGTCCTGTGGGACTCTACCCTTAACCAGTAGGATGTGACTGACTCCACAAAGATAGTGTCAGTATTGAATTAAATTATAACACACATGATTAGTGTTCATGGAAGAATTGCTTGGTGTATTGGGAAACTCACATCTGGTTACATAAGTCAAACTCAAAAGGTAAAGGCGTGGGGGCTGGGGTTGTGGCTCAGTGGTAGAGTGCTTGCCTGTCACATGTGAGGTACTGGGTTCGAGACTCAGCACCATATAAAAACAAATAAAGTACTGTGTCCATCTATAACTAAAAAAATGTTTATTAAAAAAAAGGTAAAGGCGTTGTGTGCTTTCTCTCATATGTGGAAGGTAGAGAGGAAGAAGGAAAAGTAAAGTGTTGGGAGGTGGAATCTCACAAAAATAAAAGGGAGATCAGTACAGAAAAGGGACCAAGGGATAAGAAGAGGGAATGATATTATCCAAATTGTTATATTTTGTTCATGTATGGATATTTAACAATAAATGTCATCATTATGTACAACTGTTATGCATCAATAAAAAATGTAGAACTGGGTGCAGTAGCATGCACCTGTAATCCCAGTGGCTTAGGAAAGGAGGTTGAGGTAGGAGGATCACAATTTCAAAGCAAGCCTCAGCAACTTGGTGAGTTCCTGAGCAACTTGCAACTTAGTGAGACCCTGTCTCAAAATAAAATATTAAAAAAGGGCTGTGGATGTGGTTCAGTGATTAAGCAACCTGGGTTCAATCCTTGGTACTAAAAATAATTGTGGGAAAAACAACAAAAGAAGTGATCTGTATTGAGAATATAGTAGGAAAAGAAATAGCTTGTTTAGTTGTATTCTTTCCTATTATACAGAATGTATTTTGCATCATTTCTATTCTCTTAAATTGTTTTTCGAACTGGGGATAGACCCAGATGTACAAATATTTTTATTTTGATACAGAGATTAAAATCTATAATTTTTTTTTGTACCAGGGATTGAACCCAGTTGTGCTTAACCACTGAGTTACATCCTCAGTCCTTTTTTTTTTTTTTAAATTTTTGGTGGTGGTGCCGGGGATTGAACCCCGGGATCTGTAGCTTGTGAAGCAAGCACTCCACCAACCGAGCTATATTCCCATGCCATCCCCAAACCTTTTTAAAAAAACTTTTGAGACAGGGTCTTGTTAAGTTGCTGAGACTGCCTTTGAATTCACATTCCTCCTTTCTCGGCCTCCCTAGTCACTAGGATTACAGGTGTGTGCCACTGTGCCCATCTTAAAATCTAAAATCACTTTAGATCTTTATTATTTGTCTTCTTTATTTTTTTCTTTTTTCCTCTTTACTTTCCATTTCTGGGTTTAATTGATATTATGATTGCTTTTATATGCTCTACTGAATTATTACTTACATCTCATTTTTACATTTTTGCATGGTTGTTCTTGCATTTTCAATGTCCTTTTAAACCTAAATTGAGCTCAATTTTAAATATTATTACACCAATTATTGTGTAACGTAGGAACCTTCTAATGTTATATTCCCCATTGCATCTTTCCACCTTATGACATTGTCATTTTACATTTCATTTTTCGCTAGGATATGGACACATGGTGTTTTTAATTTATTAGTGCTTTAAATAGCAAAATATATTTTAGAGCAAATATAATAAAAATAAGATCATATTTTATTTTCAAATATTTCATTTTCAATGTTCTTCATTTCTTTGTATGGATACAAGATTCTGATCTGTGTCATTTTCCTTTTGCCTGAAGACTTTCTTTTAACATTTATATAAGTAGTCTGCTAGCAATAAATTCTCTTACTTTTCGTTTATCTGAGAAAACCTTTATTTACTTATTTGCATTGCTGGGATCAAACCCAGAGCCTTGTGCATTCTGGGCAAGTGTTCTATCAACTGAACTACATTCCCCAGCCCAACCTTTATTTATTTATGTTTTTTTACTTTTAAAGAATATTTTCACTGGGCATAGAATTCTGGGTTAAAAGGATTTTTACAGCCCTTTAAATGTTCTGACAAGAAGACCATTACAATTATTATTATTTATTTATAAACCATGTGCCCCTTCCTACCCACTGGCCACCTTCAAGATTTTCTCTTATTTCCCAAAATTTGAGTTTGATAAACTGGATGAGGTTTTATCTTGGTATTTACCTTGCTTGATATTTTCTGAAACCCTACAATTTGTGGAAGTTTTTTTATCTGTTATTAATTTTGGAAAATTATGTGCTATCATTTGTTTAACTATATCCTATGACTTATCTTTTTTTGGATTCCAATTATGCATATGTTAACCCACTTGATTGCCCAAAAGATGTCAGAAGCTTTGTTCTTTTTTTCTTTTTCACTCTTTATACTTTCAGTGTTACAGTTTACAAAATTCTTAATGACATTTTGCCAAGTTCACTGATCTTCCCTTGGTTGTGTTAAGTTTTAATTGGGAGCATTTTTCATCTTTGCTATGATGTTTTGCATTTCTACCATTTACAGTTGACCCATTCTCATCAATTTTATATCTCTGCTGAAATAATCTGATTTTGAATTTCATCTACTCTTCTTGTTCGACTTCAAAATATTAATCAGTTAATGTGTTTTATACTTGAATCTGGCTTAATGATCACTTCATCTTGTCAGAATGTGGGTTTTTAAAATTTGTGGCATACTTTATGTTTTTGTTAAAAGCAGGACAAGTATACAGGACAGAATATAGAATATAAATATTAATTTTTATGTTTAGAAAGGAATATGGTTTTCATTTTTGCTAGAATTTTATTATGGGTGGTTGTTAATGTAGTCAAGTCAGGCTAGGTTTAAATTTGTTGTGATGGTTACCCTTCATGAACCAGATATTTAAAATTTCTACACTGATACCTTGTTTTCATTTCCCCCATTTTCTTTTCATCTTCCCTTTGTACCGTTTCACTTAGAAAGTGTCTCTTGCTACTCTTTCATCTGTTGTATTTATTCAAGGCTTGTTACCATGGTAGCAGGGAAGGAGGAGGTGGTCTTCTTTGATGTTATGATTAAGCCTATCTTAGGTAGGTGCTATGAAACTAGGACAAATAAATAAGGTCTATACAAGTGTCCTTACCGTCTTCCAGAAGTAATACGGGGTCTGGAATTTCCTTCTACTCCTCCTCCAGGAGCAGTGCTTCTTTTCTTTTGTTTTTCCCATGTTCTTCTCCAGTCAGATGTACTTTTCACCTGAGCCCCCTGACCCCATTTATAGTTTTGATATTCCTTCCTATGTAGATTAAGCCTCTTTTTTTGTGTGCCCAGGATTGAGTCCAGGGTTGCTTAACCACTGAGCCATATCCCTAGCCCTTTTTATTTATTTTTTTATTTTGAGACAGGGTCTCACTAAATTGCTGAGGTTGACTTTGAACTTGCGATCCTCCTGCCTCAGCCTCCAGAGCCACTGAGATTACAGGCATGTGCCAGCATGCCTGGCTGGATTAATCCTTTTGGAAGGGAAAGAGGAAAGTTGTATCTGCCAGGATTTGGGCAAGGAGTGCTGTTTCTCTCTCTTGGCAAACACCACGGTGTTCTTTCAAATGATCTTCTCAAACTTTTTGTGGGCATCTTATGGGGTTCCTGGAAGAAAAACTCAGGTATTGTTTTGAAACCCCTCTGGGGACATCATATTTTCCTGTAAGGTTAAAATCAGCCTTTAGAAATTTCTTGAAATTTTCTAATTTAGCCTTCTTAGTGGTTTATATGGTATTCAGGCATTGCCTAGTCAAGGTAAGCAATTGCTCAGGTCCTCCTTTTACCTGCAACAGGTGTCTTTCACTAAATTTCATGTTGGATGTTTTCTATGAAAACAATTCTCTGTAGGGTTCTCAAAAAGTCATTAATTTTTGCAGTTTTCCTGCTTTTTTCTTGTTTTTATGTGTAGGAATGATTATCTGAGCATTTCTGCACACACACCAGAAGTATGCAGGGAAATCTTTTCAATAGATGGTGTTGGATCAGTTGAATATCCATATGAAAAGAAATTTGATCCTTGACATTTATCAAACTTCATATACATCCTTATCTTATTGCTATTTCATTGTTTGCTCCCCCTCACCAATGTGATAAGCCACTCTACATGCTCTTAAAAGTTCTACTGGACTTTTCTTAACAAAGCAAAGTTCTTTTTGTCCATTCTTGTTCTGGTACTTTGTTCAACATTGCACAGACTCAGCACATACCTCTAATGACTACTGATCTCTGCTCACCAAGCAAAGCTATGACTTGCTATATAATTTAGTTTCCTTTTCCCTTTTGTATCCATGGTTCTGTTTTGTCTATAAAAATGTGTACTTTGGGTGTTGGGTGAATAGCTCAGTAGTAGAACATGTGCATTACATGTATGAGGCCCTGGGATCAATCCCTAGCACCAAACAATAAAAAGTGTACTTTTGTGTTTTTTAAACCCATCAAGTTTTTGTCTTAGCTGATACAACTGTCACAATGGTTTGCTGTGACATTCTGCCACTGAAACAGAAGTGGCATGCCTACTAATAATCATTTAAATGATATTTTGAAGGAAGGTATATTGAAGGCTGCCTGACACAAGTAATTTCTAACTAAAAGTCACATGAGTCATTTCTAGCTGGAGGCCCTCATATTTATTTTTAAATATCACATTGAGATAATATTCTAAATAACACTTAATAAATTTTATCTCTCTTTGTTGGTGACATAGTTGGATATTTTAGAAAATCTTTACTTATTTTCTAATGTTTGAATATGGCAATATCGTATGAATGTGTTGGAAATTATTTAAGCAAATTGACAGTCATTTACATTTTTATCCTGATAATTAGTAGGAAAATATACAGGTTTAACTAAGAAGATATAATTGACTAGATAGTTTTTAAAGGCACACACATATTGTTAACTATGCTTTTAATAGGGATTTTTTACTTTCCTAAAAGTTGTGATTCTTCATTTGGACCTGCAGATATCCAATGGGTAACAAAAAGCGGGATAGACTTTGGCATCTTTGCCTTCATTTTGTATTTTCTTCAGGAGCCTGCTCAGCTCTGCACATGGACACGTTAATCATTTAAAGAGTGTTCATCTAAGAAAACAGGTAATACAAGATTTATTAGCCTTCAGTTTACCTAACCTATCTCCTCTCCCTTCAAGGTTGAGGTAGGACACAGAGCATTCTGTCTCAGACTCCTGGAGTGTTGCCTAGAAGTCTTCATTCACCTTCTGGAAGGTCATCTACACCTTTTGAAACAGCAGGAGGCAGGCATAGCACCACAAGATGAGACTGCCTCCCCCGCTCCAGCGTGAGCAATGATCTAATGGGAACTGAATTGTTCCCTTCCAGGATCACAGATCTGATAAGCATCCTGAGCAACAAGAATAAATTGTCCCCTCAAGCAATAAAGACTTCTTCAGAGCTACCTTGCAGAACCAGTAACTAAGAGAATGATCAACCAGTTCACGGTTTGACCAAGACTGCTTAATCACACATTCCTCTCACCTCCTGCCCCAGTTCTTCCTCTATTTCAATCTAAAGCTCCTGTCAGTAACCTGAAGACAGGTCTGAGATGCTGGATCTCACTTTGTCTTCCTATTACAGCTATATTGATTTAAAAGTCTCCCCTACTTTTATCTATTACCTTTTCTGCTTGGTTTTTGAGGTGAGCGACTAGATCTAATTTCTTGGCACCCCCAGATTCAGGCCTCAGGCCTAGGACTCCAGTAACATACTTAAAGATTGCATTTTATGTTAGAACAAGTCAAAAGAGGAGCAGTGCACTAGTTTGCACCAATAGTCTCAGCTACAAAGGAGGCCAAGGCAGGGGAATCACTGGATTCCAGGGGTTCATGGCTAGCCTGGACAACACAGTGAGACCTGTCTCAAAAAAAAGGAGGGTCTGGGGATGTAGCACACTGGTAGAGTGCTTGCCTGGCACACATGAGGCCCTTGGTTCAATTCTCAGCAACACACACACACACACACACACACACACACACACACAATTTTTGAAAGGACTAAATTAATGTATTTAGTGGGAAAACTCTAGGTCAGTAAAAAATGAGAGACAGATAAGACAGGAAGAAAATATTGTCAATATTCTCGAGCCCCAGGACCACAAAATTTACCAAGCTGAAAATACAGTTGGAATTTGAGCAAGTAGAGTAGTTCCATGTAAAATTGAAATGGATAGGGGTGGAGTTGTGGCTCAGTGGTAGAGCACTTGCCTCACACTTGTGAGGCCCTGGGTTCAATACTCAGCACCACATGTAATTAAATAAAATAAAAGATCCATTGACAACTAAATTAGATCTACTTCAGGTATCTTCATTTTTAGAAATAATACTCCCCTCTGATGGAATGTTTACTGTTAAAATTATGATGGTCAAATTCTGTCCCAAGTAGGAAAAAAGTAGAAATCAAGAGCAGAGAGAGATGGTTCTTGTGAACTTCATCTTGGGGAAAGGTTTGGGAGATATTTGACCAAAGAATAAAGTGTTACATCTTGTGAATAAGGACTTGGGGCTAAACACCATTGGTATTTTGAACCTGCCAACTTGAGAGATTCTTGATTTTTTGTATCTGCCTGTCGTTTCCCTAAGATGCATTGAGTAGGATCAACATAAAATAATTAAGCCTTTATAAGCCCAAATTGTATAGACCTATTACAATTAGAAGAGAATAATGGGAAAGAGGCAAGGAGAGGGAAAACCTGGGAGTGGATAGCACACCTGGGAGTAAATGGCATGCCTACCTTGGTGACTTATTTGATCTGCTGGGAGTTGTTAGCTGCTGTGGCAGTTCACTGTCTTAACTGCTCTTTCTGCCTCTTGCCAGTGATGGCCAGTTTACTCAGAGTTGGTTGAATGGGAATACTATAGAAGTCTTGGATATACAATGTATAATATTTTATTATTCCAATACTATTATACTGGGCATGCTGTACATTAAATTTCTATTAATCTTTGATTTTTTTCTTCAGGATTAATTGCCACATTACAGTCTCCTTGAATCTTGTCAAATTCCACTGTTGATTCTTCTTTTTATGACAAACTTAAAAAGTTTCTACATAATTTATTTTCCACAAATAGGGCATAAGTCATGAAAACATTATAAAAAATGGAAATCCCTGTCATTAATATAAGTTACATACATTATTATATAAATGTACAAAAAGGATAATACAACATGAGTCATTTCCTAGCAGGTTAATGTCGTTTAGTATTAGAAAATCCATCATTGTGATTCCCCACACTCACAGAAGAAAAATCATATCATAATTTTAATAGGTGAAAAAACGTTTGAAAAATTTAACAAGTATTCAGTGTGTACTTTTTAACTTTTAAAAGTAAAAGTTAAGAGAAAAATATTTACTCTGATAAATATCTCTCTACAAATCTACAGCAAACAATAATTAATGACAAATTTTTTAAAGATTTATTTTTTTAAAATATTTTTCTTTGGTTTTAGATGGACACAATACCTTTATTATATTTATTTTTTATGTGGTGCTGAGAATAGAACCCAGGGCCCCACACATGCTAGGCGAGTACTCTACCACTAAGCCACAACCCCAGGTCCAGCGGCAAAATTTTGAAAGTATTATTTCTGAAACTTGGGTTGGTGGGAATGATACAAGGATGTTCCTTATTTGTCCTTACTCATTATCCTTACTTGTGTTCATCAATACAATAGTGATCCTAAGTACTGAAGAATTAATACCGAAGTATTAAAAATAAATTGTATTGAAAAGAAAGAAATTAAAATGTCTTTATCCATAGATGACATAATTAAGGGCATATATAATTCAAAAGAACTTACAAGCTCTTAAAAGATACGTTAATTTAGCAAGGTCTCAGAGTACGAGATCAATATATTAAGAACAATCATTTTTATATGTCAGCAACCAACAGATGGGGAAAAAACAGAACTACAGCATAAAAAAGACTAAGTTCAAACTGATCAATCTAATGAAGAAAGTGCAAGGTAAGCCACAAAATATTATTCAGAGAAAGTTAAGAAGTTCCAAGTGAATTCCATGTTCTTGGATTGGAAGAATCAATATTGTATACATATAAACAATCCCCAAATCTAATGGACAAATCCTATACAATTCCTATAACAATCAGCAGATTTTTTAGTTGACAAGATGATTTTAAAATGGACTTAGAATATAAAGGGAGGTTATCCAAGACAATCTTAAAGAATAATAAAGTGGAAGGGCTTGCACTACCATATAGCAAGACTTATTAGAAAATTAAAGTAATTGAAAGATTGTTACTGGTGCAAGAATAAAAACTAGACCAGATGAACAGGCTAAAGAGTCTACAAGCACATATATACATATATGGCCACTTGATTTATGACAAAGTACCATAACATTGCAATGGGGAAGAGACAGTCTTTTAAATCATGCTTTGTCAATTGACTACTGCTGTGGAAGAAAATAAATCTTAACCCATTCTATGTAATATGCAAAATAATCAATTACAGTAGCATTTCAGATCTAAATGTGAAAAGTAAAACAAAAAATATTGTAGGAGAAAACAGAAGAAAATCTCCACAACCTTGGAATATCAAGTCCTTTTAAAAATTCTCTTCCTTTTATCTTTAATCTTTTTACATATTTTAACTTACAGAATAGTTACAAGAACAATACAAAAATTTCCTATATGCATGTCTCCTAGATTCCTCGAATATTAGTATTACACATTTCCTATAGCCTTCTCTATGTATCCAGCCACATAATTTTTTTCTGAAGCCTTTGAGAATAAGTTGCAGACATGATGTCCCTTTATCTCTAAATATTTCATGAAGTATTTCCTTAAAAATTAGAATATTCTATTTCATAATCACAATTCAATTTCAAAAATCAGACATCTAATATTGATACCATACTATCATCTAATTATAAAGTTTATATTTTATAAACTAAAATTATTCTAGTTTTTATGACTTCTGAATTTTCAATCTTAGTTGGGAAGTCATTAAATATACACAGTTTAAAATGAATTTACAAAAATACTTCTAGTATTTGCGTGATTTCATTTTTAGATGTAAATTACTGGTTTGATTTATTTGCAATTTATTCTTGTGTGTAGCTCCAGGTATGGATCTAATTTTCTCTTTTTCCAAATAGCAAAGTCAATACAATTAAATAGATGATCTTTTATGAAGTTATTTAAAGTGTCAAATTCATCACATACTGAAGTTCTACAAGCACATTTATTTATGAAAATTCTCTTCAATTCCATTGATCTTTCTGTTCATACATCAGCAGTATGATTTTAATCATACAGGCCTTACAGTGTACTTTATGTCTTAAAGCTCTGAAAGGACTGGCCTCTCTTTGTATCTTTTCTTTAGTATTTTCTTGAGGAGACTTTCATGTTTATTTTTCCATTTGACATTTAGGATCAAAACATCTAGCTCCATCAAAATGCTAATTGAAATTTTTATTGAAATTAAGTAAAATTTATGAATTAAAAAAGTATAATATTATCAGGTTAAATAATCATATGCAAGAACAAATGAAATCTTTCCACTTGTTCAAGTTTGCATCTCTTTCACAAGCATAAAATAATTTTTCTCAATAACTTTTAAATATATCCCTATCTTTTTTGGATTGACTTATTCTACAGCATTATAAACTCTAATTAGTGGTTGTTTCTATAAAGGCTATTAAAGTCTCTATGGTAATTTCCTATCTTGTTTATTTGAATTGTTTTCTTATGGGAGTTATCTTTATTATATCTTTATTATTTACTTGGATTTTCCAGGTATACAATCATATCTTCTGCAAACAAAAGTAGTTTTGATTCTAAGTGCTTATGCTTCTAATTGATTTATCTAATTCAGTTGATTAATTCTTCCAGGACAATGATGAATAGTTATGGAGACAGAGTTAATCCTTGTTTTTGTCTTGATCTCTTCGTGTCTTGATGTGAAATGCATATAGTATCTGACCATTAAGAAAGATGATGGATTTAGTATGAAATTGTGTGTTTGTAATACAGTTTTAATAAGTGATAGTTTGTTTTATTCTTCTTGGTACCATTTTATCAAGTTTAGGCATCAACATTTTAGTTGTTTCATAAAAACAATTGTGAAGTTTTCCTTAATTTCCAATGCTGTGGAAAAGTTTATGGAGCACTGGGACTATTTGGTTTTTGAATATTGGGAGAATTGCCTTTTGAAACCATCTAGGTAGAGTGCTTTTAGTGGGGTGGTTATAATTTTTCTTTTTCTCTTTCTGTGGAAATTAGTCTGTTTAAGCTTTCTATCTCTAAAGGAGTAAATTTCAATAAATATATTTTCCTAAGATATTACACATTTCATCTAGGTTTCAATTTTATATGCACAATTATCGCGTTCCCTCTGCCCACAGAGAGAGACACGACAAACGTCTGAAGCTTTGGAAGTTTATTGTGCACAGTCTTCCTTTCTTTCCCTCTTTTCTATCCCCTTCTCTCTTTTCTTTCTCTCACTCTCTTTCCCTCTGCTTAGCTCTTGCCTGCTCCGGTCGTTCCACTTCTCTTGCTCGGCTCACGCCTGCTTCGGCCGCTCCGCTTCTCCCGCTCGGCTCACGCCTGCTTCGGCCGCTCCGCTTCTCCCGCTCGGCTCTCGCCCTCGCTCGCACTCTTCTTCCTCGCTTCTACTACTCCTACTCTCAGCTTCTTCTTGCTCTCAGCTTCAGCTTCTGCCGCCCCTTACTCCCCCACCCACCAAGCTTATATACACTTCAACCAATCAGGGGAGAGCACACGAGGTAAACGCGCGGACAGCTGCAGGCATAGAATAGGTACACGAGGGGGGCATGCTCTAATCACATCGTTAACTAGCCAATCATTGGAATTCGCTGGTTGTTTACTGTATAGCTGGCCGCTTTTGGCTCAGCGCCAGGCGCCATCTTGACCGTGCTCAAGGCTGGGGGTCCCGGGAACCCCGACATATCCCCCTTCTTTATTATTAAACTAAGGCTCGGGACCGTGTCTGTCTTAGGCTGAGTGGTCAGCATATGTCCTTACCCGTCATCAGAGCCTGCAGAGCATGCTGCAGCTCCTGTCTTAGGTTGGTACACAGCCACCTCCTTCATTACCCGTCTTTGACTACCGGTCCAGCATCAAGAGCCATACTAATGGGGGGCTGTTGGCCTTTAGGGCGGTCATGGCCTGATGAAAAATAATTTGATCTCTCTATTGGCTAGCTCGTAGATGCATGCCAAAACGAATGAAGAGAAGGAGGCCAAGGCAGAGGAGTACCACCATAGCTCCTAAGCCTGCCCGCTGTTTGATAAATCTATAAACAGAAGAAAAACCATGTAGCCATATTAAATACAGAAACAATATACATCCCAGTAGAGTTACAATACGGGCAACACAAACAGCTCTCAGGGAATAAACGCATCCCAGTCCCAAAAGTTCTTGCAAGGTGTCCACTTGTTCTTATAGTAAGTCCACTTTCTGATAGAGTCTCTATGGTCTGTAAGGCTGCAGCTGTATTTTCGGCCAAATGATCGTTGTTATGGTTGTGTCAATGCTGCTACTGCAAGGACTGTGATGACAATGATCACGGCTGTTGCAATGTCAAAGCCTCTTCTGTTTCTTGATAATAGCACTGGCAATTCTATATCTGCAACAGAAACTAGAACTGGTAGGAAGATAGGAATGTGCATCAAAATTGCACGGGTGGCAAAAGAACCATTCCAGCATTGTGAGAGATAGCACACGGTTAGTGAACAGTTAAGAGGTGTTATTAGAAATGTTAGTTGGTAGAAACATAAAAGGGAGGAAATACACAAGCTGACGTGGGAGGAAAAGCATTATTACAGCTAGGGTCAGCAGAACGAGTTGCTCTACTCTGGGTCTGATTTGTAGTATGATTCCAACAGCAAAGTGCAAAAATTCCTCCTGTTAAAGCAAAGAAAGGCTAGAGATATCCTTGTCACCAAAAGCAGCACGACCTGAAAAATCATCAGTAGAATTGACAGGCTTGTAGAGGAATTGGTGAAAAACAAGAAAAGGAAGGATAAAAAATGTGTTAGTTAGAAGTAAAAAATATGGCCAGGCTAACAATGGCCCATAGGTTCCGGGTTTGCCTTTCCGTCTGAGTTTTTGTTATTGAAGGAAGGCTCAGGCTTGCCATTGTGAGGAGGAGCAGCATCACTTGCATGCTGTAAAACTCTGATTAGCCTTTCTGGAATCCAGACTGGAGTCTGTTGATCCTGTGGGAAAATACAAACAGACCCTCGGACCCAACGAAGGACTGGATCCGGTCCTTTCCAACAACCTGTCAGGATATCTTTCCATTTTGCCCATACTTGAGGAGTATCATGGGGATTATAATGTCGATCAGCTGCAGAGTGGCCGTCCCTATCCAGAGTTAAGAAATTTAGAATGAAAGGAACTAAATTAAGTTTATCTTTAGGAGACTTGTAGGAGGCTCCTATTCCCCCATTTTGTTTATTTAGACAATTTTTTTAAAGTAAGATGTGCTCTTTCCACAATGCCCTGTCCCTGAGGATTATAGGGGATGCCAGTGACTGATTGGATGTTAAATGTTTGTAAAAACAACCGGAAGTATAAGCAGGACCATTATCTGTTTTAATAACTTTAGGTATGCCCCAGCCAGCAAATGCTTGTAGGCAGTGTTGAATGACATCTTTTACCTTTTCTCCAGAATGAGCGGAAGCCATAATGACCCCTGAAGCAGTGTCTACTGACACATGTACATACTTAACAGTACCAAATTCAGAAATATGGGTTACATCCATCTGCCAAATATGACCAGGCAGCAGTCCCCTGGGGTTAACTCCAAAGGATTGTACTGGGATTAAAGGAGCACAATGTTGACAATTTTTTACTATTTGTCGAGCCATACATTTAGATATAGGAAATTTTCTGCTCAAAGTAGTGGAATTTACATGGACTTTTTCATGAAAGAGTTTTGCTTGTTCCTCTATGGAAAAAACAAAAATTGATTTGGTGGCCATATCTACCAAGTCATTAGCATTGGCCAAAGGTCCTGGTAAATTAGAATGAGCTCTAATATGTCCTACATAGAATAGATGTTTATGCTGTAGGATAAGGTTTTGTAGCGTGGTAAAATAAGAAGCTACCATGGACATGGAAGAAATATGGGGTACCGTTTCAAGAACCTGTAAAGCGTTGACGATATATAAGCTATCAGATAGAAGATTGAATGGCTGATTATCTGCTAATTTAAAGGCTAATATTACAGCTGCAAGTTCAGTAACCTGTGCGGAGTTGGGTGGAACTATTATGGTGTGAAGTTGTTTACTGATAAGTACTGCACCTACTCCATTTTTGGAGCCATCAGTAAAAATGGTTACACAGTCTTTAAGAGGCTGGACACTAGTCACTTTTGGAAAAACTATGGGAGTATTTTTACAGAATTGAATCCAGGGATGTTGGGGATAATGGTTATCGAACTGAGCTGAAATGGAACAATATAATACTGACCAATCATCATCATTATTAATTAGCCATTTAATTTGCTGAGTGGAATAAGGAGTTATAATAATAGACGGATGGATTCCAAAAACAGTAATGCAAGATTCTATTCCCTTGAATATTACCTGAGCAATAGCTTGGGGATATGATTGTAATGTTTTAGCTGGAGAGCTAGGGAGATTTATACTTTGCAGAGGTCCTCCTTGCCAAACTATGCCAAAAGGGGTATGCTTCTCTGAGATTATGATTAAACTTAATGGTTGAGTAGGATCACAATGATCAACGTAACATTGCTGAAGTCTATTCTCTACTAGCTGTAAGGATATCTGTGCTTCGGGAGTAAGTTTCCTAGGGGAATTCAAGTCAGGATTACCTTTTAATATATCGAATAAGGGTTTTAATTCCCCTGTGGATAATTTTAAATAGGATCTGATCCAGTTAATGTCACCTAAGAGTTTCTGAAAATCGTTCAAGGTATTCAATTGATCTGTCCTGATGGTCAACCTTGATGGTCTGACTGTAGTAGCAGTGAGCCTTGTACCCAGATATTCTTGGATCTCCTCTAATTGTAATTTTTCAGGGGCTATCGTTAGTCCTCTTTTTTCTAATGCTTGAGTTATAAATTGTAATGCTTCTAACAAAACTTCTTTTTCTGGATGGCAAATAAGTATGTCATCCATATAATGATAAATCAACAATCTCTTAAACTTTTGTCTAGTAGTTGTTAACGCTTTATCTACGTATATTTGACATATAGTAGGACTGTTAGCCATACCTTGAGGCAACACAGTCCATTCGAATCTCTGATCAGGCTGAGTGTGATTAAGAGAGGGCAAAGTAAAGGCAAATCTCCAACAATCATTTTTGTGTAAGGGTATAGAGAAAAAGCAATCTTTTAAATCCAGAATAATAGTAGGCCAATTTTTTGGTAGCGCAGTGACAAGAGGGAGTCCGCATTGGATGGGTCCCATAGGGTACATTTGTTCGTTTATGGCTCTTAAATCATGTAATAACCTCCATTTTCCTGATTTTTTTCTTTGTTAAGAATATTGGAGTATTCCAAGGAGAAGTAGAATGTTGTAAATGACCTGCTTGTACCTGCTCTTGTACTAACTTATGAGCTGCCTCTAGCTTCTCTTTTGTTAGGGGCCACTGTGGAATCCAGCGAGGCTTATCATCTTTCCATATTATAGGGATTGATGGTTTATCAGTGGCCCCTAGGAAAAACCCAATCCATGAGAATCATTTTTTGGTGGAAGTAAAGGCAGTGGTTGGGTAGATCCTTGACTATGTCTTCCTAATCCTTTTTTATCATCATAGTTCATATTTTGTAACATATTTCTTACAGGAGTCCCTTGGTAAGTCTGATCAGTGGTGAGTTTCATATCCATTTGCTGCAGGACGTCTCATCCCCATAGACTAATAGGAACATTACAGACATATGGCTGAAATATTCCTGTGTGTCCCTCTGTATCTTTCCACAATAATGAGGAAGCACTTTGATTGGGGCTTTCTGCTACTCCTAAGCCTCTCAAGCTCTGAGCTGCTGTGATCAATGGCCAGTGCTTTGGCCAGACCATTGCACTAATAATACTTTTGTCTGCTCCCGTATCTAATAAACCTGTAAATTCCATATTTCCCACTTTTAATTTTAGGAGGGGCCTCTGTCCCATATCCATAGTAAGGTTTATTAAAGTGGTTCCTGTTGATCCAAAACCTCCTTGTCTTTTATTTGTATTTTTACTGGGCCACAAAGAATGTCGACTGGGTAATATAAGCATTTGTGCAATGCGATCCCCTGGAGAGATGACCGTAATTCCTTTTGGTGAAGAGACCAAGGCTTTTATTTGTCCAGTGAAATCAGGATCAATAACCCCTGGGTGTACTATAAGTCCTTTTAGTGTTGAGGAACCTCTACCTAGTAATAGTCCTACACTGTTCTGTGGGATTTTTTCATGCCAATCAGTATCAATCATCTGCACCCCCATATCTGGGGTTAGTATGAGTCTGGAGGTGGCACAGATGTCCAATCTGGCACTTCCTGAGGTGGCTCTGCGCTCCCCTTCTCTGTGGGAGGATACCACCGTCGGGGAACTTGTTGAATTACCCTGTATATTTGTTGCGGGCCCCGGGGAGGGCCCTGTCTCCCATTTTTTTGAAGTTTAGGATTCAACCCTAGGAAATTATCCTCCCTATCTCTAATAGACTGACAGGCACTACTCCAATGACTCCCTCTTCTGCATCTTGGACATAGCCCAGGTCCGGTTCCCAAGTTATTCTTTGTATAGATGTTCCCACCTTGGGCAAAGGGTGGCCTTTTGTTTGGACAAGTGGCTTTTAGATGTCCCTTCTGTCCGCACACAAAACATGATCCTAAAGACTCTTTATTAGTTCTTGAAGGGAACCTCCCCTGGGCTTGTGCAAGTGCGGCAGACAACAAGGTGGTTTGTCTATCTATGGCTGCTACAAAGGCAGTGCTCTGCGCCGAAGTATCATTTATATCTCTACACACTTTTAAGTAGGTGGACAAGTCTTTGTTTCTCCATGGTCTTATGGCCTCCCTACACCATTTGTTGGCTTGTTCGTAAGCCAATTGTTTTACTAGGGGCATGGCTTGCTCTGCATCTCCGAAGATGCGTGATGCTGTCTGAATTAGCCTATCGACGAAGTCCGCGTAGGGCTCACTACTCCCTTGAGTTACCTTTGACAATTGGCCCTGCAAATCTCCTGCTCTTTGTAATGTTTTCCAGGCCTTGGTTGCAGCCACGGCAATTTGCGCATAGACTGCTGGATGATAATTAAGCTGTGCCTGAAGGGTTTCATAAGGTCCTACGTCCATAAGCATGTCCCTATCGACTTGGGGATTCCCCGCTGCCACATTTCGGCGGGCGGTATCCGTAGATATTTCCTGCCATGATGTTTTCCATATAAGGTACTGTCCCCCAGACAGAGCGGCCCTAGCAAGATTAGTCCAGTCCTGGGGCACTAAGTTTAATGATGTCAAGGTATCTACTAAGGCTATAGTAAAAGCTGACTGAGGACCATATGTGCTAACTGCTTCTTTTAACTGTTTCACTATTTTGAAGTCTAAGGGTTGGTGGAATCTTTGATTTTGAGCATCCTCAAAAACAGGATACGCTACAGATCCAAGATGACTCCATTCTGAGCGTAATCCGAAACCGGACGCTTCATGAGGGGGTTCCCTATTTATGGGAGGTGCACTAGGCAACACGGGCACTAGAGGGGGCTTTTCATCTAGTCTTAATCTTTGTACTCTTTTTTCCAGTTCCTCTCCTGATAGTTCCCGTTCTGATAGTTCCTCATCTGAATTAGTTTCTTTTTCTGAATTTTGGGAAAGATATGAGCGTTCCTCTTTTATTTCTTCCAAAACCTGTCTTCCCTCAGCTAAAGGCTCGGTGAGTGAAGGTTTTTTGTTTTTATCTCGCAGACAGGATTTAATAAGAGACCAAATAGCCATAGTGCCTACTGGCAAAGGGTTTTGCCTATCCGCTATACGAAGGTCCTCCCCCAGCTGTTCCCACTGTAGGGTATTCAAAAGGCCCTCATCCAAAAACCAAGGGGAAACTCTTTCCACAGTATCGAGAAATACTTTAGCTGTTTTTTCCTTTAATGGCGTCCCATGGTTTTTTAATAGCTCCCTGAGGGGTTGCTGCATTCTGAATTTAGACGTTTCAGACCCCATTGTTACTAATTTGAATAGCTTCAGTTATGGCAGTTACAATAACAAACAGTGGCCTAACTGCCAGGAGCAACGAGATTACTGAAAGGAAAACTATCTATCAAGTGTGCATTAAAATTTTTATAGCGGCTTTTCACGTGCTACCTATCCCCTAATTGGACCGCTTCAAGCGTGTTTCTACTTTCACTTTTAATTAGACCGCATTCCACGCGTCAGGACTGCTGCTGGCGTATCCCGATACCGGACCACCTTCGGTGTGTCCTTATTTTTATTTTAATCGGGCCGCATCCCGCGTGCCCCCAGGACCGCTGATGGCGTATCCTGATACCCTTTAACTGGACCGCATTCCGCGTATCCCCAGGACCGCTGATGGCGTATCCTGATACCCTTTAACTGGATCGCATTCCGCGTATCCCCAGGACTGCTGATGGCGTATCCTGATACCCTTTAACTTTTTTATAACCGGTTTAACTTATTAAAAATTTTTTAAGATATCTTACCTTGTCTTCTTTATAATATTTTCATCTTCCCGGGTTTCGGCACCAGTTATCGCGTTCCCTCTGCCCGCAGAGAGAGACACGACAAACGTCTGAAGCTTTGGAAGTTTATTGTGCACAGTCTTCCTTTCTTTCCCTCTTTTCTATCCCCTTCTCTCTTTTCTTTCTCTCACTCTCTTTCCCTCTGCTTAGCTCTCGCCTGCTCCGGTCGTTCCGCTTCTCTTGCTCGGCTCACGCCTGCTTCGGCCGCTCCACTTCTCCCGCTCGGCTCACGCCTGCTTCGGCCGCTCCGCTTCTCCCGCTCGGCTCTCGCCCTCGCTCGCACTCTTCTTCCTCGCTTCTACTACTCCTACCCTCAGCTTCTTCTTGCTCTCAGCTTCAGCTTCTGCCGCCCCTTACTCCCCCACCCACCAAGCTTATATACACTTCAACCAATCAGGGGAGAGCACACGAGGTAAACGCGCGGACAGCTGCAGGCATAGAATAGGTACACGAGGGGGGCATGCTCTAATCACATCGTTAACTAGCCAATCATTGGAATTCGCTGGTTGTTTACTGTATAGCTGGCCGCTTTTGGCTCAGCGCCAGGCGCCATCTTGACCGTGCTCAAGGCTGGGGGTCCCGGGAACCCCGACACACAATTACAAATATTTTATGATTTTTAAAAAAGCATTCCTGTTTCAAATGTTGTTATCCCTTATAATACCTCAGATTATATATTTGTTATTTCTTTGGTTTTAATAATTAAGTTAACTAGTATATCATCAACTTTGTAATTTTTTCCAGAAATCTATGATTTTGATTTATTAAGTAGATCTAAGCATTTTTGTCTTCTTTAACTCATAACTTTCACTTTTTTCCTTTAAACTATTTATTTCCTCGTGCTTTCTATTGGTTTATTTTGCCAGTCTTTTCCTAACTTTTTGAGGTGGTAATTCAGTTAACTTATTTTTATTATTTTATTTTTAATGTCTAAGACTATGATGTTTTTCTCTCATCACTAGTTTAAATATGTGCCACAGATTATCATATGCAGTGTTTTCATTATCCTTTGTTAAGAAATCCTATCATTTTTGTATCTCCCATTTTATCTAATATCTTTATATACAGTTTTGAAAAATTCCAAGTGGAAGATCCTCTGTGCTTTCTGATTTTATTTATAATATGTAGTTTTATTACATTGTAATCAGGAAGCATTTTTGTGATACTTCTACTTTAAGAAACAAAATTTTAATTTGTAATCTAATGACAGAGCAAAGCCCAAATGATCAAAAGGATTTTTAAGTTCACATATGCATATAGAATATATTAGACATAGAGAACAAATATTGATAATTTTATTCTTTACCCTAAGAACTTAAGTTTATCAAATGACACTAAAAAAGAGATTGAAATGGTAAGCCATGGAATATACTATTTATAACACATATCTGCACAAAAGTTATTTCAGTTAGGATGTATAAAAAACATTGAAATTAGTCCAAACTAGACAAATTAATAGGAAAAATTGAAAAAAGTATAGAATAAGCAGTGCACAAAAGAAAATTCAAAATTTAAGATTAAAAAATATATGAAAGTGTGCTTGATATCACAAGGAATCAGGACATTAAATCCATAATGACATTGTCCATATGTGTCAACCTGAGTGGCTAAAAGGAAAAGAAAACATAATACCAAATTTTGGTGAGAATGTGTAGAATCACAAAGTGTAACACAGCTGATGGAACTGTAAATTGATACAACCATTTTGGAAATCTCTTTGGTAATACACAGCAAAGTTGAATGTATGCAATGTCCTATGATCTATTAGTTCCAAACCCAGGTAAACACTTAGGGAAATTCGCATACATGAGTATAATTATCACTGAAAACTATGTACAAGATTGCTCATATATCACAATATTTAATATTAGAGACAAAAAGAAAAAAAAACACACCAAAATGCCCATAATGGATAGAATGAATTAAAACATATTGTTCCATTCATATGAAGGAATACGATTAACTACCATACCCAAGAACATGGCAAAAACACAGGAAAATTATATTGAGCTAAAGAAGCCAAACACAAAAGACTCTGTACCATATAGTTGCATTCTCATAATTTTAAAATCAGACAAAAGTAGACCACAGTACTGGAGGTAAGGATGGTGGTTACTTTTGAAGGAGAGGGTTCAAGATGACTGGAAGAGGCATACGAGGACTTGTAGGGAACTCTCATATACTACTTTTGATCTGAGTGGTCTTTATTTATGTACAGCCACTTTTACAGATTTCATGGAGCAGTATATTTATAATCTCTATACTTTTCTGTATGTTATAATTTAATGAATACATGTATGTGAAAAAATTGGGAGATTAAAGGACAGCATTAAAGGAAGTAAAATGAGCCTATTCTCCTGAAATTTCATCTCCTACAGCAAGGAATTTTCTGAATGTACATAAAGTTTTATATGCAATCTAAAAAAAAAACTGTGGTTCCAAATCTATATTCTTCTTGAGATACTGTTAGCTTGACTTTGGAGTAATCTTTTAGGAACTAATATATTTTGGGTTAACGAAATAATTATCCAAACATTCACTTCTTTCTTGTTCCTTTTCCCTTTATTTTACAAAAGTCAAGAAAGTGAAATCTAATGTTTTAGAGTTTGAATAACATATACAGTATAAGCTCATCATTGTAAAATTCATTTCTGGTAAGTTCCTTCTTGCTATCCACCTTCTATCCTACCCATTTATTTCTTAAGTTAATAGAAAGATGTTTGTAATGATTTTGATCCACTATTAGAACTAGCTATATCTTGATGTTGAAATTTGATAACTTATTACATATATTTTCATATTTTTGTGTAGTGCTTGATTTTTCCAAATGAAAATGTTATAATAAACTTATGAAATAGTTATACTTCATTTTTAAGTTTATATATATCTCACCCTATAATATTTTATAAATATAACTATATGTTATTGATCAAAGCTATGCGGTCAAGTTGCAGTGTGACTAAAACTTTAAAATTTTGAGCATATAATGCTAATTTTCTTTTTGCTTTTAAATTTTCAAATGAAATTCCTTTTTTAAATTCACATTTGCTTTTGTCAAAGGCCCACATTTTAACAGTTTTCAAATTTGATATGTTTGAGAGTCTAACATCAAAATCCTTTTTCAAACATGGTCTACTTTTTGTATGATCAGACCAGTTTCTTTCCACAGTTCTAGAAGATAAATAGATGGGTGCATAGATAGATAGGTAGATAGACAGATAGATACTATATATAGAAAAACATTTTACTTGAACAAAAATTTCACACAGGCCCATGTCAACCAGGAATAGAGTCAAAATAGGGTGAGATAAATCTATCTGACAGTCAGTTTCCAAATATGCCTCCATATAAACAGGTGGTGTGTTCTTTATAGTCTCCATAATCCACCCTAAAGTGCCTGTTCCACAACAGTTTGTCCACACTGGAAAATCAATTCTCTGTTCCCATAGGCTCTGGTCATGCCCGCATTCCTCTACCATCCCAAAATAAATTCACCACTGAGATCACACCCATATCACATGGTGCCATCACTCAAATTGAACCCTAGTGAAATAGTCATATACTACAGTAATCCTTAAAACATTTTCAGAAAAGGAGATTAAAATACCCCATGGCAAAATTAAAATAGACTCAGTAAATTGGTTTCAGTGTGGGAGGAACTTTTCTATTTAAATTCATTTGAATATTGCCAAGTAGAGTTGGCTAAAAGATTTACTTATCACTCTTGTTAACAATACTGACTTACAGTTGTAGTATAACGTATAACTTGAAAAACACTTTGCAGTGTATTAACACTTGCTTTGATGTTAAATGATCATGGTTTATAAAATTCACTTGTGCAGGGGACTTTTTCATGGTTTCTTAATCTGTTTCCTATTTAGTAGATTTATTTTTATCTAATAGTTAAAAATACCAGCATCAATAATTTTGCTAAAAGGAGAGGATTTGAAAGCAACACAGTATCCCAGAAAGGGGTATGGCTAATTCATCATGAAACATCCAGAAGATTTCTAAGAGAAAACTTCTAGCAATGACAAATGAAGAAGTTTGTGATATTCATCACATGAGAAATGAGGCCTACATCAATCTTGTTTATTTCTTACAGTGAAATATTAGGAATTTCCTAAAATCATACTCCTGGGGATACATGGTGTCACATGCCTATAATTCCAGAGACTCCTGAGGCTGAGACAGGAGGATCTCAAGTTTGAGGACAGCTTCAGCAGCTTAGTGAGACCCTCAGCAAATTAGTAAGACGTTGTCTCAAAAAATAAGTAAATAAATAAATAAAAATGACTGTATGTTACTCAGTGATAAAGTACCCCTGAGTTTAATCCCCATTTCTTAAAAACACACCAAAAACACACAAACGCCCCCGCCAAAAACCATACTCCCGTTGAAATTATTTCAAATATCACCTACATGATAAAGTTAAAACTTTTGGTATGTGAGTTTTTAAGAACTCAGCTTCATTTTTTAGAGCAGTTTCAGCAAAATTTAGCAGAATGTACAGTTTCCATATGTCCCCACATACCTACTGCCTACTCCACCATTAACATTCCCCACCAGAGTGGTACATTTGTTATGATCAATGAATCTACATTGACATAAATTTTGACACAAGGGTTCATTCTTGGTGTTGTATATTTTACGACTTTGGATAAATATTTGACATGCATCTACCTTTATAGTATCATACAAAGTAGTTTCACTGGCCTAAATACCTTCCATATTCTGCCTATTCATCACTTTCTTCTTCCCAACCCCTGGCAACCATTAATTTTTTTTTCTGTCTCCATAGCTTTGTGTCTTTTAGAATATAATATATTTAGAATCATACAGTACGCAGCTTTTTCAGATTAGCGTTTTACATTCAGGAATGCATTTAAGTTTCCTCCATGTCTTTTCATGGCTTGATGGCTCATTTAAAAAATTTGAATAATACTCCATTATCTGAATATAACATAGTTTGATAGTCTATTCACCTTTAAAACTTTGGTTGTTTCCAAGTCTTATGAAAAAGATGTGAATGAAGCTGTTATAAATATCTGTGGGTAGGTTTTTGTGTAGATATAAATTTTCAACTTCTTTGGAGAAATATCAAGGAGTGTTACTGCTAGAGGATTTGGTAAGAATATGATTAGTTTTGTAAGAAACTGCCAAACTGCCTTTCAAGGCTGTACCACTTTGCATTCCTGCAAACAATGAATAAGAATTCCTGCTATCCCACATCCTTAGGTTGCATTTTCCTGATGACATTTTATGCGGAGCATTTTTTCTAATGGTTAATTTCCATTTACATATCTTCTTTGGTGAGGTGTTCATTAAGGTCTTTGGCCTATTTAAAATTTTATTTATTTTATTTTATTCATTTTATTTTTGTTTTGTTTTGTTTTTTGTACCAGGGATTGAACCCAGAGGCATTTAACCATTGAGCCACATCCCCTCCCCTTTTGATTTTTTATTTTGAGATAGGGTCTTGCTAAGTTGCTTAGGGCCTCACTAAATTGCTGAGGCTGGCTTTGAACTTGTGATTCTCCTGCCTCAGCCTCCCAAGTTGCTGGGATTACAGGCAGGCATGAGCCACTGCTCCTGGCTAGATTTTCTTTTTAAATTGACATAATATTTATACTTATTTTTGAGGTATAGTGTTTATACATTGATAAATATGCACAGTGTATAATTATCAAATCAGGGTAATTTGCATTTCCATCTCCTCAAATATTATCATTTCTATGTGTTAGAAACGTTTTCTTGTTATTTTGAAACATATAATTTGATCACTGTAGACTATAGTTGCACTGTCGTGTTATATAAAATTAGGATTACTTTTCCACTCCTGTGTTTTGGTACCAATTATCCACCCTCCCATCATCCTCTGCTCCCCATCTCTCCCAGTCTCCAGTGATCTTTATTCTGCTCTCTACTTCTATACAATCAACTTTTTTAGCTTTCACAAACAAGTGAGAACATGTGGTATTTGTCTTTCTGTTTGGTCCATTTTAATAGGGTAATTCCTTTTTCTAATTTTGAGTTTAGGATTTATTCATTATGGCTTTTCTATGTCTTTTGCCTCT
This sequence comes from Sciurus carolinensis, assembly GCF_902686445.1. Classification (NCBI taxonomy): domain Eukaryota; kingdom Metazoa; phylum Chordata; class Mammalia; order Rodentia; family Sciuridae; genus Sciurus; species Sciurus carolinensis. The sequence continues at coordinate 42,820,222 of NC_062232.1, forward strand.
TTATAGATACTTTATAATTACTTTGTCAGTAACTGCTGAATAACCTGCTGAGGTTTTCCCAGTATTATGTCTGTTATTGATTTCTAGTTTTAGTTCCATTTGACATAACAGTATATTTTGTATGATTTCTATATTTTTTAAAATTTGTTGAGGTATATTTTTTGGCCCATAATGTGGTCTATTTTGGTGAATGTTCCATGCAAGCTTGTGAAGAATATGTATTCCACTAAATGTTGGATTGAGTGTTCTGTAGGTATCCAGTATATTCAATTGATTTACAGTGGTGTTAAACTGTGTTCTTACATGCTTTCAGCCTGCTGAATATGTTAATTACTGATAGAGGGGGTACTGAAATTGCTAACTATGATAATGGATTAATCTATTTCTCCTTGTAATTTCATCAGTTTTTTTCACATATTTTCATTTTCTGTTTTTAGGCACATGCATGATAAGCATTGTTATGTCTTCTTAGAAAAGTGACCCCTTTATCATTATGGAATACTGCTCTTTAGCCCAGATAACTTTTCTTGCTCTGAAGCCTGTTCTCTGAAATTAGTATAGCTATTGATTAGTGTTAGCATGGTATATTATTATCCATTCAATTAATTTAATCTGTAGGTATCACTGTATTCAACATGGGTTTCTCTTTTCTAAAGATATTTTTAGTTGTAGATAAAAACAATACCTTTATTTTGTTAATTTATTTATTTTTATGTGGTACTGAGGATTGAAACCAGTGTCTCACACATGTAAGGCAAGTGGTCCATCACTGAGCTACAACCCCATCCCACGGATTTCTTGAGTTGACATATATTTGGGTCATGATTTTTGACCCAATCTGTGAATCTCTCTTTTAATTGATGCATTTAGGCCACTGATGTTCAAAATGATTATTGATATAGTTGGATTAACATCCATCAAATTCGTTACTGTTTTCTATTCATTGCTGTTGTTTTGTATTTCTATTTTCATCTTCCATTCTCTTTCTGCCATTTGTGACTTTAATTGAACATTTTAAATGATTCCATTTTCTCTTCCTTCCTATCATATCAGTTATACTTCTTTTAAAAAACATTTCTGGTGAATGCCAGAGAGTTTGCAATATATATTCACAATTAATACAAGTAAACTTTCATTTTTTTTTTACTTGTAGCAAGGAGTACTATCAAATGCCACTCATTGTGTTAGAATAGACTGTTAGTGAAAAACTTGTCCCTCATGTAGCACACTACCTATACTTGTGAACAAATTCACTTTCAAATAACACCATACTGCTCCATTATTCTCTCTAGTCTGTTGTACACTTGCCGTGATTCGTTTCACTTATATATAAGCATGCATACACACAAGCATGATTGAATATATTGTTACCATTATTATTCTGAGAATTTTCTATGAAATCAATTAAAAACAATAAGTTCTTTTACCTTCACTTACTCCTTTCCCAGTGTTCCTTCTTTCCTTATGTAAACTGAGTTCCTGAACCTAAGAGAAATGTAAATGGACTTCAATGAAGACTTGAATCATGTAATAATCCAAGGGCGTTGTTTATTCTGTGTGAAAGCAAAAAGACAATGAGAGTCAAGATAAAAGAACACTAAAGACGACCAAGCAGAAATATACTACCATGTTTAATTTAAAGGTAGAGAAGTCATCATAATATTTGGGCTGCAGACCACAGGGAAATGTGCACATTACACAATTTGTAGCCATTAAATATTATGCACACAATTACATCCATTTGGACTTCTTATCTAGAGGGTAGTACTATTGCAGGAGGGACTAGTATAAGGAATAAGTAAGCCTTTAGCTGTTAAATCTGCAACAATGAATTTTAGTTCCTCTAATATTTAGATTTTAGGAGATATTGGGTCAATTTAGACAGGAGGATTATAGTGTTGATATTGACTTATAAGGCTTCGACATTACTTATTTGACCCATGTCTATAGATATGCACAGAACATAAGGGGTACTAAACAAAATCAGAAAATTATGGTAATTCTAGGGGTAAGAGAACAGGGGACACAAGAGTACAGGACAGTCAAGGAAAGCCATCATAAGATGGTGTGCTGGGTCAGCCATATCTGTGAAATCAAGAAAAATTCTTTCAGGTATGCACCTAATAATGGCTCCACAATTTTGTCAAAAGGTTCCATACTGATAGAATAGTATGTGTGCAAAGACTGAGGAGCAAAGCATGTTGAGAAGTTAAGCAACCCATCAAGATGGGCAGAGGGGCAGAGAGAAAGAGAATACATACAATTGGTATGTCTTCCATTGAAATCTATTGCTTCAAGTAAAATTGAAAGGAAATTGGCAAAAATTATTGGAAGTCTATGGCTCCAATGTGTATAAAAATTTAGATTGATGACTGCAGTGGTTATTGGCTAGGCCACTGCATCACTATTTAGATGTTGTAATGAAAGTATTTTTAAAATGAGACTGATATTTAACTCAGTAGACTTTGAATGAAGCAGTTTACCTTCCATAATGTGGGTGGGCCTCACCCAATCAGTTGAAAGTCTTACTGCAAAAAAGACTGGTGTTCTCCAAGGAAGAAAAAAATGTGACAGCAGCCAGCCTTTGGACATGAGCTACAAGATCAACTCTTCCATAGGTCATCAGCCTGCTAAACTATCTGTATTTTTTTAACTTGCCAGCATTCACAATTGTGTGGCAATTCCTTTACACAGACACACACACACACACACACACACACACCCCACATTGGTTCTGTTTTTTTTAAAGAACATACAATGATCATTTAATAATAGGGTTATTTCTTTTTGCTACACCAGAGGTAATCTGGGACAATGAAGGGTTCTTTCCTTAGAATGGAATCATTTTGTTTCTAATTGAGCAGTTTTTTAGGCTTCTTGTGTCTTGGTTAACAATACAATTGTAATCCCAATGGACCACAATATATGCAAGTGTCCTTGTCTATCTGTACTATATTTGTGGAAGGCCTTGTGTTTTTCTCAAATTGTTTAACTTGTACAGTTATAAGTTTGTGCATGAATTTTTTTTTCAGGTTATCTTCAAAATTCTAAGCTACCTGTAGATATGACCTGCCAGCCTATTTTCTGCTTCTGATATTTCAGGCTTAGGGCATTAACAAAAAAGGTGGAAATCTCAATGGTGGTGTTGTTAGCATTAATGTTCACTTCTAGAGCATTTTTAAAAATATTTTTTTAGTTGCCAATGAACCTTTATTTTATTTATTTATTTATATGTAGCACTCAGAATTGAACCCAATATCTCACACATGCTAGGCAGTGCTCTACCAGTGAGTTACAACCCCAGTCCCAGAGCATTCTTTAAAATGGTTTCTAACAGGTCTTTACAGTTAGAGAAGATTCATCCTGCCCCTGTCAACAGACTTGGATTGTTTCCCAGTAAATGTGAGCAAGGAAAACTTCAATATACCACTTTAAAGAGTATCTCCTATCTCTAGGATTTTAGTGGATCTGGAAGGGGTATTCTTTCTTTTTCCTTCTTTGAGAGGTGGTCTGGTCTTCTTTCCTCTCCTCTCCCTCAGGGCAGGGGATAGAACCTGATGCCTTTCACATGATATCCAAGTGCTCTACAACTGAGTTATACGACCTATTATCATAGAAAAATATGTTCTTGCAGTGCTGGGGACAGAATCCAAGCAAAAGCTCTACCACTAACCTTCACCCTTTACACCAGGGAGGTGTTAGTGCTATTAGGGTTAGCTAAATGCTCACTTATGATGACCCATTTGGCTTTATCACATTAGGTTCTGGTACCTCCTGGTTCTACTGGAAGGTGTGCTGGTACAGAAAGCCATTTAATAATAATAATAGTTTAATAATAATTTAATAATACTCTTGGTTACTCAAAAACCCTCTTAGATTTTGTCAAGCACTTGGAAGCTAACAGTAACTCTTATGTGGTTACTGTAATTTTCCATTTGTTTTAAGTCTCCAAGGCATTTTAGTAGAGAATGGAGTCAAACACAAAGAATAACCACAAAAATAAACAGGACAGATGGATTAGGAAGTCCTTTTCAGCTTTGTACCAAATGGTGAAGTTAGGCATGGAAAGACTGATAAAATTGGCTACATAAAAATAAGATTATCTATGCATCTGTAAACCAGGAACAGTAAATAAACAAAAACCAGAAACAGTATTTGTAATGTAGGTGAGAGATTCAGGGAGGGGTTCATTATCTTCAGACATACCTATTAAAATCAATCAGATAATTACTTTAAAACATTAATAAATGCTGGGGAGGGTATTTAAAGCAAGAATTCTTATAGTATGTCAGTGGTAATACAAATGGGTCTGCAATATCTACCAGGAAAGTTAAAAAGTATCTAAACTTTTTAATCCAGTACTCTGGAACTCTATTATAAACAACCAGAGATGGTTAAAAATATATATGTGCAAAAATATTCTTTTCACTTAACAGAAAGGCATACTTTGATGACTGTATCCATGTGTTTTCCTCCTACATAAATCCTCGACTGAATTTTCCTAGATGTTACTCCTGTGGGTTTTCTATCAGAAGGCAGAAATGAGAAATTGAAGAACAGATAACCATTATAAGTAAATCTAAAGAGTATGTTTTATCAAACTCAGTCTCATACTTGAAAATAAGTACCTAATACATACTTGATACATACAAAGAACGGTGGTGTTAACAACAAAAACTATATATCTGGAACTGCCAGGAACAAAATAAGAACTTGTTTTGTTACTTATGGTGACCACCACCCCATGAACCAGATGCTACTACAGTCTTCATTTTATTCTGTAATATGCAAAGGAGCAGTAAATTGCCAAGAGAGTCTCAGGGACTCCTGGAAGAGGGCACCAAGATTCAGGTCCCTGGTCTTTCAGACTTGAGATTACACACTGTTTTGCACAATGCTTTCCTGAACCCAGGAAAATAATGAAATAAAAGCTACACTGGGAAAGTGTAAAATGGCCAGTAAAACATTTTTTTAAATAGTAATAATATAGTTTTGATTCACAATAAACAAAGTGCTAAGTGGAAAGTAAAAAAGCCACATAATTCATATAGTATTCATAAAGTATTATATGACATTCATGTAGTAATATGAAAAAGTTCATGATATTTGCAAGGATAAGAATCAAGGAAATAAGGTACCTGCTCATTTATCTGACAAAGATGTACTGAGAAACACTGCTAGGTACTATTTTGTTGGTGTGTGGAAAATACAGTGTGAGCAAAAGCAGTGCAAAATATCCCTAACTCCTGTCCTTAGGAAGGTTATATTTACTTTTCAGATAAGGGATCAGGGGTGATTTTCGCTTAAAATCTCAGTTATTAAATAATTTACCACTCTTCTAGGCTATGTAGTGCTTTAGGAAGAGAAATGAATTTTTAAAGTCAAATGTTTTTCAAATGATTTTTAAGACATGCTAAAAATAAGTCACTATGCAACATGAACCTTACTGTATTTAAAATGCATCTTTATTCTAGAAATTAGAAGAAAGAATTTTGAATGTTTCTACAATAAGCGATGTTCCCTCATTTGAACATTACACAATGCATACATGTATTAAAACATAAGGATACCCAGTAAATATGTGTAATTTTTGTTTCTATGTATCAGTTAAAAATAAATTTAAGTTAAAAGTAAAATAAAATAAAATAAAATTCACCTTTATAATGAAAAACCTCTAAGGAAATTTATTACAAACGTATTAATGATCAGCGGATGATGCGATTGTGGATAACATTAATTTTCTTTATTATACCTTATCTGTCTTCCAATTTTTTTACAGTGAGACTAAGCGACTTTTATAAAGAAAGAATACATCCTATCATTATAACACCAGTTCCATAAACCCCAGGACTATTAGGGAAAAGAAAGACAAAACCTTTCAGATAAGCAGAAGTACAAGTTGCTATGGTACCTACACAGCCCCTCGGGAAAAAAAACCAATTTGAAAAGCAAAGGGCTTTGTCCTCAGGCGGTGAATTTTAGCTAGGGACCGCCCAGAAGGCGGCATCTTAATTTTCAACTCCGGAGCAGCGCAGGCAAGGGAGGGGAACCATTTTTCTAGAGAAAGGCTCCACAGCATTTTTTTCAAACACGAAGGGCGGAGGGAAAAGCGCTCATGTCCCCCAAACGGAGCAACACTGCCATCTAGGGGCCGCGGAGACAGCCACCGATTCACTTTTTCCGCTTTTTATCTGCCAAAACCACGGAAATCTTGACTGGGGAAGCCTAGCGGGAGGAACGCAAGGACCATAGAATGGACTGGTACTGGCTGATGTGGACCGGGCGAACCTTACCGGAACTAAAGCTTCGCCATGTCCCGCCCTTGGAACCATAGCAACTAGAGCAGGAAGTCCCTGCGCTACCGGAAAAACGCAGCTGGGGGTTAACAGGACTGAAATATGATTGGCGAGTTCTGGGCCTGCGCTCCGGAGCTCAGTGAAGTCCGTGCCAGTCTCTTTCCTTGTTTCGGTCCTAAAGTTTTCCTTCCGATGTTCTGATTACCTGTTGGCTAAGGGATGACACCAGTAATGTCCAGAACCTGTTGAACCACTTTCAAGATCTGTATAGTCCCCTGGATATTCTCTCCCACCCACTCCGACCTTTGAACACTCTTCTCACGCGACACACTTCCTTTCAGCCTTCACCTCTCTTGTCCTTTCTGGCGATCTCTGCGCCTAGGAGGCTGAGCAGACCACCACCATAGCCTCTCTATCCTCAGGGATGTTTTCTTCCCCTCCTAATTTTCCCCGCCCCCGGTCATGCCCTGGGCATCCGGGCAGATGGCGCCTGTCAGATGGGTTTCTTGCATCCTTCCCCTCATTACCAGCAGTACCACCTTGGGTTCTTCCAGCTTCCTCCATAATAACCTCTGCATAGACAGCCTTCAACCTCAGGGAGGCCCAGGCTACTGACCACATAGAATTCCTTATCATACACTACACCCTTCCTTGCTTAGCTTACCCAGAGTTATGAATTCCCCCCATCGAACACAGTGCTGCTGCTTCTCCCTCCTCTCTAAACCCTGGCAACACTCCTAAGGACAAACTCTTTGCACCCTCACATCTTTATCTTCTCTCTTGTTTACTCAAAATAGTCCTCCACAAACACCAATAGCAACTCCTCTCATGGTAATTTCTAATAATTCGTTGAGAAAAAAAAAGCAATCAGACATGAACACTCACTCACTACTTCCCATTAACACGAGCACACTCACTAAAGGAAAATAAGAACATAGTTTATTCCGAACCAAATATGAGTGACCATGATCTGGGAACACAGATTGAAGTTGCCCTGAAAGGTGCTTTGAAGAAAAGGGAGTTTTGATGACTTTATAGGCAGAGAACAAAGATAATAAATCAGTACATTGGATTAAGGTAAAATGGGGAAAATCTGACTACTGAACTAAGATAATACCTTACTGAATTCTTATTAAGCCAGAATTGGGGACAGGGAGTTAGTGTAGAAATAGGGGATGGGGTCAAATCGAGGAAATGAAGGCCATGAAAGCCATCTCCCTCTGGAAGTTGGAGACTACCCCTGGGATAATGGAATGTCAAGGATCCCTGGAGCCCATTGACTACCAAATTTACCTGTCCTTATCAAGGACTGCAAGCAAGGAGTTACTAATTAATGCCCCCTGAACCCTTGCTGGCTGAATTACTTTGGCCCTCCCTCCTGCCCCATCTGCTTCTCACTTTTTACATCTCACCTGCAAAACCAGGCCTAGTCACTAGGCAGGAAGGAGACATAAGAGGGTAAAGAACTGGAGAACAAAAGAGACCTTAATGTACAAAAGATGTAGGGTGTGCTCACTTCTTGTGACTTTAGAACATCAGCCATGTCCCCCTTCTCCCTCCCTGGAGAAGTCTGTATTATTACCTTTAAATAAAACCTGCTTAATATGTTTGCCTTGGCGTGCTTCTCTAGTGTTCAAACTTCAACATTAAAGGGAGCAGAACTGGTCAATGGTAAACAGTGGTATAATTTACAAGATTGGTTAAGTCAAGGGTCTGTTCTTTGTCAAGCAGTGGATAGTTAACAAAGTTCAACATACATCCAGGAAAGTTTACCTAATAGTCATGAGAATGTTAGGTCAGACACAAAAGGTCAGAAGTAATGACTTGTTTTCCAAAGGCTAAAGTGAAGAAAACCCCATCTCATGGCCTCCCAGTACCTGCCTGAATTTTTTTTTCTCCTTTTGGAAGAAAGAAGTTGTCCAGTAGTAGCTTGAAGAATTCTATGATAATCTCAAAAAGGAAAAAGTAAAGCTATTCCCTTAACCTGTGTACCTCCAAGGTTCTGCCACATTTCCTTCAAGTTCCAAAGAGGAAATCTATCTCCACTTTAATTATAATTCTTCTTGCAAACCACTTGAGTCCTTCTTCTATTCCCCACCCCACAAGAAAACTGATTTCATCCACAGTACCAAGGACTAATCTTATGTCCTCATCCTAAACATGCTATATCTCAAAGGCCTTTGGTACCTTTAATAATCCCATCCTTTTTGAAACTCCCTCTCATACTTCTTCTCTCCCTCCCTCCCTTCCTTTAATTTTATATTTTAATTTTGGGTTTGTGACAATACACTCTCCTGGTATTCCTTCAACCACAATGGCCATTCCACTCCTTCTCAGCATACATTACTTCTTACTCTCTGCGTTAATTTTAACAGGCCTCCTTCTCATGCCATTCTGTCTTCCTTGGTTATTTCATCCTTTTCGCTTCAAATAGCATGGATGTAATATGACTGCCAACATTTTTATGTTACCCACCAACAGGCCCTCTGAGACCTTGATTTGTCTATCTCTTTGATCCAACAAGAGATATCATATGTTGAACAGGTCCTATGCACATCTCCTCAATGTATTACGTTTTGTTTGTTTCCACTATAATCCATCAGCATATCTTTCTTTTTTTCCTGAACATTTTAGTTAGGAAAGTTTTCAAATTTCACAGAGAGACTAGTATAATTACCCACATACCTGACCCCCAGATTCAAAGGTAATCAATTTTGCCACAGTTGTTTTATTACCCCTCTTTTGTGCTATAGTATTTTAAAGTTAATTCATGACATCATGCCATTTTGCCCCTAATATTTTGATATGCATCTCTAGAGAAATATATTTTATATAATTACTTGACCATTACATCAGGTAAATTTAAATAGCAGTCAAATATCAAGTAATTATGTAATAATGCAATTGATTTTCTTCAAATTGAAAAAATTTGAGAGATGCTCTTATCTTCATTGAAATGGTAATATAAAATTACAATTCAGATGAACATTAATTGAGTACTTACAATATGCAATACATTATGCTGAGTACATGAATTATTCTGTACTTTAATCTTCTCACAAAGTTTATGCAGCCAGTGCTGTTTTATCCCAATTTTATAGCAAGAGAGCTAATATTTTGAAAGGTAGGTGTAATGGATATTCTGAATTGTCAACTTGATTGGATTAAGAGACACCTAAGAGGTTTCTTGATGTATCAATGAGGGTGTTTCCAGGAATGATTGGCATGTGGGGCAGCAAACTGAAGTGAAGGACCACCCTAAGCGTGGGCAGCACTGTCCAAATGGTTAGAGGCTTGAGTGGAACAAAAATGGGAAGAACAGGGAAGCAGCAGCAGATGCAAGCTCAATTCTTCTTGAATGGGTTCTTGATTGCTGCTGTGATTGCCTGAGGACATCAGACTCCAGCTCTTTCACTCTTTCAAAGTTGACTCTGCCCAGTGACTCCCCGGGAATTTTACAGGCCTTTGATCTGGACTAGGGTAGCATTATTGTCCCCTTTTCTTGAGGCTCCAGATTCTTGGACTGTGAAGCTACTAGATTCCTCCAGCTCTCCAGCCTGCAGACAGTCATTGTGGAACTATTCAGCCAGTATAATAAATTCCCTTTTTTATAATATATAGGATATATATCTATATCCTGTTGGTTCTGTTCCTCTAGAGAACCCTGACTAATACAGCAGGGTTAGCAGGTCCTCTTGGTTTGTTTTTCTGAATACATCCTGTATCCATCTCCTTCTTTGCTTGTCTATTACTATTTTAGTATCCAAAAAATCTCATAATTTCTTGCCTTCACTACAGTTATTCTAGTCTATTTATGTTCTATGGACATGCCAAGAGAATTTCCTCATCAAGGCTCTTGAAATAGTGGGTATTTTTGCTTAGAAAATCTACCTCCAGAACTTTACATGGATGATTCCCTCTCAACCTTAGGTTTTCTACTACGTTATTTACCTTTTTGGGGAGGTTTCTCTCTGACTACCCTGTGTAGATTAGTTGGTTCCTAGCCCAGGATCTGGATTATTTTCTTCCTAACACTTATTTGTTTAACTCATTTATTCATTGGTTAGTCGGTCTTTTATCTCTTTCCTAGATAAGGAATTACCAGCCACTACAAGAGTACCAAACACCTATTAAAAGAGGTTTTATTAATATTTATTGATTGCTGAATAAAGAACCACCAGAGATCCATTATTGTTTACTTGCATTTTTTGGTGGGGGGAAGCAGGAGAGGGGCTTGTTACTGAAGAAGCTTCCTTCAAATCTGCAGTTAATTTGCAATGCATGTATACTCCATAATAATTCCCTTAGCATTTTGGATGCATCCATTAAAGCTGTTAGGAATTCCTTGCCCTACCTTATTTCCCATTCAAATAAGTGAATTATTTTTATTTTTTTGTCAGTCTGAAAATAACAATCCAAAAGAGATTCTCCAAAGAATACTGATATTGATGTAGGAATAGCAGAGCATTGCAATGGGAATAATCATGCCTGTTATAGTTTTCATCTTAAGTATCCTCCAAAGATTCATGGGTTGTAGGATTTGTCCATAGCCCATGGTGGTATTAGAAGGTGGTGGAATCTTTAAGAGATGGGGCCTATTGGGAGGTCTTCAGTTCACTGAGAATGTGCCCTTGAAGGGGATTTCACGATCATGGCCCTTTTCTCTTCCTTTCACTTCCAGACCTTGAGAGGAATGGTTCTGCTCTGCTGCACACTTCTGACAATATGTTCTGCCTTGTGACAGGTCCAAAGCAACAGGGGCAATCAATCAAGGACCAAAACTCCCAAAACTATGAGCCAAAAGAAACCTTTTCTCTTTATAAGTTGATTTAATCTCAAGTACTTAATACCAACATTGGAAAGCTGCCTAACACAATACCATAGTAATCTACAGACATATTCAAAAAGTTTGGAAAAAATGGAAAAAATTAGAGAAAAAATGACAATGATTTTATCAGATATTTTGAAATAGCAATCCCTGGCCTTGATGATTAATAATGAATGACATCCATCTAAGACTGGACAGACAGTTGCTGGGCAAATGTCCTTGTGGAATTACCTTTTGTATAACGTTGCAGTCCTCTGTGCAAGCTTGTAGTCTGGCAGGGTCTTCTGTAATAGTTATTATTAGGAAACCATGCATAAGAGTGCTTCCTTCATGACCTCTTTGCGTCATTTATCTATTTTTTTTAGAATTGACACAAGTAATTCCATTTCATTCTTAGAAATTTCACATTTTTTCCACACAATTTAAAATGATATATCTGTGGCAGATGTCATGGTTCCATGAGACAGTATTTCCCAGATGAACTCACAAGGTCACCTTGGGTGACCTTATAATTGACTAGCATCTTCTTCTTTCTCCCTCTCATTTGTCATGGATAAATGATAATCTCCTTAATGGTTAGGAATAATCTCCCTGTGCCTTGGTTTTCTCATTCTCACAAGGAGCAGTCAGGTTCCATACACATATGGGGGCTGAGACTGTCCATTTTTGGAATAGAACAAGCATTTGTGAGTTCTCAAAATGTATTTGACAGCATCAATGCTTTCCCTGTAAGCAGCTGTGAGCTGGAGAACACAGGATCCTTAGAAATAGCTGCAGTATGCCAGAATCCTCCAAATGTCTTGGCAGGAACTGATCTTGGTTCCTACTGTGTTATAAGTGATATCCCAGGGAACTGCCTTCTCTGAGGGAGGAGTGTGGAAAGAAGCTGATTCAGGAGCCAGGGGTACTACCATGAAGGAAGCCTAACCTTGCTAGGTGATGAATCATCCTGTAGTCAATGCTGTGGAATGGACATCCCTGGACAGGGGCAAGAAGGAGGATAGGATCCAGATTCAGAAGGGTCTTGAGATGCTGATAAAGGTGGACTGAGGCTTAGTCCGCCTAGGAACACCAGGTCCTGACCAAGATCAGAGAGGTAAAAATGCAAGTTACAGCAGCCACAGATATAGGAGGGCAGGCCAGCATCACCAACAGGATCCAAAAAATAGAGTCCTATTTTTCTCAGACACCATTTAGGACATTGCAGTCACCATCAGAGTGTCACAGATCCCTTCCCACATTACTAGGGACATTAAAATGCCATACAGACCCCTTCCTTATCATAGCTGCTCAATTCACAATAGCCAGATTGTGGAACCAACCTAGATGTCCTTCAATTGATGAATGGATAAAGAAACTGTGGTATATATATACAATGGAATATTACTCAGCGATAAAGAATGATAAAATTATGGCATTTGCAGGCAAATGGATGAAATTGGAGAATATCATGCTAAGTGAGATAAGCCAATCTCATAAAACCAAAGGACGAATGATCTCGCTGATAAGTGGATGATGACACCTAATGGGGGGTGGGAGGGGTTAGTGTTAGGGTTAGAGATAGGGTTAGGGAGGGGGGCAAGAATGGAGGAAGGTCTGTATAGAGGGAAAAGAGGGGTGGGAGGGAAGGAAAAATAACAGAATGAATCAAACACCATTACCCTATGTAAATGTATGATTACGCAAATGGTATGCTGTTACTCCATGTACAAACAGAAACAACATGTATCCCATTTGTTTACAATAAAAAAAAGAAAAAAAAATGCCATACAAACCCTTTCCTTATCTTGTAAGAGTAGGAAGGAGGGGTTAAGATTGGAGACTGAAAATTTTCACCAAAACAGATGATTTATTCAAATGAACCATTCATATGACCACACTGGATGACATCAGATTACACATAAAACCAGTATTTACTTCCCTTTTACCTCCCAGTCCAGAGGGTAGACACCCATAATGAAGACAAGGTCAGTCAGAGAAAAAAAAACAATGATCCAATGTGCTCATTGGGTCTCAGAGGCATGAGCGAATTTGTAGTCTCTATATAGCATCTCCACCTGCTGATACCGGTAATGAGAATCAAGACTGAGTTCCATTTCCCCAGGTATGAAGATTGAACACCCAAGAAATGTTGAGGAAAGTGTAGAAAGCAAGTTTTATTTAAAGAATAGAACAGAGATAGACTTCTCTGCAGAGGAGGGTCCCAGAGTTGGGTGTCTGAGGAAATGGGGGTGTCTTAATCCTTTTATAGATTTTAGATTTCCTTTGTTCTCGTGACCTCTTTTCCCCCTTCCTGTACCAAAAGGTGGACCAAAAGTGGAATGATCCTGGGCAGGAAGGGAGAGTCCCAGGAAGCATTAATAACAACTCCTACAACTCCCTGCAGGGAGGAACAATTCCCCAAAGGCAGATAACCTCAGCAACAGGTTGAAGGAGGAGGGGGAAGGACTTTGGAGATATGAGCATTTTATTTGCTTTCATTTCCAACCAACCCCCATATTCCCCATCAGACACAATTATTTATTATGTACACTGACTGTCTTTTTGTCTCCCAGCTTCTCAGTCACCCCTCTGTCTAGCATCTTATCAGTCCATGTGAGCAGAAGAATGGGGTGTCTGGTCTCTTCTCCTTTAACCCAGGAAAAATTTAACTTCCATAAACAGACCCAGAAAACAGAACATTGAAAGAGGAGAGGATCATAAGACAGACACACAGAGGAGAGAAATTAATGAGAGTTGTCACTGAGGTGACAAGAGCCTCCTCAGGGCCTCTCATTGCCCTCCCCAAGTAGTATTGATCTCTATCCATTGACAACAGAAATCCATTTCCCAGGCTCTGATCCCTATAACCTGGGGTAAAAGTACAGTTGTAGCACCATGCACTACTGAAGAAAATCACAGAACCCCGTGTTAGAACCACTGTATGTTAAAAGTCATCCTCATCTCCTGGACAGCAGGAATTTTGTGACTCTGGTCCCTCAGATTGTTTCTTTTTTTTTTTTTTTATTGTAAACAAATGGGACACATGTTGTTTCTCTGTACATGGAGTAAAGGCATACCATTTGTGTAATCATAAATTTACATAGGGTAATGTTGTTTGATTCATTCTGTTATTTTTCCCTTCCCCCACCCCTCCCACCCCTCTTTTCCCTCTATACAGACCTTCCTCCATTCTTGCCCCCCTCCCTAACCCTATCTCTAACCCTAACACTAACCCCTCTCACCCCCCATTAGGTGTCATCATCCACTTATCAGCGAGATCATTCGTCCTTTGGTTTTATGAGATTGGTTTATCTCACTTAGCATGATATTCTCCAATTTCATCCATTTGCCTGCAAATGCCATCATTTTATCATTCTTTATGGTTGAGTAATATTCCATTGTGTATATATACCACATTTTCTTTATCCATTCATCTATTGAAGGGCATCTAGGTTGGTTCCACAATCTGGCTATTGTGAATTGAGCAGCTATGAACATTGATGTGGCTGTATCTCTGTAGTATGCTGATTTTAAGTCCTTTGGGTATAGGCCAAGGAGTGGGATAGCTGGGTCAAATGGTGGTTCCATTCCAAGTTTTCTAAGGAATCTCCACACTGCTTTCCAGAGTGGCTGCACTAATTTGCAGCCCCACCAGCAATGTATGAGTGCACATTTCTCCCCACATCCTCTCCAACACCTGTTGTTGATTGTATTCTTGATAATCGCCATTCTAATTGGGGTGAGATGGAATCTTAGGGTGGTTTTGCTTTGCATTTCTCTTATTACTAGAGATGTTGAACATTTTTCCATATGTTTGTTGATTGCTTGTAGATCTTCTTCTGTGAAGTGTCTGTTCATTTCCTGAGCCCATTTGTCGATTGGGTTATTTGCATTCTTGGTGTAGAGTTTTTTGAGTTCTTTATAGATTCTGGAGATTACAGCTCTATCTGAAGTATGATTGGCAAAGATTTTCTCCCATTCTGTAGGCTCTTTCTTCGCATTGCTGATGGTTTCCTTTGCTGAGAGAAAGCTTTTTAGTTTGAATCTATCCCAGTTATTGATTCTTGCTTTTATTTCTTGTGCTATGGGAGTCTGTTGAGGAAGTCTGGTCCTAAGCCGACATGTTGAAGATCTGGACCTATTTTTTCTTCTATAATCTGCAGGGTCTCTGATCTGATTCCGAGGTCCTTAATCCATTGTGAGTTGAGTTTTGTGCAGGGTGAGAGATACGGGTTTAGTTGCATTCTGTTGCATATGGATTTCCAATTCTCCCAGCACCATTTGTTGAAGAGGCTATCTTTTCTCCATTGCATATTTTTGGCACCTTTGTCTAGTATGAGAAAATTGTATTTATTTGGGTTTGTGTCTGTGTCCTCTATTCTGTACCATTGATCTACCTGTGTATTTTGGTACCAATACCATACCGTTTTTGTTACTATTGCTTTGTAGTAGAGTTGATACTCTCGTATTGTGATACCCCCTGCTTCGCTCTATATGCTAAGGATTGCTTTAGGTATTATGGGTTTCTTATTCTTCCAGATGAATTTCATAACTGCTTCCTCTATTTCTGTAAGGTACATCATTGGGATTTTAAATGGAATTGCATTGACTCTGTATAGCACTTTTGGTAGTATGGCCATTTTGACAATATTAATTCTTGGTCTCCAAGAATATGGGAGATCTTTCCATATTCTAAGATTTTCTTTAATTTCTTT
The DNA here is from genome assembly GCF_902686445.1 of Sciurus carolinensis. Taxonomy (NCBI): domain Eukaryota; kingdom Metazoa; phylum Chordata; class Mammalia; order Rodentia; family Sciuridae; genus Sciurus; species Sciurus carolinensis. The sequence goes on from NC_062232.1 coordinate 42,836,043, forward strand.
CTTTAGTGTTCTGTAGTTCTCATTGTAGAGGTCTTTCATCTCTTTTGTGAGATTGATTCCCAAGTATTTTATTTTTTTCGATGCTATTGTGAATGGGGTAGTTTTCCTAATTTCTCTTTCTGAAGATTCGTCACTTATGTATAAAAATGCATTAGATTTATGTGCATTGATCTTGTAACATGCTACTTTACTGAATTCACTTATGAGTTCTAAAAGTTTTCTGGTGGAATCTTCTGGTTCCTCTAAGTATATAATCATATCATCAGCAAAAAGGGATAGTTTGAGTTCTTCTTTTCCAATTCATATCCCTTTAATTTCTTTGGTCTGTCTAATTGCTCTGGCTAGAGTTTCAAGGATGATATTGAATAGAAGTGGTGAAAGAGGGCATCCCTGCCTTGTTCCAGTTTTAAAGGGGAATGCTTTCAGTTTTTCACCATTTAGAATGATATTAGCCATAGGCTTAGCATCGATGGCCTTTACAATGTTAAGGAATGTTCCCACTATCCCTATTTTTTCTAGTGTTTTGAGCATGAAGGGGTGCTGTATTTTATCAAATTCTTTTTCTGCATCTATTGAAATAATCATGTGATTCTTGACTTTAAGTCTGTTGATATAGTGAATGACATTTATTGATTTCCTGATGTTGAACCAACCTTTCATCCCTGGATGAAACCCACTTGATCATGGTGCACTATCTTTTTAATATGTTTTTGTATGTGATTTGCTAAAATTTTGTTGAGAATTTTTGCATCGATGTTCATTAATGATATTGGTCTGAAATTTTCTTTCCTCGATGTGTCTCTGTCTGGTTTAGGTTTCAGGGTAATATTGGCTTCATAGAATGAGTTTGGGAGGGTTCCCTCCTCTTCTATTTCTTGGAATACTTTGAGAAGTGTTGGAATGAGCTCTTCTTTAAAGGTTTTGTAGAACTCGGCTGAGAACCCATCTGGTCCTGGACTTTTCTTTGTTGGTAGGCTTTTGATGACTTCTATTTCATTACTTGAAATTGGTCTATTTAAATTGTGTATGTCCTCCTCGTTCAGTTTAGCCAATTCATATGTCTCTAGAAACCTGTTGATGTCTTCGAAATTTTCTATTTTGTTGGAGTATAGATTTTCAAAATAGCTTCTAATTATATTTTGTATTTCAATCGTGTCTGTTGTGATATTTCCTTGTTCATTCTGAATTTTGGTGATTTGGGTTTTCTCTCGTCTTCTCTTTGTTAGTGTGACTAAAGGTTTATCAATTTTGTTTATTTTTTCGAAGAACCAACTATTTATTTTGTCAATTTTTTGTATTGTTTCTTTTGTTTCAATTTCGTTGATTTCAGCTCTGAGTTTAACTCTTTCCTGTCTACTACTACTTTTGGTGTTGGTCTGTTCTTCTTTTTCTAGGGCTTTGAGCTGTAGTGTTAGGTCGTTTATTTGTTGAGTTTTACTTCTTTTATTGAATGCGCTCCATGAAATAAATTTTCCTCTAAGTACTGCTTTCATAGCCTCCCAGAGATTTTGATATGATGTTTCCTTGTTCTCATTTACCTCTAAGAATTTTTAAATTTCATTCCTAATATCTTTTGTTATCCATTCATCATATAATAGCATATTGTTTAATCTCCAGGTGTTGGAGTAGTTTCTGTTTTTTACTCTTTCATTTATTTCTAACTTCAATCCATTATGATCTGATAGAATACAAGGTAGTGTCTCTATCTTCTTGTCTTTGCTAGCATTAGCTTTGTGGCATAATATATGGTCTATTTTAGAGAAGGATCCATGTGCTGCTGAGAAGAAAGTGTATTCACTCTTGGTTGGATGGTATATTCTATAAATGTCCATTAAGTCTAAATTATTGATTGTTTTATTGAGATCCATGGTTTCTTTGTTCAATTTTTGTTTGGAAGATCTGTCCAGTGGTGAGAGAGGTGTGTTAAAATCACCTAGTATTATTGTGTTATGGTCTATTTGGTTTCTGAAATTGAGAAGGATTTGTTTGACATACATGAATGAGCCATTGTTTGGGGCATAGATATTTATGATTGTTATGTCTTGCTGATTTATGCTTCCCTTAAGCAGTATGAAATGTCCTTCTTTATCCCTTCTGACTAACTTTGGCTTGAAGTCCACATTATCTGAAATGAGGATGGATACCCCAGCTTTTTTGCTTAGTCCATGTGCATGGTATGTTTTTCCCCATCCTTTCACCTTTAGTCTATGGGTATCTCTTTCTATGAGGTGAGTCTCTTGCAGGCAACATATTGTTGGATCTTTCTTTTTAATCCAATCTGCCAGTCTATGTCTTTTGATTGATGAATTCAGGCCATTAACATTCAGGGTTATTATTGAGATATGATTTGTATTCCTGGTCATTTGGTTCATTTATTTTATTTTATTTATTTATTTTTGACACGACGTGGTTCCTCCTTTATTTAACAATTCCTTTAGGATAATTCCTCCCTTTGCTGATTTGCTTCTTTGTTTTTCGACTCTTCCTCATGGAATATTTTGCTGAGAATGTTCTGTAATGCTGGTTATGTTTTTGTAAATTCTCTTAGCTTTTGTTTATCATGGAAAGATTTTATTTCATCGTCAAATTTGAAGGTAAGTTTTGCTGGGTATAAGATTCTTGGTTGGCATCCATTTTCTTTCAGGGCTTGAAAAATGTTGTTCCCGGCCCTTCTAGCTTTTAGGGTCTGGATTGAAAAATCTGCTGACATCCGTATTGGTTTCCCCCTGAATGTAATTTGGTTCTTTTCTCTCACAGCCTTTAAAATTCTGTCTTTGTTTTGTATGTTAGGTATTTTCATTATAATGTGCCTTGGTGTGGGTCTGTTGTAATTTTATGTATTTGGTGTCCTATAAGCCTCTTGAACTTGATTTTCCATTTCATTCTTCAGATTTGGGAAATTTTCTGATATTATTCCATTGAATAGATTGTTCATTCCTTTGGTTTGTTTCTCTAAGCCTTCCTCAATCCCAATAATTCTCAAATTTGGCCTTTTCATGATATCCCATAGTTCTTGTAGATTCTGTTCATGATTTCTTACCATCTTCTCTGTTTGGTCAATTTTGTTTTCAAGTCTAAATATTTTGTCTTCAATATCTGAGGTTCTGTCTTCCAGGTGTTGTATCCTATTGGTTGTGCTTTCTATGGAGTTCTTAATTTGATTTATTGTTTCCTTCATTTCAAGGATTTCTGTTTGTTTTGTTTTTCAATGTCTCTAATTCTTTATTGAAATGGTCTTTTGCTTCCTGTATTTGCTCTTTTAACTGTCGATTGGTGCGATCATTCAGTGCGTGCATTTGCTCTTTCATCTCATCATTCAATGCCTGCATTTGCTCTTTCATCTCATTGTTTGCTTCCCTGATTATTTTAATTATGTACATTCTGAACTCCCTTTCTGTCATTTCTTCTGCCATGCTGTCATTGGATTTTATTGATATAACATCTAGATTTGTTTGGGGCATTTTCTTCCCTTGTTTTCTCATATTGTTCAGGTATCAGTGGACCGCTGAGATATTGCAGATTTCCTCTATTGACTTACGATGTCCCTGAAAATTTCTAATATATCCCCTCTTATCCTTCAGTTGCCTGAAGTCTTGGAGGAAGTTGATAATGCGGTGTTCCACAAGGAAGCTGCTTCTCTAGGGTTGGTGACCCTCAGGTGGGATATATTCCCTGCTAGTGGGCAGAGGTGCTTCCACTTGTTGACCAATGGTCATCCAAAGGGGAACTAGGCTGTGGGCTGAGGAAAGGCCTGTTTGTGCCTGTGTCTCTGGTTTTACCATCCCTGTGGGAAAACTTCACCCAGCAGGAAAGACTCACCCAGTGGGGAGGTCTCGCTGATCAGTTTCCATCCTAGAGGTTCCCCTCAATCCACAACTACCTTCTGGGCTGGGCTGCCTTCCTCTGCAACGTTCCCAGGGGCCATACCTACCTCCTGGGTCTGGGAGCCTCACCCTTTGCAGACGAGTCTCCTTAGGCTGCCTCTCCTCAGAGAATCTGCCCGCAGTCCTGGAAACTTTGCTCCGCCCCTCAGCTTGTCTCTGTGCGGCTCTTCCACCAAGAAGCTGCCTAGGTCCTGGGATCCTGCTCTGCACCTAATCACCTGGCTATGAGGCCCCTCCTCTGAGCATCCACCTGGAGCCCCATACAGTCGCTTCAAGTCCCAACAACCCGCCACATGCCTCTTCCTCTGGGCAGCTACCCGGTGTGTTCCAGTGCAGTCACTAGGAGTCCAAGCAACTCACTGCGCACCTCCTCCTCCCGACAACCACCCATAACGCTGGTGCAGGCACTCCGAGTTCAAGTGACCCGCGCGCTCCTCCTCCTCTGGGCAGGGCCCCGGTGTTCAGGAGCTGTCACTCTGAGTCCAAACAGCTCGCCGCACACCTCCCCCTCCGGGCAGGCACCGGGAGCTCTGGTGCAGCCCCTTGGAGACCAAGCGACCCGCTGTATTCCTCCTCCTCCTCCTCCTCCTCCAGGCAGCCCCCCGATGTTCAGGAGCGGTTGCTCTGAGTCCAAACAGCTCGCTGCACACCTCCTCCTCTGGGCAGCCACTTGTAGCCCTGTTGCAGTCACTCCGAGTCCAGGTGACCCGCTGTGCTCCTCCTCCTCCTCCAGGCAGCCCCCCCGGTGTTCAGGAGTGGTCGCTCTGAGTCCAAGCAACTCGCTGCGCAGCTCTTCCTCTGGGCAGCTGCCTGGAGCCCCAGCGGGTTGCTCCGAGTCCAAGTGTTGTGCTGAGCGGCCTCTCTATGATGCTCCCAGTTGTCCGAGTTCACTGCTCCAGTAGGGGGCGGAGTGTCTCATTGGGCAACTCTACTTCACAAAATTCCCTGCGTTCCAGGACTACCGCCCCATCCGGGATGCCTTCCCAACGGGAGAGACTCACCCGGTGGCTTTGAGTTGGTCCCAAGTCTCTCAATATCTCCTCTTCTTAAATCCTAAGTCCTGGAGCAACATGAAATGCAGCCGCCCTCTAGTCTGCCATCTTGAAATGCCCCTTCAGATTGTTTCTGAGAGGATCCCAACATTTCACCTGTCTCCTCTATTATATATCGGTGACTCACCTCTTAGCCAAAGGACATTTCCGTTCTCAACTGAGATGCAAGCAGGCGGGAGAGAGAGAAGGGTCTCCATGCTGGATTGGGACATACATTCTTTTATTTATTTTTAATATATTTCCTCTAATTAGTTACACTTGACAGTAGAATGTATTTTGATAAATTTGTACACAAATGGAGCACAACTTCTTCCTCTTGCTGTACATGGTGCAAAGTCATCACGGGAGATCTTTCCATTTTCTAAGGTCTTCTTTAATTTCTTTCTTTAGTGTTCTGTAGTTTTCATTGTAGAGGTCTTTCACCTCTTGTTAGATTGATTCCTAAGTATTTTTTTTTGAGGCTATTGTGAATGGGGTAGTTTTCCTAATTTCTCTTGCAGTTGATTCATCACTGATTCATAGAAATGCATTTGATTAATGGATATTGATTTTATATCCTACAACTTTACTGAATTTATTTATTAGTTCTAGAAGTTTTCTGATGGAATTTTTGAATCTTCTAAATACAGAATCATGTCTTTGACAAACAGTGATAGTTTGAGTTCTTCTTTTCCTATTTCTATCCCTTTAAATTCTTCGTCTGTCTGCCAGCTCTGGCTAGAGTTTCAAGGAATATTTTGAATTGAAGTGGTGAAAGAGGGCATCTGTCTTGTTCCAGTTTTTAGAGGTAATGGCTTTAATTTTTCTCCATTTAGAATGATGTTGGCCTTGGGTTTCGTGTAGATAGCTTTTACAATGTTGAGGTTTGTTCCTTCTATCCCTAGTTTGTCTAGTATTTTGAATGTGCCGTTGTGCTGTATTTTGTCAAATGCTTTTCCTGCATCTATTGAGATGATCATATGATTCTTGTCTTTAAGTCTATTGATGTGATGTATTGTTTATTGATTTCCGTATGTTGATCCAACCTGGCATCCTTGGGATGGTCTCCAATTGACTGTGGTGCACTATCTTTTTAATATGTTTTTGTATGTGATTTGCCAGAATTTTATTGAGAATTTTTGTATCTATGTTCATCAGGAATATTGGTCTGAAGTTTTCTTTCCTTGATGTGTTTTGATCTCAGGGTTATACTAGCCTCATAGAATGAGTTTGGAAGGGTTTCCTCCTTTTCTATTTCATGGAAAATTTTGAGGAGTATTGGTGTTATTTCTTCTTTGAAGGTCTTGTAGAACTCAGCTGAGAATCTATCTGGTTCTGGGCTTTCTTGAAATTGAGAAAAGTTTGTTTGATGTAGGTATATGCTCCATTGTGTTGGGCATACATATTTACTATTGTTATGTGTTGTTGATGTATGATTACTTTAGGCCGTATGAAATGTCCTTCTTTATCCCTTCTGACTAACTTTGGCTTGAAGTCCACTTTGTCTGATATAAGGATGAAAATCCCTGCTTGTTTACACAGTCCATGTGAGTGATATATTTTTTCCCAAACTTTCACCTTCAGTCTGTGAATGTCTTCTCCTATAAGGTGAGTGTCTTGAAGACAGTATATTGTCAGATCTTTTTTTAAAATCCAATCTGCCAGTCTATGTCTTTTGATGAGTTTAAGCCATTAACATTCAGGGTTATTATTGAGATATGATTGGTATTCCCAGTATTTATGGCTTAGTTTTGGTTTTTGACTTGACTTAGTTTCTCCTTTGATTGTCTTTTCTTTTAGTGTAATTCCTCCCTTTGCTGGTTTTCATTGTTTTTTTCCCCCCATTTCCTCTTCATGGTATATTTTGCTGAGTGCATTCTGTAGTTCAGGCTTTTTAGTTGTGAATTCTTTTAACTTTTGTTTATCATGGAAGATTGTTATTTCATATTCAAATCTGAAGCTTAGTTTTGCTTGATATGAAATTCTTGGTTGGCATCTATTTTCTTTCAGAGCTTGATATATGTTATTCCAAGATCTCCTGGCATTGAGGGTGTGGGTTGAGAAATCAACTAAGATCTGAATTGATTTCCCCCATATGTAATTTGATTTTTTTCCTCTTGCTGCCTTTAAAATTCTATCCTCATTCTGTATGTTAGTCATTCTCATTACAACGTTCCTTGGTGTGGGTCTTCTGTAATTTTGTACACTTGGAGTCCTGTAAAACTCTTGTAGTTGATTTTATATCTCATTCTTTAGATTTGGGAAATTTTCTGATATTATGTCATTGAAAAGATTGTGTATTCCTTTGCTTCATATCTCAACTCCTTTGTCTAGTCCAATAAATCTTAAATTTGGTCTTTTCATGTTACTCCATATTTCTTGGAAGTTCTGTTCATGGTTTCTTACCATCTTCTCTGTATAGTTCACTTTATTTTCAAGAGTATATATTTTGTCTTCTTTGTCTGATGTACTGTCTTTCAAGTGGTCTAGTCTGTTGGTAATACTTTACATTGAATTTTTAATTTGGTTTATTGTTTCCTTCATTTCAAGGAATTCTGCTTGATTCCTTTTTTATTTTTAAATTTGTACTAATTAGTTATACATGACAGTAGAATGCATTTTTGGCACATTTTACACAAATAGAGCATGACTTCTCCTTTCTCTGGCTGAACATGGTGCAGAATCACACCAGTAGTGTAATCATACATGTATATGGTAAAATGTCCGTCTCATTCCACCATCCTTCCCGTCCCTACACCCCTGCCTCTCCACTCACTCCCCTTTGCACAATCCAAAGTTTGTTTGATTCCTTTTTATAATCTCTGCCTCTTTATTGAAGAGATCTTTCACTTCCTCTATTTTCTCTCTGATACCATCCTTGATTTCCAAGATCAGTCTAACTATGTGCCTTCTAAACTCCTTCTCTGACATTTCTTCTACTGTGTTGTCTATGGATTCTATTGTTGGAACATCTTGGTTTGTTTGAGGCACTTTGTTCCCTTGTTTTTTCATGTTGTTTATGTGTCTTCCCATCTAGTGGTATGGATCTGAGGCAGTACAGTTTCTACCCTGTATCTTATAGTGTCCCTGAAGGTTTCCAGTACCTCACATTTAAGGGGGAGATCAATATTAATGGCACCCAATGCACACAAAATACAGCATTAAACCAAATAACTCTTATTAAGACATCTACAGTTTGTTGCAATAAGCAGAAATGATGTGTTCAATTATTGTCTACAATACAAACAGTAAGTTTGCTTAAAGGATTTACTGTTTCAAATAATGGATGAAGAAGAGGGAGAAGGAGACAGGATAGTGGTAAAAATTTGTAGTAAGAGTGAAAGAGGAATTAATAGAGGTTTGCTGTTAGCATAAGAGAAGTGAGAAAGAGAATCCAAAGAGATAAGTGAGAGAAACAATGAGTTTTTTAATGTAAAAATTTAAGAATATACAACAAAACTGTAATATGTGATTCAGACATCCCATTCCTCAATAAATCAATGCATAAAAATATTTGGATTCAAAGAGAGAGGGCAAAAAAATCTCAAAAAGTTGAACAATTGCTTCTGTTGTCTTTTAAATTTCCTCAGCTTCCCCTGTCTGTCGATAGGTGGAGTTGTCTGAAGTTTGATGTTAGCTTCAGTCCAGTGGGTGCCAGACCTGTTGGCTGGGTGAGCCTATAGCAAGATACCTTCACATTCTCTTCCAGTCTTCCCACCAGTTGTAGCCAGCCCCTTCTGTCACCGTGCACTTCAGGACTCACTGAACTGGAGAGAGCCCAGTTTTCTCCAGGTTTTCCAAGTTGTGCTCCTCCTGGGGAACTAACCCTGGTCTCTGGCTTTCCACAGGATTGTCAGGTCCAGACTGGCCCATGCAGACCCAGCTGCAATCTGGCGGATCTAGATTCCCTAGGCTTTCCCTAGAGCCTAGAGCCTAGATTCCCTAGGCTCTGCCTTGCTGCAGTCCCAAGATCTTAATGCCTTTTGAACTTGCAGAGAGACCACTAGGGATGTGCTCACACAAAGGAGCAACCCTGCAAAGGGGCAGCCAGATGGCAGCCACTGGTACACCCAGCGGGAAGACCTCAGGTGCTACCACACCTGCAGTTCCCCCGACAGTAGATCTTCAGGTCCTGGCCCATGTCTCAAGAAGGTTGTGTGTAACCAAACCTGTGGGCACCCCGACAATGAATTTCCAGGCAGCAATAGGCAGCAGGAGATCTGTGGGCAGACTGTAGGTGGTCTGTGGGTAAGCAGTGGGCGATTGGTGGGTGGATGTTGGGCAGCAGAAGATGAAAGGTGAAAGGTGTGGGACATGCATTCTGTTGTCTGGGTCACATTCTTCTGCTCATCAGCACTAGGTCACTCAAATCAGGCAACTACTCAGCTGAAAAGGCCAGGACAGATTAAAATGTGTGGCTTGCCATCTCCTCTTCCAGTGAGCAAAGGTTGAGACAAAGATCCAAAGTAGGTTACCAGGGAAACTGAAACTCCATCCACCTGACTTGAGAAAAATAAACAAAGGAGTGGAAAATGAGACACAAAACACATTGTGGGAGGCATTCCACAGACATCAAACTAAATGTTTGTCACAAGAGTCCTTGCAAATGCGCAGTTGAGTGTACATATGTGTACTCAGGAGCACTCTTTATAGCCTAGAAGAGCACAGTGACATGATGTAAAAGTGGGGTCTGCCAGCAATGAGGAAAGAATGCAAGCAGATGCTAAATCACAAAAAGCACAAGGCATATTTTATCAATGACACATTAATGACACCCTCCTCACTGGAATTGAAAGGATGTTTTTTCACACACCATCACAACTGTGAATGAACACATCACTGGGAGCGGATAGGCAACTGTCCTTCTATAAGATACAAGGTTCCTCTTGGTGTATTAAATTTTGCTTGATCTAGTGAAAGACAAGCTTCTAGAGATCCAACTTCCCATGTTGCTAAGGGAAGCCCAACATTTGGTAGGAACGTTTGGATTCTGGTGTCAAACATGTTCCTCACTTCCAGTATCTGATGTCCCTATTTACTGAGTCACCTTGATGGATATTTAATCTTTCTTTACTTTCCAGGGTGACCCACAGAACAGGCAATAAACTTCAGGAGGTTGTTACTTCTATTCTATCATTAGTACATTGAAGGCAGAACTTACAGAGGTTTTCTACCATTCCAAAATTTGCTTCTTAGAGCCTCTGGATCAAATAGGCAAACACTTACCCATAGGTTTTTGTTGTAAATTGTTACTAGACTCAGTTCAAATGTATTCACCGTTAGATAGGTATCACTTTGCAGCATAATGATTACTTATGGATGATGAATGAGTTACCCTACAGATCCAAATTCCTGTTATGCCCTGTATAATGGAGAAAACTCCCAATGCGGTTGAATCAGCATCTTGGCTCAGTGGTGCATCCTTGTAATTCCAGTGACTTTGGAGACTGGATAGGAGTTTTGCAAGTTTGAGACCAGCCTCAGCAATTGAGTGAGACCCTCAACAACTTAGAAAAACCCTGTCTAAAAATAAAAATAAATAAATAAATAAAAGGACTTGGTAAGTAGCTCAGTAGTATAGTGCCTCTGGGTTCAATCACCAGTACGAAAAAAAAAAAAAAAAAAACCAAAACCAAAACCAAAAAACCCAAAACAAAAACAAAAAACGAAACAGCGCAGAGAACTCCTTAATTAAATAAAATGGTATCAGATCAAGACAAATCCAATTCTACTGAAGTGCATTGAAGTGTCAGAACTCCACAAGGAAATAACCATACATCCTGACAGCAAAGCTAGGAAACTCTAGAAATGCCTCCACCTCTTTCACAAATGGGGATAAGAGGGAGGATGATCAGCATTCTCAAGGAAAAAAAAAACATTTTTTTTAACATAGAGCAAACACAGAGGATATGGGGGTCAGAAAATGAATAGCTGCAGCCTATCACCCTGCGTTAGTTAGCTTTTTGTCACTGGGACAAAACACCTGAGAAAAACAACTTAGAGGAAGAAAGATTTATTTGGTTTATGACTTCTTAGAAGATCCTAGGCTTGACTTAGATACTCTACACTTGACAATTCTCATCAGTGTCTCAATTGTTCTGCAAGGGAAAGCCATTTGTGGACAGATGAAATTGAGGAAAATTTCTCCATTTTGACCTTCAGTGAAGAAGATGGGGAAGTTAAGGCAGCCTTTTCATTCAATTCTGTGAATGATGTAGTCATGGGTATCATGCTCATGTCCTCCATCTCCTGAGGGCGCCTCATCCAAATGGATACAGCCAATTCCTTCTTCTGTGCCTCAGTGGAAAAATTCCACCCAGTTCCAGGTCATTGAGGGAGACTCCCTGTGGAAGACTCCAGAGTACTACTGTTGGTCTTTAGCTCTCCCTTGGCAGATGTTTAAGAATTTAGTTGCAAAGTGTTTCCCCTGACACCCACAATTCTAACCATTTCACTTGGAATGCAATGTGGCCACAATTTTTCTGTCAGTTCTCCATATGCAATACTTCTAGAGAACTAGGCACATTGTGTTAGCATATTTGACAGCAATGCCCAACAGGTATAAAAAGGGTAAAACAAAGACCCTTGGCTTGGCATAAGCACTAAACAACCAACAGCACTCACAGCAACAGCAGCAGAATCTCACACGTTATATAGAAATGGGGTGGTGGTAGAAGAGAAAATAATCCATAGTATCAAAAAGGAGGGACATATGTGGGCAGGAAAAATGGAGCATATACCCTTAAATAAAGGCCTGAGTACAGTTAAAATAAAACAATAAAACAAGCCAGGCACAGTGGCACATGCCTGTAGTCCCAGCTATTTGGGAAGCTTAGGTAAGAGGATCATAAGTTTGAGGTCATCCTGGTAACTTAGCAAGACCAAGTGTTAGGGTTAGAGTTAGGGTTAGGGAGGGGGTAAGAATGGAGGAAGGAGGGATTGTATAGAGGGAAAAGAGGGTTGGGAGGGGTGGGGGGAAGGGAAAAAATAACAGAATGAATCAAACAACATTACTCTATGTAAATTTATGATTACACAAATGGTATGCCTTTACGCCATGTACAAAAAAAAAAAAAAGAATTGCAGGTATTGCAGAGGATTAAGCCAGACTGAATGGAGCAGAAACACATGACTGCTATACATAAAAATAAAAATTTTGAGACTGAAAAAATTAAAAAAAAAAATAAATAAATAAATCAAAAATAAAAAGTGCTGGGGATGTGGCTCAGTGGTTAAGCACCCTTGGGTTCAATACCCACTACTGAAAATAAAATAAAATAAAAATAAATTAAATTGAAATGAAACAAAACAAAATTAACTATAGCACTGTATTATTTCATGGAAAAGGGGGAAACTCCCTGTTTGCTAATAAGATGCCATGTCTGAAACTTTAATAAATTATTATCAGTCTATAAAGGCAGCTATTTCTGGATAAAAGAATATACAGTAATACCAGATCATTAATTCCTTGTGAGCTATAATGCAGTTTATTTATTATTGAGCAAAATACTGCTATATCATGTGAACCAATCCATAAGATCATAGACGATGGTGTGTCTTGTGAGTATGGTGGACAGTGAAAAGAAAACCTGTGCAGAATAAGTGTTTGTACCAGCCAGGACATATTAATCAGAATATTGATTCTGCAGCAATATTGAAACTAGAACCTCTTAGCACATCCATATTGATAACATTCTCCTGGTTCAAAATTATATTTTTCCCTTCTTGGTTATGCTCCCTCAGAATCCTTTCCCAAATATGTTTCCTTAACAATGAAGACACACATTAGCAAATAAATCTAGTTTTTTAAAAATATAACACTCTGGGCTGGGGAGATAGCTCAGTTGGTAGAGTGCTTGCCTTGCAAGCACAAAGCCCTGGGTTCGATCCCCAGCACTGCAAAAAAAAAATTAAAAAAAAAATATATATAACACTCTACAGGATATAACTTTAAAACCACACTTATCTTGAGTAGGATTCACTATAGTTAGAGTTTTGGAGACAATAAGAAATGTTGAAGTATGAGGAGAATTGATTTTCCTTGTAAGGTGATGCATGAACATCATTTTATTTTTTTACTTAAACAATGAACATTTATTTCTTACAGTTCTGCAGGCTGAGAAATCCAAGATCGGTGGGTCCACAGATTCAGTTCTTAGCAAGGGCCCAATCTCAAGCCCACATCCTGGCTTGCTGGTAGTTTCTGTCTTTCTGTATGCTGACATGGTGGAGAAAGGAAGCTATGGTGTTTCTTCCTCTTCTTATAAAGGTACTAATCCCATCATGAATGCTCTACCCTGATGACCTCATATAAACCTAATCAGAATTGCCTTCCCGAACATCTTCAACCAAGGCAGAAATAGTCTTATAAAAATAGGAAAAAGGCATGGTTCACACTACCAAAGAAAGTTCAAATGGATTTGGGGTTGGAAAGAATTCAAATCTTCTAAAGCCTCCCTAATATACCTCTGATAATTTAAATGAGAAATTGACTCACAAACTTGATACTGTGGATCAAGTATCCATGTATTAAAGGCTTGAATGCCAACCTGTGGCAGTATTTGGGAGGTGATGGTAACTTTAAGAGATGAAACCCAGTGGGAGGAAGTTACATCGCTGTGGGGGACATGTCTTTGAAGCACATATTGGGACACAGGCACTCTTTCTCTGTCTTTGCTTTCCCACTGCTTTGAGGTGAGAACCTTCTGCTGCCACATGGTTCTACCATGATGTACTGCCTTGCTACAGACCCCAAAGTAACAGGATAACTGACCATGGACTGAAGCCTACAAAATCATGAGCTAAAATAAATCTTTCATTTTTTTAATTCAATCACCTTTATTAGCCTATCAATGTTACATTTTATACATAATATCTAGTCATCTTCTCAAAGGGCTCTACTTTAGTACATCATGTTAATAGTGAAAATCCAAGTAAGATGGCTAAACCTTGTTGGGGGCTGTGCCAGTCAGAACGGCGCCTGATCACATCGGCAGTGAGGAGGTTAATTAACATAAGCGCACTCAGGTGATTTATCATTGGCCATATTCAGTTAAGTCCACACGCATAACGCATGCACAGGTGTTCCCGAGCACGCCTGCTTGGGCCTGCTCGTTTTAACCCTTGCCGTGATGGGGCAGCTGGCTCCTCGCCTGATTGCAACTGGCGTGGCCCCGCCCTCCGCCTCCTGGAGGGAATATAAGCGGGCAGTGGGCGGGAGCCCAAGAGTAAGAGCAGCAGCTAGCAGAAAGAAGCAGAGAAGCCATTAGCAGAAAGGAAGAAGAAGCGGCAAGCAGATAGAAAGCACCTCTGAAAGGATGCACCTTTAAGAAGAAGCAGCAGAATTAAGAAGAAATAGATCTCTGATAAGCATAGAAACCTCTCTTTCTCTAAAACTTTCTCTCTAAGCAAAGTTTCTCTTCCTCTAAGCAATTCTCTTCCTCTAATCAAAGTTTCTCTAAGCAAAGTCTCTCTTCCTGATAAGCAAAGTTTCTCTTCCTCTAAGCAAAGCCTATCTTTCTCTCAAAGTCTCTCTTCCTCTATAAATTAGTGAATATAGGAAAAACAGTTTATTTCCAGGCCCCTCCGATAAATACCTGTGCAATTGTTGCCACGGGCGGCGACAAAACCTCAACCTAGCATTTTAATATCCTCTGGACAAGGGAAGCTAGAAAGTCAATTACTTTACACACATTTAAGTGTAGTGTTCCAAAATAACTAGAAAGCTGCTACATTTTTAAGCAGGGGAGGAAGAAAAACAACTTTCATTTTGGTCTTTCTTTTGTTGTAGTAAATTATAATTTCAACTAACAGCAACAATGATATCATAAAAAGTGCTCTTCCTTTTAAATTTATGAACTTCAATACAAATTAAAATAAAATAGTATTGGAGTCTTTTGGGAGGCAAATAGCTAGCAGCCATATTCATCAGTGCAGCTGCGCCTCCTTATTGATGACCAGGTCCAGGTTGGGTATAACCCTGACCAAAGGGAGGACGGTTAGGTGCATAAGGGTTAGGCCTGCTTGGAGGAGGGGTCATAGTACTTCCAGAAGGTGGAGTAAAACCTGGTCTTGGTTGATAAGCCCCCGGTTGGCTTGGAGCCATTCCAGGCTGAGAGGCAGGGGCCACAGTATAATTAGTAGGCTGAGATGTTTGGGTAGTATAAGTTTGTGGAGGATAACTACTCGCTTGGTACTGCTGTGGTAGTTGAGCAGCAAGTTGCTGAGACTGACCAGAAGAGGTAGAAGCTGGTGCTTAGGAAGTTGGTTGCTGGCCATATGCCTGGAACTGCTGAGGTTGTTGGGGTCCAGTCTGCTGACTATAGCTAGTGGAATACTGAATACCATATTGCTGGGGTGGCTGAGGTGGAGCCTGAGGTTATTGGGCACCATAGCCAGCTTGTTGCTGGTACTGTTGGTACATCTGACCTGCTTGTGTCTGGGATCCTGTATATGGAGGCTGTTGTGGCTGAATTCCTGGTGGGTGAGCTGCTGAAGAGGAGGCAGCAATGCTGTCAGGCATTCCTGAACGGTCTTCTGCAGTAGCACTGGGTGGCCTTGAAACCTGATCATCTGTTAAACCAAACGCTGACATTACATTTTTATTAATTTCATCTTGGTTTTTCAAAGGATCAAAAGCTGACATACTTGCTGCCATAACCTGAGTAGACTTTTCCAGAAGAATGAGAAGCAGCAGGCTTTTCTTCCCTACCATTCACAGTATCATTTTCAGGAATATCAGTGGAAGGTCCTGGTTCTCCAGGTGGTTCCAAGCTATCCAATAAGCGATTTACTTTATTTCAAAGTTCTATCAGTTCTTGACGGAGATATTTCACCTGACTGGATTCAAGGGGTCTTGGTTGACCATTAACAAATAATGTCAGTTTCAGTATCCTATGACACTGAATAGCAAAGGAAAGGTCAGAACTATCAAAAATTGTTATAAGATCTCCATTTTCATCTTCATACTTTATTGTAACTTCATCATTACTTAGAAGCTTTCCTCTGAAAACTTGCATCATTAGCACTAATTCATCATAAGTAATATCTTCATTATGAATGGGAAGAATGTCCTCTCCAAGTTGCACTTTGATAATTAGTCTCCCACTTAGGTCCAACTGTCCATTCATGGTGGACTCCAGGATGTTCTTATATAACTCTAGAGAAAGACAGCTTGCGAGGCTGCCGCCTTCGCGTGGGTCTCCACTGACCGGGCCAATATGAGGCCACCACTGCAAACCGACTCTGGGCGTCACAGGGAGGCTGTAGTCACTGCTTGCTTGGTTGCTCTCCGCGGCCGCCGCACATAGCTTGGAGACTGCCACAGGTCCCGGCCAGTAGCAGAGACCCAACAAGCCTAGCCAGAGTTCGGGCCTTGTCAATCTTTCATTTTTTTTAATGTTGATTTGTTTCATATGTTTTGTCACAGCAATGAAAGCTGACTAACACACTTGGTTTAAATAACCTCAGTGGAGTCATAACTATTCTTCTAAATTTTAGCTCTAAATGATTTGATATGAGACACAATATTATTCTTCTTCCTGATGGAGAAAACTCACAAATGTGTACATATTAAAAAAATTAGAGGTTTTTATTTAAATGGAACTAACAAGACAAGAAATTATGGACAATCAGTCAGAATTACAGATCTTTTAGGGGTAAAAGGTAAATTTCAAAGGTCCCACCAACTATCTTGGAAGTCCAGGTGTATTTCAGTTTCCTTTAAAAAATTTACCAGTGTAAGGACAAAATAAATTTATGAATCAGAATAGTTTCTGCTCTCCTGAAGCTATTTTCTTCTTCTTTTAAAATATAATTATTGATACATATTAATTGTACAGTGAGATTTGCTGTTACAGTTTCATACTTGCATGTGATGTACTTTGATACATGCATACAACAAACTTTGATCTTATTCACCCTACTTACCTCTTTTCTTCCCCTAGCTTCTCCATGCTACCCTTCCCTTTCCCTAATAGTCACCCTTGTATTATTTTTTATATTCCACATATGAGAGAAATGATTTGATACTTGTATTTCTGAGTATGGCTTATTTCACTTAATATAGTGGTTTGCATTTCCATCCAGATTCCTGAAAGTTATAGGATTTCATTCTTTTTTTGTGGCTGAATAGTACTGAATGATATATGGGTAAACCAAGTTTCAAAATGGCTATTGTGACACAAATGGCAACAGCAGAAATTAGGTATGATATTATAGAGAAAAGAAAAATTGACCCAAACTCAATCTCTGGGATGCTAATCAAGGAGCTATAGGTGGAACTTGGCAAGTGACTGTCATGACCTACAGCTGTCAAGGCATCTGATAAACATGAATTTGGACATCTCTTGGGTAGGGGTTCACAGAGAGACTACATTCATAAATTAATAAATCCTCTTTCTTTGAGCACTTCTTTAGTGTACTACACTAGAAACTGGGTTAGGAGAAGAAGAAAAAAAAGCGAGTGAAATTTGGTATGTGACTCAGTGCTCATTGATCCTCATTGCACGTCTGTCATTAAGCATGCACTCTGCTCTCTGTCTTCTGTGCCCAAACCTGTGCCAAGGTGGGTAGTGTCTTCATTCTTTCTTGCAGAGTGTCAGAAGGTAGATCCTTAGATCAGCCCTATCAGAAGTCCTAGTGTCCAGGAGTGTGAGGAGGTGCCAGTGGGCTTCTGGCAGGTATGGTGAGTGCTTCATGGCCTGTATTTGGAAAGTCCATCTGAGGGCTCCATGGCCTTGGTGGTAGGAAGGATCTGGAGGACGTCGTCCTTTTTGCAGGTGACACCATTGCCATGGGCATTTGTGATTATGGAGGGGCTGGGAAAAGGGAGTAAGGCGACCTGCAGTGAAGCTGTCATTATAGGCATGGCAAGGTTTAGGAATGGTGATGGAGTTATCGGAATCCTGGAGGTGTCTTGTGGGTCCATAGGACAGATTCGTGAGTCCTCAGTATGGACCTTGGTTGGGAGCAGGGTGGACAGTGGGGAAAGGAGCTGGAAATCTGGGAACAATGTGGGGTGTGACTGAGTTCTGAAGACATGTAAAGATCTTGTGAGGAATATGCCCATTGCTCTGCACCTCCACTTCTCAACTCTGCTGTGGATGGTGCAGCAACAGTCATAAAAGGTATGAAAAGGATATGTGATGTTATGCATCCAAACAAACTTTATTTTAGGGGGTAAATGGGCCTACTTAGTGGGAGTCGACAAAAGAGTAGTCACTCAAAATTTAATCACAGATTGAAAGATAACCTGAGCAACATAGAGAGGCTGTTAGCAATCTAGTGAGGCCCTTTCTCAAATAACAAATAAAAAGGGCTGGGGAAGTGACTCAGTGGTTAAGTGCCCTTGCGTTCAATCTCTGGTACCAAGAACAAAAAATAAAAAAGAATAACTTAGAATCATGATTAATTAATGTCTTTAGACCTAATTGGGTTATGTATGCTTATGTATTATGTATACTTATAACAAAATAAATGTAATAAAACAAGTTTTTATTTATACACACATACTCCAACAGACTAAGCATCCTGGTGATGAACAACCTTAACAAGAAGAACCATCACATGAAAGTCAGAATGATACACCTGGCCAGTATACAGGAGATGAAGGAGAGCCTGAGGCTTAAGGTAAAAGGAAAAGAAGGAAAAATGCCAGCATGGGTAAGGTATATGTGTGCAATATGCATTATGACATCAACAGTAACAGGAGAAAGACAACATTAGAAAAGGAAAAAGACTTCAAAGTTCTTGTGAAAGTTGATTTTTCAACTTTATGTAGTCTCTCACTATAAAGTATTTTCCATTTTTCTTGAACACTTATTTGTGTGACTGAAAATACCGTCTTTTATAGAGCTCTACAAATTCAAGGAAATAATGTTTACTTCACACAACAGAATTGTACAGGATTTATTACTCACTGCATCAAATCTCTAAACACCTTTCAATAGCATGTATAGAGTGCCATGTCAAAACACTGCTAACACCTGCAGTTATTACCAGAAGCAAAATAAATAATATGAATATATGCACAATAAATGCTCAATGTCTTAAGTTTTTGGAGAAATACAAATTAAAACCACAATGAGATTTCACCATAAGGTATAAAATGAGGAGATTAGAGGAGGAAAGGATCAGAGGAGGAAGAGGGGGAAGGAGATAGAAATCCTTCTGTTGAGAAGGATCTGAAGCATCAAAAAGAACTCCTGCACTGCTTTTGGAATATAGCTTATTTCAACCACTGTTGCCAACTGTTGACACTGTTTGTAGAAACAGTTAAGAGTGCTTAAACCAGCATCTTCTATAATAGCATCATTCCTTAGCATATAACCTATCAGATAATTGCCTATATGTTTACCCAAGAGACATGTACAGAAATATTAATTGCATTAATTCATAATGCCAAAATTGGAAATAATCCAAATGTTTATCAACTTTAGTACAAATCATAAAATTGTTGAGTATTTGAGCAATAGATCATTAAGAAGAAATAAAAATACTTTCTTACATTTTTGTTATAATTAGTTCTACATGACAATAGAATGCATTTTGACACATCATACATAGAGTAAAACTTCTCATCATAGATGTCATCTTCTCACTGTATTCTCACATATAAGAAGGGCAAAATTATTTACCATACAGACATGTATTAATGGGATACTAATCCCATTAATGAGGATGGTACGATCATAAACTAATTACTACCCAAAGTCCCCACTTCCTAATGTCATCATTTTGTGGGTTAGTGTATCAACATATGAATTTGGGGAGGGGAACAGAAACATTCAGCTCACTGTATTTTTGCCCAGTCTTAGATTTTAAAATGTCATAGCCAATTTTAGTTTTTTTGCTATAGTCAATTTTAGTTAGTTTTTTGTTCTGTTTCGTGAAGCAATTTACTGAAATAAAGTTATTCACATACAGTGTAAAGAAAATAATAACTCTGAAGATGATAGTCCATGACCTAAATATTGGAATTAATTGATTGATTCAATATCCAGAGGTGCCCAGCAGGATTTCTAAAGACCAGAGTCTTTGCCCCGGATGTTCTTGGAGTGTCTTGGCAGAGGCAAACACGCTTGTTTAATCTACATGTTTTTGTTAAGTGACACTGTGTGGCAGACAATGTTCTGGATATTGAGGATACAGCAGTGCACAAAACAAAGATCCCAGTCCCAGAAAAGCTTCCGTTGTCTCAGGGGTGGTAATTGGAGAAGCATAATAATTTATAACTCATTTGTTGTAGTGAGTTGCCTAATATTACTCTGTCAATAGCATTTGCGGGCAGGAACAAGCCAATGCCTGCCTCTTACCTCATATATCTTTTAGTCCTCACTCCACTGAGGCCAAGCAGGGGCACTAAGATTGAAGAGGCATGGTCTGATGAAGTACTGCACCAAAAGGCAGCCATGATGTGCCATGGCAGCACAGCCCTGGGATTGTGAGGTAGACCCATGATGTCAGTGTGTCCTGGGGGATTCATGGTGACTGTCATCTCCTTATCAACACCCCAGCCAACCACCAGCCTCACCACCAAGTTACCCCGTGACTCTCTTGATTCACTTAAACTCTCTTTTAGAGTGGTAAGTAAAGTTATAATTTTCTTCTATGAAGCACAACGCAGATTTCATTTTAGGATTTTTAACTATTATAAAATATTTTCCCATGGAATCTCTTGCTATCCTAGAAAAAAGATCCTTACTGGATACATAACAATCATTTGCCTTGTAAAACAACCAGTGACTCAGTTTTTTTTTCACATAGATTTTAATGTGAGCTCTGTATTGAGAAATTTCTTTCCTTTCTACTCTCCTAGATGTCCTTTACTCAATATTTCCTTTTAAATTATTACACTTTAAAAACAATGGAAAAATAAGATAATTTAACCAAAAATGCTGGGGAAATGTGTATAAAGTATGATCTTACTGTTGTACTGCATTATCTACACCCAACATAATAACAGAAGAAATATTGAATAGAGATATATCAACAATTAATAGTGTTTATGTCTGAGCTAGTTCCTTCCTTGTGTCTTTGCAGTTCTAAGATACTCTGAATATTCTGCCTTTATACCAACAAATGGCTAATGAAATAACATTAAAGGTTATTCAAGCAAAATAATATTTCATACAATATAATGCTAACCACTTATATTGAATATATCAATAATTAAAAACTATATTTATAATTACCTTTAAGTGAGCCCAAATTAACTTTTTCTGTGCAGAATGTTTTAATGAAACCGCACCATGTTCTATCAAGTAAAACTTTGTTTTCATTCATGAATTCTTCATAACTATAACCTCTATTTAACAGGAAACTGGTCAATTTTATATATATATATATATGTGTGTGTGTGTGTGTGTGTGTGTGTGTGTGTGTGTGTGTATGAACTCATTCCAATCTTTGAGTTTAAGATATACTACTGTCTACATGCTCCTGATAATGTGTGAAAGAAAGTTCACAGACTGAGGTGCTAAATTAGGGCTTTGTCACTTATTATTTACATTAAACTTGGTCCAGTTACTTTCCTTTGCTGAGCTTAGCTTCATCCTAATTTAACTGGGCCTGGTAATTCTTAGTATAGTTTGAGGAACTCAGTATTCAGTAATTAGAAATAACAAACATTTTCATTATTCTTGGTTATTCTTTAGGAGAAGGGAAAGATCATATGACAGTGACTACCTCTATATTTCAGGGAATTATGTAACTATTATTAATACATATAACTGAACATGGAGTGACTGGGAATGTAAAAGAATTACAAAGTACATTTGAAGTTTGATGAGGGGTTTTAAAAGGGGCTACAAAAGGAATCCAGATCTTGCTTTCTGCCTCAGGACTCCTCTCCAAGCTGGGTGTGACAGGTGGATGTTCTGACTAATAAGGTGGCACTTCTCTGCAGAGTGAGAAGCACCTGCTCAGAAGACAAGAACTTCCGGGAGCGGAGAACACATCCAAGCAATGCCCCAATGCCCCAATGCCTCAGTGCCTCTCTGGGTTTCAGCAGTGAGCACTGATTCCTCATTGACAACATCCTCTCTGGTGTTACTCAACCAGGAAGACAGTAATAATTGTCTGATCCCCTCCTCTGCACCAGACACTTCTTTCCCACCAAGTACGAATATTTATTGAGGGCCATTTATGTGGTAGGCAGTGTCCTGTGTACTTCAACTACTGCATTCTGAAATTCAACTTCAAAAATTTTAGAACTAAGTAACATTTCCCACAGGCTGCTACCACTCTATGATGAGTGTAGCAGAATCACTAAGATAGGGCTGTTCCCAGGCCAGAGTATGCCTCTGATATCCAACATTGTTCTCTGTCCCATCTATCCTTTATTAACTCTTTTGCTCTGCATTTTTTGCATATTTTTGTGGTTCTATTTTATTTTGTTTGTTATTTTAGGGATTAGGCTTGACTTAACATAGTTTCAATCTATCCCGTACACTTTAAAGTAGTGTTACATAACTCAACGTATACCAAGAGAATATTACAGTACACTCCATCTGCCTCTTCCCAACTTTTGTATTTTTTTTGTGCATTCTACATTTGCATAGGGTAAAATCCTTATGCAACATTGTTGTTATATTTTATTATCGGCCGAATATTTTGCAAAGAGTTTAAATAGTAGAAAAACAATCTTATTCTTTTACCGATGCACTTCCTATTTTTGATGTCCTTCATTCTATTGCATGTTTCAATATTTCCAAATGGAATTATTTTCCTTCTACCTGAAAGATTTCTATTACCACTTTTTTAGTGTGGGTCTCTAGGTTATGAATTCTCCCAGGTTTTCAATGTCTGACAATTACTTTATTTTGCCATTGTTCTTGAAAGATATTTTCACTGTATACCGAATTCTAGGCTGATAGGTTATATTTCCTTATATAGTTTAAAGTTA
Source organism: Sciurus carolinensis (assembly GCF_902686445.1). Lineage (NCBI taxonomy): Eukaryota > Metazoa > Chordata > Mammalia > Rodentia > Sciuridae > Sciurus > Sciurus carolinensis. The sequence goes on from NC_062232.1 coordinate 42,858,863, forward strand.
TTCCTATGTGTCTTCATTTTCATGGTTCAGGGAAGAAATCCCTTGCCTGTAATTAATGAGTCTTGTTTGTTTCTGACTATTTTTAAGATTTTTCTCTGTATCACTAGTTTTAAGCTATTTGAATATTTAGGGGCTTGGGATGGTAGTTTTCTTCATGTTACTCATGGTTGGGCTTTGATAAGCTACTTGAATCTGTGTATTTACAGTTTTCATCAAGATGGAAACTTGGGGAGCCATTATTCATTTGTGTAATTTTCCTGTCCTGACATCTTGCTCTCTAGAGACAAAGAGGGACCAGAAGTGAACCCCTTAACTTGGGGTTAGGGGTTCCCTGGGCTAGGGAAACTTGTTTAAGATAGATTCCTGGTAGAGAGAAAACATGTTTAAAATAAGCCTAACTGATCATGAAAAAATCTCTTATATGACAAAAAGTTCATATGTGTATTGGTTCTAGGACAATTAATTTAGTAGATCTATGGTATCACAAGCTAAAAACTCCATACTTCTGGGCTTCTGTCCTTACTGGATCAGTTTCTTCTCAGTGCAGTTTTCCTTCCTTGTGTTACCAAAGCTGTGGTCATAGTTTCATATACTATATCTAGATATAAGGACATCCAGTGGAAAATAAGGACCTGATCCGTGTGAATTCTTTTATGAGAAATGAAATTGTTCCTGGAAACTGCCCTTAGTTTGCGTTTCTATTGAGCTTGTTCTGAACCTGTAGACAGCAATGAACTGTTTGTGAAATTTAAAACACATCTTCAACTTGTTCTATTTTGTAAAAACATAAGTTTATTGTGTGCTTTCATCCAAATTTAACCTTTGATGGATGAGCAGGAATTCCTTTTATGATTTCATGCTTGATTACTACCATCTCTGATGCCTGATATTTAACTATGACGCTGGTTATGTAAAAGAGTGTCCTAGGTTATGTTAGGTCCATGGACTCAGGGAAGGAAAAGATATGCATGGTCCCTTCCCTCAAGGAGCTCCTTATCTGTTAGGAAAAACTTAATAAAAGAGGCATTGACAAGGAACTGTGATAAGTGCTTTCTAACAGAGAGAATGTTATTGTATGAACCCTGCTGCACATAGCAGAAAATAACCTCATTCCAGGGGTACAAACAAAACATGTTAGATAATTGTAAATATAATCTGAGAGACAAAGGTAAGTAGCAATTACCAAGATGGAAGGGGAAGGAAAGCACCCCAGAGGAGAAAGCAGCATATGTGAGGGCATGTAAATCACTTGAAGCAAGGCGAGACACACTGAATATGCATTGAGTTAGTTGAACTTTTGTAATGACAGGCAGCTATTGAAAGAATATCCCCTAAAGTCTTGGGTCACTACTGAAGGGTTATTTGTGCATGCAATAGTCCATAACATTCCTCAGTCTTTCCTAGATGCTGTGTTTTATTTAAATGTCATTCTTCCTTAGTCTTCTAGAATCAACCATTTCTCATAGAAGCCCTACTGATATAAAAAATATCAGTGCTGGGTATACTCATTGTAGCGAATGATGCCAAATTCCTGAGATATAGATCAATAATTGGAAAACTGTTTCCGTGTCCGCAACAGAGCCTGAACAAAGGATGTCACTTTAGTATGACTACCACTGTATGTTTAATCATTAACTCAGTTATTGGTAAAACTTTCAATTGAGACATATAATAATTTTAAAAATGTTTATACGACCCTCCCTGAACTTTTCCCTCCACCATTTTTTGCAGTTGGGCAACTGTTGGCTGCAGTCCTCACTTCACTAATTTCAAGTAATTTCAGAACCTGGAGGTTCAATTTTCTAACCAGACCTGAAGATCCAAGAGGTCCTTTAGCCAGACAACAATTCCATGGATCCCCCACAGAGTGATGTCCCAGGGATGAATTCTGATTCATCCCTGATTCTAACTGAAAAATTACCCAAGAAAGTTAGGTCAACCTCCCAGCCATCATTCTTTGAAATACAAAGCCTGGACTTCATTGATTTCAACCCTGGTCCTGCTAGAAACTATCTCACCCCTCTACCAGAGGAGTTGTTCCACTTCCAGTACAGGGATGTGAAAACTGAAGAAGAGAGGCAGTGGGAAAGGTCAGCATTCTCCCAGAAGAAAAAGACGTACATGGGGAACATAAGACAGAAAGCCCTCAAAAACATGGCACCTTATCCAGTTGAAAGGGAAGGGAAGAGCTCTTCCTCTCCCGGTAAAGATCAGAATGGATGTAAATGTCATTACTGCCATATTGAGAGGGAAGATACTCCTAAGAACCTGAAAGAGGAGAATTCATCCTCTTGGGAAGTGGTGGTACAAGGTCTTAGCCACTTGACCCTGAGAACAGATACCACACAGACCTCCACTTTATCAGAAGAGCTGCCACAGGAGCACTAAACTGAGAAGAGACATCACAAATGGCAGAAAAAAGTAAAATCCTTTTCAGCAGCTTCTAACATAATGGTTGAAATAAATCTGAGGGTCTCGGCATCATGAGATCACAATTAGTTCAGATGTGTGGATACTCATTTTTTGCCAGTTCTTTGGGTGGAAATTATTGAGAAACAACTAGAAATGGTCATTAGAAGCAGCAAGTTCCAGTGTTTTGACAAAAAAAAAAATCTCATTTGTCTCTGGTTAGATCCAGTTCTAGGAATGTAACACACATTCCTACAGTGACTTTAGAGTCAATGTGTGTTACCTTGGTCAGAGTTATTCTGTGGTGAGGAAGTTGTGTGAACAATGGTTCCTAGTGCCACATTATTTGGTTTGCAAAACACAACCTGATTTTTCTCCTGTATCTCTTTCTCTTTCCTCATCCTGTTTCTATTAAGGTGTAAATGCTCTCCGTAGTGTATGTGTCTTGCTGGTTTTGAAGTGCTTTCATTCTCTTTTATGGACAAGAAAAGGCACTGTCTGCTGAAAAGTACACATGTTTTAGATATGTAACGTTAATGAGAAGATGAGATCCACATTGAGGTTTAGAATTTAAAAGATGTGTGGTGGCAAGGGATATGTGAGGAGAACATGTGAACTTCTCATTGAATAGTTCGGCTAAAGTATTATACTTAACACTTAGCAAGTGTAGGAAAGGATATTTATACTCCTTAACAATTTAGTATTAATCACCCATCTGAAGAAATTTCTAATGTTTTTTCTCAATTGTCTGCACCAAAAACCTGTGTATATTTTAAAATACTATTATTCAATGCCAGATATTTTTTCAAAGTTGCCCGTATCATATTTTCTCAAGGAGAACTGCAGCAGTTGATTTAGAATAGGGATATATGAAAGGGAACATTGAGTACATTTGCACCACTCTTTTAGTTACTGTAGTAAGGATGTATTTGGAACAGCTTTTGGATACATGAATTCTCTCAAGGGGGCAATCAAAATAGCCTGTCCATAGTGTGAGCATATGCATGTGGTACAGTACAGCCCTTGAAGTTTGATTGTGAATAACATTCTCATGCCCACTACAGGGAACACTCACCATCATAATGTTTATACTCCTCCCAAGTTGGTGACAGCTATTTGTTGTGTGTATCTTCTACATATGAAAATATGAAACCAATTGGATTACTTTAATTCCTGTAGAACCCTGTGAGAGTCACTCCACCACAGATCATAACATTCTGCTGATAGGAAAGTAAATTTGGCTCTGAGTCAATCTCCTTTCTTAATCTTCAGCAGTGTGATACAGCAAAACTTCATGCTGGTCTCACACACGGAAATGACTTCAGGAAATATAAATTAATATGGACTACATACCAAGCTCATGATTTTATTAGAGAGTCTGAGAGTGAAAGTCACCCCGTATGGCTTATGACACAATTCAAGAGGACATTGTTCAAAATGGGAGGTTTTCTATGTTTGGAATCATGGCCTAGTTTGGTGATGTAAATTGGAGTGTTTTGCAAGAAGTGTAATAGTAGTTTCTTCTGATGAGCAATACTACTCTAAGTACTTATAAGTACCAATAGATTTAGAAACAGAAGTAAGTTGTAACTGATCCAAATCAAAGCAGGTTTTGGGGAGCAGATATTGACATACAATACAACATTTCTCTTCATCAATCTGTTGCTTTCTTGTTCATTTACATATAAATTTCAGAAGAGGACAGCTGGATGTCCTCAGGTATTAGTCAAGGTCCTCCACAAAAACAGAACAAAGTGCGTGCGTGTGTGTGTGTGTGTGTGTGTGTGCGTTTGTGTGTGTATGTATCCAGAGAAAGGGAGGCAGAGATTAATTTTAAGTAATTGGTCCATGGGAATGTGAATGTTATCAAGTCCAAATACTGCAGTGTAGGTAAGCAGGTTGGAGACCTAGTTAAGAGTTGATAAAGCAGCTCAAGTTTGAATAACTTGAGGAGTCAGGAGTCTTTCTCTAAGGAATCTCACTCTGTATTCCCTTAAGGCCTTTGATTAACTGGGTGAGGAGCATAGTATTATCTAATAGCAATCTACTGATTTAAATGTTAATCTGTTATAAAATTAGGTTCCCAGCCACAACTAAAATGGCATCTGATCAAAAATCTGAATACCATGGCCAAGTCATGTAGACAAAAAATTAATATCACTAGTCCATCCCTTGTCAACTTGACAAATATATTTCTTTAAACCATTCTCCTAAAGACAATAACAAGGCTATGCTTCCATGTGAGAAAATACAACTACCTGTTTAAAAACCCAAAATACACTCATCATTCCCTAGAGAAGGATGTACATAGGTGATGTTCACATATTTCCTTGGTATCCTGGAATTTAAATGATACATCTCATTTTATATGTAGGGGGATTAAAGAGGGAAAATAAAGACATTTGTTTAATATATGTATATATGCACAACCTTCCTGTGCAAATACACAAGTACACATTTTGTAACAAGGAAGAAATATTCATGACAATTGAGTCACTCAGTTTTGTTGTCTCTGTGATCAAAATACATGACAATTAAATTTAGAGGTGGAAAAGTTCATTTTTGCTCAGGGTTTTAGAGTTTCAATCTATGGTGTGCCAGCTCCATTGCTCTAGGCCTGAGGTGAAGCAAAACAGCTTGGCAGAAAGGTGTAGAGGAATGCCCTTCAGCTTATGGCAGTTGGGAAGGAGCGACAGAGCGAGAGCGAGAGGGAGAGAGAGAGAGAGAGAGAGAGAGAGAGAGAGAGAGAGAGCCGGAGTCAGAGACAAAATACAAACCATAAAGGGATGCCCCCAGTGACCGCTTTCTCCAGCTATGCCCCACATGCCTACAGTTACCACCCAGTAATCCAACAAATTATTAATCCATTAAATGGATCAACTAGGTTACAGTTCTTATTATATAATCATTTCAACTTTGAACATTACTACATTGTTGTCTAACATGAGCTTTTTAGAGGACACCTCATATCCAAACCACAACAACAATTATAGTCTGTGTTTCTGCAGCTGTTCACGTGGTCATGATTGATATTAATAACTACTTTTCCCTATTGCCCACTCCATTATCCCTTTTTCATTCAGCAAGTCTCCCAGCTGATTATGATGCTTACCTGGCAGAATGAATCAAAACTTCATTTTTTAAGGGTCTGTGTCATGCATGCATTGAATTTTGTAGTTTCCATTGACCTGAATCCTAGTACATGATAATACAAACAGATGCTCTAACAGATATTGTTTTCCAGATTACTCTTCTTTCCTCCCTTGTGGAGTAATGTATTCAGAATTAAACACCATTGCCTTCACAGTACCTTCTTTCCTTGTCTTCTGATTCAGAGTTCTAAGGAACCCAAAGTGTCTGGGTAGCAGTCTTACCTTCCAGTTCAGTGGAAGCATTGTTGTATGTCCAGGTGGAAACACATCTCCATCTGGAGCCAGGACCTCTAATCCCTCAGAATATAAAGTGGTAGGAGCAGGAAGTACAAAGTTTACTAATGGGTCATCAGTAGTCATACTGAGGAGTGCCACTGCCATTTCCACCTCATGATTGCTGGACTCATGAATCCTGGCTATATGAGAAACAGCATCATATCTCAGATGTTGATTCAGAGCACATACAACATTCCACAGAACTTGGCCCCTTCAAGTTATTGCTGCCTAGCCAGCACTGCAACTGAGACTTCAAATCCATTCCAAAGTCTTCCCAAACTTCTGATTCAAGATGGTGGGGAACATGGTATGACCAGTGAATTCCATGGCCCACTGTCCATTTAATTTGGTGTGAAGTGGGCAATCTGGTGAGTAGCAATGCTTCATAATACATCATAGCAGTGAATGAGACCTTCCATATGTCCACACATGAGGGTTTTGCCAGAAGTAGTGTATGCAGGGATGACAAATCCTTGTTCAGGGTAAGTGTTTATTCCAGTAAAAACAAAACTCTTCAAGAATGGAATCTGTCTAGTGTAATCAACCTGTTTCTAGGTAGCTGGCTGATCGCTCCTGGGAATTGTGACATCCAGGACTCAGTGTTGTCCTTTTTAAAAATATTTTCTTTAAAAAATTTTTTTGGCTTTGCAGATGGACAGCTTGCCTTTATTTTATTTGTCCATTTTTATGTGGTGCTCAGGATTGAACCCAGTGCTTCACAGTGCCAAACAAGCACTCTGCCACTGAGCTACAGTCCCAGCCCTCAGTATTGTTCTTTCCTGCTGAAAGACTGGGTACTCAGCAATGGCCATGGCCTGGTCACCATTGGTGTGCCAATGTCTGCATTGCTGAGCTCATGTATGACCTCCAGTCCTGCCATCATGACTGCGTTGTTCATGAGATCATTGGTGTGGCTGGGGAGAGAAGCAGACTGGTATACACAGTACAGGTCATCCTATTCACATGGTCATGAAAATTCTCTTCTGCTGAGGTCACATGAGCATTCTCTTGAAATACAAATACTTTCACTTTTTTCATTCATGCAGAGAGGTCTCTCCACTTACTTCAACCCCAGACATCTTTGCTGGCAATTTTCCGATCCTGATCCTTCCAAGCCTCTGACCATTCAGTGAAACCATTCCCACTGCCTATCAATTGGTACATAATCCCACAGCTGGACAGATCTCCTTCCAAAATGAATAACCAAGTGTACTGACTGAAATTCTGCTCACTGGAAAGATTTTCCATCACCACTGCCCGTCAGGCATATCCCGGGAAAGGACAGTAGTGCCATTATAGATGTTAACTTTCGATGGTGACTACAAATCACACAGAGCCACCTCTAAACAAAGCCTGAGCTTTTTCTTCCTTGTGCTAGTGATACTACCGAAATCTATGAATGAACTCATTCCAAGGGAAATGCCGAAAGAAAAAGTAGAAGATGAAAACCAGAATTTGATCTATTCCAGCTGCTTCTCTACAATTTCATTTTGGGGCACAAGAGATGTACTTTTGCTTACTTGAGATTCCTCATGTGTTTGTTTTTAAATTTTATCTAGAATCTTTGTGGTTATAAGAGAGAGAGAGAAAGGTAGGAGTTCACTAGTGCCAGAGTGATCAGAATCAGAACACCCTCACTACATTATTTCATAGACTTCAGTTTTTATAGCAGTTTTAGGACCATAATGAAATTGAAGGTACAGATATTTCCCATATGCTCTCTGTACTCACACATGCACAGTCCTCCACCCAGTTATCAATATCCCCCACCAGGGTGATGATTGTGTTATAACTGATGAACATACTTACACTCTGACACATCATTGTCACTCAAAGTCCTCAGTTTGCATTAGTTTTCAATCTTGATGTTCTACATTCTCTGGGTTGGAATAAAGTTATGTTGATATTTACCCATCACTGTAGCCTCATATAGAGTAATTTCACTACCATAAAAACCTGTGTTCTGCCCTTGTGCCCCCTTCCCCTCCCCTAGCAAACCACAGATCTTTATATTATTTCCACAGCTTTGCCTTTTCCAGAAGATCAGATAGTTGGAACAATATGCCATGAAACCTTTTCCAAAACACATCATTCACCTAGTAATATAAATTTAAGTTGCTCCCATGACTTCTTATGGATTGATTGACTTCTTTTCTTTTGCTGGAAAATAGCTCATTGTCTGGATCTACTACATGTTTATTATCTATTCCCTACAGAAAGACATATCAGTAGCTTCCAGTATGTATGCATGTGTGGAAGTAGCACCTTGAAATTCATAAGCATGTATAATTAACACATGTGAATTACAAATAAAACTAATTTTTGAAAGCTGCATTAAACTTACATGTGCAGAATCAGGGTCAAATGAAGTGGATATGAAGGGCTTGCAGAGGAAGTGGCCAAGTTAACAATGGTCTCCAGGAGGGTGTGTGGGGAACAGGTGGGTGTGACAGAAGTCAAGTGTAACTGAGGGGGTCACCCTTTTCCACCACCGTACCAGTCCTCTACCTCTTTATTAGGATACCTGTGTGTTCTCCTGAGAGACACATGCCAGGAAAGTGCTCCATTTCCAAGTTTCTTGGTCAATGCATAAACCACGTTCAACAACCCAGAGTTCCAGTCTTGCAAGATGACATGATCCTATAGCTGAGATTCCACATAATCGTTCTGTCCAGCTATAATGCTAATCTCTGTAGATGTAGTGGGCATGGTAATGTGACCAATGAGACTCCCTCATTTTAGTACATATAGATTATTTGTTTTCTAAGGCAATACAAACAGTTCAAAATTTATTTTTTAACTGACACATGAAAGTATACTTATACATATCAATATGGTACCACATAATATCTTGAATATATTAGGAAATATTTAAATGTGCGTAAGCATATCTCCTCAAATGCTTAATATTTCCTAACACTGATAACTTTTAAAATTCTGTCTTCTAGGATTTTGGAATGTAGAGTATATTATCATTATCTACAGTTGCTCTAATGTGCCAGAATTCTTTGGAACTAACTGTACTTCAGTACCCAATGATCAATATTTTCTCAGCACCCCCCACACCTCTGGTGACCACTGCTCTATTTTTAATTTGCATGAGATAAACATTTTTAGATTCTATGTATGAGTGAGATCTATGGTTAAGTTTTCTTTCCAGGCCTTGATCATTTCACATAACATAATATCCTATAGATCATTTCTGAAATTGGGGTGGGTGTTCCTGTTTATTACCTATATTGTGCTAGTTTCTATCTTCTCCCTTTATTTATATATATTATTTATTTATTTATTTTCAATTTATTTTAATTGTAAACAAATGGGATACATGTTGTTTCTCTGTTTGTACATGGAGTAAAGGCATACCATTTGTGTAATCATACATTTACATAGGGTAACATTGCTTGATTCATTCTGTTATTTTTCCCTTCCCCCCACCCCTCCCACTCCTATTTTCCCTCTATACATTCCCTCCACTGTCCTTAGCCTATGCCCAAAGGTCTTAAAATCAGCATACTAAAAAGATGCAGCCACATCAATGTTCATAGCTGCTCAATTTACAATAGCCAGATTGTGGAACCAACCTAGATGCCCTTTCATTGATGAATGGATAAAGAAACTGTGGTATATTCATACAATGGAATATTACTCAGCCATAAAGAATAATAAAATTATGACATTTGCAGGCAAATGGATGAAATTGGAGAATATCATGCTAAGTGAGATAAGCCAATCCCTTTATTTATATTTGCTCGATATAGTTGGATGCTCCAATATTGGATTTATATTTATCTAGAATTTTGTATTTCCTTCTTCAAATTTAACCTCTTTATCATTGCATAGTGCCTTTCTGTGTCCCTTCTTACCTCTTTTCAGTAAAGTGTATTTTGTGTGATATAATTGTGGCTACTTCTGTTCTCTTCTGGATTCTATTTGCATGATATATCTTACTCCATTCATTCAGTTTCAGTGTATTTGCACCTTAGATGTGAACTGAGTTCTTTTTAAGCAATATGCAGTTGGGCCTTGTAGTTTTATCCATTCAGTCACTATAAGGCATTTAACTAGATAATTTAATCCATTTACATGCCAAGTAAATATTGACAGATTAGGTCTTATTACAACTATTGTGTAAATGGTTTTTTAGTTTTGTTATAGTTCCTTAATTTCTCTCTCTCTCTCTCTCTCTTTCAGTCTTCCTTTGTGGTTCTGTGACTTACTACAGCAATGTGTTTAGATTCTTTGCTTATTGTCTTTGCTTCATCAGTCAAAGAGTTTGGCTTTGTGCTTACCATGAGGGTTACAAAAACATCTTTTGCTTAGAACAAGCTGTTTTGAAATCATAGTACCTTAATATTATTTAAGAGATAAGAACAGAAACAAATAAAAGACTACACTAACAATAAAACTCTGCACTTGCACTCCATTACTTTCCGCACTTTTGATTTATGTATTTTTTAAAATTTTATTTTATTTCATTTTTTTAATGTTTTTTGGCTTATTGTTTTTTAAATTATTTTTTAAATTTTTTACAGACTGCATTTTGATTGGTTGTACATTTTACACCTTTCTATATTACATCTTGTCTACCTCTTACAATATTAATGTACTTATTATGTTTACTCTCTGTACTAAAGGCAATAATGGTTTATGCACCATGCTTAAAATGTTAGAATATTCTGAATTTTTAGTGCATTTTTATTATACAGAAAAATGAGATACATTGTGCCATATTGATTCACGCAAATAGCATACTTTGATCATATATACCTTCCAACTACCCTCACTACCCCTTCCTCCGCTCTGCCCCTGATTTCCTGCACTTTCATGTCCTTCTCCCACTCCCCAGATTCCACATATGAGGAGAAACCTGGTAACTTGTCTTTCTTTGTCTGTCATGTTTTGTTTAACATTATGACCTCCAGTTCCATACATTTTCCTGCAAATTATGTGATTTTAATTTTACTTATGGCTGAATAATATCCATGTGTGTATATATACCACATTTTCTTTGTGCATTGATCCATCAATGTGCATCTATGATCTAGCAATTATGAATTGTGGCACAATAAACATGGCTATGCAGATGTCTCCATAGATGCTGACTTTAATTTCTTTAGGTATATATCCAGGAGTGGTATAGCTAAATAATATGATTGCTCTATCTTTTTTTTTGAGGAATCTCCATATGGAAAGAGTTTGAGCAACTTTCCATAATGGCTGGACTACTGAACATTCTCATCAACAGTGTATAAGTGCTGTTTTCCCCTGCATTTATTGGTGTTTGTTTCCTTGATATTAGCCATTCTGACTGTGTTGAGGTGGAATCTCAATGTGGTTTTATTTGTATCTCCATGGTTTTCCAGTGAGTATTATGTATTCCTATCTTGGCTTCTTACTCATGAATGTCTTCTTTTAATATAAAGAATTTACTTTAATATTTCTTGTAGAAAAGACCTAGTGGAGATATATGCTCTCAGCTTTGGATTTCCTTGGAGTGTCCTTATCTTTCCATTTATTTTTCTTTCCACTTTTTTATTGGCACATTATATTTATACATAATGATGAAATTTGTTGTTATAGTTTTGCACCTGAACACAATATCCTTATCTTTCCACTTCTCAAGGTTAGTTCTGCAGAGCATATTATTCTAGATTGACAGTTTTTTTTTCCTTTACTACTATCAAAATCTCATGCCACTTTCCCCTGGTCTTCTTTCATGTTGAAATGCTCCAATGTGTTTCCTATCTCTTGCAAACTCTAGAATCTTCTTTTTATCATTCCCCTTTGGTAGCCTGGTTATAAGATATTTTGGGGTAGACTTGGTTGAGTTAAATGTGACTGGTGACCTTTGACCTTCCTCTACCTGGATATTTGTCTCCTGTAGTTTTGGGAAGTTTTGGGTTATTATTTCTTTGAATAACATTTCTACTTCTTTGGAATGTTGAAGCACTTCATGAACCACAACAACTCTGTTACACTTTTACTCCTGTTGAAAACTTCTCATAAGTTTTCTCCACTCCCTTTCATTCATTTGTATTGTTTCTTCAGACATTGTATTTTGATATAGGGTGTATTTGAGCTCACTAGTTTCTTTTGCTTGATTCCTCCTGCTATTGGTACCTTCTATCATGTTTTAAATTTTACTGGCTTCTTCTTCTCCTCACATTCATGCTTTCTCTCTCTCACTCACTTTCTCTCTCCTCACTTTTCACACTCTCTCTTGCATGCGCTCTCTCTCTTTTCCTCTCATTTTCTCTCTTACCCTGCAGGGAGACACTCTGTTTGCTTAATAAACCCTCTTATGTGACTTCCCATGTCCGGCATGGTTTCTGGGTTCTTACATTGGTGCCGTGACTCGGATGGGCTCTTCCACTGTCTCTTAAGCAAGTGGAACCCCATCTGATGCCCCAGTGCCCCCTGGACATAGCCTCACCTTCCATTTGCCTGGACACTCTGCTTTGCATCCATCACCGGACTTCAGATTGGTGAGTTCCCTAGGCGGGTTCCCCTAGGCTGACTCAAACACTCCTCTGCTGACCTGAGAAGAGAACGTTGAGTGTCCGGGCCCCCGAGGCAGCTGAGGAGTTGGGCATCCCCCAGCCATGACTTTTATAGTTATGGCTGGCCCCCTTAGTCGGTCTTATCTGCCTGGTGAGTTCCTGATTTTATGGTGGAGATCCTTTCTCAGGTTTGAGATTCCTCTTTGAGTTTGTTCCCTCTTGAAAATCCTGACATCAGGTCCTCAACTCTCTTGGCTCTTGCCTGGCACACAGACTGATGCTTGTGTGATGACACCATCACTGTGCTGCCTTCTTGTCTCCAGCCGACTACTCTGGCCTCGGGACATCCGGGCCACAGACTCGACTGTATCAGTCTCCACCATGGGATCTGGGTCCTCCATTCTGGCAGATTCACCCCTGGGATTAGACAACTTTAGAACCCTTCCCCTGACCCCTGGCTTAAAACCATCAAAACTTAGCGATATTTAGCCACAGTACCCTTTAGATAATCAATCCAAAATGGCCACGAAATGGCACACAGCTTCTGTGAGTGAGTGGGCAGATGGAAAGGGAGTCCTTATCTTCAAGTCTTCTCTTTCTTGTGCTTCTTTGCTCTTCCTGCAAACTCGAACATCTCCTTTTGGCTTCTTCTCCCCCTCTTAATCCCTCCTCCTCCTCCGACTTTGACTCAGCTAACAAACCACCCTGATACTGGTCTGCTGTGACAGAGGCCCCTCTGGTGCCTACTTCCCCAGCTTCTTTACCCCATTCTGTTTCTGCTTCCATTCCCTTGCCCAGCCCACCTAGTCCTATTGCCATGAAGTCCTGCATACATATTCTAGTCCGTGCTTTGGGAAGTGGCCAGTGTGGAGGGAGTAACCAGCCCAATAGTCAGTGGCATGTCATAGTAAGGAGTATGCTATAGCAGCCCCATTCCTCAAAAGTAGTGGGAGATAATATTTCACAATTTTCTGCATCCAAACCTGAATTGATTACTAAAATGCCCTAAACATCAAGTTTCTGCTAGAACCTGTTATCACAGCTCCTTTAAGATCTCAGTCAAGGCTTACATTGAAATGTAAATGGAGGAAGCCAGAAGGCGCACCGGGAGACCTGTCTCAAACCCAAGGGAAAAAAAAGTGTCCATTTTTAATTTCTCCTGGGCTGCAACACAGAACGCTCTATCTCTCCCTCTCACCTCTTCTCTCTGTTCTTCTCTTTCTCACTCTCTCATGCTATAATTAATGGCCCTTATCATTTTTCTTCTAGGACTCTAATTTTTCTTAAATGCTATATTTTTTGAGCTCACAATTTTGACGCTACATACCTTCGTTAATGATTTTTGATCAGTTCTTTATTCAACTCTAGAGTTATTTTTGAACATCTGTTACATTGCAATGGAGATAAACATTAGAAGACCTTTGCTTTTGTGTTAAATATAAGCGTGCATAAAATTAAAATAAAAAAAATGGATCCAAATTTTTTTAATTAACATGATTTAAAAAGGTTCAATTTAAATTGGGTAAATTAATAGAAGTAAAATGTCTTTAAAATTAACTCTCAAGTCTCTAGGTGGTCAAACTAATAAAATTTTGATGTTTATAAAATGTCTAACATCAATTTTTCTAGGACTTTTCTTGAACAGGAAAGAGACGGCAAATACTGTTGGTACACTGTCTGATATCTTGGTTTTTTTACACTTGTCTGATATCTTCGGTTTTTTTTTACAATAAGATGAGTGAATTAGAGTTGACATGTATGGGATTACTCAAATGTGTTTGGTGGAGACATCTGATTAATTAACAAAGTTATTAAATAACATCGAGTACTCTCAGCTCCTTAAATTCCATGGACTAATGTACTTAAACATTATTGGTGTTTTCATAGGTTGGTAAAATTTACTCTTAATATGTCTGTTTAGTTCTATTCTTTACAACAACTAGTCTTAAAAATTGGGGTTTATACAATTATGGTTAAACAACAACTGTTAAAGTATTGTACTACGTTACAGAGTTTAAACTTTTCTTTAAAACTAAATTTGGTAATAATTGTGGAATGGTCATTCTTTGTATATTAAATGTGTTCATATTTTCCAGGTATAGAAGCCTTTAAAGCAGAAAATTTATCAAGCTGCTATTCTCCAAATTAAACTTGTCTGTAATGGTAATTTTAAACTTATAAGAAGAGTAAATGTTATTGGGGATTTATTTCTATCATTTAATGTTCTATTATAGGGCCTGTCATCAATAGGGTTTATGTAAAATTTGTTACTTTTTATACTGAGATAAAAATAATTTAAATGTCAATGTATTTCTAAAACTTAGTGAGAGCCTGATTTGTTTAAAGGTTAATATCATGAAACATGAAAGCATTTTGCCACTTTGCCACACAAAAGGAAAGTTAAAAGCTCTCTCAGCCTTTCTTTAATTCATGTTTTAGATATAATGTTCAATTGTGTTAACTAATGTTCATATAGACTCAGGAATCAATATATGTAAATTTCTTAAAATGACATTTAAGAAAGAGTGTAATGCGCAGTAGCAAAAATGGGAAAACAGTGACTGATATTGGGGTCTCTGACCTCATGACTGTGGCATGCCTGGTGCCTGGGAGTGTTCCTGTGCAGGAGCACAAGATACCTAACTTCTGTGGCGGTACCCTCCCTGAAGAGGCTCTGTGCAGGAGTCCTATCAGCTCTGACATTGATCTCAGGCACACAGCTCTTGGGCAGGAAGGAATTCTTTTGCTAGATAACCAGTGTTTCATCAACTCCCTTCTCTGGTTCCTGCCCACCTTACAGTAACTTTGGACAGTAGACTTCCTTGAGAGCTACACAGAGCTCCTAACATTGCACTTTGCAACTGTGAAAAAAGTTACACAGATGTCCTAGTTTCTGTAACTTTCCTGAAACAAAGAATAATGCTTACATAATTTTTAAACCAATAATAAAACATGTATAAAGATTGCTGACATAACTCTTTAGATCTGCATTTCCATCAGAGAACAGAGCGCCATCTGATCTCAGCTTAATCTTCAAAATCTGTGTTTATAAACCTTTATTTTCTAATACTCCTTTGCCCCTCACTGAACTTGAGAATTTGGTCATAGTGGTCATGGCAAAAGAGGAAAAAATTAGCTTCAGGATTAGAACATTTTACCTAAGATTTGTGAAGAGCCCCGCCTTACCTGAGATAAGGTTCTGCCTCGCCCTGCTGCATGTTAGAATGGCTCCAAGTAAGCCAGACTTTAACTCATTTAAAGTTGTGTTCAAAAGTTTGATGATTGTTGTAAAGATTACTGTGATCTCAAACAGGGGATATAATGAATAACTCAGTCAAAATTCAAGATAGCTATTTCACAAACTGAATTTTTTATTGTTGGTGATTCCATTTTGTATTTTCCTTGTAAACTCTAACTGTTGCCTGATTAATATTTTGCAGAAGTACTGCTTCAAGAGCAAACACCATAAATTAACTTGAAATAGTAAGCCATCACCTATAGGACAGATAATGTAGACCCCAACTAGATAAAAGGGGGTAAGTAACTGTAAAGTCATAGACATTAAAATTAAAGCCCAGCACTCTTACTTTATGACTGATGAGTCTGGCTTGCTGGATGGTTAAGATCAAACTTAGAGATTGAAATTAAATACAGAGGCCAAGAAAAACCAGTATCTTGCCCTCAGTCAGCCTGAATTTAGGGAACAAGAGGACTTTTCTAAGGAAATTTGAAACTCTGGGTCACATGACCTCCCGATCAGGGAGGTTGTGAGACCACTAGAGGATAAAAAACCAATAAGTACACCTGCTGCAGAGGAGGGTCATTGGAATAGGGAGACATCCCTGGTGCTTCCAAGGGAAGTCATCTCATGGAGGAGACCCTGCCTAATGAATGGCACTAAGGAGATAAGCCGCTCTCAAGTTCCCCATGAGTGACTCCTGTGGGAATTCAGCTGACTCTTTAACAAGACAGGAACAGGTCAATTTGACCAACTTGATCTTAGACACCTAGCAAAACAGTTAAAACCAAAATATAAAGACTGGAAGCTACAAAAGAGAGATTCTTAGGCAAATGTTCCTGATAACTATCAGGAGAAACTGCCAGAGTCAGAAGTTTTTAGTTATTTTAAGTTCTACAGACACAAGTAGGCTTAATCTATGTTTGCTAGCAACAGAAATTTAGAGATCTCTACTAAATGTTGTGTTTGCATTCCTGATAACCTGGACAATATTAAAGTTCCCAAATAAAGGCCTTATCTTCTCCAGCCTTTGCTAGGCCTTGTTATGGGAACAACTTCTCAGTTCTTCCACCCCCTGGTGAGGGATTATTGACTTCTGTCATCTTCATGATATGCATTGGCATGTTCCAGATTCTGCAACATTTATCTTGTACCAATCTCATTTCAGTACTCATGTCTTTTTGTTCTTCTCTCATAGAAGCACCCATCCCCAGATGCCTTTGCAACCTGCTCTTCCCCAACCAGACTTCTACCGTGGACCCCTCGACTGACCTGATTTCTAAGAAGGGAACCTCCAAACTGCTTGCCCCATGCTGCCCCCTTCCAGCTCAAAGAAGCCAGAGCAGTTATCACCCCCCTTTCCCTACAGCAGTAAAGGAGTTCCTAAAACTACAGGGGGGAATGAAGCAGAATTGGGGACAGGCAGTTAGTGTAGAAATAGGGGATCAGTCAAATCAAGGAAATGAAGTCCATGAAAGCCATCTGCTTCTGGAAATCTGGAAGTTGAAGACTGTCCCTGGGAGAATGGACTTTTTACATCTCACCTGCAAAACCAGGCCTAGTCACGTCGGCAGGAAGGAGAGATAAATGGGTAAAGATCTGGAGAACAAAAGATCTTCTTATAAAAACAGAAACAGGGGAATGTAATATAATATAAAGCTGCTACTCTGCCCTTTACGCTGCCGTCCTTTCCCCACCTCCCAACTTCTTGTCAGTCTGTGAACATCCTAGCTAGCTATTGGTTCATCAGTCAGCTTGCAAGTGTCCTTCTCCATTATTGGTCCCGTTAACCCATGGAATTCCACTGCTTAAGGATAGCTCCCCACCATTTTTCTCTCTTCTTCTTCTCCTCACATTCATGCTTTCTCTCTCCAACTTACTTTCTTTCTCTCTCCTCCTCATTTTTCACACTCTCTCTTGCACACACTCTCTCTCTTTTCCTCTCATTTTCTTTCTTACCCTGCAGGGAGACACTCTGTTTGCTTAATAAATCCTCTTATGTGAAAAAAAATATTTAATGAATATATTTTTCAGCTCAACAATTTGATTTTTTAAAATTTCTTCCATCTGACATTTCTCTGAGTATTAAAAGATTTCTCTGTATTGTCCTCATGCTCATTGAGTTTCCTTGAAATAGATGTTTTAAATTCTCTGATTGTTCTCCCAAACTTTTTATTTCCTGGTCAGTTCCTTGTGCCTTATTTTGAGTATTTCGTGAGGTTGTGGTTTCCTGAAGGTCCTTGAAACTTGTTGGCTTCTGGTGGTGATATCTGGATTTTGAAATACTAGGACCTAATTAGAATAAGATACACTCATGTTTGTATAAATATGTCAAAATATACTCTACTGCCATGAATATCAAAGAGAACAAATAAAATTAATAAAAAGATTGGTTATTTGTTCCAATTTTCATAATCTGACTTTGTGCCTGTCTTTCCCTAAATTCTAAACAGGCCGCTCTAAGCCTGTACTCATTCCCACTGTTTCAGCACTGGATGGCAGCCAGGTCCATATTACTTGGGGTTTGCTATCAGTTTTTCCTTACTTTTTCAAGACTAGAGCAGACTAGAGCAGACTACAACCCATACCAAATACACTGTTGTTGCTTTGTAGATAATGAACAAGGTGAGTACCTGGACAGAGGACTTTTTGCCCACAGGCCTCTCCCTGGGGCTGGACCAGATGCCATGCCTACAGGTTCTTACCTGTGTTTGGGCACTTTGGGAACCTGCCCACCTCTGGGCACATTGCCATGGATAGACCAACGATAAGCTCTGATGTCATACCTGCAATCACCTATGCCATCAGGCTGTGGCTCAGCCTGGACCACATCCCACAACAACATGAGACAACAGTGGGGCAGCACCAAGGACCACACTGCTATCACCTGCCTATTGCTGAAGTGGGATCATGACTCAACACCTCGCAATCAGTCACAGGTGATGGTAACTGGAATAGAAGACAGAGGACTGTGGCAAACTATCTTTCCCTGGATCCAGATATTTTCTAGTAGCTCATCTACAGACAAGCCTGAGGATGTGGGCCATTAGTATCTAACAAGTGTTATATTTTACCAGCAGAATATAGATCTGGGGTAAGATATCATGCATCCTACCCTGTCCTATCCCAGCAAACATGGTCTTGCAACAAGCTCTTCTACCCACAGTTGGGTAATGCTGATGAAGACAGTCCGTTGGCCACCAAGGCTGACACTAAGACGGGTCACACCAGAATCTTACAGCTCCAAAGACCTGCATAGTCTCAGGAGTACGTGGAGTCCCACATCACTTCTGGCAGTGAAACAGTCTGAAAACAGGGTCCATCCCACTGGGCACAGGTCTCTGCCTGGTGCCAGTGCAGATCTAGAGCCCTGTCTGAAAGCACTAGCATGGAAATAGCTTTGCTGTCCCAGGCTGTGGGATGGGTGATGGAGACAGTCCCTTGGCCATGGAGTCTGATGCGAAACTGCATTGCCCCTGACTATCATAGCCATGGGGAATCACACAGCCTCAGGAGGAGGGATGGTGTGGCCCAGGCCCATGCAAAGCCTGGCGATGATGCAAGATGAAACTCAAGTCAGTCCTGTCTCTAAATTCAGGAAACCTAAACCATCTCTAAACACTGACCTGTGTACAGGGCCTTCAGTTTCTACTGGGTTCTGGGTCTCACCATGGCAGGACTGGCTCTGACTTCCAAGACAAAGGTCTGTGCTAGATTCTGTGCCCTGCTTCGCAGAGGATGGACTCTTGTTCCCCAGTGTGCCACCCAAGATTAGAGGACAGATGGTGGAGACAGTGAGGTGCCTGACCTACCATAGTTTCAGTGGCTTGTTCCATGGGCATTAGCCTGGACTTAGGGGTCTTAGCGCTTTTCCCAGCAGTGGGTTCTACCATGGGGGGCCTGGTATTAGCTTTCAATCCTAAGGTCTGGATTTTTACTTATTTATTTATTTATTTATTGTAAACAAATGGGATACATGTTGTTTCTGTTTGTACATGGAGTAACAGCACACCATCTGCATAATCATATATTTACATAGGGTAATGCTGTTTGATTTGTTGTTATTTCTCTTTCCCCCCTACCCCTCCAATCTCTCTTTTCCCTCTATACAGTCCCTCCTTCCTCCATTCTGGCCCCTTTCCCACCCCCCATTATGTGTCATCACCCATGTATCAGCGAGATCATTTGTCCTTCGGTTTTTATAGATTGGCTTATCTCACTTAGCATGATATTCTCCAATTTCATCCATTTACCTGCAAATGCTATGATTTTATTAATCTTTATAGCCGAGTAATATTTTATTATTCTTTATAGCCGAGTATATATATATATATATATATACCACAGTTTCTTCATCCATTCATCAATTGAAGGACATCTAGGTTAGTTCCACAGTCTGGCTATTGTGAATTGAGCAGCAATGAACATTGATGTGGCTGTATCTCTGTAGTATGCTGATTTTAAGTCCTTTGGGTATAGGCCAAGGAGTGGGATAGCTGGGTCAAATGGTGGTTCCATTCCAAGTTTTCTAAGGAATCTCCACACTGCTTTCCAGAGTGGCTGCACTAATTTGCAGCCCCACCAGCAATGTATGAGTGTACCTTTTCCCCCACATCCTCTCCAACACCTATTGTTGCTTGTAATCTTGATAATCGCCATTCTAATTGGGGTGAGATGGAATCATAGGGTAGTTTTGATTTGCACCTCTCTTATTACTAAAGATGGTGAACATTTTTTCATATGTTTGTTGATTGCTTGTAGATCTTCTTCTGTGAAGTGTCTGTTCATTTCCTTAGCCCATTTGTTGATTGTGTTATTTGTATTCTTCGTGTAGAGTTTTTTGAGGTCTTTATAGATTCTGGAAATTAGTGCTCTATCTGAAGTATGAGTAGCAAAGATTTTCTCCCAGTCCGTAGGCTCTCTCTTCACATTGCTGATAGTTTCCTTTGCTGAGAGAAAGCTATTTAGTTTGAATCTGTCCTGTTATTGAATCTTGCTTTTATTCCTTGTGCTATGAAAGTCCTGTTAAGGAAGTCTGATCCTAAGTCAACAAGTTGAAGATTTGGACCTACTTTTTCACCTATAAGATGCAGGGTCTCGGACTGATTTCAAGGTCCTTGATCCATTGAGAGTTGAGTTTTGTGCAGGGTGAGAGATAGGGGTTTATTTCATTCTGTTACATATGATTTTCCAGTTTTCCCGGCACCATTTGTTGAAGAGGCTATCTTTCCTCCATTGCATATTTTTGGCCCCTTTGTCTAGTATGAGAAAATTGTATTTATGGGTTTGTGTCCATGTCCTCTATTCTGTACCATTGATCTACCTGTCTATTTTGGTGCCAATACCATGCCATTTTTTTTACTATTGCTTTGTAATATAGTTGAAGCTCTGGTATTGCCATACCCCCTGTTTCATTCTTCCTGCTAAGGATTGCTTTAACTATTCTAGGTTTCTTATTCTTCCAGATGAATTTCATGATTGCTTGTTCTATTTCTGTAAGGTACACCATTGTAATTTTAATTGGAATTGCATTGAGTCTGTGTAGCACTTTTGGTAGTATGGCCATTTTGACAATATTAATTCTGCCATCCAAGAACATGGGAGATCTTTCCACCTTCTAAGGTATTCCTCAATTTCTTTCTTCAATGTTTTGTAGTTTTCATTGTAGAGATCTTTTACCTCTTTGGTTAGATTGATTCCCAAGTATTTTTTTTTTATTTTTTGAGGCTATTGCAAATGGAGTTGTTTTCCTCATTTCCCTTTCAGATGTTTCATTGCTTGCATATAAAAATGCTTTAGATTTATGTTTGTTGATTTTATAACCTGCTATTTTGCTGAAATCATTGATGAAGTCTAGAAGTTTTCTTGAGGAGTTTTTGGATCCCCTAGATATAGAATCATGTCTTCAGCAAAGAGTGACAACTTAAGTTCCTCTTTTCCTTTTCATACCCCTTTAATTTCTTTGGTCTGTCTAATTGCTCTGGCTGGAGTTTCGATGACAAAGTTGAATAGAAATGGTGAAAGAGGACATCCCTCTCTTGTTCCCATTTTTAAAGGGAATGCTTTCCGTTTTTCTCCATTAAGAATGATGTTGGCGATGGGTTTACCATAAATAGCCTTTACAATGTTCAGGTATGTTCCCACTATCCCTATTTTTTCTAGTGTTTTGAGCATGAAGCGGTGTTTTATTTTGTCGAACGCTTTTTCTGCATCAATGGAAATAACCATATGATTCTTATCTTTAAGTCTATTGACATGATGGATTACGTTTATTGATTTATGGATGTTAAACCATCCTTGCATTCCAGGGATGAACCCCACTTGATCGTGGTGCACTATTTTCTTAATATGTTTTTGGGTATGGTTTGCCAATATTTTGTTAAGGATCTCTGCATCTATATTCATCAAGGGTATTGGTCTAAAATTTTCTTTCCTTTATGTGTCTTTGCCTGGTTTGGGTATGAGGGTGATATTAGTTTCATAGAATGAGTTTGGTAGGGTACCCTCCTTTTCTATTTCCTGGAATACTTTGAGAAGTAGAGGAATGTGTTCTTTTTTGAAGGTCTTGTAGAACTCGGCTGAGAATCTGTCTAGTCCTGGGCTTTTCTTGGATGGTAGGTTTTTAATGGCTTCTTCTATTTCATTGCTTGATATTGATCTGTTTAAATTGTGAATGTCCTCCTGGTTCAGTTTGGGAGTAGCATATGTCCATAGAAATTTGTCAATGTCTAAGGCCTGGATTTGATTCTCTCTCCCCTCCCAAAGCAGTAGCTGTCTCTCCCCACTGTGCCTCTTGGAGTTGGGGTAGGGATGACTCAGGCAACTCTTTTCTTCCTCCTTAATTTTGTTATAGTATTGGAGCGGTGGTCCACCTCATGATTGGACTATAACCCTTCTGTTCTGCCTCTGGGGCTTATTTTAAAATGGGCACATTTTCTATTCCTCTTCTCCCTCTTCCCTCCCTAACCTTGGCAGGGAACAGGATTACCATTTTCTGATCCTAGGCCCAGTCATCTGTTTTGAGCATACACTCACCACAGGACCCAAGCAATTCAGACTTCAGGGGCAGAGACAGAAATCTAATGAATGGCTATCTTCCAAATTACAAGTGAATCACAACTCCCAACAGGTAACACCTGGAATGTAGTTCTTTAACAAACCCTGTTACTCCTAATAGGCAGAATCATAGCATCTGGGACAGGACCTCCAGAACAGTGCTTCTCCTTTACGATCAAAAAATAAATATTCATTTCCCTTTTTCTGAAAACTGTGTCTTCATTATTGAATTGGCATCAGGGAAAAAGATAAGCTTTTAGTAAATAATTGCGGATACATGTGAGATCAGAGAGTATCTCCTGCTCTGGCTCTATTTATTTATTTATTTATTTACTTGTTTATATTGAGTACAGGGGTTTGAACTCAGGGACACTCATCCTGAGTCACTCAGTGAGGCACTACTCACTGAGCCACATCCCCAGCTTTTTATTTAGACATAGGGTCTAACTGAGTTCCTTTGGGAGTCCCTTTTGCTGAGGCTGGTTTTTTTTTTTTTTTTTTACATGTACATAGGGTAATGATGTTTATTTTTCCCCTTCCCCCACCCCTCTTTTCCCTCTACACAGTCCTTCTTTCCTTCATTCTTGCCGCTCTCCTTAGCCTAACTCTAAACCTAACCCTAAACCTAATGCTAGCCCCTCCCACCCCCCATTATATGTCCTCATCCGCTTATCAGCGAGATCATTCGACCTTTAGTTTTTTGAGATTGGCTTATCTCACTTAGCATGATATTCTCCAATTTCGACCATTTGCCTACAAATGCCATAATTTTATCATTCTTCATTGCGGAGTAATATTCCATTGTATAAATATGCCACAGTTTCTTTATCCATTCATCAACTGAAGGGCATCTAGGTTGGTTCCACAATCTGGCTATGGCGAATTGAGCAGCAATGAACATTGATGTGGCTGTA
Organism: Sciurus carolinensis; assembly: GCF_902686445.1. Taxonomy (NCBI): domain Eukaryota; kingdom Metazoa; phylum Chordata; class Mammalia; order Rodentia; family Sciuridae; genus Sciurus; species Sciurus carolinensis. The sequence goes on from NC_062232.1 coordinate 42,882,411, forward strand.
TCTCTGTAGTATGCTGATTTTAAGTCCTTTGGGTATAGGCCAAGGAGTGGGATAGCTGGGTCAAATGGTGTTTCCATTCCAAGCTTTCTGAGGAATCTCCACACTGCTTTCCAGAGTGGCTGCACTAATTTGCAACCCCACCAGCAATGTATGAGTGTTCCTTTTTCACCACATCCTCGCCAACACCTATTGTTGCTTGTATTCTTGATAATCGCCATTCTAATTGGGGTGAGATGAAATCTTAGGGTAGTTTTGATTTGCATTTCCCTTATTACTAGGGATGTTGAACATTTTTTCATATATCTGTTGATTACTTGTACATCTTCTTCTGTGAAGTGTCTGTTCATTTCCTTAGACCATTTGTTGATTGGATTATTTGTATTCTTTGTGTAGAGTTTTTTGAGGTCTTTATAGATTCTGGAAATTAGCGCTCTATCTGAGGTATGGTTGGCAAAGATATTCTCCCACTCTGTAGGCTCTCTCTTCACATTTCTGATAGTTTCCTTTGCTGAGAGAAAGCTTTTAAGTTTGAATCTATCCCAGTTGTTGATTCTTGCTTTTATTTCTTGTGCTATGGGAGTCCTGTTAAGGAAATCTGATCCTGAGCCAATGAGTTGAAGATTTGGACCTACTTTTTCTTCTATAAGATGCAGGGTCTCTGGTCTGATTCCGAGGTCCTTGATCCATTTTGACTTGAGTTTTGTGTAGGGTGAGAGATAGGGGTTTAATTTCATTCTATTGCATATGGTTTTCCAGTTTTCCCAGCACCATTTGTTGAAGAGGCTATCTTTTCTCCATTGCATATTGTTGGAACCTTTGTCTAGTATGAGAAAATTGTATTTATTTGGGTTTGTGTCCATGTCCTCTATTCTGTACCATTGATCAACCAGTCTATTTTGGTACCAATACCATGCCGTTTTTGTTACTATTGCTTTGTAGTAGAGTTGAAGATCTGGTATTGCAATACCCCCTGCTTCGCTCTTGCTACTGAGGATTGCTTTAGCTATTCTAGGTTTTTATTCTTCCAGATGAATTTCATAATTGCTTGCTCTATTTCTGCAAGGTACATCATTGGGATTTTAATTGGAATTGCATTGAATCTGTATAGTACTTTAGGTAGTATAGCCATTTTGACGATATTAATTCTGCCTATCCAGGAACATGGGAGATCTTTCCATCTTCTAAGGTTTTCTTGAATTTCTTTCTTTAGTGTTCTGTAGTTCTCATTGTAGAGGTCTTTCACCTCTTTTGTGAGATTGATTCCCAAGTATTTTATTTTTTTCGATGCTATTGTGAATGAGGTAGTTTTCCTAATTTCTCTTTCTGAAGATTCATCACTTATGTATAAAAATGCATTGGATATTTGAGCATTGATCTTGTAACCTGCTACTTTACTGAATTCACTTATGAGTTCTAAAAGTTTTCTGGTGGAATTTCCAGGTTCCTCTAAATATATAATCATGTCATCAGCGAACAGGGATAGTTTGAGTTCTTCTTTTCCTATTCGTATCCCTTTAATTTCTTTGGTTTGTCTGATTGCTCTGGCTAGAGTCTCAAGGACGATGTTGAATAGAAGCGGTGAAAGAGGGCATCCCTGCCTTGTTCCAGTTTTTAGGGGGAACGCTTTCAGTTTTTCACCATTTAGAATGATATTAGCCATGGGCTTAGCGTAGATTGCCTTTATAATGTTTAGGAATGTTCCCACTACCCCAATTTTTTCTAGTGTTTTGAGCATGAAAGGATGCTGTATTTTATCAAATGCTTTTTCTGCATCTATCGAAATAATCATGTGATTCTTAACTTTAAGTCTGTTGATATGGTGAATGACATTTATTGATTTCCGAATGTTGAACCAACCTTGCATCCCTGGGATAAAACCCACTTGATCGTGGTGCACTATCTTTTTAATATATATTTGTATGCGATTTGCTAAAATTTTGTTGAGAATTTTTGCATCGATATTCATTAAGGATATTGGTCTGAAATTTTCTTTCCTCGATGTGTCTCTGTCTGGTTTAGGTATCAGGGTGATATTGGCTTCATAGAACGAGTTTGGTAGGGTTCCCTCCTCTTCTATTTCATGGAATAGTTTGAGAAGTATTGGAATGAGCTCTTCTTTAAAGGTTTTGTAGAACTCAGCTGAGAACCCTTCTGATCCTGGACTTTTCTTTGTTGGTAGGCTTTTGATGACCTCTTCTATTTCATTGCTTGAAATTGATTTATTTAAGTTGTGTATGTCCTCCTCGTTCAGTTTAGGTAGTTCATATGTCTCTAGAAATTTGTTGATGTCTTCGAGGTTTTCTGTTTTGTTGGAGTATAGATTTTCGAAATAGCTTCTAATTATGTTTTGTATTTCACTCGTGTCTGTTGTGATGTTTCCTTGTTCATTCCGAATTTTAGTAATTTGAGTTTTCTCCCTCTTTCTCTTTGTTAGTGTGGCTAAGGGTTTATCAATTTTATTTATTTTTTCAAAGAACCAACTAATTATTTTGTTAATTTTTCCAATTGTTTCTTTTGTTTCGATTTCGTTGATTTCGGCTCTGATTTTAACTATTTCCTGTCTTCTACTACTTTTGGTATTGGTCTGCTCTTCTTTTTCTAGTGCTTTGAGCTGTAGTGTTAAGTCGTTTATTTGTTGATTTCTACTTCTTTTTTTGAATGCACCCCATGAAATAAATCTTCCTCTAAGTACTGCTTTCATAGTGTCCCAGAGATTTTGATATGATATGTCTTTGTTCTCGTTTACTTCTAAGAATTTTTTTATTTCCCTCCTGATGTCTTCTGTTATCCATTCATCATATAATAGTGTATTATTTAGTCTCCATGTATTGGAGAAGTTTCTGTTTTTTATTCTGTCATTTATTTCTAATTTCAATCCATTATGATCTGATAGAGTACAGGGTAGTATCTCTATCTTCTTGTATTTGCTAACAGTAGCTTTGTGGCATAAAATATGGTCTATTTTAGAGAAGGATCCATGTGCTGCTGAGAAGAAAGTGTATTCGTTCTTTGTTGGATGGTATATTCTATATATGTCCGTTAAGTCTAAATTGCTGATTGTGTTGTTGAGATCTATAGTTTCTTTATTCAATTTTTGTTTGGACGATCTATCCAGTGGTGAGAGAGGTGTGTTAAAATCGCCTAGTATTATTGTGTTGTGGTCTATTTGAATTCTGTAATTGAGAAGGATTTGTTTGACGTATGTGGATGAGCCAATGTTCGGGGCATAGATATTTATGATTGTTATGTCTTGCTGATTTATGCTTCCCTTAAGCAGCATGTAATGTCCTTCTTTATCCCTTCTGATTAGTTTTGGTTTGAAGTCCACATTATCTGAGATGAGGATGGATACTCCAGCTTTTTTGCTGTGTCCGTGTGCATGGTATGTTTTTCCCCATCCTTTCACCTTTAGTCTATGGGTGTCTCTTTCTATGAGGTGAGTCTCTTGCAGGCAGCATATTGTTGGATTTTTCTTTTTAATCCAATCTGCCAGTCTGTGTCTTTTGATTGATGAATTCAGGCCATTAACATTCAGGGTTATTATTGTGATATGATTTGTATTCCCAGTCAATTGACTCATATTTGTTTTTGACATGATTTGGTTTCTCCTTTATTTGGCTATTCCTTTAGGCTAGCTCCTCCTGTTGCTGATTTTCATCGTTGTTTTTCATCTCTTCCTCATGGAATATTTTGCTGAGAATGTTCTGTAATGCTGGCTTTCTTTTTGTAAATTCCTTTAGCTTTTGTTTATCATGGAAGGATCTTATTTCATCGTCAAATTTGAAGGTAAGTTTTGCTGGGTATAAGATTCTTGGTTGGCATCCGTTTTCTTTCAGGGCTTGGTATATGTTATTCCAGGCCCTTCTAGCTTTTAGTGTCTGGATTGAAAAATCTGCTGATATTCTTATTGGTTTCCCTCTGAATGTAATTTGATTCTTTTCTCTCGCGGCCTTTAAAATTCTGTCTTTATTTTGTATGTTAGGTATTTTCATAATAATGTGCCTTGGTGTGGGTCTGTTGTAATTTTGTATGTTTAGAGTTCTATAAGCCTCTTGTACTTGGTTTTCCATTTCATTCTTCAGTTTTGGGAAATTTTCTGTTATTATTTCATTGAATAGATTGTTCATTCCTTTGGTTTGTTTCTCTAAGCCTTCCTCAATCCCAATAATTCTTAAATTTGGCCTTTTCATGATATCCCATAATTCTTATAGATTCTGTTCATGATTTCTTACCATCTTTTCTGTTTGGCCAACTTTGCTTTCAAGATTAAATAATTTTTCTTCAATGTCTGAGGTTCTGTCTTCCAGGTGTTCTATCCTATTGGTTATGCTTTCTATGGAGTTTTTAACTTGGTTTATTGTTTCCTTCATTTGAAGTATTTCAGTTTGTTTTTTTTTTCAGTATCTCTAACTCTTTATTGAAATGATCTCTTGCTTCCCGTATTTGGTCTTTTAACTGTTGATTGTTGTGATCATTTAATGCCTGCATTTGCTCTTTCATCTCCTCCTTCAATGCCTGCATTTGCTCTTTCATCTCCTCATTAGCTTCCCTGATCGTTTTAATTACGTACATTCTGAACTCCATTTCTGACATTTCTTCTGCTGTGCTGTCATTGGGTTTTATTGATGTAGTATCTAGGTTTGTTTGGGACATTTTCTTCCCTTGTTTTCTCATATTGGTCAGTTGTCAGTGGGACCCTGAGATATTGCAGTTTTCCGCTACTGGCTTATAGTGTCCCGGTAGATTTCCAATGTATCACCTCCCAGCCTTCAGTAGCCTGATGTCTTGGAGGAATCTGATAAAGCAGCTCATCCGAAGAAAACTGCCCCTAGCCCCCTACAGGTTCCACGGTTTGGAACTGGCTCTGTGCAGAAATGCTCTCACTGTGGGCCTGCGCCGTGCAGCTGGCCGTGTGGGAGGAGCCCACTGCCGGAGTGTGGAAGGCTACCTTGGGAAGACTCGAGCTGCCCTGCCCGGCTCCAATAAGCCACCTCTATCTGGACCTGCCACCCGGGCCGAGCTTTACCCAGTGGGCAGACTCACCTGTGGCTCTATTTCAGTCCGAGTCTCTCAATGCCTCCCCTTCTTAACTCCAGGGTTCTGGAGCGACTGGGGGTGCAGTCTCCCTCTAGGCCACCATCTTGGAAGCCCCGTGAAGAGAGCCTGCAGCCGGAGTGGGCAGAGCCGCCTGAAGAGGTCTCTGGCTGCCCTGCCCTAATCCCAGAGGCTGCTTGCGGATCGCGGCTCTCCGCTGGTTCGTTGCCGGAGTATGCTGCGCTGCAGGGGCTCCGGGACTCGGAGCTTGTTCTGGTCAGAAAGGCTCTCACTAGCGGGCCAGTTCCGTTCCGAGAACCTGGAGAAGCTGGCTGTGTGGGCGGGGCCCACTGCCGGAGTGCGCAGGGCTGCCTGTGGATGACTCTAGCTGCCCTGCCCGGCTCCGATAAGCCACCTCTATCTGGGTCTGCCACCCGGACCGAGCTTTACCCAGTGGGCAGACTCACCCATGGCTCTATTTCAGTCCGAGTCTCTCAATGCCTCCCCTTCTTAACTCCAGGGTTCTGGAGCTACTGGGGGTGCAGTCTCCCTCTAGGCTGCCATCTTGGATCGCCCCGTGAAGAGAGCCTGCAGCCGGAGTGGGCAGAGCCGCCTGAAGAGGTCTCTGGCTGCCCTGCCCTAATCCCAGAGGCTGTTTGCGGATCGCGGCTCTCTGCTGGTTCGTTGCCGGAGTACGCTGCGCTGCAGGGGCTCCGGGACTCGGAGCTTGTTCTGGTCAGAAAAGCTCTCACTAGCGGGCCAGTTCCGTTCCGAGAACCTGGAGAAGCTGGCTGTCCTGAGGCTGGTTTTGAACTCATGATCCTCCTGCCTCAGCCTCCCTAGCCACTAGTATTACAGGGGTGACCCACTGTGCCTGGTCCTCCTCTGACTTTCTTAGGCAGGTCTGGCACTCCAAGCAAACCCACTTCCATGCTGAGGATGCAAGGTGGCTGGCAAACTAGTTGTGAGTCAATTAGTGGAGAGTTAAGAGAAGGGTGACTTTGCCTCAGGTCGAAGCAGAGGAGGTATTCCTGTCATTAAGGGGAAGGACTGAAGGACTGACCCAGAAGCTGCTGCACTCTTTTTGCTCTCCTTGAACTACACGGATTGCTTCATCATGGTCTACATTGAGAACAAAGAAATTGAACTCAGAGAACTGGACTGGTTCTCATCCACAAAAAGTCTACATTAAAAGAGTTCAAGTTTCCCTTTATTATGCGAGTAGGTCAGACTTTCCTACCAGCACAGTATTCAACATAGATGAGTCTCGACAACACAATGAGTGACAAAAGCAAGCTTCATAATCTTGTCTTCTTCTGTCCATCTGTCCATCCATCCATTTATCCACCCATCCATTCACCCACCCATTCTCCTGAGTACAACCATAAGCTTCTATAGTCCGTAACCTACAGTTGCATCTAGTGAAAAAGCTTAGCCTCATCCTGTGAGGTAGAGTAAGAAACTCTTTAGGAGGACTTTCTTTATAATTTCTAGGATCTGGTCTTCTATGTTCTCTTCCATGACCCCTGCCCTACTTTTGGCATTTTGTGAATGTTCATCACCAGCTCATTGAGAAAAGCTTGCAGATGTAATTATGTTTGTATGCACTTGTCTGCTTAATCACTGGAGTTTTCTCGATTGACCAGAATCCCAGTACTAGAAGGTACTCTCATGACACAAATGTCACGTATTCCCTGTGATGGTGCTCATCAACTCGACATACCTCACGAATCAGGAAAGGAAACAACTAACATTTTCTTCAAAAAAATACAAGTTTGTGTTCAAATTCTCATGTGCACATTAAGGTTTCTCTGCATACTACCACTAACTCTCCGTCTATAGGTTCATTTCATGGATCAGTGGGTAAATTTCTAACCCAATTTATCTGGATCCATTTGTGTTTTGAAGAATTGTGGAAAATAATATTCCTACAAGACAGCTCCCCAAGAAAAATGGGGGACATTTTTCCCAGTGCATCCATTTCCAATAACAATGGGCCCTGAGGGGATAAAGCACTTTCATCCCTTCCCAGCTTCATCCCCAGCATCTACACCAAAAGCAAACATTTACCCCTTCATAACCCCAGTGCAGTTTGAAGGAAGGAGGCAAATACTGAATACTGGGCCCTGAACTTTGGCCTTCCCCTATTGGAAATTAGTCCTAAATGGGGGCACAGCAAATACTGAAACTCTGGGAAACAATGGATCCCAGAGGAAGTAAAAGAGTGGGCTAGATTTGAGTACTCATCCCTCGGGATCTGGACTGCTATCTCCCCAGATAATAATGAGTTTCAACCTTTTTACAACCACCCTCCTAAGCTAAAGTTTTCACCACTTCAACTAGCCCCCGACTGTCCTAACTGCACATCTGCAGTCTCCAATTAAACTATAAAAGCCAGGCTCCTTCTGTAACATGGGGGACATCTCCATACCCAGAAAATGGGCCATCCCATGCCTCTTTGATAGACTTTGCCGTAGAATAAAGGAAAGCTTACTCATCCGAAGTTTGCTTCCCGTGTCCTGTCCCTGTCATTTGTGGGTCATGAGCTTACAAGTTTAGCATTGCTAAGCTGCTATAAGTGAAGGAGAATGTGTTCAATTGATTCCCAGTCTGGTATTCATCATGTGTCATTTTGCATCTGCTGAACTCCAAAGCACCTTCCAAAGCTAACAGAGACAAAAGACTTAGCAATGTACTGTTATGTTTATCTAAATGTAACTGGAATTCATATTCTTTCAGATGAGACAGATTGATCATAGGTTTCACGCTAAATACTATTTGCAAGGCCCTAAATGTAGTGCAAACTTCAAACTAAGCCTTGGACGAAAGGGTAGGACATGTTTTTTAAAAGGCAGTCTTGCCTACCTTTTCAAGTTCTAACATCTGCCTAATTTCCAGCCTCCTTCTTGGTGTCCTCATCATGCATGTGAGGTGCCAGTCACTGTGCCTTCCAGGTGGCCAGGAGCACTTCTGAGTGCATGCATGTACACTCAACTGTGCACATGCAGCATCCCATAACAAATACTTTTCTGAGGGTCATACATTTCTGATGGCCTCCCACAGTACATCCTGTTTCTCAGTTTCCCCTCATTTGTTTTTCACCCTTTGTCTTTCATAGTAGTGTTATTTGCAATAAGAAAATTCAAGAAGCAGCCTAAATATCCATTAAGAGTAAATGAATGTGATATATTCATACAATACCATGTTGAACAGCAGAGAAAGCAAACATTACCATAGACGAGTCTCAGCAATATAACCTGAGTAATAAAAGCAAGGTGCAGAAAATACACACAGTTTGACACAATAATACTTAAAGAAACTTAAACTAATACTATACATTATTTGGGAAAATACATATGAGTAAATGTATAAGTAAATACACAAAAACATCAAATTCTGTATAATGATAGTTTAGAAAGGGAATATGATAAGGGAGGTGTAGACATGGTGTGTTAGTATGTTATTTATAATATAAATCTATTAGTATTCAATGTAGTGTTCTTTTTCCTTATAATTATTAGTGAATATTAATTGTGAAAATTAGTTCTTTTTCTGAGTCAAGTAGATGACTTGGTAACCAAATTTGGAAATTTGTCTTTACCTCTGGCCTCAGAAAGAGAAGGAGATGGCACGTCATGCATTTCCATCCTTTCGAGCTGGGCTTTTGCCAGAGCTGAGTGACCCAGGGTTGATGAGCAGAAGAATGTGGCCCAGACAATAAAATGCATGTTCCATTCCATTGCTTAGGCCCTTCTCCCTCCCCTGCCTGCTTCAGTCTCAGCTGAGATAGGGAATGTGCTTTGGCTCAGAGCTCCGTCACAGATGTGGACTAGATGATGCAAGGAGAGAGGTGAAATCTTGGGATCCTCTCAGAAGGCACTGGGGGAGGGACCAGAGTCACAAAGAAGCCTGCTCGCAACAAAGAGATCCCAGGAGACCAGGATGACTATTACCTGAAGTAATAGGATCTCTGAATTTCTCCAGCAGCACACAGTTCTACATAGCTGTTTTTCACTTCAGGATCAGGGATCAGGCCTTGGAGAGTGAATTCTGTATTGGCAAAGGACAGTAGAGCCTGGCATCACCTGACAAGGGTTATAATGGGTCTTGAGGAGGCCTTGCTCCCTTCAGGACAACTGTCATCAGATACTGTCTGCCCTCCAGTATTCTTCTTTTTCTGTACTGTGTTTTGGGGGTCTTCTTATGCGATAACATTGTACTGGTTTAGAGCAAAGCAAAGGCAAGGCAAGGAGGTCCCCCTCTCCCATTTATGTGGACTGATAAAGTGCAAGGTAGTGTGGGAGTTGATGAAGAAGGTATGCAGAAAGCAGAAACCAGTTGGCCCTCAGATCCCAAAGGCCTGTGGTAACACATATTTTCTCTGTTTGATCTGGTCTGCAGCATGGGGATTTACCCTCTGGAATAAATAGTAAGAGGGCAGTGTAGGCAGGAGACTACATTTCTTTTGTATCATGTGATGCAATCATTGTTTTTATTTGACCAAGTATTTGTTTTTTTTTAATTTTTGATTCATTGTACACAAATGGGGTACAACTCTGTACACAGGGTAATGATGTTTGTCTCATTCCATTATCTTCCCTCCCTCCACCCTCTCCCCAACCTTCATTTTCCTCTACATGATCCATCCTTCCTATTGAATGATGCATGGATAGCAGAAGACATCAGGGAGGAGATTAAAAATTCTTAGAAGTAAACTAGAACAATGATACAACATATCAAAATCTCTGGGAAACTATGAAAGCAGTACTAAAAGGAAAATTCATTCCATGGAGTGCATTCAACAAAAGAACAAAAAGTCAACAAATAAATGATCTAACATTACAGCTCACAGCCCTAGAAAAAGAGCAGATCAACACCAAAAGTAGTAGAAGACAAGAAAAGATTAAAATCAGAGGTGAAATCAATAACATTGAAACAAAAGCAACAATTCAAAAAATTGACAAAACAGAAAGTTGAAAAGTTGAAAGTTCTTTGAAAAAAATAAACAAAATTGATAAACCCTTAGCCACACTAAGAAAGAGGAGAGAGAAAACTCAAATTACTAACATTTGTGATGACAAACGGTGACAAAGATACTCCTGAAATACAAAACATAACTAGAAGGTATTTGAAAATCTATACTCCAACTAAATAGAAAATCTCGGAGACATTGACATGTTTCGAGAGACAAATGGTCCACCCAAACTGAATTAGAAGGACGTACACAAATTAAACAGAACAATTATGAGCAATGAAATAGAAGAAGTCATCAAATGCCTACCAAGCAAGAAAAGTCCAGGACCAGATGGATTCTCAGCCAAGTTTTATAAGACCTTCAAAGAAGAGCTAATTCCAATACTCCTCAAAGTATTCCAGGAAATAGAAAAGGAGGGAACCTTTCCAAACTCATTCTATGAAGCTAGTATCACCCTGATACCAAAACCAGACAAAGACACATCAAGGAAATAAAACTTCAGACCAATATCCCTGATGAACATAGATGCAAAAATTACCAATAAAATTCTGGCAAGTTGCATACAAAAATATATTTAAAAGACAGTGCACACAATCAAGTGGGGTTCACCCCAGGGGTGCATGTTTGGTTCAACATCTGGAAATCAATACATGTAAATCATCACACCAACAGACTTAAAGTTAAGAATCATATAATGATTTCAATAGATGCAGAAAAAGCATTCGATAAAATACAGCACCCCTTCATGCTCAAAACACTAGAAAAAATAGGGATAGTAGGAACATTCCTTAACATTGTAAAGTCCATCTACGCTAAGCCCATGGCCAACATCATTCTAAATGGAGAAAAATTGAAAGCATTCCCTCTAAAAACTGGAACAAGACAGGGATGCCCTCTTTCACTACTTATATTCAACATCATTAATGAAACTCTAGCCAGAGCAATTAGAGGGTCCCAAGAATTTACAGGGATATGAATAGGAAAAGAAGATCCCAAACTATCACTATTCACTGAGAACATTATTCTGCATTTGGAGGATCCTAAAAGTTCCACCAGAAAACTTCTAGAACTCATAACGAATTCAGCAAAGTAGCAGGATATAAAATCAACAATCGTAAATCCAATGTATTTCTATTCACAAATGATGAATCCTCTGAATGAAAAAGTAGGAAAACTATCCCATTCACAATAGCTGCAAAAAATAAAAAACAAAATAGTTGGGTATCACCTAAGAAAAAAGGTGAAAACTTCAACAATGAAAACTACAGAACAGTAAAGAAAGAAATTAAAGAAAACCTTAGAAGATGAAAAGATTTTCCACATTCATAAATAGGCAGAATCAATATTGTCAAAATGGCCAAACTACAAAAGCATTATACAAAATCAATTCTCAGTGATGTACCTCATAGAAATACAGAAAGCAATCATGTAATTCATTTGGAAGAATAAGAGACCCAGAATAGCTAAAACAATCCTTAGCAGGAAGACCGAAGCAGGAGGTATCACAATATCAGACCTTAATCGATACTACAGAGCAATAGTAGCAAAAAGAGCATGGTATTGGCACCAAAATACAGCTACATCAATGGTACAGAATAGAGGACATGGAGAAAAATCCACATAAATACAGTTATCTCAAACTAGAAAAAGGTGCCAAAAATATACAATGGAGAAAAGATAGCCTCTTCAACAAATGGTGCTGGGAAAACTGGAAATCCATATGCACTAAAATGAAATTAAACCCCTATCTCTCACCCTGTACAATTCTCAACTTGAAATGGATGAAGAATCTAGGAATTAGACCAGAGACCCTGCACCAAATAGAAGAAAAAGTAGGCCCAAATCTTCAACATGTCGGCTTAGTACCAGACTTCCTTAATAAGACTTTATCTGTTTGGATGGAAATATTCAGTCTCTCAGATGCCTACACCAGTCACTACTACCTTCTAAGAAGGGAAAGGGGTCATTATGACTATTGAGTGCCCACAGTGATGTGGGAAGGGGCCTGTAACATCTCACGTATTAAGCATTGTCCTTGGTGTTTCTTGAGGTAGGGATGACATGTGTCCCCCAGGTCCTCTTTGTAATGCTGACCTGCTTACAGATGTCTGTAGCTGGTTTAACTTACATATTTGTCTTCCTTATCTTGGTTGGGACCTGGTGCTTCTCCTTATCCAGGATAGGGTTCCTTCCTGGGTTTCCCTCTTATGGAATGTAGCCCCTGTGCTAACCTACAACACCACATTAACCAGAGTCAGTAAAATTCTTGAACCGTGCTCATCCCTCTGACCAAGGAGTCTGCTGTTTCTCCTTGCAGGTTAAACTTCAGTCCCAAATTCGAATGGGTAAAAATATCCTCCTGATTAAAGTTTTTGCACTCCTCTGACATACTTCTCATATCTGGGATGACCTTGTGAATCATTCAGAAGTCACTGAGGCAAGTCTATGTATGTGTTCGGTGTTTGTAGTAGTCCTGAAAGTTCCTTGAGGATAGGCATCATTTTCATCAGCTAATGTCTCGCACATTCTCCCTTATATTTATCAGATGCGTGTTATTTTAAACAGCAATAAAATGGCTTCATGATGAAGAAGAGAAGCAGAACAGGGCAAGGTACTCCTTATGGCTTCAAGACACACACTCAGAATCCCACAAGAGTTACTGTGGGAAACAGGCATTGCAAAAGCACTTGTAGTGATGAAGAGAGATTCTTCAGAAATGCACTGCACAAGGAACAAGAAATCTCAAGTGGCCTGTTAACTAGCATCAAACAAATGGTTGTGGGTCCTCGCTTCATAGTTGTTTCTGCTCTCATATCAACTGGAGATTTAGCTCTGAACTAGGGAGATAAGAAGATCAAGCAACCAACGAATAAATGCATCAGACTGTGAACAGTGGCAACAGCAGGAAAATCTAGGAGCTAGTCTTCAAGTAACTATGTTAAACTCAGTGGGACAGGAGAAGCATCCCTGAGAAGGTAATAATGGAGCACAAACTCTAAGATTGGTAAGAAGACTGCTTTCTCTAGTCTGTTCCTCCAGTCTCTTCCATCCTCTTCCTATTAACTGATTCTTTCACATCTTCAAGTATATAGTTACAGCACTAGCTGCTCCACTTCTTGGTACCTATTTTCTGTATTCTTCAGCTACTGTTTCTATAACAAAATATCTGTGACTAAATTGAAGTGAAACACTTTATAGTGTGTTATATTTCTGGAGAGTCTAGTCCAAAATCAGAAAGCTGCATATTGTTAGGTGTCTGGTGATGGCCTCACAGAACATATAATGGGAGTGAGTAGCAAAACAAACAGCTTACTTCACAATATAGAAACAATAGAAGAAGAGGAAAGTAGTGGGATCTCACATTCCCCTCAGGAACATGTCCTGCATGACCTAAATTCCTCCCCTCGGACCCTACCCCTGCCAGTAATGCCACCCAGGGGAATAATACTTTAACTCACAGACCTTTACAGGACCCTCACCCCCAATCATCTGGATTTTTTCTCCAGGTGTATTTCCTTTTCTAGAGTCCATACAAATTCCACCTGAGGGAAAAAAGGCAATGTCACAGTAAGCAAGCACAAAAGGCAAGAAGCCGAGAACCAAGACTACTGCACTAGAGCATCAGGAAAACAGACCTGCTCCCAGCTGGATCATGTGTCTGAGGCCTCGCTATCTTTTGTTTACTCATTTGTTAGCATGTCAGTGACCAACTCTTCCAGCACCTTTATGTGAACGAAGCACCCATTCCCGTTGAATCACCTTGGAACCTTTGTAGAAAATTCAATTTATCATAAATGTACGGGTCTAGGTTTAAACATTTGCCTTTCCTCCTATGCCAATGCCACACTGTCCTACCTATCAGAGTTGTGAAATAAGTCACAAAATTGTTTATGTGAGTCCTCCAACATTCTTTACCTAATCGTACTCCCTAAAAGTAAAGAAAAAATATTTGAATATGTTATTATATGGGAGAGGCATAATCATTGTAAGAGTCAGAAAATCTAAATGATGAAAACTGAAACAGGGAAGGAAATTACTGAACAAAGCATGTACACAAAAAGCTATTGTGATCCTTGAGAGAGATTCCTATCACAATGGGTTTTTCAAAGACAAATGCAAGAGAACGAACATCTGGGAAGGAATAGCCAGAGGACTATGCGAGCCTGTTCCATCCTTAGGACAGGATCTCTGCTGAAGCCACAGTGGCCCAGACACCCCTTCCGGGGGATGAGTCAGTGCGCATGTCCCTTGCTGAGAGTATCCATTGTTGCGCATGCGCACGTCCTTTGTTGCGCATGCACCCTGCTCCCCAACCTCTCTCTTCTTTCGCTTTGCTGGTGGAGTTCGTGTCTTCCCTTCCTTTGCAGGTCGTCGTTTTCTCTCGCTGATCTGATTGACGCACTCGGTGAGTCTTTAGAGTAGCCCTCCCAGGAGCGCGAGTGCGAGTGCGTGTGATGGGTGCCAGGGAGTGTGCAGCAGGTCCAGCGGCTCACTCCGCGGGCCTGGCAGTTGGAAGGGCTTCGAGGTTGTCGCGCTTCTCTCAGGCGCCTCTGCCCTGCCGCCATGAGGCATGGTCAGGTTGATGGCCCTAACAAGGGAGGAAGGTGGGTCTTGGAGGATGGGACCGGTGTTGAGGGCGACGTTGGAAGTATCTGGGTCCCAGATGTTGCTGCACAGCCCACGAGACAGGTTTCCCAGTTTTCAGTGGGGACAGGGCAAGGTGTGCAACACGGTGAGGGAAGGGTCTGGGAAGCGGGGGACTCTGTGGGGAGGTGATCGAGTCCCTGAGCTCTTCAGAGCGCCCAGTGAGGGGTGCACTCATTGCTCTGTAGTGCAACTTCTTACCTCTGACACGTACTGTGCGGAAACAGCCCTTGAAGGTGCCAGGAAGAACAAGGAGGCTGTGCTTTCCAGCAGGAAGTTGCTTTAGGGGCAGATAGGCCAAGTTAATGGGGGTGTGACAAAAGCAGTAGGCAATCAAGCTGCAGTTGTCTAGTGGTGTTTTCCTAAGTGTCTGCATGATAGAGAATCTAGTTGCTCAAAGTACCTCAATGGAAATCTCTTCTGTCCGTTGCCACGTGACTTAAGACAGTTCTCAGGTGGCATGACCAACATTCAAGGCTTTGCAAACACTCGGGAAAAAGACACATTTATTCTTGGACATGCTTTGAAGTAGTTTCAAAAATTTAAAGCTTTACAAGTTTACCTTTGGCCAGAAACATGATGATATATACCTATTCTTAAGTACCCTTTGCAAATCACATTATTCTGCTTTCAGTATGAAATGAATGATCAACTAAAATCAAGATCTGAGTCCAGTGGAAGAAGAGATGAATCTCTTCACCTGATTGAGCCTTTGATTGTGAGTGCTTCAATAGTTGCTTCCTGTTAATAGAAATTTATTTCTGTGAGAATGTGGAATAGTGAAATTACACTGAAAAAGTTTGTCCTTGATGATAAGGGGTGAAAATTAACCTCATAAAGGAAGCAGTGAAGTTTCCAGATGATTCCTCTGTACTGTGTCCTGGGAGAATGCTATTACATTCCCCTGAAATAAACCTGATGACTTCCTTATTGTGCTTACTTACAATAGATCCTTCCCAACATAGAATAAAATACCTTCTAAAAGGTATTTTATGTACCTTTTATTTGTATGTGACTCATCTGGGATAGACTTCTCTGTCACAAGAACGGCTGTATTAAGGACAAATATACAGAATCATGTTAAAATAGTTCAGACTTCAATGAGATTAAATATATTTACATAGTATGTGTAGTTAGGACATGTATTTACAACTAAATTTTAATTTGTGTACACACACATACTCCAATAGGATGAGCAGTGTGATGATGATCCAGCTCAACGAGAAGGACCACCAAGTGAAGTTTGGGAGATTTTATCTGATCAGGAGACAGAAGATGAAGGAGAGTCCGCAGATCCAGGTGAAAGAAAGGGGAAGAACATGTCTGTGGGGGTAAAGTGTATGTGTGCATCATCCTTAATGGCATAGCCAGTAACTGTGGGAAAGAAAACAGAAACACTTCCCGAGAACTGGTTGGAAAAGTGAAGAGTAAAATTGGCAGCTTTGTGCATTCCCATACTATCAAGAATTGTCCTTTTTTTGAGAATTACTTTGTGTGCTTTTCTTAACCTTCCTTGCCAGTGCTCTACATTAGCAAGGTCAAGGAACTAACGTTTAATTATAGTCACAAAGTTGTAAGTTTTACTCACTGCATTCAAAGTGTAAACACCTTTTCACATTGTCCCATGTGTACAGTGCTAAGTCATGGTCCTTCCAGAACTTACAATGAGGCCTGGTTACATAGGGATATTAACTCCTTTTCTAAATGAGAAAACTGAGTCTCAGCTGTTGTGTCTTACCACAAAATAATTGGCTGTTAGAGACAGATCCATACCTCATTACCTATTCTCATGATCTTTTCTTTGTGAAATCTTGTGCTTAGAACTGCTTAATACACCAATATCCACAAAGTCAAATCTCTCAGTACAGGCCCAGGAAAAGGCACAGATTAATGGAGCAGGATAAACTCCAGGAAAGAGCTCAATGAATGATAGGCACTGTTTCCACTGACTGGCAGTTTTCTCTTTTAAAGTAAATTTGGTCAAAGCTGAGTAATTTAGGATACTGGCCTGCAGGTAGCTATATTGCTATGATTTCTAGGTGTCTCTTAAAAGACATTTAGATATAGTTAGGCTAAAAAATTCAAAGGTTTCCAAGATTTTCATAAAGCAGAAATGACTACTTGCAATAGTCTTTTCAAGCTAAAATCTATGTAATTCAGGTAATGAATTATTTTATCAGTTTAATGTTAAGGGATTTCTAAGAACAACTGACCACAATGCTTATTAATTACTTTCCATTCCACATCTTTACTGTCACTGCAAGAAAATAACGTTGCTGTTAGTCACAAATTTTGTTGCTGTTTTTTCTAGTACTTTGTTCAGTGTAGGATTCACTTATCAATATTCTGGATATGGCTGTCGGACTTTGACAAATAAGTGCTGATCATCACAGTAAGAAAAGCGTGTCATGATTTATTAGTAATGGTCCTAAAATTCCACTCAGCTACTCCTTTTGAAAATTGTATTTTAGGTGTGACTTCCATTCTATTCGTGGTGTAGACTTCAGGTTTCTTGATAGCTAGTGCTCCCAGTTTAGAGTACACGATGGTAAAATATAAGTAATATAATTCTAGTGTGGTTTATTAGATTGATAGTTAAAAGAATGATTCAAGTCCCAGTCATGAGGGCACACACCTGTAGTCCCCACTAACTTTGGAGAGAGGCTTGAAGGATCTCAAGTTCAAGACCATCGTGAGCAGCTAGCAAGACCCCATTTCCTACCAAAATGGTCGTGGGCTGTATCTCAATGGTTATGCATCCGTGGGTTACAGTCCCCAGCACTGGGCGGGTGGAGAGAGAGAAAGAGAAACAAATATCTGCCAGATAGAAGTGCTAGGCCAGGGTTATGTGTCCTATGCCTGTCTTAAAACATCTCTTTTTTCCTTCAGTTATCTCAGAGAGCTCCCCTCATCAAACCCCTGGCACTTCCAGAGCTATGAAGGTACAACTCAGGTCAGGAACAGTAAAAGTAGAGGAGCTGTGCGTGTGGTCCAGACCGTTTGCTGTTAGGGAGAAGCTGGGAGTTGGCTATTCCTGCTGGTTATAAGGTTGTTCCCTGGGTGGGATTTGTGGAGATTATACTTGTCATGTAAATGTGGAAATTCTCTTTTCTGGCAGGTAGGTCTCTCTCCATTTGTTTCTGGATTTCTCTCAGAGGGTATTGACATGTGTATAAATATTTATTCAGTGCATCCATTGGAGAAAGGAAAGTCAGGATTCTTCTCCTTCCTCCATGTGTCAATGTCACTTTACTGTTTTTAGGGACTGACCTGGAAGATGATCTCCAGGAACAGGCTCAGCCAAAAACTGGAGATAAAGAAGGAGATGATCTTGCTGCCAAGATGGAGTTTACGTCCAACCTAGAGCATACGCTCAACTGCCAGAAGCAGGTATACTATCCTCTGAGATGCAAACTTATGTGGATTTATTTTTCACAGTATTATCCCTTTATAGATGTGGGGTTGACCTTACTGCTATATTAACGAGTTCACATACAAAGATACCTTGAATTCAGACTCCAAATGCCTGACTGCTTGACTAAAATACTATCACATACAGAAACAAATAGAGTCAGAGCCATATTGAACCATACACTATGAAAACATTTTCTAACTTTTGAGTGTGAGCCCTTTCACCAACAGGTATCTGTTTCATATTCTTTTATAATTTCTGGTTCAGAAAATACTTAACACCTTTGTATTTTGTAGTTTGTTAAGACAGTGAAGTGGATTCTTGTGCCAATGAACACAATGTGAGGGCATGTGGAAGAAGCCTTAAATTCTAACCCATCTTTGCTCTTTTTAAAATAGGGAGGTTTAAATAAAATATTATAATAAAGTCACTTTAGTGCTAGTTATTGCATTTTCTGGTTCTGTTAGATGGAATAAGGATACATACTGTTTTTCAGGATTTGTTTATCATAAAGTATTTATTATCATAAAATTATAACGTCCAAATTGAGATTTTATTGTTACTAAGCAAATGCATAAGGTAATGTTCGATGTTTATTTTCTGTACAGAGACCTAAGATCCTGTTCTTAGGTTCAAACTTGAATTCTCTTTTAGTGACTAATTATATTTTAAATCATTCACTAAGCGAAGACTGGGATGACTGAAAAAATGAAATGGAAATAGTCTCATTTGTGCTTTCTGGGATTGATGAATCAGTGAGAGTGTGTGTAGTTAGGTAATGCTCAAGGTGGTTGTCAGATACCTACACTAAGCATTTCCTGTGCCATTATCAGTGTGCATGAGCTGTGCTTCTAATATGTCTGTAGACACCATGATAGAATCACCTTTAACCATATCACGTGCTACATATTATGTTTCTGCTTACTATGTCAATTGTTAGAACTTGAAGTTCAAAGACGATAATGCCGTACTTCGTCTCTGGTCAACTTTTGTTTTACAGACTGTTGAACGTACCTATCAAGAGCTTCTGAATTTAATGAAGCACTTGATATTTATGGAGGAAATTATCATGCATATTTTCTAAGTATTTTACTCTATATTGCTGATTGATTCCACTAGGGTATTACATTAATAGTAGTTTCCAAGTACTTCTGGGACTGAAATGTGTTTTTTGGAAGATCATAGCCTTGATGTGAATGTGTCTTAAAATAGATAACATATTACATGATCATTGAAATAAAAGTAATAATAAAAGCTACAGTATAAACTTGAAGAAAAAATCACATATATTAAAATAGGTTTGGATCTTATTAAAAAGTAAGAATTTCCCAACTAATAATTTAGAAAGATTGCTCATTTTTAAAGATAGCTATGAAGAGAATATCAGTAGATTTTACATCATGGTGAAGAAAATGGAAACAGCCCTTAGAGGACTATGACACTAACAGGTATTGAGTAGATTGTATAATTGGAAGGGCATACACTCTTGAGTTCTAATATTTGCAAATATGGATCAATGGTAATATTTAGGAAGCATGCGTTATTTCATATACCAGTAGTACCTGAATCTAAACATCACAATACCATGAGAGCACTTTTGATATTTTTAAGCCGTTCCCATTCCTGCCAACTGTCTCCTTCCATTCCTTCCTTTCTTTTTCTCTTTTCACCTTCCTTCCCTTCTCCCTCAACCCTATTTTCTTTCTCCTCTCTCTCTCTCTCTTGCCACATGTGAGACAATGTATATATCTACTTTACATTTTGACCTCAAAAATGTGGGCAATGGCCTGGAAACAGGTTTGACCACATACATAATATACAAAAGAGATTATTTTCAAGTGTAATATAGGTTGTTAATCCATATTTACAACCCAGAATGTGGATGAAAACAGGAGACATATGGTTACTGTATTTATAAACCACTGAGGGTAAAACAGTCCAAAGAAAGAGTTTCTGCACATTTACATAGTACAACATCAAAATTCATTACTAAGCTTGTCTTTTGCAGTTGCAAATGGGACACTGTTTTAGCTATCTTTTATTTGAAATATTGTTTAGAGACAAGATATTAGAGTATGCACTTTTCATAAATTCCTTTTGTTTTTCAGATTTTTGTGTGTTGATTAGAACTTAGTGCATACATACCTATTTATTTTTCTTCTGTCCTTGAATATACCCTTTCATAAATTCATTAGATTTAATCAGTTCTGAACTCAAATGTCCTTTTGCTTTCCTTGTGCCAGTGGAAAGTATGGCAAGTTTAAAATCCAATTATTATAGTTTTTATGCCTGGAAATCAATTTTTAAAATCACAACAGAGTTCTACCTGAATGTAAGCCAAATTGTGACTCTTTGGGTTCAGTGTAGGATCATTTTACAAAACTGAAACTGTAGTTTCCTTAGCATACATTTAATTTCATATAAAGTCTCCTTACAAATACTCACAACCGTTATGTTTGTATTATAGATCAAGAGTGGCAAGATGTTTAAATGAAGACCAGTGGAAAGTATGCAGTCTGTACTTATATCAGATTTTGAGTTCAAATTCTCTCAATAAAGTTTTACAGTTTGCTCCATAGAAGTCATTAATGTGTTTTGTTAAATTTCTACTGGAAATATAACACTATTGAAAGTTGCATTAGTTGTGAAGTTTTATCCTATGATTGAGGGGGTAGGAATAGGTAAATTATGTATTGATTTTTCTATCCAGCAACCTTGCTAAACATGCTTATTCTAAATATATTCCTGGATACTTTGGACTGCAGCATACACAGTTTTGTCACCTTTGAATAAGTAGCTTGTTTCTGCTATTTCAAAATGCATACATTTTTTCCTATTCCTACTTTGAAAATTGGACATACTTACACAGGAACATATTGTATGAAACCATAATGATTCTACTCCCTTATGTGTGATAGGAAATGGAAATTTTAAACACGTGTTTCCTAGATATACTTTACCAGAATAAGCAAGTTTCCATTCTCTTCCAAGGTTGCTGAGACTACTGTTCTTGAATATGTGTACTTTACTTTCACCAAACACTTGCAGTGTGCTCTTCAGATAATCAGGTAATCATAGGACATTTTCCTTCCTTAATGCGTTAATGTTGCAAAATACATTGGTAAGTTTTTCCAAGTAATCATAGCATTCCTAAGGGGAAAACTTCTTAATCGTGGCATGTTATAGTTTTTGGTTAATCTGGTGTCTTAATAATTTGTTAAGATTTTACGTATAACTTTATGAATGGTTTTAGTTCATATTTTTATCTCATCTATTCTGTTTTTTGGTATCATAGTTACACTAGCTTCATAAAATGAATTAGGACACAAAACCTCCTTTTCTAGTCTCTGGAACTAAAGTCTCTGCAAACCTTTGAGCAGCATAGAGCGAGGCTTTCCCAAGCTCAATGACTTCTGTGTTGCATCATTTTTAGCACTTGACCCCACTTAAAATACAGGGAGAGTGGGCCAGCAGCTGCAGGTTTCCATCATTTCAAACTTTGTGAACAGTAGGATAGCTCGTTCAGAAGTCTTTCCAGCTGCCCGTTTCCTGCATTATACCCCGATAACTATACATAATCCAAGAATTACTACTTTGAACTCCTTACATCCTTACACCTGAAAGAGAATCATTCAATCAAGGGCATCACTAAAGATCAACCCTTCTTAGGCACTAAGAGGGTGTGATCAACAGCAACAATTTCTCCCTCTGAGAGCGGTTTAAAATATTCATGATCCAAAAGGCCTGAAAACCTAAGCTTCATGTCAAAAGCAGGAGTAAATGTAAAGTATCCCATTCACCATAAATTATCTGAGAAAAACATAGACCATCGAGCTGGATGAAGAATCAGGACCCAGTTAGGGGAAAGGGGAGGGGGAGCCAGAGGACCTCACTGGGGCAAAATTACTTGAGTCCTACCTGCACTCTCTCCTTATTGACTATGGCATGAAGTAGCCTTGGGTTTCCATACTGATTCTCGTACACACTGACCTTGCAATACTGGGAAATGTACTTACATCATTTGACTTTGTGTCTGCATTTCTGAAATAGAAGTTTCAGTATTTACATTAAATGATTGATCTGAGGTATAAATGTGATACCATAAAAAATAGGCATTTCATTGCAGATAGATTGGCTTACTTTTCATCTCAATTTTCAAATCTTTAACATTTCATTTAAATTCAAAACTGCATTTCTAACAAGTGATACTGCTTTTGAATTTCAAGTTATGGAGAGCAGATTAATGTTTCTAATGCATTTGAGATCAGAAAATTCTTTGGTTTTTTCAATCATATGAAGCATAAATGTACTGGGTATCAGACTTGAAATCAATTCAAAAGTTTGTTTGTGGACTGGAGTTTTATAAGTTCACACCTAAGGCCTGGTTTTGTGTGAAAACTGCTCCTTGCAGTGTGCCCTGCCAGGAAAAGTAACTCAATGTTATGGTCATGCACCACACCTCAATACCAGAATCTGCCTGTCAAGAGGCCAAACAGTCCCTGCACAGCATTGTGGTAGCTAACAGGGCCATAGGGATCACTGATCACTACCATATGTCCAGTAAGGAAATAATGAACTCAAGAGATCCAAATAGTTTATTATTTGAAGACACAACAAAGCCATATCAGCATTTTTCACCTCCATGTCCCTCTCCCCACAGACTGACACTGATTAGGAGCTACTCACTAACAAACGACACAGAGAGAGGGTTGCTGTGCCTTTGAAAAGCCCATCACCATAACCTATGTCTGTGAGCAGTTTTGCACCCAGCAGATGTACTCTAATGTTAGACCAGGAGGCTCAACTGAATCCAAGGTGGTGGACGAATATCGACCTGCATGTAAGGAGGCAGGTCAGAAAGTGACTCCGTTCAGCTCCACAACACAATGCTTTATATCTCTTGCTCCAAAAGGAATCAATCACAGAGTGTACTACCAAGACTCAGGGCAGACTGGTTTAGCTTTGCTCAGATGGCCTATGTGGGGACCTGCCAGGTCTCCAGGGCACCAATGGAGAGCCACTCCCCTATATTGTATAGAGAAAAACAAAAGGCTGTATGTTTTAGTCAGCTTTTTGGCTGCTGTGTCTAAAAGACCCGACCAGAACAATCATAGAGGAGGAAAAGTTTATTCAAGGGCTCACGTTTTCAGAGGTCTGAGTCCATAGAAGGCCAGATCCATTTCTCAGGGCTCAAGGTGAGGCAGAACATCATGGCAAAAGAGTGTGGCACAGGGAAGCAGCTCACACGGCAAACGGGAAGCAGAGGGAGAGAGTCTCCACTCTCCAGATACAAAATATATATTCCATTGTCACGCCCCAAACAAGCCACTTCCTCCAGCCACAACCCACCTGACTCCAGTTACCACATAGTTAATCCCATCAGGCATTAATTCCCAGCCTCTGTGAAACCCACTCTAGTCTCAGTTTCTACAGGATCAACTTTTTTAGATTCCACACATGACTGAGATCAAGTGGGATTTATCTTTCTACACCTAAATTACTTCACTGAACATGATGACCTGTAGTTCATCCCTATCGTCTGAAATATCAGGATTTTATCCCCTCTTTATTGGCAAATGGTCATCCATTGTGTCTACATGCCACATTTTGTATATCCTTTCATCAGATGAGAAGCACTCAGATTTCTTATGTTTCTTGGCTACCACAAATAACGCTGCAACAGACATCACAGAGGTCTCTTGGACATATTGATTTCTTATCTTTGGATATATACCCAGGAGTGGAGTTTCTGGATCCTGTGGTAGTTGTATTTTTAATTTCTTTGAGGGCCCTCCAGACTGTTTTGCCTAAAGGCTGTATTCCTGCCAACGGTGTGTAAGGTTCTCTTTTCTCTATATCATCCCAAGTATTTCTTGTTTTTGACTTTTTTACAGTAGGTATTCTAAAAGGAATGAAGGGATAATTCATTGTAGTATTAATTTGCATTTTCCTGATGATCAATGATACTGAACTTCTTTTTTCATACAACTTGCAATTTGCATGTCTTCTTTCAAGAAATGTCTGCTTATAATTTTATTTATTTTATTTTATTTTTCCTTTTGTTGAGATTGGAGTTCCTTATACTTTGGATATGAGCTCTTTGTGAGATGCATACTTTAGAAATATTTTCTCTCAGCCAGGCACAGTGGTACATGCCTGTAATCCCAGCAGCTTGGGAGGCTGAGGCAGGGGGATCAAGAGTTCAAAGGCATCCTCAGCAAAAGCGAGGTGCTAAGCATCAGTGAGACTCTGTCTCTAAATAAAATACAAACTAGGCGGGGGATGTGGCTCAGTGGTGGAGTGCCCCTGAGTTCAGTTCCCAGTACCGAAACCCCCCCAAAGAGAAATATTTTCTCCCACCCCGTAAGTTGCCTTTGCATTCCATTGTTTCCTAAGTTGTGCAGAAGTTTTTAGTTCAATGTAATACCATTTGTGTGTTTTTGCTTTTGATTCCCTTGCGCTTTGGGTCTTATCCAAAAGATCCTCACCCACTCACATGTCCTGAAGCATTGCCCTTGTGTTTTCATTTAGCAGTTTCATAGATTCAGGTCTTTTATTTAAGTCTTTAATCTACTTTGAGCTCACTTTATAACTGGAGAGAGGTAGGAGTGTCATTTCATTCTTCAGGATATGGATATCAATTTCCTCAACACTCTTTATTAATAAGACTCTTCTTTATCCAACGCATGTGCTTCGTGCCTTTGCCAACAATCAGTTCGCTCTACATGTATGTTTACTTCTAAGCTCTCTACTCTGATTCAGATGTCCATGTATTATAATTCTTGAGTTTTGTTCTTTTACAAAATTATTTTGTCTTTTCTACTTCTGTTATTTTTCCACATAAATTTTAGTTACCCTGTAGATACAAAAAATCCTGCTAAAATTTTAATTGGAATTTAATTAAGTCTATCATAAATTTGGCGACAATTGATATCTTACCTTTAGAAGTCTACTGGCCCATGCATAAACACAGTGTGTCCCTCTGTTTAGGGATATCTTTATTCTTCTTTAGCATCTGGTGATTTCCAGCATGTGAATCATGTACATGTTGTATTATATTTTGTCAGGGTTTGAACTATTGTAAATGGCTTAGTGTTTGTGTTTTCTAAATTTGGGTTTCCAATAGGTCATTGATAATCTTAAGAAGTACTTTGTTTTTTGTTTGTTGAACATGTATACTGAAACATTACTTAACTCTCATGTTCATTTTTGGAAATTTCTTTGCAGATAAGAATTCCATGTAGTTAATCATAAAATGTATAAATTGGAACAGTGGTATTTCCACCTTTCTAGTCTATAAACCCTTTATTCTTCTTCTTGCCTTATTAAATTGGTTAGAATTTCAAGTACAATATTAAGTATCAAACCTGAGAGGGAACATCCTTGCTCCTTTCCTGGTGTTAGGGAGAAAGAAGTTAGACTTTCTCTCGTAAGTTTAATGTAAAGTGTAGGATTTTTTTGTAGTTTCTCTATAACAAGTTAAGACATTTTCCATCTACTCCTAGTTTGCTGAGTTGTTGATACTGTTGTCATAAGTCTTGTAGACATAACAAATGTCATACATGAATTTATTAAATCCTTTTTCCTCACCCATTGTTGAAACTCTGTGATTTGGAGTTTTTAAGATAACGCAGTAGATTCCATTGTTTGATGTTTGAGAAGTGAAGCAGGTTTGCATTTTCAGGATAAACTTAACGTTTGGTCACGATGCATTATTTTTATACTCTCAAATTCCATATTAATAAAACATTTTGGTAATATTTTGTTGACAGGTTTCAGCATCTGCTCCTGAGGGCAGTAGGATTATATATTGTTTTTCTTGTACTGTTTTAGATTTTTTAGTCAGGGTAATCCCAATCTGATACTCTGATGTGTTAGACATTCCCTGTTCTAAGTTCTAGAAGACCTTGGGTACAATTGCTTTTATCATCTTTGATCATTTCTAGGATTTTCCAGTGAAACCACATGGAAAGAGATTTCTTTCTTGAAGGTTTTTCAACTATAAATTCTATCTTGTCATACACGTACATCTATTTGGTTTATCTGTTTCAAAAATAAATAGTAGTGTACAAAGACATTTTCCCAATTCAAAAAGTTGACAAAGGTGTATACATACAGCTATTCATAGTATCTTTTTAATTTCTCTAGGGCCCAAAACTTGTATTATACTTTTCAAAAAAACAGCTTTAGGGTAATTTTCTCTATCCGTTCTTTACAATCTCATTGATTTCTGCCCAAACTTACTTTTTATTATTCATCTTTATTTTCTGCTGGCTTTCAGTTATTCTTCTTTTTCTAATTCCTTGATGTAGAAACGTTCACAGTTTACCTCAATCCTTTATTCTGCTCCTTCACCAACATTGAATTGTATAAATTTCCTGCCTTATCATGATATGCCTGAGCCTGGAAATTTTAATATGTTGTGTTTTCATGTCAAAATATTTTCTAATGTCTGTTGAGTTTTGCTTTTTCACATGTGAACTATTTACAAGCATATGATTTAATGTCTAGGTGATGTATATTTTTCTCTTATACAGTGACGTATTTCTCTGTTTCTGGTCAGAGAAAATTCTCTGTATTATTTCTCTTGTTTTACATTTGACAATTTGTATTATAATCTAGGAAAGAGGCTACCATGGTGAAACTGTCACATAGACTAAAAAGGAATATGTGTCTTTCATTATACTGAGTGTGCTGTAAGTGTAAAATAGATTCAGTTGGTAGATGGAGTCATAGAATTTTTCTATATCCTTTCTACTAGTTTTGTAAATTACTGAGAGAGTGTTGAATTCTCCAACTTCAAATGAGAGGACATTAATAATCTCTGTCTCTCAAAGCAATTCCTGAAAAAATTTCCCCTTTCCTTGGAAAAGTTCTTCTCACAGGATCTTTCCTTCCACTGTGAGCATTTTGAAATCACATTAACTAATATACATAGGCGCAAAGGCAAAAGGGAAATAAAAAAGAAAAGATTTTGAAAACTGAAATCACCCTGTCTGCTGAGCTTCCAATCATACCTCTCAGACCTCTGACTGGACACAACTGGCATGATCCCAACACAGGACTTCTCATGAAAAGCGCTCAGCAATGTCATCCATACTTGGAGGGGGGTTGAACTAGTGTCATGTACTAAGAAGACTGGAACTGATTGTCTTCTGACGGTCCCTCTGAAACTAAAGACGCAAAGACTTGGAAGTGGACAGTGAAAGTTCCCACAGTGGGGGGACCAAAGTGGGGGCCCTGGTGAGCTGCCCTGCCTGACTGACACGTGTTCTGCTGGAGGTGTCTGAGCACTTGTAAATGGTCAGTTTCCAAGGGTGTCCAGGGGTGTTCTGAGATTGTACTTGGGTATGCACCTACCTCTCTGGAGTCTGTGTCAGACCTGGTAGGCATTCAGGTCAGCTTAGATTAACTGGCCAGACTTGGGCTGCTCCTGAGTTGGTCACTGGGGCCAAGAAGAGAGATAGTCCCTAAACTTAAGTAAGAAATGACCTGCCTTTCTTAAATAGACTTTCTTAATCCTAACTGGGTTTGTATTGGCTGGCTTTTAATAGTTACTTTTATGTGTCACTTTGCTAGGCCACACTACACTGTGAAGTTATTTTTCAGAGGAGACGAACACCAATAGATGTTGAATAAAGCCAGTGACCCTGCATATTATGAGTGGACCTCTCCTGATCAGTTGAAGTCCTTAAGAGAAAATGACTCGATTCCCTCCAGGAAGAAAACTTCTGCCTCCAGACTGCTTTTGAATTCCAGCTGAAATGTCACCTCTTCCCTGGGCTCTAACCTAATGTTATGCTCTGTACAGCTTTAACTTTTAGCCCTACAATGGCATGGGACAGATCTTCAAATACTTTTGATCTCTCTCTGTCTCTCCCTCTCTCTTTACACACACACACACACACACACACACACACACAGGCATGATACTGGCTAAATCTAGGATCATTAAAGGACAAAAAGATCTGTACTGCATGTTTGTCTCATTCTGCTGCATCGTTCTAATACAGAGACTAATACAGAGACATTGCCCTCTCCCTCTGCACAGTGACATCCATATGACTCATCATTAGGACCCTAGGACTGATCATGTGATAATTTATCACGTGCTTCAATTCCACAGATGTTGACTGGGCTTCTCCTGTGTGTCAGGCCCTCTGTTCTATCATGAGGGCAAAGGGCCATACTGGTTGTTTTTTCTGCTTTTCAGGATGGAACAAGGTGTCTGGTGAGGGAGAGATGGAAATAGAACTTCAGTGCAGGAAGAGAAATGGCATAGTTTTGTCCATCAAGTCATGAGGGATCACTCTGGGAATATTTCCCCTTAATTTTCCCCATCAGTTAGTAGCTGATCCTGGAAAAGACCATTCAGGTTGTTAAGTTGCATCACCCTCATTCCGTTTCCCACAGGCACTCACACATGCAAGTTAAACAGATTTTGGTATATTACATCAGATCAGAATGCAAAAATGAAATTGCCTTCAGTGTTGTGATTTTCCAAAATCAGTCCAAAAGTCTTCACACCATTATAGATATACAATGGAGTAGACAAAGGAAAATGAAGAGGAAGGATGAGGAATGGGATAAGGAAGGAGAGTGGAAAGAATATGACATAAAATTCTATGTACATATATGTATGTATCACACTGGTGCTCGCGATCGTATACACCCACAAGAAAACACTTAAAATAATCATGAGTAAATTTCAGAAAGATCATTAGAGGAAAAGGACCAGGGATTGAGGAGAGGGGAGGGGAAAGGGAGGTACTGAAGATAGAATTAGAAAGTTATATTCCATGCTGTTTGAGCTATGCCAAAATAGATTCTACTGTCATGTGTAACAAGAGCAACAACAACAACAAAATCCCAGAGATAGTTAGCTGAAGGTGAATTTGTGAGACTGAACTGATGGCATTTAGTTCAGTCCTCCTGGTCTTTGGAGCCAAACTGTCTTCATGGAGCCACATTCTGGCTTACCGGTCAGGCCTTTTGCATTCAAGAGGAGTCATGCAATTGTACAACTCCTGTTGTTTTAGGGTCAGTCGATTCACTTCAGGGTGGGTTCATAGGAGGCCTTCTGGCTTTGGACAAAAGATTCATTTGCTAATTGATTTCATTAAAATTAAGTTGCACCTTCTATGTCACTGATTACTGAATTGAACCTAAATTCAGAAAAAAATAATTTTTTTTAACTTCTCAAACCGCAAGTCTTCTGCACAACCCATAGCCTCTTGAATTGTGGAGAAGGTGAAAGCCACTCTGTATACTTAGAAAACCTCTGTAGATAATGTGTGTCAGGTGTTGGTTTTGGTAGCATGTTCTCATACCTGTAGCAGAGTAGATTGAATCAAAGGTCTAAAATGAACTTTGTAATTTTGAGTAAGTTCCTGAGTTTTGGCCTTTAGTGAACTGCTGTAGAGAATAAATAATACATACCAACATGCTGTGAAGATGAGAAGCTATACAAAACAGTTACAACTTTCAAGGACTCTAGATATGTGATGATACATTGCAGCAAAAAGTCCTTGGTGTTCAGGCAAGGAACCAGTGAATATTTGGGACTGGCCTGGAGACCATACACTGCAAGTGAAGTTCAGCCGAAGTGGATTGATTCCTTGGTATACAGGAGAGCCAGGAATGAAAGGCAGAGCTATCAAAGAAAACCTGGTGGGAAAAGAGACCTTTGACAAGCAAGTTTATTTGTCACAATGCTCTCTGATATGTTCAAGTAGAAGAATGGCCTCTCAAAAAAATTTAAAAAAAGGATCCAGATATAGCAAATACCTTAATGTACAGGAAAATTGCATGTGTGAAAAGTCCAGTATACTTGTGCCTCTGCATCATAGATTTGCAGTCCTATAAACTTAATCTCCCTAATAGCAGGACACCCTGTAATCTTTTCAACACCAAAAATTATACTCAGAAATATCCAATGTACCCTAAGTTGGGTAATGTAAAGGTTATAAACCACAACATTAGAATTTAGATTCCACACTCAAACTTTTATTCACATTTAAGGATAAGACTGTTTTTATCAGTGCAAGGATTTGGTTTAGAAGAAATACCATGGAATTGTGGAGGAGCAAGGGTCCGCAGGAAGGAATGTGACTACCTTCCTCCTCTGTCTCCCATCCTATGCTAAGAAAGTGGTCAGGTGGAGAAGATGGCAGACTAGAGGGAAGCTATATTTCTCATTGCCTGGTGACCCAAGATTCCAGAACAGGAATACTACTTCTCTGTGACCTCAGGTGAGAGAGGGATTTCACTAAGACAATATTAGACAGAGTCTCATAGAGACATATTTTTACATATTATATTATGTTTACATATTATTATGTTTAATATTGTATATTAAACAAGGGAAAGGGACAAAGTTAGTGCTAAGATGCTTGGGGGAGCAGTGGAATTATCACACAAGGATGGAAAAAGTTGAGAAATACTATGTACAGTATTAGCATGGAAGATTCTGAGATCAGAGGGGCAGCCTGCCCTAGACTGATCTAGAAACTTTTCAGCAAAACAAACTGGTACACCAAAGACGTCCTGTGTTTCCCAATTGTCCTGGAGACCTAGGCAGGAGCCATCTTGAGGTGACTGTGCCAAGGTGGCACCAACAGGGACCTGGAACTGGGATCTGGTAGATCCAGGCTGTCTCCAATACACAATCCTGGCAGACCCTGGTCACGTGACCTAGGCTATGCCTAACAAATCAAGAAAATAATCAGGCAAGGAGAGTATTTTGCCCAGGGGAATACAGGACAGGGAGGCCTGGTAGTGTGTGGCTCCCTCCCCACACTGAGTCCCAGGACCAGCTGAAGCAGATTTGGGATTTGAACATGTGGGTGTGTGTGCATGCCCTCAGGGCCTGAGCCCAGGAGACCAGGAAGGGTGGAATCTGCGGGCAACAGAAGCAGCATGGAAAGACTGACTCCCTTGTCCCAAAGTGGAACCCTGGGAATTCCCTGGGGTAAAACATCCTGATATAGATCAGCTACTGCTGGGCTATAGAGGTGTGTTGATTTAATAGCTTCACACAACTCAGGCACAAGAAAGCACCTGGGGCCTCAGTAGACCAAAACTCTGCCCTGGGGAGCTCCAGCTACAGGAACTCATCTCACAAGACACAGCAATGACATCACCCTGGGAGTGGAGCTGACATCCTATCCTACCTCATAATGCCAGGAAGGGAAGCTGAACTCCACTGGTAATTTTTGAACTCCAACCGGCACCTCAGTGAGCAACACAAAAAAGGATGGGTTTGACAACCTGTGGCCCCTTGTCTTGTGCTCAATGCACACCTCAAGGAGAAATGGAAGAAAGACAGCTGGGCACAGACAGTGGGTGTATATTTGCATTGAATATATTGTTGAGCGCAAGAGGAAAGACTCGAGTTTTCAACAAGATTTTTCTTTGTTTGAGTGTGTGCTGAATGATTCGTGGACATTTATACATACAAATATGTTTTTCTTAGTTCAAGTATTTTTGAAGGTAGTTGTTTTTTTCTTGCTCTGTCTTTCTAGGGTAAGTGTTTTTGATTAGTATATTTTTGTTTGGTTTTATAAAGTATTTTTCACTATTCTTTCCCCACTTTTGGCTTTATCTTTCTCCTTCTGATAGCAGCCAAATCATATTGTTCTCCCTATCACTATTCCTTTATCTTTTACTGTCTATATTACTCCTCTCCCCTTATAACCATCATGTCCTACATCTTTTCTGCGTTTTCCCTACTTGCCTTTTGAACTGCAAACTCTTTTCTACCCCCTATCTCTAATTATTTCCTCTCAATTAACTCTATTCTGAACACCTTTTAGCAATGATTGGTTTACATATTACAAGCCCCCACCACTAATGCTATAAGAATTATTAATTCTGCAGAAATCATAGCTAATATCTGTTGTTTGATTATGATTACGTTTTGTTTTTACTGATGGAAATGGCTAATCCTACCATCTCTATTTATTGTGCCAATGAACTTTGTAGAGGGTAAAAGGAACCAGGTATTTAGCTTAATGCTATATATTATTTGCATCAGTTATTGCAATTATTTGACCCCCCACTAATATATGAGGTACTGGAACCCTACAGGGAGAATGTAAGTTTATATTGTAGAAACACTGCTGCCTCAGACCCATTCAGATAGATGGGTAGAACAAATATTATGAAACAAGGGGACAAATCATCCCAAACGACCTAGAATGCCTCAACATCAGGCTCCATTGACGACATGGTGGACAAAATGTCAGAGAAGGAATTTAGAATGATCATAGTTAAACTGATCTACAAGTTACCAGATGATGTAAGGAGTGAAATCAGAGAGAAAATACAAGAAGCAAAGCATCACTTCAATAAGGACATAGAGATTCTGGAGAAGAATCATTCAGAAATCCACCAAACAAAGGAAACAATATACAAACTTAAAAATTCAATGAAAAGCATCACCAATGGACTTGACCACCTGAAAGAGAGAGTTTCAGACAATGAAAACAAAGTATATAATCTTGAAAATAAAGTCTATGATACAAGAAAGATGTTCAGAGACCATGAACAGAATTTTCAAGAAATATGGGATAACATTAAAAGGCCAAATCTAAGATTCTTCAGGATGAATGGAGACTCTGAAGTACAAACTAAAGGAATGCAGTCTTTTCAATGAAATAGCATCAGAAAATTTCCCAAATTGTAAGAACAAAATGGAAAATCAAATACAGGAGGTCTACAGGACTCCAAATACACAAAATTACAATGGTCCCACACGAAGACATGTTATTATGAAACTGCCTCACATACAGAATAAGGATAGAATATTTAACGCTGCTAGACAAAATGACTGGTCCCATTTAGAGGCACTCCATTCTGCAATCGGGCTCTCACCTGATTTCTCAACCCAGACACTCAAAGCTAGGAGGTATTGGAATGATATATACCAATCTCTGAGATTGCCAACCAAGAATACTATCCACCAAAATTAAGCTTCAGAATTCAAGATAAAGGAAAAACCTTCCATGATAATGAAAAGTTAAAATAATTTAGAACAAAAGAACATGCACTAAAATACATACTCAATAAAATACTTCATGACAAATTAATGGAAAAAAAATGAGAACTAGAATAGGGTTCAGAAACTACACTAGAAGATTAGTCAATCAAAGGAGAATCTAATTTGATGTTGGAAGTAAACAAATCCAAATGTCAGGAAATAAAAATCATGTCTAGTTGATAACATCAAATAAATAGTCTCAACTCATCAAACAAAAGACATAGGTTGGCATATTAAATTAGAAAACAAGATCCCAAATATGCTGTCTCCAAGATCTTCACCCCATAAGCAAGACATCCACAGACTGAAAGTGAAAGGAATGAAAAAAACATATGATTCACATGGATTTTGTAAACAAGCAGGGGTTACTATTCTCATATCAGATAATGTGTTCATCAAGCTAAAGATAATCAGAAGAGACAAAGAAGGGTCATTTCATACTACTTAAGGGAAAACTACAACAACAAGAAATAACACTTGCATATTTATGCAACCATACAAAGGAGCATTGGTATACACCAAACAACCCTTCTCAATATAAAGAATCAAATAAGCCACATCAGAATGATACTAGGTGATTTTAACATGCCTCTTTCATCATGAGACTGATCTTTCAAACAAAACTAAAAGTTTACAGAACTAAAAAATAGAATGAATACCTTACACTTAACACAAATATAGAATATTTGATCCATCCTTCACTGAATACACATTTTTCTCAGAAACAAATGAAAAAATTTTCTAAAATAGACCATATATTAGGCCATAAAACAAGCCTTAGCAAAATACCAAAGAGGAGATAATACCTTGATTCTATCAAATCATAAAGGAAAGAAATTAGAAATAAATGATAAGATAAATAAGAGAAACTACTCTAACACCTAGAGACTAAATAATTCACTGTTGAGTGATGAATGAATAGCCAAAGAAACCAGGGGTAAATTTTAAAATGCATAGATGTAAATGAGAACACTGAGAAAACATATCAAGATCTCTGGGACACTAGGAAGGTAGTTCTCAGAGGAAAGGTCATAGCACTGAGCTCACTCAGTAAAAGAATATAAAGATACAAAATAAATAATCCAACATTACGACACAAAGCCCTAGAAAAAGAAAAGCAGATCAACGCAAAAATCAACAGAACATAGAAAATAATTAAAATCAGACCTGAAATCAGTGAAATTGAGATGAAAAAGAATTCAACAGAAATAAACAAAACAAAAAGTTGGCTCTTTGAAAAAAAAATTGATAAACACTTAAGTATACAAGCCAAAAGAGAAAAAAAACAGATACTATTAGCATCCTTGATGAAGAAGGGAATAGCACCAAAGTCACTATTGAAAATACTGCAGATAATCAGAAAATATTTTGAAAATTTATACTCCAATAAGCTAGAAAATCTTGAATTCATCCACAAATTGCTAGAGACATATGACCTACCTGAATTGAACCTGGAGAATATAGAAAATTTAAATAGATCAATTTTAAGTAATGAAATTGAAGAAGCCATCAGAATCTTACCACCTACAAAAACCCAGAACGGGATGGACTTTTAGCAGAGTTCTACCAGACCTTTAAAGAATTAACACCAATCTTCCTCAAATTATTCCAACAAGTAGAAAATGAGAGAAAAATTCAAACTCAATCTGTGAAACTAATATGACCCGGAAACCAAAACCAGATAAAAAGAGCAAGGAAAGAAATTGTCAGCCCAATATTCTTGATAAACATAGATGCAAGATTTCTTAATGAAATATAAGCAAATTGCATTCAAAAACACAAAAAGGTAGGGCACCATGATCACCTGGGATGGGCTCATACCAGGGATGCAAGGTTTGTTCAATATATGGAAATGAATAAATGTAGTTCATCATATAATAGACTTAAAGACAATAATCTCATGATTATCTCAATAGATGCTGAAAAAACATTGGCAAAATACAGCAAACTTTCATGTTTAAAACACTAGAAAAAATATGGATAGAAGGAATATTGTAAAATCTATGTATGCTAGAACCAAGGCCAACATCATTCTAAATGGGGAAAAACTAAAATCATCCTCTCTAAATCTGGTACAAGACAGGGGTGTACACTTTCACCACTTGTATTCAGCATAGTCCTTGAATCTCTAGTAAAAGTAATTAGGCAAAATGAAGAAATCATATGGATATGAATAGAAAAAGAAGAACTGAAAGTATCTGTGCTTGCTGACATGATTCTATATTTAAAAGACACAACTCTCCATAAAATGTCTAGAACTGTAAATGAATTCAGCAACATAGCAGGATACAAAATTTACATCCATAAATCAATTGTGTTCTTATACTCCAATGATGAATCAGCTCAGAGGGCAATTAGGAATGCCATTCACAATAACCTCAAAAGATAAATCATCCAACAAAAGAGGTGAAGGACCTCTATGAGGAAAACTACAAAGCACTAAAGAAAGTAATTGGAGAAGACCTTAGAAGATGAATACTTCACTCACGATCTTGGATAGGCAGAATTAATATTGTCAAAATGGCCATACTACCAAAAGCATTATGCAGATTCATTGAAATTCCCATCAAATTTCCCACGACATTCTTCATAGAAATAGGCGAGGCAGTCATGAAATTCATTTGGAAAAATAAGAGGCCCAGAAGAGCTAAAGCAGTCCTTAGTTAGAAAAGTGAAGCAGGAGGCATCACAACACCAGACCTAAAATTATGCTTCAGAGCTATACTATAGAGTAACAAAAACATGATGGTATTGACACCAAAAAAGGCAAGAAGACCAATGGAATGAATAGAAGACACAGAGACAAACCCACACAAATACAGTGATCTCATACTAGAAATCTTGGCCCCTGCACCTCAGATATGGCTTTAAATCCCAGGATAGAGAAACTACCTCAAGAAGATTTAACACACACACACACACACACACACACACACACACACACACACAGAGAGAGAGTCAATGAATGGTCAAAGGAACTGAGAAGACACTTCTCAAAAGAATAAATATGAATGGTCAACAAATATATGAAAAAATGCTCAACATCACTAGCAATTAGAGACATGCAAATGAAACTCCACTGCAATTTCATCTTGCTCCAATCAGAATGACAATTATCAAGAATACAAGTAACAATAAGTGTTGGTGAGGATGTAGGGGAAAAGGTACAGTCATTCATTGATGGTGGGACTACAATTTGGTGCAACCAGTCTAGAGAGCAGTATGGAGATTCCTCAGAAAACTTGGAATGGAACCACCATTTGACCCAGTCATCCCACTCCTTCCTTGGTTTATACCCAAAGGACTTAAAATCAGCATACTACACTGACACAGCCACATCAATGTTCATAGCAGCTCAATTCACGATAGCTAAACTATGGAACCAAACTAGGTGCCCTTCAACAGATGAATGGACAAGGAAAATGTGGTGTATGTACATAATGGAATATTACTTAACCATAAAGAAGATTGAAATTGTGGCATTTCCCAGTAAATGAATGGAACTAGAGAATGTCATGCTAGATGAAGTAACCAGTCCCCACAACCAAAGATTGAATAGACTCTCTGGTATGTGGATGCTAACCCACAACAAGGGAGGATGTGGAGGGGAAGAATAGAAGTCCATTGGATTAGTCAAAGGCTAATGGGGGAAGGGAGGAGAGAGGGTTTAGGAAAGACAGTAGAATTGATCAGATATGACTTTCCTATATTCATATATTAATTGATGACCAAGTAACTCCACATCTTTTACAACCACAAGAATAAGATTTCAATTAGAATAAGTTATATTCCATATTACATATATATATTATGCCAAAACACACTCTGCTCATGTAAGCCTAAAAAGAACAAAATTTTGTCTCTTTGAAAGAATAACAAATTTGAAAAACTCTTAACCACACTAATCAACAGAAAACGAAAAATCTCACGATATTAAAATCCTTGAAGAACAATGAAATATCACCACAGTCACTACTGAAATGAAGAAGATAACCAGAATCTATGTTGAAAAATTTATACTCTGATAAGCTAGAAAATCTTGAAGATATTGACAAATTGCTAGAGACATTAGAGCTACCGAAATTGAACCAGGAAGGTACAGAAAATTTAAACAGATCAATTTCAAGTATGATATCGAATACGCCGTCAAAAACCTACCAGAAAAACCCCAGGACCAGACGCATTCTCAGCCCAGTTCTATCAGACCTTTACAGAAGAACTAATACCAATCATCCTGAAATTATTACAGAAAATAGCGAAGTAGAGAACAATTCCAACTCATTCTATGAAACTAGTATCCCCCTGATACCAAATCAGACATAGACATATGAAGGAAGAAAGGTGAGACTAATGTCCTTGGTAAACACACATGCAAAAATCCTTAATGAATTATTAGAAAATTGCATGCAAAAAAAAACAC